>NC_140939.1:81168842-82400092 GCF_014529385.1 Adiantum capillus-veneris
GAGCATTATTGTAGAATAATTCAACGAAGAGGCTCATCCATAAGCATTACTACAGAATAATTCCCCAATGAAAGAGGTTCATTCATGAACTTATTTGTAAGCTTCTAAATATTTAAATGAAGATTGGTACCAAGATTGTTAATCACAACTTGACAGAACCCAAATGTGGGGGAAGGCCACACACACACACACACACACACACACACACACACACACACACACACACACAGAGAGAGAGAGAGATATTCTTGGTTTCCTAATGTGAGTTTTTATTACACATAGATGATGCATAATGGCTATTCATATAAACACCTAATTATTTGCTCACAAGAAATATTTGGTTGACATAATTATACTCTAGTCCCCAAAAAAACATTTACGCACACACCCTTAGCATGTATAAGTTCCAGTCTTGCGCTACATTCCATTAGCTTTTCTACTTGTCCAAACAAGAAATTTGTCACCTTTTTTTAGAATTGGACTACAATGAGGAAAACATTATTCCCATCTATAATTTCAAGAGATGAGCAACTCTATATACAACTATTTCCTAAACAAACAAACAAAGTCATTTATTTATTTTTTCTTTTGATTCAAAATTATTTGTTGTGTGTGCTTAATTGGTATGCCCAAAGCTTTTTGTTTCTTAAAGAAAAGCACCCACACTGGGAACCTCTAGGGCTCTAGTACAATAGACAACACATGTGAGTGATCAAGCCGAGATTTCTCTTCCAGCTTAAGATTTTACCTTTGTGGCACTTTTGTTTTTTGCTTCCATTTCCTTTTTATTCTCGCTAGTGTCATTTTTTGTTTAAGTGAGCAAGCTTCTCTATGCTAAAAACACTCTCAAGGTCTCAAACAATTAGATAATTATACCAACTAGGACTAGTGGTCAAGTAAATGAGTTAACCTAAAGTCACGGCCTCCTAACCTCAAGGCTCGTCTATAAAACTAAACTTTAGTTCATCAACTTAAGCAAAGAAAAATTTATACATCTATAATGGTAGATAACAAAACATAACTAAATGCACTTAATCAAACCATGAAAACCACAATCAGCAAATATAATTATCCACAAGCATGAATAGTTCTCTCAAGTTCCTACACAACAATATCAAACAACAAGGCACAATACCTACAAGAGGCATGTCAATGTGAAAAGACAAAAAAAGTGCAAGAAAAACAAGCTGAAACAAAATCTAGATCCCTAACCTACCTATATGTCACCACTTATGGAATCAAGGAAAGAGGATATTATATAGACTGGGTGGCATCCCTAAGGCAAGGCCTCTATCCTCATCATCTAGATAAACAAAATCATTTTCAGTAAGTCCGTAATCTTTCTCAGTCTCTATTATGGATTCTTTATCATCTTCTTGTGCACATATGTTAATCAAGAACCTCAGAATGCGTGGATACTTATCTTGTGCAAAAGAATAGGCATGTGTCACTGAAGAAACAGATATTGTTGGGTAGGGATCACTAGTAGTACATAGACATATCAACCATTCTAACTCCTCAATTTTTTTCTCACATGCGAGTCTCTCTATCAAATCCCACTCAAAGAAAGTATAGGGTAACAAATGTGAAACACTTGAGAAAGTAAAAAGGGTACCCTTCATAAAAAATAGAAGCGCATGTCTCTGGTGAACTAACCATCTCTAGGAACACAGATAAATTTGGTTAGGTCCCTAGAACACGAGTGTTGTTTTCTTGTGCTACATGTTGTGACATGGTGCACTTGGGCTATGTGTCGAGTCCAATAGGATGCACTAACGTTGCTAGTCGCTCTTGCTCTTGTACTTTTTTTGTTTTGTTTTTGTTTTTTTTTTTAAAGTAGAAGGCTATATATATATATAGTCCCGCAATTGGAGAGTTGAGAGACCAGAGAGGTGAAGGAGTACGAGCGGAAGTGCAACGCGAGAGAGAGTGGGAGAAGAAGAGCACGATGATATGGTGAACTCGCTCTACTGTAATGTGTAGAGCATAGTGAGTTCTTATTAGGTTTTCACAAAAGAATATGTGTACATACCTGGCGGCCCGCCCACTTACCTGGGCGACCACATTGAGCTTTATACCCCAACAACCTCCCACTTAAAGTCCAATGTGGCACTTTAAGTGTGAGAGAAGCTACTATACAAGCTAATATACAAGAGATGTAGAGAAGTGATGTACTACCCTACACCTAACTGCTTGCGAAAATGAGCAAAGCTCTCTGAGGGAAGTCCTTTTGTAAGTAGATCAGCAGGATTTTCTGTGGTGTGAACTTTGACAAGCTGAAGTTGCTTATCCTCGAGTATTTCCCTAATGAAATGATACTTCACATCCACATGCTTTGTCTTTGAGTGATAAACTCGATTGCGAGCCAATTGTATAGCACTTTCACTATCACAATATAACACAGGCATCTCTCCTTTGATTCCCAAATCTGTTACTAGTCGATTAAGCCAAATTGATTCTTTGCATGCCTTTGATGCTGCAACATATTCAGCCTCTGTAGTAGACTCAGTAACACAATCTTGTAATCTAGAACGCCATGATACTGCTCCACAAGCCAATGTAAAGACATACCCTAACGTAGACCTTCGGTTGTTTAAGTCACCTGCATAATTTGAGTCTGTAAAACCCTTTACACTTAGCTCCTGACTCCCATAGCATATACGCATACTCTTTGTAGCTTTCAGGTATCTCAATATTCCTTTCACTGCCTCCCAATGTTTCTTGCCTGGGTTTCACATGTATCGACTTACTACTCCCACTGCAAATGCAATGTCTGGGCAAGTAGCAATCATTGCATACATTAAACTACCCACTACAGACGCATATGGAATCTTATCCATTTCAGCCTGTTCTTCCTTAGACATAGGACAATCTTGTTTGCTAACTTTCACATATGGTGGCAATGGAACACCCAATGCCTTTCCCTTCTCCACATTGAACCGTTGCAAAACCTTGTCAATATACTCTGTTTGAGATAACCAAATCAACTTCTTTGATCTGTCTCTTTCAATGCGCATACCAAGTATATGACTTGCCTCAACCATGTCTTTCATGTCAAACGATTTTGCCATCTTTGACTTCAAAGCTGAAATTTCTTCCAAGTGCTTGCCAGCAATCAACATGTCATCCACATACAAAATAACGATCAGCCAACTACCATCCTTAGCCTTCTTTGTATATAGACAGTGATCGAACTCACTACGTTTGTAGCCTTGAGAAAGCATAAACTTGTGGAATTTATGGTACCATGCCCTCGGTGATTGTTTTAAGCCATAAAGACTCTTTAACAACTGGCATACCCAATCTTCCTTGCCTTTCTCAACAAACCCTTCTAGCTACTGCATGTAAATTTCCACATCTAAATCACCATGCAAGAATGTTGTCTTGACATCCATTTGGTGCAACACCAAATCTAATATGGCAACCAATGCAAGAAAGCATCTCAATGTAGTCATCTTGACCACCAGAGAGAAGACTTCATCAAAGTCAATGCCTTGTTCTTGCTTAAAGCCCTTGGCAACAAGCCTTGCTTTGTACTTTGGTTGACTATCATGAGCGGTGATCTTATACTTGTAAACCCATTTACAAGGTAGAGCCTTTTGCCATGTGGTAATTTAACTAGCTTCCATGTCTGGTTTTTATGCAGAGCTGTCATCTCTGATTGCATGGCCAATTGCCAATTCCTGGAGTCCTTCATTTGCATTGCTTCCTTGTAACATGAAGGCTCATTGCAATCAGTCAACATGACATAGTTCATAGATGGAACAAACCTATCAGGAGGTCACGTGATACGTCCAGATCTACGCACAATAGGTGGCTCTCAGGCTCAGCCACAACCTGTGGTTCCAATCTATCATGTCCTTGCTCCTCTTGAGCCCTGACATTTTGTCTTGCACGTGCAGGTCCATCTTCTTGGAAGACGACTCTTCTAATCTTCTCAACCCTCTCTGGTTTAGAATGATATTTGGCTTTATTAAAGTGAACATCATTGCTGCGGATAACCTTTCTGGATTCGGGATCCCAAAGTATGTACCCCATTTCACAAGAATTACCATAGCCTAGAAAGATGCACTTTCTACTCTTTGGCTCAAGTTTGTTCCTAAATTCCTTTGCAACGTGAGTGTATGCCTCACACCCAAAGACTCTGAGATGCTTGTATGAGGGCACCTTACCTGACCATACCATCTCTGCCACTAAATCCTTCTGCAAAACCTTGCTAGGAGCTCTATTTATAAGATGAACAGCTGTTGATACAGCTTCAGCCCAAAATCCATTTGGCTGCTGTGCATTAGACAACATACTTCTAAACTTCTCTTGTATGGTCCTATTCATCCTCTCAGCAACACCATTTTGAGGAGGATTGTAAGGATCAGTAAGTTCACGTTTTATTCCTTTTGACTCACAAAAGTCCTGAAAGGCCTTTGAAACATACTCTCCACCATTGTCAGTGCGTAGGCATTTAAGCTTCTTGCCACTCTGATTCTCCACAAGTGTCACAACAGTTGTGAAAACACTAAACGCTTCATCCTTGTGCTTGAGAAATTAAACCCATACTTTCCTCGAGTAATCATATATAAATGTCATAAAGTAAGAAGCTCCCCCTAGAGATAGGTTAGGCATAGGTCCACACAAACCACTATGAACAAGTGCCAACTGTGTATCTCTTCTACTGCTTCTATGCTTATGTGACTGCTGTGTTTGCTTACCATACAGACAATGTTCACAGAATTCAAAATCATTAAATGACAAGCCAGGCAAATAACCAGAACGAGACAAGATTTCCATTCCTCTCTTGGACATATGTCCTAACCGGCTATGCCACAAAGAAACGTTCGGCTGCTCGGTTACATTGATTACATTTTTAGAGACATTTGATACATAAATCATGTAAAGTCCTCCAGACTTTACTCCATGTGCTACTGTCATAGAACCCTTGGATATCTTCCACATGTTCTGTCCAAAAGTGGTGACGTAGCCAGCATCATCAAGTAAACCTGTGCTGATCAAGCTCTTTGTAATTGCGGGAACATGTCTCACATTCTTCAGTGTGAAAGAAGAGCCATTCTGAAACTTCAATTGAACATCTCCAACACCTAAGATCTCACATGTCTGCCCATTGCCTAGCCGAACATGACCTTTAGTGGTCACATAAGAGGTAAACCACTCCTTGTTTGGAGACACATGTAGTGATGCTCCTGAGTCTATAATCCAGTCACTCAGTGCATTTCCATCAAATGCTGTAAGAAGAGCTGAGTCCATTGTATTCTTCAAGAAGTAGATGTCTCCTGACACTAGAATGTGATCCTCTGCAACAGTGTTTGTCACATTTATTTCTTGAATCTTCAGTGAGGACTTGTTCTTCTCACCATGGTCTTCAGATTTCTCTTTAACTTTTTCTGCTTTCCATTCTCTGCAGTCTCTTTTCATGTGACCCTTCTTGCCACAATGGTAGCATTCTATGTCACTCTTGCCTTTAGCACCGCATGACTTGCTACGAGATTGATTCCTCTTTCCACCTTTGTACTTTTCTTTGGTCCTTCCCTTGACAACTAAGGCTGTTCCTTTTCCTTTGTCCATTGTCTTTCTATTGGTTTCTTCAGTAAGCAGACTTCCTTCTACACCTGCTATGTTCAAACCATCTGGAGGTGTAGAATTACTCAAAGCAGTGCGGAAAGTGTCCCAACTTTCCAGGAATGTGATCAACAGGAACATAGCTCTAACAGGTTCATCAAACTTGACACCTTGAGCTGACAACTGACTATAGATTGTGTTGAATTCATTCAGATGATTGGACATAGGTGTACCTTCTTTCATCTTCGAGTCAACAAGCTTCTTAAGCCAGTATACATGTGAAGCTACACTCTGCTTCTCATAAAGATCACTCAACTTTGTCCATTCATAAGCCGACATCTCGTCTGCTACATTGAAGTAAACGCTTTCTGCCAAAGCCAGCATAATGGTAGAAAGTGCCAATTCATCCATTTCGCTCCATTCATCTTCGTCCATATCTTCTGGTTTTATCCCCTTGAGCTTTATAGGTTTTATCTGCTTCTTTTGTACCAACATGTGCCAAATCTGCTTCTTCCACAATGGGAAATTGTGTCCATCCAGATTCTTGATATTGTAAAGAGCAGTGTCCTGTGATCCAGCCATAGCTACGCTTCACAGTAGTTTACTTTCGTGGGAAAAATTCGGTAGAGTTTCCCCTGTAAACTGACGTCTGAACCAATATCAACCTGTCAAATGAACCAAGAAAGCTTCAGATTCTGCAGAAATTTTGGCAGAGTCTCCTTTGTAAAATGGCTCTGGTGTACTAAAAAACAGACCAAAAACAGCTCAAAAAACCACTGTCTCTCTAACACTGTAAGCTGTGGGTAAACCTGTCCTGCACCTGTACTATCGCTCACTGTCCTGTAAGCATAGACTGCGACAATGCCTCAACGGCAGTAAAGCAAAGATGCAATCCCAATTGTCTAACTCACAGTCAATACATCCTAGTTGCCTATCTAAGGGTGCTCGAGGGATCGCTCCAAGACCTGTATCACCGAAAGGATCTCTACATTCGAGAATCCCCCAGCTCAATAAAACCTCACTCGACCCTCAACAAAGGTTGCAGTAAATCTGACAATACATAGACTTCCCACAAAATCATACATCCACAATTTTCCCACTATATGCTGTAACCGCTGTGGCGGTTGTTTGCTGCGTGACTCACAACCAGCAAACGCTCAACAGACATACATCATCTCTGACAATACATCCCATGTGGAAGTACCTGCAATGTCAGGATGAAGTCTAGAATATCAAGCAGCAAACACAAGCTACCTGATGAACTAGTGGATGTCGCCTACAATCTGTGTAGATGCGCCCGTGTTGTATGTGACACGCCTCCAAGAACTGTGAGCCGTCCTTCGATGTTTAGACAGCCACAAATCAGCACTCTGGGAGTTTCGATATCCTCAGCACCTGCAGTCGTAGGCCGAAACCCCAAATTTGCAGAGTCGGATCTGCACCCGCCGAGACCACGTAGTCGAAAATGGCCTGCGCAGAACTTTGTCGAAGCCGAACGGTGGCCGAGATGACCTCAGAATGAAATTCGGAGAACACCAAGCCCTTTGGGTTGTCCCACAGGATTTGGGGCCGTGTCTTTGCCTGTCGAATTTCACTCCAAACTGAGCTGGTGACTCTAGCCTCCTGCAGTTCTGCCCCGAGCCTCGATCTGAGCTCTGATACCAGTTGAAGGAGTATGAGCGGAAGTGCGACGTGAGAGAGAGTGCGAGAAGAAGAGCACGACGATATGGTGAACTCGCTCTACTGTAATGTGTAGAGCATAGTGAGTTCTTATTAGGTTTTCACAAAAGAATATGTGTACATACCTGGCGGCCCGCCCACTTACCTGGGCGACCACATTGAGCTTTATACCCCAACAAGAGGAAGGTAAAAGGGAAGTGAGCGAATGATGGATGTCGATAAACACTCTCCTATTTCTTGGTTAGATCATACTTTTTTGAAGGTTGTCGCCACCTTTTGAAACGTATTGTTCCAAGCTATAATGGGTGAAGACTTTGACCAATAGTTTTCCACCATCCTAGGCGCTTCATCAATTTGCAAGGGTGGTAAGGTACTCTTCCACGCTCTTACTTGTAATGTTGCTTTAGGTGGTGAACTTACAATGGGAGGTGCTAATTCTTCTTCATTTTTTTGGTTATTTATAACGGTAGAAGGAGGTTTTGTAGAAGTTTGTATATTTGTGGATGAACTACATGAAGCTTCATTTGAGTTCCCTATTCTTGAGCTAAGTGATACAAATTGTTCTCGCTTTGGTACCCAACTAGCTCTGGAATAGGTGTGTAGTATTTCATGATTTTTCCCTTCCCGCGATCTTCAATCGGCTTCATAGATAGAGGATTCAAGTCACTTGGATCTATAGGTCATAGGAAAGAGTACAATTTACGTTTGGCACCCAAATTTGATCATTCCCGTCATAGTAGCCTTGGGCTTCTAATAGTCGTTTAGGAATCCAACATAATGTTTCTTACATATCTTTGGGCGAGTCAGACGTCTCTTATGAGGTTTTTGTTTTAAACAAGATTGAGTATCAAAAGTAGTTGTTAATGAAGCTTTAGGGACCCATTTGTATGTTGCCCTTGACAATTCATGCGGAGTCTTGGGTGTTCATTCTTTGTTTCAGCCATGGGAGTTGAAACTCTAGAGGGTGTGCTATAGGGATAGATATTTCAACCTCTTGGGTATGCAATGTTCTACTCTGTGTTCTCTCAGGAGATGATAACTCAAGGACTGTCACTTGAGTGGCAGGGTTGAGAGTTTGTTTGCGATACTCCTCGTTCCCCAATCGATAGTACACTTGGTTGTAGACATCGACTTACGTTTAGGTTGCCCTCCATAGTACCCTCAAGCATGACCAAAAAGCTTTGAGCCACGGCCCCATTGTCATAACTAACAGAAGTGTGCAAGATTCCAAAGAAAGTAGTTCTCTTCTTTCCAATACCCTTGACTTGGATGGTACTCTTAGATAAGGACAACTGTCCTAACTGGCACCACACTCCATAGGATAATAGATTATGTTTAGCTCCTGTGTCCAATAACGCATTATATAGCACTTTCCCATAGGTGCCATTTAACTCAACGAGGTATCGTAGAGGTGGGTCAGAATCTACCAAATCGTCCTCTGATTCAACTTGAAATGCATGTGTCACTCCAAGTTTGGCCCCTCGTTGGCGCTTAATACGTTGTTGTTGCTCCTGAGCCTCGACTTGAGCTTGTATCTTTTTCAATTGTGCTTGTGCATTGGTTGCCTTCTTCTGATGAATGGCACGTACCTCTTCTTAGCCTAAAGGGTCATAATATCTTTTAAATTATCCAATGGTTTCCACTCCATCAAGAGTTTCCACACAAATGGTACCTTGTGGGGTGATTTAGCATACTCTATATGGCCCTTTTCTCACATTTTTCAACTTTTTCTTCTCGTTACGCACCCCATACATAAGAACTTTATCCCCAACCTTGATATTCTTGTTTTTTAAATGATGATCAAACCATTTCTTATGCCTATCCTTCTCCACAAGTGCATTTTGCATTGCCAATAGCCTCTCTTCATCTAACCACTCAAGGATATATAAACGCTCAACTAAAGGGTTACCATCCCAACCTTCTTGTGAAGCTACTCGAAGACTAGGACTAACAAACTCCCATGGCATAACTGCTTCTTGGCCATATACCATCTTGAATGGTGTACTATTCATAGTCACTTTGTAAGCAGTACGATAAGCCCATAGAGCTGATGTCAGCTTTAAATACCAATCTGTGCGATGAGCCTCTATCGTCTTGGTCAAGATAGAAATTAAATTCTTGTTAGTACTCTCAGCTTGGCCATTTGCTTGTGGATAATAAGGTGTCGACTTATGGTGGGATATCATGAAGGTTGTCATGAGTTCCTTTATCACTTCATTTCTAAAGTGAATACCATTGTCACTCACAATTTCAAAGGGACAACCAAATTGTGTAATAATATTCTCAAAGAGAAACTTAGTGGTTGACCTTGCATCAGCCCTGCGTGTGCCTTAGCTTCTGCCCACTTTGTTACATAGTCAGTCGCAACAATAATATATCAGGATTGGGTGTTACGAGATGCCGGACTAATTGGGCCTACAAAGTCTAAACCCCATTTTTCAAACGGTTGGGTCACTTTAATAGGATGTAAGGGCATCCTATCCTTCCATTGTGTGGTCTTGTAACGTTGGCATTCATCACATACTTTTGCAAAAAGTGATGTATCCTTGAATAAGGTGGGCCACCAATAGCCTGATTGCAACACCTTCCTTATAGCAGTTAGTTCTACCAAAAACTTTCCTCCCGCTATGTCCATGTGTGCTTCTTGTAGTATGTACAAATACTCATCCTCACGAGCACATTGTCTAAGAATATTGTCCTTCCCTATCTTGTAGAGAGTCCTTGCAATTAGCGAATAAGGTTCACTTTCTTTGAGTAGCTTTCTAGCTATATCTTTTTGAAGCTCCTTGGGTGGAAAACCATTAACTAAAATGTTATAATCTTCTCACTCCACTCAGGCATGGTCTCAACTAGGAATAGGGAAGTATTGGGAAATTCATCATCGATTCCAGTGGGGGCTTCACTATTGGGTATACGAGATAAATGATCAGCCATGGCATGCCTTTTACCAGGTCTCACCACGACAGTAAAATCAAAATCAAGAATAATTAATAACCATCGTGTAATTCTTCCCATGGAACATGGTTTGTTTACTAGATACAACAACGCTTGATGATCCACATAAAAACAAACTTGCTGGCAAAAAGATAATAGCCAAAATTCTTTACTACATAAATCATAGCTAAACCTTTCCGCTCTATAGTGATGTAGTTCCTCTCAGCATCATTCAGTTGGCGACTTGCAAAGCTAATGGGGTAGTCCAATTCATGTTCTCCAGGTTGAGCTAAAACACAGCCTGTAGGGCAAAGTTCGATGCATCGATATGCACATGAAGGATTACATTCCAATCGGGCACTCGTAGGATTGAAGCACTTGTCAAGGCCCTTTCTAATAATTCATAAGCATGGTCACATTTTGTTGTCCAGTGAAACTCAATAAGAAGCTTGTACAATGGGCGGGCTATCTCGACAAAGTTTAAAATAAACCGTCGATAATAACCAACATGGCCCATGAACCTTTGAACTCCTTTATAGTTTGTAGGTGGTGGCAAATTGGAAATGGTTTTAATTTTGCTCTCATCTATGGAGATCCCATTCTTGACACTATATATCCTAAAATGACTCCATGTTTAACCCAAAATTGGCATTTGAAAGGATTTAATGAGATGCGATACAATCTTCACCTTTTAAACACTTTTTGTAAACATGATATATGTTCTTTCCATGAAGAATAAACACAAAGATCATTTAAAAAATCTTCGTAGAAATCCCTTAAATATTCCCTAAAAGCAGTGTTTATTAATCTTTCTTGTCCTCTAGCGCAATCGTGATTTGATTGTCACTAGAGTACCCATCTAAAAAGCTATAAGCTTCCTTTCCTGCAATTCGTTCAAGCACATGTTCTGAATATGATGGCAATGGATAGTGATCTCTCCTAATGGCTTCATTAACCTTCTTGAGATCTACACACACTCTGAGTTTCCCATTATTTTTTGGCTCAATAACTATTGGAGACACCCATTCTGAGTGCTTGATAGGGTATACAAATCCACATTTGATAAGTTTTTTGAGTTCTTCTTGGATAATCTTTGCATACTTAGGATTCATTGGGTAGGTTCTTTGTTGGATTGGTTTAGCAGTGCTAATCATTGGAATTGTTTGTTGCCCTACGGAAGGTGGAACGCCCTTCATGTCATGATACTTAGGCAATGAAAACATGTTTTGACTCCTCATCTGGGTCTGGTAACTCTATTTCTTTAACTATCGTCAGACCATCATAGACTCCATTACTTCCATTAGTAGGTGTTCTTTGGGCCTTTGTATACACAACCTTACGCTCCTCCATTGCGTAGGATTTAAAATTATGAATTGTGAGGTCTTGTTGTTTTGTGGACTATGATAATGCTTCCGCTTCCGTTAGTTGTCAAGCTAACTCTCGATTTTGGCATCTCCTTACAATATGGCTCAACTTTGGCTTCTCGATGACCTCTAGCTGTGCAATTTCAAGGGGTTGTGGACTGCACCACATGACGCTTCGAAGGTATTCACCCCAATTATCTACCAACTTTCGATGAGCGTCACATGCCCCCATATAACTGAGCCATTCTGCAGTAGATTTCTTTTCATTTATCCTAGCATGTATATTTGCTTGATATCACCACCTCTTATATCGCTTACTCTTCTTATATAATTTTTGATTATGGCCGATCTCTAGTGCAGAGTAGGCTAGAGTCGCTACTTGTGTCTTCTCCTCTCCAAGATAGATCGTCATCTTGGGTACCACTGGCCTTGAATGGTTTGTCCCCACATTTGTACCAATATTTAACTCAGATTCTTCATCCTAAGATTCAATGTTAACTAATGATTCCAACTCCAAATTATGTGGGCTATAGTCTTCTTAGACGCTACTCGTTCCACTATTAGTCAAACCTTCATGTTGTAGGTCATCAAAAGCTATATGTACTGCTCCTATCATATTTAAAGGTACGAGTTGTGGCACTTCGTCCCCCTCAGGTGTTACGCAAGTCCTCCCTCTATTTCTCCAAGTGTCTATAATTGCCGCTAGGTGGATCCAGTCTACGTTGTGAGACTCAACCATTCCAGGTAGAACATCCATATAAGGGGTATCTTTCCCAACATCAGTGTCCTTTTTACACTGTAACAATACTGCAAGGGGGCTGAGTGAATTGTGGTGTCAGATCGATGGTCAATTATAAATCTGTTCCCTAGAGGATGTGCTTGACCAGTCACAAGATCAACTCAAATGATAGAGTCTTGGAACTATAAGTAGACATGGTTTTTAAACCATTCATGCACCATCTTTTCTTCTCTCATGAAAGGACGTTCTAATATCATCTCAGATGACATAGTGTGCTTGGAAAATCCATAATAATGAAGGTGTGCCTTACCTTGTGTCCAAGAACCTTGATCTTGAGATCTTCCAACATCCCAATAGGTTTAATGATGGTCCCATTGGCCATCTGTACCACTATGTTTGTAGACCCAAGGTGGGTCTTCCCATAGATTCCCGAAAATTTTTAGTTACAATGCTAACCCCAATGCCACCATCAAGGATTCCCTTCACAATTAATCCTTTGGTAGTGATTGGTAGGGTTGCATTGGATTCATCGCCTTCAAAGTATTGTCCCAACTTGTTGACATGTATTTCAAGAATAGAGTTGTCATCCAAGTTAGGTTGCGGATCTAAGGTTCCTCCTCTACTAGCACTTCATTGGACCTATCCATCGGCACAAATTGTGGTAACCCGGCTTTCGGTCCTCCATTGAGGAAAGCTCGAAGAGCTAGTAATAGCTCGGGGTCTCCATATACTTTAGACATTGGTGGTTCTAACTTTTGAAGCCATGAAATCCATCAATTTGGCAATATTTAATGGAATGTTCCTTGAGATGGGGGAAGATGGAATCTCGATTTATTCAATCGGGTCAGGTAATCCCTCGTTAAACATCCTCTCCAGCAAGAAGGGAGTACGCCCACTTCTCAATGACTTAAAGTCAATTTCTTCTTGGATGACACTAGGTATGACTAGTGTTCTATGGTCTTTGTGCGGTTGATTATGTTAGGAAACATTGTGTCTGTAATTTGGATCTTCTTAGGTGTTGGTTCACGCCCCATTTACCAAACTCCTTAATTGCTTGACGCGCTCGATCTCCTCTAAGGGTTTGGGTAAGTTATGATCTTTTTCCTATGTTCCATGGGTTGTGTCCATTGTGGCTCATCATGATCCTCCTTGTTTTTTTCTTTTCTAATGGTCTTTTTAGTCTCCATGGAATTAGAATCAATTCCAACGTCGTTCATATACACGGGGTCGTCACCAATTTCTGTGTTAGTCTTTGAACTAGGGTTTGACTTCGTTCCATTTTTTGATCTCTTCCTTCGTGTGTTCTTCCTCTTCTTGGACAAGGCGATTGATGCCACTTCTCTTTCTTCAAGAATATAATTTTAATTTTGAAGCATCGATCATGTGAGTACATTTACTGGTACCACTGTACTTTGTGATGGCGCCTCAGTAATCTCAATTAAGTTCAATGACGTGATCCTTGGTGCATTAAAATTATTAGGACATTGTGTTGGGGAACAGCTATGGTGGATGCCATCTCATACAACCATGGCGAAAGAGGAAGCTGCACCAAGAGAGTATACGAGAAGGAGAGAGCAGATCGACACCAGTTTTTTTTTTAAAAAAAAAACCACGTTGTATTGTATTGAAAGCCTTACAATATAAAAGGTAACCTTGCCATGCATAACTTGGAGTCCAAGTGAAGTCACTTGCATGCTCCATAAAGGGAATTTCCCATAGGCTAGACACTCAATATAACTGATCGAGCGCTTGAACCCAACAATCCCCCCCTCAAGCCCGAACTAGATAATACCTCTCATGATACCTCGAGTTTTTGGTGTACTCGTCAACTGTGAGTTTTAGGTTTTCTCACAACCAAGGATTTCTGGTGTATCCATAACCTGGTGCTAGAACAGTAACCCCCTCCTTGAACAGATAGGGTGTAGGTCAAAAAAGTTAGCTACCAAAAATGGAGTTTTTGGTTCACTGCCAAACCTTGGGTTTAAGGTGTACCCAGTAACCTCATGAAAAGTGATAACAAAAATGGGCTGAGAACAAATACTTTTTGGGAGGTCTTACCACATGATTGTCATGGCAGTGTCTATAGCCCGTACAAGGCTGTAAGTGACATTTGATAAGCTAAAATAAGGCTTTTGACAGGAAATTTATGATTGTTTTTGACAATAGACAAAAGCATAACAAACCTATGACAACAAAAAGAAATGACAGAGCATGACTTTTGACCAGAACAACTTGATTGAAGAACCTTTGAAGAATATTGCCAGTAGAAAGCCCAAAAAACCATTTGAAAGTCACCGGTTCGAACTTGCTTCTTTTGTGAATCCTTTTCTGTGTGACTGCTTCCTTTCCCTTTGTGCCGATTCTTATAGTCATTCTTGGGATGATGATGATGACGATGATGATGCCGCTGGCGATTTTGGCTACTCGTATGAGATGTGCAAGTACATGGTGGATCATAAACATCTTCAGCCCAAGTGACATGCTTCTGGGGCCGGTGTCCAAGGCCATACTTTTCAGAACCACCTCGTAATGCTGATCTTACCTTAGCAAGACCATGATGACAACCTTCAGTTGAAACTGCAAGCTCTGGCAGCTCAAGAGGCAAAGAGCCTTTGTTGCCTTCTGCATGTAACGACGAGGAGATCTTTGAAAAATTTCGAGCTTCAAAACTAAAAGCTGTATTTGCCGATCTACTACTGAGCATCGAGGGCATGAATAAGCTCTTAATTAAATCCAAGGGCTCAAAAATAAGATGGATACTTAAAACAGTATGCAAGAAATTGCTTGCAGACAGCAGCGCAGTCGACAGCGCCGAACTTGACGAGGTTACACAGGGCTATAGAGTTGAAAATGGGATCAAGCCACAGTGTCAAAACTTGCTTTGCATGCCAGGGCGACCTGTTTGATGGCGTTTATGATGAGATCTGAGCAGGTCGATGTCCCTTTGTTCTCTTCTAGAAGCAATTGTTCCCGCGGATTCGAGTCGAGCACAAGCGTCAAGGTTGTGGCAGCCGGCCTGGGCTCTGCGGCCTGGGCTCTGATACCATTTGTTGGGGAACAGCTATGGTGGATGCCATCTCATACAAGCCATGGCGAAAGAGGAAGCTGTAGCAAGAGAGTATACGAGAAGGATAGAGCAGATCGACACCAGTAAAAAAAAAAAAAAAAAAAACCACGTTGTATTGTATTGAAAGCCTTACAATATAAAAGGTATAAAAGGTAACCTTGTCATGCATAACTTGGAGTCCAAGTGAAGTCACCTGCATGCTCCATAAAGGGAATTTCACATAGGCTAGACACTCAATATAACTGACCGAGGGCTTGAACCCAACACATTGGGCAATCAAATGATTTATGCCACATCGATTACACATGAGTATCGGCATTGTAGATGTGCTCCCTTGATTGGTATGTACTAGTGTGGAACTAATAGGGCACTCATCTACACGATGTGGGCCCCCACACTCGTAGCATTGAAGAGGTGGTCTCTTGGCAGTGAAATTGATATTTGGCCTCTTGTTGCAAGAGCAGCTCTTTGATAGTAGACAGGTTTGACTTGTCGCCAACAATCTTCCATTTAGTATAAAGGACACTCTTCAAGAGTATCCTCCCATAGGCAATATTAGTGTCTATTCCTTCCTCATAGCCATTGAAACAAGCACTAGATGGCTTGCAACCCATATGATTCACATTGGTGACTCTTGAATGTGGGGGCTACGGTCCTAGTACTGGAGGTGGTAGCGGTGTAGCTTGAACAACATTTTGGGCTCTAGGAACCATATGTTGCAACATTTGTTCAACAGGTGGGGCAAGCATCAATGCAGAAACTCGAGGTGAATCTGTCCAGGCCAAAGGTGGTCTATTCACCATCACACGTTTGAACATTATGCAATCCTTAGCTTGGTGCTCGTACCTACCACATGCATTGCAATTCTCTTTGAATTTTACCATAAATGTAGGACATTCACAAGCACTATGTGGACCAAAGAAAATTGAGCACCATTGTTGTTCCCTTCTTGGATACGTATGATTGTTTTGTGGAGCACGATTATCTCTAAGACTTTCTTGAATGACCTTGGTGAGATCGTCCAAATTCATCTCGGATATCTTTGGCTCTTTAACAATAGTCTTTATGGTCATTGGCCCATGCCCTGATGCTTGCGTGCTACTAGAGTTTGGCTCAGAAGACACTCTTTCACCTACAATTTTTCAATTGTCTTCCAATTTGATTGCATTGGTAGTGATTGTCTCCAAAGTAGTAGTACCTCTAATGACTAGGCCATTATAGATATTTTCATGTTGCAATCCTCGAAGGAATCTATCGAGTAGTTGGTTATTGTTGAAACGCTCATTTAAAGGACAATGAGAGTTTAAGTGATTTAGACGACTGATAAAGCCTCTCACTGACTCGCCTTCCTCATGTTCGGCCTTTTGTAGCTAAGATGCTACACCCCAAAGCACACCTTTTTGTATATACTCTTTTAGGAACAATCTCCGAAGAGTAGGGTAAATCGTTTTCTCCTCTATCCTTAAGGTCATATACCAATCCCCAGCCTTCCCACTCAAAGTCAGGCTTAAAGCATTGCACTTATGTAGTTCATTGTGCTCTCCCAGGGAATCACATACTTGTTCAAATACTTCAATGTGCCTTTGAGCATCTTCATCTCCATCAAATTTTTGCATAAGCTTTGCAATTTGTACCGCTTTACTCCTAGGTTCTCTTTCAGGCGCGTGCCGCATATTCTCCGCAATAGATTGACCTATCATTTGAGCAAATGCTGCCGAATCACCTAGTGAGGAGGTATGGGAGGCACTCCTTCTCGAATCATATGTGGGACAGGGGTGGTTACTGGCCATGGCATATATGTAACCGATGTAGGATATGGAATATGCCTTGGCATAGGTCCACTCGGATAAGAGCTTGAGAATGGCACTCGTGGAGTATATGTTGTCGGTACAATCGGAGGTGTAGGAGCCATGTGTGCATAAGTGGCTACATGCACATATGCTCGAGGCCCAGTGGTAGGTACCACGCCACTAGGTAGCGGTAATGCACTAGCCCTAGAGGCCATAGGTGCATTCTCTATTAGGTTCATCACTGGAGTAGGCGCTGCGGTTTCTCTGCGAGGAGGTTAAGCCAAACTAGGAAAACTTAAGTTTTTGTTCGTGGACTCGGACTGCATTCCAGGAAAAACCACATATGAGGGGTCCATGGGACTCATCATAGGAGTCTCCATTTGTGATAGAGTAGGTTGTTTGGCTTTGCTCTTATCTAGAAATCTCATGGGGCCAGTTGAGGGTACATTTACGCATCAATTTTACCTCTCCGAGTGGATGATGCCATGGAAGACATCACATATCAGTCTTTGTTGTTCCTCAATATTAACAGGGTTAGATGTGCATTGTATAATCTCTATCCACCCTACATGGTAGGAGCGGCCAAAGTATAGATCCATAAACATCTCAGTGTGGAGGTCATATCTCCAATTTTCATTAAGGAATACCCCTTCCAGACTTCACGTGTTAGAGGTCCCTTGTGAGGTGGAAGTAATGTTGCTCCCCGAGGTTTTGCCTTTTGTGGTTGGTGCTTTAGAGGGAACTTCCGAGGGAGGTAGCTCGGTAGGGCCTACATTAAAGGAGGTAGGCAAAATATCCACATGGACACTCTTAGGGGTTGTGGGGTCCATGTAAGATGTGAACATAGAATCTACTTCCCCACCCTCTTCCTACACTTCATTGGCCTCGAGTTCGGAGCGAGTAGCTCTACTAAATGTCTCCATAAAACGGCTAAACATGCTAGCACTAGGTTGTGGAGACCTGGTGGATGCGTGTCCTACTTCCTCAGAGTTTTGTATAGGATAACCTTCCATCACGTTCGAGTCAGAGGAAGATTCACTAGCCACTAGGTGGGGGTCTTGAGTAGTACTACCTTGGGTTCTCGCTAAGAGCCTAGAGCCTACTGTGGAGGGATAATCGTGTAAACAAAGGCACTCTCTATATGCTCATGCTCTAGCACATGACCAGAGCGTAGGTGCATGTGACCTTAACAACCGAGAAGTATTGGTGAGTGCCAATGAAGGCCGCTCCCCTAGTTTTTTTGGGTGCTTTGCAAGCCTATTTTACTCTCAAGGTTTTGATTTTATTTATTTTTTGTCTTTTCTTCTGACCAAGCTAGCTAAAAAACGAGCGTCTCGGTTAGAGGGATGTTGCGTGCTTTACAACCCAAGATTTGGTTACTTTACATCCTCAAAATCCTCAAATGGTCTATTTCTCGTTGGAAACTAGGCTTAAAATAGAAAGTCCAAGGGTGCTACTGTAGAGGGGTGGATGGAGGACTTGTCCCACATGCCCTCACTCCCTCTTGTGGGGGTAGACTTTATATATAGGCTTGGGTCTATACTATGTAATAAGGGCTGAGGACTGAGGCTTGGGCATGGGCTTGGGCATGGGCTTGGGCTTGGGGAATGATCCCAATCCTTCTTTTCATATGCACTTTCCTTGTTTTTTATTTGATTTTTTATTTTTATTTTTAATTTTTAATTTTATAAATCTGAAGATAAGGGCCGCGTTGGTGCGAGCTGTGTATGGTTGTGGCCGCACCTTGAGCAACCGCTCGTGGGCCTTCCAAGATCGAGAATAAACCGTGCGAGACAGAACTAAAACAAAGGCTTGGATAACTTGATTGAACAAAAAAACAGAATAGAACTTAACAAGATAGAACAAAACGTTCCTTGATAGACTTACACCAAAAACACACACATGCACCACCTTTCTCTGAACCATGAAATGCCTTGATGAGACTTTATAAGTCAAAATCCAATGGCAGATGCCATGTTTAATGAAATCTCTCTTTTTCTACTCTCTTCCCTCCCATTTTTTCTCATGTGAAGTAATCGCATGATTGGATTTTATGATTAATAAAATCCACAAATAGTTCGTGTGTGTGTGTGTGTGTGTGTGTGTGTGTGCACGCGCACGCGTGCACACATGCATGTGTTGTACATGTGTTTGGTAAAGGTAAGGAAACAAAGTTAGAGAACATAGCAGAATGTTTCAAAAACAATTTGTCCTAGGTGACCATTAGTATCATAGTCACTATGAGCGTCATTATCACCATTGGTAATACTCATACATGTGCTGACGCCATCGGGCGACCCCAAAACCATCAAGGCCTAAGTGTTGGCACCTTTTGTGAGCTCTAGTAGTGGTTCTTAATACGAGTTTTTCGGGGATTTTCTCAAGATTTCACCAACATGCATTCAAGAACTTATTTGAAAACCCCGTGTTTTTAGATTTCTCATAGATATGCCACACCCTTTCTTACTTTAATCTGTGTATGTCTTCTTTGATTGGTACCCTCGTTAAAGAAGACAGGCTATGGTGGGTGCAAGCAGTGAGGCACCATAGCTAGTGAGAGAGAAGCTATAGAGAGAAGGCAGATGTGCAAACTATAAAAAACAAGGGCTTACATTTTCTTATTTAGAAATCCTTTATAATTAGGCTAGACTTCCATGTGGTGAAAGATTTGATTCTTGACCGGACTTGAAGAAGAAGGGTAGATAGTATTTTAGGAGAGAAGAAGAGGTTCACACGCTAGCAAACAAGGTATGCTTATCAAATAGCCATCCCCTTAAGCTTGACTTTAAGCATTTTTGTGACAAGCACTCAATAATACAGTTCTATAATTTTTTGTTGATGGGAACTTTTCAAATATATCGCAGTGGATCTCTTTAGATTTAACACTTCACACTTTCCTAGGATATATCATGGCAATTCTTAGAGAATTCAACAGGTCACAATTTCTTTCATGTGTCCATCACACATCAATAGATTGATCAAGAGTGCAAACAAAGTTTTTCATTAGGAAAGTCTTACCTCCAATTTATTTTGGTCGGGGCAATGTATAACCCCATACAACTTTTAATAGTCATGGAAGGTTTCAGATGTATAATACATTTTCCCTTGTAGATTTTCATCGCCTCTTTATGTTGTATTTTCAAAACACATGCCATGGGATAATATTCCTTGTAGGCATGCCTATGGCACGTAAGAAGGAAACATATCTAGTGAGGTTATATCATGTTGATAGAATTTTCATATGTTAGAAAACACATAAAAAGTGTGATGCTTGATTCATTGATATGAGTAATAACATCTTGGTGAATTATGATGGTTGTGCCTCAAAATAAAAGATCTGTGTGTGAAGGAGACTCAAGTGTGTGAACACACTTCAAAGCAAAACCATGAACCATTATACTTTGGAAATTAAAAAACGAGAAAACTAATGGTGCAAAGATAAGAAAATAGCAGCACCTTGATTTTGGATGACCCTTTATTCCATCTCTCGTGCTAGAAGGATGATGCAAGGTGAGTGCTTGTATATGTTTTGAAGATATGTGGGACTTGATTTGCATAATGGTGGATGGGCACTTGAGGTATGACATGCCTTTTGTGTGTGAGAAAGAGCCTCTCCTTTGCGCCCAAATTTCTCCACTAAAATCTCAACGGTCACCTTTAGTTGTAGCTAGTGTTTGGGAAAAGCATGTCTCAGCTTAATATGGTGCCACTTTGAAGTTTCAAAAAATGCCAATTGAGAGGAGGAGGGAAAGGACATATCCCATGTCCATTTTGAGGAAGATACTGTAAAATTGGTAGAAATAAGGGAATATCTCATGTAGATTTTGAGGAAAATACTGTAAAATTAGTAAAAACAAGGTCAATTTCTCAAAATTCTCTCTTAGAAAATCCATAAAAAGGAATTATATCTAGTTGGCAAAATGATTTTTACTAAACACTATTGTAGTTGAGTTGGCATTCTGTGTGTGTGTGTGTGCGCGCGCGCACGCATGTGCGTGCAAAAAGACTACAACTTGATGATGGTCCTTGTACTTTGTTGATAACACTATTGATTGCCGCTTGCTACTTCAACTCTCCGGTTTGTACTTGGTTTGAAGAATTAATATTGTGTTATTTGAGTGATTTCCTAGCCTTGGAGCTCACATCGTTTTTCATGTAGAAGCTTCAAATCTACTTCATAGCTCCACAAGCCCATATTGGAAGGGCTTCGATACCAATTGAAGAAGATGGGTTATGATGGGTCCAAATGATGAGGCTCAATAGCTAGTGAGATATGGAGAGTATAGAGAGATTTGAAGAGACAGAAGGCAAATGAACAAACTATAATGAACACAATGTGAGGACTCACATTGGCCTATAGAAGGAGACAGAGACATCTTGAAAGATCTTAAACTTTTAGAAGAAGATCTGTTTAAACACTATTCGTGCTTAACTGTTGAATAAGCTCAAAAAACCCTAAGGTTGGTCTAGTTAAATGAATGTGTGAAGATGGTATTTCACAAAGACATCTTAAAATCTAAAGGTTCTAGTAGAAGATAGGTTTAACAATGCCTATCTATTCATGCTTTGTTGCTAGTAGATAAGCTTTTAAAAATCCCTAAAGTGGGTCTAGTTAAATATGGTGAACTAGAAGATAGGTAACAATGCCTTTCTATTCGTGCTTTACAGCTAGATAAGCTTTAAAAATCCCTAAGAAGGTTGGCATGTGCACAAAAGAAGGAAATGAACCAAGAGCCTTCTTCTAGCAAACAAGAAGCCCGCACTTTGCCTCTAGTTAAAATAGCCCACATGCCGCAGCCAAGTTAAGCCTATTGTGCAATCAACACGCTCCAAGAGACAACATCCTAAGAAGGATTCCCATCAAGAAGTTTATGTGCCTTCATGAGGGCACCACAATTGGCATACATATCCATCAAAGTTCCATGAAGCACATCTTTGTCCACCAATAGCCCCTGACTAACAATCTCGCTGTGACTTCACATGTTTATGAAGGCCAGATCCCTTCAAGGTGCAATGAGTGAATGCGATTGGAGTAAGGTCTTCCCTCTGCATATGGTTGAAACCACCCATAGCTTCCTTGCCAGAGCCATCTTGGGAAAAGGTTGCAATCAACATGCTCCAAGTAATGCCATTCCAAAGATGATGCTCATCAAGAACTTCTCATGCTTTCCCAACAATGCCACAAAATAGCATACATATCACACAAAGCACATCCAAGCATGACGAATAGTCTTCTTTTGATCTGTAGTGTGTTCTACGGACACAAAACCAGTGTCGCTTTCAGGATATTCATCAACCATGAAGATTCAAAAAAAGAAGTGTGTGTGTGTGTGAGTGTGTGTGTGTGTGTGTGAGAGAGAGAGAGAGAGAGAGAGAGAGAGAGTGCACCTCATTCGCCAATTGGTCTGGGAAGTTAGCATAGCGCGATCTGAGATTTGTGAAGCCCATCAAGAACTTCTTGTGCTACTGTGAGGGTACCACATTTGGCACCAATGTGATCCTAAATATGCATCTTTTTGAATAGTAAGCATCTTAGGCTAGGTTCAGATGTTGCGGCTAAACGAAAGGGGCAGAAGCGTGTTCTCATGTGGCATGGAGGCATAGGCAAAGTGAACAGATTCTTTCTCTGGAAACACACTCAAAAACCCCCGCCCCCCTTTTTTTGGGAGAACAAGCTAGGCACCTCAGGCGATGATAAATTTTGAGCGCTTCTTCCACATTGAAAATTTAAAGATCAACAAAATCAATGACGACCGCTAGTGCCACATAGACACTAGCGCTCGAAATTTAACCGCACGGGGCGCCTTGTAGTCAGCGTGACTCGTGGGCTGGAGAAATGAACATGGGCCAGGCAACATGAAGCTTCAACGCCATTGGTTTCTATTATTTACCTTGTAGGAGTAGGAGAGAGAGAGAGAGAGAGAGAGAGAGAGAGAGAGAGAGAGAGAGAGAGAGAGAGTGAGAGAGAGGGAACCTAGCCTCCTACTATTTTGAAGTACCCACTATTGCGTGATTCATTGTGTATACTATTGTGCTCTTATAGAAGTGTGGTGCTCAGCTCAGGTTTGCTAAGAAAACTTTGAATTGTTTCCATTGGATGCAACTCGAAGAGTAGCTCTCAACTTCAATGACAAAGGTTCTATCGATAACATTGCATTGGTTACAACAATCAACAAATGAACTTTGAAATAAAAGGGTACGCAAAAGCCTTTTATTTGTTTACACATGACTAACAAAGCACTAAAACAAACACACTAAAATTTGCACGCTGTCATGGGAATGACACATTCCAACGTATTATAAAACTTTGGGGAGGGCTGTGCAAACTCCCCCATGCAAGGAAACTTGCAAATTTTCCTTTCTTTCATACAGAACAATATTTATTTAAAAAACATTAGTAGAAATGATCTAGAGTATTAATTAACGTAAACTACTTTTCTTATTGTTCTTTTGCGAGGTACATGTATCGAGATGGGGCATCACAATTCCAACGTATCAAACATGGTACCAAGTCAAAAACGACATAACATGCTTTGAAGAAACAAAGGAAAATCTCTCTTTCCCTCTCTCTCTCTCTCTCTCTCTCTCTCTCTCTCTCTCTCCATATTCTTCTTTTTGAAGCTTTTTTATTTGAATGTTGAATTGACACAAGCACAAATTAGTAAACATGTTTTTATACGATTGGCATGAATGATCTTGTCTATTACATTTGGTTCGACTTCAACTCAACACGACTACAACTAACACAACACTTTAGTTACAAACTCATATAAATATTGAGTCCTCTCTCTCTCTCTCTCTCTCAAGCTCAACGAAGGAATCAAATACATGAGTTTCTCAATATCCTTATCATGAGTTTAATGTGAGAAAGTACAACATCTCTAAAACCTATGAAACTATGTCAATGGAACTCTTGGACAAAGACAAAGTTCTAAGTTTGTTTCCTCAATATGTATTAGTAAATCAACGAGAGATTCTTGTTGAAGAAGAGGGCATTGATATTATTGAAAGAGGGAAACAAGAAGAAAGGGAATTTTTTGAACATGGTAAAAACAATCCCAAAGACCTGTAGATATATATATGAGAGAGAGAGAGAGAGAGAGAGAGAGAGAGAGAGAGAGAGAGTTTTGTTGTAACACTATTCATAACAATGTAAATACGTTAAAACAATTTCTCAACAAAGAGAGAGAGAGAGAGAGAGAGAGAGAGAGAGAGAGAGAGAGAGGTGTCAATCAGAGCATATGTATTATGGATCTCAATCTTGAAAAAACCTAGGTAGAGTGTAATCTCACCTTCAAATTTTGAAATTCACCTTTCAAGATAAAATTAGTAGGTGGAAAACCTACAAGATTTTTTTGGCAAACACCTCCTAATTTCGGCCAAAAACATATAAGATTTCCTGCTTCACGATTTTTCAAGCTTTTGGAGAAAAGGTTTTTTCGAGCCTTGATTATGATCTATGAGAGAGAGAGAGAGAGAGAGAGAGAGAGAGAGAGAGAGAGAGAGAGGATTGACAATGAGAGCAAAAGTACATACCAAAATCATTTTGTTTTAAATGTAAACATCCTTATAGCTACCATCTTAGCCTCGAGGCTCAATTATGGATACACATTTTACCCAACATTTTTATTTACTTCAACAACCCCGCTTCCTATCATATTTCACAAAAAAAATGTTTTTCCTCTCCTTCTCGCAAGCAAAAGGCATTGCGCTTCTTAGATTCGCCATCATCTTCTTCCTCACTCTCCTTCTCTTCAAAGTTTCTATGGGTTGTTTTTTACTTTCTTAGATCGATTTCCAAAAGTTGATTCCTTTACAATTCTTCCGGAGTTCCTATTTAGTGAGCATTATGCTTTGTTTTGAGAACTAACTAGGGGTGCCACCTCCACGTTAGTGCTACCTTTTCCATGAGAAACTAGGGGTGCCACCTCGACATGAGTGCTACCTTTTCCATGGGTTACACTCGAAACAAGAGAATCCCCTTTTTGCAACAATTATTATAATACAACTAGAGCCCACCTTAGGCCCATGTCACATTGGGACGGGTGTCCCTCGCTTTTGGTAGTGTGCCTGCCCTTTGTTGCTATTACATTGGGCCTAGTACAAAAGACTGCAGATATCCAACAACGAACCTCCCTTGACCAAGTGGTACGACGCCGGGTTTCTCGCTGCCACTCAGAGTTCAAAACCAATCCCATGCGCTCGCGCCATACCTTTTCGCAGATAGCCTCCCATTTCGAAAGTTGGTCGAGGTGGGAAGGCCGCCCCTCCGACAAACCCACGGGCCAACTTTCACTTTTCGGAGAGCCAATGAGAACGCGCCACTTCAACATGGCCATCCTCCCCCCGCCCCAGTGTCAAGTGTGACACACTTTAGCCACGTCTATATTTGATTATCAAGGTAAAGCCTCTTTGCACATTCCCAATCATTCCATGGTGTTCCATACAAAAACATGGGCACCAAGAGACTTAATAAAATCAAGTGTAATCTTTGCACGTAGATTCACGAGGTTTCCTTCTCCATCAATCAAGTATGGTTAGCAATCTAGCACAGATTGGTAACACATATGTGCCTCCTTAATTCACAAGGAGCATGGTTGACTTCGACGTACATCCATGGAAGTAGCTCGTCGTCTCAAACAATGAAGAGTAGGTTGTCCACTTATTGTCAATATAGCAACTACAAAAGGATGTAAGAGCAGACTCACTAATGTATCAAAATCCACATTCAAAAAGAGTGCGTTGTCTACACAGACTAGTCTTTACCAATTTAGTGTTCAAAACATTTCCAAATTCTATACAAGACAGCACTAAAGAGATTGATAATTACAGAGAGACCTAACATTGCCTCAATTGCGAGAATCAAATAAGGAGGCAAATCACGAGATTCCATACTTATACCATGTGTCCTAATTATACTACTCTGACAACACACATGTTCCAACACATTGTTATACCATGTGTCCTAATTATACTACTCTGACAACACACATGTTCCAACACATTGCTAAAAAAGATTTGAAGAAATACAATAAAGCAAAGAACCAATTTGCAATTAGAAATAGTAAAAGTAACATTTGCAAGACATTACATATTTCCAGAATTCCCAAAGCTTTAGCACCAAAATAGAATGCCACATCCGATGCAACATTAAATTATGACAATGGCCAGTTTGAAATGTAATCAAGGCTGCATTTTTGTTGCCCAATGCACATGCACCAGTGGGACTCTCTCACCTGCCTCTCTCGTTTGGCTGCACCCAGCATAAGACTATAAAAGAGGTATCTGCAAAGAAAATGAACCTCGTCAGGATTGGCTATACATGACATCAGCAACAACTTGTGAATCATACACATATTGAGCTTTTTATAATATTTAATCACAAGTCTCAATCAATTCTCAAGAAACTCATTGGGGACAAAGTTATAAAATGTTCAGTTTGAGGTATTTGGGATACATTCACTTATCTGAAAGCCTTTAATTTCTTTGGACTCTTGCTCTTTTTTCTTGTAGATAAAAAATTCACAAATTGATATTAAGACCACACTAAACCTCTAATTTTTCAAGCATTTTCTACAATCAAACCATTTTGGAAATTCCTTTTTGTAGAATCCAAAGTACATTTTTTGCATTACGCTTACTCAAGAAACATCTTTAACACTGTTTCCTTACACTTGTTATCCTTATGATTCTGTCTCTAAGAGGTACGCAAGCTTCCTCGTTCAACCCAAAGTGGTCCACCTCAAAAAGTGTGGCGCATGGATTACATGCACAAGAGGAGTTTAAAAATGGAAATTCGGAAAAAACAAAGTTAAACGGGGTCACTTTATTCATGGTGAAGTATGAGTGTAAAGGAATTTTATACGTACCCCTTGAATGCATGTGTTATACGTATTTTGGGAAGGTGAAACCCCGAGGTAGACGTAGTTTCATCAAAATTCCAAATCCAAATCCTCTGTTGCCTTTTACTTTTGAATAGAGCAGGTCATCTACACGAGTCATTACAATTTTGCCAGAAATATAGATAGTTTCTGCTTGCTCAAATTTAAACAAATAAGGATGGTTCTCTTTATATATACCTAGTCGAATCCAGGATAAGCGGAGATTCACCCTTGAAGGAAAGTGCAAGGTATAGACCCATGGTAGTCACCCACAAGACAATATAACCATCAGCTCCATCATGATAGTATTGACTAAATCCCCACTAACTGTTGGAATTAGGGTTGCAGAGAAATGCACACAGTTTGGAGAAGACGAAGGAAGCTCAAGGCACACAACTGAGTGTGTGTTACTTAGTGTGCAATGGAAAGATAGATAGCCCTCGAGTGATGGGCGTATATACAATGCACGGGGAAAAAACCTCCTAAAGAGGGAAAAAATGCCCCGGCGGTCCTAGTGTGTTCACACACATCACTACCACATGTATATGGTAACAAATCCTCCCTAGAGTGATGCGGTGAACAAGAGCTGGCACATGAGTAAAGGGAAGTGCCATGCCCTGAGGACATGATTAGTCCACGAAGGGGAGTAAGCCCAAAGCTTTGCGGAAAGCTTCGAGCTTCTCACGAGACATTGCCTTTGTGAAAAGATCTGCAAGGTTGTCTTGTGTTGGCACATAAGCCAAGCTGATCTCCCCTACTGAGAGACTCTCCCTGACATAGTGGTAATGCACCTCAATGTGCTTTGTGCGAGCATGAAAAACTGGGTTCCTCGCAACTGCCAATGCGCTCTGACTGTCAGTGTAGATAGTGTTAGTCGTGTCCTGTCCAACACCCAAATCAGCCATAAGGCGTCTGAGCAATACACACTCAACCGTAGCTGTGAAGACTTCCCTGTACTCAGCCTCACAACTAGAAGTGGCCACAATAGTTACGGCTTTTTATCATGCCATGCTTCATATGGAGTAATAGACTGCGAAGCTTTTGTAGGACACCTGTTAAGTATATAAGTGGCACACATGATGGCCTCAAGCCAAAAAGAATGCGGCAAAGCTTGACTTTTAACCATACATCGTGCCATTTCTGTAAGTCACTTGTTTTTCTTCTCAGCAACACCATTTTGCTGAGGTGTATAAGGCAATGTACATTGGTGTTTTATCCCACGACTAGCCAGAAATGCATTAAATTCATGAGACATATACTCCCCCCCTCGATCGGAACGGAGGGTGCCCATAGTACATTTCGATACATTTTCAGCCATAGCCAGAAATTGTTTGAAGCACATGAAAACTTCGGACTTCGCTTTAAGCGGAAATACCCATGCATGCCTGGAGTAATCATCAATGAAAGTCACGAAGTAAAGATAATTTCCAAAGGACAGAGTTTGCATGGGCCCACAAACATCACTATGTACAAGTTGTAACCTGCATGTGGCCCTAACTGAACCATCCTTCGGAAACTTAGAACGCTACATTTTACCCAAAATGCAGCCTTCACACACATGTTTGACAGGTGCTTCAAGAGGCGGCAAAGAAGCAACCATATCAGATTTTTGTAAACGCAACAAACTGGCAAAATTCAGATGCCCAAAACGTGCATGCCACATTTTTGCATCTGAAACATCCTTTGAATCTGCAACTGCATTTGCAAAATTTTGTCCACACTTGTCATACAAAGTGAGCTTATACAACCCACGCCACAAAAGGCCAGATGCAACAATTTCATCACCAAAACTGAGATCATGAACTGTACATCTGTTATCCACAAATTTGACTACAAGTCCAAGTCTAACAAGTGTAGATACAGACAAAAGATTCTTCTGGATCCCAGATACATAAAGTGCATCAACAAGTGTAAAATAACAGCCATTTGCAGCAGTAAGCACAATCTTTCCAACTGCCTGAACCAAATAAGAGGCATTGTTGGCACAAGTGAATGAATTCCCATGAGGAATAGACTCAAGAGAGGTGGACAATTCTCGATGTAAGGTAATGTGCTTTGTAGCACCACTATCAAAATACCACACATGTGAATCTGCAGCAACTAACATGCATGCGTCATGGACAACAGAATTGTAAGTGCACTCTGCACTAAAAGCCCATTCTGCATCAACATCAACGTCACAGTGTCCTTTCACACAAGACTCGACCATGGCTGCATTTGTAGTGGAACCAACATTTGCAGTGGAATCATCCTCTTTCTTCTTAGCCTCTTTTGCCTTCAACTTAGGACACTGCTTGATCAAGTGATCATTAGCTTTAAAATAATGGCAACGCATCTTCTTTTTGCCCTTATCACCACAGTTTCCAAACGAATTGCTACCAGCAAAAGCATTAGGAACAGAAGTTTTGCCACTCGCAATAGAACCATAAGAAGTGGTTGCATTGTTGTTACCACCCTTTATTTGAGAAGCAATAAAAGCCTGTTCAACTGCACGCTACCTAGTCCTGTTTTTTCTGGATAGTGACTCTTGCAACAGCAATGTGCATAATGCATCAAACTTGACAACTTCAGGATTTCCTTGGGTCATAAGTCTGCAAGTACTAGCAAAAGTCTGATAAGAATCTGGTAAGGCATCAAGAACAGTCTGCACAAGGGAACTATCTGAAATGACTTCAACTGCAGAAATAAGTTGCTCATTGATATCCTGACACCAGCAAGGAAAGCGTCCATATCATCTTCCTCATGCATAATCTTCGATTCCAACTCTTTACGCAACAAAGCAATTTTAGCCTCATTGCGGCTTGCATAAAGACCTGCTAGAATATCCCAAGCCTGTTTTGCAGATTTCGCGGAACGAATGTGAGGAGTAATGGTGCGCTTCACAGACAACGCAATCAACGCATGAGCCTGCGCATCTTTACATCCCAACGAGCTTGTTCTGCCATAGGCAAAACAACTCTAATAGCAGCAATCCTTGCAGCAAGACCTGCAACATCCTCAACATCGCCTACATCCTCAGAACCAGGACGTACATAGTGCCTTGCACAATATTCCAAACGCCCTTTGACACAAGAACATGTTGCATCATGTAAGCCCACATAGGGTAATTGTTCCCATCCAATCTGTCCTCAACAACAAACATCTTGAATGCATCTGTGTTGTTGTCAGCGATGGAAAATACTTGCACCTGGTGTGAAAACTGCTCGAAATAAGGAGAAATTGAGTGAGACCAGCACGTGCTATATAGCACAACCCGCAGCAGACTGTATGGGACCTGTTATGCAGTAATTGGCGCTGACAGAAATTATGCACAAAATGACGAAATTGCATGTGCAGACCTGGCTGTAGTAGAAACGGAGGCAGAAATGAGCCCAAATCAGAAATATGAGCAGATTGAGCTCTACGAGTTCTCCCGAAATTTTTGTCGACCTACGAACGCTCGCCAAAGCTCACAGAAATCGGAGAAAATGAGCAAGCGTGTGCTGGAGTTACTGGAGAATAAGCCCGGGAGAACGCAACCTGCTCTGATACCAATTGTTGGAATTAGGGCTGCAGAGAAACGCACAAGCTTGGAGAAGACGAAGGAAGCTCAAGAGAGTGTGTTACTCAATGTGCAATGAAAAGATAGATAGCCCTAGAGTGATGGACGTATATACAATGCACGGGGAAAAAACCTCCTAAAGAGGGAAAAAATACCCCGGCGGTCCTAGTGTGTTCACACATATCACTACCACATGTATATGGTAACACTAACGTCGTTAGTACACAATAGTAGGTGTAGAACTAGGTACTAACATATGCTCCCCAACACAACACACACCATACGCACACACATGAGCATACATCAACACAAAGTTCAGCGTACTGAGTTTCTATCATGACTCCGGAGATCAAGGGCAGACTCGGTCATAATGAAGCCTAGCAGTAAAAGAAGCATTAAATCGAAAAAATTAGCACAAAAATGAGGTGGTTGATAGGGCATACGCACCACAAAAGATAGAAAGAATTAGCACAATATCAACCGGTCGTAACTTGGACGAAAACTTCACAATGTGAAGTCTGCATGTCCGATATACGACTAAAAAATGTACCTAGATGAATCCAAGATAAGCCGAGATTCACCCTTGAAGGAAAGTGCAAGGTATAGACCCATGGTAGTCACCCACAAGACAATATAACCATCAGCTCCATCATGGATAGTATTGACTAAATTCCCTGACATCCCCACTAACGTCGTCAGTGCCCAATAGTGGGTGTAGAACTAGGTACTAACATATGCTCTCCAACACAACACACACCACACACACACACACATGAGCATACATCAACACAATGTTCAGCGTACCGAGTTTCTGTCATGACTCCGGGGATCAAGGGCAGACTCAGCCATAATGAAGCCTAGGACAGCTTACGAAGTGTTATGGCACCCTTGTGAGCCTGTACGCAGGACCTGCATGTCCAGGAACTTTAGATTAGTTGTATACCCTCTTATTGCACATCAGCATAGCCAATGTCTGCGATGTGTAGGCACTCAGGAGTGTTCCCATACAATTGCATTAGTACCTAGACTAGGTATTTATCTGCATGTGAAGCACCTCTTATTAGTAATTCATCAACTTATTAATAAGTGACATTTTAGCATCATTTTAGAAGGTCGTGGGGTTCAATCTGACACTGCTCACCCAGCTATAATCCCCTATAAGTGATCCCAGGGGTCACTTGTCAAGCATAAGTCTGTACTCTCAGTACCAGTACCCAGTACCCGCAGTACCATCAGAATCCATGGCGTTTTTGCATCAGTGTTTTCAGCCATGACCAGCAGACCATCGGTGTTTTCAGCCATCAGTAGCAGATTGCATCGCTGTCAGTTTTCAGCCCTAGCATTTTTCAGAAGTTGCAGATTTCAGCCATAGTCCCAGCGTTTCCAGATTTCAGCCCTAGCCACATCATCAGATCAGACTACCATGTTACATCAGCCCTAGCGTTTTCAGTTTCCAGCCCTTAGCATCACAGATCCAAAGCGTCTACCGCAAGATTCCATCAGCATCTCAGTATCTAGGACCATTGTATCAGCATTCGTGCAATCTAAAGTGAATACCTCTCTAGCGATAGAGAGGGGGGGCCCTTGGAGGGGGGTTGAGACCCCATCTGGTGTTAGTCTTCTCTCCCTCTCCCTGTCTCTTAGCACTCACAAAACCTTCATTCACAGTATCATTCTAGTCTTTGCACATCTCTCATAAAGTGGAACCTTGAGTACGCACGGAGCATTCATCCTGAGCATTCATCATCAATCAAAACCGAAGCACATTACATTCGAAGGTCTGCATAAAGCTGGAAGCCAACAGCAACTGTTCTTACAAAGTGTTAGTAGAGTTCTTCATCGACCTCACCCAGAAGAGTCAAAAGCAGGAAATGTTTTCCGAAAACCTAAAAGATAATGGCACTGAGCTTCCTTAGCCAAAATTTTGCTCATCGTTGTTTTTCCCCCTAAAAGCAAGACAGCAGGCAAGGAGAAACACGCGCTTTCTGTCCCTAATAATAGAGGGAGAACCAAAGATCTGCAAAAGGAGCCTAAGCATGAGGCTAAGTTGAAAGAAGAGGGACAACACAAAAGCGGTGGTGATGGTAGAGATGATAGCAGAAGTAAACACGACACTCATCACGAGGGCAGAAGAGATGAAGATTGAGATCACGGTAGACACGATGATGGAAATCGCAGTAGACATGAGAAAAGGTATTAAAGAGACCATGACAATAGAGGATGAGTACATAAGGGTTAGTAATCACAAGGCTAGTGATTAAAGGACTAACAGAGAGCATCATGATCACAAGGATAAAAACAATGGATATGCTGGCAGTGACAATGATGATGGACGGAGAGACCGGAGCAATCAATTGCTTAAAATTGTTGGGGTGAGACAATGCCGATTCTCCACCATACTTCTAAAAGACACTTTTGTATGATGTGCACTATATGCAGTTTGTAGTTTGTGTCATTTCCTCGTTGCATGATGAAAAGTTAAACTACTCACATGGTTTACTTCTAGCTTGACAAAACAACACTCTCTGCACACTCAAATGAGACACCTACTTGATTATGAGGTCAGTAGTCCAATTTAAATTTTGCATTTCTCCACACTACAATCTACTATATCGAAACATATTGTTTCTAACTCACAACAACACATCTCGCATCAACGAATTTCTTTGGCAAGGCCAACCAAGCAAGACTGGTTGGCCTCTTAGGCTAGCATACTACCTTAAGGACTTACATAAGTACATAGAAATGTGTTTACGTCCTCCAAATACCACATCAACTTGTTGGACAATGTTTATAAATTTTATCATGGCCATTAGTGTCATCATAAGAGAAAATTAACAATTAATGCTCTTCCCTCCTCCTCAACAGCTATTAGAGTTGGCACACTCTCTTCAAGCCAGGTGACACACTTGCACGCTTTCCTTCCTGGAGTTTTGGCAGCAAAGAGTCAGATGGTATAATCGAAGACAATTGAACCATGATTGCGGACACTCTCGCATGCTACTCATTCTTTGGAAGAGAGGAAGCCATGCCTCAAACCACTTTGGACATAGTATTCTTGGGCAATATTATCCTTTGAGAGCGCACGACCGTCTATAAGATTCCCCTCATCTTGTTTATTCTCATAGATTTCAATTCCTCTCTTGCTTGCTCTAGTGTTTCGTTTAAAACATGTGATAAAATCACAAGGCCTGCCTAGAAGCATTGGTCATGAGAAAATTCAGAATGATTCAAATTTTTGAAAGGGAAAATTACCAAAATACCCCTCTAATTTGTGGAAATTCCCAAAATAGCCCTCAAATTTCAAAAATTCCCAACGTACCCTCAATATTTTGTCATAAGTTTCCAAAATACCCCTCAAATTTTCCAAAATTCCCAGATTAAATTTCTCCAAAGATAAATTTTTTGTAGCTTTTAATAAGAAGACTGATTGTCTTTCAATACAAGAAGCTAAAACTAGAATTTGGGTTGATTATGTAGGCTTTGAAGATGGATTGCTTCATTAATTTTAGACGTAATTGCCCTTTTTGCAAGGTAATTTGTGACAAATTACATGCTAACCACTCAAAAATGAATCTCAATTGTCAAAAGGGAATAAAATTAGAAAGTCTTGAACAATTCAACCAAATTAGATACAAGGGTATTTTGGGAATTTTCACAAATTAGAGGGGTATTTTGGTAATTTTCCTTTTTAAAAAGCAACTCTAATAAGTGGGCGTGTATTCATCAGCCACTACATGTGTTCATGGTATCAATGGTTAACGACCTTTACCAGGAACCGGCTAAGAGTGGGTGCGACTCTTACATACTAGACGACATATTTATATCATGGTCTTATTCCATCTTGCCAACTTGTGCATCGTGGCATGATGATGATATCATTATCTTGTATGACACTATATGAAAGAAAAAAAGAAAAAGATAGAGAGAGAGAGAGAGACCCACTCCAGCTAGGCCCAGCTCGCCATTAAGGTTGGAATGCTTCAGCGACAACTCTTTGTATGTGTGCACACAACACACAATACAACTGTGAAGTTGTGAACTTGGCTCTCCCCCCGCCCCCCACACACACGCGTGTGTAAAGAGAGAGAGAGAGAGAGAGAGAGAGAGAGAGAGAGAGAGAGAGAGAGAGAGAGAGAGAGAGAGCTGTCACTGAAGCATTCCAACCTTAATGGCGAGTTGGGCCTAGCTGGAGTGGGTCTCTCTCTCTCTTTCTTTTTCCTTTTTTCTTTCATATAGTGTCATACAAGATAGTGATATCATTCATCATGCCACGATGCACAAGTTTGGCAAGATGGAATAAGATCATGACATAAATATGTCGTCTAGTATGTAAGAGTCGCACCACCTTAGCCGGTTCTCGGTAAAGGTCGTTAACAATTGCTCCCGCCTAATTGATTACGAGCAGCCAATAGCTACCATTGTTTGGCAAAGGTTTGCCTCAGCTTAGCCTAGAGCCGGTTGAGATTGGGTAAAATCCTTTTGCTGCACTAGTCCATCTCTTTGCATCTGCTGAAAACAGCCCAGAGCTTCCTGGCCCTGTCCCTGTTGGGCAAATCCTGCAATCAATAATGCACTCCAGGAGACCACATTCCGGACAAGAAGCTCCTAGAGCAAGAACTGGTGGGGCCTTGACTAACAATATCATCATGAATATTATCAGTGTCACAATAAAATACTATGGAATCCTAAACTACTAGGTATGAACAGCAGCTAGCTGGGATAGCTAGATCACAAGAGATCCAACATCGGTCACTGGAGGATCTCATCAATCTCCTCCATGGTCAGTAGTCTGACCGGGCATCGTGCATGTCGAGCCAAAGTGATCCGAATCCTCTGATGCAGCCTCCGTCGATGCTGTGTAGTCCTCCACAGTCGTGGGTGTCTGGATCTTCCAAACTCAGTCGCTCGGTCGATCAGTGTTCCTCTGGTGTGAGAAGACGAGCTCTGCTGTGGTAGTAACTCCTCCGGGTGTCCAGTGGCAGCTCTAAAGAAATCTGTGATCTGTCTCTAGGACTGGCTAGCCTTCCCTCTCATCAGGCTCTCTCTGTGTCTGCGTAGCTCGAGCAAAAACAAACCCAAGCATCTCTGATCCTCGTACTGCATGACTCTGGAGAGAGAGAGAGAGAGAGAGAGAGAGAGAGAGAGAGAGAGAGAGAGAGAGAGAGAGAGAGAGAGAGAGAGAGAGCTGTCGCTGAAGCATTCCAACCTTAATGGCGAGTTGGGCCTCGCTGGAGTGGGTCTCTCTCTCTCTTTCTTTTTCATTTTTTCTTTCATATAGTGTCATACAAGATAGTGATATCATTCATCATGCCACGATGCACAAGTTGGCAAGATGGAATAAGATCATGACATAAATATGTCGTCTAGTATGTAAGAGTTACACCCCACTCTTGGCCGGTTCCTGGTAAAGGTCGTTAACCATTGTTCCCGCCTAATTGATTACGAGCAGCCAATAGCTACCATTGTTTGGCAAAGGTTTGCCTCAGCTTAGCCTAGAGCCGGTTGAAATTGGCGAAAATCCTTTTGCTGCACTAGTCCATCTCTTTGCATCTGCTGAAAACAGCCCAAAGCTTCCTGGCCCTGTCCCTGTAATCAATAATGCACTCCAGGAGACCACATTCCGGACAAGAAGCTCCTGGAGCAAGAACTGGTGGGGCCTTGACTAACAATATCATCATGAATATTATCAGTGTCTTGCATAGTGCCACATACCTTCAAAATGCAAGCGTGGGTGACTGCATCTGGAGAGATGCCCTCGCTTCTCATCCGCTGAAAACAGCCCAGAGCTTCTAGGCCCTGCCCTTCTTGGGCGTATCTTACAATCAAGTGTGTTCTAAGAGACGACGTTCCGGACAAGAGCCTCGAGCGGGTCATCCCGTTTCTGTATTCAACGAGAGCGGAATCATCGTGCTACATAAGACAAGGGAGAAGGCAAGCTTTCCATTAAAGTTGTGATCACTTGCACCCACTATTTACACACACAATAATTCACAATAAGCTTCAATTCAGCCCCATATCAAATTTGGGCGTCCCCTCTTGCTAATGAGTGGCAAATTCACTTGGAGCTTCCATGTGTCCTCTTTTGAGTTAATTTCCTAGTACCCACCAACTTATAAGTGTCGCGTGGGGCCTAAATGACTTGAACTGAGCCTAGACATACTTTTACTCCTTGGATTTTAGTGCCGACTAACCCAACCATTTCGTGGTGACCTGCCCTTCACTGCTATGGGTGAAACTCTCGACCGTCGGTCGTTTCACATTGGCCATAGAATGTCTAGCCATATGTGACTTCAAAAAAAGGGTCCCAAAAATTAAATTAAATACGAGGGAAAGAAACTAACAAGTAAGGTTAGTGGTTACCATAGCCTTGTGACATATCCCCCTCTTGAAATCGCAAACGTCCTTAATTGCATGCCAGATATACATGCCATAGATGATTTAGTGTGATTAGCACCCTTTTATCATCACATGTATCCGCAGGAAAGATCATACAACATAGATACAAATGACTTAATGAAACCTTCATACTTTTGCCATTTTTACCTACGATGGAAGTGAACGTTATACCTTTAACATTTGTAGAGGAGTGGCCACTTCTATTGCACTGAATCTGTATGTACATCTGATGTGCTGGCTCCATTATTACTGCTCTTTTGAACACGTTGAGTCGGGGCATATGTAGGTTGTAACCCAGAGGCCTCTTGCTTGCTGAACCTGCAAATAATGGTCCATATACCATCATTCCCTGTCGGCGTTCTTGGAAGATCAGAGATAAAATCCATAGCAATACTTTTCCATGGCTTATCTAAATAAAAGGCAGTGGTTGTAACAACCCTGGTGCCTTTTACCTATCAAACTTGACCTTTTGGCAAATCATGGATGCTCGCACACAGGCATCCATATCTCTCCTCAAAGTAGGCCTAGAAAAGAATGTCTCGACCGCTTTCACTGTCGCATCTATACCACGATTCCTTGCATACGGTGGGACATGGCTTTCTACCATAACCTTAAGTCCCAATGACCTAGTGACACATAGTTTTCCATGTATCATCATAAAACCGTCCCCGAGGAGATAGTGCTCATGGCATTGTTGTTAGATTTACACCACTTTGCTGCATCACAGGTCTTGGGCATGCATGTACAGCTAGTGTGCCTCCGAGTTGGCCACCCATAGCATAGGTTGTACCTTGTCCGGCCGCCCGAGTTTGGGGGTGGCCGTCCACTTTGTCCGGGCACCCTTATACTTCACTTGTTTCTTGTTGGGTCGTGGGGGATTTTTCCAGGCTTTGCCCTACCCTCCTTAGGTGCCTATTTATGGGGCCAGGGGGGTACCCACTCTCATCATCTGGTTGTTGTATTGGGTCTTTTGCTCATGGTAGTCGTGAGGGGATTGATCGCCCCCTCTTCACCACTCATAGCGTTTGTGTTCTTTGTGTGTCTCTCTCTCTCTCTCTCTCTCTCTCTCTCTCTCTCTCTCTCTCTCACGCTTCCGCACACTCGCACTCTCACATGGTATCAATCGCCAGTTCACATGGTATCAGCAACTTCTGCTTTCCATGGCCTAGGACCAGCGCTTCATCATCACATCAGGTACCCCTCCCAAGATCAAATCTGCCAGCGTTTTGCAAAAAGCTAGGCAAGTGGCGAAATTTGGAGTCTTTCATCACAGAGTACCCCCCTCCACCTGCGTTTTTGCAGATCAGGCCAGCGTTTTTGCTTTTGGTAGCAAGCATTACACTTTTTGGGCTCTTTCGTCGCGGAAAACCACCCCAACCTATCTGTGTTTTTGGGGAGCAGCTGCGTTTTTGGCAGGCTGCAGCGTTTTTGCATAAGAAGGGGCAGCACCAACATCAGCCCTCTACAGATCTTGTCTATCCTACCCAGCTTGGCATCCAGTGCTTTGCCGGCGACAATCCTCTTTATCTGCTACAGATTCAGTGCTGTTTTTTCTCTGTTTTCAGCCATCTGAGGTTGTGACATTGATTTCCCACCCTCCCCAGACCCTCTGCATTGCTCCAAACCCTGCCGGGAGTGTGCGAGCACGCTGAAAATCGCTGGACAGCAGCATTTTCATCACCTCGCAGTTGCGTTTTTGGGCGGACAGCAGCCACATGGTTTGTGTTTTTCACAGAGGATGAAGTTACCTCCTGCCAGTACCCCATCCGATGGTGGTCCGTACGGTCTCTCAATGACTGCTGCAGTACAGGGTATCTTCGACATCGGCTTGATCATCTACAAGGCGTACGATCCTTGGGAGATCCATTCATTCCAGCCATCATTCGGCGGTTGCGCACTCCAGATGGGGTGGTGACTCGTGGTTTGCTATGGACACACCTATGCACTCATCAAAGGAGTTCACACGAGATATGGCCATGCTCATGGCATATGGGATTCCGACATTCCCAGAGACAACACCACCATCTTGGGTGGACAGACACTTACCACTTGACCTCGACACGTCAGATCACTTGCTTACACATGAGCATCTACATGGACTCAGGGAGAGGATCTTGGATCTCTTCTTGGACAAGTTCATTGCTTGGATCTACAGACTTGAGTGGGACTTCAGTGCTTTTGGACTCTCTTGGAGAGTTTACCTTCAAGATGCGGGAGATCATGCATCATTATGCGACTACATCCGGAGTCACCCGGAGCTTGGCTTGGATGGTAGTGCAGTTGCTCTTCTACACTCCTGATCATTTGGATTGCTACCTTCAGAGTTGCTTACACTCACCCTCGGTAACCTTATAACAGACTTATCTCCCGACCTGGGCAATAGGCCACTCCCATCTCATTCACATTGAGAGCCACATCGAGTTGCGGTTTGGTGGAGTTGTTGGCGTGGATTCTGTTTTGGTTGACACCGGAGGATTGGAGGTAGGAGATAAAGGCAAGACGGCACAGACATCTTGGTCTAGCCACTTCACTTCTCAATGCATACTGCTCAGTCTGGCTTCCCTTCTTCATACAAGATGATTACGGTGCAGACAACTTGGTCTGACCACACCTCTTCTCAAAGGCCCTTCACAGTGCAAACTGTTGAGTATGGCTTTCCCCTCATCTTGGATTACCCTACCTACTGACAAGACACCATCCGGTGGTGGTCCGTGCGGTCTCCTGGTGACTGCTGCAGCTTATGGTAGCTTCTACAGTGCAAACTGTTTAGTCTGGCTTTCCTTGTTTCGGTGGACGTTTACGGCGCAGATTGCTACATCTGGCCTTCCTTGTCACGTGACACATCCCAACCCTATGTGTCCGTGGACAAGCTATACCACAACAGGGTTCAGTCAGTTCGATCAAGTTAGATTAGCAGTGATCTGGCACTTTTGTGAGTCTATTCGTAGACCGTGCATGCCCAGTCACTTAGCATAGATGCATATCCTCCGGTTGCACATAGCATGATCATCGGAATTCCCATCAGAATCCATTAGCATCAGTTAGGGGAATTTTCCAATGCATTTAGCCTATTTTCCTATTTATTGGGATTTCCACTTATTATTTTTAAGTGACTTTCCAACAAAAGTAGGTAGGGCAATTTTGCTAAGTTAATATATAAGCAAACCAAAGTTCACACTTTCTGGCAGAAGAGGCAGCAAGAGCTCCCCGCTCAACAGGCAACTTCTCAGCAGAACCCGCAGGACCCCCCCAACCTTGGCGTTTCCTCTCACAGCAGCAGGTAGCGTTTTGGTTTTCTCCAGCAGTACCTCCACAAGACTTGGCATTTCAGCAAATGCTTCATCGCCATCAACACAAAGCCCTAGCATTTTCACCTATGCATCCTCGCCAACACTCCAGACCAGCAGGAACCACTAACGCCAGGAGAGGGTATTAGCATTTTTCATTTGCAGCCCTAATTGTAGCAGATGCACTTAGCGTATTTGTTTCATCAGCAATTTCAGCAGCAGCATCAGCGTTTTTGATTCTCAGCCCTTACCGCAGAGGATACACGCAGATTTTCAGCATTATGAACAGTAGCAGATTCCCCCAAAGTTGGTTGCAGATGATCCCTCATTTTCAGCCATAAAAACGCAGCCAAAACAGTCATTTTCAGCCACCGAAACAGTCCCCGAATTCAGCGATTAGAAGATCCCAGATTTCAGCCATCAAGTCGTCGTCGTCACCACCGTCGTCGTCATCGGCATAGTCCAAGTTGCATAGTCCATTGCATTCGCATTGTACACCTTTGTGCAATCAAAGTAGACCACTCTCGCCGACGAGAGTGGGGCCTTTGGAGGAGGGTTTTACAGCCTCTCGAGTGTCGTATCTCTTCTCTCTCCTCTCTCAGTCTCATTCACTTGCACGCACAACGTCCACTCACTTTGTTCGTGACCACAACACTCTACAAGACGGAAAGCTCTCTCTTTCCCTAAGAACTAAAAGGAACCTTGAGCAATAAAGATCACTAATCTTGAGAAAATACAACATTCATTCTGTTGCACCTTACATTCCTGGAGTTTTTCATAGCTTAGCTACCTGGCCACACTTGGTTACAGGTTCATGCATTGACAGGCTTCCAGTCATTCTCATGACGGTTCATGGGCTTCCCTATTTTCTCCAGATGGTTTGACTACAGACACCTAGATCCTATTAGGCGGGACAATTGCAAGTCTATTGGCACTTCTTTTATGACAAGGAGTTGTTTTCACACTCAGTTCGGAACCTTTTACGCAGTATTTTCACCCTGTATCGGCGGAGTACAACAGTTTGCTACATTGCTCGTGACAACACTTTACCATGGAGATTTCTTGGCGATCAGGACACCCCAGACTGCTGCAGACATCGCAATAGACATCTTCATCATTTGCCTCACATCTTCGGCTTCATACGGTTTGTTCAAGCATCAGGTGCTGAGAGAGGGTGTTAGATTTACACCACTCTGCTGCTTCACAGGTCTAGTGCATGCATCTACGGCTCGTACGCCTCCGGGCTAGCCACCCATAGCATAGGTTGTACCTTGTCCGACCGCCCAAGTTTGGGGCCGGCCGTCCACTTTGTACGAGCGCCCTCATACTTCATTTATTTCTTGTTGGGTCGCGGGGGATTTTTCCAGGCTTTGCCCTACCCTTCCTTGGGCATCTATTTATGGGGCCAGGGGGGTACCCACTTCCATCATCTGGTTGGTGTATTGGGTCTTCTGCTCATGGTAGTCATGGGGGGCTGATCGCCCCCTCTTCACCACTCATAGCGTTTGTGTTCTTTCTCTCTCTCTTTCCTCTCCTCTCCTCTCCTCTCTCACGCTTCCGCACACGTGCACTCTCACAATTGTCCATCTTGCAATTGTTCAAAGATCCTTGCAAAATCTTCATCAGTAGTAGACTCTTCCTTCATGTCATCAAGCTCATGATGATAAGCAATTGACACAGCTGAAATTTGTGGCTTTCTTGATAACGCATCCAACATTCTTCTTACCTTCCACATGCATAATCTGAAAGTGGAACATAGAGAGTATGTTTGCCCATCGCATATGCTTTTCGGATAACTTTGACTGTGTCAAGAAGTATCGCAAGGTATGATGGTCTGTTTGGACAACAAAAGCAGCACCTAGCAGGTAGTGCTTCCGACAAGAAAGCGCATGAATCACGGTCAATAGCTCTTTCTCATAGATTTGCATAGTCTTTTCTGGCCTTTGCAATCTCGTAAGCTACTACCCGACCATCTTACATTAACACTGCCCCAATACTATTGCCACACGCATCACACTTGACCACAAATGACTTCGTGGTAAGACAATTACCGAATCCGAAGTCATCTTTTCCTTTAAGAGATTAAAGGCCGAAAATCTCTTTTTGTGTCCACTTGAACTTGACCTCTTTCTTTTGTAGAGCATGAAGGGGTGAGGCAATCTCGGCAAAGTTCCTGATAAACCTTTTGTAGTAAGAGCATAAGCCCAAGAAGCCACGGACATCATGCACATTCTTCAAATCTGGCCATGTCTCGATTGCTTCAACCTTGGCAGGATCCATCCGGACACCATCCTTTGACACCATGTGGCCAAGAAAGTGGATCTCTTCCAAGAAGAATTCACTTTTGTTAGGATTGACAAGCAACCTGTGATTGCGTAGCTCTTCAAAGACAATGGTCAATGACACTTATGCTCCTCTTTATTCTTTGAGTAGACTATTGTGTCATTGAAGAATGTGCCAACAAACTTTTGATGTGGGCGGAAGATCTGATCCATCATCTTATTAAACGTAGCAAGAGCATTTGTAAGACCAAACGACGTCACTAAGAACTCATACAGACCAAATATCGTCCTAAATGTCGTCCTAAACGTAGTCTTGTGCACATCCTCTAGCATGATACGAATCTGATGGTATCCACTCTTAAGCTCTATACTGCTAAAAATTGCAGCACCCCCCCTCTAATCGGTCAAGAATATCATCGATCCTTGGAATAGGAAACCTGCGCTTGATGGTATTCTTATTCAACGCACAGTGGTCAATACACATGCATCAAGAGCATAGGGAGCAAAAAAGGGTGAAGAACTAGGTTGAATTAGCCCTTTTTCTAACAGCTCCTCTACTTGCCCCATAATCTCTTTCTACTGAGCCGCACTAACCTTGTATGGAGGCCTATTTGGTGGGCTACAATCTGGCACCAAATTTATTGCATGAACCTCAAGCCTCTTCGGTAATGACTCAGAAAAATAGTCACTAAACTCTCGCAAAAATGTTGACCTTTCTTTATCTAACAGAGATACATTTGACTGACAATTATCTGAAACATCACATTCAAAAATCAAGTACGCAGAAAGATGATTCTCAATTATAGAAGTGATAGCTGAAGCATATACAACAGGGACAGACTCCCCTTTAAGCTTTACATCAAGGATGTGAGTTTTGCTCCTATGCTGAAGGGTGATCTTTTTGTTGAAGACATCCAACACTACATGTATACGGAACATTCAAGCGATTCTCAACAACACATAGCACCCTTGCAGTGGCATGATGTAGAATTCCTTAGTGTCCACATATGACTGAATATGCAGACGCAGCTTTCCAATGATAGGAGTAACACACTCTGAGTGGTCAGGACATGCCAACCTTGCCTCTGCTGTGTACCCCATCTCTTCAACTCTGATGCCCAGCTTGATGGCCAACTCGGGTGAGATAAAGTTTGCTTTAGCACCTGGATCAAAGAAGATAAGTGCAGTCTGATCTCTGACTTTACCCCACGCTTTGGATAACTAATTGGCATCTGATTTTGGCCTATCACCCACCATATCTGACACTAACCCGCCGTTGGTTTAGCTTCTTCCCTTTCCTGTCCTTTGAGGCAGCTGCCTCCTCCTCTAGGGACAATCTGCAGCAAAATGGCCAGATGGCTCGCATGTTAAGCATTTGTTCTCAGCCATTAAAGCCTTATTTTCCTCGAACGACTTGCGCACAAAAAGCTTTCTTTTCTTTTTCTTGGCATGTCCTTTAGACGTCTCGGCTGAGTCCTTGCCTTTACTAGTGTTTTTTGACCCCGGGAACGCTTTAGGATTCACTTTCACAAAGGGCTTCTTTGCTGAAATTTTCTTTTGCTGACCCCCTTTCACGTTGCCCTGAAACCCATTGTCCTCTCCCTTCAAGAAGGCATGACCAGTGTTGGCAACTTCCATAAGCTGCGTATGCGTAAGAGTCACCACTCTGTTCTTTGTACAGTAGTTTCGAAGCCCTTTAGGCAACCCACAACAATACTTCTCAATCTGCTTTGTCAATGGCACAAACCTATAGGAGGTTACTGAGAGCAACGCTTTATAGAACCTCCCATTGTACTCCTCTAGGCTCTTGCAAGTAGGCGCAATGAGTTGGTGCCAATCCGTCATGACATCGGCTTCAAATTCGTTTGATAGCCAAACATTTGCTTGAAGTAAACCCATGTGGCAGGTGTCTGTCCTTGCATCAATAGCGTTGCCCACCATGTACGTGCATTACCTTTCAAGAAAGTGGCAGCTTTCCTAACCTTGGAGGCTTCTATAAAATTCCCCCCTACATAAGCACTATCTGTAATGGAATTTGCCTATTCAATTTGAGAGTAGTGGAATTTAATGAGAGTACTTTCAAGAAATGATTTTGTGAGCATAGCGGGTTGACATAATTGAAGATAGCAACATAATCATAGCAATTAGTTAACTTGGCATAGACAATACTTTTGCAAGAGAGAGAGTTTAGAGAACATGACAACAGTTGAGGACCGGATTTATGTGGAGCCGGTCCCCCCTCCAATAGGCATTTGTATTATGATTTCTCCCATAAAGAGAGACTTGTTACAATACAGTCTTTGTGTTCCTTGTGACCTAGGTGATGCCATGAAGATGGAAGGCTTCATGCATCACAAACATAACATAAACATGAAGAAAGCTTTAACTATCCCAAGCCTCAGTCCCAAGACCTCAAACACCTTCGAAGGTGGAGAGAGCTAGCAGGGAATGAGGGTAGGGAAGAGGAAGAAGAAACATTTCGTAGGAGAAAGAATTAGTTCCTCACTTATCATACTCTTGTTGCTAGCATACATAATAGCATAGTAATGAAGAAGAAGGAGATGGCAAGCTTAAGCATTGAAGCATGGCTCTTGGTTGGATTTGCAATCCATAGCCAAGAGTGTTGGTGTAGGCTCTCAACCTCTACTTGCTTGGAGAAGGAGAGGGAGCTCTTGCACTTTGCATAGTACACAATGAGAGAGCTTGTGAGTGTGTGTGGGTGAGTATACCCCCTAAGCACCCCCCTAGCATGCTTGGGTCGACCCCCCCTTGTAGCTCATGCTTGAAGCTCATTGGACCCCTCCAAGCCTAGCCAATCACAAGCAGAAGCCATTACAAGCAACAGGGATAGCCTTGGGACAAGTGTCCCCCTTTCCCCTTTGAGAGAGAGGACTTGATAAATGCAAAAACAATTAGATAATTCAAGAAATTTATCATTGGACCCCTTTGAAGCCTAGCCAATAGGCTTCAAGCAACACATGAAGGTAACATGGGTAGGGACCTGACATGTGTCCTTGCTGCCTCTTCAAGCTGGGGCTTCCCTTGTGAGTGTGAGTGTGTGTTCTCTCTCTAATCCCTAGGAAAAGGGCTCGCCCCCCTCTTGTAGGGATGCTTTTGACTTTAGGAGCTCAAGCACCTTAGTCATCAAGCATGACAAAGCACTTGGACTAGGGGGTATTCCCACAAGCATCTCACGCAAGCATGTCAAGGCACCTCAAGCACCTTAATCAAGCGGCAAGTCAAGCACCTCAAGCACCTTAATCAAGCACCTCAAGCAGGACAAACACCTCAAGCACGACAAGCACCTCAAGCAGGTCAAGCACCTCGAGCTTGGGCCGGGTTCCCACCTCAAGCTCAGCCCAAGCTTACCTAAGGTCAAAGGACTTTTACACACATTATTGGAGGTCTTCAATGAAGCTAACCCTAAGGTCTTATGCTCCATTGGTTAGCCTTGCTCTTGATAGACCATCTCCCATTTGGGCCCCTTTACTATTGGCCCCGTGTTGAGATAGATCTATAAGCACATATCTATATCTTAACACTTGTTCCCGTTTATTCTCCCACATTAAGTGATCAATTTAATATGAGAAAATCATTTGGGTTGGTTAGATATTAGATTTTATGACACTATCAAACTGTTGGAGGAAAGTGAGAGCCTTCGTTTTATCCTCAAAGCTGCTGAAGGTATCAAACTTCACAACTACACCACCTTCTTTGTATGGTTTTGGCTTTTCCAGCGCTACCAAATGATCATAAGGAAGGGTCTGTAACATTGGCACTGTAATAGGGTTCATCGGTGTCCCTTGGCTATTGACATTCTGAGTCGCTGGTGCCATATGTGCCCGCTGGTCGGGAAAACCAGTGATGCCAAAATTGTCCTGTGGCACCCTAAACTAGCCATGATTGCATTGAAACCCTAATATTACCATACATGGGGTTTGGCATCATGCCTTGCATACTCCCAAAGACTGTTATTGGCATATATTGCTGGTTTCTAGGCGCATAACCAACCATGCTTGGAAACACAAATCCACCCCCAAAATACCCCGGATGTGTCGTGGGTGGGGGAAGAACCTGTTGCATAGCCTGGAAATTGATTCCTTGCCTATTTAATGCAACATTTGGACTCTGAAAGGTGGCCGACTGAAGTGGCAAAGCCTCTGGAATAGGCTATCTAACCACTTGTTCGTAGACTGAAGGAATTTGTCTTGGAACCCCAAGTGACTCCGCAACATGTGAGTGCTCCCTGCCCTTTTGACGCATGAGGGACCTGGGCTTGAGCTTCAACGAGCTCTCTTGCATGAGAAAATTGCCTTGTCTGTTGTGACACTGGTGGCGCTTGCAGAAATTCCATAAACCTAGGATTCTGCACCAAACAAGAAAACACATTCACAGTAGCAACCAACTGTGTTTTGAATGCATCCTCTTCTAGTTGCATAGTCATAAACCCTTGACCTTGTGGAGCATTCACATCAACAAAAGGTACAAACAGGGGTGACCGTGAACTTTTGCCAAGCTCGAACAATCAAGGAGGAACAACCTCTGTCCTGTAAAGAGGAACCCTTTTCCCTGGTGTCATCCACTCTGTCATCCATAGTGTAATTCCAAGTTCCTGTGCTCTGTGTCCTCGTCGAAAACCAACCAAGGCTCACTCTTTAAGGAAAAAGTGATTCTATCCGGGCGACAGAACCATGAAACCGGCTCGTAGGGCGGTGGACTTTACCTTTCACCTGATCTTTACACTGTTAAACCTTATGACACAGAGGAACTTCACGAATAAACGTGTGAATGAACACGGCTTGGGAGCTAGAGTGCTTCCAAGCAAACAACGACACCCTGCAAGCCCCAAAGACTGGCGCCCCTTTCGGTACTTCTTTATTGGCACTGCCGTTAGGCAAGGTCTATGGGGAGGAATTTTGTCGCCATGGCCATAGGGCCTCAGGCCAATGGGGAGTTGTCGAGCAAGGGTATGTTTTTTAGGTGGACGGCATGCATTGGATTGCTATTTTTGTTGTTAAGACTTGTTACCGTGCTGAGCTGCGCTTATCGGCCCCACACCGACTCCTTCCGCATCCACCACGTGGTCATTTTGTACGAACCCCTTGAGTGTGAAGAGTCCTTTAATTGCAGCTTCGACATGATTATCCGCGACGGGGATCGCCTCTTGCATGACGTGGAAGCCGCGTCAGCCAATGCAATGAGCAGCTGCAGCAGCCGGCTCAGCAACTGCATAGCAGGAAGCTCAAGGACTGCATTCAGTGCAGCACATACAGCATTCAGTCGCAGTAGTGTGGATTCTGAGGAGGGCCACTACAGCACGGCGTCCTCTGCAAGCTTTCAGGTAACACCAGGCCGGCAATGCAGCTGCTCGTCTTAAGACAGCTACAGCCAGTATAGCGCAAATCTGTCTGCAGGGCTTGATTACAGTGCAGATACAGATGGCATGAGCGAGATCATTGCAAATTCATGTGATGAGTCTGACTGTTGCGGCCACAGGACTGCAGGGCACAGCTTTGCACAGGCAGATGGCATCGCCGTAGCACAGGGTCATGCTGACAGAGCATGCGCCGAGGATGACGTGGATGCATGCCATGCATGTGACACAGGTGCCCATAACGATGATGATGAGGATGAGCATGTCATGTAGTATGGTGATGCAATGATGGATGCGGATGGCGCAAGCATGGTAGACGAGACATGCTATTCTGAGGACCTCCTGCTAGATTTCTAAGAGTCGATTGAAGAGCTGGTGCGGTGTCACCAGCTGATTGGACAGCACGATGAGCTACATGCATTGTACTGCCGCTACATCCAACTAAATCCTCCAACCGTTCACCCCACCATAGCCCTCGCCTTTTTCCAAGTTTTACAACGTCTTGAAGCTTAATTAAGCTGGTTAATTCCTCTTTGTAACATTATTGAGCCTAAGAGCTTTCTTGTAATGTAAATCTGCACACACCCTTAAATTTCAATTCAATTGTAACTCTTCCATTGAGTGCAAATTCAATTCATTGTGTGGAATAAAGGCGATGCCCTCACCTAACTTAATTATAAGCCTCAATCTTGGTTCTCCATCATGTGAGATTCTCTCCCTTTAGCTAATTTGTCTCACGTATGGTGGTTCATTTTTGGAAGGTCCACCAAGTGCTCACAAAATACATTTTTTTTCCAACCCATGCCCACACCTATCTTAATAAGCCTGCTGCCTCAATCCAGGTTCTCCATTGTCTCATACGGTCCTTCATTTTTGAAGGTCCACCAACTTCCAAGTGTTCACAAAAATATTGTACCAGTTGATCACAGTCCATTTCAAAATAGGAGCAACTCTGTGCACGTTAACATCAATCTGCTTTAGCAACTTTTGACGACCAGTAGAACTCTCATATTACTTGGGTGTTGTACCACTGTGAACACAATGCTATGTCTGTTAAGATCCATCTTTCCTGACTCCAAATCCTTTGCAATGCTTCGCGCTAGCAATACCTTTTGTGGTGCTTGTTCCTTGTTGCCACTACTGTCAAAACCTGGAATGACATCATCTGTCGATCGTCGCCTTTGAATTTCTTTCTCATCAATCGTAACTTTCTCGATCTGGCCACTTGGTCCCAAGTGTACTGTAAAGATAGGACTTGTACCATAACCCCATGTGTCAGAGTCCTCTTTAATTTGTAAGCATCGTAAACATCTTTCCACCAAGTCTTCAAGTTTGTCAATTGCTCTGTGAACTTCGTTGACCCAATGACCACAGAAGCAGACTGTTTAGAGCCTAATACATTCTGGGTTGATAAATGTACGGAATCGGTGGGCTTCTGGCTCACTTTCAGGACCTTTGACTTTTGCCCCTTCACTAAAAACCAAGGCGGGCTTGCATGGCATCGCTGAGCCTTGATTTGGTGATTCTCCATGTTGAGAATTGCCTTGGTTGGTTGCAGTGGAGAGGGCAGTAATGCTACCTACCATCAACTACATGTGAACCAATAACAAGGAAAAACTGACCATCCTCACGAAGGTTGAAATATCTCATTTCAAGCCCTTAAGGCAATGAATCAATACAAAGCAAATGCCTTGAGATTCAGATTTTATGATACCTATTATTCTATGTTAGAATTTGTTCATTTTGTAAGGTGTTTCTTTCGCCCAAAAAATATAGCTCGAGGTTAGGGGACATTCTATACTTTAGCTCAACATGTCAAAGTGTGAGACCATTACACACAGCCTCTCAAAGAGTTCAATACCTCGCGCCTTACGGGACTTGCCTTAAACTACTCGAGGAAAGTTAACTCAGTGTGACAATGCGAATTTCTGCTCATAGGTCGAATCATGCTTGAGTTACAGCAGCCAGCGCAACGGTGACCTTAGTGAACACGTAAAATGATAGGAAAAAGGTTTTCGATTGTAACCCTCGTAATGTGTATTTTTCTTCTTGCTGGGAAGGTTGCAAAATGTTAGGACACAATGCAATAAATAGTCATTTTGCAACACTGTTCTCAAGAAATTCTCTCAGCAAGAGTAACATACAACACCTGAGGAGTGGGTCATATTGGTTCAGATCTTGAATACTTCCTCTCCTGCACCACACTTTTCAGTAAGTTACTACTGTAAACCACATATCTTCCATAACCCAGATCACAATTTATATCATTTACTACTATGAATCGCCAAGCATAATTTAATAACGCTTTGAGCCAGTTAACTTTTACTTTAAGGCAGTGCCCTCGTCTACTGTAGACGACCTTGTTTATTAAACTTGGGAGAAAACCTGCAAATCCTACGAGTTGTCCTACTTTTACTAGACTGAAAATGACCTACTCTAGCCCGATTTTGGCACCATAACCGTAGTAGGAGGGTTCACGGATAAAATCCCCGTGCAAAAGGTGACTTTCCTAGCGCATTTGAGCACTTTCCCAAACTGGCGAGAATCTGCAGCACGCTGAATTCTCTGTTTTCTGCCCAAAAATGCACCAGATCACCCGTACAGTGATCCCCTAGCTTCTCCAAAGCTCCTGGGGGTATTAGGGATCAATTAGGGCCAAAACTGTAATCGGCCTGTACAACGTAGAGGGCGGTACTATTTCAATTACCTGTTAACTTTACACAGAGCACTGAGAAGGGAAGAGAACACAGTTGCGTCCAGCGACTAGAATGTCACTGCGCACACGAGACTGACACCCTGTAGGCCCCAAAGACTGGCGCCCCTTTCGGTATTTCTTTATTCAAATTAAAGTAGACGATCCGACCACTTCGCACAAGCTTTCACAAAGCTGTCCAAACCTAGCGAGGGCTGAAAACGCAGGTTTTCGACCTGATTTTGGCAACATAACAGCGCAAAAACCCCTGTAGGTCAAAAACACCTGTCTAGGACGGATTCCCTCGCTATCTGGAAGCTTTCTGGTGAGCTGTCACAGAATTTCAGCGGGCTGTAATTCCCTGTTTTTCACTGCCGGGTGCCCAAAAGCCTGTACACGCATCCCAAGGCTCTCACGAGGCTCCCCCGATGTTCCCTTGTAGTTTAGGTGCGAAACCCTAAACCTGTAGAAAAACACAGCAGGCTGTAATTCGCTGTTTCGGATCGTTTTTAGCGGAGCGAACACGCCTACGCGTGTCCCAAGGGCTCCCGCACGCAATGGGACAGTTCCCCTGTGAATTGGACGAGTTTTCACGCGAGAAAACTCTCCGAACTCGCAATCTTTCGCGATGGAACTGTGCGTACCTGTGGGGGATTAGCAATTAGCTAATCCGGTTCCTGTTCAGAAGGCTCTTGCCTTGGCAAACGCGCATAAACCCCCAGAATTGTACATGTTCAACTAAGTAGCCCACTAGTGGGGCATAACATATTGTACGTAGGGGAGAAAGAGAGCAGTATGTAGCGTGCGGGGCATCACTCCCGTCACCGTACTGTGCATAGAGGGCAAGGTAAGCATTCCATAGCTGTTGTACCTGCTACAATCCACCTGAGGCTGAAAATGGCGCCCCCTTTGTTGATATGCAACTCGTTTTTGCCTCCCAGAATGGCAGAATCGCTCACAGGCTGACACGTCGCCCAGTTTCCGAGTTTGGGCTTTCCCTGCTAAAAATATCTCAATTGGTGCGTCAGTTGACTTGGCAGCAGAGCAATAAAATGTTCCCCTTGTCATTCCAGAGCTAATGACGCGAACACATTTTTCGGTCAAAAATAGCAGTTCCCTAAATTTTAGGAGATGCTTCCATGGCGTCCCTATCGGTCTCCTGACCATCATTGAAGACTACCATTTTACCAACATCTACAATGTGGGTTAATTTACTAGCCCCTTTCAACTTATAAAGTTGTAGTGACTTGACGAGTGGCCCAGACTTCATTTGGCGCACACAGGCTTCCATACTCATCAGAATTCAGTGCTAACTGGCCCGACAAGTCCCAGACTGACCGACCCAGACTCCCGTTGTGAGAAACCTATTCGGCCACAGCCGTTTCACACTAGCCATGCAATGTCCACTTGCACCTTTTCAAGGGTTCCGGGGAAAACAAGTAAAAATAAAATAAACAAAAATATATAGTACTTATTTACAGAAGGCAACATAAAAAATACACCTCCTGGTGACACACCCCACCCTTGAAATACTGCAAGCGACCTCGCTTGCATGCCAATAATACATGCAGTATCTCCTGATATCACATATATGCTATGATGGGAATCCAAGATATACATGCTTCCGGAAATGTAGCGTTGGACGATTAAACAATCCCACCAACCTGGCTACGACACATATATCAAGCATAGAAGCCTTCTGTGTACTCTGAAGCACAAACTTCTCTAGCTAGATTCTGTATGGAAAGAGTAGATACAATTGCTTAACTACTCTCTTGAGCATCATGAACCATGCTCTTGCCTTGCTCCAAAAAGTCTACATCAAGTCACTGTGGGTTCCATCTGAAAGACTTCAAGATACAATTGCAATAGCTGAGGTGAATCAAGCAATTCAGACTCTTCCATCCATTTGGCATCCAACGATGGATAGTTCTTGAACTTCACCAAATAGCGTCTTGCAACCTTTCCTCTAACCTTTCTTTTTTTATGTGCCAATATTTGTTCAGGAACAAGGATTTCATCCAATTCTTCCACTTCGGGTTGTTCCTCATCAAGCATATTCTCTGGCACATCACCAACAAAGGGTCTTAGAAGGCTGACATGAAAAGCATTATGTATTTTCCAGCCTTCTGGAAGCTTTAACCTGTAAGCTACATCGTTGATCTTTTCTGAAATCTGAAAAGGACCATAATATCGCATACTGAGCTTAGGAAACAAGCGTTCCTTGCCTTTCCTTTTCCTTAACCTGGCCTTTTCAAAGCGCAAAAGCACCCAATCACCAAGTGAAAATACAAGTTCACGACGGTGACGATTAGCAGCTTTCTTTTTCTTAGCCTGAGTCTTCTCAAGAGCAATCTTTATCTTCCTGTATGTTTCATCCATATCTTGGACATACTTGTCTGCCTCAAAAATCTTGTCCTTAGTCTGCAAAATGGGCGGGACTTTCTTCCCTCCTCTGACACATAACATTTGAGCAGGTCCAGAACAGTAGAATTTGCCTCTTCTGACTGTTCATCAGTTTGCGGATGAAACGAAGAAGAGAACTTTAGCGTAGTGCCCATGTTCTCAAACAATGCCTTCCAACAAAGACTCGTCATACGTGGATCCCTGCCACTGACAATTGACTGGGGCATCCCGTGATATTTAAAGATATTGAATATCTTGACCATGTGTTCTGGCTTTATCTTCTTCCTCACAGAAATGAAATGGGCCTGCTTACTGAACCTACAAATGATAGTCCAAATCCCATCATTGCCTATTTGCGTCCTTGGAAGATCAAAGATAAAGTCCATTGCTATGCTTTCCCATGGCCTATCTGGGATCGGCAATGGCTGCAACAATCCCGGTTGCTTTTGTCTGTCAAATTTGACTTTTTGGCATACTAAGCATGATCTTACAAATGTGTCAACATCTTGACGTAAAGTTGGCCAATAGAAGAATGCCTCAACCCCTTTCATTGTCGCATCAATTCCACGATGCCCAGCATAAGGTGGAGCATGACTTTCCATCAAAATCTTTGGCCGTAACTGTTTAGTAACGCATAACTTTCCATGCATCATGAGAAAGTCATTCTTAAGCATATAGTGCTCATGATGTTGCCCATCAACAAGCTGGTCATAGATCCTTGCAAAATCTGAATCTTCAGCATATTGGGTCTTCATTTCGCCTAGTTCACAATGGTACGGAATTGACACTGCTGAAATTTGGGGCTTTCGTGACAACGCATCAGCCACCACGTTCTTTTTCCCTTGTACATGCACAATCTGAAAATGGAACATTGACAAGATGTTTGCCCATCGCATGTGCTTCTCAGACAACTTCATCTGTGTGAGAAAATATCGCAAGGTTTGATGATCCGTTTGGACAACAAAATCAGCCCCTAGCAAATAGTGTTTCCAACTAGTGAGAGCATGAATTACTGCCAGCAATTCTTTCTCATAGACTTGCAAGTTCCTTTCAGTCTTCAAAAGAATTATGCTCTCATATGCGACTACTCGGCCATTCTGCATTAGAACTGCACCAAGACTATGGCCACACGCATCACACTGAACCACAAAAGGTTTAGAAAGATCTGGCAAAATAATTACCGGATTTGAAGTCAGCTTCTCTTTCAAGTGTTTGAACGCTAAAATTTCCTTGGCTGTCCACTTGAAAGTAACTCCTTTTCCTTGGAGTGCATGGAGTGGAGAAGCAATCTCAGCAAAATTTCGGATGAACCTCCTGTAATAGGAACATAAGCCTAGAAAGCTTCGAATGTCATGTACGGACTTCAAGTCTGGCCATGACCTAATTGCTTCCACTTTAGCGGGATCCATGCGTACCCCATCCTTTGAAACAATGTGCCCAAGGAAGTAAATTTCTTGCAAAAAGAATTCACTCTTCTTCGCATTAATGAGTAGCCTGTTCTTACGAAACTCATTGAAAACTGCAATCAAGTGATCCCTATGCTCCTCTTCGGACTTCGAATAGACAATCATGTCATCAAAGAAGGTACCCACGAAGTTTCTATGTGGTCTAAAAATTCTGTCCATCATTCTATTAAACGTGGCAGGAGCATTTGTGAGACCAAATGGCATGACAAGAAACTCATAGAGAACAAATGTTGTCCTAAACGCAGTCTTATGGACATCTTCTAGCCTAATGCGTATCTGATGGTACCCACTCTTTAGGTCTATTCTTGTAAACAATGACACTCCCTCAAGCCGATCAAGAATGTCATCTATCCTCGGTATGGGGAACCTGTTCTTGATGGTATTCTTATTCAAGGCGCGATAGTCAATGCACATGCGCCATGAACCATCCTTCTTCTGCACTAAGAGTACAGGCGAACAAAAAGGGGATGAACTGGGCTGAATCAGCCCCTTCTCTAAAAGCTCGTTGACCTGACTCATAATCTCTTTCTGCCGGGCTGCACTAACCCTGTATGGTGGTCTATTCGGTGGACTAGAACCTGGCACAAGATCTATAGTATGATCCTCAGGTCTCTCAGGAGGTAACTCCCCTGGCAAAGAGTCCGAAAAACAATCACTGAAACCACTCAAAAAAGTTGACCTGTCTTTATCTAAGGTAGACAAATTAGATACAACTTGAGGTACTTCTTTTGCAAAGATCAAGTACGCAGAAAGATGATTCTTTATTACAGATGAATTAGCAGAAGCAGAAACAACTGTAACAGACTCGCCTTTAAGCTTTACATCAAGGACATGAGTCTTTCCTCTATGTACAAGGGTAATCTTTTTGTTGTAAGTATCCACCATAGCATGCAACCTGTAACACCATGGGATACCCAGTAACACATCACAGCCCTCAAGTGGCATAATATGAAACTCTTCCGCATCGACATAACTCTGAATGTGCAGACGAAGCTTTCCCAGAATGGGAGTAACAAGCTCTGAATGTCCTAGGCATGCCAAACCTGCTTCGCCTGTCATACCCATCTCCTCTGCACGAATGCCCAACTTTGATGCCAATTCTGGTGATATGAAATTTGCACGGGCTCCTGGATCAAAGAAAACCAGCACTGTCTGGTCTCTAACTTTGCCCCAAGCTCTGCACAGCTCCGTGGCATCTGTGTTTGGCTGGTCTCCAACCAAATCTGGAACAAGTCTTGCACTTGGCTTTGGCTTCTTCCCTTTATGGTCTGACTTGTCATCCTTATCCTGTGACTTCTTCTGTGGGCATTCATTTGCAAAATGTCCTTCCTGTTCACAAATGTAGCATTTCTTGGCCTCTCTAAGAGCTTTCCGTTCTTCAAAAGTTTTGCCAGAAAAATGCCTCTTTTGTCCTTGTCCTCGTCCCGAAGAAGATTTAGACTGCTTCTTGGACATATCACCTTCTTCAGTGGAGGGTTTCTTTGTGGGAGGCTCAGAAGGCTTTGCTGCAACATTGCCCTTGGCTGAAAACTGTTTGCCCTGGGACCCTTTCTTGTGGCTATTAAATCCATCGGAATCTCCCTTTGACAGATTGCTGGCCACTCTCGCATTCTCTATCAACTGAAACATATTCATGACAGTAGTCTTTGTGCAATAGTCCCTGATTTTCTTGGGCAATCCGCAACAGTACTTCTCAATTTGTTCTGACAATGGCACAAACCTGTAAGAGGTGACTGGCAACAGTGCGGCCCAAAACTGTTTATTGTACTCTTCCAAGTTCGCACACTGTTTAGCATTCAACTCGTGCCATTCTGTCATCACATCCACTTCAAAAGTGTTTGTCAACCATGCAAGCGCAAAAAGTTGTTTGAATTGGACCCACGTTGTTGGGGCTTGACCCTGGTTCAACAATGCGGTCCACCATTGAAGCGCATTCCCTTTCAAGAAAGTGGCAGCCTTGCGTATCTTTGAAGATTCCGTGAAGTTTCCTCCAGCATAAGCTGCATCGAACTGCTGTATGAAGGTCAAAGCCTTCAATTGATCCTCAGTTCCTCTGAAAGTTTCAAACTTCACTCCCTGCCCACCTTCCTTGTAATCCTTAAGTTGAGTCAAAGGAGCCACATTATCATAAACAAGTGCTTGTAACAGTGGTGCTCCATGAGTGTTCATTCCAGCACTCGCATCAACTGTTTTCCCTGTCATATCTGCATTTTGTACGTATGGCTGCGAAAAACTAGCCATACCAAATTGTGTTCCAGGCACTCGAAACTGGCCATAGGCACCCTGAAAATTTGGTTGGACACCCATGTTCGCGTACATAGGGTTACCCATGCCTGTTTGCATTGTCCCGAACACATTCCCTGGCATATAACCTGTGGAAGGTCCAGCCATAGCTTGAAACACTGAACCACCTCCAAAATAACCAGGATAAGTATTAGGTAATGGAAGGGTCTGACGCATAGCCTGTTCATTGCTCCTTTGACCATTCACAAAAGGTTCCTGTCCAGCTAAAGCAAGTTGCTTTGGATCATTGGACACCGCTAGTTGCTCAACCACATGGGCTTTCCCTCGAGCATCATGAGTCCTCTGCGCATTGGAAATCTCCTTTTCTTGCAACGGCTCAGTCATGCCCTGTGTAGGAGGCTGAAAACCCTGTGTCGGAGCCTGTAAGAATTCCTGCATCCTTGGGTTGTTAGCCAACTGCTGAAACATGTCCATGCAACAACGCAGTTGAGTTCTAAACAACCTGTCCTCTTCTTGAAGAGTCGAAGGAACTTTCTCCGTGCCATGTGAGGAAGATCCCTCTTCAGGTACTTGGTCTCTCTTCTCTGCCATAACGACAAGCTCTGTGTTGCTTTCACCCACAACAATCCACGCTGCACTTTTTGAAGAAAAAGTGACTATCCCGTCGATGGAACCATGTAACCGGCCTGTACAACGTAGAGGGCGGTACTATTTCAATTACCTGTTAACTTTACACAGAGCACTGAGAAGGGAAGAGAACACAGTTGCGTCCAGCGACTAGAATGTCACTGCGCACACGAGACCGACACCCTGTAGGCCCCAAAGACTGGCGCCCCTTTCGGTCTTTCTTTATTCGAATTAAAGTAGACGATCCAACCACTTCGCACAAGCTTTCACAAAGCTGTCCAAACCTGGCGAGGGCTGAAAACGCAGGTTTTCGACCTGATTTTGGCAACATAACGGCGCAAAAACCCCTGTAGGTCAAAAACACCTGTCTAGGACGGATTCCCTCGCTATCTGGAAGCTTTCTGGTGAGCTGTCACAGAATTTCAGCGGGCTGTAATTCCCTGTTTTTCACTGCCGGGTGCCCAAAAGCTTGTACACGCATCCCAAGGCTCTCACGAGGCTCCCCCAGTGTTCCCTTGCAGTTTAGGTGCGAAACCCTAAACCTGCAGAAAAACACAGCAGGCTGTAATTCGCTGTTTCGGATCTTTTTTAGCGGAGCGAACACGCCTACGCGTGTCCCAAGGGCTCCCGCACGCAATGGGACAGTTCCCCTGTGAATTGGACGAGTTTTCACGCGAGAAAACTCTCCGAACTCGCAATCTTTCGCGATGGAACTGTGCGTACCTGTGGGGGATTAGCAATTAGCTAATCCGGTTCCTGTTCAGAAGGCTCTTGCCTTGGCAAACGCGCATAAACCCCCAGAACTGTACATGTTCAACTGAGTAGCCCACTAGTGAGGCATAACATACTGTACGTAGGGGAGAAAGAGAGCAGTATGTAGCGTGCGGGGCATCACTCCCGTCACCGTACTGTGCATAGAGGGCAAGGTAAGCATTCCATAGCTGTTGTACCTGCTACAATCCACCTGAGGCTGAAAATGGCGCCCCCTTTGTTGATATGCAACTCGTTTTTGCCTCCCAGAATGGCAGAATCGCTCACAGGCTGACACGTCGCCCAGTTTCCGAGTTTGGGCTTTCCCTGCTAAAAATATCTCAATTGGTGCGTCAGTTGACTTGGCAGCAGAGCAATAAAATGTTCCCCTTGTCATTCCAGAGCTAATGACGCGAACACATTTTTCGGTCAAAAATAGCAGTTCCCTAAATTTTAGGAGATGCTTCCATGGCGTCCCTATCGGTCTCCTGACCATCATTGAAGACTACCATTTTACCAACATCTACAATGTGGGTTAATTTACTGGCCCCTTTCAACTTATAAAGTTGTAGTGACTTGACGAGTGGCCCAGACTTCATTTGGCGCACACAGGCTTCCATACTCATCAGAATTCAGTGCTAACTGGCCCGACAAGTCCCAGACTGACCGACCCAGACTCCCGATGTGAGAAACCTATTCGGCCGTAGCCGTTTCACACTGGCCATGCAATGTCCACTTGCACCTTTTCAAGGGTTCCGGGGAAAACAAGTAAAAATAAAATAAATAAAAATATATAGTACTTATTTACGGAAGGCAACAGAAAAAATACACCTCCCGGTGACAAAAACCCTAAACTTGCAAATACATAGCAAGCTATAATTTACTGTTTTGGGCTCCATTTCACATGTCGGTCACATTTGTAGCAAGCCCTCGAGCTTGGCACTTGTAGGGCTATTTGCCCTTTGAATTGGACGAGATTTCTCGCGTGAAATCTCTCCGAGTTCACCTGTACCTATGGGGGATTAGCAATTAGCGATCCAGTACCTGCGCAAGAGGCTCTTGCCTTGACAATCGCGCATGAACCCACACAATTACTGTACACGCAAATGAAAATCCCGCGGGGCATCATGTTTCTATATTCAAAGGAGCAGAGAGGTGCACGAGAGCGGAATCATTGTGCTACATAAGACAAGGGAGAAGGTAAGCTTTCCATTGAAGCTGTGATCACCTGCACCCACTACACACACACAGTAGTTCATAAGGAGCTTCAATTCAGCCCCATATCAAATTTGGGCATCCCCGCTTGCTGATGAGTGTGGCAAATTCACGTGGAGCTGCCATGTGTCCACTTTGCCTCTTTTGAGTTAATTTCCTAGTACCCACCAACTTATAAGTGTCGCATGGGGCCTAAATGACTTGAACTGAGCCTAGACATAATTTAGTCTTTCACTGCTCGGATTTTAGTGCCGATTGGCCCGACTATCTCGTGGTGACCTGCCCTTCACTGCTGCGGGTGAAACTCTTGGCCGTAGGCCGTTTCACATTGGCCATACAATGTTCGACCATTTGTGACTTCAAAAAGAGGGTCCCAAAAATTAAATAAAAATCAAGGAAAAGGAACCAAAAACTAAGGTTAGTGGTTGCCACAGCCTCATGACATCGGACTTGTCAATAGGAATATAATGATGTGCATAGTCCCTCTTTCTATTGCTTTATTGACGAGCAATGTAACGATAGGAGTAAGGGTTCCTGCTATGTGGATGGTGTGCTCGCTCTATAATTCTCCTCATGCATGGCTAATGTCTACGCCCTGAAGGAGGAGAATATTTTCTTTGGAGCTTTGTGTGCCCTCATCTACAAGGAATGAAATTTCTCTTTGGAGCTTTATGTGGCCTCATCTAGGAGGGTTTTTGGCCTCCCCCAAAGGGGGGAGGCCCTAGTGATGGTTTCCCTTTTTGCTAATGAAAAAGAGAAGATTTTTTAAAAAAAATATAACATTTTATTTTTAGATGTTTTTGGCCTGCCCAAAGGGCTAAGGCCATAGTGATGTGTTCCCTTTTTGTTAGTGAAAAACGTTATATGTATTTTAAAAAATAAAATATAAAATGAAAATGTTTGATTAGTGAGTGATGTAGTGAGCATGAGAAGGTTACGAGTGACAGTTAGTCATGTTTTCTCTCAAAAGATATTGAGATAAGATTTTTCCAAGATTTTATTATTGAATGTGGTCATAATTTGAGTCTGGCTCCTCTTTTCTCGTGCAACCTCCATGACCAAGTGTCCGGTTTGTAAAAAGTTTAGAGGTTTTCAGTGATTGGTTTCTTAAGTTCGTGAATCGTGCAGATAGAGATAATGTCGAGCGAATGATGGAGGGGGACAGCAGTTAAACCCGAGGAGGGGGCAGACTGTTTCCCACTCGAAAGGAAAATCTTTAATCTTTAATCTCCTGTTGAGGTGCACTCTCTCATGTTGAGTAGTTTGCACCATGTTTGGATGAGGACCGAGGTGCTTCTTGTGTCGATCGTTGCCCTCAGTTTCATGAAGCCAGGGGACGTATGCAAAGCATGAGCAAGGAGCAGCATTAGCAGCAAATGGAGCTGTGCATGCAGGAGCACTAGGCAATGTGGCAGTAAATGGTCCACAAGGGGGTCAGAGCAGGAATGATCCATAGCTGAAGGCATACTATAATGACTGTTAAATTTATTAGCAAGAGAGAAGCCGAACCACTTGCTATCGATACTAGGTGAAGTAGTAGCCGTTATAGTAATACCCTGAATTTCTAGCTGCATCAGACTCACTTCTATAATGTTGTGCAGGCACTGACCTCGATCTTACACTCAGCGAGCATGGCTCATGACGATTCACGCAAGGGCTGAGCCTGTAGATTCTATAACAGGCAGTACTATTACCTAATTGTTGTATAAGCAGGAGTAGTATGCCAATGGATTACGGGGCATCTGCCTTGGACTTCCAGGTTATATTCTCTCGAGTCTCGCAGTCTCCATTTCTAGAAAGGGGGGCCTGGGCCTCGGCCACAGCTGCCTGCTAATTCTATCAGTTTGTTGGCGCCGACGCTCCTGATCCTATATAGCCACCCGGCCTGTACCAATGATCTCGCCTCTGATCCACACTTAAATGGGCGCCTCTGCCTTGCGATAATAAATTAGGGCCTGCTTAATTTTCTGATTGCCTTTCTTTTCCCTGCTTAAAAGTCCCCTCTCACCCTTCTCTCTTTTGCGATTTCTTCTTGCAGGCCAGGGGCAGCAGCAATACGAAGAGAGATGCACTCACTCTTTATAGAACCGTTGTCTCTCTCTCTCTCGCATGGTTGATCTCCGACTCTCCGGAGGGGATGCAACGTCACTTAGATGCTTTGCATAGGTTTGCCCAGGAAAGTGGTTTGTCTGTCAACCTTGGTAAAACCAAGGTCATGGTATTTAATACCACCCCACAGTGGATCAAGAGGTCAGCGCCCGCATTCACATACAGCCAGGAGAAAGTGGAGTATATAGATGCTTACACTTACCTTGGAGTGGTTTTTAGTGGGCCATCATTTTCATTGAGGAGGAGAGCAGAGTCTAGATTGACCAGAGCCCATGCAGCATTGGGTAGATTGGAAAGGATGTGTTCACAGGTTCAGTTTCAGGAGCCTCGGACGAAGCTCTGGCTCTTTAACACTTTGGTGGCTTCTACATTGCTTTATGGAGCTGAGATTTGGGGACCTTCATTGGATCATCACGGGAGGACAGGCCGCACTGATGGATGGTGGGACATGGAGAAGCCTCTGGTCTCTATGATCTCGCGGCTCATTAGAGCTAAGGCTTCAGTACCACGTGCTATTGTCCGAGCAGAGCTAGCTGCCCCCCCACTAGTGGTTGAGGCGCTCACCAGATCTGTCTCCTTCATACACCGCATGTGGGAACTTCCCAGAGACAGATATGCCCGCCTTGCACTTGAGTCCTCTTGACAGCTAGCCATGCAGGGAGATACAGCATGCTGGTATGGGGAGATGACATCATGGTTTCAGGCGCATGGGTTCAGCATAGACAGATTGCCTCCCTTCCAGTACTCACTGGATGCACCCTCTCTGACTCTTACACAGTCCGAGATCACCAGGCTCATCCGCCAGGACCTGACTCAGCTAGACACCAGGAGGACATGGATAATGCCAGCACAGGAGCTGGGCACGAAGATGGCTTTCTACAGAGAGCATCTTCTCCAGCTTGCGGAGGACAGTTTTGTGACGAGGCCCAGATACATGGACAACCACTTGTCTCATGGGATACGATGTGCTATTGGCTAGATAAGCACATCTTCACACCAGCTGCGAATCGAGACTGGGAGATACAGCGGAGTACCAGCAGAGGCCAGGACATGCCCCCTGTGTGACATCGAGCCTGAGACAAAGTTGCACTACACATGCCACTGCCCCGTCTACTACGAGATGCGAGGCCGCTTCCATTGCTTGTTCAGAGAGGGCTTTGGACCAGTCTCCAAAGTCATGTGGTATGAGGATCAGAGATGCCTGGGTTTGTTTTTGCTCGAGCTACACAGACACACAGAGAGCTTGATGAGAGGAGAGGCTAGCCAGTCTCAGAGACAAATCACAGACTTCTTTAGAGCTACCACTGGACACCCGGAGGAGCTACTACCACAGCAGAGCTCGTCGCCTCACACCAGAGGCACATTGATCAACCGAGCGACCGAGCTGGGGAGATCCAGACGCCCACGACTGCGGAGGATTACACAGCATTGACGGAGGCTGCATTAGAGGATTCGGATCACTTTGGCCCGACATGCACGACACCCGGTCAGACTACTGACCATGGAGGAGATGATGAGATCCGCCAGCAACCGATGCTGAATCTCTTGTGATTTTGTCATCTTGTTACTCTGACTTTGTATCAGATCCACCACATTGTAACTTTTTGGTCTCATAGGTTACTTTGGCCTTTTGAAGACGTTAATATAACATTTCATTTCATTTCATCTCTCTCTCTCTCTCTCTCTCTCTCTCTCTCTCTCTCTCTCTCTCTCTCTCTCTCTCTCTCTCTCTCTCTCTCCGTGTCTGTGCTTTAATCTGGCAATTCTATCGGTTTCAATTTTAATCTACCTAGCCTAGAACCTGCGCACGAATTGTTCCACGATTTAATTAAATGGCCCGTCGCATTGATGAGACCACACTCAAAGAGACACTGAACCTAGGACACATCACACCCAGCTAAACCAACGCTCTAATGCCGTGCTTGTTTGCCTCTTGTAGGCTTGGGATGGATGGGCTATGTTTGTGTTGACTCCTGGCCCGGACCTGGATGGTTATGCGGGAGGAGTATTAAGAAGTCTGAGCAATGGTTACTCTTAGCACCTCCAAACGATGCAGGCTACGGTCTTGGGGGGCGTTTGGTTGTAAAAGGCCTCTATATCTCCCGGCCCGGACCTTTTTAGGTTATGCGGGAGGAGTGATGAGGGAGTCGTTGAATATCTCCCAGGCCGAACCTTGTTAGGTTATGCGGGAGGAGTGTTCATCGGCGATTTATGTTTCTATGTCTTCTAACATGCATATGTAAGCATTTGTGTTGCATTGTGATGTGCCCGCTACTACTGAATATTCCTAATTGGATGAGATTGCCTAGGTATGTAATTTTTTAGTGCATCAAGACACCCGTGGAACATCAGTACGGTCTGGGTGTGATGGCTAATTTTACTACGCCGGAATATCAAGTGTAACAGACTTGGACACTCCAAGTCAAGAATCAATCGCAACAGCACCAAATAACCACTTCAAAACAATTCACAGATCACAATAGATTTGCACTGGCCCGGCGGAGTTCCGTGCCTAGAGATATTGGCCCCAAAGACTGGCGCCCCTTTCGGTATTTCTTTTTATATTAATCAAATCAAAGTACAAGAGTGTGGCTAGGGTTTCACTCTCAAACTCTGCATCCAGATGCCCTGAGAAGTGAAGCCCTCTCCACATATTTAAAGGTACAAGGGGCGCCCAAAAGCAGAGCCCCAAAAGCTTTCAAAATCAAAAGCATCAGTTCTCTCTCTTAGAGAGAGTCTCTTTTTTTTTTATAAAAAAAAACAAGTTCTCTCTTTTTCATGCAAAAAGCAACGCCCAAAAGCTGCCAACGCAAATTGCGGCGCAATTTGCGGAAAATCCGTACAGCCCTGCCACGTGGCACTGGCGCTAGAAATTAGGGTTTCAGCCAGCAGTTAGGGTTTCCAAAAATTAGGGCTTGCTGCGAATTAGGGTTTCTGGCAGATTTTAGGGTTTGCAGGAATTCTAGGGTTTCTGGCAGAAATTAGGGTTTCTGCTGTCCGCCATGTCATCACTTTGTGACATACCCCCCTCTTGAAAGCATTGTAATCGACCGATTACGCCTGCAAAACCGACAAAAGCCATAAACCGTCTTAGCAGACACTGACTGTTAGTACCTACGTACTAGGAACACACATCTAGCACATGTACAAAATCGACAGTCACATCACAGGACATCACCAGACATCAGAGGACATCACATGACATTCAACATTCACTCGGATCTTAGACCATGATTTATCGGCAATGTAGCTAGCAATCACATCTAGGTCCAATCGGGACCTCATCGATGTCCGATTGACTAACCCCTATTGCAACCATGTCTATTCGAGATCAATCAGACCAAAATGCTGCAGTCATTTCGGCTATCAGTTCTTGCACTCACAAGAAGTCAAGAACAAATCAGTATCATTATTAGGAATTCCATTTCATAAAGCATACAGCAAAATACTGTCAGCTCTCAGTATCCCTGAAGCTCAAAGAGACATCAGTGACTCTAGTATCTAAACCAAAGCATCTGTTGACAAAGGAGTGGAGTGACTCCCCTCTTGTGCATCCCACTGCACCAGATCTCCGACCAAGCTGAATTCTGGGTTCCATTTGGAGTAGACTATGCTAAACCAAAAGCATCGAGGTAAAGTTTCACAATCTGAGGAGTATCTGCTAGGTCCTCCTCCTCCATCCACTTGGCATCAAGTGCAGGATAATTCTTGAACTTAACCAAGAACCGCCTTCGGACTTTACCCTTATTCTTCGTATCCTTATGTGCCAAAATCTGTTCAGGAACAAGGATCTCCTCGTTTTCTTCCACTTCGGGTTGCTCATCAGGCTCCCCATCATCAGGCACATCACCTTTAAAAGGTTTCAAGAGACTCACATGAAATGCATTGTGAATCCTCCAAGTATCTGGCAGTTTCAGTCGGAGACTTCATTTATCTTTTCAATAATCTGGAAAGGGCCGTAGTATCGCATACTAAGCTTTGGAAAAAGCCTCTCCTTTCCCTTTTTCTTTCGTAGGCGTGCCTTCTCAAAACGTAAGAGCACCCAATCATCCTCCTTCAATTTCAAGTCGCGACGATGGCGATCCGCTGCCTTTTTGTGTCGTTCTTGAGACTTCTGCAAAGTCTCGCGAACCTTGGCAAAAGCCGTATCCAGATCTCGCGTATATTCATTCGCTTCAAAGATCTTATCTTTCGTGCTCAGGAAGGGTGGAACCTTCGCAGCACCTTCAACAATCTCAAATGGCACCTTCCCCGTCGACGAGTGTATCGTGTTATTGTAGGCAAATTCCACCAAAGGTAAATATCTTTCCCATTGAGTCTTCTGATCTGAGATATAAGACTTCAATAAATCTAGAACCACTGAATTGGCAATCTCGGATTGCCCATCAATCTGCGGGTGGAACGATGATGAGAACTGCAACCGCGTGCCAATGTTCTCCCAAATTGCCTTCCAAAACAAACTTGTAAATCTGGGGTCTCTGTCGGAGACAATTGTCTTAGGCATGCCATGTAATCTGAAAATCTGGGCCACAAGCAGTCTCGCTAAGTGATCCGGCTTGACTGTTTTCTTCACTGGAATGAAATGAGCCTGTTTGCTAAATCTGTCAATAACAGTCCGGATACCATCGTGACCACTCTGTGTTCTCGGGAGATCAAAAATGAAATCCATCGCTATATTTTCCCAAGGGCGGGTGGGTATGGGTAAAGGCTGTAACAATCCCTGTGCTTTAGGCCCGTCAAACTTGACCTTCTGGCATACCAAGCAACTGCGCACAAACTCTTCCACATCTTTCTTGAGTCTCGGCCAAAAGAAATATCTCTCTACCCCTTTCATGGTGGTAGCAATGCCGCGGTGACCCGTAAAAGGTGGACAGTGGCATTCAGTCATAACCTTCTCCCTCAACGGCTGTGTAACGCACAACATAGTCTTTTTCATCAAGAAGCCTTCCCGAAGGGAGTATCCAGCTACTGTCTCTCCATCCCGTAGCCGTGTGAAAATATCTCCAAAATCTGTATCTGTGGCATACTGATCGACCATATCCTCGAAGCTCCTATGATGTATCGCGGAAATAGCCAGAACCAACGGTTTCCGAGACAAAGCATCTGCCACCACATTCTTTTGTCCCTGCACATGGACAATCTAGAAGTGGAACTGTGACAAGATGTTCGCCCGCCGCATCTACTTTTCCGAAAGCTGCTTCTGTGACAAGAAGTAGCGCAAACTCTGATGGTCTATAAAGACAGTGAAATCCGCTCCGAGTAGGTAATGCCGCCATTGAGTAAGAGCATGGATAATCGCCAAAAGCTCTTTCTCATAAATCTATGCTGTCATCTCCGGCCTAGAGAACAAACGGCTCTCGTAAGCTATGACATGGCCTTCTTGCATCAAGACCGCACCCAGACTACGACCACAAGCATCACAATATACTTCGAATGACTTCTGCAAGTCCGGCAAAGTCAAAATAGGTCCTGTAGTTAATTTCTCTTTCAATGTCTGAAAGGCAGTCACCTCTGTGGGTCCCCACGAAAAAGGTACTCCTTTCTGTGTCAAGATATGCAAAGGGGAAGCAACCTCTGCAAACTTTCGTATGAACCGCCTGTAGTACGAACATAGTCCCAAGAAGCTTCTAACTTCATGGACATTCTTCAAGTCGGGCCAATCACGGATAGTCTCTATCTTGGCCGGATCCATTTGCACTCTGCTGCTGACACAATGTGTCCCAAAAAGTGTATCTCTGGTAGGAAAAATTCACTTTTCTTTGCATTAATCACTAACTTGTGATCTCGTAATGCCTGAAAGACCTGAAGTAGATGATCTCTGTGTTCTGCCTCATTCTTGGAGAAAACAATGATGTCGTCAAAGAAAGTGCCAACAAATAGCCTGTACTCTCGAAAAATCCGATCCATCATCCAGTTAAATGTCGCAGGAGCATTGGTTAAGCCAAAAGGCATCACCAAAAACTCAAATAACCCAAAAGTCGTCCGAAAAGCTGTCTTGTAGACGTCTCCCGGCGCTATCCTGATCTGATGATATCCACTCTTCAAGTCAATCCTGCTAAAGCACGAGGATCCCTGTAACCTGTCGAGTATATCATCGATCCTAGGAATCGGAAATCTGTTCTTGATGGTGATTTTGTTGAGAGCTCTATAATCGATGCACATTCTCCAAGATCCGTCTTTCTTCAAAACCAACAACACTTGAGAGCAATACGGTGAAGTACTAGGCTGGACAAGACCCTTTTCCAAGAGGTCTTTCACTTGGTTCATAATCTCTTCATTCTGTGCTCGGCTCACACGGTAGGGTGGCCGGTTCGGTGGTGTACTACCAGGTATCAGATCAATGGTATGATCTTCAGGACGAGCAAGTGGTAACTCTCCTGGCAGACCTCTTGAGAAGCAATCGGCATGAGAGTGTAGAAAATCTTGGCGTTCTTTATCAAGTTTAGACATATTTGTCCGATCATCATCACTCAACTCTTTCATAAAGATCGAGTAAACAAACAGACTGGATTTCATTAATTTTGAAATGGCCGAAGCCGATACAATAGGGACAGACTCGCCCTTCAGTTTAATATCAAGTACAATTGTTCTGCCCTTTTCTGTAGTCAAAGTCGCTTTTCTCGCCCGATAATCGACCACGGCGTTGTTCTTGTGGTACCAGGGAATCCCTAAGAGAACATCACAACCCTCCAAAGGCATTGTGAAGAAGTCCTCATGCCCCAAATACCCCTGACAATGCAACCGAAGTTTGCCAATGACAGGTGTAATGGCTACGTCCCTGCCGGGTGCCGCTAGAACTGCCTCTGCAAGTGGTCCCATCCAATCGGGAGTAATCTCAAGCCGCGCCGCCAATTCTCGTGAAATGAAGTTGGCCTTGGCTCCTCCATCAAAGAAAATCAAGGCCTCTTGATCTTTCACTTTGCCCCAAGCTCAGCAAAGTTCTGTACTTTCATCCATGGTGTCGGGATCAGTACCCACACAATCTGGAGCCAGTCCTGTTTTCATCTTGCCTTTTCGTACACGGTCCTCAGCTGCTCTCGAACTCTCAGGCCTTTCGTCGTCCTTGTCATTCTGTTCTTTCTCTCCCTTTTTAGGGCACTTCCCGGAGATATGTCCAATTTCCCCGCATCCAAAGCACTTCCCCTCCCTGATGTAGCGAGTCCGCTCCTGAGGAGTAAGTCTAGGTCGTGCATCCTTTTTCTCTGGGTTGCTTTCTTTTTCTACTTTCATTCCCAGAAGTCTGTCCGGTTCGTTGTGTCGTGACCTCATCTGTGGGGTAGGTCAGACTGCCAAAGTGAATTGCAAAGCCCCGCTTCGCATGACTCATCAACTCCTGAATAGAAGCTGACTTCTGTTCCAAGCAGTGGTCTCGGATCTCTGTAGGTAGACCCAATGTAAACCGCTCAATCTGTTCTCTGAACGAGATCTTCTTGAATGAAGAGGCAGGTAGAAAAGAGTTCCAAAATCTTTCACAGTAAGAATTCACTGTATCACTCTTGGTCATCCGGAGATGGTTCAAGCAGCTCGTATATCTCGCTCAAACTCTTGAGTCAACCAAGAAGAAATAAAAAGCCTCTTGAATTTCAGCCATGTAACTGGCACAGTCTTGCTTAATAGAAGCGTGGACCACCAAGTGCGAGCATTCCCCTTAAAATAAGAGGCAGCTCTCCGAATCTTGGAGTGCTCTGAATAGCGTCATCCCGCGAAAGCGATGTCAAACTGCTGTATAAAAGACAAGGCCTTCGAAGCATCGGAGTATCCCGAAAAAGTATCAAACTTAAGTGCTTGACCACCTTCCTTAAACTCTCGGACTTTCTTGCTTTTATCTTTGAGAAAGTCATAATGGTTGGCTTTGTAAAGATTCTTCTTGTTCACATAAAAGTTCCCATTGTCAGAGTCTGAACTGCCCATAGACGAGTCCTCTGTAGAAGTGTCACTCACTGGGCGAGACTTAGACTTCCTTGCCTTTTTCTTGCCCTTTCCGAAGCGTTGTCTTGCTTCGCTTTTTGCTTTTCCTGTCTTCTTCGCTCGAGTCTGAAGAGCTAGAAGAACTGTCAGAAGAAGAAGAAGAAGAAGAATTGGGTAGGCCTTCAAACTTGACACGCTTCTTCAGTTTCTTTGCCTTGTCGAATGTCGACCGACGACCCAAATATCCCGGGAAGTCAGTGCCTTTCTTGTGCTTTTTGCCGTGCTTTTTGTCCTTCTTTTGCACGTCGAAAAGCTGAGCAATTCGTGCATCAACCACGTTCTCCAGTTCCTTCTCCGTATATTTCTTGGAGACAAAAGATTTCTTGAGAGCAGGCTTCGGGAGTGGTGTTGTGGTTCTTTGCCACTCTGTCTGTACCTCTTCCAAAGAGGTCTGGTTCATATATTTTGCCATCTTCGGGTCCCTAGCAAAATTGAGCATCATCTTTGTTGCATCATCAATCAATTTTCGACGCTCCATCTCTTGCTGCTCCGCTGGAGTAGGCCTAGGCGGGCCATACTCCGTGCCGGAATCTTCGTTGTGATCCCTGCCCGCATCTCTAGATGCATAGGGAGTCGACTGATCATTGCCTGAAGCCATAGGTGCTGCGGAAAAAAAATTCGGGGATCGGATTTCCCGTAGAAGAGAAATCGGCCGTGCTCTAATACCACTGTAACAGACTTGGACACTCCAAGTCAAGAATCAATCGCAACAGCACCAAATAACCACTTCAAAGCAATTCACATATCACAATAGATTTGCATTGGCCCGGCGGAGTTCCGTGCCTAGAGATATTGGCCCCAAAGACTGGCGCCCCTTTCGGTATTTCTTTTTATATTAATCAAATCAAAGTACAAGAGTGTGGCTAGGGTTTCACTCTCAGACTCTGCGTCCAGATGCCCTGAGAAGTGAAGCCCTCTCCACATATTTAAAGGTACAAGGGGTGCCCAAAAGCAGAGCCCCAAAAGCTTTCAAAATCAAAAGCATCAGTTCTCTCTCTTAGAGAGAGTCTCTTTTTTTTTATTAAAAAAAAGCAAGTTCTCTCGTTTTCATGCAAAAAGCAACGCCCAAAATCTGCCAGCGCAAATTGCGGCGCAATTTCCGGAAAATCCGTACAGCCCTGCCACGTGGCACTGGCGCTAGAAATTAGGGTTTCAGCCAGCAGTTAGGGTTTCCAGAAATTAGGGTTTGCTGCGAATTAGGGTTTCTGGCAGATTTAGGGTTTGCAGGAATTTTAGGGTTTCTGGCAGAAATTAGGGTTTCTGCTGTCCGCCACATCATCACTTTGTGACATCAAGAGTTCCAATCTGGACGAAAGGAGAAGCTAACTCCTTGATCAAAGGAGCAGAAAGGAGAAGCTAACTCATTGATCAAAACAGCCGAAAGGAGAAGTTGACTCCTTGATCAAAGAGCAGACAGGAGAAGCTAACTCCTTAATAAAAAGAGCAAATCGATTGTCCCTCGTAATGTCCCTCGGAAATTTTTGAGGTAATTTGAGTTGTTTTGCAGATATGCTGTAATCGCGGACGATTACTCTCTTTCAAGAAGGGGAGATGTAACAAACTGCTGACGTGTCAAAGCCCTGAAGTTGCAAATGTCAGCCGAGGGGCCTAAACCCTAAGAAGAACAAGTAACAGAAGAAGAAGTCCTACCAACTTATGGAGACCCTCTTCAATGGGGCCCCAAGTGACAGATTAAAATAAAGCAGGACCTACACACACATACACAAATTGATGACATGGCAGATTTTTGAAAATTGCGCTGACATGATGATGTGGCAAGTTGTACAGATTTCCGCGTTTTGCGCTGCTGATGACGTGGCAGGCTGTACGAATTTCCGTAAATTGCACTGGCAGCTTTTTGGCTTTGCTTTTGGACTGGATGCTTTTAAGTTTGAAGGGTCTTCACAATAATTGCTTTTTAGGCCAAGGGCCTTTAAATATGAAGCTAGGGCTCATTCTTTGGCATGCTTCCTGGAGAAGATGCAGAGTCTGGAGTACCGGCTTGAACTATGTTGATGAAATATAAAGAAAGGGGCACCAAGGTTTGGGATCAATACTCTCTGGGGTGGAATTCCGCCACTCCGTGTCGCGTGTCGTCTCTCTCTCTCTCTTAGTTCTGTATTTATTGAAGTACTAAAAGTCTGTTCAATCTGTTCTTTTCTATCGGCATGTGGTGCCCGTCTTGTCTCTCCAAGATAATGTCCAACTCCTCTAACAATGCACAAATACCCCTTAGGAGATGATAGAAAATTTATTTGCAAGTTAGTGTGCTTGGATGCGATTCTTTTGTTATTAATAATGGGAGAGAGAGAGAGAGAGAGAGAGAGAGAGAGGGAGGGAACACTTTCTTTCTTAGTGAAGCTCCTCTTCACAATCTTTAGTTGCTTTGGAATGTTTTTGAAAACCTTTGGAAACCTCCAAAGAGAAATGCCCTTGTTGACTTGGATGCGCTTCCTTGAAGCTTGATGTAGCTCCCCTTTGGATGGCTTTGAAGCTCAAATGAAAAGACCGTTGAAGGATTTTTGAAAGAATTGGTTGTTCTTTGACTTCTCAGCTTATGGGAAGAAGTTGCTAGAGGCCCAAGGGAAATGCACCTACTCTGTCATTTCTGCCTGCTGCTAGCCGTGGGAAAAAGGCCCTTATATTGCCTAAGCTTTTGGGGAGCTCCAACTCTTGGGGAGAGGTTGATGGCCATGGGAAGGTAGCCTTAGCAAGGATGATTAAGTGCCTCTTGAGCCGAGCTGGGCCGCGGGAAGGGGGGCCTCTCTGAGGCGGACCCGAAAAAAAATGAGTTGACTTTACGGCCGCATTGAAGTCCGTCAGTGCCTCAAAAAGGTTGTGATGCCGCAGAACTGCACCCCTACGGACCCGACCGAAGCAATAAACCCATTTGAGGGAGTCACTACACGTCTACCCACGTTGCCCTCCTTCCGAAAATTTCGGTTGGGGGATTTGAACCACCCTCCACACTCCCAAATATAGTGTGCTAGAGCTAGCCACTTGGACCCAACCCCTTGTGTGGAAATAGCCGAAGACAGAGATGTATTAAATTATGCAGAGGCACTCACACACACACACAAAACTCTACACACATTTAATAATAGTAAATCAAATTAGATGGGCTCGGAATGGGGCAATCGAGGGCTCTATGGAGAGCTTGCGAGGAGACCTTCGAGATGAGATTATTAATGTTTGATGAATGCAAGAAGGGAAAGACTAATTGAATGTGCAAGCCACAAAAAAAAAACACAAAACAACCTAAATGCAAACACAAAATTGGATACTAATCCTCTCCCTAACCAAGCCTACCTAGCCATGGAGGGTAGTGGCCTCTTGGGTGTGCCAAGGACATGCCCACACATGGCTCACATAGCTAGATTAGGGCTTAAGTAGTGAGAGATGCAACTAGTTATGGACAATGCCAATAGACAGTAACGATGATTAAGAAATACGAATTACTCTAATGAAGGTTCTAATTACTAACACACAAAAGCATAACAACAAACCTAGCTAGCACACCATAGCTCTGATACAACTTGATGGATGGGAGCGTGCTAGCTAAGGTGGGTGATAGAAAACATTGTGCACACAAGTGAGTGTGTGTAGGCTAGATTGTTACTCAAGCAAATTAGGTTCCAAGATAGATTAACCTGGACTCATAAACACGATCTTGAGTAGTTTGCTAACCCATCACAAGCTCACCATAAACAAGAGACATGTAATGCAAACTTGGAATGGTTTTTTATTCATGAAAGGAGCTTTAAGTAGCTCTACAGGCTCACACCTTTACATGTGGGATAATTTCGCCTCTTCTCTCATTCACTTACACTCTAGTGACTCTAGGACAAAGCTCATACCTTACATGAATATACTCTTTATTAGATGAAATTTTTCTAGAAAACCAACGACCCAAGATATCAAGAGCTCCAATCTGGAATGAGACTCCTTATTGGATGAGATTTTTATGGGAAGCCAACGACCCAAGATATCAAGAGCTCCAATCTGGATTGAGAAAACTGATTGTCTGTCAGATTGTCCCTCGAAACGTCCCTCGAAAATTTTTGAGCTAACTTCAGTTGTTTTGCAGATATGTAGTAATCGCGCACGATTAAATTCTTTCAAGAAGGGGGGATGTCACAAACTGCTCTCGTATCAAGCCACTGAAGAACGGAGCCAACCTACAAATCCCGGTCGAGGGGTCTCAAGCCTAGAAGAAGCAGAGCATCAGTAGAAGAAGAAGTCCTACCAGCTTATGGAGCCCTGTCTGATGGGGCCCACGGTACCTAAAGATATTAAAATAAAGCAAGACGACCACACATAGACACTCAATTTCTTGCGAGCAGATAATGATGTGGCACTGCTGTACGGACGCTCACATTTTGCGCTGACAGTGCCACATGGCAAACTGTACGGAATTCCGCAATTCGCGTTGACATGCTGACATGGCAGTTGTATGGATTTCCATATTTTTCGCTGACTGATTTGAGCGCCAGCTTTTGGACTAGATGCTTTTGAGTTTGATGCTTTTCATGTACTGATTTTCATAGGCCAAGGGCCTTTAAATATGAGCCAAGGGCTCATTCTATGGTATGCTCTTCTGGGTAAAGGTGCAGAGGATGGAGTGCCGGCGATGTACTGAGTTCAAGCAATATAAAGAAATACCAAAAGGGCGCCAACATTTGGGGCTAGTGTTCTCTTGGGAAGTTGGGATGGAACTCTGTCACTCCCCATCTCATGTGTTGTGCATCTCTTTCTGTCAAGTTGTTATTTGAAGTGCTTAAAGTTGTTTAGTTTGTTCTTTCCCGTTGGCACATGGTGCTCGTTCCCGTGACAAATCCCATGTCCCTTGGGAGTCAGCTAGGTCCTTAAGGACTCGTTTTCTAGTTTTATAACCGAGGATATTGCTGAGCACGGCAATTAAAAATAAGGGGGAAGTGTTACGTCCCCAGACATCAAGATGGGTGCCTACAGTATGTCCGGCTAGTGTGAACCTGCCCTTTGATTATGAAGTCCTATAAATAGGACATGAGTCTCATTTGTGACACATCTTGTGTGATCACCACACTTGGACTCTTGGCCCTTGGCAGCTCTGCCCCAGGGTTGTCCACGTTCGACGTACGGGACGTTCCGTACTGTACCGTACGACTCGTACGTTCCGTACATGACTCGTCCGGGGGGGTTTTTTTTTTTTTTTTTTTCGGGGGCGATTTGTGGTGGGGAATTGTTTTGCATCTCGACTGCATTTGACCAAGAGCCCAATGGCTGCATTGGCTCAAACAATCATGACCTATGTGCGGCGAGGCTCGGGTAGCGTATCTACTATGGCCGCCACCACTTTGGAGATCATGATTCTTCTTTCTTCAAACATTGCCGTTTCCAATGTCTATGGACAGATCTTTCATGTTCTAATTTGTAAGACTTAAGTTATAAGTATTTAGTACTAAGTAATAAGATCTATCATCTATGTCATGACTCATATGATCTATCATGTTCTAACTTCTGAGTATGAAAACTTCTTGGTTTAGTCTCTCTTGTAGTGTGTAAGATGCATGATTTTCTTTTTGCATCGTACGTTACATCTATCATCTATGTCTATGGACAGATCTTTCATGTTCTAATTTGTAAGACTTAAGTTACAAGTATTTAGTACTAAGTAATAAGATCTATCATCTATGTCATGACTCATATGATCTATCATGTTCTAACTTCTGAGTATGAAAACTTCTTGGTTTAGTCTCTCTTGTAGTGTGTAAGACGCATGATTTTTTTTTTGCATCGTACGTTACGTCACCATACGTCTAATTTTTTTTAGTTTGATTAGTACCGCACGTCTTCGTACGTGTACCCATCGTACGTGACCGTATGTGTCAACCCTGCTCTGCCCGCACACCCATACTAGTGTGGGCTTGGTGATATGGGACATTGGCCCTTGTGATAGAGGCTTGCCCGCTTGGTTGCACGCTCGCGGGAGAGACCATATTGGCTCTATGGCTGGGAAGTGAGACTGATGTCCGCTCACTACGTATCTTTAGTTGTGAGTTTGGCATGTGTCATGTCATGTGTGTAGGATGGATCCGGCTAGGGACTAATCATTACTTTATGTGCAAAGGGGAGAGAGAGATGCACGAGAGCAAATCATCGCGCTACATGAGACAAGGGAAAAGGCAAGCTTTCCATTAGAGCTATGATAACCTGCACCCACTACTCACACACACATTACAGTTCACAATGAATAAAAATCAGCCTCCTCTCTCAATTTTGGGCGCCCTCTCTTGGGATAAGATATTCTGGAGTGTGTGTTGGCCTGCAAGTTGCTCTCTGTCTATCGTAGAAGTGAGCATTATACACTTTAACACTTGTTAAGCAATGTACACTTCTATTGCACTGAATCTATATGTACATAAGATGTGCTAGCTTCAGCATCACCCCTCTTTTGAGCACATTGACTTGGGGCATACGCGGGTTGCAAACCAAAGGCTTCCAGGTAAAGCTGCAATACATTTGGTGACACTGCTAGTTCACTTTCTTCCATCCACTTTATCCTCTGAGCGAGTTGGTCTCTTCTTTTGTGGACAATCTGCAACAAAGTGACAGGCTGCTCGCAAATAAAACATTTATTCTCAGTCATTAAAGATGTCTTCTCTTCAAAAGACCTACGCACAAAAGGCTTCTTCTGTTTCTCTGGGAAGCTTTAGGAACCGCTTTTGCAAAGGCCTTTGTTGCTGAATTTTTCTTTGATTGGCCCCCTTTCGCGTTGCCCTAGAATCCACTGTCTTCTCCCTTCAACAAAACATGACAAGTGTTGGCAACCTCCATAAGTTGAGTAAGGGTAGCCACTCTGTTCTTTGTACAATAATTCCTAAGCCCTTTAGGCAGCCCACAACAACAATGGTACAAATCTGTAGAAAGTTCCGAAAGCAACGCTTTACAAAACTTTCAATTGTACCTATCTAAGTTCTTGCAAGAAGCCGCATTGGGTTGGTCCCAATCTGTCAGAGATCAACTTCAAACTCATTTGATAGCCATGCAAATGCAAACATCTATTTGAACCCATGTGGGAGGTGTTTGTCCTTGCATCAATAATGTCGTCCACTATGAACGCGCACTTCCTTTCAAGAAAGTCGCAGCTTTACGGATCTTTCGAAGCCTCAATAAAATTCCCCCCTGCATAGGCAGTATCAAACTGTTGGAGGAAAGTGAGAACCTTCGTCTTGCCTTTGAAACCACTCAAAGTGTCAAACTTCATAGGTGCACCACCTTCTTTGTATGGTTTCGGCTTGTCTAGCACTGTCATATTATCAATAGGCACGTGTCTGTAACATAGGTACAGTGCTAGGGATCATCTGTGCTCCTTGGGCATTAGCATTGTTTGTGTGGATAACTTCACTTATACTTATCAATGGCCCGAGGTAGCAGAGTACAAGGATCATCACCAATAGTGATACATGTGAACTTCACCGAGATGGTCTACCTATGCAAGCGAGGGGTAATCAAGTGCTTGTTTGATTTTGTTTGTCGGTGATTCCATGCTGAAATTTTCAGTCTATACATTGATTGAGAGAGATATATATGTGTTTAGAGATATAGCAAATTAGTTGCGTATAGATGTGGATAACTTGAGAGACTAAGAGAGATAAATTAGAGAGTTAGGGAGAGAAGATTGGGAGTGACACAATGTTGACCCGGAACGGCTGGCCCTTTGACATTCTTCTACCATGAAGTATAGTTACCACTCACTACACTCCACTTTGTAATTCCTCTAGGAGATAGGCCCATTGAGCATCCCATAGCTTCATTTTCCAAAAAAAAACAGCTATTTTCACGGCCATTCTATCACTATATCATCCAGCAACTACATACAAAAGCAATCCTCTTTCTGTAAGTGAGTTTATAAGAGCTATTGGCAATTCGTCTGTTTACAAAAAAAAAAAAATCATGCATCTTTCAAAAGTGAATTAGCCCTTTCTTATCCTTCATTACAGTTTCTAGTTTCTGTAAACAAACTCATTCAGTTTACAGAATTTGCAGTGAAACACCATAGAAACAGACACTAGGCAAAGAACAAAATGAGGAGGCCAAACATGGAGCCTCAGGCAAAAAATGGAGCCTTAAGACAGTGAAGTCCAAAAATCACCGTACTCGGAGGCATCCAGGAGTATGATTCCCCAATCAAATGCATCCGGAAAAAAACTATGCTCTCTGTAACTATCTAATACCACCTGATGTCTTCAAGTTTTAGCAATCAGAGTAACCAAGTACAAACTAAGGCAACACAGAGACATGGGTGACAAATCTTGCAAAAGTTAGCACGTCAATGTCGTGAAAGCCAATCCTGAGCGAGGAAAAGATTCCTAACCTGTCTCAGAATAAAGTGTCGCAATGCCGGCCACCCGACGTAGTCGGTTGTAAGCCTCTGACGTTTGAACTCCTCACTTCTTTGCAACTTCAGCTGCCACGTGCTGAAATCTCACGCGTTCCTCAGAGCACGCATCCGACGCAGCCGTTGTAGGTCAGTTTGTTGTAGAGCAACCCAGGCACAAGCTCACAAGCAGAGTCACAACAGTTTCCTCCAATATCTCATTAAAAGTTAACTCCCCGGCTCCTATTCCAATTGGCATAGTTGGGGAGTTGCATGCATAGTAGTACATAGTTATTTACGTGTGACCATTGTACAACTATGCGTCATGTCACCATTGCCTCACTAAGTCCCGAAAAAGCTAACCAGTGTGTCCCACTCTGGCGTCCAAGTCGGTTTATAGATACAGAGTTGAGGGACAAAAACAAGGAAGATATAGATCCTAATCTTGGATACATAAACACATGAAGGACCCAAACGTACACATGCAATTTTCATTTCATCTACCTCGCTTCCCATGGTGTTGCATCTCTACATAAATACTATTCCCCTCCCAATCTCCTTGCTCATGTCTTGTAAGACTCCTATATAGTGATGATTCCATAGCCTTACAAAACATTAGCTCTTATCAACCGGCATGTGACATTAACTTGTACTCTTTTTGCACTACGACTACTATGTGTGTGTGTATGTACGCACGTGCGGGCGCTTGTGTGCACATGATCTATGTATGTTTTAAATAAAATACTTAAACACAAAGGAACCCCACGTTCAAAAGACAGTTGGCTCCAGACAACAAAGAATTATCTACACAAAAACACCTATGTATTAAAAATCTTTTTGTATATTTTAGTCAATATGAGGATTCATTCTAACTATTGTATAGATTAGGACAAGAAGTAGGTCATCATCAAGGTCGGATTACAATTAACCTAAAAATCTTTAAGCAAGGATAGAACTCTTACTTTCATCCATATAAACAAGACAACAGATTTATTAGCTTTAGATAGGTATTACAAGTCTCAAAGAGCCTATTAGTTGTTATCCATGTCATCACTTAAACATAACTAGTTTAACTACTATTCTGCGAGTTTGTGAAATTTTAATTTATACATAGTTATTTACGCGTGACCACTCTCGAGGCATAGTTATCAAGCCAAATGACTGACAACTATGCATGGTCTCACCATTGCCTCACTAAGTCCCGAAAAAACTAACCAGTTTGTCCCACTCTGGCGTCGAAGTCGGTTTATAGATACAGAGTTGAGGGACAAAAACAAGGAAGATATAGATCCTAATCTTGGATACATAAACACATGAAGGACCCAAACTTACACATGCAATTTTCATTTCATCTACCTCGCTTCCCATGGTGTTGCATCTCAGCATAAATACTATTCCCCTCCCAATCTCCTTGCGCCTCTCTTGTAAGACTCCTATATAGTGATGATTCCATAGCCTTACAAAACATTAGCTCTTAGCAACCCGCATGTGACATTAACTCGTACTCTTTTTGCACTACGACTACTATGTGTGTGTGTGTATGTATGCACGTGTGCACGCCTGTGTGCACATGAGCTATCTATGTTTTAAATAAAATACTTAAACACAAAGGAACCCTACGTTCAAAAGACGGTTGGCTCCAGACAACAAAGAAGTATCTACATAAAAACACCTATGTATTAAAAATCTTTTAGTATATTTTAGTCAATATGAGGATTCATTCTAACTATTGTATAGATTAGCAAGAAGTAGGCCATCATCAAGTTTGGATTACAATTAACCTAAAAATCTTTAAGCAAGGATAGAACTCGTACTTTCATCCATATAAAAAAGACAACCGATTCATTAGCTTTAGATAGGTATTACAAGTCTCAAAGAGCCTATTAATTGTTATCCATGTCATCACTTTAAACATAACTAGTTTAACTACTATTCTGTGAGTTTGTGAAAAAGTAATTTGTAAGAGTAAAGGCCTAAAGAAAGGTAGGCAATAGCCTCCTCAAAATTCCAATGAGCTGTTTTTTCTATATCATTCTTTTTCTTTTTTTCATATAGTTTCAAGTATTTAAGAAAAAAAACCTCTTGGTTTCCAGCAACAGGCCATGACCCCTTTTGATGCTCAAGGCAAAAATTTCAAAATTTTATGTTCAAAAAAGGTATTCTAACATAAGTAATTTTAACAAATTCTTGAGCCATAACACCCTTTTGTAGACAAAAGGACCTAACATAATCATAGCTAATGGCATTCCTAATGGCTTCAAAAAAAATTAATGCACTACCTTACACTTACATGGTGCAAGGAAACTAAATGCTTAATAAAAGGTAAGGATGAAGAAATGGATACTAGGCCAATTCTTTATATGAATTTATATGGAGATGAAAAATCTTTTGACTTTCCATTTCCATTGGAATTTTCATTACCTACTCACCTTTCACTTATGCATTTGAGATTTTTTGAAAGTATTTTTATTTTTCTGAGATTGGGAGACCCTACTCAAGCTTACCACTATTCCCCAAGCCAAAAGGAATCAACCTATACATTTTTGGCACGCTAAAGGCCTTATATCCATGTAGGTGAAGGTCGTCCAAATTTATTTGCTTGACATTTGTCCCTTTTAGAATTGAAGAGAAAGAAAGCAATTCCTTTCAAACACTATTTCCCAAAGCTGCTTTCATTTTTTTGGCATGTCGAAAAAGACTTCAAAGAACAAAGGATTAAAGAGTATTCATAGGAGTTCGATCCATAATATGACGTATTGATTCACTATTTTTTGGCCTGCTAAAGGCCTTAGTATCCATATGGGTGAAGGTCATTCAAATTTGTTTTCTTAACACGTGGTCCCTTTAAAAATTGAAGAGAAAGAAGGCATTTCCTTTCAAATGCTATTTCCCAAAGCTACTTTCATTTTTTTCTTGGCATGCCGAAAAAGACTAAAGAGCAAAGGGTTAAAGAGTCTCCGTAGGAGTTTGATTCATATATCATGTGAAGTATTGATTCATTTTTCTTTTAATACTCTCACTTGTGAAGAGTCCTTTTCTTTAAAAACTTCACCAAGATTATTTTTGTAATTCATGGAGTACAAGTGTTTGAATTGCAAGGTACTTGTTATTGAGGTCTGAATTGCAAAGTACTTGTTATTGAGGTCCACTTAGTACAATCAATAGTGATGTATGTATGCTTTCACCTCTATGTGGAGGCTATGGCAGCTTGTTGAGATTGTTATGTTTATGGGCCAACAAGTATGTCCTCAAGTTTTTAGTTTTGTGGATTCACAACCATTGTCTTTAAGTAGTATTGTAGTTGATGTGCCATGGTAGAGTGGGGGAGTGGGAAAGTGGCGATGTGCTTTGTGTCCCACAGAGGAACACAGAGGGATGTGACCTTCTTGCATGCATTTTGATGATGTAGACTTGATGTCTCATGGCATGCAAGTATTCTTTTGGTAGTGGAATAAATAAGTCCCCATCAGCCTTCATTGTAAGTGAATTTGATTTGAAGGTACTATATAGTACAAGGGAGCTATCCCATGGTGTGATATTTAAGATAGGAAATTTTACAAAGTAGGAGTGGCTATCTATGGTGAGCTCTATATGGGGATATGGTGTGTGAAACAACCCTCCATCCTTCTCTCACTAGGTGGTGGTATTCCAAGGGGACAGCCCCCTTATGGACCTAGTGCCTTCCATCTAACAAGTTGTGTCAAGGGACGACACACGCGAGGAGGGGGGGAATGTTAGCAACAAGCAAACATGGACACCATTTTTTGGAGTTCTCTTTGTAAAACAATTATTATTTTGATAAATCGGAAATATTGTAACTCCTATTTTCTCGGATAAACTTTGTAATTAATGAGCCGGGGCTACAAGCTTCCAGATTGTATCAGCAATTCATTTCCCAACTTTGGTAGAACTCCAGCTTATTAGTTTTGACCACCCAAAAACCTTGGATAAGGTATAAAAGCCAATTTTTGTAAGTTTTTTTATAAGTTTTGGATAAGAAATACACAGCGTGAGCTAACGGCGCTCACTTCTCTCCTTCTCGTGCTTCCTACTCCCTCTCCAATTGTCACATTGCGATTGCGTTTGTTGCCTTGCAACCGCAGGTAAGAGCTCTACGCATTGACGTAAGCCATTCACAGTATTTTGTAGCTTTTGGCATCGCCGACCCGCGGCCTAACGACCCGCGGCCTAATTTCATCATAACTAAGAATTTACACTTTTAAATCAAAAACTAAGCATAGGTGGGGTATTGGGGCATCATTGCTAAGCATTTAGATGCATTCTTGGTCAAAAATGACTAGGTCAAAAATCCACTGCTGTTAATAATCGCGATTTTGGAACTTGACCTAAAGTGGGATTTGAGACCATAGGCATGTGTGCTTAGGTCTTATAAACTTGTCCTAGAAGTTTTGTTACATTTGGATGTCATTTGATGTTGTAACGGATGTGATTTGTTTGCCGATGAGCGATTGGCTTTTCGTGATTTCAGTCACTTGAGTGTAGCTTGAGTTAGATGCGAGTTGTTAGTTGTTTTTCGAGAGATTGACAAGCTCTTGTAGCCTCTATGCACTAGTCGAGTCAGCTTCATCCCATGGTTTGACAAATTAATCGTGGTTCTCACTAATACTGCAATAAGATAGGATGGTGAGGTTAGACATGCGTCCCACAATCCTTCAGTTTGAGTGTACCATTCGTAAATATGCAATCTACCTCATATGGTCCTGACCATGCTATTTTTAGATAATGTTTATTTGTGCCTTATTTCAACTAATATTGTAAGACCAAGTCCCCTTTCTTGAAGTCCTTGACCTTTAGATTACTGTCATGCCAATATTTTCTTCTCGGTTTGACCACTTCTAGTTTTAGCATTGCTCTCTACCTGATCTCATCTAGCTTTACCAACTCATCTAGCCTCTTCTTTAGTGTTGAATTGTAGTCCATATAATGTTCAATGGTCATTCTGAGGCTAGGAAAAACAAATTCCATAGGCACTACTGCCTTTGTGTCATGCACCATTTCAAATGGAGTCATCCCAGTTGTGATCTCATCCTAGTCTCATCCTAGTTATGTAGTCTTTTAAAAATTATCTTGGTTGGAATGGTCTTTATGGTCTTGTCACTGCTCTCAGCATGTCCATTGCATCTAGGATAATATCATGTCAATTTTCAATGCTTGATTGCAAAAATCTCATTTAGAACTAGATTGTTTCATGGATAAAATGGGTTCCTTGATCTAAAACTATCTCACTAAGACAAGACAACCATACCTACACACAACTTGCTCAAGAACCACAATGTTGACTTTGCTGTGTTGTTGGGCAAGGCCTTCACCTCCACCCATTTGTGCTAACATAACATGTGGCCATCACTATGTACTTATTCTTCCTTGGAGTCACCTTCTGGAATGGACCGATGAATTCTAGACCTTGCTCCATGTGGTTTTACGGTTGTTAGAGGCATTATATCTATTCCCATTGGTCTACTCATCCTCTGTCCCAAATCAATGTTTTGCAAAAATCCCTAACATCTATCATCACACTCTCCCAACCTACTTGTAAGATTTTCTTGTAAGTGATGTCAGTGGAATTTCAGAATCCAGTTATGATAGTGCTTTTAGGCTCTTAATGATTAGTGCTTTCTTGCTAGACTGGGACCATTCCTTTGAAAAAAATCCTTTGAACTAAAGAAAATCAAACACATTGTATCACTTTGATATGGCCCACCCATTTCCTTAGTGACATAGATGAAATTCCTTCATTACTTTTGGACAAGAAGTCAACACTTTTGAACAAAAAGTCAACCCATAGTGAGTCTTCTATTGCTCATGGAAGATCTTAAAGTCAAACTCCAACAAAAAGAACATCCATTTGATTAAGCGCCCTGAATCACCACCAAAAGAGATCTGCTTGATGATCTATATAAAGGCGGAATAATTTTCTCAAAAAATAATTTTTGAACTTTGTTGTGCTAAAACACCATATCCAATGTATCCGATCTTAGTCATGGAGTACCCTTGCTTATCTGTGGGACTAGCAAAATATAATGGGTAGTTTGTCTTTCCATTAGGTTGAGCCAATATTTCTCCCATCACCATAGCCAAATGTATTGAATCTACGGGACTAAATTTGCGAGATTAGCAAAATATACTGGGTAGTCTTTCGTTCCATCAGGTTGAGCCAAAATTGCCCCCATCTCCATACTAAATGCATCCACATGGACATGGAATGTAGCTTCCCAATTACTCCAACAAAGAATCTTCTTGCTAATGCCCTCTTTCAGACACTGGAAATTTAAATCTACACTAAATCTACGAGACTAGGAAATTATACCGGGTAGTCTATCTTTCCATAAGGTTGAGCCAAAATTTCCCCCATCGACATACCATATGCATCCACATGGACGTGGAATGTAATCTCCCAGTTAGTCTAACAGAGAATTGGCTTCCTGCTAATGCGCTATTTCAAACACTGGAAACGTGCCTCACATTTTGGAGTTCATACAAACTTCACTCACTTCTGGGTCAATTTATATTGTGGCATTGCCTTTGTTGCTCCATGAATGACCTCAACTTAAACACGTTCACTAGTGATCTTGCCTATTGGATGCATTAGTCTTTGTCTCTTCAACCATTTTAATTCCATTTCTAGACACAATATGCCCCAAAAGTTGTCCCTTCCAAACTATAAAATTTGATTTTTCTTTACATCTCTCAAGCACCATTTCCAAGAAGACAAGATGCATACCTTCAGTTGAAAACATAGTGAAGTCATCTACAAATATCTCCATAAACTTGTATAGAAGCTTATTGAAATTTTCCATAATGCATCAATGAAAGGTTGTTGGTTTTTTAATACGAATCGCATAATCAAGTACATAAAAGCTCCCCTTTAGTGATAAATGTCATTTTGGCTATGTCTTGTGATGTTATCCTTAACTAATTGCATTAGCCACTTTATCCATCTATGAAATTGTACATTCATCCAGCATCATATCAAACAAAAGAGGAAATGGATCATTGATGGTCTAAGCATTGAGCTTTTGATAATCAACACACACCCTCATCTTCCCATTCTTCTTTGAGACAACCATATTGAAAACAACTAGTCCACTTCTCGCTACTTCATTGATGAATCCCACTTTAAGAAAAAAAAATCTTTCTTTCTTCCCCTTCGTAGCATAATTCAGATTTATTATGTACCCCTAGAGCCTCATTGGTACTATGTCTGGTTTCAGTAGAATGATTTTCCTTTGAGCATCTGTTTGGTCCATTTTGCCATCTCCTGCTTAATAGAGTTTACAAGTGTGCCTTCAAATTTAAACTCTAATGGTCATTCCATTCCAGACGTATTGGGCAGATTATGTGCTACTTTTGTCTATTGGCATAGTCCTAGAGAGAAGACTATGAATTCCCGCTAGGATGTGGAGGATTTTATGATAATGTCTATTGTAATCTTTACTTTGATAGTTTCCCCATCCTTGGCAATAGTTCTTGCTTCATCATTGTATTAAATGAAGCTCATAAGCTCATGGGCTCTTTGGAAATCCATCCCCCATGTTGGCAATTTGAAGTACTTATCTAACTAAACCCTCTTGATGACCTTGAGCGCCTCTTTCAATGGGTGTAGCAGCTACAGTTCTTGAGGGAAAATGGTTGCTTTGACCATATTTCCATCTTTGTATTTGAAAGGGCTAAGGTGGATTAGCCAATGAAGCATTCGTACTAATTGCATAAGTAGGAGCATAGGAATGCTATAATCACACAAATAATCAATGCACATAAGAGAACATTGTAAGCATACAATGATTATTTTTTCATTATTGAGTGTATACACAAGCTAAATTTATAGCCTTGAGCTAGGCATATTTGCACACACAGGTGACAATGTCACAGAGATTTCCATGTAAGCTATACATTGGGATTTACCACATGGTTATTACATGGTTTGTCACATGCCATAAGTTGACTAGGCTTCCACATGTAAAAGGGCTTACACACATTAAGTGCTACAAAACCTGCACACTAGAAACCCTCCTTGTGTGGGTTTTGTCTGCACTAAAGCACTCACACTACCTTCCCTCAAAACACACTAGGGGTAGGTACGAGGTAGGTACATAGGATGCAATCCTCCCCTTAAGGGAAGGGATGCATAAAATCCCCTAGACACAAGGTGGATTACACAAAATAGCTCTTCATCTAATATGTGGGATTGCTCATGGGATATAAGACTTTGGCCTCTTATGGAGTTGCTTTCCACTCCCTCTAAGCTCTAGTCTTTTGTAGAGGCATCCTAAAATTTCAAGAAGGCTGTCAAAACCTATCGCAAAGTAGAGTATGAACTAATATCTTTGCAAAATATTTGAACCCTCCAAAAATAAGAACACAGTCCTACAAAGCTCCTTGCATCATGTACATTTTACAAAGGTGGAAAATTGTAAATAGCAGGAACCGTAGCTGGATCCTTGCTAACACCCTCACGCATAACAATATGTCCCAAGAATTGTATCGTGCACATAAGAGGTCACTTTATTGCCTTTGAGCACCACCTATATGCTTCCTTAATGCTCATAAACTTGTGTTAGATGCTCTTAGTACTCTACTTTCGGCACGTCGTAAATCAAGAGCAAACACACATCAAAACTTGAAAACTATCAATACTTTAACTTTAATTCAAATTGAGTCAGGACTTAGCAAGGCAAAGATCTCTAAATGGATGCACTAAACCCTAAGTTGGGCTCCCCTTTTGGTATTTCTTTTATATTAATCAGTCACAAAGCACAATTGTTAGGGAGTCCACTCGACAACCACACAACCATGAATAGATCCACCATAGACGACCCCTAAGGCACACTTATATAGGATTTGGACCCAAAAGCAACTAATTACATATCAAGCACCCAAAAGCAACAACTACTAAAAAACATGGCCCGTCCGAGCACTCTATAAAAGTTAATTGCTCTAAGAATCAACAACTCAGCCTGCCACGTTAGCACCCAAAAGAAGATAATGCATTTTGTGGTGGAATTCTTATATTCATGCAGTGTCACATCGTCATGCTTGTACATTCTCATGTCATGATCCAATCGGTCCATCTCTCTCTCTCTCTCTCTCTCTCTCTCTCTCTCTCTCTCTCTCTCTCTCTCTCTCTCTCTCTCTCTCTCTCTCTCTCTCTCTCTCTCTCTCTCTCTCTCTCTCTCTCTCCCCCCCACAAGAGGTTGTGTGCACTTGTGACGTTTTTAGCGACAAAAATACATTGGGTTTTTATACTCCCTGGTGTCGCTAAGACCATCACTAATAGCGTCGCTACAGGAACGTGCTATATGCATCTCTATTTGCATCACTATTTGCATTGCTATCTTCATCGCTATATAGCAACACAGATAGCGATGATTGCAAGCTTCCTATAGTGACGCGCTTAGCGACGTTGCAGAGCCTTATATAGCGACGCCCGAGAGTAAAATTTTTTGGGTGGCAGGGCATTCACCCATCAACCGTATTGAATGTTTCAATAATAGAGTAAACCTAAATGAATCCAAGATAAGCCCAGATTCACCTTTGAAAGAAAGTGCAAGGTATAGACCCAAATTAGTCACCCACAAGACAATATAACCATTAACTCCATCATGCATAGTATTGTTTGAAGAATATGTTGGAATTAGGGTTGGAGAGAAACACACACAGCTTGGAGAAGACGAAGGAAGCTCAATGCACACAATAGAGAGTGTGTTACTTAGTGTGCAATGGAAGGATAGATAGCCCTAGAGTGATGGGCATATATACAATGCTCGGGGGAAAAAACCTCCTAAAGAGAGAAAAAATGCCCCGGCGGTCCTTGTGTGTTCACACACATCACTACCACATGTATATGGTAACAAATCCCCCCTGGAGTGATGCGGTGAACGAGAGCTGGCACATGAGTAAAGGGAAGTGCCATGCCCTGAGGACAGGATTAGTCCACAAAGGGGAGTAAGCCCAAAGCTTTGCGGAAAGCTTCAAGATTCTCACGAGACAATGCCTTTGTGAAAAGATCTGCAAGGTTGTCCTGTGTTGGCACATAAGCCAAGCTGATCTCTCCTGCTGAGAGCCTCTCCCTGACATAGTGATAATGCACCTCAATGTGCTTTGTGCGAGCGTGAAAAACTGGGTTCCTCGCAACTGCCAGTGCGCTCTGACTGTCAGTGTAGATAGTGTTGGCAGTGTCTTGTCCAACACCCAAATCAGCCATAAGGCGTCTGAGCCATACACACTCAACCGTAGCTGTGAAGACTGCCCTGTACTCAGCCTCACAACTCGAAGTGGCCATAGTAGGTTGCTTCTTGCTCAACCATGATATACATGAACTGTCAAGCATGAAACAAAAACCACTTGTGGACACTCGCGTATCAAAACAACCAGCCCAATCTGAGTCCGAAAAAGCATGTAAGTCTGGCGGCAATGATCCCCCCTTGGGATAAAACAAGCCAAGATGTAAAGTGCCACTAAGGTAGCGGAAAATCCTCTTAACAGCCTGCCAATGCTTAGACCCTGAAGCTATGCATAAACCTGCTCACCTGTGAGACTGCAAACTGAATATCCGGCCTCGTGTTGCATACATGAATGAGGCAGCCAACAACAATTTGGTAAAGAGTGACATTAGCAGGATCGCCAGCATCATGTAGACTCAACTTCAAACCTGTTTCCATGGGAGTGGCAATAGGTTTGCAGTCCTCAAGTCCAAACTTCCATAGCAATGTCTCTATGTAACTTTTCTGACACAAGGAAATACCACCATCCCACTGCTTAAATTGTATACCCAAGTAATGATGCAACAGTCCCAAATCTTTCATCTTGAAAGTAGCATTCAAATCCGTCTTAAATTCAGCAATATGTCTCTCATTTGGTCCAGTGATCAACAAATCATCGACATAGAGAACCACAATGAGAAATACATCATCCTCACGTTTTACATACAATGTGCTTTCTGTTGGACTGTCATGAAATCCTCGTTTAACCAAATGAGTGTCAGCTTTCTCATACCAAGCGCGAGGAGATTGCTTCAATCCATACAAAGCCTTCTTACATTTGCACACTTTGTCCTCTTGTCCTTTTATGACAAAACCGCGAGGCTGTGTTACATAAACTTCCTCAAATATGTCACCATTCAAGAAAGCAGTAACAATGTCTGATTGATGTACATACCAACCAAAATGAGCTACCAATGCACATAGAAAATGCACAGTAGTCATACGACAAGTGGGAGCAAAAGTCTCTTCATAATCTATGCCTTTTTGCTGTGCATAACCCTTTGCAACAAGTCGAGCCTTATGGCGATCAATCTCACCATCCGGCTTGCATTTCAACTTGTAAAGGCACTTCGTACCAATGGCCTTTTTTCCAGGAGGCAAATCACATAAAGTCCATGTGTCATTTTCTATGAGTGCATCATATTCTGATTGCATGGCAGCCATCCAATTTTCTAAATTCTGTGCTTCATCAAAAGCCAAAGGCTCCTCAACATCATGTAAAGTAGACACAACCAAAGCATAACAATCTGATGCATAAGATGCATGGCTAGAGCCTGAACGAGTACGACTAGACAAAGGTGCATCCAATTTACCAGCCATTTTTGCATACCTCTAGCCTGCTCATTTTCAGCCCTTTCCTCATCAAGTACATCATGTACATCTGCATCAGTAATAGGCTGATCTAAAACATTTTCAGAAACCCCCATAGGCTGTACATTTGCCTCATTGGAACTTACATTCGTATTTTCACCACTGAAAAGAGGCAACAAAGTGTCATAAATGTCCTGTGAGCTTACATTACTGTCCCTAGTACATGACAGCAAGGGCTGAACAGAATCTTCCACAAACACTACATCCCGAGAAACCAGAATACGTTTTGTTTGTGGATGATACAACCTGTAACCTTTGCTTTTAGCACTATAACAAACAAAAATACATTTGACAGCCTTATCATCCAATTTTCTGCGCTGCACTTGTGGCACCAAAGCATATGCCAAACAGCCAAAAACACGCATGTGCTCAATAGAAGGCTTTCTATCATGCCATGCTTCATATGGAGTAATAGACTGCAAAGATTTTGTAGGACACCTGTTAAGCACATAAGTGGCACACATGATGGCCTCAAGCCAAAAAGAATGCGGCAAAGCTTGACTTTTGACCATACATCGTGCCATTTCCGTCAGTGACCTGTTTTTCCTCTCAGCAACACCATTTTGCTGAGGTGTATAAGGCACTGTACATTGGTGTTTTATCCCACGACTAGCCAGAAATGCATTAAATTCATGAGACATATACTCCCCCCCTTGATCGGAACGGAGGGTGCCCATAGTACATTTCGAGACATTTTCAGCCATAGCCAGAAATTGTTTGAAGCACATAAAAACTTCGGACTTCACTTTAAGCGAAAATACCCATGCATGCCTGGAGTAATCATCAATGAAAGTCACGAAGTACAAGTAATTGCCCAAGGATGGAGTTTGCATGGGCGCACAAACATCACTATGCACAAGCTGCAACTGCATGTGGCCCGAACTGAACCATCCTTTGGAAACTTAGAACGCTACATCTTACCCAAAATACAGCCTTCACAAACATGTTTGACAGGTGCTTCAAGAGGCGGCAAAGAAGCAACCATATCAGATTTCTGCAAACGTAGCAAACTGGTAAAATTCAGACGACTAAAACGTGCATGCCAAAGTTTTGCATCTGAAATAGCCCTTGAATCTGCAACATCATTTGCAAAATTTTGTCCACACTTGTCATAAAAAGTGAGATTGTACAACCCACGGCACAAAAGCCCAGATGCAACAATTTCATCACCAAAACTGAGATCATGAACTATACATGTGTCATTCACAAATTTGACTACAAGTCGAAGTCTATCAAGTGCGGATACAGACAAGAGATTCTTCTTGATCCCAGGGACATAAAGTGCATCAACAAGTGTGAAGGAGCTGCCATTAGCAACAGTGAGCGCAATCTTTCCAACTCCCTGAACTAGATAAGAGGCGTTGTTGGCACAAGTGATTGAATTCCCATGAGGGACAGACTCGAGAGAGGTACACAATTCACGATGTGAGGTAACGTGCTTTGTAGCACCACTGTCAAAATACCACACATGTGAATCTGCAGCAACTGACAAGCATGCATCATGGACAGCAGGATTGTAAGTGCACTCTGCGCTAAAAGCCCATTCTGCATCAACATCAGCATTACAGTCTCCTTTCACAGAAGGCTCAACAATGGCTGCATTTGTAGTGGAACCAGCATTTGCAGTGGAACCACCCTCTTTCTTCTTAGCCTCTTTGGCCTTCAACTTAGGACACGACTTGATCAAGTGATCATTAGCTTTACAATAATGGCAACGCATCTTCTTTTTGCCCTTGTCACCAAAATTTCTAGACGAATTGCTGCCAGCAGAAGCATTAGGAACATAATTTTTTTCACTCGCAGCAGAACCATAAGAAGTGGCTGCATTACTGTTACCACCCTTTCTTTGAGAAGCAATAAAAGCCTGTTCAACTGCACGCTGCCTAGTCCTGTTTTTTCTGGAAAGTGACTCTTGCAACAGCAATGTGCATAATGCATCAAACTTGACAACTTTTGGATTTCCTTGGGTCATAAGTCTCCAAGTACTAGCAAAAGTCTGGTAAGAATCTGGTAAGGCATCAAGAACAGTTTGCACAAGGGAACTGTCTGAAATGACTTCTCCTACAGAAATAAGTTGCTCATTGATATCCTTGACACTAGCAAGGAAAGTGTCCATATCATCTTCCTCATGCATAATCTTCGACTCCAACTCTTTACGCAACAAAGCAATCTTAGCCTCATTGCGACTTGCATAAAGACCAGCCAAAATATCCCAAGCCTGTTTTGCAGATTTTGCTGAACGGATGTGAGGAACAATGGTGCGCTTCACAGACAACACAATCAATGCATGAGCCTGCGCATCCTTAACATCCCAACGAGCTTGTTTTGCCCTAGGCAAAACAACTCTAACAGTTGCAATCCTTGCAGCAAGACCTGCAACATCATCAACATCGCCTACATCCTCAGAATTAGGACGTACATCAATGCGCTACACAATGTTCCAGACACCCTTTGACACAAGAATATGTTGCATCATATAAGCCCACATAGGGTAGTTGTCCCCATCCAACCTGTCCTAAATAGCAAACATCTTGAACACATCTGTGTTGTTATTGTCAGCCATGGTAAATGCTGCACCTGATGTGAAAACTGCCCGAAAATAGGAGAAACCGAACGGGAACAACCTGTGCTATGTAGCACAAACCGTAGAAGACTATAAGGTACTTGTTATGCAGAAAACGGCACTGACATAAATTTTCAACAAAATGACAAAATAGCATGTGCAATATTGCTTGTAATGGAAACGGAGGCCAAAATGAGCCCAAATCAAAATTCTGAGCAGACTGAGCTCATCGAGCTCGCCCAAAATAGCTATTGACTTGCGAACGCTTGCCAAATCTCGCTGAAATCGGAGAAAGTGAGCAGGCGTGTGCTGGAGCAGCTGGCGACTAAGCCCGGGAGGGTGCAACCTGCTCTGATACCAATTGTTGGAATTAGGGTTGCAGAGAAACACACACAGCTTGGAGAAGACGAAGGAAGCTCAAGGCACACAATAGAGAGTGTGTTACTTAGTGTCCAATGGAAGGATAGATAGCCCTAGAGTGATGGGCATGTATACAATGATCGGGGGAAAAAACCTCCTAAAGAGGGAAAAAATGTCCCGGCGGTCCTAGTGTGTTCACACACATCACTACCACATGTATATGGTAACAAATGAATAAATATACAAAATTGGCAAAAGTAAATTGACGAAAGTAAATCAATGACAATTGTACACATCATAGGCAAAATCACTTGATTGTTAAGCTTTGCAAATGTAATAGTTACAACACCATTGTCATTATTTACAAAATACATGGTTTTCCAATAGTTACAAAAAGAAGTACACACGTCATCTCATTATACATGCTATGACAAAAGGAAACTAATGCTATCTGGCTCGGCTAAACTGACGTCGTCTAATCAAATGTCTCATCGCGTTGGTGCATCCAATTTGTGTCGACAAAGGGAGAAGCCAGCAGCAGGTGCACGACATTAGGCAGGTTGATGGTATCGAACTTTGGCAGGACTCAGGTCTCACAGTGCTGTGTATGCCAGATGTGGAAATTAACAGGTCAAGCAGTGATTTTTGGTCTCTAATAGTCGAGATGTTTGCAGGTACATGAAGTATGGTCTCCATTTATTCTATGACTCGGTTATTGGGTTTGTCACTCAGGGTTTTTTTGGAGGTTCATTTCAAATTGAAGCTTGAATGTGGTCATCTATCACGATCGCATCGCGTTTGAGGTGGCCAATGTTTGGTGCGGCCGCAATTATTGGTAAATATTAGGGCGCCCGGGATCAGATTCTTGAAGGGTCAATTGTGCCTACGTACGATTGTGAAGGCGTTGGTTCGAGAGCATCAACTTCAAGTCGTGGTAAAGTATAGGGTGTCGGCAGCGGATCACGTCCGATGGGAACGTCGGGTAGATTGTAAGTTAATAAAAAATTAAACTTCTAAAATATTGCCATGCTAAAAATACTATGGTGAGCGACTTGCAATCCTGAGGTAATGCGCCACCTGTTGTGATCAGAGAACAAAGGCATGCACAGGGCGGCAGGGGACAGTACCAAAGAAGGCAAGATTGACCACGTGGTGATATGCAAATGATGATAACACGAGGTCAAGTTGCCAAGGCTGCAAGGTGCATAGGGTGCTACTGAGAACACGAGAAGAAGGGCCAATTGAAGCCATGGGGCAGTCATGCCGTGAGCAGGAGACTAAGCCAGGGCGCCACTTGCTGCTGCATGGAGGATTGCCAGAAGGGGTTGTTGGAGGTGCTAAACAAAGGAGGGGCCGCCGGGGGCGGTGGATAAAAGACAATTGGAGGCGGGTTGCCTTTATCTTTTTGGGTTGCAGTTGGTGAAGGCACATAGCCGCCAGGTCGTAAAGGGAGAGGGCAGGCCAAGCCAATGGAATGGTTGGTGCAGAGCTACAGTTTTCAAGGGGTTGGAAGCCACGAGGTGGCGCTGCTTATAAGAAATGCGCCTCAAGAGGGCAGTCACATAGCATGAAAGTGGTCGCCAAATGTTGGCCGAACAGGGAATTGCATAACGAAAGCCAAGGGCAGCCGGGAGCCGGCAAAGGGAGGAGACCAGAGTGTTTTCAAAGTTCTTTAACACCGCCATTGTACCCCAAATTCGTGTTATGCAATCATTATGGCTTTGTTGGAATCTTTGGTGTAAATTTGTTCCCTCGTCTTATCTGGTGCTAGTCCGTGGTAGCGTTGGCTCCGGACCACATGGGTGTGTGTGTGTGCACAGAGAGAGAGAGAGAGAGAGAGAGAGAGAGAGAGAGAGGGAGAGAGTCATTGTGGTTGCAGATTGGGTGTGGGTTTGTGTGCGGTCGAGGTGTGTGAGGCCTCCCGATGTGAGTGTGTTTACAAGATTTGGTGAGGGTATGCATTAATGTGTGGGATACGGGGTGATGGTTTGTTGATGGGTCTATTGTGCTGAAGTGCTCATGTGTGAGTGTGTATAGCCGATGGTGTTCAAAGGCGAGTAGGTGCAATTGTAGTTTGTAAATTGTGTATCGGTGTGTGTGATTTTGTGTGGTTAGGGGTGCGGGTTAATCCCTGGGCTATAGAGAGGCAAGCTTGGAGTGTGCTGGGTTTGTTCCCCCTTCCCCCTTTCCATCAGTGGTGTCCCCATACTAATTGCTCCTCGGCGAAGATTTAAAGCTTGAAGATGATGCACGATATCAAATTGGTGCTTTCTAGAGAAGAAGAGGCTGAAGATTGGTTTTCCGATCTGGAGCTATACCTATTGCAGTTGAGAATTTTTGGAGATGAAGCCAAATTGAAGGCACTACCATTGGTTCTACAAGGATGAGCCAAAGCTTGGTTTGAAGGATTGAAGGTTGCAGATCTAATCGTTGAGGGAGATTCGCAAGCGGTTTGTTGAAGCTTTCGAGAAGCGGGTTACTCCATCGAACTTGGGTGAACAATTGAGCAAGCTGAAGCAGGATGTAAGTGAAGATTTTGCTTTGTTTTTGGATAAATTTGAGTCTATTTGGGAGAGACTATCTGATGCTACATGTGTGTGAAATGGAGATCATTTCAAGCGAGAGCAGTTTCTAGCCTCCTTGCATCCACGAATCAAGGAGAAGGTTGAGTGTGGTGGTGCAGAGGACTATGTGCAAATGGTTTGCTTGGCGAGGGTAAAGATAAGGAAAGCAAAGAGGAAGCTGGAGATGGGCTTGTTAAAGCCTGCAATTTATGGGTATAGCTCGACAACGGAGCTTCATCATGTGCCAAGAGAAAGGTAAGAGTCAAAGAGGTAGCTGCTTTGCCATTGGTAAGCCATTTTGGTCATTCGTTTTGATTTGTACCTCCAAATTGGTGTGCTATTGTACAAGAGTCTATTAGCTTGGTTAGCAAAGATGTGGTCCTAGCCAAAGTGTGTATGCATGAAGAAGCAAATGAAGATGTGAAAAGCTCACAGGACAAGCTTGAAGTTGTTGGCAAAGCGATGGTCGAAGCTGTGCAAGGAGAAGCTAGCGAGGGGGTTGGGCAACCGTATCCAAAAGATTGTGTTGAAGAGCGGCAGTGCATTCCAGAAGGTGGGGATGATGTCAACATACCAGAGAACGAGGTAATAGATCATGGCTTTCTCTTTTGCTTTGCAGATGATATGGTTATAGAAGCGGTCCTAGAAGAGCAGGTTAATGTTCAAGCAAAGGTGGTCGAGCAATCCGATTTGCTCTCGCATGAAGTGACGAATATTGGCATGGTGAGTCAGGTATGGAGTGTATGCCATTTGAAGGACCTACAACAGAGGGTATGCTTGAGAAGTAGGTAGGCTTGGTTCTCCAAGAAGAAGCACCATTGGAAGACATGTTCCCAAAGGTTTGTGCCATGTTGCTGGTGGTCATGTTTTTGACGGTTGCTTTACAAGCAGTTTTGCACCGTTTGCAAAGCTGTTTCGATGCAGATTATGGTATAGAGAACCCTCTAGCAGGTAAGAGCATAATGATGTATGGTGCAGATGCTTTGGAGGTGGGTGAATAGACTCATTTTGTGTACCAGGAAGGCTTGTGGATCTAGATTGTTCAAGGTTTATGGTGCGACAGCTACATGCATGGTTGGCTTACATATTTACAGGTGCAAAGCGGGAATGGTTTGTATATGTTTTACAGATGGGTGGTAATGCTCAAAATCATCAATTTGGCCTAGGAGGGGCCTATGTAGCTGATAAAATCTCTCTCTATCTATCTATACAGTTGTACATACTACATATAGCTTCTTATTATGCTATCATGTTCTCGCTTCTTATGCAGTTTTCTAATACCTAAATAATGCTATGGTTGAGCACGAATGCTCAACGAGGGGGTGGGCAATGATGGTGCACCCAATTTGTGTCGACAAAGGGAGAAGCCATTAGCAGATGCACGACATTAGGCAGGTTGATGGTATCGGACTTTGGTAGGACTCAGATGCATTTTGGAGCGGGTCTCACAGTGATGTGTATGCCAGATGTGGCAATTAACAAGTCAAGCGGTGATTTTTGGTCTCTAATAGTCGAGATGTTTGCAGGTACATGAAGTATGGTCTCCCTTTATTCTATGACTCGGTTATTGGGCTTGTCACTCGAGGTTTTTTTGGAGGTTCATTTCAAATTAAAACTTGAATGTGGTCATCTATCGCGATTGCATTCGGTTCGAGGTGGCCAATGTTTGGTGCGGCCGCCATTATTGGTAGATATCAAGGCACTCGGGATCAAATTCTTAAAGGGTCAATTGTGCCTACATACGGTCATGAAGGTGTTGGTTTGAGAGCATCAGCTTCAAGTTGTGGTAAAGCCTTAGGGTGTCGACAGAGCGGATCGCGTCCGGTGGGAACGTTGGGTAGATTGTAAGTTAATAAAAAAATCAAACTTCTGAAATATTTCCATGCTAAAATTACCATGGCGGGCAACTTGCAATCCCGAGGTATTTCACTGCGTGTTGTGTGATCAGAGAACGAAGGCATGCAGAGGGCGGCAGGGGACAGTACCAAAGAAGGCAAGATTGACCGCGTGGTGCTATGCAGATGATGATAACATGAGGCCGAGTTGCTAGGGCCACAAGGTGCATAGGGTGCTTCTGCTGAGAACAAGAGAAGAAGCGCCAGTTGAAGCCACGAGGCAGTCATGCCGTGAGCAGGAGACCAAGCCAGGGCGCCACTTGCTGCTGCATGGAGGATTGCCAGAAGGGGTTGTTGGAGGTGCCAAACAAAGAAGGGGCCGCCAGGGGCGCTGGATAAAAGACAGTTGGAGGCGGGTTGCCTTTGTTATTTTGGGCTGCAGTTGGTGAAGGCACATAGCCTCCAGGTCGTAAAGGGAGAGGGCAGGCCAAGCCAGTGGAAGGGTTGGTGCAGAGCTGCAATTTTTGAGGGGTTGGAAGCCACGAGGTGCTGCTGCTTATAAGGAGTGCACCTCAAGAGAGCAGTCACATAGCATGGAAGTGGTCGCCAAAGTGTTGGCCGAACAGAGAATTGCATAAGGAAAGCCAAGGGTAGCCGAGAGCCAGCAAAGGGAGGAGATTAGAGTGTTTTCAAAGTTCTTTAACACCGCCATTGTACCCCAAATTCGTGTTATGCAATCATTATGTTTTTGTTGAAATGTTTGGTGTAAATTTGTTCCCTCATCTTATCTGGTGCTAGTGCGTGGTAGCGTTGGCTCCGGACCAATGGGGGTGTGTGTGTGCAGAGAGAGAGATGGAGAGAGTGATTGTGGTTGCAGATTGGGTGTGGGTTTGTGTGCAATCGAGGTGTGTGAGGCCTCCCGATGTGAGTGTTTTTACAGGATTTGGTGAGGGTATGCATCAATGTGTGGGATACGGGTGATGTTTTGTTGATGGGTCTATTGTGTTGAACTGCTCATGTGTATAGCCAGTGATGTTCGAAGGCGAGTAGGTGCAATTGCAGTTTGTAAATTGTGTATCGGTGTGTGTGATTTTGTGTGGTTAGGGGTGCGGGTTAATCCCTGGGCTATAGAGAGGCAAGCTTGGAGTGTGCTGGGTGTTCCCCCTTCTCCCTTTCCAACGTCCAAGCGGTGTATTTGTCGGATTCTGCAAAAAAAAACAATAAGACTTTTTGTAAGTATAAACATATAATTTACAAAACAATCTATTGTCTTAGCTTATCATTAAAATACAACAAATGTAAAAGAGTAAAGTGAAATACTAACCATGCCGCCACGAGAACTCAAAATGTCCATCAGGGCGTTTAATCGCTTTTTGCCTATGTACTCGCGCTCGTACGGTGTGGGGTCACGTCCTTTCATCAACCACTGTTCAAAACATACAAATAATCCATTATGTTAGAATTTAAAAGTACAAATAGAAGTAACTACCAAACCTAAAGAGCAATGCAAAAACACTTACAAAATCGGCCTCAAATGATGCCCACCCGCCGCTCCCCAAATGGTGTGAGCTCCCCGCCTCTACTCGCGCTTTGGCTGCCTCCTTTTGTTGCTTCCACTTTTCAGGATTCTCACGTGCTTCTCACTTCACATTCTTCCAATCTTCTTTGACCAGCCAATCTGTTATATTCCACCCATGCTTTATTGCTTTTTGTACTTCAGAATGCTTGTGCTTGCAGTATTCGCCCATTCGAACCTTCATCAAGTCTTCATTGAAGCGCTCATCCCGACTTGACACAGGAAAATCGTCATGTAGCATGCTGATGACTCTGTCTTTTAATTCACTTGGCACTTCACTCCAGGTTTTTAGTATGTAGTGTCTAAACACCTGAGAGCAAAGACCACGCATGCACGAGATCACCTTCTTGCCTACGTCATCCAAGATATTGCCACCGCTGATGTCGACCCCGAGTACGGCAAGCCCTCTCGCCTGTGACGCGTGAACCTGTGTGTCTCAACAAGGGTCTCTAACAACGTCTCGATGGGGGTACGGACGTCAGGTGTCTCCACTGGAGTCTGGGCCCCGAAGCGAGGAGTGTCAACTGGGGTGACTCTCGGAGGAGTAGCTAGTGGTGTGTAGCCAGGATAGGCCGATAATCGCACAAAACCTGGCATAGATGGCGATGTCGTGGCTGGTATGGGGACGGGCAAAGAAGAGGAAGGTAAGGAGACTTGTCAAACACGAGGCACTGTCGAGGCATCAACGGTGGCATCCCCATAGCAACTGCCACCACCATCACTAGAGCGTCGGTGCCTAGACGAGTGTGAAGATCGTCTCCTCGACACCGAAGCTTCAGAGCGTGCTGAATACTCCGAAACAGAGGGAGATGCTGAAGGAGTAGAACGACATGGTAGTGCTCCAGAGCGATGACGCTCCTCATACCACCTCCACTGTTGGGGTGACAAAAAGGAAAGAAACTCATCATCATCCATACCTGCATTAAACACACGAACATTTAATCTTAATATTGAATGGAGAAGAAAACATGGACAAGTAGAGAGAGAGAGAGAGAGAGAGAGAGAGAGAGAGAGAGAGAGAGAGAGAGAGAGAGAGAGAGAGAGAGGACTCATAAAGGAGGAGGGATTCGTGTGTAGAGAGATTCTTGTGAAGTTCTTGTGAATTTGTCTCCCGTGTGCATTCTACGTATCTTGTAAAAGTACTGCGCTCCGAGTGCAATGGAGACTGAGGCTGCAATCGCGAAGGAGGTGATCCGTCTCTGCTCATAGATGCTGCTCGTCCCTCCACTAGATCTAGTTGATCGGGTGAAAGAGACGCTAAGAAAAATTAGTAGTGATTCTTAGTGTCTCTTTCACCCGATCAACTAGATCTAGTGGAGGGACAAGCAACATCTATGAGCAGAGATGGATCATCTCTTTCGTGATTGCAACCTCAGTCTCCATCCATCGCACTCAGAGCATAGTGCTGCGTCAGCGTATCAGACTTTCATGAGACACCGAGGAGTGTCCCTGCTTGTGAGAACATACTTGGAGCATACGTACCTGGAGTGGACACAATGACGATTAAACACAATTTAAATTTCTCAAGTATAGTATATAGACAGGAATGGACAAAAAGCCACGTGAATACAATATATATTATAAAACGGAGCAAAATTGTTCAAAATACAATGTTTATGGATTTAAGAGGTCTCTCTCTCATCCTCACATAGCTCAACATAACTCCCTATATCTATATAGAACTCTCCATTTAGGCAGATGTCCTCCGTTTCATTTTGTAGATCCTCTGCATGCACCCCATAGAGAATAGCAGCTTGATCGTTGTCTGGAACCACCTCAGCGACTTCTGATTGAGTATCTTCTCCGATCTCCTCCATTGATGCGGCTGTGATTGGCACATGGTAGCCCTCATACATCCATGCACTACGAGGGGCTACCTCTATGACGTACCACCAATTTGATGCACACTTTGTAGGATGAAATATCTGCTGCCAAAGCCACATAACTTACTGAGAGCTTCCAAGCACATAACTTCTAAAATTGGATGTTAACTATTTACATACTTACTTGTTCACAATGCTCGGGTAGTACGAAAGTCTAATTAGGTCGGTCCATTTTTTAGTTGAATCCACCTCAAGGAAACCAGACTCTCCTCTACGCATAGTAGCGTTGCGATCCTCCATGTTTATCTTGAGCCATTGCACATCGAACAAGTCGACAAAAAATCCTCTATAATTGATCCTCAAAATCTCTTGTAGCGTGCCGAAGTAAGTGAGTTCCGCCACCACAGGATCTGCATCAAAGGACCGTCATTGACTAGACTGTTCAAATTTTGCCACGATTCCACAATCTTGGGTAAAACGTTTTTTGTCGATCCGTTCCACCCTAAAATGTCAACCTTTACACCATGCTACTGTGTATGACTTATACTACAACCAACAAAGATTATGAGTGGCCGTTCAAACATCTAGAAAGTCGCTAGTCGTGCATTGCAAACTTACCTTGATCATGCAACCCCGAGATTGCTCCCACTCCTCCTCAATCACTTCTTCATCGCACTGTTGTGCACTTTTCAATTGGTTGTGTGACCATCTTAAGCTCATGAATGTTGGTAGGCTCTACAGACCCGCCGGATAATGCATCGACGGTCGTCTTTCCCATCTCCACTCGATTCGTGCCCTTTGTCACTATTGCTTTGCATCCTCGTATTGTGAAATCCACTTTTGTATCACTGGATTGTGAAGCATGCAAAATCGGTTGATTTTAGCCTCTAGATCTTCCGTCATTTTCTTCTCAACACCGAGATTGCACATGACAGTACCAGATATGCGCTCATCATCTATGGTTCGCCACAGCGTATCCCGGGCTTTATCAAATCCGTCTAGCCACTCTCCAATGTAAACTAGGGACTCTGATACCAGCCAACCTTCTGCCATGCTACCCTCCGAGCGTGCCTTCTGATGCACATATCCCTTGAGCGTTTCCATGAAAGGTTCTGAAAAGAACATCCATCTTGAATGTACCGTGCCAGCTATTTCCACCTCATCAACTATGTGAACAAGAAGATGCACCTGAATGGTTAGCATGGTAGTAGGAAAGTGTTTCTCAAACATGCACACAACCTCCGCAGCGTTTAGTTTGGTGAATGATATGGAGTCTACATTGATCTCCTTGTGTGAGATTCATTGCACCAACTTTGCAAGTTTGTAGATTGTGTTACGGACGTTAGGAGATAACCATCCCTCAATGGCCACCGGTAAAATAAACTACAAAACACGTCTAGCAATGATATTAAAGTCCACACACAAATTTGTTACGTCATTCCCACTATGATATATTCCACTTTAAACATACCTGACACATTTTATGCTAGTCGTCTTTAGTGAAACACATTCAGAGCGAGTGCATCACGCCAGTGGGGGTCCGTGCAGATCGAATGGTCTCTTTTACTTTGCATTCTTGGGCTCCTATCAAAATCCATGGCGTTTTAGAGAGTTTTATCAATCCATCGGATGCTGTCTGCGACCAATATTGCTCCATACGATCCACATTTCTTAGGTCAACCCTGACTCTCAAAGTATCTTTCTTGCTGGTCAGATGGTCGCACAACAGATTACCCACATTCTTGAATATGTGCATTGAATTGAGCAAGTGATTGATCATGAGTCTGGGCCAATATGGTAACTCATATCATAGAGAGAGTCTCTTCATCCCTAGGGGCAAACCGTCATCACACATCTCCTTCTCCTCTAACCATGCTTGTTCAGACATCCTCGGTGGCTCTCTTCCCAAAAAGCCGGAGCGTAACACATGATTCTCTAGAAGATACACTTTATGACCTTCATAGATTTGCTTCTTCAATGAGGGCGCTCGACGTGCATTAAGTCTAGGTCGTAATGTGACACATGCTCTGTATCTGCTTGTTTGAAGCCCTGCATGTATACACATGACAATACATAAGCTTGAGAAAAACCAAGATTTATAGTGTTTGGGTTTGAGTGTAAATCACCTGAGCATTCTGTTAGTCCGGGATAGTCATGCATGGTCCACATTAGAATGCCTCTGATCAAAGCATTCCGTTGACCTGTGTATCGGCTCATATCCACCACTTCTATGCCAATCCACAATTGTTGTAACTCTTCCAATAGTGGACGAAGATACACATCCATATTCTTCACTTTATAGCGCCCCAACACAATCAGGCTTAGCCACCATAGGTGCCCCTTCTTAGTAGTCAACCACGGGGGAATATTGTAGTTGACGATGACAACGGGCCATACACTGTAAGACATAGCCAGGCCTATGCACAAATTTTGAGCTTCCCTGGCAAAATTTGACCATGTATTGTCTATATGTTTCCAGGCTGCGCAATCTGCAGGAATTCGTAGCACACCGTTCGAAGATCTATTCTCCTCGTGCCATGATGCTAGGGCGGCCATGGACTTACATTTGAAGAAATGCTTGATGCAAGGAAGCAGAGGAAAATGTCGCAAAACCTTTTGTGGAATTTTTGTTCCGTGGAGATCTACTCGATATCTCTCGGAATCACATTTCGGGCACTTCTCCATGTCTATGTATTCCCCTTTGAAAAGAATGCAGTCGTTAGGACAAGCGTGAATCAAATTGTAAGCCATCCCCAAGTTTCATAAGATCTTTCTTGCTTTCTCTCTAGAATGTGGCATCACATTATCAACTGGCAGTATGTGCTCTTTGAGCAATCTACACAGCGAAAAAAATGTGATACACTTGTGTAAGTAATCTATCAGATCATATACATCTATAGTTTTTATTGAAGTAAACACATTGTAATAGATCACCTGAAAAGAGCTATGACGCTAGTGTCACTCCATCCAAACTTTGCCTGCATGTTGAGAGAAGAACCAGGAGCACCTTCAATCTAGACACACGTGGTCCATCATACAATGGCGTATCGGCTTCACTTTTCATATCATCATAGATAAGCCTTTCTGAATCCATGATCATCTCGATCATTTCATCGATCTTGGGCTCAAACATTGCCTCATTGGGAATTGGTCTGCATGATCATCCTCCGAACTGTCAGAGGCTACATCTTGTGGCCTCACATATGCTACTTGACCAAAGCGCCTGCGAACACGTTTATTGGGTTGCAAGATTGATGCTTATTGGCCAGCGTCAGAGTCCGACGAGTTATAATTGGCAACAACTCGATCTATAATAGATGGATCAAACACGCCAAATTCGCGAACGTGCTGTAAAGAAATGCGTCTTGTCCGTCACACAGCATGCTTGCATTGATTACAAGGACATAAGATCCTTGTTGAGAGATATGTGTTTCGGTTGGACGGCCCCACATCCTCATCACTACTAATAATGAATGTAAAAACCTTATAACCTGGACATAAATTTAATCTTCTATTGGCATCCTCCGTCTTTTCTCTCTCTCTCTCTCTCTCTCTCTGTCCACACTGTAAACTACCTCACATTCTCTAGTCATGTCCGATCCCCGCACACCTTGGTCTAGAGGTTCACGGAGATCAGAACCACCAGGTTATAATCTCGTCTTGATTGGTTAATGCTTATATTTGTGGGTACGATAAATCTACACACCTACGTCTACATGATAGTGCATGTAGTGGACAAAACCCCTTTGCCTCTTCTCTAGCTGTAGCAATTCACAACATCTTAACATCTCTTCACAACAGATCTTTGTTCGAGGGATTTCTTAGCACATTACATGTTGGCCTCCAATTTGAGTATCATAATGTTGTAAGCTTTCCAACTTAAGGTCGCATCCGTAGAGAGGAAGAGAGGGATCACCGTTCGCCTCACTCTAATTTTTTTTGTAATCCCGAAGGTAGACTTTAATATAAAAACTAAATCCAAAATCTAATCTTAAATCTAACCTAATTGAACATATGGTGATTCTGAGCTAATTGAACATGGTTAATGGGTGAGTTAATAGGTGTCAGATTCTAATGGGAATATACATATTGTTGTGTAACTAGTGTTTGCTCTTTGGACAAAGCTTCATTGACATGCCCTAAAATCTAACCTAAATCTAATCTAATCTAATTTAACCTTAAATCATAAATCTAGATCTAATCTAATCTTAAACTCAACATAGACTTAAATCTAATTTAATCTTAAATCTAACCTAAATTTAAATGTAATCTAACTTAAATCTAAATTTAATCTAATCTTAAATCTTGTCTTAATTTTAAATCTAAATCTAATTTATTCTTAAACTCAACATACACCTAAATCTAATCCAATCTTAAATCCTAAACCTAAATGTAATCTAACTTAAATCTAATCTAGCTAATCTTAAATCTTGCCCTAATTTTAAATCTAACCTAATCTTAAACTCAACATAAATATAAATATAATGTAATCTAACATAATCTTAAATCTAATTTAAATCTTAACCTAATCTAAAGTCTAACTTAATTTTAAATTTAGCATAAATTTTAAATATAATTTAAATGTAATCTAACTTAATCTTAGATCTTAATCTAACCTAATTTTAATTTAATATAATTTTAAATCTAACCTAACCCTAAATCTTAATATAACATTTCAGTTCATATTTTCTCTACTTTTTTAATCTATCTATCTCTCTCTCTCTCTCTCTCTCTCTCTCTCTCTCTCTCTCTCTCTCTTTGTTTTCTCCCCTTACCTCTCTCTTTGTCTTCTCCCCCTCTCTCTCTCTCTCTTTGGTACTTCATCCGAACTCCGATTTGGGTGATCTATAGCCTCAATCGAAGAGCACGAAGTCCTCTACGCATTGATGCAAAGACAAAAACTTTCAGAGAGTTTCAGAGTTATGGAAGGCGTTTCTGTAGCAGCATTTCCGAAGTGAACAGGTTCAACAAAATTGATTCTCATCTCCTATTTTACATACAATGTCTTCCGCCACTCGCAAGGGTTCTTCTTCTTCAACAAGGTCCACAAGCATTGTGGAAAATGATCCAAAATCTCCTAAGTGTGGAGATAGCAACACAACCACCCAACCAACGACATCGGAAACCATGATCATGACGTACTTGGTATCATTGCAAGAGACCGTAAACAAACAAGGCGAAGACCTACGAGCACTTGCAATGGAAAATGGCACACTAAGGGTACTTGTGGTTGAGAATGAGAATCTCAAAAGGACACTTGAGATGCAAACAACACGTTTGATGCAACTTGAAGAGGAAGTCAAGGAATGTAAACGCTCTCTTGTGGACTTGAATGCTTTGAAGGAGCGGATGAGCAAAGTAGAGCATGACCATGTATTGAAAGAGGAGAAATTTGACACTATGAGCCGGGATGTATGCGACATGAAAAATGTATGCACAAACAAGTCTTGGGCTGATGTATGTGGTAGCAATGTGGTTTCTAATTCCTCACTCATGCAAGCTATGGTTCAAACAAAGAATGTTGAGAATGTGGATGTGAAGGAGTTGAAGGAACGGGAGCGACGTTCCAAGAACATTGTTATTCGTGGAATTCCCGAAGAGAAGTTAGAGACACCTCCTTCTCTTGCCATTGTTATTGAAGCATCCGAATGGTGTGGTGTGCTAGTGGTTTTGGTTTTGTCCAAATCATGTCTTGCATTGCCACATAGTAGACCAGAACATTGAGCCGCAACCTCAACATCCACCACACATTTGGCTCGTGCATGTGGGTACCAACCTGTCTGAGGATGGGGTGAAAATATTGCACAAAGGGGGGTATCAAGTGGAGTTTAGGAAAGAAGGTATCTCTATTGTAATGTCGGTTTTTCCTACACAAAATACAACCAATTCTCCTTTGAAGTCAAAAGATACATCCACTCCTCAAGGCAGTGCATGAGCCACATTGCGAGATGGTGTGCGTGTACGATACCGGACTTCCATTTTCGCTGCTCACAAGATTAGTCTAACGCTAGCGCTGAGAGCTAAGGTCGTAGAAGAGATATCTGGGGAAGATGGTGTTGTGAGGTCTTCAAAGTAGAGACCAAAGGTGAAGATGGTCATATCGGGTTGTACAATGTTTGTATTTGCAACCAACCATTGTGTACATGTCCAGACTTCATGGACCGGGTGACAAAGCAAAAACCATATCTTGCATATAAACATTTGTATTTTATTTATCTGCGTGTGCTAGGGTTAAGCCAAAATGAGAACATGTTTATCCATCAACCAATTTGGGCAGATGCTGATATATTCAGGGCACTGAGCCGAGGCAGGACCTATCCAAGCATGGATGCATAGCGTTCACCATTTGAATTTTTTGTATGTCAGTTCACAAAATGGACAATACTACCAGGCTCTAATTTTATCTTATGATGGCCACATTTCGGTGCATTGTTTTGCAGTTCTTTTCAAACAATTTTCAAATTTGGAAGGCGATTGTTTATGTGTCACATCGTGAATAAAGAAATAATTTAATATTCCCACAATTGCTATAAATTGGTATTGCTTTTATTATTTTTGTGAAATCGTTCACTAGCTACCGTAGCGCACTTCTCTTTCTTTTCACGATGACTGACGATCTTGAGAATAGAATGAAGTTTGTGGGGGATTCCATGGAAGCCTGTGCACGTATGTCGCACATGTCAATGCAAGGAACTTGCCGATACACTACGTGCGAGCCACAAATGGCTCCAAGCACACAACAAGCCTAAACTAGCAAGCTCAAAGATGGCGTTGGTGTGTCACTCACCGCTCTACGCTTCCTGTCGCGGAGGATTCCTCGCCGCGAAGAAGAGGGAGACGCCGCTACGCCACGCTCAACCGTCGTGCCACCGCAATGCTCGATCGCACTCTCTCTCTCTCTCATGCATACACACACACATACACACAAGGAGATGATAAAGAAGAAGATGGAGATGGAGCAAGAGCGCTCTTCAATTGAACAAATGAGAGAATGAGTGAATTACTTGGGAACCCATGCTTAGCCAACTAATCCCTTGAATGTTCCAGTTAGAGTATGCCTCTCATGGGCGATCTCTCTTACCCTTTTCCTATTGGACCGACAAGCCCGGTACCTGACTCTACCAAGTAAATAATACAACGTCCATCGTAGGTGATATGGTGTCCGTGAGCTGTAGCCCGTGAGGGTTAACATGTCCCCCTTCCTGATGTAGATTCCATCCTCGGAAGCTATTGAGTTGAAGCTCATTCGTCGAAGTGGAAGAGCATTTGAGATGAATGTGCTTAGCCTTCATCAGTCACTGCAAAATCAAACAACATTGGCACAGTAATTGCATTCTCATATAGAATTTAAAAGCATATGCAGTTGTAGGCAGACAATGTGATTGGTAACATAATTTTAAACCATTTGTCAACAATAAACATTAAATTGCAATATAATTAAATGCATAAACAGATGTAAAGGTAAAAAATTAAACAAGTTTGGGGTCGCTAATTTAATGGTCGAAAGGCACCAGAGATTGACTATTAATACCATGGGTAAGCTTCTTAATTTTCTCTGGTCAATTAAGTTGTTTAATCGCGAGAGCCAAGTATTTCATGTTCGAGGACTGACTAGAGGCTATACCTAGAAGACCTTGTAGTTAAGCTACGATAAAAGGAATTTCTCATGAAATCATCGCCTGACTGATTACCTTTTCTTTGACCCCCCAAAGTCGTTTCACAATGATTCAATTTTGATGTGTGTGCTTATTTTGTATGCCTTGGGTTTTTTGCTTTTCAAGGAAAAGCGCCCACACTGGGAACCTCTAGGGCTCTAGTACCATAGGCGATACATGTGAGTGAAGTACCAAATCAAGCTGAGATTTCTCTTCCAGCTTAAGATTTTACATTGTGGCATTTTGAATTTTTGTTTGTTCGTTTTCAGCATTTTAATTTTGTAACTTTAGGGGGTCATATAACACTGTTACCCTCCCCAGGCTCATCACACTAGTAAACTCCCTTTATAATACTTAAGCTAAAGATTAATAGGGACTAAACCCACTAGAAAGCCCTAGTACATTTCACACAATGCTGCCTGAATCGGATTAAGAACCTAAGTAACCATTGATTATTAGGAAGGAATTCCCCAGGGTATTAAGAGAAGATCTGTAACACCTAGCTTGGTCAAACTAGCTTAGTCGGACTGCTTGATTGTTAAATCTAGACAAGTGATTATGACAAAAAATTACATTGAATTTAATGTTGGTACTAAGCAAATGCGATGAATATTATGCTACCAATCACAATCAAAGCAGACAAACATGGATGCAAAAAAGATAAAGGGCAATGCTAATTGACAAGAAACACCTGTTTGTGTTGATGGTCGCACTTGATTTGAAGTGTGAATGAGAGAAAGATTCCATGAAGGTCCAAATCCTAACCACAGCAACACGTTCCTATACACACGAGAAAACACAAAGAATACCTCTAGGAGGCACATCAGTGGGAAAAGGTACTTTGCTAATCACTAAACTCTAAAACAGAAACACTCCTATCGTACTAATCTTGCCTACCCTCCATTACGTGAGAGATGAGGATCAAAGGTGTTTTATGACATAGGTTTCTGTTTCAGTGTACCGGATGCGAATGTGTAGGTCTGAGTCAATGTTTTGACTTTTATTGTGCATACTTGTTTGCTAATTGCTCTTGCTCTTTATTATTTTTGTTTTTTGTGAGTATAAGTCTTTATATATACATTCCCTAAGATTGGGAGATTGAGAGGTCAGGGAGGAAGGTTGAGAGGGGAGTAAGTGAATGATGACTGTCAGCAAACACTCCCCCCTTTCTTGGGTAGATCATATCATTTGAAATGTGTTGGTCACCCTTTGAAACCACTTGTTCCAGTTGGTACTAGGTGAGGATTTTTGCCAGTAGTTTTCTATTACCTTAGGTGCCCCGTCGAGTTGCAAGGGTGGTAAGGTACTCTCCCAGGATCGAACCTGAAGTGGTTCAACAGGTGATTCTTGAAAACTGGGAGGTGTGTATTCCTTTGAGCTATATGGAGGTCCACTATTGTAGGTGGAGGCTCTGGAGAAGCTTTTACCTCTATGGATGCATTACATAAGGAGCTAGAAGCTTCATGGGACTCCCCCTTTCTGAGCTAGGTGGAACAAATTGTTCTTTCTTCTGTACCCAAACTAGCTCTGGAGCGGGTGTATAGCATTCTATGATTTTTTTCTTTCCACGATAGTTGATTTGTTTTGGAGCTACGGGATTGGGCTCACATGGGTCAGGTGACAAGTAAGAACACAATCTACGTTCTGGCACCCAGATTTGATCATTTCCTTTATAGTAGCCTTGGGCTTCCAATAGTCGTTTAGGAATCCATCGCAACATTTTCTTACTTTTCTTGGAGCGAGTGGTATGTTTATTACAAGACTTCTATTTTTTAGCACTAGCTATGGTTGCTAAAGAAGATTTAGGGACCCACTTGTATGTTTTCTTTGTTATATTAGGATGAGTCTTGTCAAAAGTTATATGCATTGCTTCTAGCATATTTAAGGGTAGAAGTGGTGGCATTTCATCCCCCTCAGGTTTTACCGAGGTTGTCCCCCTATTTCATCAAGTGTCTATGGTTGCTGCTAGGTGGACCCAATCCACATTGTCCGACTCAGTCATCCCAGGTAGTACATCCATATAAGGAGAATCTTCCCCAACATCAGTGTTCGCTTTACACGTGTAACAATACTGCAATGGGGCCGAGTAAACTATGGTGTCAGATCTATGATCAATTATAAACCTGTTCCCTAGAGGATGTGCTCGACCCGTCACAAGATCGAATCGAATGATAGAATCTTGGAACTGCAGGTAGACATGGTTCTTAGACCAGTCATGCACCATTTTTTCTTCCCTCATGAAAGGACGTCCTAAGATCATCTCCGATGCCATAGTGTGTTTGGAGAAATCCATAACTATGAAGGTAATCCTTATTTTATGTCCAAAGACCTTGATCTTGAGATCTTCTAGCATCCCAATAGGTTTAACAATAGACCCATTGGCCATCTTCACTACTATGGTTGTGGTCACAAGGTGAGGTCTTCCCATAGTTTCCCAACAATTTTTAGTCACAATGCTAACCCCAGCGCCACCATCAAGGATTCCCTTCACAGTTAATCCCTTAGTAGTGATTGGTATGGTCGCATTGGATTCATCACCCTCAAAGTATTGTCCCAACTTGTTAACAGGCATTTCTATAACAAGGTTCTCATTTAGGTTGGGTTGTGGATCTAAGTGTTCCTCCTCTATTGGCATCTCCCCAGCTCCATCCATCTGTGCAAATTGTGGTAGCCTAAACTTCAGTTCTCCATTGAGGAAGGCTCGAAGAGCTGAGACTAGCTTAGGGTCTTTATATAGTTTGGACATAATGGTGGTTCTAACTTCTGAAGACATGAAATCCAACAATTTGGCAATGTTTAACGGCACCTTTTGGCCTTGAGTCCCTTGACGTGGGGAAGATGGGATCTCCATTTCTTCGATAGGATCAAGTAGTCCCTCTGTAAACATTCTTTCCATCAAGAAGTGAGTACGCCCACTTTCCCATGACTTTAAGTCACTTTCTTCTTGGATGACACTAGGTATGGCTAAGGGTCTATGGTCTTGGTGAGGTTTTTGTTGCGTAGGGAACACGGTCTCTGTAATCTGGATCTTCCTAGGTGTTGGTTCTAGATCCCTTTGGGTATCTTCTACCAAGCTCCTTAATTGCTTGACTCGCTCGATCTCCTCTGTAGGGTTTGGATAAGTTCCTATCTTCTTCTTGGATCCTGGCCATTGTGGCTCATGAAGATCTTCCTTGTTAGTTTCTATCTTAGTGGTCATTTTGGTCTCCATGGTTTCTCCTGAATCCGAATCCTCTTCATCGTCGTTCATATATACGGGGTCGTCACCAGTCCCTATGTTGGTCTTTGAACTGGGGTCTTACTTAGCTTCTTTTTGCGATCTCTTCCTTCGTGTTTTTTTTTGTTTTTGATATTGGGCAATTGATGCCGTGTCTCTTTCCTCAAGAATATAATTTTGTTTTTTGGCGCATCGATCGTGTGAGTATGTTTACTAGTACCACAGGTGTACGTGGTGATGGCTCCTCGGTAACTTGAATCAAGTTTAATGGCGTGATCTTTAGTGCATTTGGATTATTTGGACATTGGGCAATCAAATGATCTATGCCACATCGATTACACATGAGTATCAGCATTGTAGACGTGCTGGCTTGATTGGTTTGCATTAGTGTGGCGTTCTTTTGTAGTCTGATAGGACACTCGGCTACACGATGTGGGCCTCCACACTCATAGCATTGAAGAGGTGGTCTCTTAGGGGTGTAATTGATATTTTGGCCTCTTACCACAAGAGTAGTTACTTGATAGACAAGTTTGACTTGACCCCAATAGTCCTCCATGTAGTATTGTGGACTTTCTTCAAGCACATCCATCCCATAGGCAATGTTAGGATCTATATCTTCCTCATAGCCTTCCAAACAAGAAATAGATGACTCACAACCCACTGGATTCACAGAAGTGATTCTCGGATGTGGTGGTTGCGGTCCTAGCACTAGAGGTGGTAAAGGTGTTTTTTGAACAACATTTTGGGCCCTAGGGACTATGTGTTGTGATTTTTGTTCAAGAGGTGGGGCGACATCAATGTAGGCACTCGAGGTGTGTCTGTCCATGCTAAGGTTGGTCTATTGGCCACCGAGCGCTTAAATACTATGAAATCCTTAGCTTGATGACCATACCTCCCACAGGCATTGCGGTTCCCATTGAATTTTACTCTAAAAGTAGGGCATTCACTGGTACTATGCAGTCCATAGCATAATGAGCACCATTGCTGCTCCCTTCTTGCATACATATGATTGTTTTGTGGAGCACGATTGTCTCTAAGACTCTCTTGAGTAGCCTTGGTGAGATCTGCTAAAGTGATCTCAGATATCTTTGGCTCCTTAGCAATAGGCTTTAGGGTCATTGGCTGATGCCCTGATGCTTGTGAGCTAATAGATTTAGACTCAACAGACACTCTTTCTCCTTGAATCATTAAATTATCCTCCAATTGGATCGCATTGGTAGTGACTACTTCCCAAGTGGTGATACCTCTAATGACTAGACCATTGTAGATATCCTCATGTCGTAATCCCCTAATGAATCTATCAAGCAATTGGTTATTGTTGAAGCACTCATTTGGATTACATCGAGAATTCAAATGCTTCAAGCGACTAATAAAGTCTCTCACCGACTCTCCTTCCTCTCGTTGGGCTTTCTGTAGCTGAGAGGCTACACCCCAAAGTACTCCCTCTCGTATGTATTCTTTTAAGAACAGTCTCCTAAGAGTAGGGTAAATCGTTTTTTCTTCCACCCTTAGGGTTCTATACCAATCCCCAGCCTTTCCACTTAAGGTTAGGCTTGAAGCATTGCTCTTGTGTAGGTCATTGTGTTCTCCTCGAGAATCGCATATTTGTTCAAACACTTCGATATGCTTTCTCACATCCCCGTCTCCACTAAATTTTTGTGTGAGCTTTGCTATTTGTACTGCCTTACTTCTAGGCTCTCTATCAGGCGCGTTACGCATATTCTCAGCAATAGACGTCGGATGTGACATGCTAATGCTAGCCGGTATAGTCCCATGGAAATAAGAACTTGGGTATTGTGGTTGTGGAGCATAGGTTGTTGAAACAATGGGAGGAGTAGAGACTACATGAGTATGAGGACCCATGGGTGTATACGATTGGTACACACTTGTAAGTACTGTTGCAGGCATTGAGCTACCATGTAGCGGTGCTTTACTAACAAATGAGGTCCATGGCGTGTTTCTCGGCATGCCCATCATTGGGGTAGGCATGGTAGCCGTGGTGTCATCAAGGGAAAGATGAGCTAGACTTGGAAAGGTGAAGCTATCACTTGTGGGCTCAGATTGCACTGAGACCCCTGAAGAAACAACATATGGGGGATCCACCGGACTTACCGAGGGAGTCTCCATTTGCGATAAGGTCGGTTGTTTAGCCTTTCCCGTATCTAAGAATCTCATGAGACCCGTTGAAGGCATGTTGATCCCCTTGTTCTGTCTCTCTAACTCAATGACCCTATGGATTGACCTCACAAACTCTTTGTTGTTGATCCTCCACACTAGTAGCACCCATTGTGGATTGTAGGACATCTAACCAACCCATGTGATAGGTGTGACCTGTGTATAGGTTGGTCAAAGTTTCCGTTTGTAGTTCGTACTCCCAGTTCTCATTTAAGAACACTCTATCTAGGATTGAGGTGCTAGGGGTGTCCTTAGAACCAGATGCAATGTGGCTTTCTAGGGGTTGGCCCTTAGCGGTTGCTAAGTCAAGAGCACTTGATTGCTCTCTTAGCAAGGATATTGACATAGGGGCTTTCGCTTTTAACTCTCTTCGTTGCTCCGCCTTGCGTAAGCTCTCAACTTCCTTTTCCCTTGCTGCAAGGATATATCGCTCAACCTCTTGCACTTCGGCAAGGCTTCTACCATCGGGTAATATGACCTCGGAGGGAAATAACTCTGAAGAGTCAGGAGGTGCAGTGAACGATGTATTCACATGCACATTGTCTAAGGGCATAGGGTCTACGTTGGTCACGAATGGAGAATTTACTTCTCCACCCCCCTCATTTACATCATTAGCTCCATGTTCGGAGCGAGTGGCTCTACTAAAGGTTTCCTTCAGGCGGCTAAGCACGCTCGGTCCGAATCGAGGACCCATGGCATGCATGTCTTGGCTTGAGCTATCAAGATTAGGCATTGGGAAACCCTCCATGACGTTGTAGTCAGAGGAAGAGACTAGCAGCTATGTTCGGGTCTTGATTTGTACTACCTTGGGTCCCCGCCGAGGGCCCGGAACCTAAAGTAGGTGGATATTGAGAACTCGCGTAAGTCAAAATTCTGTTTAGTTGCTTCGTCTCTAGCACACGACCAGAGCGCAGATGCATGTGTCTTTGACACCCTACAAGCGTCGGCGAATAACTTCGAAGGTTAACCACTTACTTTTTTAAGCGTCCGTTTTCACTCATTTTTTTACATTTTTAATGTTTTTTAATGTTTGTTTTTTTTGATTAAAGTGTGTGATAGCTCAAAACGAGCATATCATTTAGAGGGTCTCCGTGTGCTTTACAGCACAATTTTCGGGCATCTGAAGTTCCGTTGGGCCTCAAAAAATCAATTTTTAGCTACGTGTGAAGCTAAAATTCGTAATTTTAAAAGGCGACTGAGGCCTAGGCCTGAGCATGAGCTTGGGCTTGGGTCTGGGAGATATTCGTGATCCCGGTCCTACCTTTAAATTTTTTTTATTTTTTTTATTTTTATTTAATTAAAAAAAAGGATAAGGTCACCGCGGCCTGCGCGAGAGCACACACACACACACACACACACACACACACACACTCTATCTACCTACTGTTACACACTAACACACTCTATTAGATCTCATAGATCTACTTCCTACTTACTGTACACAAAAAACTAACAACCTTAATACACAGAGAATAAACACAGTAACTTTGAAAACTCCATTAACAAAAAAAATACACAGTACAACACCAAATCCTTCTTCTCAATACACACACACACACACACACTCCTTCCCTACCTTTCCTACAATTGAAATTGCACCACAAAAGAAGCACAAAGTGCCATTCAAGCTTAGTGTATGGCATCCCTCGGAAACGGAGCCAAAAATGTGCGCGTATGTCGCACGTGTCAATGCAAGGAACTTGCCGATACACTGCGTGTGAGCCACAAATGGCTCCAAGCACACAACAAGCCTAAACTAGCAAGCTCAAAGATGGCGTTGGTGTGTCACTCACCGCTCTACTCTTCCTGTCGTGGAGGATTCCTTGTCGCGAAGAAGAGGGAGACGCCGCTATGCCGCGCTCAACCGCCTCGCTGCCGTCGTGCCGCCGCAATGCTCGATCGCACACTCTCTCTCTCTCTCTCACACATACACACACACACACACACACACACATGGAGATGAAGAAGAAGAAGATGGAGATGGAGCAAGAGCACTCTTCAATTGCACAAATGAGAGAATGAGTGAATTTTAGGTTTAGTTGACTTTTATATGAGCTCACCCCATTCACACTTGGGCGCCCATGCTTAGCCAACTAATCCCTTGAATGTTCCAGTTAGAGTGCGCCTCTCATCGGTTACCCTTTTCCTATTGGACCGACAAGCCCGGTACTTGACTCTACCAAGTAAATAATACAACGTCCATCGTAGGTGATATGGTGTCCGTGAGCCGTGAGGGTTAACAAAGCCATTCCCAACGGAGAGGCATTGTATGGAGCCGAATGGTTTAAGGAGGCTCTGAAGGCAACAATCAATGTGTATCACCTCTATCATTGCCACACAAACCTCAATATGCGGTCCTTGCGCAGCTTGAACGAGAAGGGACGATTCGCTTTCTCTTGTTGGAAGAAGATTCGGCTCATAATAGAGGAGGATGAGGAGCGAATGACGAAACAGCTAGGGAACGTGGTGAATCTTCTTTTGCCACTTGTGGGCATCACTACTGCGACTCCTGGGCCTACCACCCGCCTACCAAAAGATGAACGCTTCATGCCTATGTAATGCAAGTGCAATAAAATGTCACCTTTCTATGATTAGTGGATGTTCTTCTTTCAATATCCCCCTTGACAACCCACCTTGGCTTAGTGCAACCTATCCCTTTTGGGCCCAGGTCACGTCTCTCAAAAGTCATGTCTTTGTCAACCTTTGGTCTATGGAAACTGGTTTTGAGTATCCTAAAAGTTTGGAATTAGGAAACCTAAAAACAATTGGCTTTAAAACTAAAACAAGCTTTCTTCTTGGATTTACTTGACTCGATTTGGCATTGTGTATCAAAAGTCAGAGAAATTTTGGTGAATTGCACTTGAAACAACACTCAAAATAGTCTTTAAACTAGGAAACATGAATTTTTGCTAGTATCTTGGTCTCTAAAAGGTATTTTTAGCTCAAAATTGAGATTAGAGATGTACTCAAGTATATCTATAAGCTCATCAGGTTAGATACCATACTCAAGTATATCTATAAGCTCATCAGGGCATTGTGTATCAAAAGTTAGAGAAATTTTGGTGAACTGCACTTGAAACAACACTCAAAATAGTCTTTGGACTAGGACACAGGAACTTTGGATGGTATCTTAGTCTCTAAAATGTATTTTTAGCTCAAATTTGAGATTAGAGATGTACTCAAGTATATCTATAAGTTCATCAGGTCAGATACCCCCACAATGAAGAGGTACATGGATAACGATCCATGTTCCTCTGTCAAAATTTGACTCCAAATTCTGACAATATCTCGAAAAGGTCATGCACAAGCTCCGTACCAATTTCCAACAGTTTCTGAGGTTGGGGTACATGGATCGTGATCCATGTTCCACCACTTTTGGACTTGATATCTGGGGATCTTGTTACACTCTATGTTCACAAGGTATATCTCAAATCTTTTTGGATTTGGAATTGTTTTGATAGGTCAACTGCCCAACCCTAGGTCTGCTCTTCGATTTTCAATCTATCTTCTATTTTGATGCCTTTTGACCCAAATTTCTTGATTTTTTCTAAAATTGAGCTTGGGAATATGTTTTGTTACGTATGCACTACAGTCTGGGAAAGTTTCAAGTCAAAGGTGTCACCATACATACATGGATCTAATCCATGTTTGGATGCCAAATTGACTTTTCTTGGTACCATTAGGATCAACATGACTAGTAGATGCTATGGTAGCAAATTTTTTGGGTTTGGACCTCTCGATTAGAAACTCAATGTTTGAACTTGCTTAGAGTACTAGGACAATTTTGGGCTTTTGACTTGGTATTTGATGTTCAAATGAGATGAAATTTTGGGATTAGGCAAGAAATAACATATAGAACACAGTGGCTAAGTTTTGGTTTTGAAATTTGCAAAAGGTACATGGATCACAATCTATGTTTGGAGAGCTTTTGACTCCAAATTTGAACCACTCCTAGATAAAGGTATTTCTAGGTTATCCCCAAAATCTTTTTGGATTTGGACAAGTTTTGGTAACCAAAAGTGAAACCCTAGGTTTGTTTTAGCAATTTTTTGTTGGAGTATTTTTGGCCCTTTTGACCCACTTTTTGAACTTTTTTGAGAACCCTTTTTTTGAAAGTTTTTTTCATAATTGTCTCTGCTATAGGTTGGTATAGTTTCTGCCTCAAGACTCTGATGAGGTACACGGGTCGCGATCCATGTTCCATCATATCTAGAGTGGAAATTTGGTGAGTTGAGAGATTATGACATTTGTAGCCTGCTCTCGAAACCTTTTTGAATTTGGATCAATTTTTGCCTACCAAAAGTGAAATCTTGAGTCTATTGTGGCAATTTTCTACAATGTTCTATTTTTGGCTATTTTGACCAATTTTTTCAACTTTTTTGCCAATGAGTCTTTTAGGAAAAGTGTTTGGATCTCAAAATCTCAAGATATGTCCAATTTTGTGTGTGAAACCTCTATTTTGGTTGTATTTGTCGTATCAGCCAATATTGATGTGATTTTTAAATTTTTCTTGCACACAAATTTTCTCAGAGTAATGTTTTTCTGATGCACAGTGTCACTAACAACTTTTTTGCAAAGAAGGCCAGATCGCAATCTATGTTCCTCCACAAATTGTGCTCAAACTTTCCAAATTGCTTTTAGTGAGTTTTCTGAGGCCCTTGGACACCAAATTTTTGGTTTTGGATCAGCTTTTAGGTCTCTACCATCAAATTTTTAGAATTTCAGAGTTATGGTCATTTCGTTTAAATTATGGTTTTCAACAGTTTTGCCCTTGATCTTTCAGCCCAAATTTGATAGTATTGATTTCTACTTACCCTACTCATATGTACTAAAAAGAAACTAGAAAAAAAAATAAACAAAACAACGTAAATGAAAGTCATAGCGAAAAATAAAACAGCACTCTGAAAGCATAGAGAAAATCAAAGAATGAAATGCTTTTGACTATCTCACTCACAACTCTCTTTACCTATACATAATAGATTTAGCAAGTCCTTGACCTCTAGACTCTATCAAGCACTAAACCCCGTGTCTAGCTGCTTCACTGCTAAGGTGTAAATGGAATGGTTTGGAAAAGAACGCTCTAAACGCGCACTATTTCACTCACCGTCTAAGGGTCATTCTCGGACAACAACACCAATGTTAGTGGGTCGCCGTGATCAGACGTCTGTAGCATAGCTGTTTGGCACTAACATAATGTCAATACTCAGGGAAGAGACTCAAATGGGGCACGTAGACTCTTTGAGGTTGTCAGTCCTCAAGAAGTGTACCTAACAAGCAAACACCACTCAATGATTGGAAAATCGGCCTATGTCCCTTCTTACTGCTCTAGGTCATCACGCCATTTCATTGACTAAACAGACTTGAATCGTCACAAAACTTTGAGGGAAGCTTCCCTAGGCCTAAAGGGACAAGTCTAAGTCTCATCCAATTCTGGCAAGTACATGGATCGCGATCCATCATGACCCAAGTCACAAAAACTGCAACAAAATTATCCAAAAAGGTCGCCCTAATGTCTAATAACACTCTCCTATGGTCAAAACGTCAAAAAACAATGATTTAAGCACTCAAATACGAAGAGTAGGCTTGTAGACACATAGTCATGGACCACAACAGAATCTGTAATGCTTACACTAGAATGAAAGAGCAAAGAAAGAGAAACACAATGCAAGTTTTAGAGTCCAAATCGGATTACCCAATCACAAAACACGCTGATTACAAGTTGGAGATGAGAAGCTGCTTGAGCGTACGTACAATAGAGCTCTTTCTTCTCCAAAAGATAAGCTTCCTTTCACATTAAAGTTATTGTCTTTTATACCTAGGACTTTCTAAATGGCCAATGGCTGACTCACATGGGCCTTTACAGATATCATGACTTAACTACAACTTAGGGAGTCGACTGCTACTATGGAATCAGGATTTACACCCAATTGAGCTACAATAGATCTGAAAAATAATAGAGTACAAATGCATTAAAAGCGTGTTTTCTAGCTAGGTGAGTGCCCGTTTAGTGAGTCCACCAACAAAGTGCCAATAGAGTTGCATGAGACAGCTGGGCAACACAATTGGAGATAGAGATCACCAAAAGAGATAGAACCTTAGCACATGACTTGGACAAAAGATAGGGAGAAAGAGTATGGGGAATATGAACATGGGAAGAACTTGGAGAATGTTTGTCTATTCCACCTACCATGGAGGAATTTCTTTACAAATCCACTAAAGAGTTCTTTATAATTCATAGCAAGGCAAGAAGAGTGGCAACAATACATCAAGCAAAGGATGCACAAATTGTGTTAATCACTTTATGCAATATGCTAGATAAAAAATTTGACCCAAAAGTACTTGATAAAAGTAAAGGTAGAAAGAGATATGCCATTGTATAAAATAAAAAACCCAAAGTAATTGATCAAAGTAAAGGTAGAGAGAAAGGGCTGATTGGAAGCCAATAATCAAAAACTTATGAGAGTTGTTTATGGTTGCCTCCCATTGAAAAGTACATGATGACAAGGGAGTTTATGGAATTAACCACATTGCAGAATGCATAGTTACGTATCATCAAGGGAGTATGGATTGATTTTAACCACCTACCCTTGTGATAGAAGGTGCTCATGGTATGATCATGAATATGCTTTGAGGGCCAATCCTTAGGATATCAGTTTCCCAAACATTCCCCACCATTAGGGGAGCCTTGTAGTCGACATCCAATAATCATCTTTACAAATATTGTAGAAGTTCATGAAAGTGCTCTACTTTATGATAAGCTTTGAGTATGTTAGGTATTCCCATCCTAAAATCTATGGATGATTGCTTGCTTTATGCCTATTTTTTGTGGTGCATGTATGCGCCTATGGGCTACATTCGAAGACCTAGGAAAAAAGTTAGAGTTTCTGTTTATAATGATACTTGGGGGAGCCAACGCATTCAACCACACCTCTCTTCCCATGTAAAGGTACACAGAGCATGGGCAACTAGCTGATGCCATGCCTATTGCTTTATGGACATAAACTCCAGATCGGACACAAAGATAGAAGGAAATATGAAGGGCCATTTGTAGCTCTTGAAAGAACATGCCTGAAGTAGTCCAAGTGTCAACACTTGTAGTCCATGATATATAGTCCCATTTTATAGAGGCAAGGTAGGAGTACACTAGGCAAGCAACCAAACATTAATAGAATCATTCATCCCCCAAGACCTCTTTACCTGCCTTATCACCAATGGGGTCAACAATGAGGTTGCAAGTGGGGTGGGCATTACGCAACCTCTTGAAAAAATAAAAGAAATACCACAAAAAAAGTGTCTAAGGATGGGGCACCAACTCAATAAGGGGGTTGTGTGGTCAAGAGAGGGAGTGAATAGGGTTGGGGAATTGGGGAAATATCGATGTACATTGTGATTCCTATTCTTCTCTCTTATGTAGAAAAATATGATTTCCGTAGCTAATCGTACGATCACTAGCCTTGCATTGAAAATCAAAGGATGCACGCCAAATCCAATGGTGCTATGATGCATGGCCGACAACCCCCTAGGGAGGGATGGAAACAAAGAGAGAAGAAGAACAAGCAAAGTATAAACATTGTAGGAAATAAATTGGGCTTGATGGATAACCTTGGCTATCTCCCGCCTATGATCCTACTTTCCTTGCTTTTGAAAGGTTCTTAACACTTAAATGGCCCATTATTTTGATCCCACGAGCCTTGTCAAAATCTTGGAGGAATGTTGAGAAGCTTGTGAAATTTTTGTATGACTTTTGGCATTTTCAAAGCTTTGCATTACCCTTCCAAGTAGATTCATTGCTAAATTGCATTTTTTTTAGCATTTCTCCTTTTATCCCAGACCGAGCAACTCATACTGTAAGGTCTACACCAAAGATGGTCTTCTTTGTTACAGGCTATCAATCACTCACCAGAGCTTGTGCCCCCCTCCCCCCCTTTACTATGAGGCAAGATTCCCTTTTGTAGACTCTTGGAGCCCCACGCTTTGTCAAGAAATAGATCTTCACCCCAGCCTTCTTGAGCACATCTTTGCTAGTAGGTAGGATCTAGGAGCTAGTTGCTAGGCTGGAACGCCAAGGTGGGGCATGTAACGTGGCACTAAATGACCCCCTTGATAACTGAATGCTGGGGAATTGGGCTTCATACATTGCACATGGGCTATGGTGATGGAGCCGTTGCTCTCCCTCCAAAAATGATAACTATCCGAACCTATCTTCTACACTACCTTATATGGGCCAAACTAGGGATGCTTGTGTTGAGGATTTTCCTTTAACACTAGGTTGGTAATGGGACACTTTTATGTCGTGTTAAGTGACCATTTTTCTTGAATTATGTCAAGAGTTTCAAAATGGATTTTGAGGTGCTATCTGTCTACAAAGTTGTCTCATGAGCTGAAAAAAACTCGACATTTTTTTGGAATATCAATTCCATCTTTAACCTTGTCCTTTGCACAACATTTCACAACCTAAACTGTGTGAAAAAACGGGTCCTGTTTTTGGCTTTTTTCAATTTTTTGTAGCTATACCACTCTAGAATTCATGTTTGTGAGGTCTATAATGCTAGAGAACTATCTTTAGTAGTCCTCAACATGTCCTGATGCTTCTAGGGAGAAATAAATGTTAAAGTTGTAAGTTATGACCAAATTACAAAAATTGTCAAATCCTGTTTTTTAGCCAATTTTAGCTCTTCTATGATTTTTTTGGTGGCTTTCATGATATTTAAATGCATTTTTTATTTTCTATGTCGCATATTGTAACATAAAGCTAATATTCCTTGAGTTTTGGGGCACCTAATACCCTATTTTGCATAGTAGACAACGATGGTTGATTTTTTCAAATATAGAAGAAAACAAAACATTCTAGTATATCAAGTATAGCTTTTTCAATATTGTTAGTTTCTTGTGACAACTACATGCATTTTTGTAGGTAGTAACCATATCTAGTCATAAGGATCAAATTTAGCTAGATACTGAATAGTTTTTATGGGATTCTACAACTCATAATGTTGAACCCAGTTTTTTCATGTTTGCTGTATTTAGTACTTCATCTTTGTCCCCAAGATTCCCCTTGGTAAGATATGTATTATTCTTTTGACATGCTCCATGGCTCCTTATAAACCTAAAGGACAATAGGGAACTGAGAAAACATGCATATATTATTTGTATTGAGCGTGGCTAAAGAAACTTTGATAATAGGTTTGCAGAATGGTAAAAATTCAACTTTTTTGTACCTATTTATTTTGGCAAAACAAAAAATAGTGAGTGAGAAGCAATCATATATTCTGATCACCAACCCATTGAAGTTAACTAGGGAATTTATCTCAAGTCCTACAAAAATCCCTAATCTTATTTTTATGCAACGAAACGTAGGAAATTACTGTTTTGATGAAAATGTACTGGTCCATCAACTTTGGAGGCTTGGTGTGACCAAAAGATGAGAAATTTTACAAGTTTCTTATTTTTTCCATGTGTAGTAGGCCTTGAACTATAACCTCATGAAAGGATTTTACAAAATGAGTGGATCTACTATGGTTTTGGAGGTTTTTTTCAAAACCGTGAAAGGACACTTTTATGTCCTGTTAGGTTACCAACCTAGTGTTAAAGAGGGTAGTAAACAATGACCTATGCATAATCTCGATAATGAAAATGACTGCATCTCTCATTATAGGAGGCATGTGTATGAGTCAATAACATGACCTCAACTAGGCTAAGGGGGACTTTAGGATCTCTACCATACAATGCTTTAGACGTGCTTATTCTTGTAGAGGATTGAGAAGATGTATTGTATGCATGTGTTGCATATGGTAGGATTTCATTTAGTGCTAATTCAATGGGACTCAACATATGCAACAACGACTTAAATTTGATTGTCCTTACGAGTATTGTGAGCCATTTGTTTGGGTTGATAGGGAGATGTGAAGAGCTATTTACTAACAAATAATTTTGTAAGTAATTGCATCACTTCACTCTTATAGCAATTGTTGGTGATAGATGTGCCTATAGGCTAGGGGACTTTAGGATCTCTACCATACAATGCTTTAAATGGCTTTATTCTTGTAGAGCATTAAGTAGATGTATTGTATGCATGTGTTGCATATGGTAGGGTTTCATCCCAATGATAATGCAATAGATCAACATAGGCAATCGTCACTTATTTAATTGTCCAATACAAGATTTTTGTGAGCCCATTTGTTTAGGGGTGATAGGGAGATGTGAAGAGCCATTGAATGCCAAAGCATTTTGTAAGTAATTGCATCATTTCACGCTTCTAGCAATGTACGTATGTGTACCAACCTTTGAATGCATGCCGCCCTGAATGTTACCGCCTACGTGCATGCGTAGTCGGAGCTAGCTTCCACACACAACATGCTGCCTTCTAGGCTTGCCAATATGTGATATCATGGATCCACTCTGTGCCACCGTGTTGCACCTGTCTGGGCAGCTTCTTGTTGCCCCTGTGCGGGTTGTTGCGTGCCACACCTGCATGGGCTGGTGTAGGGCGTTGCACTACCTCTACCCTTATTACTTGTGCCTAACACCTTAGCATCACCCAAAATTATGGGAGATCTTTGCTACTGCTCAACATGCATGAACCACAAGGTGCAGCGTGTATGAAAGTATCCCATATAGCCCTATTTTGCACCCGTGGCTAATCACAATAGAAGACTAACTCCATGGGCTACAATAACAAACACTAGCTCCATGGGCTGCAATTCCCTATGGCTAGCATTTAAAAATGGAAAAAATGGCCCTTTTTTAGACTCGACCCAGAAAACACACTCCAAAAAAAAATCCTTCTCACTGCAACACACACACTTGAAGGTGCTACCCTATTTGTGGAGTGATAACTCCCAACGAGACTATCCTAGCACAACTGGCACTGGAGAGGATAAGATAACATACAAAACATCTATGTGACAAAAACTAGCATCAATCTCCACACACAAGAATTTGGACAATAAAATTTCACCATCGATTCCCACCATCGGCTTGCATGTGCCCCCCTTGCGCTCCTCTCTTGCTAGTAGCATCCCATACCACCCTATGCGAGAGGGTAGAGAGCATGTCAAGCTAGGCCATCATGGCCTCAAGAGCTCTAATGGATTTCTGTATGCTACCATGGCATCTGTATGACCAAGAAGAGGACTAATACTAATGTTAGTCCCATACTAGATCCATCCTGCACACATGACATGACACAATCCATACTCATGCATAACGAGTGTAGAGAGAAGACATCTGATTCACCTTCTAGCCAAAAAGACAAGATAGGCTCACCCCCAAGCCTAAGAGCCTATAGCTAATGAGCTAGCCTCTACACCAAGGACTTGATGCCCCATACCTCCAAGCTCACACTAATACGGGTGTACAAGTAGAGCTCTCAAGGGCCTAGAGTACAAGTGTGGTCATCACACAAGATAGCTAAAAAATGACCCTAGGGTCTTATTAATAGTATTCCTTAATTGCCCTAACCATAGGGCCATGTTCACACTTGGTCGGACATAGCTGAGGTGCCCATCCTGATATGTGTGTACATAACAACTTGTGTGGTCAAGATACGAAATGATGAGGGTAAAGAAATGTTGATATACATTGTGAGTATGTCTTAGCTTCCTATCCTTCTTTTTGTAGAAGAGTGAAAATTCCATAGCTAATCATATGGTCACTAGCCTCGCATTTACAAATGAAGTATGCAGGCTAGATCCAATGGTTCTATACCACCTGGGGAGGGATAGAAACAAAACGGAGAAGAAGAAGAAGAAGAAAAGTATAAACATTGTAGGAGGAAAATTGATCCCACGAGCCTTGTCAAAATCCTAGAACACTGCTTAGGAGCTTGCAAATCTTTTGTATGACTTTTGGCTTTCCCAAGCTTTGCGTTGTCCTTCCAAGAGATCCATTGCTAAGTTGCATTTATTAGCATTTCTCTTTTATCCCAAGGCCATATTAGAGTACGCAGATTCTTGGAGGTTGGTGACGAGGGTGATGTGATTGTGCCTATAAGCTCCCAAAAGTCTCCTTTATCTTGTTGTTGTAAGGTGGCTTCCTATGCTGTATATGCCATGCATGTGATAAGCAATCAGCGACATAGTTAGTGATGCCCTTCGATATTTGATAGTGAAACCACACTCTTGTAGTGCTAAAAGCCAGCTAGCAGGTGGGTGTGATTTGTTTAGCAAAGGAATGATTGGCTGGTAGTCAGCTTTGACCTGGATTGAATTGCCATGAAGGTGCAGGCGGAATTTTACAAACGTCCATACAATTGCTAGGAGCTCTTTCTCTGTGGTGGAGTAGTTTAGTCCAGGCTTGGTGGGAGTGCGACTAATAAAAGAGACCGGTTCCTACGTGTTTTCTTCATCTTGTTGCAGTAGCATCAGTCTGTACTAAAAATGGCTTTTGAAAATTTGCGTAAGCGAACTTGGTAGGCCTTTGTATTGGTATTTTCAACTTTGTAAAACTATCCTCACAAGCTGTGTCCCATTGGTACTTAACACCTTTAGTTTTGTTAGAGGTGCTGCTAAATGAGGGAAGAATCCCAACGATAAAGTGAATAAACCAAGAAAACTTTGTAAACTTTTGAAATCGGTTGGTGCAAGGTATGCTTGTTTTGCCATGACCTTTGCTGAGCTGATATGATATGATACATCCTAGGAACTTGAGCTACAGTGGCTCCCCATTCACTATTGCATTGTTGACTTTAAGGAGGTTCCTCGACTGTTAAAAAAGAATGTCAACGACAACCTAAATCTTGAGCCTTAGGTACCAATTGGTGGGAGGGTTTAGGCAAAAGCGTAGGATCATGGTTAGGCACCTAATGATATGCATTAGGCCATAAGCGTGAGAAGGAATTGGTGGATATACTACGGCAATCAACGAGGCTGGCATAATCATTCCATACACAACAACGAAAGTGAGAAAGGAAGCCGAAGAGAATATTCCACTAATAACTGCCACATGTGAAGTGAGGCGACGCACGCTACCAGTATATCCTATAAGGACACTACAAGAGGCTATTCATATTAGCGACGCTCACACAGCGACGCTAAAAAAAAATATTCCCGGCGTCGCTATGAGCGTCGCAAATTTCTTTGTAAATTTGCGACGCTCATAGCGACGCCGGCTGGGCTAAAAAAATAACAGAGCGCGCCCAAAAACTCAGATCTGAGATCTGAGTTTTTGGGCGCCCTCAAGCAAGGAGCAGGTAACGCTCTCCCTCTCTCTCTCTCTCTCTCTCTCTCTCAAAAACACTATGTGTGTGTGTGTGAGAGAGAGAGAGAGAGGGAGAGAGAAAGAGGGGAAGGGAACATGAGAATGAGAAGAGGGAAGAAGCATACCTGGCTCTCCTTCCTCTCCTCGTGTGTGTGTGTGTGAGAGAGAGAGAGAGAGAGAGAGAGAGGGAGAGAGAAATAGGGGAAGGGAACATGAGAATGAGGAGAGGGAAGGAGCATACATGGCTCTCCCTCTCTCTCTCTCTCTCTCTTTTTCTTCTCCACACACACACACACACACACACACACACACACACACGAGGAGAGGAAGGAGAGCCAGGTATGCTCCTTCCCTCTCCTCATTCTCATGTTCCCTTCCCCTCTTTCTCTCTCCCTCTCTCTCTCTCTCTCACACACACACATACACACACACATAGTGTTTTTGAGAGAGAGAGAGAGAGAGAGAGAGAGAGAGAGAGAGAGAGAGAGAGAGAGAGAGTACAAACATAAACAAAAATGCACACACACATACATAAACAAAGAATGCACACACACATTGAGAGAGGAAAAGAGAGAGAGAGCATGCATAAACAAAAAACGCACGCATTGAGAGAGGAAAAGAGAGAGAGAACATGCATAAACAAAAAACGCACACATTGAGAGAGGAAAAGAGAGAGAAAACATGCATATGATCCAAAAAAACGCACACACATTGAGAGAGAAACTAATTTAACATCGTAGGAAACTAATTAAAATTAAAAGACCTAAAGATCTAGCCGACGAGGAGTTGAACTCAAGACCTATTATTCAAGAGGGAAACGGCATAATCAATCTATCATACGTGGCATGGGTGATAGAAAGGTTATACCATTTATCTCTTTTTATTGGCACACACATCCACACACGCGCACACACACAAGAAGAAGAGAGTTATAACGTCGTAGGAAACTATCCTAAAAGACTGTTAAAGATTAGGTTAGATGTAGACTTACGTTAAATTAGATTTAGGTTTATTTAAGTTAAATTAGATTAGATTTAGGTTTATTTTTAATTAGATTTACGTTTATTTACGCTAGATTTAGATTTACGTTATATTAAATTAGATTTAGGTCTCCATAGACTGCGATGCCTGCATAAAGCGGGTGAAGAAAGCCCTCAATGGAATATAGGGTATTGCTGCCTTCACTCATGGTGGGCTCCGTCGATCCAAAAGTATTGGTGAAATGTTCTTATAATCCCTGTTAGTTTAGTTCTTTGTTTTTAATATAACATAATTTACGTTAGATTTAGATTTATGTTATATTAGATTAGACTTAGGTTTATTTAGGTTTACCGACACACACACACACACACACAAGAAGAAGAGAGTTTTAACGTCATAGGAAACTATCCCAAAAGACGTTAAAGATTAGGTTAGATGTAGACTTACGTTAAATTAGATTTAGGTTTATTTTTAGTTAGATTTACGTTTATTTAGATTTACGCTTATTTACGTTAGATCGAGTCCACGCAAGAATTACTTACGATTTAGGGTTTAGAGTTAGACGAACAGTGAAAAGATCTACTGTGAAAAGATGTTAAGATGCTGTGAAGTGCTACAGCTAGAGAAGAGGCAAAGGGGTTTTGTCCACTACATGCAGTATCATGTAGACGTGGGTCTGTAGATTTCTTGTACCCACAAATATAGGTATTGACCAATAAAGACGAGATTATAACCCGGTGGTTCTGATCTCCGTGCACCTCTAGACCGGCACCTCTAGACCGAGGTGTGCGGGGATTGGACATGACTAGAGAATGTGAGGTAAAGAGAGAGAGAGAGAGAGAGAGAGAGAGAGAGAGAGATAAGACGAAGAATGCCAATAGAATATTAAATTTGTTGTCCAGGTTATAAGATTTTTATCCTCATTATGAGTAGTGATGAGGATGTGGGACCGTCCAACCGAAACACCTATCTCTCAACGAGGGTCTTATGTCCTTGTAATCAATGCAAGCATGCTGTGCGACGGACAAGACGTGTTTATTTGCAGCACGTTCGCGAATTTGGCGAGTTCGATCCATCTATTATAGATCGAGTTGTTGCCAATTATAACTCGTCGGACTCTGACGCTGGCCAACAAGCAGCAATCTTGCAACCCAATAGACGTGTTCGCAGGCGCTTTGGTCAAGCAGCATATGTGAGGCCACAAGATGTAGCCTCTGACAGCTCGGGGGATGATCATGCAGACCACATTTAGGGTTTAGGGGAATACATAGACATGGAGAAGTGTCCGAAATGTGATTCCGAAAGATATCGAGTAGATCTCCATGGGACAAAAATTCCACAAAAGGTTTTGCGACATTTTCCTCTGCTTCCTCGCATCAAGCATTTCTTCGAATGTAAGTCCATGGCCGCCCTAGCATCATGGCATGAGGAGAATAAATCTTCGGATGGTGTGCTACGAATTCCTGCAGATTGCGCAGCCTGGAAACATATAGATGGAACATGGTCGGATTTTGCCAGGGAAGCTCGAAATTTGCGCTTAGGCCTGGCTATGGATGGCGTAAATCCATTTGGTCAAAGATCAACATCTTACAGTGCATGGCCCGTTGTCATCGTCAACTACAACATTCCCCCGTGGTTGACTACGAAGAAGGGGCACCTATGGCTAAGCTTGATTGTGCCAGGGCGATATAAAGTGGGGAATATAGATGTGTATCTTCGTCCACTATTGGAAGAGCTACAACAATTGTGGATTGGCATAGAGGTGGTGGATATGAGCCGACACACAGGACGACGGAATGCTTTGATCAGAGGCATTCTAATGTGGACCATGCATGACTATCCCGGGCTAACATAATGCTCAGGTGATCTATTGACACTCCTCACTCAGACACTGTAAATCTTGTTTTTTCCCATAGTTGATCTATTATCATGTGTATACATGCAGGGCTTCAAACAAGCGGATACAGAGCATGTGTCACATGTGGACCTAGACTGAATGCACGTAGGGCGCCCTCACTGAAGAAGCAAATCTACGAAGGTCATCAAGCGTATCTTCCAGAGAATCATGTGTTACGTGACGGCGTTTTGGGAAGAGAGCCACCAAGGATGTCTGCACAAGCATGGTTAGAGCAGAAGGAGATGTGCGATGACGGATTGCCTCCAGGGATGAAGCGACTATCTCTATGGTACGAGTTACCATACTGGCCCCGACTCATGATCAATCACTTGCTCGATCCAATGCACATATTCAAGAATGTGGGTAATCTACTATGGGACCATCTGACCGGCAAGAAAGATACTTTGGGAGCCAGAGTTGACCTTAGAAATGTGGATCGTATGGAGCAATATTGGCCGCAAACAGCGTCTGATGGATCGATAAAACTCCCTAAAGCACCATGGATTTTCACAGGAGCCCAAGAACGCAAAGTAAAAGAGACCATTCGATCTTTGCGGACCCCCACTGGCGTAATGCACTCGCTCCGAACGTGTTTTACTAAAGAAGGAAAGCTTACCGGTTTGATGTCACACGATTGGCATAAAATGTGTCAGGTACGTTCATAGTGGACTTTAATATCATTGCATAAAATGTGGACTTTAATATCATTGCTGCACATACTTTACAGTTTATTTTACCGGTTGCCATTGAGGGATGTTTGTCTCTCGACATCCGTAACACAATCTACAAACTTGCAAAGCTGGTGCAATGGATCTCACAAAAGGAGATCAACGTAGACTCCATACCATTCGCCAAACTAAATGCTGCGGAGCTTGTGTGCATGTTTGAGAAACATTTTCCTACTACCATGCTAACCATTCAGGTGCATCTTCTTGTTCACATAGTTTATGAGGTGGAAATAGCTGGCACAGTTCATTCCAGATGGATGTTCTTCTTAGAACGTTTCATGAAAACGCTTAAGGGATATGTGTGTCAAAAGGTACGTCCGGAGGGTAGCATGGCAGAAGGTTGGTTGGTATCAGAGTCCCTAGTGTACATTGGAGAGTGGCTAGACGGATTTGATAAAGCCCGGGACACGCTATGGCGAACCATAGATGATGAGCGCATATCTGGGATTGTCATGTGCAATCTCGGTGTTGAGAAGAAGATGACGGAAGATCTAGAGGCTAAAATCAACCGATTTTGCATGCTTCACAATCCAGTGATGCAAAAGTGGATTTCACAATATGAGGATGCAAAGCAAGAGCGACAAAGGGCACGAATCGAGTGGAGACGGGGAAGACGATCACCGATGCACTATCCGACGGTTCTGGAGAGCCTACCAACATTCATGAGCTTAAGATGGTTGCACAACCAATTGAAAAGCGCACAACAATGCGGTGACGAAGTGACTGAGGAAGAGTGGGAGTACTCTCGGGGTTGCGCGACCAAGGTAAGTTTGCAATGTACGACTAGCAAGTGACTTTATTTATAAACGTTTGAACGGCCACTCATAATCTTTGTTCGTTGTAGTATAAGTCATACACAGCAGCATGGTGTAAAGGTCGACATTTTAGGGTGGAACGAATCGACAAAAAGCGTTTTACTCAAGATTGTGGAATCATGGCAAAATTTGAACAGTCTAGTCGACGACGTTCCTCTGATGCAGATCCTGTGGTGGCGGAACTCACTTACTTCGGCACGCTGCAAGAGATTTTGAGGATCGATTACAGAGGATTTTTTTTCGACTTGTTCGACGTGCAATGGTTCAAGATAATCATGGAGGGTCGCAACGCTACTGTGCGTAGAGGAGAGTCTGGTTTTCTTGAGGTGGATTCTACTAAGAAATGGACTGACCTAAGAGACACTTTCGTACTACCCGAGCATTGTGAACAAGTAAGTATGTAAATAGTTAACATCCCCCTTTTACAAGTTATGTGCTTGAAAGCTCTCATGTAAGTTATGTGGCTCTGGCAGGTAATATTTCATCCTACAAAGTCTACATCAAACTGGTGGTACGTCATAGAGGTGGCCCCTCGTAGTGCAAGGACGTATGAAGGCTACCATGTGCCAATCACAACGGCATCAATGGAGGAGATCAGAGAAGATGCTCAATCAGAAGCCGCTGCGGTGGTGCCAGACGAGCATCAAGATGCTACTACTCTATATGGGATGCATGTAGAGGAGCTACAAAATGAAACAGAGGATATGTGTTTAAACGGAGAGCTCTATATAGATATAGGAAGTTATGCTGAGTTATGCGAGGATGAGAGAGAGATCTCTTAAAGCCACAAATATTGTATTTGAACAATTTTGCTCCGTGTTGTAAAAGCTCTGGCTCTCTAAGTACCTTCCATGGTGTATAACGCTCTTTTCTACTCGCGCTCACATCTTTTGATTGAAAATTCAGAGTTTTCGACTTGCCTCTTCTATCACTCAATTCATTGCGTCATTGTATTTATATGCGTCATTACGTCATTGTATTTAATGGTCTTTGCATCATTGTCTACTCTATTCATTCAATATTAAGTTTAAATATTCGTGTGTTTAATGCAGGTATGGATGATGAGGAGTTTCTTTCTTCTTTGTCACCGCAGCAGAGACAGTGGTACGTGGAGCGTCATCGCTCTGGCGCATCATTGCGCGTTCCTACTCCATCCGCATCTCCCTCTCTTTCGGAGCATTCGGCGCGCTCCGAAGCTTCGGCGTCGACGAGACGAGCTTCACACTCGTCTAGAAACCGGTGCTCTAGTGGTGGCGGTGGCAGTTGTTGTGGGGATTTCGCCACCGATGCCTCCACACTGCCTCGTGTTCGACGAGGCTCTTTACCCTCCCCTTCTTTGCCCGCCCCCACACCAGCCACAACATCGCCATCTACGCCAGGTTTTGCACGGCTGACTGTTCCTAGCAGCTACACACCTCTACCTACTCCGCCAGGAGCCACCCCACTCGACAGTCCTCGCTTCGAGGCCCAGACGCCGGTGGAGACACCTGACGTCCGTACCCCCATCGACACACTGCTAGAGACCCCTACCGGGACACCCAGGTTCACGCGTCGCCGGCCAGAGGGCTTGTCTTACTCCGTCGACTTCAGCGGCGGCATCATCATGGATGATGACGGCAAGAAGGTGATCTCGCGCATGCGTGGTCTTTGCTCTTAGCTGTTTAGACACTACATACTAAACAAATGGAGTGAAGTACCAAGTGATTTAAAAAACAGAGTCATCAGTATACTTCATGATGAGTTTCCCGTTCCAACATGGGATCAGCGCTTCAATGAAGACCTGATGAAGATTCGAATGCGCGAATACTGCAAACACAAGCGTTCCGAAGTGCAAAAAGCAATCAAGAATGGGTGGAACAGGCCAGATTGGCTGGCCAAAGAAGATTGGAAGAATGTGAAGAAAGCAGCACGCGAGAATCCCGACAAGTGGAAGCAACAAAAGGATGCAGCCAGAGCGCGAGTAGAGGCAGGGAGCTCGCACCACTTGGGGAGCGGTGGATGGGCATCATTTGAGGCCGATTTTGTAAGTGTTTTCGCATTGCTCTTTATGTTCGATAGTTTAGGGTTTATGAGTTTTTTAATTCTAACATAATGAAATCTTTGTATGTTTTGACAGTGGTCGATGACAAGACGTGATCCCACACCGTACGAGCGCGAGTACGTAGGCAGGAAGGGATTAAACGCCCTGATGGACATTCTCAGTTCTCGCGACGGCATGGTTAGTATTAGGGTTTACTCTTTTCTATTTTTTGTATTGTTTTATAAATGTCGTTATATGTTTATACTTACTGAAAGCTGTCTTATTGTCTTTTTTTGCAGAATCCGACAGATACGCCGCTTGGACGCGATGAGACGTCTGACTAGACGACGTCAGTTTAGCCGTAGCTAGATAGCATTAGTTTAGGGTTTCTCATAGCTTATGTATCATGAGACGGATTTTATACGTCTTTTTGAACCATGTATATTATTACATTTGTCACCGCAGTTCCTTTTGCCAATCAATTCTTTATGCCTATGATGTTGTACAATTGTCATTATTACATTTTTCAATCAATTCATTTTGCCTATGATGTGTACAATTGTCAATTTTGCAAACAATGCGTCTTGTGGGTGACTATTTTGGGTCTATTATCTACCCTTACACTTTTTTTAAAAAGTGAATCAAGTACAATATGGTTGATGGGTGGCAGGGTATTCAATGCCCTGTCACCAAAAAAAAATTCTCTCAGGCGTCGCTATAACCGTCGCTATTTATGGCTCTGTAGCGTCGCTATGAGCATCGCTATAGTCTTCTGTGTAAACGTCGCTATAACCGTCGCTATGAGCGTCGCTATATAGAGACGCTTATAGCGACGCATATAGCGACGCTCTCGTAGCGACGCTCGTAGCGACGGTTTTAGCAACGCCGGGGGTTATAAAAACCCAGTGTATTTCCGTCGCTAACAGCGTCACAAGAGCACACAACCTCTTGTAGTGGGAGTGCCTTTTTCGGGCGCACGTATATAAAGCGGCGCGGGCGGATGGGAAGGCATACTTACCTGGGTGGGGTCAATCGGTGAGCAAGAAGGCCGATGGCCTAGGGTCGGCCCCTCCATTGCTCTGCGGATGTGGGCCGCACCCTAGCATCTCCCTCTGCGGGAGAGTGCATGTCATAATTTGTGGCAGCGGGGGCTCGCGTTCGCGCGGCCCCCATTTCAATCTTGAGTAACGTTTATCGTGCGTAATGTCTGTGCCCTACAGATGTGTCTATCCCGCGCAGCCCCCTAGGTCTCCGCTCATCGATCATCGTCTGCATGTGTTTGCGCTGCAGGTTTGTCGTTCTCTCTCACACTCCCCTCCACTGAAAGATTTGAAGTTTTAAGTCTGCGCTCTGTAGGCAGATTGTGAAACCTCCTGACAACATTTAAGAGCTGCAATCCTGGAATTAGGATATGTGATTATGCATGAGCTTGCAACTGAAAGGTGGGTTAATAATCAATCTACCATCACCAACGTCTGAAAAAAACCGGGGTTGTGTGTAAAATTACCGGCTAGAATTCACTAAAACCGGGTCTCGTAGGACCTTTTCTTTAGAGCAAACCGGTTAACAAATAGGGGAAATCTTTAAAATACTGGTTTGAAAAAAAGTGGGCTTTGAGATAAAGTTTTACACTAGGGATAGGCTTAAAAAGAAAAAAAGGAATATTAGATATATAAGGAGATATATATAAGTGGTTTGTGACTCTGTGGACTTTGGAGATACGTATAAGTTATAACTTTATAAGTGTTTGGAAATCGAAATAGGCAAAGGGCCATTAAGGCCCAACTTTTAAGTGGCACGAGGCAGCAAGAAATTGGAATCAAATTATCAAACTTCCAAAATGGTCCTTGGGGCTTGGCGGAGCAGATTCTAGAAATTAACACATAGTATGATCATGCACCTAATACTTCTGGCTCTAGTCTCTGACTCCTGAGTATTAACTGTGAGCTACTTGCATGCAAATGCATGCCCATTGCCGCGCATCACATTCATCCAAATTCCACACAGGCACGCACACACACTCACAACTCACGCGTCGCACACTGCCACAAACACTCTCGTGTGAACACTGAGCGCAATACACAGTCACCCACCAATTTGATGCAAAAAGGTTCCGAAAGTTCGAAGTAGAAGAGGAGGAAGGGCATGCAGGAGAAGCCCTAAGCTTCCGTTGTATCTGCATGATTGGAGAGCCAGCCGAATCTGCAGATTTTGGTGCACTCACAACAAAGAGGCCTCAGGCAACAATCAACTCCAGCTTGCACACCATTAGCTCTCGATATTCCGTATTCGCACGAAAGGACAAAGGTGAGGGTCTCTCCTCACTCAGAACTCACAAAGACTTTATTTTTTAAGGTATGTGATTGAGATTAACCAATATGCGATCTCTGTTATCGGCCCTTCTTGTGGTTGATTTATGGCTTTTAACAAAATTTTAAAATGGAAGTTGTGTGCCGCTCAATATGTTTAAGAATCAGGATCATGCTCTTCTTTACCCAATATGTTTGTATGTATTTCTACTTCTATGAATCTAAATGTACAATAATGTTTGGGAGAAGTCATGTTTCTAACGACACACAGTTCCTTTTTAAGATTTTGGAAAAGGAAAACTTAGCCATGGAGTGGCTGTAAATGTTTTTGAACTTATGTGTCTCAATTTTAGAGGAATTTTTTAAATCCCCTCTCTTCCAACAGGCATTCTTGAATTTTGAAGTGGCATAGCTTTGAGGTAAGATACTTCTTTGGAAGGCTCAATTATACAATGTTCATGCATAGTTAGAGGGGATATTTTATGTATGTGCACACATACTTTGCGTGTGTGTGTGTGTATGTGAGAAGAGAGAGAGAGAGAGAGAGAGAGAGAGAGAGTTATGATATCTTATTAAAATGATTTCTCTTTTATGCTAGGATGTCTCAAAGAACGTTGTTTGCGATGCCACGCTTCACAAGGGAGCAACCACCTGTCAAGAAATCAAAGAAGAGGCGTCGTGCAAAAGACGGTTCCTCTATTGAACAAGTGGTGGAGCTTCAAGTGGAGGACAACATAACAGGTAGTAGTAATGATGGCTCTAATGCTTCCAAGGTTGTTGACTGAGGTAAAAAAGGAACTTCGTAGGCTTGCATGGAACCCTTCTTGGGCTGGAAGTAGGGGTGCATTTGAATGGGCTGAATTTGATCCTGTTAGTGCTAGGATGTTTTGTAAATATTGCAAGCAGGTCAATAACTCGCGCAGTGAGTTTGGTAAGAACGGATCTGCTAATGTCCAGCATAGTGCCCTAACTGAGCATGCAGGTACTAAAGCACATCGAGATGCACACTATATGTTTGGAAAAAATAAGATAACCATCGAAGATGGGGTTGAAAAGTGTCAAGATGTTGCGATGGTAAGTAGTAAATGACTGTTTGTTGCTAGCAGCCTACCATGTTGCCAAGGAGGATTTGGCTTTTAGTAAGGTTACTTCTACTCTGGATTTACTTGAGTTTTGTGATTGTCCAAACTTGGTGAGAGATTTGTATCAAAATGATAAAGCATGCAGCTCTTTTGTGCGTTATATTAGTGAGGACTTGCTGACAAAAAATATTGTTGCATCTAAATGCTTCAAACTTTTATAGCATAATGATGGATGAATCAACAGATATAGCCACAGGCCAGCATATGATTGTCTATGCGTCCTTCATCGAGGATTCAGATCTTGTTACAGTTTTTTTGGGACTCTTGGAGGTTGCAGAAGGTACATCTGAGCATTTGCATGAACGTGCAAGTTTCTTTTTGGCTGAGTTGCAACTTGATAGATAAAAAATGATATGTATTGGGACCGATGGTGCATCTGCAATGATAGGAAGGCACAATGGGGTGGTTACTTGTTTTAAACGAGAAAACCCTTACATGACTTCTATTCATTGTATTGCACATTGAGCTAGTCTATGCTTGGTTGATGCAGTGAAAGGCAATGCTTATGCACAATATATTGATCAAATTGTGAATGAGATTGCATCCACCTTTAGTAAGATCTCGATTAGAAGTGCTAAATTGGCAGATCTTGAAGCTGAATTTGGATGCGCAATGTTGCAAATGAGCCGCATTCATAAAGTGCACTGGTTAAGTAGATCTATGTGTGTGCACAAGGTATGCGAGTCTCTTGAAGCGCTACTCGTCTTTTTGAAGGAGAATAACTCTTCTCTCTTTGACAAGGTAAAAGATTTTCAGTTTGTATATAGCTTGCACTTTATGGCTGACATCTTGCAGCGGTTAGCGATGTTGTCAAAGATATTCCAGAGCACTTTTGTTGATATAACCGATGTAGTTGGTTTGATTGAAGCAGAGATGCGGCTAATTACTTCACAATTTATAGAAGTTCCTGTCATTGATATTAATGCTTTTGTGCTTGATGGCTTGGATTATCCTATGATTCCAGATTATGGACCGCGTAATGGACAGCTTGCAGCTCTCCGCGCCCTATTCGGGGAAACATGTATAGATCTGTTGAGCTTGAAAGAGAAAAATGTGGTAAGGATATGGATGCTGCTATTTATTTTCAAAAGCAATTTTCAGAATTCATTGTTGCTAATTTGCGACAACGCTTTCCCGATATGGGTTTATTGAGTTCTTTCAAAGCTTTATCTCCATGTTGTTTTCCAACTGGCATTGCATATCGGAACTTTGGATATGATATGATTGATAACCTTTTGTCATTTTATGGTGAGCCAAAGGTCTTGCACGGGGAGATTATAGACCCTCTAGTTAGTAAAGTAAATGAAAAAAGAGAGTATGATGTTTTTAGAGAGCAAGCACCTTATGAGTGGAAGGGCAGGGGTTTAAAATATGTATTTCTCTCTATTGGTAGAAATCCTACCACTAGAGAGAAATATCCAACCCTCTTGAAACTAGCAGAGCTTTCCATGCTACAATGTGCAAGTACAGCTGCTTGCGAACGTGGTTTCAGTGTCTAGAATCTTATCAAGACTCGATTGCGTAGCCATTTGAGCACTCGCAACTTAGACGCTCTAATGCGCGTATCCATTGAAGGGCCACCATTGAGAGCTTATGCATTTGAGGATGCCATTAAGTTGTGGAGAAATGGAGCAAAGACAAGTCGCCATCTCTTCAGCGAGTCCAAAAGGTAGTGTCTTAAATGTGTTCTTGGTTATTCACATACGTGATCAGCTAACAACGTGCATTGATTGAACCAATCTTACTATCCATTGTTCTTATGTAGGATGAATGGAGTGTTTATGGAGGATTGATGCATATCTCTTGGAGGTTGATGCTTCATTGTTTGTGAGATTGCTTGTCATGGTTAGTTTTGGTTATTCCAAGAAACTTTATGGTTGGACAATGATGGTTATGTATGACTCCCAGTGTGTGGCAGCTTATGATGCTTTATGGCAGGTTTTTGTTGGTTAATCATGTGGTTAGTTTTGGTTATTAGAGGAGAATTTATGGTTGGACAACCATGGTTATGTATAACAAAGCGTGTGGTAGCTTATGATGCTTTATGGAAGAGTATGTGGCAGCTTTTTGTTGGCTAAACATGTGGTTAGTTTTGGTTATTTCAGGAGACTTTATCGTTGGACAACCATGGTTATGTATGGAAAAGCGTATGGCAGCTTATGATGCTTCATGACAGAGTTTGTGACAGGTTTTGGTTGCTTAAACATGTGGCAGGGTATGGTTTGGTTTGGTTTGTGTTCATGGTTTGATGATGCATGCACAAGATGATGCTCACTGCTTATCAATATTACGACTGATATACAATATTGTTGGTCATGGCTTGTCATGCGTATGTGCAAAATTGGTCATATTGAGGTTATGGTGGTTATGACTTCGCATGAGCAACATGATTTTGGGATTTTGTCACGGTTGGTTATAAGGAAGATGATGCTGGTTATTAGTGGATATATGTTGATGATAGTTTCTTATGGATAATAGCTTGTTATGGTTGCCATATCAAATAGGTAGATGCAGTAAGTTCAATGTTTTTTAAATTTGTTTTACTTATGGAATTGAATTTTTTCATATTCATACTGATGTTCTGACTTGTTTGTTTGGGGGGAGGATAGCTGGCTTCCTCTTTTTGCACATGTCTCGATTGAGCAATCAAAGGGAGCCAGCTATCTTCTTCCCGTAGAGAGCTCGGCTTAGCCCATGGATTTGTGTCCATGGTGATGGGGTTCGAATCCCCTACTCTCTTCTTACTTGGTTTGGTTGTAGTTTATGCAGGTTGACATACCAAGATCAAGTGGTCATTCAAGGTGCAAGTATTTGTTACTTTTCTTAAGCTATGTGGTATGAATGTAAATCTTGGCATTTGTTTTGATAAATTGTCCATCTAGATGACTTCTTTCAGAATGAGCAACGATTCTAGTGATATAATTATGAGCAATAGGTCAAACCAATAGAGGTATGCATTTAGTTTCTTGTTTTTCCATTATAAAACATATTTTTGTGGTCCATTTTCTCTATTTTGTCTTGCTTTAAAAAAAACGGTAATTTTTTTGGGCTTCTTTAAAAAACCGGTTAATCTTTCTTCTTTCCCTTTGAAACCGGTTAGAGATCTCAAAAACTGGCTAAGATTTTGGGACGCAGGTATTTTAGTTGGTTTACATATAGGTTTTGCGCAGACCCTGACCATCACCCACACCTTACTTACATCTTTGCAATTACATCTTGGAACAAAGAGGAAGAGGTTTCTTCTGCCCTTGCTTCTACGGGAAGGATCCCTCTCATCCTATTCTAGGCCGCTCAACACTCCTGTCAAGAGCAAGGACATGTTGGAAGAAACAGGCATGATGGGGGACATTCAAATCGATCGCATTTTGTTTAGCGCAGGGATCATTGGCTGGTAGCCAGTTTTGACTTGGACTTGAAGGTATGGGACGCTATGGGCAACGAGAAGATGTGGCAAGTGAGCCACAGCAAGAAATGGGACTGGGGTTGCTCTCAAATGGTATGCTCGGTTCGCCGAGCCAATGGCTAGAACGCGGGCTTTGGTAGCTAGAATCCCTATGACGGTCTCATGATTCAACAATGGGCGTTGAGAATGAGCGACACGGTGGCAGAAGCCGTCAGAGTCCTCGCAAGCCAGTTGCTTTTGGGCCACGATGCCTATAAAGCGTGCCCATGGGGTAGGCTTGCTATACGGTTTGACACTTTTTTGGTTTGGGCTTCAAGGATTCCCATCCAGCTCTTGCTTGCATACAACAGTTTGCACCACTTTCTTTGGGGGCAACTTCTTTCTAGCCTGCAAGGTACAAAAGGCAACATCTCTTCTCCAGGGCAATGCTCATACACCATAGTAAAGCTCTAAAAACATGAGTAAAGTTCAAGAGAGCGTTTACTTTGGCATGGTTGACTGAGCACTATGATCACGACGTGATTACGGCTTGGAAACATCTAAGGATGCGGAAAGACGATACCCTGGCTACAAATTGTCAACGATTTTGGGACACTTTTTTTCCTATTGCTTCTCCCTTTTCTGGAGGGATTTTGTAGCAGATTGTCTAAAGAGGTTTGGAGATGCAAGAGCATCCAGAACAGAAGCTCATGGAACACACAAATGATAGTTTCTTCATGCATTCATGCTCCTTGACTTACCCATCGGACAAGCCACTGTCAAAGTCAACGGGGAAAGAGTCTTCCAAGGAGAAGCAAAAGTGCAAGAAATAGAAGAAACACATGAAGGCTCAACCAACGAATACAATTTTCCGCCAATCAAGTCAAAGACCAAGATGAAGGATAAGTCAAAGACTTGCAAGCACTCAATTCTCCAGTTGGTGACAGAGTTAATGAAAGAAGCAGCATGTGATGGACGTGGGGCATTGGCTGAGCATGCGACATGAGAGGTTCCCAGCTATGTGGGCGCTTTGGGTCTTTTGATGCAGATATTGGTGCGTGTGGCCGTACAACATTGGTAGGGGTGCTTATAAACCGGTGCTTTTGGACATCACTACACTTGGATGACATGAATTGGTATCAAGCCTGGCATGAGGCATAGATGGCCGGGCAATATGAGCATGCCGTGGATGGAAAGCCACTATCTAATAGTTGGGTTGAGTTCAAAGACAAGCTCAAGGCTCATTTTATGCCACCGCAATACCTTGATCGCTTGAAAGAGGATTGACAAGGCCTCAAGCAAAATGGGATTTCTGTTATGTCTTTTTATTGCCGTATTTTGTAGATTCATGTGAAATTTAAATGAGAATTGCTAAGAGGCTTTCCTCTTTGGTTTGGACAAGTACATCAAATACGAATTAGAAGTCTTAGACCCTACTGATCACAATGCCACCGTCAGGATAACTCTTAAGCAAGAAACGAAGCACAACAAAGGTAAATCAAAGGAGAACAAGTCAAGTATCTTATAGAACAAACAAACTTAGCAGAGTGGTAAGAACAATGGTAAGAACCACAAGTCATCTCCTTCTCAATCTTCAACTACACCTAGAGCATAGAACTCTTTACCTAATAGTGATAAAAAAAACCTTCTCACTTTTGCACTACACCTAGAGCACATAACTCTGTACCTAATAACTTTAGAAAAAGGAAAGGCTAAAACTAAGAACCCCCCTTGTTGGGTTTCAAGATCTTACTATTGGGTCTACACCATGGGAAATACTCTTGTGATATATAGATATACACACCACTCCTTTTGTGATTCATGTATGCAAGTTGGAGTAGCTAATTTTAGTCGTTACATAATGTAAATGATTTATCAAGAAAAATATAGTGTGTGATTTGCTTTGAGCTATTGGGAATAGCCCATGGGAAACAGTCTTGTGATAGATATATATATATACACACCACTCCTTTTGTGATCCATGCATGCAAGTTGGAGTAGCTAATTTTAGTCGTTATATATTGTAAACGGTTTATCAAGAAAAATATAGTGTGTTATTTTCTTTGCGATCGGCCTCTCTCTCTCTCTCATTCTATTTCTTCTACTCACCCTCCTCTCATGGCTAAGCTTCACTTCCACCCACCATAGCCATGCCCCCTAATAGTGGTATCAGAGTGCTAGGTCGGTGGGTCCCTTGGTCGTCTTATTGGCAACAAGAATTGGTGCAACAAAAGCATTCTAAAACACAGCTTGATAGAGATTGCAACAAAGGTCGAGCATGGCAAACTAATATGAGCATGGCATTCTAAAATGCTGCAAGTTTTGAAAGTGGTGGCGGTCTTGCAAGAAGCACTGCAGTTGGTGGACTTGAAAGTATTTTTTGCATTCCAAAAAGCTGTTGCTTAAGCTCCAATAGAGGCAGCAAATCACATGAAGGCTCAACCAATGAATACAATTTTTCGGCAACGAAAAAAGGATCAAGTCAAAGACCAAGATGAACGTTAAGTCAAAGACCAAGATGAAGGTTAAAGCAAAGACTTGCAAGCATTCAATTCTCCAGTGATAGAGTTAATGAAAGAAGCAGCATGTGATGGACACAGGGCATTGTCTAAGCATGCGACATGAGAGGTCACCCTTTCCCAGCTATTTGGGTGCTTTGGGTATTTTGATGCAGATATTGGTGTGTGTGGCGGTACAACATTGGTAGGGGTGCTTATGGACCGGTGCTTTTGGACATTATGAGACTTGGATGGTGGTGCCAATGGAGCGAGGATGAAAGGGCCCATGTCAGGGATTATAAGGGGCTATGCCATGCATGTTAAGGATACTCTATATAAGGTATACCTTAAGTGCACGATGAAGGGATGCCTCCAATTTTTGGGACATCTTTTGATAGTGAGGATAACCACCTTATTACTTGCGTATGTATGATCATTTGATGCCTTGGAAGACAAAAAGGACTTTAAGGAAGGAGGCCAAAGGTCTGACAAGCGATACGCTTTCTGGGCTTTGAGGTGCAAGGAAAACTAAGCTTTTATTTAGCAATTTGATAAAGTTTATAACAAAGAAATTCTAGGTAAGATCCCAAAGATATGAAAGCTGCTTCTTTTCTGAAGCGGAATGCACAACAATGGTGGTCAATCTTCCTTTTATGTGGACAAGCACTCGTACCTTGGGTGGGGCCAACTATGGTAAAAAGCAAAACACTTCATGAGAGCTACTCAATTTGAAAACTTGAAAAAGAAGAATAAGAAGACCAAAGTGTTCAAGGATGCGGTCAAGCAATACAGTTTGATACTTTTTTCGGCTTCAAGAATTCCCATCAAGCTCTGGCTTACATACATTAGCTTGACACCACTTTCTCTCGGGGCAACTTCTCTGAAGCCTCCAAGATACAAAAACAAAAATGTTTCTTAACGTCAATGCTCAAACACAGTGGTTGAGCTTGCTTGTACAAAATCTATCCTATATATAATGCAACTTAAAATTTTAAGGAAGGAGGGGCATCCATGTGTCATGCGTTGGTTGACTTAAAAGAGAACCTTACAAAACCTTTCGTCTAAAATGCTAAGAAGAGGAATTGAAAAGACTTGGTAGTGGCAAGTCAAAAAACTTTCTCCTTTAAAGTGTACATAAAGTAAATGTACCAGCATAAGTGCACATAACAAAAAATGGTCAATTTTGATGGACCTTGATGAAAATCTTATTTTTGAAGATTTATTTCTCTTTATATTTTCAAAGGGCTTTTTTAAAGACCAATATTCATTTTTTTAAAAAAATTGTGCAAGTTTATATTTTAAAATTTTAAAAATAACTATAAAGAGGTGCTTCTATACCTTTTCTTAAAGTGCTTGAAAAATTGTTGAACATGAGGCACCTCCCCTCCCATTCATCGATTACTTCATTGAGTGTCTGTACGTACGTGCACATGGCAGACACTAATGAAAACTCAAACATTGAGTATGTTTTCATGAAGAGAGGGGCTTGCCTACTTATGACAAATTTGGGCCATCCATAGGCTAGCTCTAGATGTAGCTCAAGTATGTCAGGAGTGGGAAGAGAGAGAGAGAGAGAGAGAGAGAGAGAGAGAGAGAGAGAGATTAGAGGGGCACTGATCAACAAGAAGAAGAGAGTAGAGAGAGGTTATGTCTATGTGTGTGTGCATGTGCGTGTGAGTGAGTGAGTGTGTGTGTGTGTGTGTGTGTGTGTGAGAGAGAGAGAGAGAGAGAGAGAGAGAGAGAGAGAGAGAGAGAGAGAGAGAGAGATCAAAGAGGCACTTATCAATTAAAGGAAGATAAGGGGAGAGAGAAAGAGAGACACAAAGATCAAAGAGAGATCGGTTTTCAATAACTGTTCATGTCAAAGTATCCTCAGTTCTTAGAAAAGCTGATAACTAGGATTTTCCTTGTGATGAAAAAGTGGGTCAACTACACGCATAGATAGATAGATAGATAGATAGATGGAGGGAAAGAGAGAAGAAGAAAACAAGTTCTACCTTCAATAAATCGCAAATGTTGGACCTTTTCCTTAGAAGGAAATTTTGATGACCATTCTACTACATTTGGACAATAAAGGGATTTTTAAATCTGTGTCATGTGTGTGTGTGTGTGTGTGTGTGTGTGTGTGTTGGACGGATACGGCGCGACGGACGTCAGCACAACAAGAACTCACCTAACAAGATTTGTCAGCTAAGGACGAAGCTCAATCCGTAGGTGCGTGGAAGCTAGCATAGGGTGTTAACCTACACTCAACCGACTCCTAACTAATTCCTACAGAGGTCTCTGCCCAATGTCTAAGTCACAGCCTTCAAGAGTGCATAAGAGGAAACTTCCTACAACGCTTTCTAGAGCCGAATACACATCAAACAATCTCGAAACACCACAGAACTTGAAGGAGACCCTACTAACACCAATAGGTCGCTCTCCCTAAGGTCTATGAACCAAAATCCCAACCCAAAACACCTGGTGCAAAATCACATAGGATGTCTGGCCGAAATTTATAGGTCTTCATTTCCGAAATCTAAAGTGCCGAATGTGTATCTCTACTCAATGCGAACACGTGGATATGCTGCAATGCAAAATTGGACAACGTATGCTCACCGAATCACCTGATGAAGCTCGTAGATGGAGCTCGCAAAATCGGACCGTTCGCGCGCAATGTAGGTATTGGCGTGTAGCTCTCATCGGGGGCAACACGCTGCACTTCTTCGCACTTGATTCCGACCACCGGTGCACGCGTAGCATCAAGATGAAGCTCTCACTCTCTCTCGTACACAGTACGCTCACTCACAAACTTCAAAAACTTTTTTTACAATGACAAAAGGTTTTCCATTAACGTCAAAAAGTGGTATAAACACCTTACAATTCTCAAACCCTAATGTTCCAATTTAACCATCTACTCAATCTAAATGTCAAAACTGGGATACAATCTAGAAACTTCTGTAAGCCCCAATATTTACAAGGTGAAATATCAAATTTTTCTCAATAAATGAATAATTACAAAAAATAATAATCTACCGAGCCGTCATTTTCCGTAGGGTGTGTCCAGCTTCTAACACTCCCCCCATCCTTGCTCATGTCGTCCTCGACATGGTTGTTGAGCTGCTTCTTCATCTTAGGCTTTCTCTCATCTTGAGCAGCGACTTGTATCTTGCATGTTGAGCCAGTAGTGTTGGGCCAAATATGTCAGAGCTGATTGTGAAGAAGCTGGTGTAGAAAGCTTCTTCAAAGGCCTAGAGGTGGTAGGATGGCAAAAACACGATCCTTTGATACAATGCATGTATCACCTCCTTGGAAGGCTGACCAGACAGATTGTATGCACATCTGTATGTATCTTGAAAGAAGAAGATATTGTCTGTTGCCTGGCCTGGCTTGAACGTCTCAAAGACTGCCAAAAGGGTTTTGCAAATCTTTCTCATCATAATGCAAGATAGGCCAGGCGAGCCAGTGAACAATTTGATGGCGCCCGTTAGGGTTTTCACCATGTATTGAACACTTATTCTCTTGCCTACCTTCAAGCCTGGCAACTTCAGATAGTTTAGCCAAGTAGGTTGGCTTCTTTGTAGTAGCTCCTGGGCCTTCCACATCCGCATCCTTGGTAGAGGGTAGAAACTTAAGTTATCTCTGATGACTTTTGGTGCCTCTACCAGATGGATTAGGTACTGTGGATACTTTGTCAGCCATGACTTTTGGTGCCTCTACCAGATGGATTAGGTACTGTGGATACTTTGTCAGCCATGCCTTTCTCCACTTGGGCTAGGAGTCGACTACCAACTTTATCCCTTCAGGCTTGGAAATGTCTGATGTGTACAGTGGTACTGTTGTCTCTTCTCTGATTCTTTTGTTGATCGTGGTTGCTTCGTACTTTAGCAAAGGATATGGGAGAGAGGGCTGTAGCCATTCACGCCGAAGGTTGCTGGCGTCTATCTTTTGAATGGTCATTGATTTAAAAACCCTCTACTTCCATTCCAAGGCTTCTTTGGCCATTTCTCTGATTTCCGCTTCTATGGCCTTTCGCAACTTCTCTTCTTCTTCTTGTGTCAGATCTTGTGGCTCTTGAGAGGGTCCTACAAGGATTTCCTCTTGCATGGGTGTGTCCACAGGATCTGCCACATTCTCTAGGTCTATTCCTTCCATGGCTGCTGGCCCTGTGCTTAACTTCTCTTCTGCTTACTGGCCTCTCAGCTCTTCTAATTGCTTTTGGAATGTCTGATTTTTTGCTTCAGCTTGCTCTCCCATATTCACAAGGAGGTCGTTCAAATCGGCATTGATATTTTTTTCTTCTTCGAGCTTTCTCTTGATGTTTTTCAGCTCATCCTGCATTGCCTTGTGCTCTTCTTCCATGCGGGTTTGCATGACCACTGACCCCTCGGCCATCATCAGCCTTTGCTTCTTCTCTAAGGTCAACTCCTTCTGGAGCTCTTTCATTTGTTCTTCATAAATCTGACTCTCGGAAGTGGTGTGAGTCGAGCTAGTAGCTCTGACTCTGGCAGGAGATGCCCGTAACCGTTGGATGGTTTGATCTTTAACTTTAAGCTAGTCCTTGAGCTCGATGACCTCATCCTGGCTAGCCTCTTGCTCTATCTCTGCCTTCTCTTTGGCATTTCCCATGGCTTCCACTTCCTTGGACTCTTCAGCAAGTTGTAGGGTTAGGTTGTCCCTTTCCCTTTCTGCATCTATCAATGTTTTGCTGAGTTTTTTGTACTCTTCTTTGGCTTCTTGCAGTCTTTGAGCTGCTGCCTGATTTTCTCTTTCCATCGCCTGGCATCTTTGCAAAGCCTTTGCCAGACTGGCTCGCAGCTCTGCTTCTCTCTCTCTATGCCTTTGTCTTTGTTTTTGTAAAGTGTCGACTTCAGACTTGATCTGCACTTCAGTGGCTTTGAGAGTAGCCATTGCACTTTTCGTGGCCATTGATTGTGCCCTAAGCCCGGTTAGCTTGGTCATCACCACATCCCAATCATCAGTGGGTGGCTGATTTCTGCAGGTCCACTGTATCAGTGGCCATCTCTTTTAGCTCCACTAACCGCAGGCTTCACATCTGCTCTTTGGGCCCTGTGCTTGCCAAGTCAAATGCAACTGTGTCTGCCTCTTCTTTTGAATATCCAGCAGCTAGTAGATCAAGAAATGTGTTATACCTTGCTTCATTTAGCTCTGGCTGCTCACTTTTGGGCTTAGCTTCTTCTTTTTGCTCTTGTTCTTGGCTCTATTCTTGCCTTGAATCTTCTTGATGTTCAGGTTTGTCTAGCTCCTCCTTCTGTTGAGTTTGTGGAGGGCTACGAGGAGGTGGTGATGGCGGTGGGCTGGACTCACAGGGCTGGACGGTGGAGTTGCCGGCTTTTTCTTGAAATCCCTGTCTGCCTTTGTCTTTCTCTCTCTCTCTCTCTTGGCCTTCGTGCTCTTCTAGCAGTTGTTGTCGGACTTCCTCCACTTCTGCTTCTGTAAATGGTACATGTGGGATATTTTCCGCCGTGGCATCCATAATCTCAAAATTCTTAATATAGTCTTCAAATCTATCTCTATGCACCCTTCGGGATGATCCCGACATTGCTTCTAGTGACGGCTTCCATAGCTCGCTCAAATCTCCCTTCAGGGCTCTTTCGACTGTGAAACTTTCCATTAGCCGCTCTAGTCGTGCCGCTTTCTGTGATTTTGTCTCTTTGACCGACACTTGTACAGATTCCTTCTTTCCTTTTTTCAACTCTAGCTCCTCCTCTTGCATGGTCTCTAACCGGCGTTTCAACCTTGTGGCAACCCTTGGTGCTTTGGGCTGTTCCTCTTCCTTATCTTCCTTGAGCCTTAGCCAGTCATTTTGTGACGGAGTGTCAGGCCATCTTCCCTTGGCGTGCAATGCCCCATAAAACACTTTCGTGATTAGCTCGCCCGGCACAATGTAGGTGGGGTTCTTGTTGCCCATCTTCACCAGATTGTCATGTATATAAGCTGCATAGTTGATTACCTTTGGCTTGCTCTTGTGCATTGTCCAGGTGAAGGTTGTGGCAATTTCTCCAGGTGGCATTCTGTACTTTTGTGGCCGCTTTGTACACATATGGAAGTACTGGTTGTACAGTTGACTTATGATTGCCACTTTAGGGTTGGCAATGTCTTCAAAGGTGTAGTTGCCTTTCTTTTCTGTGTACATCTTTATTTCGTCTCTTCTTTTGGTTACACTATCCCCTTTGTTGGAGAGGTCTAGTGCACCTGCCACTTCTTTCTCTGTGACTACAATCTCCGTGTTTGGCTTGCCCTGCAGATCCGTAACTCTAGCCACTCCATCTTCTTTGATTGTTGTCACAAATTCCCATACTCTTTTGATGTCGATTCCTGCCGGCACAGGTTCAAAATGATTGTGGAGATATATCTTCTCTAGGTACTCTGCCATCTTGCTTCTGACAAACTCATTGAGCTCCCGCAGTAGCACGGGTAGCTCTATTACATTTCCTTCGGTGTCTTTGAACACGCCTTGGAAAATCTTCAGTTCATTTGACTCTAGCAAGTCATCTTGGATCCATGTGCTGGTTGGATTTAGAGTTCCTTTCGGTATGACGAGCGGCTCTACTTCTTCCAAGTAATCTTTTATGGTCATCCTCTTCTTCTTTGCTGGTGACTTTGTGGCTGCCATAGATCCTGTTGCACTCAGTAGTCCGAAGTTAGCGTTTTTTCCATATCAGTTGAGAAAATGAGTTTTAACTATCCAAATGACTTGAAAATTGAAAATAAAACTTAAAAGGAACTTGGGAAACTGTGCATGTGCTCACAGTACAATTCTGGCAAAAATTTATCAATTAGACATCCTACGCGTAGGATGTCTTTTTCATGAGATTTTGGTGATACTTGACATGCTGGTGGTCTTTGGCATGTGCAACATGGTGAGGCGGTCCGGGGCGGGCAGCAAGAGAGGTGACCTCTAAACACCCCTCAAGGATCCCGTGCTGCTCAATTGGGGCTGGGGGCAACCACAAGCATAACACAATAACTAACCCACAACCAAACCCAAACAAGATAGGGGCACCACCTAGTTAGAGAGCGAACTAGGACGCAAAAGAGGAGAATCCCTTAGCAATACAAACAGGAAGGAAGGGTACACTATCACTAATTTAAATGCTACCAATACACACACCAAAAAAAAAAAAGAGAGAGAGATGTTTGTGAAAGAATTTAGCTTCAATTTTAATGATTGACGTGGGTGTATGAGCAGCTTGGAGGAGAGTCAAGTGACACGATTAAGTTTGATGATGTTGCAATCTACACATTATCTTAGGGTTATGGGAGACCTCTGACCATACAACCCTCTTATAATGTTTTCCCAAGCAACAAAAACAAACACAAGAGCTCTTGAGTCACATACAAGCAGATACTACAAAAGAATCTCAAAATGAAAACGCATCACCTTAAACCAAACAAGATGAGGTTGCCAAGCGTGAATTGGAGATACTCAAGAGAGTTTTGACCCGCGATTTGCACCCAACTTATTGATTAAATTGATGCTCAAGAGTAGGTACAACTGTAATTGGAAGTTATGAATCACTCACTCCCTTGCAATGTTACAACTAGCTCAAAGAAGCTTTCCTATACACCACATGTAATGGTGCATAGAGAGCTCACTCTCACTCCCTAAAACTAAGGTGGTGAATGGCACGCTCAAAGTAGTGAGCAATAGTGTAGGGATCTTGCCTTTTACAAAGGGAGAAGGGCTCTATTTATAGGTGAGGAGAGCCCTAATTAGGATTATACCTAATCAACATTTTCATAGAAAACCATGTTTATGAAATTTTTTATATGTTCTTATGAGAGTGGGGCTCTCTTGTCTCTTGAGTCACATGGATGTGGGCTCAAGAGGTGAGAATTATTGAGGTGAAATAGAGAAGATTCTAGAGAGGTGAGTGATTTTTTGTGTGAGGTTGCCTACTCCACGGTAGAGTAGAGTGGGTGCAATTTACAAAAAAAGGGTTAGCAGTTAGTGTTAGTAGTTTGAAGTTAGTAGGATGGGGTAAAATTACATGGCATATGCACTCAAGGTGCATTATATGATTTATACAATGATAAAAAGTAAGAGAAGGATGAGAATATACACAATTTGGTGGAAACCACAAGATGTAAATGAAATTTTCCACCTTCTCTTCCAATGAATGAAGTGGTTGTAGAACTTTGTCGGTGCACTTCTTGTGTTAATAGTTGGCAGACTGGGGTCCACTCAAAAAATCCTATCTCACCGCTGGTAGCTCCAAAAATCATGAAAACATTTGAGGTGATTATTCAGATTGTGGGCTACATTTTCTTTGTTGATTACTTCTTCAAATTCCGAGCGGAGATAGGTGCCAAAATTGTCACCAAAAAGCCTGTTTTTTATGCCTGCAAAAGTCTTTTAGTAGCCCCCTCCTTTGTTGAATTTGTACAATGTATCCAAGAGTGAGCCCCTCCTTTGTCATATCATAATACAAAGCATCCAAGTTTCCCTTTACACATGCATGGAGAAGGATTATTGGTGAATAAAGCAATATATACATGGTGGGACTAGTGTATAGACTATTCATGGATTTTAGCTCAATGAGCACATGGTGTTAGAATAATGAGTAAAAAAGAATAAAAAAAATATGGAGGAATTATGGATATGGAAAGATATTGGAATCATATGATATGGCCCCTCTTTGTATTATTTTGGGTGAAAGAGGAAAAGGTATGCAAGTAAATGAACATAATATAATAGACATGACTAAGAAAGTAGAAATCAATTTTTTTGTTTTCATGAGGGTGAGGGTGAAAATGTGGGGGTGATTTGTATAAAAGAAAAATATGAGGTTAGAGTATGTACACATTGGCAAAAAATACACTTATGGTGGAAGAGGATGAAAGAAGGCATACATAAATTTAATAAAATACACACTAGGTATAAATATTTGAATAAAATATCAAAATAATTATAAAAATCCATATATTTAGGCCATATATATAATGAAATATTTACACACAAAGAGGCCATAATATACCTTTTTTAATTATTTTTTTATTTTTTTGGCTAAACTAGCCTAGTGACTAGCTAATTGAGGGTTTTTAAGAAAATATGGGAAAAGTTCCCTAACTCACACACGCCTATATACAGTGAAATGGTAGGGATAGCCATAGTGATTGGGTGAATTTGGTAGGGTGAGGTAGCTCACTATGACAATTTTGAATAGCTGAAAATCGGTTATCAATGGCTATATGATTGGAATTGGGTTTGGGTATCAAAAAGTGGATTTTTGGGCACATTCAGGCTTTAGGCTTACAAATTGGGTAGAAAGTCCACAACAGGTAGCAAATGATATCCAAATGGGTTGAAAATTGATATATGGTCTCCTTGCACCATGGTAATTGCTCCCATGATGTCATTTCTTGCACAGAAGTTCAAAAATGAGTTGGAGACATCCTACGTGTAGGATATCTATTTCATCAAAATTAGCTTGAGATTTGTTTTGTGGGCAGCTCTTGGTATGTGGAACATGGTCATGCTCTTGGATTTTGATTTGGAAAATATTTGATGTTGGTAAGACCATGTGTAGTGTTTTTGGGCTCAAAAAAGTGTATCCTGGAGGTGTTGTGGGTCAAAAATGATTAGAATGGCTTCAAACTTGATATATGAGCTCTTGAAGGTGATATAAAAAGATCTTGAATGGACAAACACCCTCTGTAGGCCAAAAATGTCAAATAGACATCCTACGCGTAGGATGTCTACTTCATCATTTTTGCAAGTAACCACACAGATTGGTTGGCAATGTGCTCATGAATGTATTGTGCAAGTTTCATATGATTTGGACAAGTTTTGGTAGGTCTATGGCCCATTATTGCCTCTATGCCCTGACTTTGCGTTTTTTCATACATATGAGGTCAATTTTGGTCCAAATGTGATGAAACTTGATGGCTAGCATGTAAAGGCTATTTAAAAACTTTGTGCACTGAAAAATGTTGGGTTTTGTGCCCAGAAATGGCCTTGAGACATCCTACACGTAGGATGTCTCTTGATGATTTTTTTATGAAAACTGCCATTGGTGCCTGCCCTTAGTCCCCCTGAGTCCCTTTTAAGCCTCATTTCAACAAACAAGTCAAACAGATAGAAAATAACTCACTGTGTGGATTTCAGAGCCTCCGAGCTGTTTTCTGACTTTTGGCGTGCTTTTGCCAATGAAATTTCTTGATGTTGGTCTCCATAGCTTCCCGATCCCTTGGGGATCCTTGCTGTATGGTTTTTGTTGACTTTGGCTTCATCGGAGCTCTGTTTGGCAATTTTGTCACTCTAGAAGCACCCGTGGTTGTGTTTACATGTCTTTGATGATGTGGTAGTCTACCACCATAGGACTTGGTTGTTGATGGTCTAGGAAAGCCGCTCGTGAAGTTTGGTGGCAAACGGACATGCGGTTTGGCTGCGAGAGCTATTGACGCTTTGTGTGTCTGATGACGTTTCTGAAGTTTAGTGTCATTTTGGGTCACCTTTTGGTCATGTGGGCTACATAGACTTGTCGAGCATGTCGAGATGCTCCTACCCATGAATTTTGGTAGCATTTGGACGTCTCTCCGCCGATTTTCCATTTGGTGGTCCCTTGCGGGGCTAGAAATTAGGGTTTTTCCCGATGGTTTTCTACTGCCTTTGGACATCCAAGACTGGTCTCCTATGCTAGGGTAAGCTGCCGATGAAGTCTCATTGCTTTTGGGTTCGCCGTTAGGTGTCCACTTCTACTTGTAGGTCTCTACCGCCCGCTTTCTGTGTGAACCCTATGCTAGTTTTCGCGACAAAACGACAAACATGCCCGAAAAGCTCAAGGTGGTGAGTCTACCTCTCATGTCTGAAGCCCGTCGGGTAGTCGTGCGCGTCGTAGAAGCTGCTGGAAGTTCCGTTCGCTCTAGGTGGCAGAAGCTCTTTCTCAAAGGTCAATAATGGAAATGAGCTAAAAATGAAGTGAAAAATTCTTATAATGGGGATCCCCGAACCACTTTTCATGAAATTTGACATGTGCTCCCAACTTCTTGCGAGATGCGGTTTAGGCTTAAAAGTTTTTTGATCTGGACTCCATTTGCCCAGTTTACGAGAAATTTGACGTTTCGGTCAAAATCTGACCAAAACACGCTTTTCGCTCCATTCACATAATTGCACCCCCAATGTACCATAGGTTGTCCTATAGTCACTGACCATCCCCATGTTTTTTTGTTTTCCATTACGACCGTTTTTCACCTGCTTTTTGTATTTTTGAAGTTTTTCTTTCGAAAATTAGTAAAAATAAAAGGAAAATAGCAAATCAAACCTAGAAGATCTCCAAAAATCATAATAAATCAAAAACATCATTGCAAAACACTATATACACTCACATGCAATTTTTATGGCCCGATTTCTTTGTTTTATCAATATTTTGCCCGAAAAATGGCTATTTTTACTTATAACACATACCTAGGGGCTTGATTTGGCGTTTGGCCCCATATACTTGTAGATTCATGCTGTATAAGGGCATATGTACTTGGGTTAGTCCAGAAAATTTTGCAATCAAACAACAACCGTTAAAAATAGTCAAAAGCCATGTCCTTTTTTGCTCTTTCTGCCATTGGGTCCGCATTTGAGAATGCCTCTCCCCCTCCTAGCCGGAGTCCTCCTGGACGACAAGGTATTGCCTCGGAGTATGTGCCGTGCACGGGTTGAAAAATTAATGCTGTGAAAGAGAAGGGTATAAGAAAGATGCTTATTGGCATTCGCCGTCGAGGTTTCCTGTTTTCTTTGCAACAAGTAAAAGCTGTAACTCGACTGCTCTTTGTTTGATTGTCTTTTTGAAAAAGTCGCTTGCTTTGTTGCTACTGTCGATATGGCCGTAGTCATCTCCTTGGAGAGAATTTTCATGGCTGAATTGGCCGTAGACCTTGTCTCTTTTGCTTTCCATTTGTAGCTTTGTTTTGCCGGTCTTTGTAGGTTTATGCTACTGCCTTCGTTGCCATTGTTTCGTTGCTGATGGGCATCCACATAAGTCTGTTTGTTGGTTTCATATGCAGTTGTATGACTTCCGATGTTTCTTGTACTAAAGGGAGTTCCTTTTGCTTCGGTTTCGGAATCCAAATGCGAGTCGCATTTGAGTTGTTGCTGAGCATTTTCTTTGGGATCCATATCTGTTTTATTCCCTTGGTTTTTGGTGGAACTATCTGCTTTGGTTGAATTCCTTTGTTGTATTGTGGTTTGTTTGCCATGTCACATCTATCCTTTCGCACCCAGACTTGTTTCTCTCGTGTTGCTAACTCTGGTCTTTTCACTGCGGGTCGGTGACTTCTTATGCATGTAGCGAACATGGTTGGTAGTTTCCTGTTTGTTAGCCTTGGGTATCATGTTGTCCTTTAGTGGCACCCTTCCTTTTGGTGCTTTATCCAGTGATTGAATTGCTGGCAGCTGATTATTTTGGGGTTGCTGAGCAAAGGCTACCACCTGTTGTTCTTGTGCATGCTGAATTTTGAATGCATTCACAGTCCAATCTATCTGCACATTATACTCTTTTTGCCAAGGTTGTCCCAACAACATGGGGTGTTGTGTGCTTTCATCCTTGACCACATAAAACTTGTGTGGGTAAATATATTGATGTACTTATACATGCAATATAGTCCAGCCCAATGTTTTCAGTGAATGTGATGTACTACTCTCCAACACTTGTGGAGTAAGATGAAGTTGACATGTGGGCTTGAGCCTTCATGTACGTGTTCTAGAATTAGCAGGTATTCACTTTCACTTGCACAGATTCTAAGTTGATTGTCCTTTCCTCGCTTATAGAGTTGGTTCCCAATTAACTGAAAGTCGCGAGCCTCCAGCTCTATAGCCCTTTTCCGTGCTCTTGTTATGTTCTCAGGAAACGTCCTGGTGGTTAAGAAATCAATGATATATTGACTCCATGCAGGTGCAATGTTTACCTGAAACAATGTCGCGTGATCCACTGGTCGTTTGGCACTACATATAGTACAATTGGTAACATAAGCATGTGTGTCCGCGTACATAGTTGGCCAATAAACCCCTAACTGTTTCAGTCTCTGGTGTGTTTTCACTGTTGAACAATGAAATGCACAATCCTGGACATGCGCTTCTTCTAGGTAACACTCGAATTCCTCCGGATTTATACATAGTCGTAGAATTTGGTCCGATCCTAGATGATATAGCCGTCTTGCAATCAACTGGAAGTTTTTGGTTTGTCGAATTGTTTGTTGTTTGGATCTGTCTTCTCTGTTATCAAACCTGCTTCCAAAGGAAAGCATGTTAACAATTTCCTGAGACCATTTGGGTATCATTTCAATATTGAAAAGATAAGCATCTGGCATCATCTACTCCTTCAGGAGCTTCCCCGTTGTGTATCCTTGAAAGATGATCTGCCCGTAGATGAGTTTTACCCTTTTTGACTACCACTGTGAAATCAAACTCTAGCAATATAATAAACGAGCGTACAATCCTCCCAGTATTGCATGGTTTATTCACCAGATACAAAAGAGTTTGATGATCTGTAAAGAACACAAATTTGTTTGCAAGCAAATAATGCCGAAATTTCTTTACAGCATAAATCATTCCTAACCCCTCCTTTTCGGTGGTTGTGTAGTTCTTTTCCGCACTATGTAACTGTCGACTTGCGTACCCAACTGGAAAATCCATTGTTCCGTCTCCAGGTTGAGCCAGAATACTCCCGATTGCATATGCAGATGCATCAATGTGAACATGGAATATCTTTTCCCAATTTGGTGATTTAAGTACATGTGCTGATACAAGGTTTTCCTTCAGCTTTTGGAATGAAGTTTCACACTCCTCAGTCCAGTTGAAATTGACTAACAAACGATACAGAGGTTGTGCGATGACTGCATACATATATATGAATCTTCGATAATATCCACAATGTCCCATGAAGGATTGCACTTGTTTCGCATTAGTAGGCATGGGCAGGTCTACTATAACTTTGATTTTGTCTAGGTCTGTGGTTATGCCATTTCTTGAGACAATGTGTCCTAAGATGCGGCCTTGCTTAACCATGAAAATACACTTTTTCGGGTTAAGATAGATTCAATATGTTTTGCATTTTTCAAATATCTTTTGCAAATGGTTAATATGTTCTTCTCGTAGAAGAGAGTCTACACAAAGATCATCCATGTATATTTCTAAGAATATTCTCAGGTATTCTTTGAACGTATGCGTCATAAACCTTTGAAAGGTAGCTGGGACATTAGTTAAGACAAAAGGCATAACTCGATACGCATAAATTCCCCATTCCTTGGAAAACGTTGTTTTGTGTTGATCCTCTATTGCAATTGCCAGTTGGTTGTATCCTAAAAACCCATCTAGAAAGGAACAAGTCCGTTTCCCGACCACCCTCTCAAGTACATGTTCTGTGATCGGCAAGGGATAATTGTCCCTTATGGTGGCTGCATTTACCTTTTTAAGGTTTACACACACTCGCAATTTTCCATTCTTCTTGGGGACTACCACAATGAGTGACACCCAATCTATATGTTTGATTTCATAGATGAATTCAACATCCATCAACTTGTCAATCTCCTCCTCGATTTGTTTAGCAAATGTGTCATACTATGTATAAGGACGCTGTTTACTGGGTTTGGCATCTGATTTTAAAGGAATTGTATGTTGACATATCGATGGATCAACTCCTTTGAGGTCTTTGTAGGGCCATGCAAACACATCTTTATACTTCTTGAGAAGTTGTGTTAGCTATTCTTCTTCTTCAGGCTCTAAATCAGTTGCTATATAGAATGGTTGAGGCTTCTCACCTGGTTCAGCGAGGTCTATCCGTTTTGCATTTTTCGGCCCATCGTAAGATTCCTGGTTTGTTCTTTCCCTGAGTGGTGGTGTCATTATGATTTTTTTGTCCTGGATGGTAAATTTCCGATAGTGTGATGTTACATTCATGTTTCCTTTTTCTGACTCCCCCTTACCATCACTATCTCCCTCAGTAGTCCGTTCCTCTCGTAAAGACCGTTTCAGTTCTTGTTATTTCTGTTTATGCTCCAGTTTGGTCCACTCTTGGTCTTTCGTTCTTTCTTTTTTTTATTTTTGAGATTTTTGTGATCTTGTTTTCATTTTAGATTTCCGTACTTGTCTTATTTCCTCTCGCGTTCCTTCCCTTCGAACTTTTGAGAATCTTTCTGATATTTGATCTTTTACACAATCCTCTGCTTTTACAAGCATTAGATAGTGAGTTTTATCTTTTATCCTGGGTATTAGGTTTTCTCTTGCTTTGTTTTCTGCTCGTTTTCTCCTATAGTGTTCTTGGCGTCTAGGGTGCTGATTCGCAAAATCATAAAACTTGATATTCTCTGTTTTCTCCCCACGCTTGCTTGCGCTGTCTGAACACTCATCATCTGCATCGTTATTTACCTCTAGATGCTCAGAGGAGTTATAAAACTCTTCTCGTTCTGGTGGTTCTGCCATCTCATCTCCTTCTGGTATAATGCTTACCATGTAATAGGGTAGCACATCATAGCTATCATTATTGCAAAATTTTGTTGTTGGACTATCTGTAATGGTACAGACATCCAATGTTGTTAGTATGTGTTCCCATTCCAGAGGTTCCAAGACATCTTCAAGAAAAGGTTCCGGAATATAATCCTTGTCTTCAATCCCTCTTTCTAAGACGCATTCTTCTCTTTTTAAGCTCCCACAATGTGAAGCTCCGTACATCCATAGCTCTTTTTGTTGCCCTAACCATGCTAGGAGTTATGACCCTGCTAACGTAGTGGAATGAAACTCTTCCACTGGTGTCTGGTTCACATCCTTGTAACTATGGTCTTTCAAGTGAATTTTGGTTGTTGTCTCGCCATGTCTGAGGTATATGTGGTCGTAACCCCAATCCTGGACCATCTTCAATTGTCTCATGAATGGTCTTCCCAAGATGATCTCGTAATTGTTCTTTTTGTCGAAATCGACTATTGCAAATGTATGCTCATACTCGATTCCGCATGAGGTGACAATCACTTTTTCTAAAAGTCCTAGAGGCTTCTCCATGAACCCATCTGCCAATTGCAATTTCATTCTGGTAGCCCTCAAAGCTGGTTTTTCCCATTTTTTCCAGATTTCCTTGGTGGCGATAGCAACTCCTGCTCCACTGTGAAGAATAGCCTTGGAAACTATTCCTTGGAATTCTACTGGTAGCGTGGTGTTTCCATCTTCTCCCTCGCAATACTCTCCAACCTTGTTTAAAGGTACTGGCCTAGTGTTTAGTAGAGGCCTGTCCAATTCTCTGATCCCTTCCTGAAGCTTCGAGGTGGGGTCTTTCACTCCAAATTTTTTTAGGCATTTGCCTACTGTGGTCCACATGTTTGGTCGTAACCTTAGGAGTTCGGCTAATGTGATTGTGCATGCCACGGGGGTGGACAATAACTCAATCAACCCTTGTGAATCCATCACTTTGTTAGAACAAAGTCTTTGGGATGGGATCGCTCTCACCTCAGACTTGGCTTCATACTCTCCTAGGTAAGAGGGTAGAGTTTTCAGTGAGTCTGGTTGGCTGTGCCCCGAACTAATTGATCCCTGGTCTCCTCCTTGTGAATGTATATCAAAGTTCATTTGTGATCTTGCCTCAAATTATTCAATAGGAGGTAAGGTCTCATTTTTCTCTTTTGTCGTGCTATTCATGTGGTAACTCACCCTATTAGCTTCATTGGCCTCACGGATTTGCTTCCACAGATTATCTAGACCATTACAATCCTTACCCATTTCTACCAATGTTTTAGGCTGGAACCCGTCACTTGCTTCATCTGTTGTATTTACCACTATGATAGGCTCTCCCCTAGACTCATAGGCATTCGTGAGTCTTTCCTTCGTTTCTACTTGTTCCTCTAAAGCTGATTTGATAGGGGTTGGATCTGGAACTTCATGCCAATTTGCAGGTTTATCAAGCGGGTTTTCTATCAAAGATTGAGCTGTCTCAATCATCTTTCTACACATTTCCAACCTCTGTTTTTCTATTTCAGCATATGGATAAGTCATCCATCTTTGCTCTTGGGTTTGGTTCTTTTTGAGTCTGACTTTGTAAGCTTTTAGAAGTGCATCTAACTGCTCATTTACCTTGTCTACCAGTACTGATCATCCTGATCCTGCACTTTTGGGTTCTGCTACTTCCTTGGGTGTTATGGTTGTCACAGTGTGTAAGCTAAGGCTAGCTAGATCCTCTAGCCGCTCTAATCTATCCTTCGTGTGTTTTAACTCCTTGGATAGAGCCGTTTTCTCTCGTTCTTTCCTGGCTTTCATACGCGCTTTTCTAGCTTTCCAAGTGCTTCTCTGATTCTTTGTTTCTGAACTTGGGGCATTGGTTTTTGGCTCTTCACTTATGGGTTCGTTCGTCATTCTTTGAGCTTGGGCTCGTGTCACTGCCTGAATAGATATTACTGTCTCATTTTCTGACCCTCGACTGGAAGGCACTGCTTCCAGCATGTTTAAGGTAGTTTTTGCTCCTTTGCTTGGGTTCTTAGGGCAATCATGAATCAAATGAGTAACTCCACACTCGGTGCAATATGCGTTGAATCTAATGATTTTATCATGAGGACAGTCTCTTAGCCAATGGTCTCCACTACACTTGTAGCAGGGTCCTTTAGGCTGTTGAGGTGCTCCTTGAGCTCCTCTTTGTTGGTATGCATGTCTCTATCCGCCCATGCCTCCGTTTGCTATGAACAACAATGTTCGTTCATCCAAGCTATATCTTCCTTCTCTTGCTGCCTGCGCAGCTGTTGGTGGTCCTGCACCTCCCATCATGCTCCATGGTTCTGGTGTTGAGGGTTCTTCAGGTGGATAATAGACATGATTTTCCGCATATCCATTGGGATCTTCATAATATGCATGCATAGGCACAAAAGCCTTCTCTTCTGATTCGGTTACGGTTGGTGTGTATCTTATGCCAACAACTGGTCGTAATCCTGGTAGGGGTGGTTGTTGCCCCAACACTGGTTGTGGTCTTTCTACACCTACAGGTCTTGGTAGGTTGCCTGCTTGATACCTAGGAATCAGTGGAATTTGAGGAGATGCTACCTGAGCTTGGGGAGCATAAGGTCTCTCTCTTACATATCCCTTGTTATCATAACATTCCTCCGTCCCATGGTTTGTTCATTTTTTGTTCAATAGCACACCACTTGGGCTGTTTAACCTGGGTTTGGAGTACAAGTTAATCCTTTTTAGCACTTCCTCTACAAGATGCTCCTGGTTTACAGCTACTTCTCCTTTCGGTGCTGTCTTAGAAGACTTGCTTCCACTTTGTTGTGAGGATGAATCATCATCAAGATCCTTGAACTCACCCTCTTTGTAGACTGCACAATTGTCTACAAGGTAAAGAGCCTCTTTAGTTAACTCATTCAACGTCGTGCTCCTCTTCATATGTAAGTCCTTCTAGAGATCTGCATTCCTTAGTCCTTGGATAAATATAAGCATAATCCTGGACTGAGTTGGCAGTCCTTCCACAGGGCAGAACTTAACATATCTTTTTAGTCGTAGGGCTGCCTTCCGCACAGATTCCATGTCTTTCTGTTTGAATTTATGGATTTGTGAGACCGTATTATGAGCTATTCCCCTTTGTGAGAATTCCTCGATAAACTCGTCAAATACTTCCTCCATAGACTCAAAGTCTCTTCGCTCCACAGAGTCAAACCAAGTAGCAGCGTCCTCTTCTAGGGTTAGTCCAAACCCTGCAAACTGGGTAGGAAAGTCTAACACCTCTTCCGCTCTAATTACACGCACAAAGGCTGCTACATGATCTTTCGGATCTCTGTTTCCCATGTATTTCTTGTTTACCCATTTCTGCACTTGAGAAGGTCTAATTCTACGATGGTCTACAAATCTCATAATTGGATCTCCACGTCCTAATCGATATACCTCCTCTGGTATTATGTAGTAAGCTGGTTCCTCTCCCAATGGTGCTCCTAAGCCATAATTTCTAACAGGTCTTGCAAGAGACGGTTCATCTCTTCGAACTCGTTCTATGGGTGGTCTTCTAGGATCTGTTGACCCTTGAGTTTTTGGCTTACTCTCTCCTTGATACCGTGAATAGAGTGGTGGTTCTTATAAAGCCCTTAGCCCTCGTGCAGCTTGATAACCATCTCGGTTTCGGTCTTGTTCTAATGTTGCACTCTGTCGAATCCATGCTTGCAATGATGGTTGAGTTGCTGGTTGGTGTTGGTTGTTGAATGTCTGCGGTCGGGTGGAATGTGAGTTCGCGTCATACTCCTCTGAAAAGGGATTTGTAGACTTGCTAGGGCTTTAGGTGGCTCTTGGCACTTCATCGGGGGCATATGTTGATTCTCCTGGAACTGTTGCCTTTTCTACCTCCTCTGGGAGAATACGTTGGTATTCTCGCCCGTACCTATCAACAAAAATGATATCCTTCCCCATAGAAATTTCATAAGAGAATAAGTAAAGAACCTTGTCTTTGCTTAACTCGTTTGGATATGGTTCTTTGCAACAAAAGTAAGAGACTATTCCCTCAATCTCATGCTTGTAGATTCCCACGTTCTCATTATAAGTTGAGACCATGGTTGTTTTCTTATCATACATAAAAATTTCTCCAGGTCGATCAATGTTTGGAGGCGGTTCTTGAGTTTCTGAAACCATTTTCCCCTTCACCACGTTATCTCCATATCTATTGTAATCTTCAGGGTTACTAACTATCAGATAGTGGTTCCTTCTTTCATCTCGGAATCTATCTCCATCATCATAGACTCGAATTATCTCCAGTCTCTGAGCCGGTCTTTCTTCAATACAAATACACTTGCGTCCTCAATAGTCAGAATAAACTAGGGCTCCCCTCGAGTTTGTTCCTTCTAAGAAGATCACAGTGAACTTGGAATCATTCAAAGGATTAAGGGAGGTGCTTCCTCCTAGCATTGGTCCGTCATAGGTGAAACCTCCTGGCTGTTGACTACCCATCATGAAGAAGGATTTATCTGATGAAGTGTCAGTATCACTACCCACTTCAATAATCGGTGCTAGTGGATCTAGCCTTGCCTGAGTTACACTCTCTTCGGTGGACACTAAGCTATAGGTGATTTTAGTAATGATTGGTAGAACTAGAGAGTTAACCTCAACCACTACTGTATTTTATATACTGCTGATGTTCTTGATTAGTCTGCTAATCTGGAACTATACTTCCCTCGGATGTTGGTCAATTTACGTGAAAAGTCTGAATTCAACCTTTGCTCCGTCAAAAGGTCAAACAAGGTCAAAATTCACTTCTGAAAGAAGTTCTGGAACCCTTAACCCAAATGGAACCTCACTGTATAAGCTCAATCAAATTTTCTCTTCACTAAGCCCCAGTAGACATCCTACGCGTAGGATGTATCCTGCTCTGTTTTGCCTGGATTTTTGCACTATGGATTCCCCTTGATGTGCTGAGTCCACAACTGTTTTTACTTTTTAATTTGGACACCTATAAGCTGGTCAATGGATCAGAAATGAGTTCCGACTGCCTGATGTTGGTCTTGATCAGTCTAACCAACTCCAATTTGGACCAAAATTGACTAGGAGGCTTTGACTAGGAGGCTTGCCTAAGGCTATACAACACCCTGCTAGGCCTACAATCAGTATCTGTCTTCAATTTATTGCTTTAGACATTCTACGTGTAGCATGTCTTTTTGCTCAGAATGGCTTCAAATGCAAAGAACAGACTCCTCTTGAGGTGCTGATCAATTTGGTATGCTCAAATCTGGATTTGGAGTGCAAAATCTCACAGATGACATCCTATGCGTAGGATGTCTTTTTGGTCTGTTTGACCCCAGACTTGACCCACAACTTCCCCTTGATGTCAACAACCCAGTGGTATGCTTAGATTTTGGTTTGGATTTCAAAAGTCCTCAATTTTAGCTGTTCCAGCCTTTTTTAGTCAAAAGTGCTAAAGTCTGCTTAGAACCCAATTTTCTCACCCAAATGGGATGAAACCTCTCTCAGTCACTCAATATATCATGCAGATCATGCTCATGCAGTCATCCTATGGTTTTGGTCTTAAAATAATATCTTGGCACAATTTGGGTAGGATGTCTGGCAATTTCAGTTTATCTGGCCTTATCCTGTCAAGATATGGTTAAATTTCCACTTTCCAGGCGAAAATAGGGTACAATCTACCTTCTGAACACACTGGTCAACTCAAAATTCCAAAATTCCCACCAAATTAGCCTGTAGACATCCTACACGTTGTCAGGAGTTTTTTGGCGTATGGGATTGCGCATATGTACATACACATGCATGGTGCATCAAATAAGGAATTGCCCATTTTCCAGAGCCAGGTGGTTACGTGGGGCCCACTTGTGTACAGGTAGGACAGGGTGTACATAGTGCAGCGATTTTCACTATTATCAATACTAGTATGTTTTTTCAACAATAATGAGGAGTTTATAGCACGTAAAACTTCTCGAGGAAGCTATCCGCGGGCCGACGACGTGAGGTCAGCAGGTGCGTCAGATGGCATCTAGTGGCGTCAGGAGGGCGAACGAGGTCAATATTTGCACGCGGATGAGGACGGACACAACGTGGGTGTTTTTTGGTGAGAGTTATGCAGAAAGGTCATCATTAGGACCACTTTTTGGGGCCACTTCACGTGGTGGCAAGATGCATTATTGGAAAAAAGCTCGGTGCCAGGTGTGCGAATGATGCAAAAAGGTGACAACTATGCACTGCGAGGTCAGTTTTTGGCCTGTTCGGGGTCCGTTTGAGGTCATCTAAAAGGCCAAGGGTGCCCAACTAAAAAAGCTAAGTGTGGGGACTGAAAAAACAGAGAGAAGACCAGAAAAAACATGGAGAAGGGAGGAGGAACAGCCGCAACTGTGTTTTTGCTCATTTTGGAGCTTGTTTTGACCGTAAACTGCTCATCCGAGGTCGGATTTGAGCACTTTGACATTGTAGACTGGGGTTTTGGGCCGTTCCGGACGCGATGGCGCTGTCCATTTTGCCAAATTCCTCACTCTTTTCCTGCTGTTTTTCTGTGTAAGTTTCTCCTATGAGCGAAGTTTCTCCTCCAGTTTGTGATTGTATCTGGTATCTTTTAACCATATTGTGTGAGCTGTTTGCCCCATTGGTGTTGGCCCAAGCTCATTTGTATCTAAACATCAAAAATTCTCCTCTTTTGAGCTGAGTTTTTTGGGTGTGTGTGTGTGTGTGTGTGTGTCTGTGTGAGTGGGCAAGTGGATAGTCTCTCTCCTCTCACTCCAGAGGTGTGTTCCCTGTCTCGGCCAGGTGTGTTGTGTAAGCCGAGTAGTTCCCCATAGTGTGTGTGTGTGTATCTTCCCAAGAGTGTGTGTCGGGTCGTTATAGAGGCGTTGTGTGTGTTTTCATCCCGCTCACATTCTTTTGGCGCCCCCACGGAGGATCTTCTTCAAGTACCTTTTGCTTCGAGCTTCGAGCTTCGAGCTTCGGGATTACAGGTTGCAGGTTGCAGATTACAGGTTACAGGTTACAGGTTACAGGGACAGGGACAGGTACAGGTACAGGTGATTCACACAGGTATAGGTAGCTGGAGTACAGTGATATACTAGCAGTGATGTCACTTGCAGTTGTTGTGGGAATGCATCACTTGGCGCCTATTTGAGCGCATTGTCTGCTGGATTGTACGTTACTTGTGGAAACTGCCATTGTACGCATTTGTGGAGCCATACTTGGTTGTATTTGGCAGTCCCAGCCATTTCTGAGACTTGGTCTGGAAGATAGTCATTTCTGAGACTTGACTATATGCGATTTGCATTAGCCTTCGTGTGAGGGTGGATAGCGTGAGGTTTTTATTGAGCTGGGGGATTCTCAAATGTGGAGATCCTTTCGGTGATACAGGTAGCTGGAGCACCCTTTTTGTGACCTCGCCATAGGCTATGTACTAGTGAGTCCTACTTGATGCTCGGGTTCTATTGTTGACAGTTTATGCATACATAGACAGTCTATATTTTGGGTTCCTATTGCTCTACTTCTGGGGAAACTCTGTCAAAATTTTCCCAAGTTATGATGGCTGGTTTTTTGGTATTTTGAGCCATTTATGCTGTTATGCTGCTGAAATTTTGGCAAAATCAGAGGTTGAGTCAGGTGTGCCTTCTTGGGAGCTTCATGGTTGGCTTTAATGGATGATCAAAATGGCCCTCAGTTCACTCCTTTTCATTTAACTCAAAGAATTCAGATTAATGTTCATGTGTCCAGGAAGATCTTTTTCCAGCAGCGCATAGTCTTTATGTTTGGGCCAAGAAGATTGAGAGAGATCCTGGAATGTCCTTTGCCTGTTGTCATTCCGATGATTAACTATGAAAACTCATTTGATGTGCATGTGTTTGTCCTTATCTAAAGCTGAGCTCCATTGAAGTTTCTGGGGATTGGGTAGTCAAAAGTTTTGGGTTCTTGCACGTGTGTTCAAAGGGGTTCTCAAAGCATTGTAACTTGGGTAGCCATGGCTTTCTCTTATCCGGAATTTCATGGAAGAAGTGGTGAAGATGCCGAAGACTTTCTGGATCAAGTCGAGGTGGCATGCATAAGCAACAATATGTGTGATGAGGACAAGATTTTGAGGCTATTTGGATTGATTTTGAAAGATGAGACCCGTGTTTGGTTCATGGATTTGGAAGCTAAAGAAGCAGTGGCTTATTCTTATGGTTTGAGTCTTGACAAGTTTATAGAAGCTTTTTTAGAGCGTTTCCAGGTTTTTGAAGATGCAAATGCAGTATGGAATGAGCTCAATGCTCTTAAGCAAGGTTCTTGTCAAGGTGTTGATGCCTATGTACAAGGTTTTACAGATTTATGGACTCGTTGGTGTGTTGCTCTTAAGGATGAGACCCCCTCTTGTTCATTGAAGAAAAGTTTTTTTGTTGATGGTTTGTCACCTTGGTTGCGGTTCGAGGTTGAGTTGAAGAGGCCCGAGTCTTTTGAAGATGCGGTATGCATTGCAAAGCACAAGGAATGGAAGTTTAAGCGTCTTGAGGAACATGGTATTAGTACAGGTATGCATGTGCAAGATGGATTTGACATGGAAGATGAAGTTAAGCCTAAGCAGGTGAAAAGTAGCCTATCCTATGATGTTTCTCGTTTCTTCCCAAGGTCTATTGTGAAGCGTAAAGAGGTCTTGCACGTTGACAGGTTTCTGGAAGAGCCTAAAGAGGTGAGTAATGCTTTGGATACAGGATTGAAAAGTCTTGAAGAGGATGCATTGGCTACTTGTGTACCTTGTGATTCTGGGTGTGAGGTTGAGGTTGAGGTTATTGATGATGAGCACGTATCTTTGGATACTAGTTCCTTGGAAATTAGGGAAGAGGGCAAGGTTGAGAGCCATTTTGTGGATTTGTTGGATGTGGAGCCTGTTTTGAAGCCATATGTTGATGGATGTGCAGTGATTGAACCAATTTGTGAGCAGGATTGTGGTTTAGAGCAGGGATCTGTATTCTTGGAGACTGATGAACCCATGCTAGAAGCTATGGATAGTGGTGATAGCCATGATTATGATGTGGATGAAGTTATGAGTGATGATGAGTATGCTTATGATGATGAGAAGGGGTTTGGCATATATGAGTCCAATCTCAGCTATGTGGATGCCTATGCTAGGGATATGTGTGCTGCGGGGATACTTTTGTGCTTTGGGTATCAACAACTTTACCTTCACACAATGCTTTTAGCTACTTGGGTGCATGATTTGCAGGTTGTTGCTATGGCTGGTGAAGCCAAGATGCCACGTGATGAGTCACTTGAGTTGTCTCTATCAGTTGGGTTGAATGTGGCATACAATATTTATACTTTTGGAACTCCAGACAGGGCGGATGTGTTAGTTGAATATGCCTATGGTGCATTTTGTTTGATTGTTGACAAATGTAGGTGTGGTGTTATGATGCTTCTTGTGAATCAGGCAATATGCCTTTGGCCTTTTGATCCAGGTGGAATGAGCATCTACTAGTGCTGCTGCTGAGCATGAATGCTCTAGTAGGCTAGGGGGTGGGCAAATTATGTCAGGAGTTTTTTGGCGTAAGGGATTGCGCATATGTACATACACATGCATGGTGCATCAAATAAGGAATTGCCCATTTTCCAGAGCCAGGTGGTTACGTGGGGCCCACTTGTGTACAGGTAGGACAGGGTGTACATAGTGCATCGATTTTCACTATTATCAATACTAGTATATTTTTTCAACAATAATGAGGAGTTTATAGCGCGTAAAACTTCTCGAGGAAGCTATCCGTGGGCCGACGACGTGAGGTCAGCAGGTGCGTCAGATGGCATCTAGTGGCGTCAGGAGGGCGAACGAGGTCAATATTTGCACGCGGATGAGGACGGACACAACGTGGGTGTTTTTTGGTGAGAGTTATGCAGAAAGGTCATCATTAGGACCACTTTTTGGGGCCACTTCACGTGGTGGCGAGATGCATTATTGGAAAAAAGCTCGGTGCCAGGTGTGCGAATGATGCAAAAAGGTGACAACTATGCATTGCGAGGTCAGTTTTTGGCCTGTTCGGGGTCCGTTTGAGGTCATCTAAAAGGCCAAGGGTGCCCAACTAAAAAAGCTAAGTGTGGGGACTGAAAAAACAGAGAGAAGACCAGAAAAAACGTGGAGAAGGGAGGAGGAACAGTCGCAGCTGTGTTTTTGCTCATTTTGGAGCCTGTTTTGGCCGTAAACTGCTCATCCGAGGTCGGATTTGAGCACTTTGACATTGTAGACTAGGGTTTTGGGCCGTTCCGGACACGATGGCGCTGTCCATTTTGCCAAATTCCTCACTCTTTTCCTGCTATTTTTCTGTGTAAGTTTCTCCTATGAGCGAAGTTTCTCCTCCAGTTTGTGATTGTATCTGGTATCTTTTACCCATATTGTGTGAGCTGTTTGCCCCATTGGTGTTGGCCCAAGCTCATTTGTATCTAAACATCAAAAATTCTCCTCTTTTGAGCTGAGTTTTTTGGGGGGGTGTGTGTGTGTGTGTGTGTGTCTGTGTGGAGTGGGCAAGTGGATAGTCTCTCTCCTCTCACTCCAGAGGTGTGTTCCCTGTCTCGGCCAGGTGTGTTGTGTAAGCCGAGTAGTTCCCCATAGTGTGTGTGTGTGTGTGTATCTTCCCAAGAGTGTGTGTCGGGTCGTTATAGAGGCGCTTTGTGTGTTTTCATCCCGCTCACAACGTAGGATGTCTCCTGGCTTAAAATTAAAGTTTTTCTTGACAGAAATGCTCCTGATTTTTGCAGCTCTATCAGAAACACTCCCTATCAAGCACTCAGAATGGGTGTCTCCAAAGGTTATAATGTCAAAAAAGAATGGGAAACTCATAGTGTGTATAGATCTCAAGAAGGTTAATGAAGACACTAGGAGAGATCACTATCCATTGCCATATTTAGAACATGTGCTTGAACGAGTTGCAAGAAAGGAATCTTATAGCTTTTTAGATGGGTACTCTAGTTGCAATCAAGTCACGATTGCGCTAGAGGACCAAAAAGATTAATAAACACTGCTTTTAGGAAATATTTAAGGGATTTCCACGAAGATTTTTTAAATGATCTTTGTGTTTATTCTTCATGGAAAGAACATCTATCATGTTTACGAAAAGTGTTTGAAAGGTGCAGATTGTATCGCATCTCATTAAACCCTTTCAAATGCCAATTTTGGGCTAAACATGAGTCATTTTAGGACATATAGTGTCAAGAATGGGATCTCCATAGATGACAACAAAATTAAAACCATTTCCAGTTTTCCACCACCTACAAACTATAAAGGAGTTCAAAGGTTCATGGGCCATGTTGGTTATTATCGACGGTTTATTTTAAACTTTGCCAAGATAGCCCGCCCATTGTACAAGCTTCTTATTCAGTTTCACTAGACAACGAATTGTGACCATGCTTATGAATTATTAAAAAGGGCCTTGACAAGTGCTTTAATCCTGTGAGTGCCCGATTGGAATGTAATTTTTCATGTGCATATCGATGCATCGAATTTTGCTCTACTGGGTGTGTTTTAGCTCAACCTGGAGAACATAAATTGGACTACCCCATTAGCTTTGCAAGTTGCCAACTGAATGATGCTGAGAGGATCTACACCACTACAGAGCGGAAAGGTTTAGCTATGATTTATGTAGTAAAGAAGTTTCGCTCTTACCTTCTTGCAAACAAGTTTGTTTTTTATGTGGATCATCAAGCATTGTTGTATCTAGTAAACAAACCATGTTCCATGGGAAGAATTACATGATGGTTATTAATTCTTCTTTATTTTGATTTTACTGTTGTGGTGAGACTCGGTAAAAGGCATGTCATGGCTGATCATTTATCTCGTATACCCAATGGTGAAGTCCCCCATTGGAATCGATGATAAATTGCCCAATACTTCCCTATTCCTAGTTGAGACCATTCCAGAGTGGAGTGAGAAGATTGTAAACATTTTAGTTAATGGTTTTACACCCAAGGAGCTTCAAAAAGATATAGCTAGAAAGCTACTCAAGGAAATTGAACCTTATTCTCTAATTGCAGGGACTCTCTACAAGATAGGGAAGGACAATATTCTTAGACGATGTGCTCGTGAGGATGAGTATTTGTACATACTACAAGAAGAAGACATGGACATAGCTGGAGAACATTTTTTGGAGAACTAACTGCTAGGAAAGTGTTGCAATCAGGCTATTGGTGGCCCACCTCATTCAAGGATACATCATTTTTTGCAAAAGGATGTGATGAATGCCAACGTTACAAGACCACACAATGGAAGGATAGGATGCCCTTACATTCTATTAAAGTGACCCAACCGTTTGAAAAATGGGGTTTAGACTTTGTAGGCCCACTTAGTCCGACATCCCCTAACACCCAATCTTGATATATTATTGTTGCGACTGACTATGTAACAAAGTGGGTAGAAGCTAAGGCACACGTAAGTTTCTCTTTGAGAACATTATTACACAATTTGGTTGTCCCTTTGAAATTGTGAGTGACAATGGTACTCACTTTATAAATGAAGTGATAAAGGAACTCATGACAACCTTCATGATATTCTCCACCATAAGTAGACACCTTATTATCCACAAGCAAATGGCCAAGCTGAGATTACTAACAAGACTTTAATTTCTATCTTGACCAAGACGGTAGAGGCTCATTACACATATTGGGATTTAAAGATGACATCAGCTCTATGGGCTTATCGTACTGCTTACAAAGTGACTATGAATAGTACACCATTCAAGATGGTATATGGCCAAGAAGCAGTTATGCCATGGGAGTTTATTATTCCTAGTCTTCGAGTAGCTTCACAGAAGGTTGGGATGGTAACCCTTTAGTTGAGCGTTTATATATCCTTGAGTGGTTAGATGAAGAGAGGCAATTGGCAGTGCAAAATGCACTTGTGGAGAAGGATAGGCGTAAGAAATGGTTTAATCGTCATTTAAAAAACAAGGATATCAAGGTTGGGGATAAATTCTTATGTATGGAGCGCGTAACGAGAAGAAAAAGTTGAAAAATGTGAGAAAAGGACCATATAGAATATGCGAAATCACCCCACAAGGTACCATTCATGTGGAAAATCTCAATTGAGTGGAAACAATTGGATTCCTCAATGGGAGTAAATTTAAAAGATACTATGACCCTTTAGGCCAAGAAGAGCTACGTGCCATTCATCAGAAGAAGGCAGCCGATGCACAAGCACAATTGAAAGAGATACAAGCTCAAGTCGAGGCTTAGGAGCAACAACAACGTATTAAGACCCAACGAGAGGCCAAACTTGGAGTGACACATGCATTTTTCAAGTTGAATCAGAGGACGATTTGGTAGATTTTGACCCACCTCTACGATACCCCGTTGAGTTAAATAGCACCTATGGGGAAGTGCTATATAACGTGTTATTGGACATAAGAGCTAACCATAATCTGTTATCCTATGGAGTGTGGTGTTAGTTAGGAAATTTGTCCTTATCCAAGAATACCATCCAAGTCGAGGTTATAAACAAGAAGAAAACTACTTTCTTTTATGGAGCTAACCATAATCTGTTATCCTATGGAGTGTGGTGTTAGTTAAGAAAGTCGTCCTTATCCAAGAGTACCATCCAAGTCAAGGGTATTAACAAGAAGAAAACTACTTTCTTTGGAATCTTGCACACTTCTGTCAGTTATGACAATGGGGCCGTGGCTCAAAGCTTTTTGGTCATGCCTGAGGGTTCTATGGAGGGAAACATAAACCTGCGACATAAGTGGATGTCTGAAACCAAGTGTACTATCGATTGGGGAACTAGGAGTATCACAACACAAAAAAAAACTCTCAGCCCTGCCACTCAAGCGAGATCCCTCAGTTATCACCTCCTAAGAGAACACAGAATAGGACATTGCATACCCAAGAGGTTGAAACATCTGTCCCTATAGCACAACCCTCTAGAGTTTCAAATCCCATGGTTGAATCAAAGAATAAACACCCAAGACTCCGCATGAATTGTCAAGGGCAACATACAAATGGGTCCCTAAAGCTTCATTAACAACCACTTTTGATACTCTTGTTTAAAACAGAAACCTCATAAGAGACATCCGACTCGCCCAAAGAGATGTTAGAAATGTTATGTTGGATTCCTGAACGACTATTAGAAGCCCAAGGCTACTATGACGGGAATGATCAAATTTGGGTGCCTAAACATAAATTGTATTCTTTCCTATGACCTACAGATCCATGTGACTTTGATCTAAAATGAAATACGTGCAAGATGGAAATGGTCACTCTTGCACGGGTGGCACCTAGTTTTTGTGTTGCTCTTCTCTCCTCTCCTCTCTTCTCTCAAGTCGTGCTGGCGTAGCACTCCGCTCTGAGAGGTGCACTTGCACGTGCTCTCTCGCTCTATCTCGCTCCCTGTCTCTCTTTGTTCATGTGCAATGTTGGTTACATACTCGTGGATGTGCCAGGTATGCGGTTCTGTTTGCTTATGGCTTACAATGTGCTATTTGCTCTATTCTGCAGGGCCTTCTGTGCTCCCATTTGTAGCAGTGGTATCAGAGCATGGCTACACAATAATTACGGATAGGATGAATCTCGTGAATGAGCGATGAAAGCTAAGTATAACTAATTTTATTTATTTATTTACCTTCTTGAAATATTGAGGTTAGATCTTCTCCCTTTCATGGACTGCTTATGTTTAACCTGTTTATCCTCGATTGATTCGAGAACGAGTGATCGTTAGATGTAGCTCTTTGAAGTGTATAATGGAGAAATTAAGTACTTAATAGTGGATGTATGCTAGAAATAACACAAATCAAGTAGATATAAGTGCAATTTTGATTGCGATTGTGAAAATATATACTTGGACATCCATACTAGAAAATCCCAAAAGGAGATTTTATGGTAGTGCAAGAATACATGTGAAGAGTAGTACAGGATTGGGAAGTAGAGAAATTTGTTAAAGGTGTGGAAGACAGATAAGTTTTAACAAAAGAGGGCCTCAAAGACCTGATCTCCCATTGACAAGGAATTTGATTGATGAATCCACTAGACGTCAGCTTGGTGGGAAAGACTCTCAAGCTATATTTGTGAAAATCAATGACAAGCCAGACAACAAGTAACATCGTGACTTGCCACAAGAGGGCCGCAAGCAATACACAGTCAAACTGTTTCACTCTCTCTCTCTCTCTCTCTCTCTCTCTCTCTCTCTCTCTCTCTCTCTCTCTCTCTCTCTCTCTCTCTCTCTCTCTCTCTCTCTCTCTCTCTCTCTCTCTCTTCATGCTGTCCATTTTGCGATCTCTCTCACCCTCGATAGGTACAACATCCACACAGTCATGCAGATGGCCAATCAAACTCTCTCTTTCTCTCTATCTCACTACAGGAACCAATTGGTCTGAGTGCGTGTGTAGGTGATATATATATATATATATATATATATATATATATATATATAATATAATATATATATTTGTTGTTGTTTGAATAGTTATTGTCGATCGAGAGTGTTTGCATGGCCGCATGATGAGTGGGATTGGATGGCGGGAGATAGTCGGGAGGGAGCCAACTTTACGTGTCGAGAACAGAGAGAGACAGAGTGGGAGAGAGATAAAGAAATCTCTCATACACCCACGAGCCACAAACTCCCTGTAAACTGTGAGCTGCTACCCACCCCTCTGTAGTCGTCGCCTCTCTCTCTCTCTCTCTCTCTCTCTCTCTCTCTCTCTCTCTCTCTCTCTCTCTCTCTCTCTCTCTCTCTCTCTCTCTCTCTCTCTCTCTCTCTCTCTCTCTCTCTCTCTCTCTCTCTCTCTCTCTCTCTCTCTCTCTCTCTCTCTCGCTCACAGTTTCCATCCGCCACCTCCCGATGCCATGCAGCGGCTCGAACCCCCCATTTCATTCTATCTTTCTCTGGTCCACTGCCAACCACACGCTCTCTCTCATTCGGTTCAACCAACCAACCTCCATGCAGTGGCATTGTAGGACTTATGCGCTGCTCCAGCTTGCAGTCCTTTACAAAGCATAGCATGCAAACCCATAGTACTCTTTCTCTCTCTCTCTCTCTCTCTCTCTCTCTCTCTCTCTCTCTCTCTCTCTCTCTCTCTCTCTCTCTCTCTCTCTCTCTCTCTCTCTCTCTCTCTCCCCCCCCCTTTGCACTTGAGTAGCTAGCGCCGTCTACCTCTCTCTCCTTCTCAACTGGCGACACCAGCAAACCCATTGCAACTGCCACTGAATCACTCTCTCTCTTTCTCTCTCTCCAACTTTCTAACCCTTTTTGTGTTAGGTGTGTCATTGTCTTGGTCAACAACCTCAATCGACCGTGCACATGACAAGCCACTACTCCAACCGCAGTAGAATGCAACACCCAATCAATGATACCCATGCGATCTTAGGAGTGCATGCATAGACCGCTAACTGTCGTCTACCGCCCTACTTCTGGAAACTCCATTGAGATTCCCAATGTCGACCCTAGCAGGATTATAAATATCCTCAGATTTTCCCTCTGCTGAAAGTTCAAGAGCCTCCACTACGTCAGCTATGGGAGGCTTTGAATCGGAAACCTCTTGGTTTGTAGCCAAATCTTCATGGGCCTTAGACACTTGAGTCGGACTCCGCTGGAATGCGTTGCGTTGCGCTTGAATGCGTTGCAGTTCTAGCTCCTCAAGAGCTTCAACCATGGGCACTTTGGTGTTGCGCCTATTACCTCGACAGATTCAACAAAAAAAAAAAGAATATTTTATAAGACAATACAACTGCCGCATTTGCGTAGTTAGTCTATCCGCACGACAAAATTAATGAAAACACTATTTGACAATATCAAACTGCTCATGGAAATGACCTTACGTTGCGCATCACTACACATACTCAAAACATTGGACAAGCTTGCAGTTATATTACGACCTTGCACAACCGAAACACACACTACCGATCCCAACTTAGGGCCAGCTTGTACCACATTACATCTATGCTCTAGGAAATTAAGTTTCTATTAGTAGGGATTATTCATTTGTGCTCAACTGTAAATTTTTTCTCTTAATTTCTTATGATTTTTTTTTTTGAAATTCGTCCTTCTACTATATTGTGTCTACGTTTAAAGGACACGGGTATCCAAGGAATTTATTCATGGACACACTAATAAGCACGGACTTACAATATAAGCACTTACTGTTGACAAATATTACTTTGTGTGATGGCTAACTTTAATAACTCTCATTATCATGTGCTTTTTTTGTATTAAATAACATTCATATTTTTCATTCTAGTGATTTGAAACTCATCCCTATTTCATTAACACAAAATTAACACGTTTTGAATACTTTGCTGTAAGTTTGATAGTTACAGCTTTCTCCTACTTGTACCTCTCTCCCCACGCACAAACCAGTATATATTTCAAATGCAGTTCAACATCCAGGTACGTACACCCAATACGTCTCTGATTTTCTTTTTTGTGTTATCTTTTTGAGCTATGAACCCAGACATCTCTCATATTGTGGCTTGCACTTTCAACTAAATCGAATTGTTGTTGAGAGCATTTGACATTAAGCTATGACCATACTCACACAAGTTGAGGTACTTTCAATAATCCCAGAACTTTATACGTACTCCAAAGTGGCCTCAAACAAATAGTAAAATTTTTTACTTTTTTTAAAAATTTTGTTCTTATCTGGTCCATTGGTCACATGCACACAAATTCACCGATTTAGGCATTGTGTCAATGCTTATTTGGTGCAGATTTGCCGATTTAGGCAGCACAACAACAAACTACAAATTCATGATTTCTAAAAAAATCATGCAGATTCGCCGATTTAGGCAGCACGTCTTATTGGTGTAGATTCACCGATTTAGGCAACACCGATCACAAAATCATGCTACAGTGATTGGCCACCACTGTAATTGGTATGATTTTGTTACCCGGGTATACAAAATGAAGGATATTTGGATTTAGATTTCCAATGGGTATATGTTGGCAGATATTTAAATTTGGATTTGGAATTGCTATATGATGCTTTTCTGTCGCGACAGTATCCATGGAATTGGACTTGAGATTGATGAGAATTGATCATTGAATGATGAGTGTGACCAATGATATCATGATTCATCAGGGTATGACATATACTGCTTATTCTAGTGGTATGGGACACTAGAATAGGTAGTATGTGGATTACGGCTGGCATAAACAATATTGTTTAGTTTAATAATTTTTTTCTTTTATTATGACATGTTCCTAACACAGAATACTAATCACTGTTTTTGACAAGTATTGTTTGCAGATTCTTATCTTTGCAACTGAGGACAATTGCTTTCTAATGCTATAAATGAAATACGTGCAAGAGGGAACTGGTCACTCTTGCACGGGGGGAGATTGCACCCAGTGTTTGCGTTGCTCTTATCTCCTCTCCTTTCTTCTCTCACGCCGTGCTAGCATAGCACTCTGCTCTGAGAGGTGCACTTGCACGTGCTCTCTCGCTCTATCTCTCTCCCTGTCTCTCTTTGTTCGTGTGAAACGTTGGTTACGTAATCGTGGATGTACCAGGTATGCGGTTCCGTTTGCTTATGGCTTGCAATACGCTGTTTGCTCTATTTTGCAGGGCCTTCTGCGCTCCCGTTTGTAGCAATCAAACCCAACGCATAGCCCAAGTGCAACATGTCACAAGCAGAAGCACAAGAAAACAACACTCATGTTTTAGAGACCTAACCAAATCTATCTGTGTTCCTAGAGATGGTTAGTTCACCAGAGACATGCGCTTCTATTTTTTATGAAGGGTATCCTTTTTACTTTTCTCAAGTGTTTCACATATGTTACTCTGTACTTTCTTGTGAGTGGGATTTGATAGAGAGACTCGCATGTGAGAAAAAAATTGAGGAGTTAGAATGGTTGATATGTCTATGGACTACTAGTGATCCCTACCCAACAACATCTGTTTCTTCAGTGACACATGCCTATTCTTTTGCACAAGACAAGTATCCATGCATTGTGAGGTTCTTGATTAACATATGTGAACAAGAAGATGACGAAGAATCCATAATAGAGACTGATGAAGATTATGGACTTATTGAAAATTATTTTGTTTATCTAGATGATGAGGAAAGAGGCTTAGCCTTAGGGATGACACCCGGTCTATATAATATCCTCTTTCCTTGATTCCATAAGGGGTGACATATAGGTAGATTAGGGATCTAGATTTTGTTTTAGCTTGTTTTTCTTGCACTTTTTTATTGTCTTTTCACATAGACATGCCTCCTGGAGGTATCGTGCCTTGTTGTTTGATATTGTTATGTAGGAACTTGAGAGAACTATTCATGCTTGTGGATAATTATATTTGCTGATTGTGGTTTTTCATGGTTTGATTAAGTGCATTTAGTTATGTTTTGTTATCTACCATTATAGATGGGAATGCCTTAATCTAACCAATTTATTTTAGATAGATCAAGGAGAGTGATAGAATGAGGGAGTGAGGACTAGAAGAAACATATAGATTTTAATGTAGTAATGTGGGATGAAGGGTTATTCAGGAATTTTGGGAGTTATTCAAGTCCCATTTCTTTAAAGGGTACTTGAAATTTGAGTATTACTGTATTTGTAGATAGCATGTGTTGGTATAAAATCACATGGAAAAATACACTAAACATGAACCTTGGAAGGATGCCTTGGAAATTTATCTAAACTCTTGATTTGTCCATGTGTAAAAAATACTTGATATGAATGGATTTTAATTTTTCCATTGATATGATTGCACTAACTATATCAAGACTACCTAGAAAATCAAAAGTTTTCATGAAGAGCATCTGAATTGATGTGATCCCAAAAGAATATGGTCCTTAGAAACACCAAGAAAAGTGACATTGGTACAATTGTATATTGCATTATAAATAAGCTAATCTAGTAATTCACATATAAATAAGCTAATCTAATAATTCACACATATTTTTGGTTGTCAATGGTTGGAAAATCAAAGAGGTATTTAAAAAAATTATAGGAATTGATGGTATCTCAAATGGATGGTGGTGTTTAAAAATACCAAAATAAGTAATGAACCTTAACATTATCATTTATTGTTGGGTTTAGGTACATGTACCATCCTACTCTAATACATGTGATTCTTATAATAAAAATTCTCCTTCATTATGAAGTGGATGAGGTTTAGGAGGGCCTCTTTATTTTCCATGAGATTATGGAGGCGATTAACATTTTGACGAATTGGTGCATGCCATGTATGCAAGAATGGTGGGTGTGTAAGAGAGGTGTAAGAATGGTCAAAGGATGCACTTTTGCCCCTCAAAAAAGGAGGGGACAACTTTATGATTTTCGGCCTTCTATAACTCCTACATACGATTTCCAATTCGAGGGGATTATAGATGTGTAATCTCCACGCCGAGCTCTTTCCGTAGGTATGTTACATGATATAGTTTTGCTTGCTAGATTTTAAATTTCATTTTGGGGAAAAAATTTGAATTCAAATAAACTAGCTATTTTGCCTATTTGAATTCAAAATTTGTCCTTTGATTGATTTCTTAATACTAGAGCTTTGACTCCCTTAAAATGCCAAATAAAAAGGCCCTCCTAGACCCCATTCTCTTCCTAATGATTGGGCCAATGTGTACTCTACTTCTTTGTCTCTATATTCATTAGCCACAATGATGCAAGTTACTAATGCTTTCTTATTACATTAGCTAATCCAAATAACCATGACATTGTCATGATCTTTCTTCTTAAAAAGGCTTATGTTGTTAAATGTCATAGTTGTAAAAAAATATCCTTTTGCATAATCCATTATCTACTGATACTTTTGCCACATGTCAGCTGCAATAAATGGGTAAATATCAATTACGTAACATACCTCTCCGTTTGAAAGCACATATCCTCATTTTCAAAGATAAGAAATTTGCAAATGATGCTTGTAAAAAATAATGATTAGAAATATGTGTCAAAAAATAGCATATAGTAAAAAACATAGTGAAACTAAACATCATTGCATATGCCTAAATTCATCCACATACTACCTATTCTAGTTTCCCATACCACTAGAATAAGCAACATATGTCATACCCTAATGTATCAAGATATCATTGGTCACACTCATCATTCAATCCTATAACCATCTCTTTAGTTTGCAAGTTTACATGACCAATATGTTTGTGCCGAATCTCAATATTTACAACAATTGTTGAACCTTGTGCAAACATGGTATCATTCACCTCAGGCACATTCACATTCAAAGTAAACATTTTGATCACTTTCTTCCCTTGCACAACCAAATTTCCATTCTTCTTATGCTTTCGGCAAAAATATTGGGCCAATGTGCACTCTACTTCTTTGTCCATAAGACTACTATAACTAGAAATTTTCAGAATTGAATTTGGGCAAAAATCGACCCCGCTATTTTCTTTGGAAGTTTTTACCTACTACTTTAATTCCCAAAAGTAATCGAAAGCTTTTATTAGTCATTGTAGCACAAGACTTTTATCATAACTTACTCGATATTTTCCACATATTTATCGTTAAAGCAAAAAAGGGCTTGAAAATTAGCAAAGTTGAAAAGTAAAGTGCGTAGGTGCTAGGAAGGGCCATCATGGACCTTCTAAGGACTGAATTAGCAACATGGGATTCCATATGGAGTTAGAGGTTTGCTTGAGCTACAAGAAACTACCAAACTCATCCCCTGTGTGCCAGGAAAGAATAGGTCCTTATGCTTCACAATTGCTCTCAGACTCAGAGACCCTGGCCAAAAATCTCTTGTGCTTAGAGAGATCCTTCCCAAAAATCACAAAGAGAGCAAACCTCTTGTGATTAAGCAAGGTAATAGTGTTAATCCTAGTTGATTAATAAAATATATATTAATTTGTATCTAATTTTCTTAGTTACCTAATTTATTAGGAAAGATTAAACCTCTCTCTATTATTAATTGCATTCTTATATGCTATTAGACTGCTGATAACTTAACTTTTAATTATGATTAGTAATATAATTAATTAATAACCTCTATTAGGATTAAAATTGCTTAATTTTAGCCTTAATGAAGGAGAAATATAGCAATTAAGCTTAGATAACTAAAAGATAATTTTTAGAGCCTTTTTATACTATTGAAAATTTGAAAAAATTATATCATAGTTTTCTAACAAGCATGTAAGCAGAAATGCATTGGATTTGGTACATACAAATGTATGGGGTTAGGGAAAGACTATGTCTATGGGTGGATGCAAGTACTATGGGAGCTTTATTGATGACCATACATGGAAGGCATGGGTCTACTTCATGATGTAGAAAAGTGAGGTCCTTATGTACTTTAGAATTTCAAGGTTTTGGTTGAAAAACACACTAGGAAACATGTAAAGTGTCTTGAGATCAGATGGAGGGGGAGAATACTTCTCCAATGAGTTGAGTAGTTTTTTGAAAACGCATGAAATTCAGAGGTAGTTTCATGCAGTTATACTCTGTCAAAAAATGATGTTGCTAAGTTGAGGAATAGACACATAGCAAAATGAGTAGAGCATTGATGAATGAGAAGAACATGCCTCATTGTTATTGGGTTTAGGCTACTGTTATACAAGTATTTACATGATGAACAAGACCCCTCCTACTACTATATATGATATGACACCAAAAGAGAGTTTTTGTGATGAAAAATTAGAGGTATCGAATTTCAAAATGTTTGGGTGCATTACTTATGTATATGTTCTAGATGAGCTGAGAAGTAAGCTTGATCTAAAAGTAGAAAAAGTGTGTCCATTGGATATTTCCTTGAGCCAAAAGGATATAAATAGTACAATCTTGTTACAAGTAAAGTTAAGGTGAGCAAAGGTATTGTCTTTGATGAAATTGCAAGTTGGTATGCTGATATGAAGGATGATTTAGGAGCTGATGTAAGAGAAAATGTGACTAACAAAATATAAGTACGTAGTCACAAGTTTTGAGCAAGTTGCAAGGGTCACCTAGTACAAGTTATGGTGAGAATCCATGGAGTGACAAGTTGGATGAGAGAATGAGTCTTGCTAGCTTGTCAAATATATCAAGGAAAGGGAAGAAAAAAATTGATGATTTCTCTAAGCTTCCAAATTTGAGTGATGGTCATAATGATGGTGATAATAGTGATTCTGAGCATACTTTAGATGAGCAGTTTGGAAAGTAGGGAATAAGGCGCTTGGAAGTGATCCAACACCACACACGTCTGAGAGAGTAAGAAATCCTATGCAGATATTGATTTATGATAGCTATGTGGCTCGTCATTTGTACATATATGGCAAAGACTATATAGGAAGTGAAGCTCCTTCTTTTGAAGCTATTGTCAAAGATTAAAAACGGCAAAAATCTATGAATGAGGAGATGGCTGCCCTTGATGCAAATGGAACATTTGAGTTGATGCCATTACCAAAAGGGGAAAAATGCAATTGGGTGCAAATGGTTGTACAAGATAAAGCATAATTTTGATGACAGTGTGAGAGGAACTTTTTTTTTGGTGAGCAATTTATGACGAGTACCTTTTGGGGATCTCGAAAGCTGAATCCTAAAAGATGAGAGAGAGAGAGAGAGAGAGAGAGAGAGAGAGAGAGAGAGAGAGAGAGAGAGAGAGAGAGATGTGACCAAGGAGGATGGGAGGAGAGGGAATACATTCCACAAAGACCATTCTGATCTATGGATAGAGAGGCATGTGGATAGATTTTGGATAAAAATAAAAATATATCCTATGAGATATACACATTATTTTAAACAAAACTCATAATGCTCCATTGTATAAACATTGTACAATGTAATCAAAACATCAAAAAGATGAACATTCATTATTCATAGAAACCATTACATTGCATATTACACCTAGTAGCATCACTTTACATGTTGCACCCACAATCAATTGCTGGAAGGCTTTGGTTTTATAGTGTTGTTGTCCTATCCATGTAAGAGATTATTCATCACGTGCCCTAGCTACTCATACTCTGTGGATAGAGGATAGATTTTGGATAAAATAAAAATAGATCCTATAAAACATACACATTATTTTCAATAGAACTCATAATGCTCCATTCTATAGCCATTGTACAATTTGATCAAACATCAAAAAGATGAAAATTCATTATACATAGAAATCATTACATATCATATCACACCTAGTGGCATCGCTTTATATGTTGCACACACAATCAATTGCTGGAAGGCCGTGGTTTTGTAGTGATGCTCTCCTATCCATGTAAGAGATTATTCACCACTTGCTCTAGCAACTTCATCAGTTTCTCTTCATCCACCTTTGCGATGATCCCAGTTCTCTTCCAACAATTGATGGAAAATTTATTCTTTTCATTCAAGTTTTGCAATGAATGTATTTTGATCCTCGTGCACATTTGATAAAGGCCATACATTTCCACCATTGTACTGATAGCATGCTTGAACCATTGATTTCCATATGTTGCTTCACCATTGCGGATGAACTCAAGGGCATCCCAAGCAGATTTGATGGACGTCTCAAGATCATCAAACATTGTGGTTAGAGAAAGTAGTGCATAATGTTAGTTGTGCACCACTTTAGTTAGTCGTGCACAACATTATTTGCTAAGTGGTGAACAAAAGAAAATGTGAACATGAAGCTATTTTATAACAATTGATGGCAAATTATTCTTTTCATCCAAGCTTTGCAACGAGCGTATTTTGATCTCCGTGCACATTTGATAAAGGCCGTATAGTTCTATCATTGTATTGATAGCGGGCTTGAACCATTGACTTTCATGTGTTGCTTCAATGTTGGGGATTACCTCCAAGGAATCCCAAGCAGATTCGGTGGATGTCTCAAGATCATCAGACATTGTGGCTTGACAAAGTAACGTTGTGCACCATTTTAGTTAGTAGTGCACAATATTATTTGTTAAGTGGTGAACAAAAGGTGTGAACACAAAGCTATTTTATAACATTTAAGAGGCTATTAAATTAATATTCAATTAGATTACTAATTTGACACCTCAACAATCTCTTTCCTTACGACACTAAATAAAAGAAATATTTTAAGACAATGCTCTGTACAAATAGGGCCAAACAAAAAACATATATTCAACAAACATTCATTGATGGAATTATAACATGGCAAACACATTGAGGAGAGATAACAACAATTGTTGTGGAGAAAAGAAGATCCAAAACCAACTACATATCTATGGTACTATAGGTACGCTCTCTATTGACTCCTCCCAATAATTGGTTCGTGGATAAACATATTCTCGTTTTGGCTTAAGCCTAGGCTTAATCTTAACATTGCTTGCGTGCTATACGATCTTGAAAATCTGGGCATGAATAAGTTCAATCTTTGCAAATTTGAACCTCGTACATATTCACATGATTATGCTCTCCATGTGATTCGACCTTGACAACTTCATACACTCTAGGAAATTTTCTTTACCACCCTTGCCTTCAAAGCTAAATCCAAAGTTGTGCGACTTGCTTCTAATGAGATTGTGGTACGGTACTTTGTTTGCACCCCATCTTGAGTGTTGGAAGGACCGCTTTGTGATGACTTCATCACTTTCTCAATGGTATTCAACGTCTCCAAAATATCTTGTAATTTTTCCAGTTTCTACTATTGAGAAGAAAATGAACAAAGCCTGTTTAAAGAGACTTGAGTTTGAAATGTAATGAGAACTTGCCAGATGATATCAAAGGTTGGTATTTTTGGAATCTTAAGCACAACTCTTAAATGATGACATATTTGAGAAAGTTTATGTAACGCAGCCTCGTAGTTTTGTCATTGAAGGGCACGTGGATAAAGTGTGAAAATGTAAGAAACCTTTGTATGGGTAGAAGAAATCTCCTCGTGCTTGGTATGCGAAAGTTGAGACTCATTTGGTCAAACGAGACTTTTGTAATAGTCCAACAGAAAGCACATTGTATATAAAAGTGTGAGGGCGATGTACTCCTCATTGTTGTTTTATATGTGGTTGATTTGTTGATCACTAGTACGAATGAGGCACATATTGCTGAATTTAAGGCTCATTTGAATGCTACTTTCAAGATGAAATATTTGGGATTGTTGCATCATTACTTGGGCATACAGTTTAAGCAGTGTGATGGTGGTATTTTCTTGTGTCAAATGAGCTACATAGAATCATTACTATGTAAGTTTGGACTTGAGGATTGTAAACCTATTGCTACTCCCAGGGAAATAGGTTTGAAATTGAGTCTTCATGATGCTGGTGATCATGCCGATGTCATTCTTTACCAAGCTGTTGTTGGATACCTTATTAATGTATGCAACACAAGGCATGATATTCAGTTTTCAATCTCACATGTAAGCACATTTATTCGTAGCCCAGGGTGTAAAAAATTGGCAAGTCATCAAGAGGATTTTTCACGACTTGAATGGCACTTTACATCTTGGGTTGTTTTATCCCAAGGGGGAATCATTACTGCCAGATTTACATGCTTTTTTGGACTCATATTGGGCTGGTTGTTTTGATACGCCAATGTCCACAAGTGGTTTTTGTTTCATGCTCGGTAGTTCATGCATATCATGGTTGAGCAAGAAGCAACCTACTGTGGCCACTTCCAGTTGTGACATTGAGTGCATGACAGTTGTGAGACTGAGTACAGGGCAGTCGTCACATCTACGGTTGAGTGTGTATGGCTCAGACGCCTTATGACTGATTTGGGTATTTGACAAGACACTGCCAACATCATCTATAGTAAACAGTTAGAGCGCATTGACAATTGCAAGGAACCCAATTTTTAATGCTCACACAAAGTACATTGGGGTGCATTATCCCTATGTCAGGGAAAGAATATTAGCAGGAAAGACCAACTTGGCTTATGTGCCAACAAAGGACAACCTTGAAGATTATTCACAAGGGCATTGTCTCATCAGGAGTTTGAAGCTTTCCGCAAATCTTTGGGCTTACTCCCCTTTGTGGATTGATCATGCACTCAAGGCATGGCACTTCTCTATACATTATGTGCTAGCTCTTGTTCACCGCATCACTCCTAAGGGGGATTTGTTACCATACATATGTGGTAGTGATGTGTGTGAACACACTTAGGACTATCGGAGCATTTTTTCCCTCACTAGGAAGTTTTTCCCCCCGTGCATTGTTTATATACCCATCATTCGCTAACTTATCTTTCAATTGTGAACTAAGCATTACTACTCTCTGTTGTGTGCCTTGAGCTTCTTCGTCTTCTCCAAGTTGTGTGTGTTTTCGTACAACCCTATTTCCAATAAGAAGTTGCACCAATTTAAAGCTATGATTGTACAAGAGATAGTGTTGGGTTGCGGGTGAGTGTTTAGATATCAAGCTCGACACATGGTATACATGAATAACTGCACATGGTAACAAACACGAGAATCATTAATAATGACAATACAATTGGACTTTGCTGGCTTGGTCTACCTACCAAGAGTGATGGCCACTTATCTAGCTATTCACTGGCGGTTTCACATTGACCACCATTGTAAGTCTTACTTAGTTGTATTTCCTACTTATGTTTCATAGACCATCTTCGTAGTTAAGAAGAATCTACTTTGTGCATCCATCTCCATTGTGTGGTGTCTTAACAGTGTGGATTGTGTTTGTAGGGTGGATATGGTCTATGTGGTTACATGATTGTAACCACCATGTCACCATCATTAGTGACATGGTGGCTACAACTTGCATTGTCCTTACAAGGAGGATGTCTTGCAAGAGATGGTCAAATGCCACCTATATCCTTGTACTTAAGTCTCTTTGGGGGATGATTAGAGATGTCCTATTTGGCCGCCTCCTGGTTCCAAGTGGTCTATCCCTTTGCCATGAGTAGCCATGTGCAATGGATCTACTGAGAATGCCTCACAAAATTACTTGTAGCAATGATGGCATACTCAATCAGATTCAAATGCCCATATGTGTGCGTGGTTTAGGGGGAGACACTATTTGTCATGACATAAAATATTGTTGTCCACTTATTACTTGGCTTGATTGCTACAAACTCATTCTGGTGCTTCTATTGCCCCCATTTCATTGCTTTATGTTGTTGCATCCTCACATCTTTGTCAATCATACATTTCCTCATATTAGCTTTCTAAGATTCCAACCTAGCACTAGTCTCATTCGTTTTCTTGTCGATCACGTTCACCTTCGATGTTAGAAGAGCTTGCATTTCCTTTTGAGTACTTTAAACCTTCCAAACACCATCTGATCCATACAATACCTTTTCTATGATGTTATGTAACCTTTTTTCTAGGGAAGTTTGGAAGTGTCAAATCGTCTTGATAGCATAATACTTTAAACACTCAGCCCTAGGCTCCCACACTCTTGCCATTAATGCCAGTCACTCATTTGAAAAGCTATTCAATAAGTAACAAGAATTCATCACCAAGATCTAAGTTCTTACCCTTTGGCCAAAGGTATTTTATTTTGCTTGTTTCCTCAAGTCCATTCTTATGCCCGTGTAAGTATAAGGTGCACAAAAATGACCTTATATTGGGAGCTGAAATACATGTTCCTACATTGAATTGCAAGATGATAGTTTAAAGGGCCAATTGTCTACGAGAGGTTTGTCAAAAACCCAAATTGTCTAAAAAAGGTTTGTCAGAAAGCACAATCAACATCGATAGAATAGAGAAAATAAGTCATGGAGCAAGCTTAATGGAAACCTACAATGCGAGTCTTCAGGTGAGTACAAGACAAGTTTGATAAACCAATTGAAGATTCCTGCAAAGAAGAAGAGCTTATTCAGAATTGGCTATGCATGACTTCGGGGCTCTTATTTAAAAGAAGAGATACATTCAAGAAAATCAAAATAAACAACCATCATCACTTTGCGTTTTGAAACACAAAAAAAGTAGGTCAATCCATGAAAGGAACAGACTTTCTATGCTAGTACCACCTGAATCTAGCCCATGTTTCCATCAATTCAAGAGTATATTCAATTGATGAGACATCAGATCAGCTTGATAAAATGGGCTGGGACTGATGACGCACACTTCTTTCTTCTTCAATCAGCTAGGACTGAGCTTTCTTCTGTGCTGGCTCCTTTCACGAGTTTATCTCAGGAGAGAATTTCTTCTTTCTTTTTTTTCTGTGATGGCTCCTTTCACGAGTTTATCTTTCTTCTTTCTTTTCTTTCTGTGCTGGCTCCTTTCACGAGTTTATCTCAGGAGAAAATTTGGGATTGATGTAGTTTAATCATGTCATGTATGATGGGTTGAAGAACAATCCATTTTCTCTTCTCATCCATATAGTCACCTTGCATAGAAAGTTCTTCAAGTTTACACGCTTGACACCACCACCTTTTTCAACAAGAGCTTTAACCAAAGACATTTCTCTCAAAATCACTTTTATTTTAATTTTTGGCATATTTGATATCGTCGGTGTCACGTGTACATAACTTTCTTTTGTTTCCATTGTACATCCACCCATTCAATTATATGCATTTGAGTTAATGAATACAGCCCGGGACAACAACCTACTATCATTGTCAACCTTTGAAAACCCACCTGTTGCCTCAAAATCATTTTGCTGCTTCTGAGGACAAAAGCAATTTAGAGTGGGGGTAATGGTAGCCGACAACAACCAATCAACAATCAAAGATGGTCAAAGCAAAGCCAACCATTGCCAAAGAAAGCCAGAGTAGGTAAATCCATGCTAAAGTGGTGCTAATAAGTTAAATGAAGCAATATGAAGCCTAAAGAACGTGCAAGGACCATATTTTTACATGTTGCTAGAATCTTGAGGTCAAAATGGTCACATGTTAAAAAGTCTATCATGGAGTGGCCAAGTATGGTACTCTAGTAGTAGTTTTTTAAAATGGGCATGAAGAGTAGAGGAGGACTACGTTTCACCTTATTTAGAGCTATAGAGAGCAAGTTTATGGTAAGATGGAGTCGAGCACCTTCTTACCATTCTGTTGGTTCTGAGGGGTACTTGACTTGTTCTCCTTCGGCTTACCTTTATTGTGCTTCATTTCCTATGCGAGAGCGTTTCTGGCAGCATCATTGTAGTCCTTAAACCAAAGAGGAAAGCCTCTTTTTGCAATCCTCATCCGAATTACGCAATTGAACACCAACCTGCAAAATATGGTTAGAAAAAGACATAACGGGAGTTCCATTTTTCTTGAGGCCTCGCCAATCTTCTTTCAATCGATCAAGGTACTGTGGTGGCATAAAACGAGCCTTGAGCTTGTCTTGGAAGTCAACCCAACTGAAAGACAATGGTTTGCCATGGCACGATCAAGGTGCTCGACCATCTGTGCCTCTTGTCACGCCTCATACCAATTAATGGCATCACCCAACAAACATGGCAGCAGTCAAAACTTTATTGTTACTGGTTTTCTTATTAGCCGCAAAGTGAGCATTAAATTGATGCAACCAAGAATGAATCACAGGAGCACCCATCTTACTGAATGTCAACTTCTCAATGACTGAGTTGTTGGAGGCGTCGTCTCTACTTGGGCTACGTGATGACTTGCCGGCCTCCTAGAGTGGCTCGCTCTTCGAGGATAGGACTTGTAATACCAACTCTTGCATGCGTTGGTCTCACTTTTCTTTAGCCGCTAGGCGTTGAGCTTCGTGTGCTTGCTCCATAATTGTCCTTGTGTCTTCGGCTGCTATGCATTGAGCTTCACGTGCTTACTCACGATCTAGCTCCATAGCTGCCCTCTTTTCTTCAGCCATTATGCGTTGAGCTTCGTGTGCTTGCTCAAGCTCGAGCTCACCCTCCGTTCTTCACGTTCCCTTTCCATGGCAGCCCGCTGAGCCTCTTGTCGTAGCATCATCTTCATCATGGACTTCATCAAAATCTCCATAGAATTTGGTGCAATCCGTGGCGTAGATGGGGATGGAGGAGGATGAAACCGGCCCGTAGGGCGGTAGGCGTTGGCTTTCACCCGAAATTCTTTACTTTATACACACACACACACAACACTTTGCAAAGAAAACCTGCGACGGGAGTTAACACTTGAATACACACACGGCTCGGAAGCTAGAATGCTCCGAGCAAACGCCGACAACCTGTAGGCCCCAAAATTGGCGCCCCTTTCGGTATTTCTTTATTCTTTAGGAGGGTAAATTACAAGGTAAGGTCCTGGGAATCCTTCACGTGTATCCACCTAGATACCATTTGATTTGGCCAAATTTCGGCAGCATAACAGCCCCAAAACTTGCGCGAAACCAATTCCCCTGCTGGAACTCGCTTGCACTGTCATATACCCTCTGATTCCTGTCCAAAAACAGTAAATTCAGCACGCTGTATTTACTGGTTTTTGCCCTGTTTTCAGCCCCAAACAGTCCCCTAATTGTCCTTTGCCAGTGGGGCACGATTCCCAATGGTCCTGGCGTCCGTATGGCTGAAAAACAGTGAAATTACAGCGCATACACAGCGCTGATTTTGCACCTGTATGGTGAGGTTATGACCCTCACCAGTGCCTGCTTTGGAGCAGCAACTAGCTACCCCTGTTCCTGCTCAAGGAGGCTCTTGCCTCAGCACAAAAGCATGAACCCACACAACTGTACATCAGTCAAATGAGTAGCCCTCTTGTGGGGCATCACATAACTGCACGTAGGGGAAAGAGAGAGTAGTGTGTAGTGTGCAGGGCATCACTCCTAGCAGTACACTGTACATGAGAGGGAAAGAAAGCACTCCATAGCTCTTAACCTGTGACAGGTTGCAAATGAAGCCTCTCCCTTCTCTAAATTCAGCGCCAATTCTTCTGCAAGAGGAAAGTGCATGAAAAGTTGACACTTGGCGCATTTACAAGCATTTGCCCGTTTCGGGCTTGCCGCTTAAAAATATCCTGACCGGTTGCCCAGTTGACTTCGCGGCAGAGTTGTAAAATGTTTCCCTAGTCATACCGGAGGTAATGACGCGAACACATTTCACGGCCCAAAATAGCAGTTCCCTAAATTTTAGGAGATGCTTCCGTTGGGCTCCCACTGGTCTTCTGACCATCTATCCTCATTGGGACCGCATCCAAAATTGCAATGTGGCCCAACTGTTGGATACTTTTTGTTGGTAGTCCCACCTTGACTTTACGCCTTAATTGAGTTCACTTCCTAGTATCCACCAACTTGCTAAGTGCGACGGGGGGACCTATATGATCTTGCTCTGAGCCTAGACATCCTCTTACCATACGAATTCCAGTGCCGACCACTTCCCGTCTGCGGGTGAATCTACTGTTCACATTGGCCATACAATGTCCAACCGTTTGCTACTTCAAAAAGAGGGTCTCAAAACAAATAAAATAAACCCCATTGGAAAGAAACCAACAACCAAGGTTAGCAGTTGCCACATCTCTGTGACATGGTTAATAACTGCCACGTCCTCGTGACATACCCCCCTCTTGAAATCGCAAACATCCTCGATTGCATACCATAAATACACGCCACTGATGATCTTGTGCTATTAACACTCTTTTATCATCGCATGTATCCGCAAGAAAGGTCGTAACATACATAGATACAAATGACTTAATGAGGCCTTCATACTTTTGCCATTTCAATCTATGGCACTGAATTCATATGTACATTTGATGTACTAGCTCTATCATTACCCCTCCTTTGCACACGTTGGGTTGGGGCATAAGTAGGCTGTAACCCAAAGGCTTCAAGGTAAAGCTGCAATACATTTGGTGACTCTGACAGTTCATGCTCTTCCATCCACTTTGCATCCATAGGCGGATAGTTCTTGAACTTCACCAAATAGCATCTTGCAACTTGTCCTTTAACTTTTCTGTCCTTATGTGCCAAAACTTGCTCAGGTACCAGGATCTCATCAAGTTCCTCAACTTCTAGCTGATCCTCAACTGGCATATCTTCTGGCACATCACCCACGAAGGGTCTTAGAAGACTCACGTGAAACGCATTATGAATCTTCCATGCATCAGGCAATTTCAACCTGTAAGCCACATCGTTGATCTTGTCAAGCACTTGAAAAGGCCCATAGTAACGCATGCTGAGCTTAGGAAACAGCCGTTCCTTGCCCTTCATCTTCTTTAACCTTGCCTTTTCGAACCTTAAGAGAACCCAATCACCAGGTGATAGTAACAATTCACGACGGTGACGATCAACAACCTTTTTCTGTTTTGCCTGAGTTTTCTCCAAGGCAACTTTAATCTTCTTATACATCTCATCCATGTTCTCAACATATCGATCTGCCTCAAAGATCTTGTTCTTTGTATGCAAAATGGGAGGAACCTTTTTGCCGCCTTCAACAATTTCAAAAGGTGCTTTGCCAGTAGACGAATGCACCGTATTATTGTACGCATACTCAAGCATAGGCAAATACTCTTCCCACTTGCCCTTATTATCTGACACATAGCATTTCAGCAGATCTAAGACAGTAGAATTGGCCTCTTCTGACTGTCCATCAGTTTGTGGATGAAACGAAGACGAGAACTTGAGCGTAGTACCCATGTTCTCAAACAATCCTCTCTAGAACAAACTGGTCATGCGAGGATCACGATCACTGATAATCGATTGTGGCATACCATGGTACTTAAACACATTGTACATGAACAAGCGTGCCATCTGATCAGATTTTATCTTCTTCCTGACAGGGATAAAATGGGCCTGCTTGCTGAACCTGCAGATAATGGTCCATATACCATCATTCCCTGTTGGCGTCCTTGGAAGATCAAAGATAAAGTCCATAGCAATGCTTTCCCATGGCTTATCCGGAATCGGCAGTGGTTGTAAAAACCCTGGTGCCTTTTGCCTGTCAAACTTGACCTTTTGGCAAACTATGCATGCTCGCACAAAGGCATCCACATCTCTCCTCAAGGTAGGCCAATAGAAGAACGTCTCTACCGCTTTAACTGTTGCATCAATGCCACGATGCCCTGCATACGGTGGGACATGACTCTCTTCCATGACCTTATGTCGCAATGGCCTAGTGACACAAAGTCTGCCATGCATCATCATAAAACCGTCTCTGAGGAGGTAGTGCTCGTGATGTTGCCCCTCTTGTAACTGTTCAAAGATCCTTGCAAAATCTTCATCAACAGTATAATGTTCCTTCATGTCATCTAACTCATGATGATAAGGAATTGACACAGCTGAAATTTGTGGCTTTCTTGATAACGCATCAGCCACAACATTCTTCTTGCCTTCCACATGCATAATCTGGAAGTGGAACATGGAAAGAATGTTTGCCCATCGCATATGCTTTTCGGATAACTTTGACTGTGTCAAGAAGTATCGCAAGGTCTGATGATCTGTTTGGACAACAAAATCAGCACCTAAGAGGTAGTGCTTCCAGCTAGAAAGCGCATGAATAACGGCCAAGAGTTCTTTCTCATAGACTTGCATAGTCCTCTCTGGCCCTTGCAAAATTCGGCTTTCATATGCTACTACCCGTCCATCTTGCATTAGCACTGCTCCGATGCTACTGCCACACGCGTCACATTGGACCACAAATGACTTCCTGAGATCTGGCAAAACAATAACTGGATCTGAAGTCAACTTTTCCTTTAAGAGACTAAAAGCTGAAATCTCTTTTTGGGTCCATCTGAAAGTGACCTCTTTCTTTTGCAATGCGTGAAGAGGCGATGCTATCTCGGCAAAATTTCTGATAAACCTTCTATAGTAGGAACACAATCCCAAGAAGCTTCTGACATCGTGCACAGTCTTCAAGCCTGGCCATGTCTTGATAGCTTCGACCTTTGCGGGATCCATTCTAACACCATCCTTTGAGACTATGTGGCCCAGAAAGTGGATCTCTTCCAGGAAGAATTCACTTTTCTTAGGATTGACAAGTAACCTGTGACTGCGCAGCTCTTCGAACACAATGGTCAAGTGACGCCTATGCTCCTCTTCATTCTTCGAATACACAATCATGTCATCGAAGAATGTTCCAACAAACTGTTGATGCGAGCGAAAAATCCGGTCCATCATTCTGTTGAACGTGGCAGGAGCATTTGTTAGCCCAAACGGCATCACTAGAAACTCATAAAGACCAAATGTCGTTCTAAACACAGTCTTGTGCACATCCTCTGGGCTTATACGAATCTGATGGTACCCACTCTTCAGGTCTATCCTGCTGAAAATTGCAGCACCCTCTAAACGATCGAGAATATCATCAATGCGAGGAATAGGAAACCTATTCTTGATGGTATTCTTATTCAACGCACGGTAATCGATACACATGCGCCATGAGCCATCCTTCTTCTGCACTAGGAGCACTGGGGAGCAAAAAGGTGAAGAACTAGGCTGGATAAGCCCCTTCTCTAATAACTCCTCAATTTGGCCCATAATCTCTTTCTGCTGCGCCGCACTAACCCTGTAGGGAGGTCTATTTGGCGGACTACACCCTGGCACCAAATCTATCCGATGGTCCTCAGGTCTCTCTGGCGGCAATTGCGACGGTAATGAATCAGAAAAACAGTCACTAAACTTTTGCAAAAATGCTGACCTTTCTTTATCTAACACAGATAAATTTGACTGATCACTATCTGAGACATCACGTGCAAAAATCAAGTACACAGAAAGATGATTCTTTATTACAGAAGTGATAGCAGAAGCAGATACAATAGGGACTGACTCTCCTTTAAGCTTTACATCCAAGATGTGAGTTTTGCCCCTATGCTGTACAGTGATCTTTTTGTTGTAGGCATCCAAGACTCCATGCACTCGGAACATCCACGGGATCCCCAACAAGGCGTCACAACCTTCCAGCGGCATGATGTAAAACTCTTTAGTGTCCACATACGACTGAATATGCAGACGCAGTTTTCCAATGATGGGAGTAACACACTCTGAGTGGCCAGGACATGCCAACCCTGCCTCTGCGGTGTACCCCATCTCTTCAGCTTTGATGCCGAGCTTCATAGCTAACTCTGGTGAGATAAAGTTGGCTTTGGCACCTGGATCAAAGAAGATGAGTGCCGTCTGATCCCTAACTTTACCCCATGCCCTGCATAACTCACTTGCATCTGTGCTGGGCTTGTCACCCACCATGTCTGGCACTAAACCTGCCGTGGGTTTTGGCTTCTTGCCTTTCTGGTCTTCTTTATCCTCTGAGTCAGCTGGCCTTTTCCTTTGTGGACAATTGATAGAAATATGACCAGGCTGCTCGCATATAAAGCATATGTTCTCAGCCATTAGGACCTTCTTTTCCTCGAGCGACTTGCGCACAAAAGGCTTCCTTTTCTGTTTCTTTGCCTGCGCTCCAGAAGTCCCAGCTGAATCCTTGTCCTTGGTGGCCTTTTCTAACCCCTGTGACGCATCAGGAGCCGTCTTCACAAAGGGCTTCTTCGCTGAATTTTTCTTTTGCTGCCCTCCTTTATCACTGCTCGGAAATCCACTGTCCTCTCCTTTCAACAGGGCAAGACCAGTGTTCGCAACTTCCATAAGCTGAGTAAGGGTAGCCACTCTATTCTTTGTACAGTAATCGCGAAGCCCTTTAGGCAGCCCACAACAATACTTCTCTATCTGCTCTGTCAATGGCACAAATCTGTAGGAGGTCACTGAGAGTAATGCTTTACAAAACCTCCTATTGTACTCCAGCAAGCTCTTGCACGAAGCTACCGTAAGCTGGTGCCAATCTGTCAAGACATCGGCTTCAAATTCATTTGATAGCCAAGCAGATGCAAACATTTGCTTGAAGTAAACCCAAGTGGCGGGTGCCTGTCCTTGCATTAACAATGTCGTCCACCATGTAAGCGCATTGTCCTTTAAGAAAGTGGCAGCTTTCCTGACCTTCAAGGCCTCTGTAAAATTCCCTCCCGCATAAGCTGTATCAAACTGCTGGAGGAAAGTGAGTGCCTTTGTCTTGTCCTCGAAACCACTGAAGGTACTGAACTTTACCGCTGCACCACCTTCTTTGTAAGCCTTCGGCTTCTCTAGTGCCCTCAAATTGTCATACGGAATGGTCTGCAACATGGGCACTGTACTAGGCATGATCGGCACCTGTTGGCCATTCACATTTTGCGTCAGAGGTGCGATATCTGGCTGCTGTCCAGAAAAACCAGCCATGCCAAAATGACCCTGTGGCACCCCAAACTGGCCCTGGTTGCCGTGGAAACCTTGCTGCATGCCGATAGTACCATACATGGGGTTTGGCATGATGCCTTGCATACCCCCGAACACTGTTCCTGGCATGTACGGCTGACTTCCAGACGCATAACCAGCCATACTTTGGAACACTGATCCACCCCCGAAATACCCAGGATGTACCGTGGGTGGTGGAAAAACTGAGTGCATAGCCTGGTATCCAGCTCCCTGTCCATTCAAGACAGCATGCTGGCTCTGAAAGGTGGCGGGCTGAACTGGCATAACCTGTGGAATAGGCGTTCTAGCCACCTGTTCAAGCACGGGAGGAACCTGCTTTGGAGCCCCCGACTCCGCAACATGCGAGTGTTCCCTTTCCTCCTACGCCTCATGAAGTACCTGGGCTTGAGCTTCAACAAGCTCCGTACGCGGCGTAGGTTGCCTATTTTGATGTTGCACTGTTGGCGCTTGCAAGAATTCCATAAACCTCGGATTCTGCACCAGCTGCGAAAAGACATTCACCGCGGCAACTAACTGAGTCTTAAACGCATCATCCTCAAGTTGCCCTGTCATAAAGCCCTGTACTACTGGAGAGACATTCACGTTGACAGGAGGTACAGACTGACGTGGCCGTGAGCTCTCGCCAATCTCAAAAACCATAGGAATCTCCTGCCTGTCCTTTAGAGAGGAACCCTCTTCCATAATTCCCTTCCCCTTGTCGGCCATAGTGTAATCCCCGCGTTCTTGCACTGTGTGTCTTTACCCTGAACAATCCAGGCTCACTCTTTGAGGAAAAAGTGATTGATATCCCGGCAATGGAACCATGAAACCGGCCCGTAGGGCGGTAGGCGTTGGCTTTCACCCGAAATTCTTTACTTTATACACACACACAGCACTTTGCAAAGAAAACCTGCGACGGGAGTTAACACTTGAATACACACACGGCTCGGAAGCTAGAATGCTCCGAGCAAACGCCGACAACCTGTAGGCCCCAAAATTGGCGCCCCTTTCGGTATTTCTTTATTCTTTAGGAGGGTAAATTACAAGGTAAGGTCCTGGGAATCCTTCACGTGTATCCACCTAGATACCATTTGATTTGGCCAAATTTCGGCAGCATAACAGCCCCAAAACTTGCGCGAAACCAATTCCCCTGCTGGAACTCGCTTGCACTGTCGTATACCCTCTGATTCCTGTCCAAAAACAGTAAATTCAGCACGCTGTATTTACTGGTTTTTGCCCTGTTTTCAGCCCCAAACAGTCCCCTAATTGTCCTTTGCCAGTGGGGCACGATTCCCAATGGTCCTCGCGTTCGTATGGCTGAAAAACAGTGAAATTACAGCGCATACACAGCGCTGATTTTGCACCTGTACGGTGAGGTTATGACCCTCACCAGTGCCTGCTTTGGAGCAGCAACTAGCTACCCCTGTTCCTGCTCAAGGAGGCTCTTGCCTCAGCACAAAAGCATGAACCCACACAACTGTACATCAGTCAAATGAGTAGCCCTCTTGTGGGGCATCACATAACTGCACGTAGGGGAAAGAGAGAGCAGTGTGTAGTGTGCAGGGCATCACTCCTAGCACCACACTGTACATGAGAGAGAAAGAAAGCACTCCATAGCTCTTAACCTGTGACAGGTTGCAAATGAAGCCTCTCCCTTCTCTAAATTCAGCGCCAATTCTTCTGCAAGAGGAAAGTGCATGAAAAGTTGACACTTGGCGCATTTACAAGCATTTGCCCGTTTCGGGCTTGCCGCTTAAAAATATCCTGACCGGTTGCCCAGTTGACTTCGCGGCAGAGTTGTAAAATGTTCCCCTAGTCATACCGGAGGTAATGACGCGAACACATTTCACGGCCCAAAATAGCAGTTCCCTGAATTTTAGGAGATGCTTCCGTTGGGCTCCCACTGGTCTTCTGACCATCTATCCTCATTGGGACCGCATCCAAAATTGCAATGTGGCCCAACTGTTGGATACTTTTTGTTGGTAGTCCCACCTTGACTTTACGCCTTAATTGAGTTCACTTCCTAGTATCCACCAACTTGCTAAGTGCGACGGGGGGACCTATATGATCTTGCTCTGAGCCTAGACATCCTCTTACCATACGAATTCCAGTGCCGACCACTTCCCGTCTGCGGGTGAATCTACTGTTCACATTGGCCATACAATGTCCAACCGTTTGCTACTTCAAAAAGAGGGTCTCAAAACAAATAAAATAAACCCCATTGGAAAGAAACCAACAACCAAGGTTAGCAGTTGCCACATCTCTGTGACATGGTTAATAACTGCCACGTCCTCGTGACAAAGGATCGGAAAACTGTCCTCCCGGTGTAGAGACTTCTTCTTCTCCAATTCCACTCTCATCACCTTAACACAAAGTATCCATTCCGCTTTTGGTGATGACCATGTACTCAGTACTTGGGGTACTTGGTTTCTTGGGCTACTTGGGTACTTGGGGTTCTTGGGATTCTTGGGTACTTGGGATCTTCGTACTTGGTACTGCTTGCAATCTGTGTTTAAGAAGGCTTTTCTCTTACCCAAGGTCAACTCCTTCCTGCCGATGCACCCCTTGGCAGCCTTGCGCTCACACCAAGGTTGTTTTTTCCCACCTCACATCGATTGACAAGTTGCAATGTGCCAGGTCCACTCTGATTGAGTGGAAAAGAGAAATGAGGGAAGGTTGGACGAGCCCTTCTTTTTTTGGGTTACCTGTCACTCTTCAAAAACACAGATTAGAGAGATCGACATGCCCAAGTAGGCTTAAGTTGCATGGAATCTCACAACCTAAAGAAAAAAAAAAATATAGTTCTTTATGGCTTAATTGACTTTAAGACAGAGCAATGAAGACGGGAGTGCGTCCGATGCGCGATGAACTAAGGGTGGGAGTGGCTAACAAGTCTGGGGTCGAGACACGAAGATTCTTAGAGAAAAAATTCTGAGAGAGATTCTTTAGGTTCTTTTCTTGAGTGAGGATACCGAACACTGCCAAAGAGCTCTAATACCAATGTTATGTGCAATAGAAGTGATAAATGATGAATGCTTAGGATGAGTGCTCAATGCGTACTCAAGCTTCTTTTTAGTAGAGGAGAGAGGGCCCCCCTTTTTACTTCATGAGAAGAGAATGAAAACTGTGAGTGAAAGAGAGAGAGAGAGAGAGAGAGAGAGAGAGAGAGAGAGAGAGAGAGAGAGACCAGCTCAATGACACTTGGGATGAGAGCATTGCTTGTCATTTAATCTACTCTAGCTTTGGGATCGGCTAACTCGGTCAATTCTGAGGCTGATCTGCTTACTATTACTCTCACCAAATTTCTAAGAATTTCAAACGGCTTCTCAAGTTCAAGAATGGAAGATGAGCAAGTGAATGCTTCTTGACAACATTTATAATGTGTGATAAGTGTGGTATAAGCAATATCCTGATAGACACCTTGAGGGTTTTACCAAGTAAGTTCCCTTCAGCAGGCAGATAACATACTACATAGATGAAGCTATGTCCAGGGCTAGAGAGAGATATCCTCAGCATGTAATCAGCTGCCTCCGGATCAACACCTACACATTCTCATACAGCAAGCAAGTGCTCATTGCCAGCAATCCCTTTGACTGCATCTAATCCCAGCAAGCAAGGGTTTCCTCCCTTGAATCACAGGTATCAAAAAAAACATGTGGGCAGTCATACCAATGACAAAAATGAACAGAAATGACTCCATCTCATAACCATTCTTGATAATTACAGAAGTCTACAGCCAGCAGCATTGGTTGCAAGAGCCCTTCCTCTTTCACAACTCATCAGCCGTAACCTGTACGCCTACAATCTTGCAAAGGCTCTTCAATGGCTTTACATAACTGATTCTGGCCTTGCATGTTTTATGCAGACCATACAGCATGCGAGGATTATGGTGACACTTCGCTTCACGAAGCTCTTACACGCCCTATAGTGAACGGTGGGCCTCGTCAAATTCATTAGCTTTCGACAATACATCTATCAAGTTGTTGTTCTTCATTATGCTCGTACTGCCTTAAGGCTGATACATCAAGGTGTATCAGGTCCTTGTGAACTTTTTTTAAGGCTCCTGTATGTAAGGTGTATCTGGTTTGCAAGCACTTCTTAGCATCTAGGATTACTATGACACAATGCTTAGCAAAGATGCTTATCAGGTTCATTTGCCTTGAGCAGGCCATCTGTCATGCTCCTGTAGATGATCTTGTTTAGGCTGCGTCCCCTTTTGAAATCTGGGTTAGTTCATCAAGGGTCTTATAATCGTCCTTAACCTGCTCTTTCAAGCAGGCTGCTATTTGTTGCATACGCATTTGCATTTCATGATGAAGTCAATGCATCTCTTCACTTGGGCGAGCCAGAAACCTGACATTTTGCAAGCACTTTTCAAACTCACTATGCTTAATGACTAATGATAGGCATGTGCACCTTATGCCCTTCTGCATCTAAGGGCAAAATTTACAATTGCCCTTCCGATGAACAAAAGAAAAATTTGCATACGACGTTAAAAAATTTTCTTGGTTGTCCCAATCAAGTGTTAGAAAAAAACCGGGGTACAGTGTATTTTAACCGGCTAAAATCACAAAATCTTGGTTAGATTTTGAGCTTGCCTCCAAGAAAACCAGTAAATTTACATAAGTTTTAGTGTGAGTACCGGCAAAAGCTTCAAAATTTGACCTAAAAACCGGTAGAATTTCAACTTTGCCCTTATTTTCTTCCGTTACGAAAAATGTATTTTTCTAGCCCTGGTCCCAGTTCTCTCTCGAGTATAGGTCTTGGGTTCAAGACACCTCAAATAGATCTTTTAGGTCTCTTGAAATGGTTCTTATGACGTCAAAGTTTTTTCTTGATTACCCTAGTTCCCTTTGGAGTATAGGTCTTGGGTTCATGACACCTCAAATAGATCTTTTTGTCTCTTGAAATGGTTCCTACACATTCAATTTTTTTTCTTGATTATCCTAATTCTCTCTAAAGTATAGGTCTTGGGTTCAAAACTCGTCGAATAGATCTTTTAGGTCTCTTGGAATTGTTTCTATGTTGTCAAATCTTTTTCTCTTCTCACTCTTTACTCAAAGACCTACTAAATAAACGATGTTTAATCAAACACCGTATTGTCTCTCTCTAAACTCTCCAATTTCCATGGTGCTAAAACATTGCTTGAAAAAATATTCTAAAACTTCCAGGAATCTGTAGACACTAAACAATCTCTATTGAGAAGGCACAATCATTCGCAAACTTACAATATAGGGATACTTTGGTTTTATAAATTCATAACCAACTATCATGCTGTTTAAATACACTAGTACCAAATATGAGAGTACAAAAAGTCCAGAAAAAAGATGGTTCTAGAAATAGACTAGGGACTTGAGCGCGGTTCCCTTGGTACCGTCTAAACAGTAATGTCAAAGAAAATGAGCACAGATAGACCACTGTCAGAGCCATACAAAGTAGTGAATCACCTCCTTTGGTGGCGAATCCTAAAATCTAGAACATCATGATCCTACAAAGAAAGCGTCATATGCAAGTTAAGAGAGACTATTTAACCACTATCAAGTTAAGCTAGTAAAAATAGAGTTTTGGAACCGGTGGAATACAGGCTTAAGTAATAAGCGTTCGCCCAACACTGGAAAAGAAACTCAAGAGGCAAAACAATTAGCGCATGTTGCGAGCTTTAGGCAGCTATCAGAAGCCCACGTCTCAATAGAGCTGGCCGCTAGTAGCCACAAGCCTGGAAGCCTGAAGGTGGTGTCTTGTGGGGCTTGGGTGCCAAGCCCATAGTGAGCTCGGAGTGACAATGGTGAACAAGGCCATCAGAGAGAGAGAGAGAGAGAGAGAGAGAGAGAGAGAGAGAGAGAGAGAGAGAGAGAGAGAGAGAGAGAGAGAGAGAAATGAAATGTTATATTAACGTCTTCAAAAGGCCAAAATGTCCTATCAGACCAATGATCAATCTGTTACAAAATGGTGAATCTAATACCACGTCTGGGTACAAAAGAGCTAGAACAAAGATACTACTACTAAAATCCATCCTCATTTGCACTCATTTGCACTCTAGATGTTGAGAGAGTATGGCTCGAATCCTCGACTGTAGTCTCCGTCAATGCTCTCTCCTCAATCGTGGCCATCTGGATCTCCATAGCTCCGGTGCTCGGTCGATGAGAGTGCCGGTAGTGGTCGAATGAGTGTGGGCCGAGCTCTGCACTGATGGCTGATCCTCTGGCTGTCCCATATCTAGTGAAAAGAAACCTGTAATCTGTCTCTGGGACTGTCTCTCTCTCTCCCCCCCATAAAGTGTCTCTATATCTGTGTAACTCAAGTAGATATAGCCCAAAACATCTCTCATTCTCATAACTCACGACCCTAGAGAAAGGACCGAAACCCTCTCTGAATAAGTAGTGGAAAAGGCCCCGTATCTCATAGTACACTATGCAATGACATATGTAATGTAGCTCTGTCTCTGGCTCTAGCTGGCATAAGCAGCATATCTTGCTGTCTGCTGGTATTCCTTTGAATCTAATAGTCTCAATCTCCAGCTGATGTGAGGATGTGCATATCTGACCAATGGCACACCGCAAACCATGAGACACGTCCATGTAGCTGGGTCGAATCATAAACCCATCTCTTGTGAGGTGAAGAAGATGCTTGTCACAAACGGGAGCGCATGACAATATAAAATACATTCGGATAAATAGGATTTCACTTATTACTATAGCCAAAGGATATAGAGAGAAATAAATAGAGAGAGAGATAGAGAGTGAGAAGATCGACACAGTACTGGGGACCAGAAGATGGGCCGGTCCCCCCGTAATAGTATCTTTATTACTGAGGAGAAGTCTATACAAGCACTTGAACTGAACGTATTACCACGTTCGTTCTAGAATAAGACTCGTAGTTTTGTCATTGAAGGACAGGTGGATAAAGTGTGCAAATGTAAGAAAGCTTTGTATGGGTAAAAGCAATCTCCTCGTGCTTGGTATGAGAAAGCAGGGACTCATTTGGTCAAACAAGGCTTTTGTAACAGTCCAACAGAAAGCACATTGTATATAAAAGTGTAAGGGCGATGTACTTCTCATTGTTGTTCTATATGTGGATGATTTTGATCACTAGTACGAATGAGGCACATATTGCTGAATTTAAGGCTCATTTGAATGCTACTTTCAAGATGAAATATTTGGGACTACTGCATCATTACTTGAGCATACAGTTTAAGCAGTGTGATGGTGGTATTTCCTTGTGCCAAATGAGCTACATAGAATCATTACTATGTGAGTTTGGACTTAAGGATTGTAAACCTATTGCTACTCCCATGGAAATAGGTTTGAAATTGAGTCTTCATGATGCTGGTGATCATGTCGATGTCATTCTTTACCAAGTAGTTGTTGGATACCTTATTTATGTATGCAACACGAGGCATGATATTCAGTTTTCAGTCTCATAGGTCGGAACATTTATTCTTAGCCCAGGGTGTAAACATTGGCAGGTTGTCAAGAGGATTTTTCACTACTTGAGTGGCACTTTACATCTTGGGTTGTTTTATCCCAAGGGAGGATCATTGCCGCCAGATTTACACACTTTTTGCGACTCAGATTACGCTGGTTGTTTTGATACACCAATGTCCACAAGTGGTTTTTGTTTCATGCTCGACAGTTCGTGCAAATCATGGTTGAGCAAGAAGCAACCTACTGTGGCCACTTCCAATTGTGACATTGAGTGCATGACAGTTGTGAGACTGAGTATAGGGCAATCGTCACATCGACGGTTGAGTGTGTACGGCTCAGACGCCTTATGACTGATTTGGGTATTCGACAAGACACTGCCAACATCATCTATAGTAACAGTCAGAGCGCATTGACAGTTGCAAGGAACCCAATTTTTCATGCTCACACAAAGCACATTGAGATGCATTATCCCTATGTCAAGGAAAGAATCTCAGCAGGAGAGATCAACTTGGCTTATGTGCCAACAAAGGACAACCTTGCAGATCTGTTCACAAAGGCATTGCCTCATGAGAAGTTTGAAGCTTTCCGCAAAGCTTTGGGCTTACTCCCCTTTGTGGATTGATCATGCACTCAAGGCATGGCACTTCTCTATACATTATGTGCTAGCTCTCATTCACCGCATCACTCCCAAGGGGGATTTGTTACCACACATATGTAATAGTGATGTGTGTGAACATACTTAGGACTGTTGGAGCATTTTTTCCCTCACTAGGAAGTTTTTTCCCCTGTGCATTGTTTATATGCCCATCACTCGCTAACTTATCTTTCATTTGTGCACTAAGCATTGCTACTCTCTGTTGTGTGCCTTGAGCTTCTTCGTCTTCTCCAAGTTGTGTTTTCGTACAACCCTATTTCCAACAAGAAGCTGCACCAATTTCAAGCTATGCTTGTACGAGAGATGGTGTTGGGTTGAGGGTGAGTGTTTAGATATCAAGCTCGACACATGCTATACATGAATAACTTCTCAGCTACATTCATTAATCGCACATGGTAACAAACACGAGAATCATTAATAATGACAATACAATTGGACTTCGCTAGCTTGGTCTACCTACCAAGAGTGATGGCCACTTATCTAGCTAGCTCACTCACTGGCGGTTTCACATTGACCACCATTGTACATAAGTCTTACTTAGTTGTATTTCCTACTCATGTTTCATAGACCATCTTCTTATTTCAAGTAGTTAAGAAGAAGCTACTTTGTGCATCCATCTCCATTGTGTGGTGTCTTAGCAGTGTGGATTGTGTTTGTAGGGTGGATATGGTCTGTGGTTACATGATTGTCACCATCATTAGTGACATGGTGGCTACAACTTGCATTGTCCTTACAAGGAGGATGTCTTGCAAGAGATGGTCAAATGCCACCTATATCCTTGTACTTACTCTCTTTGGGGGATGATTAGAGATGGCCTATTTGGCCGCCTCCTGGTTCCAAGTGGTCTATCCCTTTGCCATGAGTAGCCATGTGCAATGAATCTACTGAGAATGTCTCACAAAATTACTTGTAGCAATGATGGCATACTCAATGAGATTCAAATGCACCAGGGTAGTTTTCGTTCGACGTACGGGACGTCTAGTACCGTTCGGTCGGACCCGTTCCGTTCCGTACGTTTAGTACGTTCTGTACGATCGAAAAATGTAGCCGTTTATGACCGTTGGCGGCAGTTTTTGCACGTGTTAGTGGGCGTTTAGGGAGCCATTTTGGAGCATGTTTGCAATCATGTGGCATGTACCAATGCCTATTGCCATGCTCTCCCTCTCACATCCATAATGCCCCATGCTCTCCCTCTCCCATGCTCTTCCTCTTCCTATAATCTATTTAAGCAACTCCTCCACCTTGTTCTCAACACAACTTACAAGCTACAAGCTCTAGCCTCTCAATCCTCTCATCATCCATGTGCTCCCATTGAAGCTCTCAAGTGACAAGGCTCAAGCTTTCCTTCTCTCCCTTGGGTTTCTCCCCCTCAAGCTCCCATTGAAGCTCTCGAGTCTCAAGTGACAAGCTCTCCATCGTCTCTCCCTCTCAAGCTCTCATAATTGTAATCTGTCTAAATGTCAAGTTTCTTTAAGGCCTAAGCCTTAGGCTTAAGAATTATTTGTTTTTTTTTATTTTGAACGTACATAACGTCATCGTACATCATAATTTTTTTTAGTTCGTTTAGTACCGCACATCGTTGTACGTGTACAAAACGTACGAGACCGTACGAGACCACCCCGAAATGCACATATGTGTGCTTGGTTTAGGGGGAGACACTATTAGTCATGACATAAAATATTGTTGTCCACTTATTACTTGGCTTGATTGCTACGAACTCCCCATCCATCCATTATGGTACTTCTATTGCCCCCATTTCATTGCTTTATGTTTTTTCACCCTCATATTAGCTTTCTAAAATTCCAACCTAGCACTAGTCTCATTCATTTTCTTGTCGATCACGTTCACCTTCGATGTTAGAAGAGCTTGCATTTCCTTCGAGTACTTTAAACCTTCCAAACACCATCTGATCCATACAATACCTTTTCTACGATGTTATGTAACCTTTTTTCTAGGGAAGTTTGGAAGTGTCAAATCGTCTTGGTAGCATAATACTTTAAACACTCAGCCCTAGGCTCCCACACTCTTGCCATTAATGCCAACCACTCATTTGAAAAGCTATTCAATAAGTAACAAGAATTCATCACCAAGCTCTAACTTCTTACCCTTTGGCCAAAGGTATTTTATTTTGCTTGTTTCCTCAAGGCCACCCTTTCTGCCCGTGTAATCATAAGGTGCACAAAAATGACCTTATATTGGGAGCTAAAATACATGTTCCTACATTGAATTGCAAGATGATAATTTAAAGGGCCAATTGTCTCCAAGAAGTTTGTCAAAAAGCCAAATTGTCAAAAAAAGGTTTGTCAAAAAGCACAATCAACATCGATAGAATAGAGAAAAATAGTTAACTTCTTAATCTGCATCAACTATCACATTTTCCATGCCTAATAACAATTGTGCCAACAAATAAGGTCACATCGTTTTAAGGTCCAGGAATCAAACTTGCGTCTTTACGCGCGCACACATCCACCCTAACCACTAGATTATAATCCCATTGAATCTCACACCATTTATTGCTCAAGCATGCCATCAAATTTAGCATAGATATTAACATTTAACACATGAAAGTAGGAGCCATGCCTTCAAAACTTTTGAACTCTTCGAAGGGTGAGGTCATGGAGCAAGCTTAATGGAAACCTACAATGCGAGTCTTCAGGTGAGTACAAGACAAGTTTGATAAACCAATTGAAGATTCCTGCAAAGAAGAAGATCTTATTCAGAATTGGCTATGCATGACTTCAGGGTTCTTATTTAAAAGAAGAGATACATTCAAGAAAATCAAAATAAACAACCATCAGCACTTTGCATTTTTAAAGGAACAGACTTTCTGTGCTAGTACCACCTGAATCTAGCCCATGTTTCTTTCTTCTTTCTTTTTGTGCTGGCTTCTTTCACGAGTTTATCTCAGGAGAAAAATTGGGATTGATGTAGTTTAATCATGTCATGTATGATGGGTTGAAGAACAATCCTAGGTAGTGTTACACTACATTTCTCCATTTTTTTACACAAAATCCCTCCTGCTATTTTCTCTTCTCATCCATTGTCAACCTTTTTTTTGTTTCCATTGTACATCCACCCATTCAATTATATGCATTTGAGTTAATGAATACAGCCCGGGACAACAACCTACTATCATTGTCAACCTTTGAAAACCCACCTGTTGCCTCAAAATCACTTTTGCTGCTTCTGAGGACAAAAGCAATTTAGAGTGGGGGTAATGGTAGCCGACAACAACCAATCAACAATCAAAGATGGTCAAAGCAAAGCCAACCATTGCCAAAGAAAGCCAGAGTAGGTAAATCCATGCTAAAGTGCTGCTAATAAGTTAAACCAAGCAATATACGTACAAGGACCATATTTTTACATGTTGCTAGATTCTTGAGGTCAAAATAGTCACATGTTAAAAAGTCTATCATGGAGTGGCCAAGTATGGTACTCCAGTAGTTTTTTGGAATGGAGCAATATCCTGATAGACACCTTGAGAGTTTTACCAAGTAAGTTCCCTTCAGCAGGCAGAGAACATACTACATAGATGAAGCTACGCCCAGGGCTAGAGAGAGATATCCTCGGCATGTAATCAGCTACCTCCGGATCAACACCTACACATTCTCATACAGCAAGCAAGTGCTCATCGCCAGCAATCCCTTCGACTGCATCTACTCCCAGCAAGCAAGGGTTTCCTCCCTTGAATCACAGGTATCAAAAAAAACATGTGGGCAGTCATGCCAATGACAGAAATGACTCCATCTCATAACCATTCTTGATAATTACAGAAGTCTACAGCCAGCAGCATTGGTTGCAAGAGCCCTTCCTCTTTCACAACTCATCAGCCGTAACCTGTACGCCTACAATCTTGCAAAGGCTTTTCAATGGCTTTACATAACTGATTCTGGCCTTGCATGTTTTATGCAGACCATACAGCATGCGAGGATTATGGTGACACTTCGCTTCACGAAGCTCTTACACACCCTATAGTGAACGGTGGGCCTCATCAAATTCATTAGCTTTCGACATCGACAATACATCTATCAAGTTGTTGTTCTTCATTATGCTCGTACTGCCTTAAGGCTGATACATCAAGGTGTATCAGGGCCTTGTGAACTTTTTTAAAGGCTCCTGTACGTAAGGTGTATCTGGTTTGCAAGCACTTCTTAGCATCTAGGATTACTATGACACAATGCTTAGCAAAGATGCTTATCAGGTTCATTTGCCTTGAGCAGGCCATCTGTCATGCTCCTGTAGATGATCTTGTTTAGGCTGCGTCCCCTTTTGAAATCTGGGTTAGTTCATCAAGGGTCTTGTCAACGTCCTTAACCTGCTCTGTCAAGCAGGCTGCCATTTGTTGCATACGCATTTGCATTTCATCTTGAGCATGTCGTGATGAAGTCAATGCATCTCTTCACTTGGGCGAGCCAGAAACCTGACATTTTGCAAGCACTTTTCAAACTCACTATGCTTAATGACTAATGATAGGCATGTGCACCTTATGCCCTTCTGCATCTAAGGGCAAAATTTACAATTGCCCTTCCGATGAACAAAAAAAAAAATTGCATACGATGTTAAAAAATTTTCTTGGTTGTCCCAGTCGGTGTTAGAAAAAAACCGGGGTGCAGTGTATTTTAACCGGCTAAAATCACAAAATCCCGGTTAGATTTTGAGCTTGCCTCGAAGAAAAACCAGTAAATTTACATAAGTTTCAAAATTTGACCTAAAAACTGGTAGAATTTCAACTTTGCCCTTATTTTCTTCGGTTAGGGAAAATGTATTTTTCTAGCCCTGGTCCCAGTTCTCTCTCGAGTATAGGTCTTGGGTTCAAGACACCTCAAATAGATCTTTTAGGTCTCTTGAAATGGTTCTTATGACGTCAAAGTTTTTTCTTGATTATCCTAGTTCCCTTTGGAGTATAGGTCTTGGGTTCATGACACCTCAAATCTCATATAGATCTTTTATGTCTCTTGAAATGGTTCCTACACATTAAATTTTTTTTCTTGATTATGCTAATTCTCTCTAAAGTATAGGTCTTGGGTTCAAAACACGTCAAATAGATCTTTTAGGTCTCTTGGAATTGTTTCTATGTTGTTAAATCTTTTTCTCTTCTCACTCTTTATTCAAAGACCTACTAAATGAACGATGTTTAATCAAACACCGTATTGTCTCTCTCTAAACTCTGCTAAAACATTGCTTGAAAAAATATTCTAAAACTTCCAGAATCTGTAGACACTAAACAATCTCTGTTGAGAAGGCATAATCATACTCATGGGCATTCGCAAACTTGCAATATAGGGATACTTTGGTTTTATAAATTCATAACCAGCTATCATGCTGTTTAAATACACTAGTATCAAATATGAGAGTCCAGAAAAAAGATGGTTCTAGAAATAGACTAGGGACTTGAGCGCGGTTCCCTTGGTACCGTCTAAACAGTAATGTCAAAGAAAATGCGAACACATCCTCTCCAAGCCTCCCAAGGTTGCAAAAGCTCTAGTCACTCTAGTCTCTGCTGCTCTCCCCAAAGAAAACCTCGGCCCAGTGAAGACAACCCCAAGGTAAGTGTATGCATCTGTATACTCTACAATCTCCTGACTTTATGTGAAAGTCGGTGTTGATCTCCCGATCCACTGTGGTGTGGTGCATATCCTCTGGTTGCACATAGCATGATCATAAGATTACAGTCAGAACCCACAAGGAGCATTTTCTAGTGCATTAAACCTATTTTCCCTATTTTTGACATTTTTCGGTTATTATTTTTAAGTGACTTTTGTTGGAAACTAGGTAGGGCAATTTTGCTAAGTTTGTATATATAGAAACCTAGCGCTAGCACTTTCTGGCAGAAGAGACAACAGGAGCACTTGCTCAACAGGCACCTTCTCAGCAAGACCCCCAACAGAGGAACTCTAGCGTTTTGCAACAGGCAAGACCTAGCGTTTTCAGCAAAAGACAAATCAACCAGAGCTTTGCACTTGCACTTTCCTGGCGACAGTAGTACCTAGATCAACCTTGGCATCTTTACATTGCAGAGCAGCCCGGCAACAACAGGACAAGAGATCCCTAGCGTTTTTGCAACAAGGACAAGAATTCAGCCCCTAGCGTTTTTGGTTTGCAAATCAACTTCAGTGTTTTGCTAGATCTTCGCAACGGAATCAGCCCTAGACTCAGCGTTTTCAGCTTTCAGCAGTTAGAACCCACAGAAGAAGTCCCAAACCTCGTAGATCTCACCTTCCCGCGGCAGATCCTCGCCGCACGATCAGATCCAGCACAGTTTGCAGATTCAGCCCGGACAACGCAGATTTCAGCATTTGCGTTTTCAGCGCATCATCGTCGCATCGTCTTCATCGACATCGTCACCGACATAGAGTCGGAATTCAGCAAATAAAGATTTGCAGCTTTCAGCCCTTAGCATTTTCAGATTTCAGCCCGTCTCGTCGTCGACATCGTTGGCAAGTCCAAGCATTGTAGAGATTTGTGCAATCAATAGTAGACCGCTCTCGCCATAGAGAGTGGGGCCTTCGGAGGAGAGTTTGACAACATTCTGGTGTCATATTCTTCTCTCTCTATCTCTCAGTCTCAGCACCTTCATTCACAGTGTTCACCACTTTGTATGTGTCCATAGAACTCTCTCACTAAAGGAACGGAAGGCTCTCCCTTCCGTAAGTAAAAAAAACCCTTGAGCACAGTTCGGAGCACTCATCTTGAACAAAGTTCAACATTCATTCCACTCCACCTTACATTGGTATCAGAGCTTTGGTAGTGTTGTGTATCACTCAAGGAAAGAACCACAAGAACCAGAGATTTTTTTTTGCTTGTTGCGGTCGCACGTAACCCAAGTCCACTTGGGCGTGTCGATTCCTAATCATGTTTTTGAAGAGTGACAGGAAACCCAAGAAAGAACGGCTTGTCCAGCCTCCCCTTGTGCCTCTATTCACTCATGAGAGCGGACCATGCACTTAGCGGCCGGCCAATCGACGTGATGTGGGAAAAAGCAACCTTGGTGTGAGCGCAAGGCCGCCAAGGGGTGCGCCCGCGGAAAAGAGAAGAGCTTGGGTGAAGAGAAGATCCTTCTCTAATACAGATTGCAAGCGAAAGAAGAACCTCACGACCCCCAAGAACCCAAGAACCCAAGACCCACAAGATCCCAAGTTCCTTGTGAACTTAAGAACCCAAGACTTCAGTGGATGGTCATCACCCGAAGCGGAATGGATACTTTGCATGAAGGTGATGAGCATGGAGTTGGCGAAGAAGAATTTTCCCGACCAGGAGGTTTTTCCAACCCTCCCTCTTCCCCATCTACGCCAAGGATTGCACTAACTCCTATGGAGGAGTTGGAGCAGATGTTTATGGACAGCAAGTTAGAACGCGAAGCAAGAAAAGCAAAAATACAGCATGAACACAAAGAAAGAATGGCAGCCATAGAGCATGAGCACAACGAAAGGAAAGCCGCCTTGTTCCGATTCTTTTCTCGAGTGCAGGCACAGATGCAAGAGATTCGGGAAAAGGAGACTCTCTCAGTTTCTTCTTCTTCAAAGCACGACACATGATTCGGTTGATAATAATGAGCAGGATGATTTGAATGATGATGATAAGCATGATGATTTGAAGGATAATGACAAGCATGATGAATTGCATGATCAAGATGTGATTATTCACAAGCATGATGATTTGCATGATCAAGATATTATTATTCACGAGCATGATGATTTGAAGGAAGATGATGTGATTGTTCACAAGGATGATGGTTTAGTTGATACTTTTTCTAGTGAAGTTAACCTCATTGTAGATTCGATCCCACACGAAGAACCGATTTTGGATCTCGAGCCTAGGTCCAGAGACTCCGCATAGGAAGTATTATGTGTTCGAATGATTAGTCAGCACGCATTGTTTGAGTGTTTCATTCGTGATGCTTTCCTGTATTTTAGTCAGCGTCTTTATGTGATCCCTTTTCCTAGGCATGATATATTGTACGTTGAGCACGATTCATTAATGAATGAGTACAAATGTATGTGAATTACTCATGAAAAGCTGAAAAGTATACATTCAAGGAAGTCACATTCCATGTCTCTTCCTTGCCACAGTTGATAGATTTAGATCAGAAAGTCAAGATTCGACCCCATTGTTTGCGTGTGTTTTATGAACAGTTTGGCACTCCGTCACTTTGTTCATCTGCATTGCATGCATAGTTTTTTGAGGGAATAGTCTTTTTCCAATCACTTGACATGGAATGGGTATATTCATGTTTTGTTGGAAGTGGTTTCAGGAATTTTCAGCTTCGGAGATTCTTGATGAAGGTAGACGCATGAATATAGACGATGTTAAAGCATCGAAGGAGCCACAGAAGACTTTGTGTCGCTTTCGGCGCGGCCCAAAGAAGCAAGCGTTGTAGACCTTTATGAAGTTCAAGTATCGCATGACCCACGCATCAAGGTAGGCCGGCGAAGAGTCCTTTCCAAGATTCCAGACCTTGTTCGCGATCTCTCTCGACGCCATACAGTTCGGTACCAGTACCTCACTTAGAAAAGGAGGGAATGTCACGTGACACATCCAACCCTATGTGTCCGTGGACAAGCTACAGCATGACCAGGGTTCAGTTCAGTCAAGTCAGTCTAGAATAGGAAGCGATCTGGTACTTTTGTGAGTCTATTCGCAAACCGTGCATGCCCAGACACTTAGAGTAGATGCATATCCTCTGGTTTCACATAGCATGATCATCAGATTACAGTCAGAACCCATCAGGAGCATTTTCCACTCCATTAAACCTATTTTCCCTTATTTTGACATTTCTCGCTTATTATTTTTAAGTGATTTTTGTTGGAAACTAGGTAGGGCAATTTTGCTAAGTTTGTATATATAGAAACCTAGCGCTAGCACTTTCTGGCAGAAGAGGCAACAGGAGCACTTGCTCAACAGGCACCTTCTCAGCAAGACCCCCAACAGAGGAACCCTAGCGTTTTGTAGCAGGCAAGACCTAGCGTTTTCAGCAAAAGATAAATCAGCCAGCTTTTAGCACTTGCAGTTTCCTAGCGACAGCAATACCCAGATCAGCCCTGGCGTTCTTGCATTGCAGAGCAGCCCGGCAACAATAGGACAGCAGATGCCTAGAACTTTTGCAACAAGGACAAGAATACAGCCCCTAGCGTTTTTGGTTTGTAGATCAACCTCAACGTTTTGCAGATCTTCGCAACGGAATCATCCCCAGACTCATCATTTTCAGTTTTTAGCATTTAGAACCCGCAAAAGAAGTCCCAAACCTTGCAGATCTCACCTTTCTACAGCAGATCCTCGCCGCACGGTCAGATCCAACGTAGTTTGTAGATTTAGCCTGGAAAACGCAGATTTCAGCATCTGCATTTTTAGCGCGTTATCGTCGCACCATCGTCATCGACATCGTCACCGACATAGAGTCAGAATTCAACAACAGATAAAGATTTGCAGATTTCAGCCCTTAGCATTTTCAGATTTCAGTCCGTCTCATCGTCGTCCTCATCGTCGTCGACATCGTTGGCAAGTCCAAGCATTGTAGAGATTTGTGCAATCAATAGTAGACGCTCTCGCCATAGAGAGTGGGGCCTTCGGAGGAGAATTTGACAACAATCTGGTGTCGTATTCTTCTCTCTCTATCTCTCACTCTCAGCACCTTCATTCACAGTGTTCACCACTTTGTATGTGTCCATTGCACTCTCTCACTAAAGGAACGGAAGGCTCTCCCTTCCGTAAGTAAAAGGAACCCTTGAGCACAGTTCGGAGCACTCATCTTGAGCAAAGTTCAACATTCACTTCTGTAGCACCCTACACACACACACATATCTGTGTGTGTGTGTGTGTGTGTGTGTGTGTGTGTGTGTGTGTGTGTCTGTGTAATAAAGAGGAAACCATGGTAAAGAGAAGAAAAACCGATGAAATATGTGAGAACTTAGTTCAAAAGTCCATAAAATTTAAAATTTTTGCTAGTGTTTCCGGTTCGCTTCTTTGGAAGGAGGAAACTCGATCGCTTAATAAAAGAGACATTCCTGAACAATCCTTCACCTTATGTAATTCTAGTTAAGCTCAATGTAATGATTTTATCACTTTCTTATTGTTTTAGAAAGCAATCGTGACCTTTTCACTTGTTGGCTTTCTAAAAGAAGCCTTAGAGAAGTGTTGGGTTATGCATATTTTCAATGTTTTCAATGATGATTGAGACTTATCTTAAATGTTATTTTGGTTTTAAAGTATTAAATGGATATTTTTATTTCACCTTTCATTTCATTTCCTTACATGGCTTGACTTCTCTTGCATTCTATTCTTTTAGAATGATAAAGTGAAGCTTCACCTTGCATAATTCTAGTAAGTTCTATACATAAACATACACACACACACATACACACACAATATAAATAAGTAAATATATAATATATGTTAATGAGTTATTTTTATTATATATGTAAATTTATTTCTTTATTTATCTATTCACACACACACACACACACATATACACACACAAAAAAAAGTAGATATATAATATATGTTAATAAGTTATTTTTATTTTATATGTAAATTTATTTAATTATTTATCTATTTTCACACACACACACACACATATATACACACACACACACACACACACACACACACACACACACATATATATATATATATAATTTATTAATGAGAAAACCATGGTAAAGAGAAGAAAAACCGATGCAATAATGTCAAAACTTAGTTAAAGATTTTACAAATTTCAAAAAAATTGCTAGTATTTTTGGTTTGCTTCTTCGCTTAGTAAAAGAGACATTCCCGACCACTGCTTCACCTTATATAATTCTAGTTAAACTCAATCTAATGATTTTGTCATTTTCTTATTGTTTTAGAAAGCCACCGTGACCCTTTCACTTGTTTTTTTCACCATCAGTGCAGGGAAGGTAGTAGGGAGAAACTATACACATATCATGTATTTACAACTGTACATTGTTGTACATTACACCCTCGAGGGGCAACCGTGAGAACCACTCCCAACCCCCCCCCCCCCAATAGAGGAGGATAATACACCCAAGAGAATGCAACTCGTGAACCTCGAACCCTCAACCTTGGGGTTACATCACAAAGGTCTCACCAACTCAGCTAGGGTAGAGGAGCCGATTTAGAGATGCCGAAATCTTGACACATCTAGCAAGAGCTTCGGTTAGCCATTTTGAGTTGGGAAGGGTGCAAAGGATGCACCATGAGCGCGCGCATTTGCAGCAAAAATGAGCAAGTCAAATGGTGCTCGCTACCTCAAACGCAATACAAAAATACGATTTCCTGTGTAACAAAAATGGGGGTGAGTTGCAAATCCATCAAGGGGGTAATTAGGTACAAAGCTGCCAACAAGACTTGAACATGTGATCCAATGGCCAAGATTCTCTAAAAGCTATGCTAACCACAAAAGCATTCAAGCTTTCTTATCTCTAATCTGGTGCATTTTGGTGATATTTTTTGGAGGTAGGACGGGTCCTAAAGAGGGGCCCATACTTTGACTGGCACCTCTACCTTACACTTTTTGGCTTTCTAAAAGAAGCCTTAGAGGAGGGTTGAGTTAGGAATATTTTCAATGTTTTCAGTAATGATTGAGACTTACCTTAAATGTTATTTTGGTTTTAAAATATTAAACGGATCTTTTTATTTCACCTTTCATTTCACATTTTCACATGGCCCGACTTCTCTTGCATTCCATTCTTTTAGAATGCTAAAGTGCAGCTTGACCTTGAATGATTCTAGTAAATTCTATACATATATACATACATACACACACACACACATATACACACACATCACACATATTATAGGTTAATGAGTTACAAATAACTCTCTGTCATCTAGAGCCACTACCATCTCCTGGGGGAGGTCGACAGAGGTATCCATCTCTATGAGCGCCTGTGGGTGCCATGCAGGGATGTACTCCCCCCTAGGTCTTCCCCCTAGGACTTTCCCTAGTTGGGCCCCAATGACACGAAGGTGATTATGGAAGTGCAAAGGGAGGTTCGGAAACTCCACCCACACAGGGTAGTTAGTGAGGGCATCTCTTTCTGTGTTGTACTCCATGTTTAACCCAAAATTGGCATTTGAAAGGATTTGATGAGATGCGATACAATCTGCACCTTTCAAACACTTTTCGTAAACATGATAGATGTTTTTTCAATGAAGAATAAACACAAAGATCACTTAAAAAATCTTCGTAGAAATCTCTTAAATATTCCCTAAAAGCAGTGTTTATTAATCTTTTGGTCCTCTAGCGCAATCGTGATTTGATTGTAACCAAAGTACCCATCTAAAAAGCTATAAGCTTCCTTTCCTACAATTCGTTCAAGTACATGTTCTGAAATGATGGCAATGAAAAGTGATCTCTCCTAGTGGCTTCATTAACCTTCTTGAATCTACACACACTCGAAGTTTCCCATTCTTTTTTGGCACAATAAGTATTGGACACACCCATTCTGAGTGCTTGATACGGTATACAATCCACGTTTGATAAGTTTTTTGAGTTCTTATTCGATAATCTTTGCATACTTAGGATTCATTGGGTAGGATCTTTGTTGGATTGGTTTAGCAGTGCTAATCATTGGAAGTGTATGTTGCCCTATGGAAGGTGGAATGCCCTTCATGTCATGATACTTGGGCAATGAAAATAGGTTTGGACTCCTCACCTGGGTCCGCTAACTCTATTTCTTTAACTATCGCCAGACCATCATAGACTCCATTACTTCCATTAGTAGGTGTTCTTTGAGCCTTTGTATACACAACCTTACACTCCTCCGTTTTGCAAGATTTAAAATTATGAATTGTGAGGTCTTGTTGCTTTATGGACTGTGATAATGCTTCCGCTTCCCTTAGTTGTCAAGCTAACTCTCAATTTTGGCATCTCCTTACAGTATGGGTCAACTTTGGCTTCTCGGCGACCTCTAATTGTGCAATGTCAAGGGGTTGTGGACTACACCACATGACGCTTCGAAGGTATTCACCCCAATTATCTACCAACTTTTGATCAGCATCACATGCCCCCATATAACTGAGCCATTTTGCAGTAGATTTCTTTTCATTTATCCTAGCATGTATATTTTCTCGATATCGTCGCCTCTTATATCGCTTACGCTTCTTATATAATTTTTTATTATGGCCGGTCTCTAGTGCACAGTAGGCTAGACCCACTACTTGTGTCTTCTCCTCTCTAGGATAGATTGTCATCTTGGGTACCACTGGGCCTTGAATGGTTTGTCCCCACATTTGTACCAATATTTAACTCAGATTCTTCATCCTAAGAGTCAATGTCAACTAATGATTCCAACTCCAAATTATGTGGGCTATAGTTTTTTGAGACGCTACTCGTTCCACTATTAGTCAAACATTCATCTTGTAGGTCATCAGAAGCTATATGTATTGCTCTTGTCATATTTAAAGGTACAAGTTGTGGAACTTTGTCCCCCTCAAGTGTCACCCAAGTCCTCCCTCTATTTCTCCAAGTGTCTATTATGGTGGCTAGGTGGACCTAGTCTACGTTGTCAGACTCAACCATTCCAAGAAGAACATCCAGATAAGGGGAATCTTTCCCAACATCAGTGTCCGTTTTACACGTGTAACAATACTGCAAGGGAGCTAAGTGAATTGTGGTGTCAGATCGATGGTCAATTATAAATCTGTTTCCTAGAGGATGTGCTCAATCAGTCACAAGATCAACTCGAATGATAGAGTCTTGGAACTGTAAGTAGACATGGTTTTTTAGACCAGTCATGCACCATCTTTGCTTCTCTCATGAAAGGACGTTCTAATATCATCTCAGATGACATAGTGCGCTTGGAAAATCCATAATAATGAAGGTGTTCCTTACCTTGTGTCCAAGAACCTGGATCTTGAGATCTTCCAACATCCCAATAGGTTTATTGATGGTCCCATTGGCCATCTTTACCACTATGTTTGTAGACCCAAGGTGGGTCTTCCCATAGATTCCCAACAGTTTTTAGTTACAATGCTAACCCCAATGCCACCATCAAGGATTCCCTTCACAGTTAATCCTTTGATAATGATTGGTAGGGTTGCATCGGATTTATCGCCTTCAAAGTACTAGAGCATCACACTGTTTAAACTGTATGCCCAAGTAATGATGCAACAACCCCAAATCTTTCATCTTGAAAGTAGCATTCAGATCAGCCTTAAATTCAACAATATGTGCCTCATTGGGACCAGTGATCAACAAATCATCCACATAAAGAACAACAATGAGAAGTACATCGCCCTCACGCTTGACATACAATGTGCTTTCTGTTGGACTGTTACGAAAGCCTCGTTTGACCAAATGAGTGTCAACTTTCTCATACCAAGCACGAGGAAATTGCTTCAACCCATACAAAGCCTTCTTACATCTGCACACTTTGTCTTCTTGTCCTTTCTTGACAAATCCGCGAGGCTACGTTACATAAACTTCCTCAAATATGTCACCATTCAAGAAAGCAGTAACAATGTCTGATTGATATACATCCCAACCAAAATGAGCTGCCAATGCACATAGAAAATGCACAGTAGTCATACGAAAAGTGGGAGCAAAAGTTTCTTCATAGTCTATGCCTTTTTGTTGTGCATAACCCTTTGTAACAAGTCGAGCCTTATGGTGATCGATCTCACCATCCGGCTTGCATTTCAACTTGTAAACCCACTTCGTACCAATGGCCTTGTTGCCAGGAGGCATTTCACATAAAGTCCATGTGTCATTTTCTATAAGTGCATCATATTCTGATTGCATGGCAGCCATCCAATTTTCTGAATTCTGTGCTTCATCAAAAGACAGAGGTTCCTCAACATCATGCAAGCTAGACAGAGCCAAAGCATAACAATCTGATGTATAAGATGCATGGCGAGAGCCTGAAAGAGTGCGACTAGACAAAGGTGCATCCAATTTACTGTCACGCAAAGTGTGCACCAATCATTTTGACATACCTCTAGAGCCTGCTCATTTTCAGCCCTTTCCTCATCAAGTACATCATGTACATCTGCATCAGTAATAGGCTGATCTATAACATTTTCGGAAACCCCCATAGGCTGTACATTTGCCTCATTGGAATTTACATTCGAACTTCCACCACTTAAAAGAGGCAACAAAGTGTCATAAATGTCCTGTGAGCTTACATTACTGTCTCTAGTACATGACAGCAAGGGCTGAACAGAATCTTCCACAAACACTACATCCTGTGAAACCAAAATACGCTTTGTTTGCGGATGATACAACCTATAACCTTTGGTTTCAGCACTATAACCAACAAAAATACATTTGATAGCCTTCTCATCCAATTTTCTGCGATGTGTTTGCGACACCAAACAGCCAAAAACACGCATGTGCTCAATAGACGGCTTTCTATCATGCCATGCTTCATATGGAGTAATAGACTGCAAAACTTTCGTAGGACACCTGTTAAGTATATAAGTGGCACACATGATGGCCTCAAGCCAAAAAGAATGCGACAAAGCTTTGACTTTTGACCATACATCGTGCCATTTCTGTAAGTCACCTATTTTGCTTCTTAGCAACACTTTTTTGCTGAGGTGTATAAGGCATTGTACATTGGTGTTTTATCCCACGACTAGCCAGAAATGCATTAAATTCATGAGACATATACTCCTCCCCTCGATCGGAACGGAGGGTGCCTATAGTACATTTCGATACATTTTCAGCTATAGCCAGAAATTATTTGAAGCACATAAAAACTTCAGACTTCGCTTTAAGCAGAAATACCCATGCATGCCTGGAGTAATCATCAATGAAAGTCACAAAGTAAAGATAATTTCCCAAGGACGGAGTTTGCATGGGCCCACAAACATCACTATGTACAAGCTGTAACCTGCATGTGGCCCTAACTCAATCATCCTTTGAAAACTTAGAACGCTGCATTTTACCCAAAATACAGCCTTCACAAACATGTTTGACAGGCGGCAAAGAAGCAACCATATCAGATTTCTGTAAACACAGCAAACTGGCAAAATTCAGATGCCCAAAACGTACATGCCACAGTTTTGCATCTGAAACATCCCTTGAATTTGCAACTGCATTTGCAAAATTTTGTCCACACTTGTCATACAAAGTGATCTTATACAACCCACGACACAAAAGGCCAGATGCTACAATTTCATCACCAAAACTGAGATCATGAACTGTACATCTGTCATCCACAAATTTGACTACAAATCAAAGTCTAGCAACTGCAATTACAGACAAAAGATTCTTCTTGATCCGAGGTACATAAAGTGCATCGACAAGTGTGAAAGAACTGCCATTTGTAGCAGTAAGCACAATCTTTCCAACTCCCTGAACCGGATAAAAGACATTGTTGGCACAAGTGACTAAATTCCCATGAGGGACAGACTCGAGAGAGGTGAACAATTCTCGATGTGAGGTAATGTGCTTTGTAGCACCACTATCAAATTACCAACATGTGAATCTGCAGCAACTAACATGCATGCATCATGGAAAACAGAATTATAAGTGCACTCTGCACTAAAAGCCCATTCTGCATCAACATCAGCATCACAGTCTCCTTCCACAGAAGACTCAACCATGACTGCATTTGTAGTGGAACCAGCATTTGCAGTGGAACCACCCTCTTTCTTCTTAGCCTCTTTGGCCTTCAACTTAGGACACTGCTTGATCAAGTGATCATTAGCTTTAAAATAATGGCAACGCATCTTCTTTTTGCCCTTATCACCAGAGTTTCCAGACGAATTGCTGCCAGCAGAAGCATTTTGCCACTCGCAACAGAACCATAAGAAGTGGTTGCATTGCTGTTACCACCCTTTATTTGATAAGCAATAAAAGCCTGTTTAACTGCATGCTGCCTAGTCCTGTTTTTTCTGGAAAGTGACTCTTGCAGCAGCAATGTGCATAATGTATCAAACTTGACAACTTCAGGATTTCCTTGGGTCATAAGTCTCCAAGTACTAGAAAAAGTCTGATAAGAATCTGGTAAGGCATCAAGAATAGTCTGCACAAGGGAACTGTCTGAAATGACTTCACCTGCAGAAATAAGTTGCTCATTCATATCCTTGACACCAACAAGGAAAGTGTCCATATCATCTTCCTCATGCATAATCTTCGATTCCAACTCTTTACGCAACAAAGCAATTTTAGCCTCATTGCGGCTTGCATAAAGACCTGCTAGAATATCCCAAGCATGTTTTGCAAATTTAACTGAATGAATGTGAGGAGTAATGGTGCGCTTCACAGACAACGCAATCAACGCATGAGCCTGCGCATCCTTTACATCCCAACGAGCTTGTTCTATCGTAGGCAAAACAACTCTAATAGCAACAATCCTTGCAGCAAGACCTGCAACATCCTCAACATCGCCTATATCCTCAGAACCAGGACGTACATCAGTGCCCTACACAATATTCCGGACGCCCTTTGACACAAGAACATGTTGCATCATGTAAGCCAACATAGGGTAATTGTCACCATCCAATCTGTCCTCAGCAGCAAACATCTTGAACACATTTGTGTTGTTGTCAGCCATGGAAAATAACTGCACCTGATGTGAAAACTGCCCGAAATAAGGAGAAACTGAGTGAGACCAGCACATGTTATATAGCACAACCCGCAGCAGACTATATGGGACTTGTTATGCAGTAATTGGCGCCGAAAAAAATTATGCACAATATGAAGAAATTGCCTATGCAGACCTGGTTGTAGTGGAAACGGAGGCCGAAATGAGCCCGAATCAGAAATATGAGCAGACTCAGCTCTATGAGTTCTCTCAAAATTTTTGTCGACCTGCGAATGCTCGCCAAAGCTCACAAAAATTGGAGAAAGTGAGCAGGCATGTCATGGAGCTGCTGGCGACTAAGCCCGAGAGGACGCAACCTGCTCTGATACCAATTGTTGGAATTAGGGTTGCACAGAAACGCACACAGCTTGGAGAAGACAAAGGAAGCTCAAGACACACAACTGTGAGTGTGTTACTCAATGTGCAATGGAAAGATAGATAGCCCTAGAGTAATGGACGTATATACAATGCACGGGGAAAAAACCTCCTAAAGAGGGAAAAAATACCCCGACGGTCCTAGTGTGTTCACACACATCACTACCACATGTATATGGTAACACTAACGTCGTCAGTGCCCAATAGTGGGTGTAGAACTAGGTACTAACATATGCTCCTCAACACAACACACACCACACGCACACACATGAGCATACATCAACACAAAAGTTCAACGTACTGAGTTTCTGTCATGAATCCGGAGATCAAGGGCAGACTCAGCCATAATGAAGCCTAGCACTAAAAGAAGCATTAAATCGAAAAAATTAGCACAAAAATGAGGTAGTTGATAGGGCATACGCACCACAAAAGATAGAAAGAATTAGCACAATATCAACCGGTCCTAACTCGAACGAAAACTTCACAATGTGAAGTCTGCATGTTCGATATACGACTAAAAAATGTACCTAGATGAATCCAGGATAAGCCGAGATTCACCCTTGAAGGAAAGTGCAAGGTATAGACCCATGGTAGTCACCCACAAGACAATATAACCATCAGCTCCATCATGCATAGTATTGACTAAATACCATGACATCCCCACTAACATCGTCAGTGCCCAATAGTGGGTGTAGAACTAGGTACTAACATATGCTCTCCAACACACCACACACCACACGCACAAACACATGAGCATACATCAACACAAAGTTCAGCGTACTGAGTTTCTGTCATGACTCCGGAGATCAAGGGCAGACTCAGCCATAATGAAGCCTAGGAAAGCTTAGGAAGTGTTCTGGTACCCTTGTAAGCCTGTACGCAGGACCTGCATGTCCAGGAACTTTAGATTAGTTGTATACCCTCTTATTGCACATAAGCATAGCCAATGTTTGCTATGTGTAGGCACTCGGGAGTGTTCCAATATAATTGTATTAGTACCCAGCCTAGGTATTTATCTGCATGTGAAGCACCTCTTATTAGTAATTCATCAACTTATTAATAAGTGACATTTTAGCATCATTTTAGAAGGTCGTGGGGTTCAATCTGACACTGCTCACCCAACTATAATCCCCTATATAAGTGATCCCAGGGGTCACTTTTCAAGCATAAGTCAATACCCTCAGTACCAGTACCAGTACCCAGTACACACAGTACCATCAGAATCCATGGCGTTTTTGCATCAGCGTTTTCAGCCATGACCAGCAGACCATCAGTGTTTTCAGCCATCAGTAGCAGATCGCATCGCCGTCAGTTTTCAGCCCTAGCATTTTTCAGAAGTTGCAGATTTCAGCCATAGTCCCAGCGTTTCCAGATTTCAGCCCTAGCCATATCGTCAGATCAGACTACCATGTTAGATCAGCCCTAGCGTTTCAGTTTCGAGCCCTTAGCATCGCAGATCCAAAGCGTCTACCGCAAGATCCCATCAGCATCTCAGCATCTAGGACCATTGTATCAGCATTCGTGCAATCTAAAGTGAAAACCTCTCTAGCGATAGAGAGGGGGGCCCTTGGAGGGGGGTTGAGACCCCCCTCTGGTGTTAGTCTTCTTTCTCTCTCCCTCTCTCTTATCACTTACAAAACCTTCTCATTCACAGTATCATTCTAGTCTTTGCACACCTCTCATAAAGTGGAACCTTGAGTACGCACGGAGCATTCATCCTGAGCATTCACCATCAATCAAAACTGAAGCACATTACATTCGAAGGTCTGCATAAAGCTGGAAGCCAACAGCAACTGTTCTTACAAAGTGTTAGTAGAGTTCTTCATCGACCTCACCCAGAAGAGTCAAAAGCAGGAAATGTTTTCCGAAAACCTAAAAAAGAATGGCACTGAGCTTCCTTGGCCAAAATTTTGCTCATCGTTGTTTTCCCCCCTAAAAGCAAGACCGCTGGCAAGGAGAAACACGCGCTTTCTGTGTGTGGGGAGAACCAAAGATCTGCAAAAGGAGCCTAAGCATGAGGATAAGTTGAAAGAAGAGGGACAACACAAAAGCGGTGGTGATGGTAGAGATGGTAGCAGAAGTAAAAACGACGCTCATCATGAGGGCAGCAGAGATGAAGATTGAGATCACAGTAGACACGTGATGGAGATCGCAGTAGACATGAGAAAAGGTATTAAAGAGACCATGACAATAGAGGATGAGTACATAAGGGTTAGTAACCACAAGGCTAGTGATTAAAGGACTAACAGAGAGCATCATTTACAACGATAAAAAGAATGGATATGCTGGCAGTGACAATGATGATGGACAGAGAGACCGGAGCAATCAATGTTGGGGTGAGACAATGCCGACTCTCCACCATACTTCTAAAAGAAACTTTTGTATGATGTGCACTATATGCAGTTTGTAGTTTGTGTCATTTCCTCATTGCATGATGAAAAGTTAAACTACTCACATGGTTTACTTCTAGCTTGACAAAACAACACTCTCTGCACACTCAAATGAGACACCTACTTGATTATGTCCAATTTAAATTTTGCATTTGTCCACACTACAATCTACTATCTCTAAACATATTGTTTCTAACTCACAACAACACATCAATACTAAATCGCATCAACAAATTTCTTTGGCAAGGCCAACCAAGCAAGACTGGTTGGCCTCTTAGGCTAGCATACTACCTGAAGGACTTACATAAGTACATAGAAATGTGTTTACGTCCTCCAAATACCACATCAACTTGTTGGACAATGTTGAGAAATTTTATCATGGCCATTAGTGTCATCATAAGAGAAAATTAACAATTAATGCTCTTCCCTCCTCAACAGCTATTAGAGTTGGCACACTCTCTTCAAGCTAAGTGACATTTGCACACTTTCCTTCCTGGATTTTTGGCAGCAAAGAGTCAGATGGTATAATCGAAGACGATTGAACCATGATTGCGGACACTCCCACATGCTACTTATTCTTTGGAAGAGAGGAAGCCATGCCTCAAACCACTTTGGACATAGTATTCTGGGCAATATTATCCTTTGAGAGCGCACGACCGTCTATAAGATTCCCCTCATCTTGTTTATTCTCATAGATTTCAATTCCTCTCTTGCTTGCTCTAGTGTTTGGTTTAAAACAAGTGAAAAAATCACAAGGCCTGCCTAAAAGCATTGGTCATGAGAAAATTCAGAATGATTAAAATTTTTAAAAGGGAAAATTACCAAAATACCCCTCTAATTTGTGGAAATTCCCAAAATACCCCTCAAATTTCAAAAATTCCCAACATACCCTCAATATTTTGCCATAAATTCCCAAAATACCCCTGGTTGTGAGATTAAATTTCTCCAAAGATAAACTTTTTTGTAGCTTTTAATAAGAAGACTGATTGTCTTTCAATACAAGATGCTAAAACTAGAATTTGGGTTGATTATGTAGGCTTTGAAGATAGACTGCTTCATTAATTTTAGACATAATTGCCCTTTTTGAATGGTAATTTGTGACAAATTACATGCTAACCACTCAAAAATGAATCTCAATTGTCAAAAGGGAATAAAATTAGAAAATATTGAACAATCCAACCAAATTAGATACAAGGGTATTTGGGAATTTCCACAAATTAGAGGGGTATTTTGGTAATTTCCCTTTATAAAAAGCAACTCTAATAAGTGGGCGTGTGTTCATCAGCCACTATATGTGTTCATGGTACCAATGGTTAACGACCTTTACCACGAACCTGCTAAGAGTGGGGTGCGACTCTTACATACTAGACGACATATTTATGTCATGATCTTATTCCATCTTGCCAACTTGTGCATCGTGGCATGATGAACGATATCACTATCTTGTATGACACTATATGAAAGAAAAAAGAAAAAGAAAGAGAGAGAGAGAGAGAGAGAGAGAGAGAGAGAGAGAGAGAGAGACCCACTCCAACTAGGCCCAGCTCGCCATTAAGGTTGGAATGCTTCAACGACAACTCTTTGTGTGTGTGCACACAACACACAATACAACTGTGAAGTTGTGAACTTGGCTCTCCCCCCGCCCCCCACACACACGCGTGTGTAAAAGAGAGAGAGAAATGAAATGTTATATTAACGTCTTCAAAAGGCCAAAGTGACCTATGAGACCAGAAAGTTACAATGTGGTGGATCTGATACAAAGTCAGAGTCAGAGTAACAAGATGACAACAATGACAAAAATGAAATGACAAATGTCACAATAAAATACTATGGAATCCTAAACTACTAGGTGTGAACAGCAGCTAGCTGGGATAGCTAGATCACAAGAGATCCAACATCGGTCGCTGGAGGATCTCATCAATCTCCTCCATGGTCAGTAGTCTGACCGGGCATCGTGCATGTCGAGCCAAAGTGATCCGAATCCTCTGATGCAGCCTCCGTCGATGCTGTGTAGTCCTCCACAGTCGTGGGTGTCTGGATCTTCCAAACTCAGTCGCTCGGTCGATCAATGTTCCTCTGGTGTGAGAAGACGAGCTCTGCTGTGGTAGTAACTCCTCCGGGTGTCCAGTGGCAGCTCTAAAGAAATCTGTGATCTGTCTCTAGGACTCGCTAGCCTTCCCTCTCATCAGGCTCTCTCTGTGTCTGCGTAGCTCGAGCAAAACAAACCCAAGCATCTCTGATCCTCGTACTGCATGACTCTGGAGAGAGAGAGAGAGAGAGAGAGAGAGAGAGAGAGAGAGAGAGAGAGAGAGAGAGAGAGAGAGAGAGAGCTGTCGCTGAAGCATTCCAACCTTAATGGCGAGTTGGGCCTCGCTGGAGTGGGTCTCTCTCTCTCTTTCTTTTTCATTTTTTCTTTCATATAGTGTCATACAAGATAGTGATATCATTCATCATGCCACGATGCACAAGTTGGCAAGATGGAATAAGATCATGACATAAATATGTCGTCTAGTATGTAAGAGTTACACCCCACTCTTGGCCGGTTCCTGGTAAAGGTCGTTAACCATTGTTCCCGCCTAATTGATTACGAGCAGCCAATAGCTACCATTGTTTGACAAAGGTTTGCCTCAGCTTAGCCTAGAGCCGGTTGAAATTGGCGAAAATCCTTTTGCTGCACTAGTCCATCTCTTTGCATCTGCTGAAAACAGCCCAAAGCTTCCTGGCCCTGTCCCTGTAATCAATAATGCACTCCAGGAGACCACATTCCGGACAAGAAGCTCCTGGAGCAAGAACTGGTGGGGCCTTGACTAACAATATCATCATGAATATTATCAGTGTCTTGCATAGTGCCACATACCTTCAAAATGCAAGCGTAGGTGACTGCATCTGGAGAGATGCCCTCGCTTCTCATCCGCTGAAAACAGCCCAATGCTTCTAGGCCTTGCCCTTGTTGGGCGTATCTTACAATCAAGTGTGTTCTACGAGACAAAGTTCCGGACAAGAGCCTCGAGGGGGGCATCACGTTTCTGTATTCAACGAGAGCAGAATCATCGTGCTACATAAGACAAGGGAGAAGGCAAGCCTTCCATTAAAGGTGAGATCACTTGCACCCACTATTTACACACACAATAGTTCACAATAAGCTTCAATTCAGCCCCATATCAAATTTGGGCGTCCCCTCTTGCTAATGAGTGGAAAATTCACTTGGAGCTTCCATGTGTCCTCTTTTGAGTTAATTTCCAAGTACCCATCAACTTATAAGTGTCGCGTGGGGCCTAAATGACTTGAACAGAGCCTAGACATACTTTTACTCCTTGGATTTTAGTGCCGACTGGCCCGACCATTTCGTGGTGACCTGCCCTTCACTGCTATGGGTGAAACTCTCGACCGTCGATCGTTTCACATTGGCTATACAATGTCTAGCCATATGTGACTTCAAAAAGAGGGTCACAAAAATTAAATAAAAAACAAGGGAAAGAAACCAACAAGTAAGGTTAGAGGTTGCCATAGCCTCGTGACATATCCCCCTCTTGAAATTGCAAACGTCCTTAATTGCATGCCAGATATACATGCCAAAGATGATTTAGTGTGATTAGCACCCTTTTATCATCACATGTATCTGCAGGAAAGATCATACAACATAGATAAAAATGACTTAATGAAACCTTCATACTTTTGCCATTTTTATCTACGATAGAAGTGAACGTTACACCTTTAACATTTGTAGAGGAGTGGCCACTTCTATTGCACTGAATCTGTATGTACATGTGATGAGCTGGCTCCATTATTTCTGATCTTTTGAACACGTTGAGTCGGGGCATACGTAGGTTGTAACCCAAAGGCCTCTTGCTTGCTAAACCTGCAAATAATGGTCCATATACCATCATTCCTTGTCGGCGTTCTTGGAAGATCAGAGATAAAATCCATAGCAATACTTTTCCATGGCTTATCTAAATAATAGGCAGTGTTTGTAACAACCCTAGTGCCTTTTGCCTATCAAACTTGACCTTTTGGCAAATCATGCATGCTCGCACACAGGCATCCATATCTCTCCTCAAAGTAGGCCTATAAAAAAATGTCTCGACCGCTTTCACTGTAGCATCTATACCACGATTCCTTGCATATGGTGGGACATGGATTTCTACCATAACCTTAAGTCGCAATGACCTAGTGACACATAGTCTTCCATGTATCATCATAAAACCGTCCCTAAGGAGATAGTGCTCATGGCATTGTTGTTAGATTTACACCACTATGCTGCTTCACAGGTCTAGGGCATGCATGTACGGCTAGTGTGCCTCCAAGTTGGCCACCCATAGCATAGGTTGTACCTTGTCCGGCCGCCCGAGTTTGGGGGCGGCCGTCCACTTTGTCCGGGCACCCTCATACTTCATTTGTTTCTTGTTAGGTCGTGGGGGATTTTCCAGGCTTTGCCGTACCCTTCCTTAGGTGCCTATTTATGGGGGCAGGGGGGTACCCACTTCCATCATCTGGTTGTTGTATTGGGTCTTTTGCTCATGGTAGTCATGGGGGGATTGATCGCCCACTCTTCACCACTCATAGCGTTTGTGTTCTCTCTCTCTCTCTCTCTCTCTCTCTCTCTCTCTCTCTCTCTCTCTCTCTCTCTCTCTCCCTCTCTCTCTCTCTCTCTCTCTCTCTCTCTCTCTCTCTCTCTCTTCCGCACACGCGCACTCTCACATGGTATCACTCGCCAATTCACATGGTATCAGCAACTTCGGCTTTCCATGGCCTGGGACCAGCGCTTCATCATCGCATCAGGTACCCCTCCCAAGATCATATCTGCCAGCGTTTTGCAAAAAGCTAGGCAAGCGGTGAAATTTGGAGTTTTTCATCGTGGAGGACCCCCCCTCCACCTGCGTTTTTGCAGATCAGGCCAGTGTTTTTGCTTTTGTCAGCAAGCATTACACTTTTTGGGCTCTTTCATCGCGGAAAACCACCCCAACCTATCTGCGTTTTTGGCAGGCTGGAGCGTTTTGCATAAGAAGGGGCAGCGCCAACAGCAGCCCTCTACAGATCTTGCCTATCCTACCCAGCTTGGCATCCGGTGCTTTGCTGGCAACAATCCTCTTTATCTGCTACAAATTCAGCGCTGTTTTTTCTCTGTTTTCATCCATCCGAGGTTGTGACATTGATTCCCCACCCTCCCCAAACCCTCTGCACCGCTTTGAATAATGCTTTCAAGGACATACTATCAATTTGTTCAAAGATGGACGTGAACTGGTTTTACACATGCTTTATCATGCGAAACGAGTGATTCGAGCCTCACATATACGAGTCAAACGACATGATACAGTGGATTATGAAGAGAATATGATTTTCGATGCAGATGCAGATATTATTATTAATGAATTTTTGAATTCATTAACTTCTCCTGAATCAATTAATAAAGACAAAGATGATTTCAAGCAAGAAGTTTTTCCAAGTGATACTTCATTACCAAACAGAGATAAGAACATAGTTGCGGATTCCGCGTCTGAAGACGACTATGCTTTCTTTGATTCGTTGTTTTTTTTTTTTTCCGAGAAAAAGATCCTTCTATTAGTTAATGAAAACTACCCATAGGGCTACAACCACCTCTGCAAGAGAGGGATACAACAAGCATGATGGGGAGACTCTCCCAATGAAAAAACAACATATATACAATGGGGCTAGATCAAGAGATGGGAGGAGGGAAAAGCCACACAGGTGGACAGTAGTGCCATCTGAGCACCCCCTGGACTATGGTGTAGAAAGGCCTAGGGCGCCAGAGTCGAAGGAAAGCCTCGCGGTGCTCCCGCATGCGGTCGGAGCTGCCCTGTAGTCCCTCAAGCTGTCCTCTGAGAGTATGGATCAGCTCTAGCCAAAAGTCACGAACAGTCTCTGATGGTGGCACAAGGCGAGCCTCAAAGATGCGGAAACAACGGGCCCGCCAAATGAACCAAAGTGTCAGGCCACTGATGAGCTCCCAACACTCCTCTCTCTCACTGCACCACTCCTGTGGAGTAAGCTCTGTAGCAGGCTGAAGTGTAGGTCGCCCTCCCTGTATCACTATCATCCTGCTGGTGGAAGATAGCTCAAACTGAAGTGCCGGGCCCGTGAGGGTGGACCAAGCCGCTGCCCCCCAAGTGTACTGTCGAGCCGTGGAGAGAGCAGGCATCAGCCAAAGAACTCGTAGCCACACCTTCTGGGCCGAGGGATAGTCCCAAAGACAGTGACGCTGACTCTCCACCAAATGGTCACAAGCTGCACATGTGGCCGAGAGACCACTATGCACAAGCCAGCTCCCTACTGTTGTGGCTCTATGTGCGACCAGCCACTGAAACAAGGTGACTCGCCTCAGCTGTCTGGAGTCCCACAGCCTCTGCCAAAACGCTGCCAAGAACTCGACAGTGAGGCCCTCCTCCTGCCAATGACGTGCTGCAGCGGGGCGGGCCTCTCTCTATGCTGCAAGTATATGACGTCCAAGCCGAACAGTGTACTGAAAGAAGGGGACTCCTGGGCGCTCTGCAGAAGAGAAGGGGTCCCTCCATAGCCACTCACCAGCATCCCACTGTACTCGTGCCAGTGGACAACACTGCCAAGCCCATAGTCTCCAGTGTCCTGTCTCAAGAGCTGCTGGGTCAGGGTCTAAGACGCAAGTCCTCCCACAAATGCCCACAACTCGGATCCTCTGGAAACAACACTCTGCTACCTGTGGGGCCTCTACTGCAACTCGCTGTAAGCGTCCCCCACCCTAAAGCTCGAAGAACAGGGCTGGGACAATCTTTGAGCAAGCCCTGACTGAAATGAGAACCTCCAGTCGTGTGAAGGCTCCCATCCACCGGGATACTACTGGCTCGAGAGGCGTGAGCCACTCAGCTGGAACTGACTCTGAGATGTCCTGACAAATGCTCTGAACCCCTCTCATGCCCTCTAGTTGGACAACCTGCACCTCCTCCAACAAACCTGTGAACTCTAGCCAGTCACCTAGAGAGCGCGCTAGACTAGTTGCCATGGAACCCCAAGAAACATGAGACCGACTCCCAACCAAGTGGCCTCTCTGAGTGCTAACCATGGGTTCCAGATGAGGGGCTGCCGTAGGCGCTCCTCCGTGCAGGCCGGCGGTCTCTGCTCTAGACCACGCCGTAAGAGCTCCCAAGATCGAAGCAAACTCACAGCAAATCGGTCCTCCAGTCTCCTGCTCAAACCAACTCGGCGTAGCTCTGTAAAGATCCATCTGGTGGAAGGTTGCCAAGGGCCTCCTGACCGAGGCACCCTGGCACGAAGCCTCTGCAACAAGAACTCCTTCCAAGGCTCCTCGCCTGGAAGAAGTGCTCTGACTACGAACTTCCCAAGAAGGGCTCTGCTCTGCTGTGCTCGATCAATGATCCCAAGCCCTCCCTGAGAACAAGGAAGTGTGATGACCGACCAAGCCACCTTGGCTCGGGCAATCTGAGTGTCGCGACCTGACCAAAGGAAGTTCCTGATCAGCCTCTCTACCTGGCTGATACAAGAACTCGAGAAGATCCAACAAGAAGTGATGTACCACATAGTCGCCAACAACACCTAGTTAGCAACTACTACTCTACCAGCCAGCGAAAGTCGTGCTGAGCTCCAATGTAACAGCTTTCTCCTGATGCACAGGAGAAGAGGAGCAATCTGCTGCTCGGGGGACAAGTCCAAACCAACCTGACAACCCAAGTACCGAACTGTAGTCCCTAGAGGAATCCACCTGAAACCCTCTCCTGGCATCCAATCTAGCACAGGAGCACTGCCAACCGAGAAAGCCACTGTCTTTCTCCAGTTGATCAGTGCGCCCGATGCACAACAGAAGGTCTCCAAAGCCTGCTCACATTTGTGTAAATTGGCCTCCTGGCCCTCTAAGTACAAGGCCGAGTCGTCGGCAAACTCAGCGTCCAGAAGCTCATCTCCCCGTATAGGGAGTGCTAAGCCCCTCAGACCAACCTCCTGTGACACAAAAAATCTGCTCATCGCCTCCGCAAAGAACAGAAAGAGAAAGGGGGCAAGAGGACAACCGTGTCTGACCGATCGTGTGAGCATGAAGCGCTCACCTCTACCGCCTGCCAAAAGCACCTGACTCTGAGCCTGTCTGCACAAAGCTGACACCCCTTTGATCCAAGCATCTGAGAAGCCCATCCTGCGTAGCGTGCCCTCTAGAAAGTCCCAGTCCACTTTGTCGTATGCCTTCTCAAAATCGAGAAGAAGAATCACAAGGTCCTCCCCACGGAGTCGTGCCAGGGAAGAAGCCTCCCAGAAGGTGAAGATGTTGTCAAGGATACTGCGTTCCTTGACAAAACCTGTCTGAGTCCCATGTATAAGGCTCTCCAAAAGTGGCTGAATCCTCAAACTCAGAGCCTTGGCAAGAATTTTGTAGGCTGAGTTTAGGATGGTGATGGGGCGCCACTGTCGAATCTCATCCACGGAGCCACCCTCCTTTGGAATGAGGTAAATCAGGCCCTCACTCATGCTATCCGGCATCACTCCTGTGAGCAGAATGTACTGAAAGGCATTACACAGATCTGGGCCAAGCAGGTTCTAGTACTCCAAGAAGAAACTGGGAGTGAGCCCATCCTCACCTGGACAGCTACCACGAGGGAGGGCCCTAAGAGCCGTGTGCAGCTCCTCAAGCTGAAGAGGTATCTCTAGCCTCTGGCGCATCTCCTCAGTCACAATACAAGGCATCTGTGCCCAAACCTGCTCCCTGCATGCATCTTGTCTCTCTGACTGGGGCTCAGCCGACAGCAACTCACGGTAAAAGTCAGTAGCAACTGCATGCATATCCTCGGGCTCACAAACAACTGACCCATCTGGTCTCCTCAACTGATTGACCTTGGCATGCGAGTGCCGAGGTCCCACTGTCTCAAAAAAAGCACCTGTCACTCTGTCACCCACCTGAGTCCACTGAGATGCCTGTCCGTGAAAGGCAAACTCATGGCGCCTCTCATCTGTGTAAGCAAGCTCCTGTCGAGCCTGCTGTAACTGCTCCTCCAACCATGGATTGTCTGGATGCTGCTCCTGCATCCTCTGTAGTGAAGCAATGACTCGTCTGAGACGCTGCTCCTCCTCTCTCGCTGCAGCCCGTCGAGCCAGAGACTCCTGTAGAAAAAAGTGGCTAAGCTGAGCTAGGCCTAAGGCCACTCTGTCTGCACGTAGAGCCTGGCTGTCCATGCCCTCTGTCCAGGGAGCCTCTACCCTCTCTCTGAGTGCTGAGTCCAACAAGACCCGCTCTGGGATGCGAAGCATCATGCTCCCACTCGTCTGCATGTCTGCCACTGTGAGAATCACTGGTGCATGGTTCGAGAAGGATGTCCCTGCCACGATGCCCACTGATCCCCCAAGTCACTGAAGTGGTCACTAGTGTCGAAGCGATCTATCCGCGATAGATTCACTCCTCCCACTCTGCGGTCCGATCTAGAGAAGGCAAGACTCTCTGGAGGCCTCACAAAGCCAGAATGCTGCCATGTATCCGAGACCCTCAAAGTCATACACAACCTCTCCCAAGCTGCTAACTCGACTCCATGCACAGTAGCATGGCTGCCTCCGATCCTGTCAGAAGGCTCCTCCAACATGTTGAAGTCCCCTCCTACACACCAATGGTCAACCTGTGGTAGGGACTCAACAATCTGTGACCAAAACTCTGCACGAGCACTCGCCACATTGGGCGCATAGATGTTCAGGAAGCCCACAAGGGCACCCTGAACCTACATAGTGATCCACTGAGCCCTGCCTGGCACAATAATCCCTCTGTCCACAATGGCCTGCTGCAATGAGTCCGCAATAGTCATACATACCCCTCCCTGGATGCCTCCAGGTCCAAAAGCAGCTGACCAAAAGGTATCATAACGTCCACGCAAAATCTGACCACATCGCCGAATGCGGCTCTCAGACAAATGGTGCTCCTGAAGCATAAGGAGATCAGTCTCTCCTCCCACAAGGCAACATTGAAGCTCCTGACGCAATCGGCCCCGCTGTCGCTGAAACTGGGGCCCACCTAGTCCCTGCACGTTCCACGAGACGATCCTCATGGGGAAAGAGAGAGAACAGATGCTGCCGCAGCAGCAAGACGGGCTATCTTCGAGGCTGGCTTGGATGGGGAGTAATCCGCATCCAAGCGTCCTCTAGATAGACGAGTCTGCAGTGAGTGCCTGGCCCAAGCCCAAGCAGAGCGAGCCGTGCGTAAAGCAACCTCCTCTGTCCAGGAGTCCTCATGAATGTATACATAGCAAGGCAAACACTACGTATCAGCAAAAAAGTACTCCACAATGTGCCTACATCCTGCTGAGTCTGGGGGTGTCACCGCAAACTTGGCCAGTGGCCACAAAGTCTGTAGCAAATCTGTAACTCCAAGTTCTCCCATGTGGTGAGAGAACTTGAGAACGTGTATATGCAACCATCCCACCACTGAGTAAAGGGACCACTCTGTCTCGGTCCTACCACAGAGGGGGAAGGAGAAACCAACTGCTCAGTCCAAGGCCTTTGTCCCCCTAGCGGCGAGGAACAAAGCATGTACCCTGAAGCAGGCTGCCTCGTGGTCTGCTGCGGAATCGCCAAGAAAGCGAGTGAACCCGTAATCGAAGAAATCCCAGCGGCGTTGGAGGTCAATGCTCGTCAGACCCCGAGGGATAGCTGCAAGGGAAGATCTCTGAATCTGCAGAGGGGGCCGCAAGAAAGGCTGACCTTCTCTCGCTAGGCGACTCGTGGCAAAAGCGCTGCCAAGAGATCTCCTAGCCGTCGGCGAGGGACCAGTCTCTTGAGTCGACTGTGGTACTGAAGCAGGAGGAGGGGGAGAAGAAGCTGGGGGGGGGGGGGGCGGAGGAGAAGAGAAGCGGGGTGGGGCGACAGAGGCAGGGGAGCGAGGTGGGGAGTGGACGGGAGCAAAAGGCGGGGGAGGGGGGATGAGGAGGAGGAGGGGAACTCTGAAGGGGGGGCGGCTGGCGAGGGTGAAGCGGAGGTGGATGCTAGTGTAGGAGGCTCCTCCTGCTCAAGAGGACCAATGGGGTTCCCCGTGGGAACCCACTGCTGCTGAGTAGCCACCTGAGGGCCACTCTAAGTGCCAAGCTGTCGCTGTGGCCCCTGGCGTCGACGGCCACGGGCCTGCTGCCACCCCTCCTCCGCTGGAGCCCCAGGCTCAAAGGGTGGCTTTGAATCTGTGCGCTGTGCCGCTGGCTGTGGCTGCGGCCCAGCCTTGGCAGGCTGGGGCTGAGGCTGAGGTGCAGGTCGTGGTCTCCTCCGTGGACAGGCCTTCACTAGGTGGCCCATCTGTCTACAAATGAAGCACTGGTTCGGGAGACCCGAGTACTCCACACTTTTTCTAAACCAACCCCCACTCACCCGAGGCAGAAGGATGACCTTCGGGAGCGTGTGGGTATCTCTGACCGAAACTTGAACAGAAGGGATGCCAGCCGCCTTGGCAGCTACTGATGCTGCCATACGAGGTGTCTCTAGGACTGTCCCGATGGCGGAGCCAATCCTGGAGAGAAGTGGAAGGTACTCCCTCCGTAAACCCGGAAAGCATACTGAGATGGGGATGTCTGCCTCCTCTACTAGCAGATCCGAAGTCGGGTCAAAACCGTGTCGCCACTGTCGAAAGTGGGCGCGTGATGCTCGGATGGCCAGTGGACTCATAGCAATGACCTTGGAGGCCATTTCGGAAGTCTCGAACTCGATCTGGTAGTACCCTTGTCCGAGAATCTGGACATCCAAGATCTTGCCCACCTCTGCGAGAAGGCGGGCATGGAGAAGGTCTCGCAACTCTCCTCTGCTAGGTCGGATGCCGAGAACCTTGCAAATGACCGAAGTCGCGTGCAAGTGCTCTACCTCTGCGGCAAGGCTCGCTTGCTCTGTCGGCGAAAGAGCAAGTCGAATGGTGGGCTCAGCGGGGTCGGGCGAGGGGGCTTCAGGCGAGTCCCTCTGTGGTGAAGCTGGAGCCTCCATCTGTGTCTACTGCTGTGGCATAAGAAGAGGATGGCGAGCGGACTCTGCAACTTGATACGCTAGGCACTACCCCAAAAAACGGAGTCAATGTTGAGAGTATCGATGTGCAGGATGTACCAGTGAGGAACAAGAGCAGGCAGGTCGAAGGGGGGGGGGGACAGCGGGTGGAGACGGCTACTGCGAGAGCACTAGTAGCAGCGGGCGGGGGCAATGGCGGGAGCGGCGCAACAGGGGGGAGTCGGTAGCGAATGGCAGCGGTGGCAGTGGCGGGAGGGGCTACAGCAGCGGCAGTGCCGTGATCTGCTACAGCTGGGGATGGGCAGCGCACGGACACGCAGGGCAGCAAGGGGGCAGTGAGGGCTGGCGGGGGGGGCAGAGAGAGAGCAGGCGGGCAGCAATGGGGGGGAGGGGGGGGAAGGGGGGGGCGCAGCGCAAGGCAGACAGTAGCAGCCTCTTTGATTCTTTGTTGGATGATGATATGCCAATTGCAAGTCATGAAGTGACAGTTTCTGAAGATGATTCTGAAGAATTTTGGGATTCATTATTGGACGATGATTACACTCCCAATCCAAAATCCTCTCCAATGATTACTAAAGTTGAAGTTATCCCATCTGAAGAGTACATTGAGAAGATTTCCTCTTCCCCAAATATTTCGCAGTTACTGGAAAATTTTGAACCAAAAATCTTACATCGCAAGAAGAATTTTGAAGATCAACCTCTTGTTGCAGTTAACTTGATTATGCCATATTCCTCTAAAAAGTCTTTGTATAATGCAATGACATGGGATTTAGCAGTCAAAGTAAAAAGGATTCACAAGAGGCAAATGTTAAAGACAAAGGTATAAGATAACTCAAAGATTGAAGATTTTCGAAGATTCAATGCTTTTTCAGAGTTCTATCGACATCATAAGTCATTTCTTTGACACGGGCTCTCATTTTAAATAGGAGGGAATGTCATGATTGTGACTATGTTAACAACATTACATCTACTCCTAGTTGTAGATACGCGAAGTGCCATGCCAAGGAGGACCCCTATGCTTGAATGGTCACACCCCTTCGCTCAAGAGACGTGCCTCTTCGCCAAAAGCCACACTCCTCGACGATTGGTCACACCCCTTCACTCTACGGGTGCGACTCTTCGCCCAATGGTTGCAGCTCTTCACCGAAAGGATGTGTCTTTACGTCTAAAGTCGTGTCTTCACCAGGAGACGTGTCTTTTCATTTGTCTCTTCGTCTCCTATATAAGGAGCCCTTGTATCACACATTCAATCAATCAACACAGAGTCTTCTAAGTCTTGTTTCTGAGTTCAGTTCAAGTTTCTCAAGTCTTAATCATGAGTTTAAGTACTTAATTAAGGATTAGTACCTAGAATCCTGACACGGCTCGTGTGAAGACCAAAAGAAAAATCCTTGTTTCGATTGCCACCAGACCGGCCACTTTCGCGGCAGTAAGGCGTGTCCCAAGCAAAAGAAAAAGACGTTTACCTCCGCAGTGACGAATACTTTTGATAAATTCCATCAACAATTCAAGTACTTTATGCGTAGATATGTATATGTTGCCTCACATGGATGACTTTATAGATCGATTTTCAGGTGCTCGTTATTTCATCAAGATCAATCTACGTTCTGGGTACCATAAAAAACAGATACTTCCACGTGATGTCCCAAAAACCGCGTTTCATACACAGTATAAACATTACCAGTTTTTGGTTCTACCCATTGGGTTAACCAACCATCCTCCCTGTTGGAGCTATATATGGCTCACTCTACTCAACTTGGTCTCACCTATATATTTGTATCTTGTCCTCAATATGAATCAGTCTTTGGGAGCGTATATGGTGTGTATCTTGTCTCGTCTCTCTCTCTTTCTCTCTACATCTCAACATAGTATCAAAGCAGTAACGATCACGCGCCGATTCAATTCATGGTGACAAAACAGTATGTGTATGCGATTTGCATGTAAGATTCAAAAATTGCTACAAAATTTATTTTTGAGCATTGATTCTTGTTAACTGTGGTTGTTTTGTGTTAAGAAGAATATGATTAGTGTTTTGTGTGGCGTTTATTGCTAATCAATCTAATCGTTGATTACATTTTCTTGTTGATGACACCCTGAACTTCATCTCAATTTTTCTTGCTGTTCTGCTCAAAATTTAGAGAAACGGGAAAAGCGCAATGGGAAGAGCGCTGTGCGCTCCTTGCCGCACTATCGAAGCAAGGGACTTGCCAATACACCGTATGCGAGCCACAAACGGCTCCAAGCACACAACAAGCCTAAACTAGCAAGCTCAAGAAAACAAAGGGTGTGTCACTCACCGCTCTACGCTCGCCTTCGTGGTGGATTCCTCGCCGCGATGAAAAAGAAGCTGCAGTCGTGCCGCGCTCAACCGCTTCGCCGCCGTCGTGCCTTCGTAATGCTCGATCGCACACACACTCTCCCTCTCTCTCTCTCTCTCACACACACACACACAAGGAGGTGAAGAAGAAGAAGATGGAGATGGAGCAAGAGCACTCTTCAATTGCACAAATGAGAGAATGAGTAAAAATTAGGTTTAGTTGGCTTTTATAGGAGCTCACCCCATTCACACTTGGGCGCCCATGCTTAACCAACTAATCCCTTAAATGTCCAAGTTAAAGTGCGCCTCTCATTGGCGATCACTCTACCTTTCCCTATTGGACCGACAAGCCCGGTACCTGACTCTACCGAATACATAATACACGTCCGTCGTAGGTGGTGGGGTGTCCGTGAGCCGTGAGGGTTAACATTCCCCCCTTCCTGATGTAGATTCCGTCCTCGGAAGCTATTGAGTTGAAGCTGGTTCGTCGAGGTGGAAGAGCATTTGAGATGAATGTCCTTAGCCTTCTTCAGTCACTGCAAAATCAAACAACATTGGCACAGTAATGGCATTCTCTTAAAAAGCATATGCAGTTTTAGGTAGAAAAATTGATTGGTAAAAGAATTTCAAACAATTTGTCAGCAATGAACATTAAATTGCAATGTAATCAAATGCATAAACAGATGTAAAGGTAGAAAATTAAACAAGTCTGGGGTCGCTAATTTGACGGTCGAAAGGCACTAGAGATCGAATATTAATACCATGGGTAAGCTTCTTAATTTTCTGTGGTCAATTAAGTTGTTTAATCGCGAGAGCCAAGTATTCATGTTCGAGGGCTGACTAGAGGCTATATCTAGAAGACTTTGTAGTTAAGCTACCATAAAAGGAATTTCTCATGAAATCATCGCCTGACTGATTACTTTTTCTTTGACCCCCCAAGGTCTTTTCACATTGATTCAATTATGATGTGTGTGCTTATTTTGTATGCCTTGGGTTTTTTGCTTTTCAAGGAAAAGCGCCCACGCTGGGAACCTCTAGGGCTCTAGTACCATAGGCGATACATGTGAGTGAAGTACCAAATCAAGCTGAGATTTCTCTTCCAGCTTAAAATTTTACATTGTGGCACTTTGATTTTTTATTTGTTCATTTTCATCATTTTAATTTTGTAACTTTGGGGGGTCATATAACACTGTTACCCTCCCCAGGCTCATCACATTAGTAAACTCCCTTTATAATACTTACGCTAAAGGTCAATAGGGTTAAGCCCACTAGAAAGCCCTAGTACATTTCATACAATGCTGCCTAAATCGGATTAAGAACCTAAGTAACCATTGCTTATTAGAAAGGCATTCCCCATGGTATTAAGAGAAGATTTCTAATACCTAGCTTGGTCAAACTAGCTTAGTCGGACTGCTTGATTTTTAAACCTAGACAAGTGATTATGACAAAACATTACATTGAATTAAATGTTTGATGCTAAGCCAATGCGCTGAAGATTATGCTACCAATCACAATCAAAGCAGACAAACATGGATGCAAAAAAGATAAGGGCAATGCTAATGGATAAGAAACACCTGTTTGTGTTGATGGTCGCGCTTGATTTGAAGGTGCCATGAAGGTCCAAATCCTATCAATAGCAACACGCTCCTGTACACACTAGGAAACAAAAGGAATACCTCCAGGAGGCACATTAGTGGGAAAAGAGATCTTTGCTAATCACTCAACTCTAAAACAGAAACACTCCTATCGTACTAATCTTACCTACCCTCCATCACTCAAGTGATGAGGATCAAAAGGTGTTTTATGGCATAGGTTTCTGTTTCACTGTACCAGATGTGACATGTGTAGGTCTGAGTCAATGTTTTGACTTTTAATGTGCATACTCGTTTGCTAATTGCTCTTGCTCTTTATTTTTTGTGAGTATAAAGCTTTATATGTACATTCCCTAAGATCGGAGATTAAGAGGTCAGGGAAAAAGGTTGAGAGGGAAACAAATGAATGAGGACTGTCAGCAAACACTCCCCCCTTCCTTGGGTAGATCATACCTTTTGAAATGAGCTTGTCACCCTTTGAAACCAATTGTTCCAGTTGGTAATAGGTGAGGATTTTTGCCAGTAGTTTGTTATTACCCTAGGTGCCTTGTCAAGTTGCAACGGTGGTAAGGTACTCTCCCAGGATCGAACTTGAAGTGGTTCATTAGGTGATTCTTGAACACTGGAGGTGTGGATTCTTTTGTAGCTTCATGGAGGTCCACTACTATAGATGGAGGCGGTGTAGAAGCTTTTACCTCTATAGATGTATTACATGATGAGCTAGAAGCTTCATGGGACTCCCCCCTTCCTGAGCTAGGTGGAACAATTCGTTCTTTCTTTGGTACCCAAACTAGCTCGGGAGCGGGTGTGTAACATTCTGTGATTTTTTCCTTTCCACGATCATTGATTCGTTTTGGAACTACGGGATTGGGCTCACTTGGACCAGGTGACACGTAAGAGCACAATCTACGTTTTGGCACCCAAATTTGATCATTTCCTTGATAGTAGCCTTGGGCTTCCAATAGTCGTTTAGGGATCCATCGCAACATTTTCTTACTTTTCTTGGAGCGAGTGGTACGTTTCTTACAAGGCTTCTGTTTTTTAGCACTAGCTATGGTCACTAAAGAAGCTTTAGGGACCCACTTGTATGTTTTCTTCGTTACATTAGGATGAGTCTTGTCGGAAGCGATATGCATTGCTTGTAGCATATTTAAGGGTATAGGCATTTCATCCCCCTCAGGTGTTACCCAGGTCGTCCCCCTACTTCCCCAAGTGTCTATGGTTGATGCTAGGTGGACCCAATCCACATTGTCTGATTCTGTCATACCCGGTAACACATCCATGTAAGGAGAATCTTGGCCAATGTCTGTATCCTTCTTACAAGTGTAACAATATTGTAGTGGGGCCGAGTGAACTGTGGTGTCAGAGCGATGATCAATAATGGTTTTACTCCCTAAGGGGTGTACCTTACCAGTCACCAAATCCACTCTAAGGACAGAGTCTTGGAATTGCAAATAGACATGATTTTTAGACCAATCGTGAACCATTTGTGCTTCCCTCATGAATGGTCGTCCTAAAATCATTTCATATGACATAAGGTGTTTAGAGAAATCCATTACAATGAACGTATGTCGAACCTTGTGTCCTAGAACTTTGATCTTAAGATCCTTGAGCATCCCCATAGGTTTGGCTATGGTACCATTTGCCATCTTTACCACAATGTTAGTAACACTGAGGCGGGGTTTTCCCATGGATTCCCAACAATCTTTTGTAACGATGCTAACTCCCGCACCACCATCAAGAATTCCCTCTATAGTTAATCCCTTGGTAGTGATGGGTAGGGTCGCATTAGACTCGTCGCCTTCAAAATACTGCCCTAATTCGTTAATGGGTACCTCGATCACAGACTCGTGTCCATCTAAGTCAAGTGATTGCACATGATTTTCCTCATCAATCATAATCGAGTCAGGCCTATTTGGTTGCGCAAACTGCGGTAATCCCGTTCGTAGCTCTCCGTTAAGGAATGCTCGAAGTGCAAGGAATAACTCGGGATCTCCATACAGCTTTGCTATGATCGTGGTTCGGACCTCAGAAGACATGAAGTCCACTAGTTTGGCAACATTCATTGGCGTTTTGCAGGGTGTAGGTCCTTGACTAGGAACTGGTGAGGATGGAATCTCATATTCCTCAATGGGATCAGGTATTCCTTCGTTAAACATCCTTTCCAACAAGAAGGGTGTATGCTCACTTTCTGATGTCCCGTCCTCACTCCCTTCTTGGATGATACTAGATATGGCTAACGGTCTATGGTTCATGTGGGGTGGATGAACTTGCGTGGGAAACACTGTGTCATGAATTTTGACCTGCATGGGTTCTGGTTCTAGTTTCCTTTGAGTCTCCTCCACTAAACCTCTTAGATGTTTCACCTGCTTAATCTCGTCTACAGGGTTTGGGTACGTCCCAATCTTCTTTTTACGATTCTTCCCTTTTTGCCCCTGCGGTTTATCTTGGGGGTCTTGGATTGGATTTGGAAACACTTGTGGTGTTTTCAGAGGCTCTTTATGGTTTTCTCTCATTCGGTTTTCATTTGGTTCCATGTTACGGTTTTCTTTGTCGGTCTTTCCCTTTGTGGTATTGGTTCTAATCTCCATTGTCTCGACTGAATCTGAATCATCCTCGAGGTCATTCATATACACGGGGTCATCTCCTGTTCCTATGTTTGTTTTGGAACTTGGCTTTGAATTTTCCGTATTCTGTGACTTCTTCCTTCGTGTCTTCTTTTTCTTTGCTTGGATAATTGACGCGGTATCTCTCTCTTCGAGGATATGTCCTGGCCCTTGAAGCATGGACCGTGTAATCGCATAAGCGGGTGCGACGGGTGGTATTGGCGACGTCACACTAGCAATTTCGACCAAATTCAGGGGTGTGATTTTAGGCGCATTTGGGTTATAGGGGCATTGGGCAATCAAGTGATCTATGCCACAACGATTACATGTGAGTATTGGCATTGCAGACGTGCTCCCTTGATTCACTTGCATCTGTGCAGCATTCTTTTGCAGCCTAATAGGACACTCCGCTACTCGATGTGGTCCACCACACTCGTAGCATTGAAGAGGTGGCCTCCTAGCCTGGGTGTTGATATTTTGACCTCTGGATGCGAGAGCAGCAGCTTGATAAACCGGCTTGACTTGTCCCCAACAATCTTCCATGTAGTATATAGGACACTCTTCCAATGTATCAAGTCCGTAGGCAATACTAGTGTCTATTTCCTCCTCACAGCCATCTGCATAAGCATTTGATGGCTCGCAACCCACTTGGTTCATAGGGGCGACTCTTGGATGCGGGGGCTGCGGTCCTAGCACAGGAGGTGGTAGCAGTGTAGCTTGTACAACATTTTGAGATCTAGGGACCATGTGTTGCGGTAGTTGCTCAACAGGTGGAGTAGGCATCAATACAGGAGCTCGAGGCGCATCCGTCCAGGCTACAGGTGGTCTATTTGCCATCATACGTTTGATCATTAAACAATCCTTAGCTTGGTGACCATACCTACCACATGCGTTGCAAGTTCCATTAAATTTTACTCTAAACGTAGGGCACTTACTAGTGCTATGTGGACCTAAGCAAATGGAACACCATTGTTGCTCCCTTCTTGGATACATGTGACTATTTTGAGGGGGTCGATTATCCTTAAGAGACTCTTGGATTGCCTTGGTGAGGTCTGTCAAGAATGTCTCAAATACCTTTGGCTCATTGGCAATGGGCTTTGCAGTCATGGGTTCATACTCAATGGCTTGTGAGCTAGTGGATCTCGTGTCAGTAGACACCCTCATGCCTGCTATCATCAAGTTGTCCTCTAATTGGATTGCATTGGCAGTGACATCTTCCCAGGTTGTGATACCTCTAATCACTAGTCCATTATAGATTCCTTCATTCCTCAACCCTCGAATGAATCGATCAAGCAGTTGGTTATTGTTGAAGCGCTCATTTACAGGGCAACGAGAGTTTAAGTGCTTTAGACGACTAATGAAGTCCCTTACTGACTCGCCTTCCTTACGTTCGGCCTTCTGTAGCTGAGATGCTACACCCCAAAGCACACCTTCTCGTATGTACTCCTTTAGAAACAACCTTCGAAGGGTAGGGTAGATTGTTTTCTCGTCCACCCTTAGGGTCCTATACCAATCTCCAGCCTTCCCACTTAATGTCAAGCTTAAGGCATTGCACTTATGTAGTTCGTTGTGTTCCCCTAAGGAATCACATACTTGTTCAAACACTTCAATGTGTTTCCTAGCATCTTCGTCCCCATTGAATTTTTGCGTGAGTTTGGCAATTTGTACTGCCTTACTTCTAGGCTCTCTATCAGATGCGTGACGCATATTTTCCGCGATAGATCGACCTATGGTTTGAGCAAACACTGCCAAGTCACCTATGTGAGGAGGTAGGGCCGGTGGAGGTACTCTTGGAATCATATGTGGGAGAGGAACGGGTACCGGTCTTGGCATATATGTGGATGATGCAGGATATGGAACATAACCGGGCATAGGTCCACTCGGATAAGGGCTAGGGAGCGGCACTCGAGGAGCATAAGCAAGTGGTACAATTGGAGGTGGGGGGGCCATGTGTGCATAAGGGGCTAGAGGTACATATGGTCGAGGCCCCATATTAGGTACTACGACACTAGGTAGTGGCACTGCGCTAACCGTAGATGTCATCGGTACATTCTCTGTCAGGCTTATCCCTGGAGTGAGCACTGTGTTTTCCTTGATAGAGGGTTGAGCCAAGTTAGGGAAGCTAAAGTTTTCGCTCGGAGGCTCAGATTGCATAGAGACCCCAGGTGAAATGACGTAAGATGGGTCCATGGGACTCATTAGAGGAGTCTCCATTTGAGATAGAGTAGGCTGTTGAGCCTTGCTCGTATCCAGAAATCTCATGGGGCCAGTTGAGAGTATATTTACCCCTCGGTTTTGCCTTTCTGATTGAATAATGCCATGGATAACATTACAGATCATTTTCTGTTGATCTTCGATGCTCGTGGCACTAGAGGTGGATTGTACAATCTCTATCCATCCTACATGGTAGGCGTGGCCAGAGTGTAGATCCGTCAACACCTCAGTGTGGAGGTCGTATGTCCAATGATCATTAAGGAACAATCCTTCTAGAGTCGACGTGCTAACGGTTTCTTGTGAGGTAGAAGCAATGTTGCTCCCCGTGGTTTTACTTGTCACCAACGGTACTCTAGAGGGAACTTCTGAAGGAGGCAGCTCAACAGGGCCTTCTTGGTAAGAAGTTGGCAGGATATCCACATGGACACTCTTTGGGGGTGTGGGGTCCACGTGCGATGTGAAAGAAGATTCCACTTCCCCACCCCCTTCGCGTGCTTCATTTGCATCAGGTTCCGAGCGAGTAGCTCTACCTAATGTTTCCATGAAACGGCTAAACATACTAGTACTAGGTTGTGGAGCTTCGGGAGGTGCATGGCCTTCTCTCTCAGTGTTTTGGGTAGGGTATGCTTCCATGATTTCTGAGTCGGAGGAGGAATCACTAGCGGCTATTTTAGGGTCTTGGGTGGTGCTACCTTGTGTCCCCGCTGAGGGTCTAGAGCTTATCGTGGATGGGTAATGGGTGTCCGTATGAACAGATGCACTCTCAATATGCTCGTGTTCTAGCACCCGCCCAGAGCGTAAGTGCATGTGCTTTTGATACCCTAAGGTGTCAAAAAGCTGCTCTAGGAGGCCTTGTGACTAGTTTTTAGCGTGTTTTTTGTTTGTTTTTTTGCTAGATTTTTTAGAGCGTGTCGTGGAATGGGCCGTGTGATAGCTCGAAACGAGCGTATCGGTCAGAGGATCGTGCCGTGCTTTACAGCCCTCCGTTTGGTCACTCTATGCCCTCGGAATCCCTAAAACTGTCAATTTCCAGTAGGGAACTAGGCCCAAACTAGAAAGTCTAAGGGTGCAAGTGGGAAGAGAAAGGAGGAGAGTGGAGGACTTGTCCCACATGCTCTCATTCTCTCTTGAGGGAGTAGGGTATATATATAAGAGTGAGTTTAGTATATATCATAAGACTGAGGACTGAGGCCTGGGCTTGGGCTTGGGCTTGGGCTTGGGCTTGGGCTTGGGCTTGGGCTTGGGAAAATGATCCCGATCCTGATCTATCTTTTATACAAACCAACCCGTCCGTTTTAAGAGTCACGTTTTTTATTTTCAAAAAATTTAGCCGCCCGCTCGCTCGCGTTTTTGATTTCCGTTTTTTTTTTTTTTTTTTTTTTAAGAAAAAATAAAAAACCTTTTTTTTTTTTTTGGCTGCAGAAAATACAGGAATTGAAAACGCAGATATGCAAAAAATGCAGAAAACGCAGATATGCAGAAATTGAAAAAACGCAGTTATGCAGAAAATTGAAAAACGCAGAAATGCAGAAATTGCAGAAATTGCAGAAAATAACGCAGAAAATGCAGAAATTGAAAACGCCGAACTTGGAAATGCAGAAATTGCGGAAATTGAAAAAACGCAGACAATAGCAGAAATTGAAACTTGACAGCAAATGCAGAAAACGCAAAAAACAGAAATCTCCACACACCCCTTCCCTGCCTTTCCTATGATAGAAATTGCACCACAAGGAAGCGTAAAGTGCTAACCGAGCTTAGTGTAGGGCATATCTCCGGCAGCGGCGCCAAAAATGTGCGCTCCTTGCCGCACTGTCAAAGCAAGGGACTTGCCAATACACCGTATGCGAGCCACAAACGGCTCCAAGCACACAACAAGCCTAAACTAGCAAGCTCAAGAAAACAAAGGGTGTGTCACTCACCGCTCTACGCTCGCCTTCGTGGTGGATTCCTCGCCGCGATGAAGAAGAAGCTGCAGTCGTGCCGCGCTCAACCGCTTCGCCGCCGTCGTGCCTTCGTAATGCTCGATCGCACACACACTCTCCCTCTCTCTCTCTCTCTCTTACACACACACACAAGGAGGTGAAGAAGAAGAAGATGGAGATGGAGCAAGAGCACTCTTCAATTGCACAAATGAGAGAATGAGTAAAAATTAGGTTTAGTTGGCTTTTATAGGAGCTCACCCCATTCACACTTGGGCGCCCATGCTTAACCAACTAATCCCTTGAATGTCCAAGTTAAAGTGCGCCTCTCATTGGCGATCACTCTACCTTTCCCTATTGGACCGACAAGCCCGGTACCTGACTCTACCGAATACATAATACACGTCCGTCGTAGGTGGTGGGGTGTCCGTGAGCCGTGAGGGTTAACAAGCGCAATGGCACTTTTCATCCAAAACTTGTTCGTCTCCTTGAGCTCTTCGATTTGAGTTCTAGGTTTGCGTCAATCGGAGTTCGCACCAGAAAGTTATGCTGTTTTTTACTGCAATTGAGCTTGACGCAGCTTTCTTCGTCCTACTTCTTCGTGAAGCGTCCACGATCGTTTTTCTTATTTTGGCGTTAACTTTTTCGAGAAGATTTAGCTTTTTGCTATTCGTATTGTGGCCGTCAATCTTGCGTCTCACGCCACTCTATTTTGAGGACTCTTTTATTATTAACGTCTCCTTTACCCTGCCTTTTTTGGGTGACGTCTCTCACATCTTTGGACGTTCCTTGAGCATCCTTCTTACGTTTATCGTTGACAGAACGTAGTCCTCATATCTCTCTCATTCTCAATTGCGGCCTTCACCATATATGGTGTGCAAATTCTGCGATCTTATCTTATACGTCTTCTCGCAACAAGATATGGCTATGAATATTCTCGTCAACGGCTTTCCTTCTGGCCAACGTTCTGTTCCTCCTTTCCAAGGTCAAGGTTTTCCAGGCTGGAAAGCAAAGATGTTGTTAATTCTTGAAGGCGATGAACTCTCCGATGTTGATCTTGGAAATCGTGTTTGTCCGCCTCAGCCTGTTGATACGGATAATGATAACGTGCTTATCACTGAAGGACCTATATTTGAAGATTGGAATGTTGCCTATACGGATTGGCAACGACGTGATAAAGCAGCTCGTCGGTATATTCTTTCTGCTCTTACTGATTCCCTTTTGCTTGATATGTATGAACTTCCTATTTCCCACGACGTATGGAAGTACCTTATTGCAAACTTTCAGAAGAAATCTGTCACAAAAATACTTTATTGAGAGGGTTGCTTAACAAGTTACAATATGAAGTTGGTACTGCCATGACGGGACATATTGAATCTTTCAAATCTATTATTAATCAACTTGCTGCTGCCGGTGGTCCTGTTCCACAAAAGCAACTGATTACACTTCTCCTTGATACGGTGAAGGACTCTTCTTATGATAACATTGTTACTATTCTCTCTAATAAAAATGGTCTTGATTTCGACCAAGCCTGCATGTCTTTAATTGAATACTCTCAACGTCAAGAACGTCGTAATGCTGGTCATGATACAACTATGATTTCACAAGAGGAGACTGAGTCACAACAGATGGAACGGGCTTTTTATGCTCGAAGGCGTCCATTTCAACGAGGAAAACGCAAAGGTGGCCGTCGCGATAATATTTTCTCTCGTCTCAAATTTCCTAATAAGCAATGTTCTTACTGCAACAGAAATGGCCATACTGAAGATGATTGTTCGGCACGTCAATATGATGAAGAACACAATATTACCACAAAACAACCACGTTTATCTAGAGACTCTTCTTCTTCTTCTTGTGAATATTGTGGACGATCTGATCATCCCACTCATATGTGCTATAAGCGTGGATTCGACACAGATCGCAATAGAGCATATACTACTGAACATCGAAACAACATTGTACCAAAAACAAGCTGCGTCCTATGTTCACTTGCTCCAGACAGAATACTTCATGTACGCGATGGATCACTTTTTATTGTCGATTCTGGTGCTACAGGAAATATGACATATCAGTCTAAGTAGCTCCATAACTATCATCCACTGCCAGTTCAACGTGTTGTTTATTTTGCTGATGATACTACTTGTCAAGTAAAGGGTATTGGAGACTTATATCTTGGTACCTTATCTTCTTCCACTCGAATTTTGCGAGGAGTATTACATGTATCAGATCTTCAACGTCATCTTCTTTCAGTTGCTAGACTTGTTGATCTTGGTCTGTTTGTTGGATTTGATCATACCAAATGCCAAATTGAGAAAGATGGACGGACTATAGCCACTGCTCCTCGAAATGATAATTTGTTTGAACTCTCTCTCAACGATGCTGTAGCAAATGTTGTCACTGCTCCAGGTGATCATGATTGCAAAGTATGGCATCACCGTTTTGTTCATGCTGATTTCTCAAAAATCCTTGATCTTCGACGTCGTGATCTTGTTCATGGCATGGATCTTAAAGCCCATCCCCATATGGGAATTTGTGAATTTTGTGCTCTTGGGAGACACAATCGAAAACCCTTTCCTCTTTCAAATACAACTCATTCTCATGACATATTGGATCTTGTTCATACTGATATATGTGGACCTCTACCTTCTTCGAGATCACAATATCGCTACTTCATTACTTTCATTGATGATTTCTCAAGGTATACGACTGTATTTCTACTTAGACAAAAATCTGAAGCCTTATCTGTTTTCAAACAAATCCACAAGGCTGCGGAACTTCAAACTGGTCGTCGCCTTAAGAAGCTTCGTAGTGACAATGGAGGGGAATATGTTTCTCGAGAGTTTGTGAGTTACTGTACTGACAGTGGAATTCATCATGAACACACTATTCCATATTCGCCTCAACAGAACGGTGTTGCTGAACGAAAGAATCGCACTATTCTCAATGCTGTAAGATGTATGCTGATTCATTCTGGCTTATCTCGTGTTTTCTGGGCTGAAGCTACTTTGACAGCAGTATTTATTCAAAATCATCTTCCTACTACTGCACCCTTTGGTAAGATACCCATCACAGCATGGACAGGTGACATTCCTTCTGTATCTCATTTTCGAACCTTTGGATGTATTGCTTATATTCATGTTCCCAAAGAAACACGAACAAAGCTTGATGCTCCTGGTCTTAAAGTTATTTTTATTGGATATTCTGACACTTCCAAAGGCTACAAATTCTATGACCCTTTCTCCAAGAAAGTAATTGTGAATCGTGATGCTACTTTTAACGAACAGCTTATGGGAGGCTCATGGTCCATGGATGATTCTCATGATACTAAATCATTGCTTCAGGCTTTTCCATTTCTTTCAGAAGATGAAACTCTTCCTATAGAGCAACTTTCCTCTTCACAACCATCCATTCCGAATGTTGCCAATGATGATATTGATATTTTTGTTGATCTGCCTATTGATTTTGAACATGGCTCATGTCATGTTTATGATGATGATATTGCTGATAATGCTTTTTCTACTTCCGAAGATCCCATTACTTATGATGAAGCTATCTCTTCACCACAAAAGGATCAATGGCAAGAGGCTATGGAAGCAGAGTACGATTCTCTTATCTCTAAAGGTACATGGATACTAACTGAATTACCTCCTGGTCGTACAGCTATTAAATGTAAGTGGGTGTATAAGACAAAAGTAAAAGCAGATGGATCTTTTGACAAGTTCAAGACGCGTTTAGTTGCAAAAGGTTACTCCCAAGTAGCTGGTGTTGATTATCAAGAGACTTTTTCACCAGTTGTTCGCATTACAAGTGTTCGAGTTTTATTGGCATTTACTGTTCAATTTGATTTAGAAGCTCATCAAATGGATGTCCGAACTGCTTTTCTTAATGGTGACTTGGAAGAGGAAATTTATATGGAACAACCAGAAGGGTTTGTTATTCCAGGTAAAGAAGACCTTGTTGCTCAACTCCATAAGGCACTATATGGTCTCAAACAAGCTTCGCGAGCCTGGTATACAAAATTTGATCTTTTTCTCACCTCTAAAGGATTCATCTCTTGCTCGTCCGACCCCAACTTATACATAAAACGCCAAGGTAGCAGTTTTGTGATTCTTGCTCTTTATGTGGATGATACCATCCTTGTTTCCAATGATTTGGGATTTCTTCAGCAAGTAAGAAAGTTATTGTCTTCTGCATTTGATATGGTGGATCTTGGAGAGATTCACTCGTGTCTTGGCATTCAAATCGAACGGAGCCGTACAAAAGGTATTTTATTCCTTCGACAGTCAAAGTTTATTACAGATACTATTCAAAAATTTGGTATGGAATCTGCACATTCAGCCAACACACCTTGTCTTGCGAGCTCTACGAAGAACACTTCTGACAATGGCGGTCAACTTGTCACAAATCAACCTTATGCTAACTTGATTGGATGTCTTCAGTTTGTTGGCATGAACACTCGTCCAGATATTCTGTTTGCTACTAGTTATCTTGGACAACATCTTGCATGTCCTTCTCTTAAGCATTGGTCTGCTGCAAAGCGTGTGTTGAAATACTTGAAAGGCACTACAGATTTTGGTTTAGTCTATCGACGACAACTCACATCGGATTCTATGCAATCTCTTTCTCTTTTGGGTTACACAGATGCAGACTGGGCAAGCTCACATTTATCTATGCGATCTACTAGTGGAAATTGCTTCTTTATAAATGGTTGTCTTGTTTCTTGGACCAGCAAGAAACAACGTTGTGTTGCAGTTTCTACGACTGAGTCAGAATATGTTGCGGCATCACTTGCAGCTCGTAAGTTGATTTGGCTTCGACAAATGCTAGTTGATATTGGTCACTCTCCTCTTTCTAGCACACCCTTGTGGTGTGACAACCAAAGTGCTATTAGTCTTGCAAAAGACTATGTTCAACATAATAAGTCAAAGCACATTGCTGTCCATTATCATTATGTCAGGTATGAAGTACGCAAAGGAACCATTGTGGTTGAACATTGTCCAAGTGACCAGATGATTGCAGATATTTTGAACAAAGGCCTCAACGAGTCACGTTTCATCCTCTTGCGCTCGGAGCTTGGAGTTTCTTCGACCTCACTCTTTCTAGATTAGCTTCTTTGCTATTGTAATAGCTTTGTACATATGACATTGTAATCTTTTAGGTACCATGCACTATGCACACTCCACATTTGCACATTGTGATCTCTAAGTCACTTGAATATTTGTACATAGATGCACAATTCACTTTCACATCATCATCGCTGGTTCATATTTTCACATTGTATAGGGGCTTGGGTTTTTCCCTTGAACTCCCCGAGGGTTTTTTCATCCAAAGCTAGAGACCTTTGTTTCAGTGGGGTTGTTGGAGCTATATATGGCTCACTCTACTCAACTTGGTCTCACCTATATATTTGTATCTTGTCCTCGATATGAATCAGTCTTTGGGAGCGTATATGGCGTGTATCTTGTCTCGTCTCTCTCTCTTTCTCTCTACATCTCAACACTCCCACTTTCCACCAAATGATGAATGACCTCTTTCGTTCGTAACTGAAAAAGTGGGTTGTCGTGTTCCTTGATGATATCTTAATTTACAGCAAAACACTCGAGGAGCATCTGCAACATCTTCGTTGTCGGCGGATAAGTATGCGAAAGGTGAGCCGGGAAGGCACCGGGCCCCTGGCTGTAAGAGGTGCGGGGAAAAGAGGTGCAGCGGACACAATTAACGAAAACAGAGCTCAAAACAAATAGTTCGCTTAATACCAATTAATCAATAGTATCCATGATTAATCAATCTCTAATGGAGGCTTTATGCTCCTTACAAGGTGGAACCTGTCTTAATCGAGGTGCTAATCGAGACAATTATTATTTATCTGATTCGTTACCTCCTACTGCTTCAAGATTGAAAGAGAATCGATTTCCTTCCGCTTTGGCTATGGGAGCTTAATGACTCGAGTTCAGGCTTGGTTTGGATAGATTAAGCTTCAGATTAGGCTTAAGGATTAAGGTTTAGGCTTTGGCTTAAGGGTTTAGAGATTAGGCTTAGAGTTTAAGAGATTAGAGAGCTTGAGATAGGATTCAAAGCTTGGCTTATGAGAGATTAGGATTAGGAAAACTTGGCTTAGCTCGTGAGAGATTAGAGATTAGGCTTAAATAAAGAAGCTAAACAAAATCCCGGTTAATGATTGCTTAAGCTTGACTAATGAAGGTGAGGTTAGTCTTACAGGCTTAGGAATATGAGTTTGAGAAGCTTTGGCTTGGTTCCCTTTGAAGGGAGAGCGCTCCCAATGAAAGAGGTGAGCCCCAAAAAAAATCACAGGAGAGCTTCAAGGAGAGTCCCCCCTTTTCTTTTATACTTTTGCATGAGCTTTTCTTGCTAAAAGGGTTCTACCCATTAGCGATGTCGCTAATGGGTACCCCCCTGGTGACGTGGCAAGCGATTAGGAGCTGCTCGAAAACCAGCACCGCTGGTGCCGAATCGATGCGCGAGGAGGTTCCCTGCATTATTCGCTCCCGTGGCGAGGGCGTTTGAGCGCCATACTGGCCGGCGCGAGTGAAAACTCAACTGGCTGCGCTGCCGATTTCGCCCTGCTCGCCATACCCTCTTCCCCTTCACACAATGTAAATTTTAACTTAAAAACGGAGGGCAGCCTTGGTTCGCTTGGGCGGGCATTGAATTAGGCCCTTGGGCGGCCTCTTTTAATTCTAGTGGGCGGCCGGTCTTAAAGGGCGGGCAGCCTTTGGCTTGCAAGGGCACCATATTTGGTACACATTTCGGCCGAGCAAGGCTTCACATCTGGCATGCATATCGGCCAAGCAAGGCATCACTTCTCCATGGTGCGGCCTTCAAATACCGTAAGGGATGACATACCGGCCCCATAGCCCTTGGGTCCATAAATATCGGGCAAGCATCGTCAAGCACAACATCTTCTCCAGTCGCCATCGATTAACAATATCATCATGAATTTTGATGTCATAAAAAATCTTCAATAGTGCCATATGCCTGCAAGAAGCAAGTGTAAGTGATTGCTTTTGGAGAGTTGTCCCGTCAAGGCTAGGCATATTATAAAAAATGCTTCCGCATCGGCCCACATTTGGCATACACATCGGACACCGCACTGCATTAAGCCAAATGAATGTGACTGATCAGGGCAACAAGGGCGGTTCGAACCCGGCCCTCGGCGATACTTAAACTGGCCATATCTTGCCAACCGAAACCCCGATTGACGAATTGAAAAGACCGACATGCTCTTGAAAGTGAGCACTTCAGAGTCATGCATTTCTTTCATCTTTGACCTTTTATCAGCAACAAGTGCTCAATCTGGTACTGATATGCTACTGACTGAAATGAAAACTATCATAACTTCTTATCCGTAGCTCCGATTGACGAGCTGTAAAGACAGGCACGTAGGGCCCTTCAAGTACTTCAACTTTGATTAATAAAATCCAATCTATGACCACATCAAGCATACTCATTGTTTAGCATTACCAAGACATCTTTTGGTCCTTAGAGCCCCATCTGGTACACTTTTAGCTTTAAAATTGGCTTGTCAGCAAGCCCTTATAGCTGCTAAACAATCATGGAGGATTCAAATTCACCTGATCGGCATTCCTTTGCTCATTTTCTTGTCATGGGAGCGGAGCGGTACGACATCCACCCCCTCTGAACCTGCACAACCTCCGGTCTGTGCCAATTGCAATTAATCAGCTTCATTACAATCATCATCAGACATATCATCTGATGTATACATAACATGATCCTCTGGAGGCGGATCTGAATGGGAATCTTCAAGAACAATCTCGCCTTCTCGCTTCTTGAACAACTTGATCCTTTTCCCTGCAATAGGCACCTTGAGCATAGTGCCGTCTAGTTCACATAACTGATATGTCGCATTATAAAAAACATGTTGCACCACATATGGTCCAAACCACCGTTTAACCATTTTCCGCATAGCAGAGTATTGGTCTCCAAGGTACTGTCATAGACAAGTACCCAGTCACCATCTTTGATAGCATGTGGTCGTAGTCTATGCTTTCCAACAAATGCTGCCTTATTCTTCAATCTTGCCTCCTTAAGCTTCTCTTTAGCATGTTCGATATCCACTTGACGCCTCTCAAGCTGGCGAATACGTAGAGCAAGCAAGTATTCAGTAGACATACCTTCTTCCCATGGCATTATGGTCTAAGTCGTAACTGCTTCCTCTGTAGGCATAATGGGTTTTTGCCCATGCATCAATTCAAACGGCATAAATCCTGTAACTTAACTGTGTGTAGTGCGATCAGCCCATAAAGCAAATGGCAAGAGTTTAGGCCAATCACCAATATGTCCTTCACACGCCTTCGCTAAAGCTTTAACAATAGGCGGATGTCCTCTTTCACTTTTTCCGTTACCTTCTGGATTATATGTTGTAGTGAGAGCGATTTTAATGCCCATACGAGAAAAAAATTCTTGAGCTTCATCTGCATCCAGCTCTCCTCTATCTGCAGTAATTCTGCCAACACATCCATACCTGGAGATAACATCTTCAAGCAAGAACTTGCATACTGAACTGGTAGCTTTGGTAGCTCTGCCTTCAACCTGATTAGTAAGCTCTTCCCTTGCAAGAACAATATATCTTAGTGGCATTGTAATAAGGTCCACCACCCACTTGTAGTGCATAGCCATTGGATAGGTGGGATGCAATCCATCTCTATGTCGCACATTAGAGTATTGTTGACATATTAAGCATGACTCCACAAATTGAACCACATCTTTGTACATACCTTTCCACCAATATCGGTCTTTAATCTTAACAAAGGTTGCTTAGACTCCTCTGTGTCTAGCCCATGGACTTTCATGAAACTCTTTAATCACCTGCTGTTGAGTTGCTTTGTCGCAAATAATTCGTTGTGGTACCCCTCCTGGGTGCTTCGGTTGCTTCCATAAATGTCCATCTTTCAGGAAATAGCCATAGGCCTTTTTCCTGATCTTCTTGAATTCTTGGTCACTCCACCCTTCTTATCTAGTGAGAGTACTTAGGTAGCGGCCAATCATAAGCCACTCTCCATCATAAAACTCTTCAGAAAAGACTTCAAAAACATGAGCAATATTTCCACAGTTGACATGTAGATAAGAAGACGTGTAGAACTTCAAGCCAAGATCATCACTCATGGTCAATATCTCTTCTTCATCTTCAAACTTGGCTCTTGATAACATATTTGCAACAGGGTTATCTCTACCTGCAATATGACAAAATTCAAGGTTAAGAAACTTAATATAGGCTATCCATCGTAGCATGGCAATATTGGAGTAGAGCAGTTTGCAATCATCCCTATCAGTGGCAAGCAATCTGTTTCTACCATAATAGAAGCTTCAATAAAGTATTCTTTATCGGTCCTTAGAGGAGTAGCAACGCCCCAAAGTTCCCTCTTAACCTGTGGATAACCTCGTTGACGAGCATTGAGCACCTTGGCTCCGAATCTCACTGCATACCTGTGTCCTTCAGTGTCATCTTGACCTATAGCCCATCCAATACCTGTCGGGCTAGTGTCAACTGTTAAAATAACTAGCCTGTCGCATTTATAATCAAGTTTCCTCAAGGTCGGAGCCTCAAGAAGCATCTTCTTTAATTTTCTGATAGCTTGTGTGTGAACTTCTTCCCAAACAAACCTTTTACCTTTTCGTAGCATTTGATACAGCACCTCTACAACATGAGCAAAGTGTGGCAGCCAAATACGATAGAACACACATGCACCCAAGAATCGACAAACCTCAGTAACCGAAGAACATCTTTCCTTCATCTTGTGGATTGCTTCGACTTTTGCTGGACTTGGCCTTCTACCTTTAGAACTGCACATATGTCCCACAACTTTTTTTATTTTTATTTTTTGAGAAAAAGATCCTTCTATTAGTTAATGAAAACTGTCCATAAGGCTACATCCACCTCTGCAAGAGAGGGCTACAACAAGCATGGTGGGGAGACTCTCCCAATGAAAAAACAGCATATGTACAATGGGGCTAAATCAAGAGATGGGAGGAGGGAAAAGCCACACAGGTGGACAGTAGTGCCATCTGAGCACCCCTTGGACCATGGAGTAGAACGGCCCAGGGCGCCAGAGTCGAAGGAAAGCCTCGCGGCGCTCCCGCATGCGGTCGGAGCTGCCCTGTAGTCCCTCAAGCTGTCCTCTGAGAGTATGGATCAGCTCTAGCCAAAAGTCACAAACAGTCTCCGCTGGTGGTACAAGGCGAGCCTCAAAGATGCGGAAACAACGGGCCCGCCAGATGAACCAGAGAGCTAGGCCGCTGATGAGCTCCCAACACTCCGCTCTCTCACTGCTCCACTCCTGTGGAGTAAGGTCTGTAGCAGGCTGGAGTGTAGGTCGACCCCCCTGTATCACTATCATCCTGCTAGTGGAAGATAGCTCAAACTGAAGTGCCGGGCCCGTCAGGGTGGACCAAGCCGCTGCCCCCCAAGTGTACTGTCGAGCGGTGGAGAGGGCAGGCATCAGCCGAAGAACTCGTAGCCACACCTGCTGGGCCGAGGGACAGTCCCAAAGACAGTGACGCTGACTCTCCACCAACTGGTCACAGGCTGTACATGCGACCGAGAGACCACTATGCACAAGCCAGCTCCCTACTGTTGTGGCTCTGTGTGCAACCAACCACTGGAACAAGGTGACGCGCCTCAGCTGTCTGGAGTCCCACAGCCTCTGCCAAAAACTTGCCAAGAACTCAACTGTGAGACCCTCCTCCTGCCAATGACGTGCTGCAGCGGGGCGGGCCTCACTCTGTGCTGCAAGTATATGACGTCCAAGCCGAACAGTGTACTGAAAGAAAGGGACTCCTGGGCGGTCTGCAGAAGAGAATGGGTCCCTCCATAGCCACTCACCAGGATCCCACTGTACTCGTGCCAGTGGACAGCACTCCCGAGCCCATAGCCTCCAGTGTCCTGTCTCAAGAGCTACTGGGTCAGGGTCTATGACGCAAGTCCTCCCACAGATGCCCACAACTCGGATCCTCTGGAAACAACACTCTGCTATCTGCGGGGCCTCTACTGCAACTCTCTGTAGTCGTCCCCCACCCTGAAGCTCGAAGAACAGGACTGGGACAGTCTCTGAGCAAGCCCTGACTGAAATGAGAACCTCCAGTCGTGTGAAGGCTCCCATCCACCGGGGTGCTACTGGCTCGAGAGGCGTGAGCCAGTCAGCTGGAACTGACTCTGAGATGTCCTGACACATGCTCTGAACCCCTCTCATGCCTTGTAGCTAGCCAACCTGCACCTCCTCTGACAAACCTGTGAACTCTAGCCAGTCACCTAGAGAGCGCGCTGGACCTGCAGCCATGGGACCCCAAGAAACATGAGGCCTACTCCCAACCAAGTGGCCTCGCTGAGTGCTAACCATGGGGTTTCAGACGAGGGGCTGCCGTAGGTGCTCCTCCGTGCACGTCGGCTGTCTCTGCTCTAGGCCACGCCGTAATAGCTCCCAAGAACGAAGCAGACTCACAGCGAATCGGTCCTCCAATCTCCTGCTCAAACCAACTCGACGCAACTCTGTAAAGATCCATCTGGTCGAAGGTTGCCAAGGGCTTCCTGACTGAGGCACCCTGGCACGAAGCCTCTGCAACAAGAACTCCTTCCAGGGCTCCTCGCCTGGAAGAAGTCCTCTGATGACGAACTTCCCAAGAAGGGCTCTGCTCTGCTGTGCTGGATCAATGATCCCAAGCCCTCCCTGAGAACAAGGAAGTGTGATGACCGACCAAGCCACCTTGGCTCAGGCAATCTGAGTGTCGCGACCTCACCAAAGGAAGTTCCTGATCAGCCTCTGTACCTGGCTGATGCAAGAACTCGAGAAGATCCAGCAAGAAGTGATGTACCACATAGTCGCCAACAACACCTGGTTGGCAACTACTACTCTACCAGCCAGCGAAAGTCGGGCTGAGCTCCAATGTAACAGCTTTCTCTTGATGGACAAGAGAAGAGGAGCAATCTGCTGCTCGGGGGACAAATCCAAACCAACCTGACAACCCAAGTACCGAACTGCAGTCCCTGGAGGAATCCACCTGAAACCCTCTCCTGGCATCCAATCTGGCACAGGAGCACTACCAACCGAGAAAGCCACTGTCTTTCTCCAGTTGATCAGTGCGCCTGATGCACAACAGAAGGTCTCCAAAGCCTGCCCACATCTGTGTAAATTGGCCTCCTGGCCCTCTAACTACAAGGCTGAGTCGTCGGCAAACTCAGCGTCCAAAAGCTCATCTCCCCGTAAAGGGAGTGCTAGGCCCCTCAAACCAACCTGCTGTGACACCAAAAATCTGCTCATCGCCTCCGCAAAGAACAGAAAGAGAAAGGGGGCAAGAGGACAACCCTGTCTGACCGATCGTGTGAGCATGAAGCGCTCACCTCTACCTCCTGCCAAAAGCACCTGACTGTGAGCCTGTCTGTACAAAGCTGACACCCCTCTGATCCAAGCCTCTGAGAAGCCCATCCTGCGTAGCGTGCCCTCTAGAAAGTCCCAGTCGACTCTGTCGTATGCCTTCTCAAAATCGAGAAGAAGAATCACAAGGTCCTCCCCACGGAGTCGTGCCAGGGAAGAAGCCTCCCAGAAGGTGAAGATGTTGTCAAGGATACTGCGTTCCTTGACAAAACCTGTCTGAGTCCCATGTATAAGGCTCTCCAAAAGTGGCTGAATCCTCAAACTCAGAGCCTTGGCAAGAATTTTGTAGGCTGAGTTTAGGATGGTGATGGGGCGCCACTGTCGAATCTCATCCACGGAGCCACCCTCCTTTGGAATGAGGTAAATCAGGCCCTCACTCATGCTATCCGGCATCACTCCTGTGTGCAGAATGTACTGAAAGGCACTACAAAGATCTGGGCCAAGCAGGTCCCAGTACTCCAAGAAGAAGCTAGGAGTCAGCCCATCCTCTCCTGAACAGCTACCACGAGGGAGGGCCCTAAGAGCCGTGTGCAGCTCCTCAAGCTGAAGAGGTAACTCAAGCCCCTGCCGCATCTCCTTAGTCACAAGACAGGGCATCTGTGCCCAAACCTGCTCCCTGCATGCATCCTGTCTCTCTGACTCGGGCTCAGCCGACAGTAGCTCACGGTAAAAGTCAGTAGCGACTGCACGCATATCCTCAGGCTCACAAACAACTGACCCATCGGGTCTCCTCAACTGATTGACCTTGGCATGCGAGTGCCGAGGTCCCACTGTCTCAAAAAAACCACCTGTCACCCTGTCACCCACCTGAGTCCACTGAGATGCCTGTCGATGAAAGGCAAACTCATGGCGCCTCTCCTATGTGCAAGCAAGCTCCTGTCGAGCCTGCTGTAACTGCTCCTCCAACCATGGACTGTCTGGATGCTGCTCTTGCATCCTCTGTAGTGAAGCAATGCCTCGTCAGAGACACTGCTCCTCCTCTCTCGCTGCAGCCCGTCGAGCCAGAGACTCCTGGAGAAAGAAGTGGCTAAGCTGAGCTAGGCCTGAGGCCACTCTGTCTGCAGGTGGAGCCTGGCTGTCCATGCCCTCTGTCCAAAGAGCCTCGACCCTCTCTCTGAGTGCTGAGTCCAACAAGACCCGCTCTGGGATGCGAAGCATTGTGCTCCCACTCCTCTGCCTATCTGCCACTGTGAGAATCACTGGTGCATGGTCCGAGAAGGATGTCCCTGCCAGGATGCCCACTGATCCCCCCAAGTCACTGAAGTGGTCACTAGTGTAGAAGCGATCTATGCGCGATAGATTCACTCCTCCCACTCTGCGGTCCGATCTAGAGAAGGCAAGACTCTCTGGAGGCCTCACAAAGCCAGAATGCTGCCATGTAGCCGAGACCCTCAGCGTCATACAAAACCTCTCCCAAGCTGCTAACTCGACTCCATGCACAGTAGCATGGTTGCCTCCGATCCTGTCAGAAGGGTCCTCCAACATGTTGAAGTCCCCTCCTACACACCACTGGTCAACCTGTGGCAAAGACTCAACAATCTGTGACCAAAACTCTGCACGAGCACTCGCCACATTGGGCGCATAGATGTTCAGGAAACCCACAAGGCTACCCTGAACCTGCATAGTAATCCACTGAGCCCTGCCTGGTACAATAATCCCTCTGCCCACAATGGCCTGCTGTAGTGAGTCCGCAATAGTCATACATACCCCACCCTGGATGCCTCCAGGTCCAAAAGCAGCTGACCAAAAGGTATCATAGCGTCCACGCAAAATCTGACCACATCGCCGAATGCGGCTCTCAGACAAATGGTGCTCCTGAAGCATAAGGAGATCAATCTCTCCTCCCACAAGGCAACGCTGAAGCTCCTGACGCAATCGGCCCCGCTGTCGCTGAAATTGGGGCCCACCTAGTCCCTGCACGTTCCACGAGACGATCCTCATGGGGAGCGAGAGAGAACAGATTCTGCCGCAGCAGCAAGACGAGCTATCTTTGAAGCAGGCTTGGATGGGGAGTAATCCGCATCCGAGCGTCCTCTAGATAGGCGAGACTGCAGTGAGTGCCTGGTCCAAGCCCAAGCAGAGCGAGCCGTGCGTAGAGCAACCTCCTCTGTCCAGGAGTCCTCATGAATGAATACATAGCAAGGCAAACACTGCGTATCAGCAAAAAAGTACACCACAATGTGTCTACATCCTGCTCAGTCTGGGGGTGTCACCGCAAACTTGGCCAGTGGCCACAACGTCTGCAGCAAATCTGTAACGCCAAGTTCTCCCATGTGGTGAGAGAACTCGAGAACCTGTGTATGCAACCATCCCACCACTGAGCCGAGGGACCACTCTGTCTCAGTCCTGCCACAGAGGGGGAAGGAGAAACCAACTGCTGAGTCCAAGGCCTCTGTCCCCCTAGCGGCGAGGAACAAAGCGTGGACTCTGAAGCAGGCTGCCTCGTGGTCTGCTGCGGAGTCGCCAAGAAAACGAGTAAACCCGTAATCGAAGAAATCCCAGCGGCGTCAGAGGTCAATGCTCGTCAAACCACGCGGGATAGCTGCAAGAGAAGATGTCTGAATCTGCAGAGGGGGCCGCATGAAGGGCTGACCCTCTCTCGCTAGGCGACTCTCGCTAGGCGACTCGTGGCAAAGGCGCTGCCAAGAGATCTCCTCGCCGCCGGCGAGGGTCCAGTCTCCTGAGCCGACTGAGGTACTAAAGCAGGAGGAGGGGGAGAAGGGGCTGGGGGGGGCGGGGGAGAGGAGAAGCGGGGTGGGGCGGCAGAGACATGGGGGGGGGCGAGGTGGGGGGTGAGCGGTAGCAGAGGGCGGGGGAGGGCATGAGGAGGAGGAGGGGAGATCGAAAGGCGGAGCGGCTGGCGAGGGTGAAGCGGAGGTGGAGGCTGGCGAAGGAGGCTCCTCCTGCTCAAGAGGCCCAAAGCGGTTCCCCGTGGGAACCCACTGCTGCTGAGTAGGCACCTGGGGGCCACTCTGAGTGCCAGGCTGTCGCTGTGGCCCCTGGCATTGACGGCCACGGGCCTGCTGCCACCCCTCCTCCGCTGGAGCCCCAGGCTCGGGTAGTGGCGCTGAATCTGTGCTCTGTGTCGCTGGCTGTGGCTGCGGCCCAACCTTGGCAGATTGGGGCTGAGGCTGGGGTGCGGGTCGTGGTCTCCTCCGTGGACAGGCCTTCGCTAGGTGGCCCATCTGTCTGCAAATGAAGCACTGGTTCGGGAGACCCGAGTACTCCACACTCTGTCGAAACCAACCCCCACTCACTCGAGGCAGAAGGATGACCTTCGGGAGCGTGTGGGTATCTCTGACCGAAACTCGAACTGAAGGGATGCCAGCCGCCTTGGCAGCTACTGATGCTGCCGTACGAGGTGTCTCCAGGACTGTCCCGATGGCGGAGCCAATCCTGGAGAGAAGTGGAAGGTACTCCCTCCGTAAACCCGGAAAGCAGACTAAGATGGGGATGTCTGCCTCCTCTACTAGCACATCCGAAGTCGGGTCAAAACCATGTCGCCACTGTCGAAAGTGGGCGCGTGATGCTCGGATGGCCAGTGGACTCATAGCAATGACCTTGGAGGCCATCTCGGAAGTCTCGAACTCAATCTGGTAGTACCCCCGTCCGAGAATCTGGACATCCAAGATCTTGCCCACCTCTGCGAGAAGGCGGGCCTGGAGAAGGTCTCGCAGCTCTCCTCTGCTAGGTCGAGTGCCGAGAACCTTGCAGATGACCGAAGTCGCCTGCAAGCTCTCTACCTCTGCGGCAAGGCTCGCTTGCTCTGTCGGCGAAAGAGCAAGTCGAATGGTGGGCTCAACGGGGTCGGGCGAGGGGGCTTCAGGCGAGTCCCTCTGTGGCGAAGCTGGAGCCTCCATCTGTGTCTACTGCTGTGGCGTAAGAAGAGGACGACGGGAGGATGCTGCAGAAGGGCGCGCAAACACTGCTCCAAGGAGTTGGAACAGATGCCGAGAGTGCCGAAACTGCAGGGAGCAACTGAGGCGGGGGGCCCAAACTGATGGGTGAACGGGCCGAGACGGGGGGGGGATAAAGCGGGTTTGGGCTAAGGGATGAGGGCATGAGGCGGCAGCATGGGATGAGGCTGAGGACGGGTGGCGGCAGCAGGGGGCTGAGGACGGGCAGAAAGGCTGGAACAGGGCAGCGCGAGGGGGGAGGGCAGCCGGGGGCAGAGGGCAGGTGGGAGGGACAGCAGGCGGGGGGCAGCGGGGGCTGAGGGCAGCACGAGGAGGACAGCGGGCAGCACGTGAGGGAGGGAGGGAGGGGAGGGGGGGGGGGGGGGGGGGGGGAGGCGATGGCGATGGCGATGGCGCAGCGGGAGAGTACAGCAACAGCCAGCTCCAAAGGTAATCTAGACACTCCTATTTGGATGTGTGGAGCTTCAGAAAACGAGAGTTTAAAACGAGAATAACGTATCTTCATGTCCCACAATTATGACCTCCTTAGCACCAAAAGTCGATTTTTGACCTGAAAGTGTTAGGCTAACTTCTTCAAGCCTCGATAATATAACATCACAGCCAGCAATATGTTGAGTAACAAACTGTCGACACCCCCTCTGGTCTTTTGTTTCATCTTTTGAGCCTTCTTCACAGCCCTTAATTGGTAGATCATCAATGAAAGGCATAGTAACATGTGGGATAAAGTCCCTTAATACCTTATTCATGCCGTTCATCATATGAGCTACTGGAGTAGTAGCACCCTGTGGCACTCTCGCATGCGGTCGGAGCTTCCCTGTAGTCCCTTAAGCTGTCCTCTGAGACCATGGATCAGCTCTAGCCAAAAGTCATGAACAATCTCTGCGGAAACAGCGGGCCCGCCAGATGAACCAAAGTGTCAGGCCACTGATGAGCTCCCAACACTCCTCTCTCTCACTGCACCACTCCTGCGGAGTAAGCTCTGTAGCAGGCTGGAGTGTAGGCCGCCCCCCCTGTATCACTATCATCCTGCTGGTGGAAGATAGCTCAAACTGAAGTGTCGGGCCCGTGAGGGTGGACCGAGCCGCTGCCCCCCAAGTGTACTGTCGAGCCGTGGAGAGAGCAGGCATCAGCCGAAGAACTCGTAGCCACACCTTCTGGGCCGAGGGACAGTCCCAAAGACAGTGACGCTGACTGTCCACCAAATGGTCACAAGCTACACATGTGGCCGAGAGACCACTATGCACTAGCCAACTCCCTACTGCTGTGGCTCTATGTGCGACCAGCCACTAAAACAAGGTGACTCGCCTCGGCTGTCTGGAGTCCCACAACCTCTCCCAAAAGTCTGCCACGAACTCGATTGTGAGACCCTTCTCCTGCCAATGACGTGTTGCAGCGGGGAGGGCCTCTCTCTGTGCTGCTAGTATATGACGTCCTAGTCGAACAGTGTACTGAAAGAAAGGGACTCCTGGGTGGTCTATAGAAGAGAAGGGGTCCCTCCATAGCCACTCACCAGGATCCCACTGTACTCGTGCCAGCGGACAACACTCCCAAGCCCATAGCCTCCAGTGTCTTGTCTCAAGAACTGCTGGGTCAGGGTCTATGACGCAGGTCCTCCCACAGATGCCCACTACTCGGATCCTCTAAAAGCAGCACTCTGCTACCTCCAGGGCCTCTATTGCAACTCGCTGTAGTCGTCCCCCACCCTGAAGCTCGAAGAACAGGGCTGAGACGGACTCTGATCAGGCCCTTACTGAAATGAGAACCTCCAGTCGTGTGAAGGCTCCCATCCACCGGGGTGCTACTGGCTCGAGAGGCGTGAGCCACTCAGATGGAACTGACTCTGTGATGTTCTAACACATGCTCTAAACCCCTCTCATGCCCTGTAGCTAGAAACCATGCACCCCCTCTGACAAACCTGTGAACTCTAGCCAGTCACCTAGAGAGCGTGCTGGACCTGCTGCCATGGGACACCAAGAAACATGAGGCCGACTACCAACCAAGTGGCCCCTCTGAATGCTAACCATGGGGTTCCAGACGAGGGGCTGCCGTAGGCACTCCTCCATGCACGTCGGCTGTCTCTGCTCTAGGCCTTGCCGTAAGAGCTCCCAAGATCGAAGCAAACTCACAGCGAAGCGGTCCTCCAGTCTCCTGCTCAAACCAACTCGGCGCAACTCTGTAGAGACCCATCAGGTCGAAGGTTGCAAAGGGCCTCCTGACTGAGGCACCCTGGCACGAAGCCTTTGCAGCAAGAACTCCTTCCAGGGCTCCTCTCCTAGAAGAAGTCCTCTGATTACGAACTTCCCAAGAAGGGCTCTGCTCTGCTGTGCTGGATCAATGATCCCAAGCCCTCCCTGAGAACAAGGAAGTGTGATGACCGACCAAGCCACGTTGGCTCAGGCAATCTGAGTGTCACGACTTGACCAAAGGAAGTTCCTGATCAGCCTCTCTACCTGGATGATACAAGAACTCGAGAAGATCCAGCAAGAAGTGATGTACCACATAGTCGCCAACAACACCTGGTTGGCAACTACTACTCTACCAACCAGCGAAAGTCGTGTTGAGCTCCAATGTAACAGCTTTCTCCTGATGGACAAGAGAAGAGGAGCAATCTGCTGCTCGGGGGACAAGTCCAAACCAACCTTACAACCCAAGTACCGAACTGCAGTCCCTGTGGGAATCCACCTGAAATCCTCGCCTGGCATCCAATCTGGCACAGGAGCACTACCAACTGAGAAAGCCATTGTCTTTCTCGAGTTGATCAGTGCGCCTGATACACAACAGAAGGTTTCCAAAGCCTGCTCACAACTGTGCAGATTGGCCTCCTAGCCCTCTAAGTACAAGGCTGAGTCATCGGCAAACTCAGCGTCCAGTAGCTCATCTCCCCAAGTAGGGAGTGCTAAGCCCCGCAGACCAACCTACTGTGACACCAAAAATCTGCTCATCGCCTCCGCATAGAACAGAAAAAGAAAGGGAGCAAGAGGACAACCCTGTCTGACTGAGCATGTGAGCATGAAGCGCTCACCTCTACCTCCTGCCAAAAGCACCTGACTATGAGCCTGTCTGTACAAAGCTGACACCCCTCTGATCCAAGCATCTGAGAAGCCCATCCTGCGTAGAGTGCCCTCTAGAAAGTCCCAGTCAACTCTTTCGTATGCCTTCTCAAAATCGAGAAGAGAATCACAAGGTCCTCCTCACGGAGCCGTGCTAGGGCCGAAGCCTCCCAGAAAGTGAAGATGTTGTCAAGGATACTGCGTTCCTTAACAAAACCTGTCTGAGTCCCATGTATAAGGCTCTCCAAAAGTGGCTGAATCCTCAAACTCAGAGCCTTGGTAAGAATTTTGTAGGCTGAGTTGAGGATGGTGATGGGGCGCCAGTATCGAATCTCATCCAAGGAGCCAACTCTCCTTTGGAATAGGGTAGATCAGGCCCTCACTCATGCTATCAGGCATCACTCCTGTGTGCAAAATGTATTGAAAGGCACTACAAAGATCTGGGCCAAGCAGGTCCCAGTACTCCAAGAAAAAGCTGGGAGTCAACCCATGCTCACTTGGACAGCTACCACGAGGAAGGGCCCTAAGAGCCGTGTGCAGCTCCTCAAGCTGAACTAGCATCTCTAACCTCTGGCACATCTCCTCTGTCACAAGACAAGGCATCTGTGCCCAAACCTGCTCCCTACATGCATCCTGCCGCTCTGACTGGGGCTCAGCAGATAGTACCTCACGGTAAAAGTCAATAGCAACTGCACGCATATCCTCGTGCTCACAAGCAACTGACCCATCGGGTCTCCTCAACTGATTGACCTTGGCATGCGAGTGCCGAGGTCCCAGTGTCTCAAAAAAAGCCCCAGTCACTCTGTCACCCACCTGAGTCCACTGAGATGCCTGTCGGTGGAAGGCAAACTCATGACGCCTCTCCTCTGTGCTAGCAAGCTCCTGTCGATCCTGCTGTAACTTCTCCTCCAACCATGGACTGTCTAGATGCTGCTCTTGCATCCTCTGTAGTGAAGCAATGCCTCGTTTGAGACGTTGCTCCTCCTCTCTCGCTGCAGCCCGGCGAGCCAGAGACTCCTGAAGAAAAAAGTGGCTCAGCTGAGCTAGGCCTAAGGCCACTCTGTCTGCAGGTGGATCCTGGTTGTCCATGCCCTCTGTCCAGAGAGCCTCTACCCTCTCTCTGAGTGCTGAGTGGAGCAAGAACCGCTCTGGGATGCGCAGCATCGTGCTCCCACTCCTCTACCTGTCTGCCACTATGAGGATCACTGGTGCGTGGTCCGAGAAGGATGTCCCTGCCAGGATGCCCACTCATCCCCCCAAGTCACTGAAGTGGTCACTAGTGTAGAAGCGATCTATCCGCAATAGATTCACTCCTCCCACTCTGCGGTCCGATCTAGAGAAGGCAAGACTGTCTGGAGGCCTCACAAAGCCAGAGTGTTGCCATGTATAAGAGACCCTCAAAGTCATACACAACCTCTCCCAAGCTGCTAACTCGACTCCATGCACAGTAGCATGGCTGCCTCCAATCCTGTCAGAAGGATCCTCCAACATATTGAAGTCCCCTCCTACACACCAATGGTCGGCCTGCGGAAAAGACTCAACAATCTGTGACCAAAACTCTACACGAGCACTCGCCACATTGGGCGCACGGATGTTCAGGAAGCCCACAAGGCCACCTTGAACCTGCATAGTAATCCACTGAGCCCTGCCTGGCACAATAATCCCTCTGCCCACAATGGCCTGCTGCAATGAATCCGCAATAGTCATACATACCCCACCCTGGATGCCTCAGGTCCAAAAGCAGCAGACCAAAAGGTATCATATCGTCCACGCAAAATCTGACCACATCGCCGAATGCGGCTCTCACACAGATGGTGCTCCTGAAGCATAAGGAGATCAATCTCTCCTCCCACAAGGAAACGCTGAAGCTCCTGACGCAATCGGCTCCGCTGTCGCTGAAGCTGGGGCCCACCTAGTCCCTGCACGTTCCATGAGATGATCCTCATGGTGAGCGAGAGAGAACAGATGCTACCGCAACAGCAAGACGTGCTATCTTCGAGGCTGGCTTGGATGGGGAGTAATCCGCATCCGAGCGTCCTCTAGATAGGCGAGACTGTAGTGAGTGCCTAGCCCAAGCCCAAGCAGAGCGAGCCGTGCGTAAAGCAACCTCCTCTGTCCAAGAGTCCTCATGAATGTATACATAGCAAGGAAAACACTGCGTATCCGCAAAGAAGTACACCACAATGTGCCTACATTCTGCTGTGTCTGGGGGTGTCATCGCAAACTTGGCCAATGGCCACAAAGTCTGCAACAAATCTGTAACTCCAAGTTCTCCCATGTGATGAGAGAACTCGAGAACCTGTGTATGCAACCATCCCAACACTGAGTCGAGGGACCACTTTGTCTCGACCCTACCACAGAGGGGGAAGGAGAAACCAACTGCTCAGTCCAAGGCCTCTATCCCCCTAGCAGCGAGGAACAAAGCATGGACCCTGAACCAGGCTGCCTCGTGGTCTGCTACGGAATCCCCGAGAAAGCGAGTGAACCCGTAGTCGAAGAAGTCCCAACGGCGTCGGAGGTCAATGCTCGTCAGACCACGAGGGATATTTGCAAGGGAAGATGTCTGAATTTGCAGAGGGGGCCGCAAGAAGGGCTGACCCTCTCTCGCCAGGCGACTCATGGCAAAAGCGCTGCCAAGAGATCTCCTAGCCGTCGGAGAGGGACCAGTCTCCTGAGTCGACTGTGGAACTGGAGCAGGAAGGGGGGGAGAAGGAGTTGGGGGGAGCGGAGGAGAAGAAGGGCGGGATGGGGCGACAGAGGAAGAGAGGCGAGGTGGAGAGGCGAAATGAGGAGGAGGAGGGGAACTCTGAGGGGGAAGCGGCTGTCGAGGGTGAAGCGAAGGTGGAGGCTGGCGTAGGGGACTCCTCCTGCTCAAGAGGACCAAAGCGGTTCCCCGTGGGAACCCACTGTTGCTGAGTAGGCGCCTGAGGGCCACTCTGAGTGCCAGGCTGTCACTGTGGCCCCTGGCGTCGACGGCCACGGGCCTGCTGCCACCCCTCCTCCGCTGGAGCCCCAGGCTCGAAGGGTGGCTCTGAATCTGTGCGTTGTGCCGCTGGCTGTGGCTGCGTTCCAGACCTGGCAGGCTAGGACTGAGGCTGTGGTGCAGGTCGCGACCTCCTCCGCGGACAGGGCTTCACTAGGTGGCCCATCTGTCGGCAAATGAAGCACTGGTTCCGGAGGCCCGAGTACTCCACACTCTGTCTAAACCAACCGCCACTCACCCGAGGCAGAAGGATGACCTTCAGGAGCGTATGGGTATCTCTGACCAAAACTCGAACTGAGGGGATGCCAGCCGCCTTGGCAGCTACTGATGCTGCCGTACGAGGTGTCTCCAGGACAGTCCCGATGGCGGAGCCAATCCTGGAAAGAAGTGGTAGGTACTCCCTCTGTAAACCCGGAAAGCAGACTGAGATGGGGATGTCTGCCTCCTCTACTAGAACATCCGAAGTCGGGTCAAAACCATGTCGCCACTGTCGAAAGTGGGCGCGTGATGCTCGGATGGCCAGTGGACTCATAGCTATGACCTTGGATGCCATCTCGGAGGTCTCGAACTCGATCTGATAGTACCCCCGTCCGAGAATCTGGACATCCAAGATCTTACCCACCTCTGCGAGAAGGGGGGCCTGGAGAAGGTCTCGCAGCTCTCCTCTGCTAGGTCGGTGCCGAGAATCTTGCAGATGACCGAAGTCGCCTGCAATCGCTCTACCTCTGCGGCAAGGCTCGCTTGCTCTGTCGGCGAGAGAGCAAGTCGAATGGTGGGCTCAGCGGAGTCGGGCGAGGGGGCTTCTCGCGAGTCCCTCTGTGGCGAAGCTAAAGCCTCCATTCGTGTCTACTGCTGTGTCGGAAAGGAGGAAAGAGAGCTAACGCTGTCAATGACCTTGACGAGCACTGTACCAGGAGGAGTACTGCCAATGCTAGCTGAAGGAAATCTTCGGGAACAAAGGCGAAAAAACAAAACAAAGGAGAAGGCCGGGGGGGGGGCGCAATTCGGATATGGCAGCGGCAGAGGGGTAGCGGGCTGAGCGGCAGAGGCACCGGGCGGGCTGGGCGAATGGCGGGCGAGGTAGCGGGCTGAGCAGCAGAGGCAGCGGGCGGGCTCGACGAATGGCGGACGGGGAAGCGGGCTGAGCGGCAGGGGCAGCGGGCGGGCTGGGTGGCACAGCGGGCAGCGGGTGGGGGGGGGGGGGCGCGCTGAGGGGCTACGAGCAGCAGCTGCAGGCACAGGGCGCGCGAGGGCAGGGGGGGGAGGGCAACGATGGCGAGAGGGCGGGGCGCGGCAGCAGCAGCGAGCCAATACAATTTACCATAGTTTTAGTTTCAAAGTCGCTAAACTCACGTTTCGGCCTCACGTTTCACTATGCTCTAATTTTGGATTGAAACGTTTTGTAGTGAAACGCCACGTTTCAGGGTGAAAGGTTTCGGCCTTGAAATGTTTCACGGTTACGTTGCGTGATTGTGCTGGATTTGGCCCATTCTTCGCACGATCACACAAGTAAACTCCTTTTTGGGTTTTACGGGCTTCTTTCAGAAATTTATCAAAACTACGCTCGTATTGCACAACCCTTTACTCGTCGGTTAAAGGGCGTCCAAAGCAAGCGTAGTGTCAGCCCGTTTGTTGAATGGACAAACGAGCTTGATCAATGTTTCCAAACATTGAAGCGACTTGATACTACTACACTGATGTTGCAAATTGTGGATCCGAACAAATCCTTTGTGGTGTAAACGGATGCCAGTGATTATGCAATCGGCGGTGTTCTATATCAGGATGAGCGGCCTGTAGCATTTGAGAGTCGCAACACGTTATTCCACACAGGACAAGGAATTGTTGGCAATCATTCATCCCCTGAAGGTTTGGCGTCACTACCTCTTTGGTGCCCACTTCGTGGTATGGACGGACCACCATTCTTTGAAATCTCTGTGATTAGCCGGACCTCCACGGTCGAAAGGCGAGGTGGACCGAACTCATGCAAGAGCTTGATTTTGAGATACGCTTCAGTGAGGGTGCTACCAATATGGTAGTCAATGCCCTTAGTAGGATCTCTAAGGTAAAATACTCTTTCGTTTACTAAAATTTCGACTGACTTCTCTCTTTCAAAGGGCATTGCCAAAACGATCGTCACTTTGGTGCAATCTGGCCACGAGTCCAAGAGGGAATACATAGCCCGGAAAACTATGGCGGTCCGGAGTTCACGAGGATATCCGCAAGTAAATTTTGTTCGAGTGTCATGATGCACCAAGTCCAAGGCGCCCTGGCATACACTGTACTTTGGCCTTGGTTAGCGGGTATTTCTATTGGCCACACATGAAAGCTATTATTGAAAAGTATGTGCGGGAATGCGCGCTATGTCAGCTCAACAAAGTTGAACGTCAAAAGCGCGTTGTGTTGCTACATCCTATGCAAATTCCCAGTAGCAAATGGGCAAGAATTTTACCCCGAACCAAACGTGGTCACGATACCATTTGGGTCATCGTCGATAGACTCACGAAGTTGGCGCGATTTATTCCTACGCGTTCCACTGTAAAGAGCCACGAGTTAGCTCAGCTCTTTGTGGAACATTTATATACATTATATGGTTTGTCTAACGAAATTGTCAATGACCATGCTTCAAAATTCACAGGCAATTTTTGGCAAACGGTCTTCTAAAACTTTGGAGACCCATCTATTCCAGATCACCCTGAAACTAATCGATAGACCGAACGCACAAATCAAACTATGGAGGACATGATATGAGCATACATCTCTCGACGTCAATATGATTGGGAACGCTATCTCCCATAGATTGACTTTGCTTAAAACATCACAAAGCACTCAGCTACTCGGTATAGCCCGTTTATGTTTATATACAATTATGAGCCAAAACCACCAATCACCACCGGATTCAAGGGGATCAAGATACAATCGATAGTCGATTTCTCACACGATATGCAAGAAATACTCCAGATCGCAAAAGAGAGCATAAAGGCAGCACAAGATCGTGCCACTTTTTACGCTAATCAACGTCAACCACCCCGCCAACTCCACGAGGGCATGTGGATATACCTTAGGATACCGAAGGATTCTGAAACGATCCTAATTGGTCCATGCTCAAAATTATCTTCTCGCTATTGTGGTCCTTTTCAGATCACAAAGAAGATAAGTGGGGTTTCTTATAAGTTGGACCTGCCTCAAGGCATTGTTGTGCATCCCGTGTTTCACGAAAGCCGTCTGAAGGAACGGCCGGGGCAAGATGACGTAGTGATTCCTCCGGAGTAAATCCGGACCTTGGAAGACACCGAATCGATTCTCATTCAAAGGGTGTGCAAGTCTCGCAAGACTTCATACCCTAAAGTTGACGTATCAAGCCACTGAAGAACAGAGCCAACTTGCAGATCCCGGCTGAGGGGCTTGAAGCTTAGAAGAAGCAAAAGCATGAGAAGAAGAAGAAGAAGTCGTACTAACTTATGGATGGGACCCAAGGAACCTAAAGACATTAAAATAAAGTAGGACAACCATGCGCGCACACACACACACACACACACACTCAATTTCTTGCGAGCAGTTGATGACATGGCATTGTTGTACGGCCACCCGCATTTTGCACTAAGAGTGCCACATGGCAAACTGTTGTGAGAGTACCCGTGTGCGGAAGCGCGCGCGTGCATGAGAGAGAGAGAGAGAGAGAGAGAGAGAGAGAGACGAGGGGGCGATCAGCCTCCCATGACTACCATCAACCACAAGACCTGCAAGTACAATCGTATGTCAGACTATCTGAAATGAGTACCCCTTGTCCCCATATGTATGAGTGCTTAAGGGAGTTCATATTGGGCGAGCGGCACGTCTCATAACGACCAGACAAAAGTGCAACCAATACAAGGGTGGCCGACCCGGAGACATACAAGCCGGAATAGGATCGTGCTAGCTAAGGTGGGTAATAGACAAACATTGTGCACACAAGTGAGTGTGTGTAGGCTAGATTGTTACTCAAGCGAATTAGGTTTGAAGATAGATTACTTGGACTCATAAATAAGATCTTGAGTAGTTTGCTAGCCCACCATCAGAAGCTCACCATAAACAAGAGACATTTAATGCAAACTTGGAATGGTTGTTTATTCATGAAAGGAGCTTTAAGTAGCTCTACAGGCTCACACCTTTACATGTGGGATAATTCCACCTCTTCTCTCATTCACTCACACTCTAGTGACTCTTAAGACAAAGCTCATACCTTACAATCCCCCCCTTGAGGTTTGGACTTGGATAATACACTGAAGATTCATATCCACTAAGGATGACACATAGTATCCACACAGGATGTCAATACATATCCACAAAGGATGACAGACCCACAAAGGATGACAAAAAATCCTCCCCTTGAAGTTGAGAGGCTACAATCTTCACTATATGTCGTCGTAGTAGACAAGGTTGTTCTCGCCTTTGTCTTCTTTTTCTTCTTCGTCCTCCACCACATGAGTTGATCCTCTTACAAACCTCTGTAGTTTCTGCTGTTGTTGCCACTGCTGCTTTCTCCACTGTTGTTGCCTCTACTTGAGTAGCATCGAGAAGGAGGATGCCCCTTCTTACCACATTTGTTGCAAGACTTATTCGTGTAGAAATCCTTTGCTACATGTCCCATTCTTCCACAATCATAACACTTCTTTACACTTGATGATGATGTTGAACATCCTCCCCTTGGTGATTATACGACAAAAGCTCCTCCTGATGATGTCGATGAGCCCTTTTGCTTCTTCTCTTCTGCTTGAAGAGAATTGATGACGTCTTGAAATGTTGGAGCTGGTTCTTTTTCTTCAAGGATGGTGACTAAGTGGTCATAGAAGGGTGGAAGTGCACTCAAAAGCATGGCCACTTTGTCGTCTTCTGGTACCTTGCACTGGATGTAAGTGAGCTGCGTGACAATGCTCTTAAGCTTGTTAACTAAGCTAGCAATATTCTCCCCTTCAATCATGGTGAGCTTGTAAAGTTGTTTTTGAGACTGACCTTACTTCTTTTAGCCCTAGCTCCAATTGTTGTCTAGAACTCTCCAAGCTTTATGTGCATGCTTACATTCGTCTATAAAATGCACATAGTTATCATGCAAGGAAGTGATGATAATTCCTAACGCTTGTTATCTTTGGCTAAATTTTGTGCAGTCGCTATGAGCGTAGATTCTCTAGTATGGACTCCATCGGCTTCGGCTAGTTGCTCTTAGGTTGTGCTAATAATAGACCACAAACATTTCTTCATGAGGTATCCCCTTAACTTCGTTTGCCAAGTGTGAAACCCCTCCCCATTCAACTTCTCTATTCCCTTTTCCCCCATTGTGCTATGAGGACGGTCTTATCTTGGAGACTCTCCAAGATAATGTTTAACTCCTCTAACAATGACAAATACCCCTTAGGAGATGATAGAAAATTTATTTGCAAGTTATTGTGCTTGGATGCGATTCTTTTGTTATTAATAATGTGTGTGTGTGTGTGAGAGAGAGAGAGAGAGGGAATGCTTTCTTTCTTAGTGAAGCTCCTCTTCACAATCTTTAGTTGCTTTGGAATGTTTTTGAAAACCTTTGGAAACCTCCAACGAGAAATGCCCTTGTTGACTTGGCTAGCCGTGGGAAAAAGGTCCTTAAATTGCCTAAGCTTTTGGGGAGCTCCGACTCTTGGGAAGAGGTTGATGGCCGTGGGAAGGTAGCCTTAGCAAGGATGATTAAGTGCCTCTTGAGCCGAGCTGGGCCGCGAGAAGGGGGGCCTCTCTGAGGCAGACCATTGACTTTATTGCCGCGTTGAAGTCCGTCAGTGCCTCAAAAAGGTTGTGATGCCGCAGGATTGCACCCCTACGGACCCGACCGAAGCAGTAAACGCATTTGAGGGAGTCACCACACGTCTGCCGACGTTGCCCTCCTACCAAAAATTTCGGTTGGGGGATTTGAACCACCCTCCACACTCCCAAATATAGTGTGCTAGAGATAGCCACTTGGACTCAACCCCTTGTGTAGAAATAGCCGACAACAGAGATGTATTAAATTAAGCAGAGGCACTCACACACACACAAAAATCTACACACATTTAATAATAGTAAATCATATTAGATGGGCTCGGAATGGGGCAATCGAGGGCTCTATGGAGAGCTTGCAAGGAGACCTTCGGGATGAGATTATTAATGTTTGATGAATGCAAGAAGGGAAAGACTAATTGAATGTGCAAGCCACAAAAAAAAACGGACACAAAACAACCTAAATGCAAACACAAAATTGGATACTAATCCTCTCCCTAACCAAGCCTACCTAGCCATGGAGGGTAGTGGCCTCTTGGGTGTGCCAAGGACATGCCCACACATGGCTCACATAGCTAGATTAGGGCTTAATTAGTGAGAGATGCAACTAGTTATGGACAATGCCAATAGACCGTAACGATGATTAAGAAATACGAATTACCCTAATGAAGATGCTAAATACTAACACACAAAATCATAACAACAAACCTAGCTAGCACACCATAGCTCTGACACAACTTGATGGATGGGATCGTGCTAGCTAAGGGGGGTGATAGAAAACATTGTGCACACAAGTGAGTGTGTGTAGGCTAGATTGTTACTCAAGAAAATTAGGTTCCAAGATAGATTAACTTGGACTCATAAACAAGATCTTGAGTAGTTTGCTAACCCATCACAAACTCACCATAAACAAGAGACATGTAATGCAAACTTGGAATGGTTGTTTATTCATGAAAGGAGCTTTAAGTAGCTCTACAGGCTCAAACCTTTCATGTGGATAATTCCGCCTCTTCTCTCATTCACTTACACTCTAGTGATTCTAGGACAAAGCTCATACCTTACATGAATATGCTCTTTATTAGATGAGATTTTTCTAAGAAGCCAACGACCCAAGATATCAAGAGCTCCAATCTAGAACGAGACTCCTTATTGGATGAGATTTTTATGGGAAGCCAATGACCCAGGGTATGAAGAGCTCCAATCTGGATTGAGAAAACTCATTGTCTGTCAGATTGTCCCTCGAAAATTTTTGAGCTAACTTGAGTTGTTTTGCAAATATGTTGTAATCGCGCACGATTAAATTCTTTCAAGAAGGCGGGATGTCACAAACTGCTCACGTGTCAAGCCACTGAAGAACGGAGCCAACCTGCAGATCCCGATCGAGGGGCCTCAAGCCTAGAAGAAGCAGAAGCGGCAACAGAAGAAGAAGTCCTACCGGCTTATGGGGCCCTGTCCGATGGGGCCTAGGGTACCTAAAGATATTAAAATAAAGCAAGACGACCACACATACACTCAATTTCTTGCTAGCAGGTAATGATGTGGCACTGCTGTACGGATGCTTGCATTTTGCGCTGACAGTGCCACATGGCAAACCGTACGGAATTCCGCAATTCGCGTTGACATGCTGACATAGCAACTGTACGTATTTTTTGCTGACTGATTTGAGCGCCAGCTTTTGGGACCAGATGCTTTTGAGTTTGATGCTTCTCAAGTAAACTGATTTCCATAGACCAAGGGCCTTTAAATATAAGCCAAGGGCTCATTCTCTGGTATGCTCTTCTGGGTAAAGGTGCAGAGGATGGAGTGCCGGCGATGTACTGAGTTCAAGCAATATAAAGAAATACCAAAAGGGCGCCAACATTTGGGGCTAGTGTTCTCTTGGGATGGAGCTCCGTCACTCGCCATCTCATGTGTTGTGCATCTCTTTCTGTTCAGTTGTTATTTGAAGTGCTTAAAGTTGTTTAGTTTGTTCTTTCCCGTTGGCACGTGGTGCTCGTTCCCGTGACAAATCCCATGTCACTTGGGAGTGAGCTAGGTCGTTAAGGACTCGTTTTCCCAGTTTTATATCCGAGGATATTGCTAAGCACGGCAATTAAAAATAAGGGGGAAGTGTTACGTCCCCAGACATCAAGATGGGTGCCTGCGGTATGTCCGGCTAGTGTGAACATGCCCTTTGATTATGAAGTCCTATAAATAGGACATGAGTCTCATTTGTAACACATCTTGTGTGATCACCACACTTGGACTCTTGGCCCTTGGCAGCTCTGCTCGCACACCCATACTAGTGTGGGCTTGGTGATATGGGACACTGGCCCTTGTGATAGAGGCTTGCCCGCTTGGCTGCACGCTCGCGGGAGAGACCATATTGGCTCTATGGTTGGGAAGTGAGACTGATGTCCGCTCACTACGTGTCTTTAGTTGTGAGTTTGGCTTGTGTCATGTCATGTGTGTAGGATGAATCCGGCTAGGGACTAATAATTACTTTATGTGCAAAGGGGAGAGATAGCTGCACGAGAGCAAAATCATCGCGCTACATGAGACAAGGGAAAAGGAAAGCTTTACATTAGAGCTATGATCATCTGCACCCACTACTCACACACACATTACAGTTCACAATGAATAAAATCAGCCTCCTCTCTCAATTTTGGGCTCCCTCTCTTGGGATAAGATATTCTGGAGTGTGTGTTGGCCTGCAAGTTGCTCTCTGTCTATCGTAGAAGTGAGCATTATACACTTTAACACTTGTTAAGCAATGTACACTTCTATTGCACCGAATCTATATGTACATAAGATGTGCTAGCTTTAGCATCACCCCTCTTTTGAGCACATTGAGTTGGGGCATACGCGGGTTGCAAACCAAAGGCTTCCAGGTAAAGCCGCAATACATTTGGTGACACTGCTAGTTCACTTTCTTCCATCCACTTTATCCTCTGAGTGAGTTGTCTCTTCTTCTTTGGACAATCTGCAACAAAGTGACAGGCTGCTCGCAAATAAAACATTTATTCTCAGCCATTAAAGATGTCTTCTCTTCAAAAGACCTGCGCACAAAAGGCTTCTTCTGTTTCTCTAGGAAGCTTTAGGAAACGCTTTTGCAAAGGTCTTTGTTGCTGAATTTTTCTTTGATTGGCCCCCTTTCGCGTTGCCCTAGAATCACTGTCTTCTCCCTTCAACAAAACATGACGAGTGTTGGCAACCTCCATAAGTTGAGTAAGGGTAGCCGCTCTGTTCTTTGTACAATAATTTCTAAGCCCTTTAGGCAGCCCACAACAATACTTCTCTATCTGCTATGTCAATGGTACAAATCTGTAGAAAGTTACTAAAAGCAACACTTTACAGAACTTCCAATTGTACCTATCTAAGTTCTTGCAAGAAGCCACATTGAGTTGGTCCCAATCTGTCAGAGATCAACTTCAAACTCATTTGATAGCCATGCAGATGCAAACATCTACTTGAACCCACGTGGGAGGTGTTTGTTCTTGCATCAATAATGTCGTCCACTATAAACGCGTATTTCCTTTCAAGAAAGTCGCAGCTTTACGGATCTTTCGAAGCCTCAATAAAATTCCCCCCTGCATAGGCAATATCAAACTGTTGGAGGAAAGTGAGAGCCTTTGTCTCGCCTTTGAAACCACTAAAAGTGTCAAACTTCATAGGTGCACCACCTTCTTTGTATGGTTTCGGCTTGTCTAGCACTGTCATATTATCAATAGGGATGTGTCTGTAACATAGGTACAATGTTAGGGATCATCTGTAACATATAGGTACAGTGTTAGGGATCATCTGTGCTCCTTGGCCATTAGCATTGTTTGTGTGGATAACTTCTCACTTATATTTATCAATGGCCCGAGGTAGCAGAGTACAAGCATCATCACCAGTAGTGATACATGTGAACTTCACCGAGATGGTCTACCTGTGCAAGCGAGGGGTAACCAAGTGCTTGTTTGATTTTGTTTGTTGGTGATTCCATGCTGAAATTTTCAGTCTATACACTCATTGAGAGAGATATATATGTGTATAGAGATATAGCAAATTAGTTGCGTATAGATGTGGATAACTTGAGAGACTAAGAGAGACAAATTAGAGAGTTAGGGAGAGAAGATTGGGAGTGACACAATGTTGACCCAGAACGGCGGGGCCGTTGACATTCTTCTACCATGAAGTATAGTTACCACTCACTACACTCCAGTTTGTAATTCCTCTAGGAGATAGGCCCATTGAGCATCCTATAGCTTCATTTTCCAAAAAAAGAAAACAGCTATTTTCACGGCCATTCTATCACTATATCATCCAACAACTACATACAAAAGCAATCCTCTTTCTGTAAGTGAGTTTATAAGAGCTATTGGCAATTCGTCTGTTTACAAAAAAAAAAAAAAAAAATCATGCATCTTTCAAAAGTGAATTAGCCCTTTTTTATCCTTCATTACAGTTTCTAGTTTCTGTAAACAAACTCATTCAGTTTACAGAATTTGCAGTGAAACACCATAGAAACAGACACTAGGCAAAGAACAAAATGAGGAGGCCAAACATGGAGCCTCAGGCAAAAAATGGAGCCTTAAGACAGTGAAGTCCAAAAATCACCGTACTCGGAGGCATCCAGGAGTATGATTCCCCAATCAAATGCGTCCGGAAAAAAACTATGCTCTCTGTAACTATCTAATACCACCTGATGTCTTCAAGTTTTAGCAATCAGAGTAACCAAGTACAAACTAAGGCAACACAGAGACATGGGTGACAAATCTTGCAAAAGTTAGCACGTCAATGTCGTGAAAGCCAATCCTGAGCGAGGAAAAGATTCCTAACCTGTCTCAGAATAAAGTGTCGCAATGCCGGCCACCCGACGTAGTCGGTTGTATGCCTCTGACGTTTGAACTCCTCACTTCTTTGCAACTTCAGCTGCCACGGGCTGAAATCTCACGCGTTCCTCAGAGCACGCATCCGACGCAGCCGTTGTAGCGTCAGTTTGTTGTAGAGCAACCCAGGCACAACTCTACAACCAGGCACAAGCTCACAAGCAGAGTCACAACAGTTTCCTCCAATATCTCATTAAAAGTTAACTCCCCGGCTCCTATTCCAATTGGCATAGTTGGGGAGCTGCATGCATAGTAGTACATAGTTATTTACGTGTGACCATTGTACAACTATGCGTCGTGTCACCATTGCCTCACTAAGTCCCGAAAAAACTAACCAGTGTGTCCCACTCTGGTGTCCAAGTCGGTTTATAGATATAGAGTTGAGGGACAAAAACAAGGAAGATATAGATCCTAATCTTGGATACATAAACACATGAAGGACCCAAACGTACACGTGCAATTTTCATTTCATCTACCTCGCTTCCCATGGTGTTGCATCTCTACATAAATACTATTCCCCTCCCAATCTCCTTGCTCATGTCTTGTAAGACTCCTATATAGTGATGATTCCATAGCCTTACAAAACATTAGCTCTTATCAACCGACATGTGACATTAACTTGTACTCTTTTTGCACTACGACTACTATGTGTGTGTGTATGTACGCACGTGCGGGCGCTTGTGTGCACATGATCTATGTATGTTTTAAATAAAATACTTAAACACAAAGGAACCCCACGTTCAAAAGACAGTTGGCTCCATACAACAAAGAATTATCTACACAAAAACACCTATGTATTAAAAATATTTTTGTATATTTTAGTCAATATGAGGATTCATTCTAACTATTGTATAGATTAGGACAAGAAGTAGGTCATCATCAAGGTCGGATTACAATTAACCTAAAAATCTTTAAGCAAGGATAGAACTCTTACTTTCATCCATATAAACAAGACAACAGATTTATTAGCTTTAGATAGGTATTACAAGTCTCAAAGAGCCTATTAGTTGTTATCCATGTCATCACTTAAACATAACTAGTTTAACTACTATTCTGCGAGTTTGTGAAATTTTAATTTATAAGAGTAAAGTCCTAAAAAAAAGGTAAGCAATAGCCTCCTCAAAATTCCAATTAATATCATTATTTTTCTTTTTTTCATATAGTTTCAAGTATTTAGGGAAAAAAACCTCTTGGTTTCTAGCAGGCCATGACCCCTTTTGATGCTCAAGGCAAAAATTTCAAAATTTTATGTTCAAAAAAGGTATTCTAACATCATGTAGTTTCAACAAATTCTTGAGCCATAACACCCTTTTGTAGACAAAAGGACCTAACATAATCATATCTAATGGCATTTCTAATGGCTTCAAAAAAATTAAATGCACTACCTTACACTTACATGGTGCAAGGAAACTAAATTCTTAATAAAAGGTAAGGATGAAGAAATGGATACTAGGCCAATTCTTTATATGGATTTGTATGGAGATGAAAAATCTTCTGACTTTCCATTTACATTGGAATTTTCATTTCTTATTCACCTTTCACTTATGCATTTGAGATTTTTTGAAAGTATTGTTATTTTTCTGAGATTGGGAGACCCTACTCAAGCTTACCACTATTCCCCAAGCCAAAAGGAATCAACCTATACATTTTTGTGCTGCTAAAGGCCTTATATCCATATAGGTGAAGGTCGTCCAAATTTGTTTGCTTTACATTTGTCCCTTTTAAAATTGAAGAGAAAGAAAGCAATTCCTTTCAAACACTATTTCCCAAAGCTGCTTTCATTTTTTTGGCATGCCAAAAAAGACTTTAAAGAACAAAGGATCAAAGAGTATTCATAGGAGTTCGATCCATAATGTGAAGTATTGATTCACTACTTTTTGGCCTGCTAAAAAAGACTAAGGAGCAAAGGATTAAAGAGTCTCCATAGGAGTTTGATCCATATATCATGTGAAGTATTGATTCAGTTTTCTTTTAATACTCTCACTTGTGAAGAGTCCTTTTCTTTAAAAACTTCACCAAGATTCATTTTTGTAATTCATGGACTACAAGTGTTTGAGTTGCAAGGTACTTGTTATTGAGGTACACTTAGTACAACCAATAGTGATGTATGTATGATTTTCAGGTGTCTCTTTAAAAAATGAAGAGAAAGAAGGAATTTCCTTTTAAATGCTATTTCCCAAATCTACTTTCTTTTTTTTTTGGCATGCTGAAAAAGACTAAAGAGCAAAGGATTAAAGAGTCTCCATAAGAGTTTGATCCATATATCATGTGAAGTATTGATTCAATTTTGTTTTAATACTCTCACTTGTGAAGAGTCCTTTTCTTTAAAAACTTCACCAAGATTCATTTTTGTAATTCATGGACTACAAGTGTTTGAATTGCAAGGTACTTGTTATTGAGGTCTGAATTGCAAAGTACTTGTTATTGAGGTCCACTTAGTACAACCAATAGTGATGTATGTATGCTTTTCACCTCTGTGTGGAGGCTATGGCGGCTTGTTGAAATCGTTATGTTTATGGGCCAACAAGTATGTCCTCAAGTTTTTAGTTGTGTGGATTCACAACCATTGTCTTTAAGTAGTAGTGTAGTTGATGTGCCATGGTAGAGTGGGGGAGTGGGAAAGTGGCGATGTGCTTTGTGTCCCACAGAGGAACACAGAGGGATATGACCTTCTTGCATGCATTTTGATGATGTAGACTTGATGTCTCATGGCATGCAAGTATTCTTTTGGTAGTGGAATAAATAAGTCCCCATCAGCCTTCATTGTAAGTGAATTTGATTTGAAGGTACTATATAGTACAAGGGAGTTATCCCATGGTGTGATATTTAAGATAAGAAATTTTACAAAGTAGGAGTGGCTATCTATGGTGAGCTCTATATGGGGATATGGTGTGTGAAACAACCCTCCATCCTTCTCTCACTAGGTGGTGGTATTCCAAGGGGCCATTAGGCCCCCTTAGGGACCTAGTGCCCTCCATCTAACATGGTAAGTGACTTGCCGGGTAGGTGAGAATTGGTGTGTTGGTTGATAGCTTTTCACGATGGATGTTCTCATAGCATTTCTTTATGTCAATTGAATAAACACTATGTGCTTGTGGGGCTAAGTTGATTACAACATCATATAGAGAATCAACGACCAACCATGATTGAATTTTTAAGTGATAGCATAGAAGTGCTTGTTGGTTGAGTAGGTGTGATTATCTTTTGATAATAGGTATGCATGTTTTTAGTATGCATGCTAGAAGTAGAGGTATGCTAGAAAAGCAACACCTTGCTCCATTAATGATCTATCTAAAGGAATTTTTGTGGGCCTTATAATTGGACATTAGGTAGGGAAGTCGGTGTCCACTTGGTATTTAGATCAAAACCTATATATGTGATTGAAACTTCCTTATGGTGCTCATTGGTGTGGTAATAAGTTTGCCTCATGTACTCTTTTGTGGGGTTCTTCAATCATGTAGGATAGGATTGTTGGGGGCCTTGTCCAAGCATGTGATATAGTATGACATTTTCAACTGGTTAGCTACATGGTCTGTGTGGGGGATGGACTTGATGAACGTTTGCCCATGTAAAAGGAGTTCACAAAAGCTCCAAAATAGAGTCTTGATAGAGTGTGTAGACAAGTGGCTTAGTGTGTGTGTGTGTGTGTGTGTGTGTGTGTGTGTGTGTGTGTGTGTGTGTGTGTGTGTGTGTGTGTGTGTGTGTGTGTGTGTGTGTCTCACAACCTTATGCAAATGAGAGACAAATTTAGTGCCTACGATCATGTTGGAGGCATTGAGAAAGCTACATCAAATGGGTGTTGGCAATTGTTGTGGGCAATGATCTTTAAGATAGGTCTTAAGTTTAATGTTGCAAGAGTCATTGAGCAACATCACTTGATGTGATTGTTTGTAGAATTCATTTATGGACTTATTGGATAATGATTGGGTTTGAGTTCCCATCCTCAATGGCTAGAAGAAGTTTCATGTTGGTTTCATTAGTGCCAATGTAATGTCGGAGGGTTGCAAAAGAATACTACATGTCCCCTTTATTTGGTTTCTCAAGAGCACCTTGCCCTAGGAAGGATCTCTTAATGGTTTTCTTGAAGAGTTGGTAAATCCCATACTTTCTTTTAAAATGATGAAAGGCAACCAATAGCATCTTTGGGGATGTTTTCTTAAAGAGTTGGGCACTCTCACACTCCCTCCTAAAAGGCTACCACTCTAAGAAGACTCTTGTGACCATTGATCTACAACCTTTCCAGAATTTTCACTATTGCTCTCTCTCTCTCTCTCTCTCTCTCTCTCTCTCTCTCTCTCTCTCTCTCTCTCTCTCTCTCTCTCTCTCTCTCCCCCCCCCCCCCCCAGCTTGCATAGCAGTAATGTGGGCACCCTTTTGTGTAATTGGTTGCTACATTCCTCATAATGATTCCCCCTTTTTATGTTTTTATGGATAAAGATTAGCCATTTATTGATTTAGAGGAGGACATTGCTTATTTTAAAGGCAAAGGTGATGTTTTTGTCTTTACAAATATGAATGCATGTGCAAAAACATTGCAAGACGATACACATGGAGAAACAATTAAGTATGAAAATATTTGTCAAAGTGTTGAAAACTTGTCTCTTTGTATGGATTTCAAACTAATGCATATTGAAATGGTCAAGCAAAAGCTATGGATGAGAAATCTCCAACATGATGCACAATTTTAAAACTAAATGGGAAGCTTTCAAGAAAATTATTTGTTCTTGTGTGGCAAAGAATGCTTTGCCATTAAGCATGTCAAAGGTATCAAACAAAGAAAGTGACACAAGAGGTGATTTAATTAAGAGTATCAAAATGCTCAAAAGTCCTTAACAAAGTTATCTGCAACTAAGAACAAAGATAACTATCAAATTCATTTGCATGGAGACAAAACACTGGTCCAAACGAAGTAAAGAAGATGGGAAGTTAAGAGCCAATTCTTTCAAGTCCAAGAAAAGTCATGTGCATGTGAAAGATTTTGGAGGAATCTAAAGGGCCGGTGGGTTGAGACTTTTGGTAAATTGAGTCTTATGGATATGATGATACACATTGTAAGCAACTATATGAGCAACCAAATGCCACTTTATGGTTCCCTCCCATGTATGTTCTATTTTTTTAGTAGTATTGGAGATATATGTAGTGGACTTAAAAGGTTAGCCATTTTCAAAGAAGAAGATCTTCAAGATATTAAGCCAAAAATGATTAAATAGATGGGAGATTCGTCAAATCGTTGGATGTGTGATATGTTCAACCTTGCACTTCAACATGGTATGCCTTATGAGAGGATGTAAAGAATGTAAATAACTACCGAACTATGATCGTTTGGTCCCTTATGGAAAGGCTATTTGAATGCATAATGGAGATAAAATTGAGTGGATGGGCTAAAAAGAATCGAAAGCATGCAAAAGGACAAACAATTTTTTTTCAACATCATAGCACCATTGACCATCTTGTCACTCTTTGTCTTCTCATGGAGGAAAGCCAGCTATAAGGTAAGCGATTGTATTGTTGCTTTTTGGAATTGCATGTAATAATTTGTGGAGAAGGATGGAAGAACTCCAAGTACCAAGTGGGCTTGCGGTTTTTCAAATCTATGAGGTGATATGTTGATTATGCATCGGGAGAGGAATTTCACATTTTTTTGCAAGAACTATTGGGGTTAAACAAGGATATCTATTGTCACCAATACTGTTTGGTCTATGCATTATCAATCGGAAGAAATGGTACTTGCCTTTATGCAAAAAGGAGGCATTGAAGAGGTTACTATTTGCAATGCAGTAATCACATTTTTTTTTAACATGGATGCAGTGTTTCTATCACATATTGCAACAGATGCACAAAAGCTTATGGTTTGTAAGGTACTCACTTTCTTTTCTACTAAAGTTAACATTCTTTTATTATCAATGACTAAAGGGAAATCTAAATTGGGTGAATTATGATACTTTATGAATCTTAAGTTGAGCATTACTTCACGCAAAAAAATTCTACTTTGAAATCTGACAAATCTAGAGCCTTGAAACCTAGGTTGGAATTTTACTAGAACCTTAGAATTTTGCAAATCTTTGGAAAAATTTAAGAACTAAAAATATGCAATCCTATTGGCTAGAATGGATAAGAAATCACATGGGTTGCACATGGTGCCACATTGGGACACTGTGGCTCTCAGATGAAGCATGGAAGCTACTGCAAGGCCCGAAAGCCCTAAACTTGACCAATTGGGTAGTGTAGATGCATTGGGTTGCCTCCATGATCTCCTAGGTCTAAATTAGTCAACTAGGGTGAGCTAACAAGCTAGGGGCTTGCTTTTGTAGTAGGGAGAAAGCTTCAAGCAGACCCCATGTTGGACAAAAGCTATAAATAGGTATTAAGTTCTCACATACTTATTGTGTTGGGGATACTTTGTCGCACTCAAGATTTTTACTTCTCCCAAGAGAGAGGCATCCACAAGCCACTTGGAGATAAAAAAATCAAGTGGATTTATGAGATAACGAAGTAAGTTTTCTTTAGAATCTCTATGCAAAATGCCAAGCCTGTTTCAATGCTGGAATCTCTATTATTTACTCATCTTGTTTGCCTAAACAAGAGTGATTATGATAATCATGCTTAGCATATTGTGCATGATTAAGATTAATTGATTAATAATAATGGTAATTATGCACTCGTTAAGCATAAAGCATCGTTGATTTATTAATCAACTACTACACATACTTATAGTTACGAAAAGTATTGATGAGCTTAAATTTTTTAGTAAAAGTTAGATAAAATATAGTCTAATGATTCTCTATTGCATGGTTAAGAGACTTGTATTATTAGTTTTTGTCAATTTTTAGCCACACACCTAATTTTTGGCCTATTAAAATAGTGATGTTCTAATGAAAATTGAATTTGAATTTAATTTTCCTAGATTTTTAAGATATTGGAATGGCAATGGTAACATTGTGCTACTTGATTTTTCACTTTTTGTATTCTTCTAACTAGTTTTAGAATTCTTAGGATAAAAGAAATTGCATCAATTATTCATATGACATTAAGAAATGAAACCCTCATGACCAAAGGTGTGTTTTAACTTTATTTTTATTTTTTAAATTTCAAAAACTTTAAAGGTATCAAATTATGAACTTTGATCATTTTTATCTAAATAATACTAAAATTAGGCTTAAAATCTAGAAAAATAGCTAGCAAAAGAACCAATAACTTACATCTAGTAGTTACATATTATAATGATAGAAAAAAATTAGGATAAGAATGAAACCATAATTTTTCTAATTATTATTAGTAAGATTGTCTTTTTTAACACATAAATTGGGTAGGAAAATTACAAGTTTATTTTAGTTAATTATGAGACAATTATGGTAGATAGCTCCTAAGTATATCTACCTATAGTTATTATTAGAGAGCATGTTTAGCTAATAGGAATCTATAATTTGGGTATTAATACTAAAGATAACTATAAAATTAAGGAATTTAATTAAAAAATCTACCTAAGGTTTATGAGAGTACATCTAATGGCCTTAGTGCATTCTTAGATACCCTTAGAAAATAAAAGAGACTAATGAAGTAATCTAAGTGTAGTAGCCATGGCACCTCCCAAAAGAGTTCGAGATGAGGCGGTGAATGATCATGAGGCAGGTCCTAGCAGCTTGGCAGCACCAGGGGAGCATGAAGAGACGATACCAACTACGCCTGACATGGATGTTGCACATGTTAGAAATGTCATTCAAGTTATGCATACATTTCATAGACAATCAATAGAAAAACCCATCTTAAGAAAAGCATTGGCCGAAACATAGGGTTTATTCCTATAAACATGGAATTAGGTCATAAACTAGGAAAGAAATGTTTGGGACGGCGGGCTGATTGATTAGGAAAGAATGTTTCACAAACCTTTTGGTATACTTTCTCTTAGACTCTCTACTTACTAGCATTGGTATCACCTGGCAGTTATTGTGGTGTGAGATGATGCCCAAGGTACACTGTTGTCGCTCTATGACAGGAGTACATCTAGGTTGGCCCAATGGAATAATGCAAACTTCTTGTTTTGCCATGGCATGAGACGATGTCTAGGTTGGCCGTGTTGTTTCTGTGGCGGGAGTATGTCTAGGCTGGCTCAATGAGCTACTTGTTCAGTAGTATGGGATGCTCAAAAATGGAAAGGGATTTTTAAGAATAATGTATATACAAATATGTCCTGATTGTGCAAGTTGAATTTCTTAGCGAAACCTATTCCAAGAGAGTCTTGGAGAAAAATGATCACTCTTTTGTTTTTGAAAAAATATCTTCAATAGTGTTTGAAAGCCTGATGTAACTAACATGTGAGATAAACTAATAAACAACTTGAATGCTTTTTTCATCTCATAGTAATAGAAAACATAAAAGCAAACTAGTGTGGGTACGGTGTGAAAAGTGGGAGAATGAAGCCACAATAACAACTTTCTATGGATGTGTGAACCCAATCAATTAGATAGGATTTTTTTTTTCTTTTTGTTAGCCTAGTCGGTGTCATCCCTTAGGGATCAATGAAACTTGACGGTTGTGCCTCTGAAAGCTATGGGGTAAAAAGTGTCAAGTTTAGCTGCCCTAGAGTATGCACTTTCCATGTTGGCTTTTGTTTAGATGTGTAATGTTGTATGCTATAGAGAACAATAGTCAGTGACTCTTTCTTGTGGATCTATGATGTTGAGACTCACAAACCTATGGTGTCTATGAAGATTTAAGAAGAAGAATGTTATTGTTGGGTTATGTTTTCCCTTAGCTTCCGCATTGCAACATAAGACCAACCCTTCACTACTGGTTTGTGCCTAAAGCTACAAGTGTAGAAAGGGCAATGTCCACTCATTCTCTCTCAATATATGGAAATAGGGTTAGAGACTTATAACAATTAGCACATACTTCATATTAATTAGATGGGGACCTCATATGGTTGTCCTTGAAATTTTTTTCTAGCATAGTGGCCTAATTGTGAATGAATCCAAAAGGTTATACTTATGAACACCAACCATAAGGTGAAGCCATGCATTATGTACAACAATGAGACACTTGAAGTTGTTGAGAGCTTTAAGTACCTCGGCCTTGAGGTTCTAGACAATTACAAGTGGTATGAATGTCCTATGTATCATTTGGAAGCTAGAAAGAGAGCACACTATACATTTGAGCACATGTATAATGATCTCAAATGTTGGGTTCTCAAGTACCTTTTGACGCATTGCATCTCAAAGTCTAATTGGAAATAGCATTTTCATACAAAGTTTTTCCAAGTAAGACACTAATAGCCGTTTTTCGGCTATTCAAAATTGTCATAGTCAGCTACCTTACCCTACCAAATTCACCCAAACACTATGGCTATCCCTACCATTTCACTGTATATAGGCGTGTGTGAGTTAGGGGACTTTTCCCATATTTTCATAAAAACCCTCAATTAGCTAGTCACTGGGCTAGTTGAGCCAAAAAAATAAAAAAATAATTAAAAAAGGTATATTATGGCCTCTTTGTGTGTAAATATTTCATTATATATATGGCCTAAATATAGGGATTTTTATAATTATTTTGATATTTTATTCAAATATTTATACCTAGGTGTGTGTTTTATTAAATTTATGTATGCCTTCTTTCATCCTCTTCCACCATAAGTGTATTTTTTGCCAATGTGTACATACTCTAACCTCATATTTTTCTTTCATACAAATCACCCCCACATTTTCACCCTCACGCTCGTGAAATTTTTTTTTTTGATTTCTACTTTCTTAGTCATGTTTATTATATTATGTTCATTTATTTGCATACCTTTTCCTCTTTCACCCAAAATAATACAAAGAGGGACCATATCATATGATTCCAATATCTTTCCATATCCATAATTCCTCCATATTTTTATTTTTATTTTTATTTTTACTCATTATTCTAACACCATGTGCTCATTAAGCTAAAATCCATGAATAGTCCATACACTAGTCCCACCATGTATATATTCCTTTATTCACCAATAATCCTCCTCCATGCATGTGTAAAGGGAAACTTGGATGCTTTGTATTATGATATGACAAAGGAGGGGCTCACTCTTGGATACATTGTACAAATTCAACAAAGGAGGGGGCCACTAAAAGACTTTTGTAGGCATAAAAAACAGGCTTTTTGGTGAGAATTTTGGCACCTATCTCCGCTCGGAATTTGAAGAAGTAATCAACAGAGAAAATGTAGCCCACAATCTGAATAATCACCTCAAATTTTTTCATGATTTTTGGAGCTACCAACGGTGAGATAGGATTTTTTGAGTGGACCCCAGTCTGTCCACTTTTCTCACAAAGTAACCCAGAGTCTTCTCTCACCTTCTTTCCCACTTCCACACACATACACTCATTCCTCTCCATCCCTCACTCAAACCTGCAACTTTCATGGCTTACTTCATCTTCTTCACCATTTCCATCTCTCCTTACTCCATAGCTCAAAAGATTATCATCTCTACACACATATAGCTAAAATTTCATTTACATCTTGTGGTTTCCACCAAATTGTGTATATTCTCATTCTTCTCTTACTTTTTATCGTTGTATAAATCATATAATGCACCTTGAGTGCATATGCCATGTAATTTTACCCCATCCTACTAACTTCAAACTACTAACACTAACTGCTAACCCTTTTTTTGTAATATGCACCCACTCTACTCTACCGTGGAGTAAGCAACCTCACAAAAAAAATCACTCACCTCTCTAGAATCTTCTCTATTTCACCTCAATAATTCTCTCCTCTTGAGCCCACATCCATGTGACTCAAGAGACAAGAGAGCCCCACTCTCATACGGACATGTAAAAAATTTCATAAACATGATTTTCTATGAAAATGTTGATTAGGTATAATCCTAATTAGGGCTCTCCTCACCTATAAATAGAGCCCTTCTCCCTTTGTAAAAGGCACGATCCCTGCACTATTGCTCACTACTTTGAGCGTGCCATTCACCATCTTAGTTTTAGGGAGTGAGAGTGAGCTCTCTATGCAGCATTACATGTGGTGTATAGGAAAGCTTCTTTGAGCTAGTTGTAACATTGCAAGGGAGTGAGTGATTCATAACTTCCAATCAAAGTTGTACCTACTCTTGCGCATCAATTTAATCAATAAGTTGGGTGCAAATCGCGGGTCAAAACTCTCTTGAGTCTCTCCAATTCACGCCTGGAAACCTCATCTCGTTTGGTTTAAGGTGACGCGTTTTTATTTTGAGATTATTTTGTAGTATCTGCTTGTATGTGACTCAAGAGCTCTTGTGTTTGTTTTTGTTGCTTGGGAAAATATTATAAGAGGGTTGTATGGTGAGAGGTCTCCCATAATCCTAAGATAATGTGTAGATTGAAACATCATCAAACTTAATCGTGTCTCTTGACTCTCCTCCAAGCTATTCATTCACCCACGTCAATCATTAAAATTGAAGCTAAATTCTTGCACAAAGATCTCTCTCTTTTTGTGTGGGTGTGTGTGTGTGTGTGTGTGTGTGTTTGGTGTGTGTATTGGTAGCATTTAAATTAGTGATAGTGTACCCTTCCTTCTCGCTTGTATTGCTAAGGGATTCTCCTCTTTTGCGTCCTAGTTCGCTCTCTAACTAGGTGGTGCCCCTATCTTGTTTGGGTTTGGTTGTGGGTTAGTTGTTGTGTTGTGCTTGTGGTTGCCCCCAGCCCCAATTGAGCAGCACGGGAGCCTTGAGGGGTGTTTAGAGGTCTCCTCTCTTGTTGCCCACCCCGGACCGCCTCAACACATACACCATATATGCTCCTACTACGTGAGTTGAGATCTCTTCCAATTGAGGTTATGGGCATGGAAAGGGTTGTGGAATACATGATAAAGATGCGTAAAAACCCCTCACACCAGACCTCTTACAATGTCTGGGAGGGCAATAAAAAATTTCAAAGAACACATAAAAACAAGATATTGAGCACGTGATGGAAGACATAAAGTTCTTTGGGAGATAGAATACATTAAACTTTCTATATGATTCCTCAATAGACTCGCAAATGAATCTCAAATGAATGAAGCTATTCTACAATGACAATGTATTATTTCTTGGGAGGAATTTGGTTGGTCACGCTTCATACATTGTGCTACCCATGTTTCCTCCAACTACAAAACCATGTTCTTCATTGGAAGAGGAAACTTTACTCACCCTAACATGCTCGAGTCTCTTATCTTGTCTGTGATACATACTATCACAACCATTTGGCTTAGCTCCCACTCCCTTCAATGCGAGACAGAGTGTTGGTGAAATGGAGAAGAGATACATCGAGTATGCACATTATGCTCATTGCAAGTTTGAGAGTCTCAATACCACACACTACTAGAGTGCTCAGCTTGTGCTCACATCCGAACTTACTTTCCTCACATTTTCAACCATGACTATGAACATTATGCTCACTGCAAGTTTGAGAGTCTAAGTACCACACACTACTAGAGTGCTCATCTTGCATTCATATTTGAACTTACTTTCCTCACATTTTCAACCATGACTTAGACCTACACACTTTCCTCTCCCAATCACAATTTGGAGTCTCTATTGCAATTCTCATCACCACAATATGAGAGCATTGAGAATCACTCATCAGCCCCACATATAGTACATCACACGTATCTTTGGTCCCATAGGTCATATTTGACCGTCAAAGATGATAATAAAATCTCTGAGTGTGTGTGTGTGTGTGTGTGTGTGTGTGTGTGTGTGTGTGTGTGCACGTGCAAGGCAAGAGTTTAGTTGTATAAGACTAAGTGGTGAGCCATGTACTTGTTAGAGTGGTTTAAATTTTAGGTTAAGGATGAGCAAAGGGTACTTCTCTTAGAGCACACATCATGGATGATATGGAGCCACTATAAGCACTTCACCATGAATGGAGAACTCTTGGGTGAGTGCATGGGTAGCAGGGGCACCATATGAGGCAAAGCAAGTTGGCAATGGTGGCTAGGTGGATGGTGGCATCGCTGCATTCATGGTAGTCAGTGCACATACAATGACAATAGAATCAAATGGGACTTGAGAACAAAGTGTTACCATATACATGTGGTAGTGATGTTTGTGAACACACTTAGGGACCACCACATCATTTTTTCCTCACTTGGAGGCTTTCCCCCCCGTGCATTGTATATATACACCCATCACTCTAGGTCTAACTTATCTTTCCACTATGCACTAAGTAATACTATGCTCTATTGTGTGCCTTTAATCTTCTTTGTCTTCACCAAGCAATATGTGTTTCCTTGCAACCCTATTTCCAACAATTGGTATGAGAGCAGGTTGCATCCTCTTGGCCATAGTTGCCAGCACAAGCATGCTCACTTTCTGGGTGAGCTTTGCTGAGTGTTAGTAGGTCAAAAAATACTTGGGTCAGCTTGTAGAGCTTGGTTTGCTCAATAATTTCATTCGGGCTTATTTCAGCCTTCGTTTCCATTACAGGAAGCACTACGCAGGTAATTTTGTCCTTTTGAGTAGTCTCTCTATCAATAATATTTGCTGCATGAGAAATCCCTTATCATTCTTGATTTGAGGCACCTTTTTGGAACATTTGGGAACCATAAGAGTTTCATACAAAAAATAAATAGATCTACATGACCAAAAATTCAATTTTTGGGACCCTAATTCACTAAAATAGCAACTCAAAGCATGCGACAATTTGCCATGTAGCTGCTTCTAAACATCCAACACAATATGTTTTATAAGTCAAATAAATGGAATGAAGACCACACTTTAATTCTAAGAATGGCACATGAGCTACCATAACTTATTGAATTTGCATCAAGATAAGCAAGAGCCAAGCATAACCTTGGCCTAAATCATTAATTTACATATGACAATGATCTAGGGAAAGCTTGCCCCAAATCATCCCTAAACATGACCATAATCCAGCTCACAAATGAGCCATAAGCCTTGCCATAATCTTGGTCAATAATCAACCATAGTTCAGCCATAAATGTTGCTATAAGCTAGATGGGAATGAGCTACCAAATCAGCCATAAATTTTGCATAATTTGGGTTACAAATCAGCCATGAATCAGCCATGAATGTTTTCATAACCTAGTTCACACTTGCTGCCATAACTTATGGCTACAAATCAGCCCAAAAGCAGCCCCAAAGTTGCCCAAAACAATCCTAATAACACCAAACAACCTGATTTTGATAACCTCAAGGAATCATCAAACTAGTATTCGGCAATTGTATGATCTTGCAATGCGCCGCGTACATGTAGCATGTAGGTCATGTCCTGCCATTGCATGATACTTGTAGAAACATGGTTCTACACACAAAAACTTTCGACACTTTGGGCATCCATATAGAGTCCTTGTTGGCTTAGACCCAACAACTGCTTTTCCCTCACGCAAAAACCTTTTCCTCTCACTTGCGCACACATAACAAAACTTACTTGCACGAGAGGCCAACTTCATTAGGGTATGCCCACCCATAGGATCACTAGTGTACGTGTATGCCCTTGAAGTGTGTAGTCCAACAAAATGGTTATCCACAAGTTTTTCTTGTAATCTTACCATAAATGCAAAGCGACTTGTGCCCTTTTTACCATGTAAGCATCTCCAACTTATATATGCATTTGTAAACGCCGAATCAATCATACCCCAAAACAATGCATGCCACCATTTCCAACCATGAATACTCATCTCTAAACTGTATAGCCATTGAATCAAACACATCACAACCAGCTTTGTATTTGTTGTATTGGATAGCAAGGTCTAGACACACGGGAGCAATCTTACGACCATTTCCAACTTGGCATTGTACCTCCCCTCTCTTCATTCCGTACACATTGAAAGCAAACACAATCGGTTTTTTGTCCAACGAAGAGCATGCAAGAAGACCTTTCTTTGCATCAAAATAAAAACGAGACGTTCCTCGTTGACAACGATCCATATGTAGCATTTGAGAATTTGGCAAGATCTTTCTATTTGCCATGTAAGTTCCCATAGCTCCATATCCCTCATGAGACAAATGCATCAAAAGTTTCATAGAAGTAAACCATCGATCGAAGAATACATGGTGACCTCTCTGCTTCAAGTCTTTCACAAGCCTTGCAACAACATGGAAGGACAACTCTGGGCATGGCAACTTATCATAAACACGAAAAGAATAGTTATAACTAGTTTCTGAATCACACAAATTCCATAGCTATATCCCAAACTTATGTGGATTTTTCGGATTGTATACTCTACAAGGGTCCAATTTACATTTTGAAAGGATTATCCTTTCATCCACAGTTACATGTTTCCCACAATTGAAATGCAATTGAAACGTAGCATTAATCTCTTTTCCAAAGGCAAAATCTGCCATAACTTATGCTCACAAATTCCCTTTACTAGTGGTGGTTGAGAGTTATCCCATACATGCAAAAATCTCTTTATCTGTTGATACTCTGTTTGTCCCATCTTCTCCGCATAATTTGGATAACGAACTACACCACAAGTCTCTCCCTTCTAGTAATAGTTTTTTTCAGACATGAATTGCAAAGCCATGCCAAGTGACACACCCAAAAAACGCATAAAAGAATGTCTTTCAATTACATTCCATTTTCTAGTGGACTCATGTTTGGCCAGGACTTTGTCACGCATCTCCATTGCATATTGGTTTGTCTCTTCCACAATTGCATCAACTAAATCAAGAGGAAAAAGTGACAAGAATAGCTGAATTTCAGCGAATTCTCTTAGAATATGGCCCAAGTCAGGACGTGCAATGTCCACAAATGATGGTAGCTCTCGAAATGTCCCATCGGGCTCAATAAGCATCTTATCCCCACTCTTCCATATTGGCATGCATGTATTAGACCAATGAGCCTCATCTTCACTATCATGTAGCACTGGACCTTCTGCTTCCAAAAGTTCATCTTCACACTCATCTTCCTCTCTAACCGAGGCATGCTCATCTCAAAAATCATTCGATTCTTGTGCATCTGAGGGTCTACCTTTTGTTTTGACCAACTTTTTCATCTTTCCCCGCTTCTTAGCAAGTGTATATCCCTTACCACATGCATGATTCCTCTCATGCGTGGTTTTAACGACAAGGGCATCATGCCTCCCCTCACCGCAAGCATCAGAAACATCAACCAAATCAGCATTTTGCTTTGGGCGTCCCCTTCCCACAATGGTATGCTTTGGAGGGCGACCTCTTTTACACAGCGTAGGTGGTCTACCAATACATCCAACGATAGGCATATTTGCAATCTGAGCATGTCCGGACACACCCAAAGATTCCTCATGCTGTACATCTTCTCCCTGCAAAGACATGAGTTTCATAATCAAAGCATCATCCATAGATTTCATGAATTGCATCGTATCTCCATCGGCATCAACTACGTCATCCACATAAAAAACCACGGGTGGCTCCACACAAGGACATACATTTGAGCATCCTGCTTTGTCCCTTCCCTTCTTTTGGGATGCCTTAAACTCTGCCAAAGAGACCTCATCATCAACATCAAAATCAATTACATTCTATGAATCAAGCATTGCTTGTGCATCTAGAACAATATGCATGCACAAATTCTCCCACGAGATTATGAAGCAGGCCTTGTCACCCTCGAACATGCATTTAAAGATCTGCATGCGGGAGTTGAATGCAAGGATTGTCCCCTTGCAACACTTACTGTGCCAATCAATAGGATAGGCCTGCTTTGCCCAATCCACCTGTGGCCAGATACAGAACCTCGTGGCCTTCTAAACTTGTACAAAATTGCGTGGAGGGAAGGTCTTCACCTGTAGAAGGTAGCATCATCCTGTTTGCACGCAAGCAGCATGTTACCCGAAACTATAGTGCAATGAATTAACACCTCTGTTTTTTGTAAGCGAGGCCTCTTCCACTCATTTTCGGGTAGCATGTTTCATTCTAAACCAGCTTGAAGGCTTGGCATGTCAAATGGCCACTTAAAATTTGAATTTGCTTATCAATTTGGCCAAAGAGGCCCTAGCTCAAGCAATGCCTCACACGAAGTCATGCATGCCAAGATTTTGCATGGCATGGAAAGCGGGTGTATGCAAAATTTCATTCCATAGGCACCTAAATTTTGCGCACTAGTAAGCTCTAATTTAACTGAAACAAAATTTAGGAGCGTAAGTATACTAAAAAAATCAACCAAAGTTCATTTGTTTGCAAGACACTTTAGTGTCTCAGGACACTTGAGTGTCTAATTACAGGACTAGTGTTAATGTGACTGTCAGTGGTTGTGAATATTTTTGAGGTTCTATTTTTTACTAAATATAAGATGAAGATATATGTTTTTTTTCTCCCAAAAAACCAATGTGTCTAACCAAAGTGGTTTGCTTTGGCTTCACTTCTTTTAACATGAAGATTACTAAACCAAAGTGGTGTTAACTCCTTTTGCATTTATGTACATGATGTTATCAACTTCATCTCATTATTCGTAATTGCCAAGGCTATTATTACTTTGATTTATTTAAAATATGTCATATCTAGTAATAATCAAGGTGTATGCATGTCTTATAAATCATGCATAAATTAGGTCTTACTAAATACAATGTGTATTTTTTGAATATGTATGGTTATTGATTGACACAAGAGCAAGGGGGGGGGGGAGAGAGAGAGAGAGAGAGAGAGAGAGAGAGAGAGAGAGAGAGAGAGAGAGAGAGAACCTTGTATTTGGACTTGGGAATTTTATGAGGAATTTTAATCATTTTTAAAACATTTCTAGCGTTAGTTACTAACATAGTGCTAATTATCTTTGTGAATGGCACATAGCGTCTTAATTTCCTTTTTTCACAACTATGACATCAAACAACATAAGCCTTTTTAAGAAGAAAAATCATGACAATGTCATGGTTATTTGGATTAGCTTCTATAAGAGGAAAGCATGATTAACTTGCATCATTGTGGAAAATGAATATAGAGACAGAAGTAGAGTACATATTGGCCCAAAAAGGAGCATTTTTATAATAAGAATCACATGTATTAGAGTAGGATGGAATTTGGTACATGTACCTAAACCAAACAATGAATGATAATGTTAGGGTTCATTACTTATTTTGGTGTTTTTAAACACCACCATCTATTTGAGATATCATCAATTCCTATATTATCTTTAAATAGCTCTTTAATTTTCCAACCATTGACATCCAAAAATATGTGTGTTTCTTAATTTCTTGTAATATGTGAATTATTAGATTAGTTTATCTATAATGCAATACAATTATACTAATGTCACTTTTCTTGGTGTTTCTAAGCACCATATTCTTTTGGGATCCCATCAATTCAGATGTTCTTCATGAAAATGTTTTATTTTCTAGGTAGTCTTGATATAGTCAGTGCAATCATAACAACGGACAAATTAAAATCCATTCATATCAAGTATTTTTTACATATGGAAAAATTGAGAGTTTAGATAAATTTCTAGGGCATCCTTCCAACGTTCATGTTTAGTGTATTCTTCCATGTGATTTTATACCAACACATTCATATATTTATTGAAGAAGGGATACATTTTAATGGCATAATCAAGGGCTTGCAAATAGATGGTATCTCCAAATACACAATAATACTCAAATTTCAAGTACCCTTTAAAGAAATGGGACTTGAATAATTCCCAAAATTCCTAAATATGTTGTCATCCCACATTCCTACATTAAAATCTATATGTTTCTTCTAGTCCTCACTCCCTCATTCTATCACTCTCCTTGATCTATCTAAAGTAAATTGGTTAGATTAAGGCATTCCCATGCCACTATCCCTGTCCCTCCCTCCCTCCATCTCTTTGTGTTTCTCTTGTGCAAGGAGAGTAAGAGGGCTGGGGTGAGGGAGAGAGATAAGAGGGCCGGGGTGAGGAAGAGAGATAAGATGAGAGTAGAAAGCACAAGAGTTGGTGAGAGAGAGCTATAAGTTGAGATTATATAAAATTTCCAATGCCTCTCACTTTTTATAAACTCAAATTCTCTCTCTTCCACATTGATTATCCCTTAGTTTCACTTTCTCTATAGTTAATCGAGAGTTTTACCAAACACCGAGCGAGTTTTCTCGAGCAAAGGGAAAGTCGAGCAAATCTAATCAAACCTTGTGATTGAATTGTTTGATGTGTTGTCTATCATTACATTACCCCTTCCGTGATCTCTATTCACAAGTATGTAGTATTTACCACTCTTTATTTAAACACGTGTTTGTGACAGAGGATAGACTTAGAGGTTCATCCCATTGAATTTTGTAATCTATTGATGTAACAATTTCCATTAGGTGCTAGAAAGAATTTGTGGCACTATCACACTATAGCGAAAAGGCTATGCAAGTAGCATTAATGTTCCCAAATTTGCAACTAGAACACACAACACTTGTGGGGAAGATTGGGGTGGTTGTCGCCTATAGGATTTAAGGGAGGGTGTGTACAATGGTCTTAGCAATGACTTGTTGATGGCCATGGATGGTCGAAAACTCTTACATCCCATAAGGTTAGGTGGCACCAAGCCAACAATCCACAACTCCACAAAGTTTTGTTGGATTATATTAGTAGCTCTGCTACTCAACCTGCTAGACTCCTACTAATACTTGCTACACATGGGTAGAACTTGAGGGCTTGACAACTAAGAGCTACAAGAACAGATTGTATGGCAAGGTGGGTTCAAAACCCAAAAACATCATGAGCTTTCTCTAGAGATTTCTCTTGAAGAGAATGCAAATGAAACTTTCAGTTTATTAAAATTGAAACGTTCTTAGACTCAACTAAACAACACACGTGGGTTCTAATTTACAAAAAGATATGCATCAGCTGGTCGCCTACACCCCCTATGCAACCCTCCTGTCTTGTTTGTCGGGAGCCATGAAGTCTCATGATTACATTGGATGGGGCAAGTCAATAGTTGTTGGGGAGGGTAGTGAAAAGAGCTCGTCATTGTGGTAGCACTGTTGTTCGCCGGCTACATCCAATCAAAGGTGAATTTTGCAATTAACGACGATCCTACTGATTTTGAGGACATAAGAACAAAAAGTTTTGACTTTTTATGTGACATGACTCAGCTTTAATGGGTGCATTCTCTCTCTACTTGACCAGCTAACTACCGGTTGAAGGACAGGGTATTTGGCGATGCGATGAGGTCCTATGATCTCTCTCTCTCTCTCTCTCTCTCTCTCTCTCTCTCTCTCTCTCTCTCTCTCTCTCTCTCTCTCTCTCTCTCTCTCTCTCCTGGGAACCATATATATTTAACATCGACTGAACAACATCAACGAAGTTCGGACTGAAGTTGGTGGTGTGGGTCAGCCAAGTGATTGCACAAGTTCTCGGTGATGATGGGTAGGACGAAGAGGTCGAACATGGCATGTCTGCCGTTCTTGAACTCCTCCATCTTCAACTAGGCGAATGCCTCTTGGTTGTTGACCAATTAGCCAAGGGAGACGAAGAGGCTGAGCGAATGCCTTTTGTGCACGCGCCCATAAGAATGACTTGGCAGGCAACCGGGCTACCTCACCAAACTCCCTGTTCTGAGGGTCTGCGGACAGAGCAACTGTGTTGCAGCCATAGTCAGTGGGAAGCTCGCCGGTGAGATAGGATGGGGAGAGTGGCCATAGAAGGGACGCAGGTGTAGAGGGCAGTCGAGACTGACAGATGAGGACTTCTTGGGGGACATCATCTAAATGCGGGCCTCACTGGCTCCAACCTTGTGAGATAGCTCATTAACAGGCTTCAGTTGCTACCTGTTGAAGACACAGGAGGGGGGCGGCAGGTGTTGCTACCATGATGACGTCTATCTTCCTGCTATCATTTCTTGCAAAGTTCCGACTCTGATCACTTTGCCTCTCTCTCTTCTTTCTCTCTCTCTCTCTCTCTCTCTCTCTCTCTCTCTCTCTCTCTCTCTCTCTCTCTCTCTCTCTCTCTCTCTCTCTCTCTCTCTCTCTCTGCGCAAATGTGCATAGGCTAAATCACACCTCTCCATCTAGCGGCAAATGCATGTCTCCTTTGAAACTCTCTCTTCTTGCCACGTGGTGTGGTGTTACTGAGTGACAGGCATTGAAGCAGCTAGCAGAGTTTGGAGCCTAGAGCTTATCTTCTCTTGTGTTCACTGCAATCGCCCCTTCCATGATCAACATGACACTGAGGATCAACGTTAATATTGTACAGGAGGCTGTGATAAAGAAACCCTTAGTATTCTCTGTAGCCATCCACGCCGGCGTGGATGGCTACAACTAGATTTTTTTTAAAGGAGAGAACTTGTATTGCTGCCTTTACTTGCTAATTACGTTTCCTTGTAGCCATCCGCGCCGACGCGGATGCCTACGTGTAGTTTTTTTTAAAGAAAATATTTTGAAGTTGTATTGCTGCCTCTATTTGTCAATGATCAAAATATGTTTTCTAGTAACTATCCACGGCCGCGCTTTATGGTTACAGATAGTATTTTATACGAAAATAATTTAAAGTTCTACGTTTGCCATTTGCACCGACTACGTGTAGTTAAGATAATTTAAAGCCATTTGCACCGAGTACGTGTAGTTATTTTTTTATGAAATATAATTGAGCTCATCTAATAAATGATGGAAGATGAATAAGCGATCCATGCAACATACTTCCCAGCTTGGTTGCAACCACACGTACCTTGCCCAACCTAGCCTAGGTGGTGCAGCATGGGCATGGCTACACATTTAGTAGATTACCATTGCCCCACTAAGTTAAAAAACAATATTTACGGTGAGGCCATCTACCCATCATCAAGGACAAATGCATAGTCAAGGACCTTGTCTCCATTGCTTTCCGCCAATTTTTCCACCTTTCGCCCCCACATTCATCACTAGCTTGCTAGCCATCAGCTTGTTCTTTTGAGACGGAATCAACCTCTCCATTCATTTGTCATCCTGAGCCGAAATTAGCCCCATTACCACCTTGCTAGCCATCAACCTTCACTAGTAATCCGTCGATGGCAAGGTCACTTATACCGATAGAAATGCCAAAATGATCAGTTAACCCTACGGTATCTTAGGGATGCCCAAGCTACATCTTTATGTTCATGAGATACGTTCTTACTAGTGCATGTAGCCATCCACTATGTTGTCATGGACAATTACAAGTAATTTGTTGAGGGGGAGGTTCAAAGTGTGACAAATGCTAAATATTGTAATCGCTACCATTAATTAAAGAGCATAATCTTTTGTTTCTTATGCTACTATGATGGTATCCACACTAGTGTGGAAGGAAATAAGTTTCCCATCAGGGCATGTTCTCATGGAATGCTCTAGATCAGCTTGTTTTAGGTTTATTTTAGAGGAAACATTGGGGCTATATTAAGATCACTAATTGAAAGCTTAGGTATAGAGTAAAATATTTTTACTTAATCCGATATGTCACTATGTAGCAATGGTACAAATCTCAAGGTCTGATCATTTTTCATAAATACTAATTTTGGCATTGATTTCTCAAATAACTAGGGGCTAATCCTAATCTTTATTTAGTGATTATGTAGTGGGACTCCTGCTACTAGCTGCAATATATCTATTTGTGGCTAGCTAGTAGCACCACTTGCATGGGATGGGTTGTGATAATTGCTCCCAGGCTAAGGGTTGTGTTTCTCTTATGTAATATAGAAGTGTAAGCATGTGCCTTTTTCTTAATTCAAAACTTAAGACACAGCTTACAAATGCGCCTTGTATATTAAGTATTTTTGCAAGCATTTGTCTTGTTTGATTTGGTTCATGAGTTCTAAGAACATATGAGAAAGATTCAGTTGCTTTAATATTTACAAAAGGTAGAGTTGAGAACACTTTATCAAAAAATGAATTGATCTCGGGGGTATTCACTAAGGACGATGGTATGGTACCACATGAGTATACAATAAAGGAATCTCCCTAGTAGTGCTAGTGAATCCCCTTGGTAATTGATAAAGATAAGGCATCCATGGTTATATGGGCCACACATATTTCAAATATCTTTCTAGGTAGGAACATGTAACCCATAGTTTGCATTACATTTGTCCTAAGAATTTCCACATCTATTATTTGTATTTTGATGATGTATATCATTGATTTTTGCTCGGTTTTGGTATCGCTCGAAAACATTTTCTTGGAGAATGAAACTCCTCGTTAATCGAATGCTTAGCACCACCCAATAGTGTGCAAGAGAGAAAGAGATAGAGGGAGAAATAAAATTTTCTAGTGGATTGATAAAAAAGATGAGAGAAAGGCATAGAAAGAGGACGTATAGCTCTAAAAACAATTAATCTAACATAAATCAAAGAGAAATCTAAAATCCTATACAAAAGACCATTTATAGGAAAGAGACAGTGGGGGAGATAGAGACTAGGCACCCGAGAGAGAGAGAGAGAGAGAGAGAGAGAGAGAGAGAGAGAGAGAGAGAGAGAGAGAGAGAGAGAGAGAGAGAGAGAGAGAGAGAGAGAGAGAGAGAGAGAGAGAGAGAGGCTAAGCGATAAGCTTTTGACTGCTTATGATAACCATACTATTGAAGGGAGAAAATTGTCATATTTAAGTGCTTATAAATTGCTAGAACTATTTTCTTTGAGTCCCTCTCTCTCTCTCTCAGTCACTCTGTCCACCTCTCTCTCTCTCTCTCACACACACACACACACACACACACACACAAACACACACACACACACACACACACAATTACATGATGTCTTGCACTTGGCTCATCTCTTAAATTTGACAAAAAAAAGCTTGCTGATAAGTATCTTGGGATCCCTTCATCTACATCTCTATCAAGCCGCCCATTACATGATCACACAAACAGATGTCGCAGTAAAAGCATGTGTTTGGACGCTCAGATAAAGGTAAGATACGAGTCACCAAGACTACCCCATACGCCCGGGGGTGTGTGGTGTACTGTTAAAATATCCTCTTCGTGGATGACCATAACTACGATACAAAAAAAACTTATGAGGTGGAAGGAACTAGGCTAGTAGGTATAAATGCTCAGAAAAACCTGGCTTCAGTGAATGTTCTATGTAATAATACTGTGGCCCTAGGCCCGGAGCCTCAGTTACCATCGCCAATCTGATATTATTCCTAAAATGCTCGCGACCCCAAAGGGTCACACACGTCACTCGGCCCTGATATGTCCACCATTTAGTTTGAGATACAGAGGTTCCTAATTGTGGAAATAGATGAAGTTCATAACGGAGTAATGTCGCTCTCCGAGTAGATTCACTTGACTGATGAAGATGAGCTGTTGCTATGGCAAAAACCAATTCTTGACGGTAAGCCATATTAGGATAGATACACCTGAGGAGCAAATAAGCTGGATATGTTAACTCGGGAAGAGTTACTCCACACCAATACTATGGAATTGGTTTGGTAAAAATGTCATCTATCTTTTATAGAACCACCTTTTGACTTCGAGACAAAATTGGAAATAATAAAAGGTTACCTGAAATCAACATCTTTATGTAGAGTAACTCACACCGTTAAGATTGGGGCATGGATACTTTACCCCAGTGGATTAATGTATGACATAAAAGTCATTGTAGGTTTTGTAGTATGGATAACGGGTTGTGTATCATCAACCTGGGCTAGGTACAATAATCACGTAATGGATTACGGACCATGTATCGACCATGTGAACGGTGTTTTATCGATTGCCAGGGTGTAACTGGAGATAAGGGGACTTGACCTTGCATTTAACTTTATAAAAATCTCTGCTCTATACACAATAGAGTACTGTGTAGCATTTAAACTCTTCTCTGCATTTAGTATTTGTGCTTCTTGTTGCACGCTACCGCATGTGTGCTAGGGTTTTGTCAGCAGTTGAATGTAGCAGCGAATGTGGTGCGACAGTGTCTGGAACATCCGGATCTCTAGCTGAGGACAATCCCTGAGTATATGGCCCATATGGGCGACCTCGAGTGTGGTTAGCCTGTCCGATTCTGGCGTATCTTCTTCTGATGGACATCAATAGATATAAAAGCCTCTTAAAGGTGAGTACCCATACTCACTTAGCATCGTGCTTTGTATTCACTTGTGTGTGCATTCTAAACTGTGCGAGATAGAAGATATTTTACTACTCTATGCTCAACATGACGAAAAAGAATGGGAAGGACATCATGGAGGCTTCTGCGTCTCCTAATCTATAGGTTAACAGAATATTTGTTCTTGTTCTCGAGACTGTCAATAGATACTGTGAAGCTATGCTGAAAAAGTTTTGAAAGGCTTCGAAAAACCAGTAATTTAGACTTTTTTTAATAACAAACCTGTTCCGGAAACTGTTCCTACTGGTTTATGGGAGAAATGTGAGTGGGAGTATATGTCTGCTTTGGGACAGATGGGAAGTTGTGATTCTCTTTGACTAATGATGTATGATTTCGTAAAATAACCGAAAAAAATATATATAACCTGGTTCTGGAAACTGACTCTTACTGGTTATGAGAAGAAGTGTGAATGGCTCATTTAAAACTAAGAACTACCTAGTTTTTTTTGAATGATGGAAGTAATAAGTCTGGTTTCTGTAAAATGTGCTGTAAAACTGGTTTTTTTGAGGAAAAATTTGTCCTATAAATTTTTTAAAAATGGGGGACTGCCACGTATGAAGGCTATCTTAACATTTGGATGCATTGAAAAGAGGATGGTTTGGTACTTAAAGGAAATGGTTGTATATATGGTTGATGATGCTATGTTCTGTAAAATAGCTACTCAAAAGATGTAATGTACTTTTGAAAGGGATACTGCAGATGGAAAAAAACCAGAATTTTACAAAAAATGAGCTGTAATGATCTTATAAGATTTGAAAGATATTTTGGTTTGTTGTAACACTACATTGTTGAGGTACTTTGGGTAAGAGGACAAACCCTAGACTGATTCATTTTCTAGTTCTGGTGCCTATTCTATTGAATCTGCTATTATTCTGAGGTCACTGAATACAGGTTTCGAAAATGTTGCCCTGTCTTCTGATATTATGTAGGTAGTATGTGGCATCACATACCCGATTGTAGGAGTAAATATTGTTTTTGCAAATTGACTTGAACTTTTTTACCATATTACATCACCTACTAGTAAGATTGATTTGTTTTTTAGAGTAGATACCTATCTTACTGAATCGGCTAAAATTTATTTGTAGTTGCTGAGTACTAGCTTCTGATAGGTTGCCCTTTCTTTGATATTCTATAGAGATAGAGTGGCATCACATACCGGATTGAGGTAGAAAAAAGGTGGTTTCAAATTTACTTGATCTTTTTTACATCACATGCTATGAAGATTATTGATAATTTCCGGTGACTTATCACCGATTCAACGTAGTGACAGATTTCTGATGGTCATGGTTGGTTTGACCCTCGGCTATTCAATAAAATTTTCTTGTCATCATCTGCTCGCTTCTTAATTTCACTCAAGTATATATGAACTGATCTTTACCTACCATCTTGCAGTATATACAAAAAAGCTTCTAGTGGGTTGGTTTAAAAGGTTCTCAGTACTATAAGAAAAGTCATATATTTCCCTTAGCTGATCCTTGCTGGTTAATCTTTTGTCATGTCTTTCTCGGATGAGGTCTGAGCTGGATCTTAAAAAACCTACTTAAAACTAATGTTAGAAAAAGAAAATTTTAAAAAGTTAAATCGAGAAATAACCAGCTGCTCTATGGGGATTTCACTTTCCTTATCGGATTGGCAATAATCCAAGGAACTTTTTTCTTTAAAAAAAACAAGATACAAGTTAAGAACTGTGTTTTCTTTATTATGACATGGATAACAACTGGGATGCCTAGCATTACCAACGTACAGTCACGTGCTAACGAATTGTTTTCTTGTGGCTATGGGTGCAGGTGAGGGCTACCTTCTTTGATTAAAACATTATGTCCTTAACAAGTGGCAGATCTCTTAACGTGAAGCAAAATTTCCCAGATTTTGGGATTGTAGTTTGCTGCAATATATTCTGTTATCTTCATTACCTTGTACATAATTTATTTTCGATTGCAATTAAATTAATGTACAAATCCATTGTACTATTCTAGAATTGTTGGTCTGTGAATAGGTAGTGTTCGTTTGCATATATATATATATATATATAGATTTAGAACTGCTACACAAACAATAAACACAAAAGAAAGATTTTTTTAGTTGTGGATCTCTCAGACAATGACTCTAGAAATAATCACCTGTTATAGTATAATTCGTTATACTCTAATAGGCTGGGGTGGTGTCACACAGTCTCAGTGGTTCTTTTTTACCTGACTGGTGAAAGGCTGGTATCACGACCATTCCACTCTATATTCATGATTCTCATTCTTACTTTACTTTAAATACTATCATTTCACAAGTTATTACTTTTGTTTACCAGGTTCTGGGAAAACTCACTGCAAGAATTAAGGTCTGCTCTGACCCAGAGAAAAGAGCTCTGATTTCGGAGAAGTTACAACTGGCTAAAGAAATAGAAAAGACCTTCCCAAATATCTCTCTTAGGATTAGGCCTTATCTTCATAGGGCTGTAAAATTTAAAAAGATGTAACACTATGCATTAGATCTTCAGATCTACTCAACTCTTCCAAATATACGGAATTCTAACTACTATCATTTTTGCAGATTGTTTCCCTTTCCCAAGGGCTCACTCTTCCCGTGGAACCCCTTTCCCTTGCTTCTCTTCTTGTTCTGAAATGTATACAAGATAGAGAAGCCTCTACCTTAATATTTGATGCTTCAAATTAAAGGAGTCTAGTTTGTCTCTTGTCCAACTTATTTCATTTGACCTCTGGGTTAAAGTTCTAGCTCTACTAGTTAAGAATAAATCGGATGGTATCAACCTTCTGATGGAATTTACTTCTAATTTGGTCGATCTTTCCAAAGCCCATATTTAGGACTTAGCATCATTCTCTTCTAATGGCTCTGAACTATCCAATCTTCTTAGAAAATTTTGCGGACTTAGTCCCATCTTTGTTACGGCTCCCTGTACTCCTATTGTCCCTCCACCTAATAGCCTCTTTTGCAGAGATGCAGCTGCCTTAGAAGCTAAAAAAGAATTTCAAAAGGATCTTTGTTCACTCAGTGAAGCTTCGCTTTTGGATATGGTACCGAAAGTCTCTAGGGCCTTTCCTTTTTTACCATCATGACAGATTGAAGTAGAATCCTTGGGGGTAGAGCATAGGCTGTGGATGTTCCCAAATAAAGGGTTCCTTGCACCCATTTCTATGGAAACTTGGTTCTTCCTTGCCAACTTGACCCCTGCTACAATTGAAGAATGCAAACTTAAAGTTCTTAAAGGGATCCAGCTCTTGGATAAAGGAGATTTGATTAAAGCTCCATTCAATATGAGTTTCCTCGATGAAAAAAAATGTAGTTCAAATACAGGTTTATATGCAAGAACCAAAGGTGTGATGACCTTTAGTAAAAGTAATGATGATTACTACATTGAGACAGTGTGGAATGTGTTCAGACCTTATCTTAAGTGTGCTTGCAGATTTTTAGACCCCAAAGGTGCTTGTGAATCAAGCATCATTTGGTTTGACCATGCTATTTGGTACGCCCTCAACAATCTGCCTATTATCTTCCCTGACAAAGCAGAAGAATTTCACCTTTCCCTCTTTTGCTCTTGGCTTGGTGGGCAAGCCAAAGATCTGGTCTTAGCTCAAATCACCTTTATTCAGTACAGATCAATTATGTGTGACATGCTTGAAGAACTTGGTTCTGAAGGGTGTGGTACTCTGCTAACCACTTATGGCGGCTTTAAAGGAATCAAAAGTATTGTTGGGCAAATCAAGCCTAATATTGAAAATGATGAATCTCAAGTTTCCAAACGACCTAACACTCTTGTCTCTCTGGCGGTTTCGTACACCTCTTTCTTAACTCCCTCCTCGAGTGAATATGTTTTTGGGAGAGGGAGAGGTAGAAGTTATGTTAGAGGACGGGGGAGAAACCTACCAATCAGAAACCTATTGGATATGTAATGTGCAGGTACGAAGGAATGCGTGTGGAAGACTTTACCTACCTCCAAAGGAAGAAACGTGTAATAGGATAATCTCACATTGCTTATTTACTAGCAAGATTTTGGATTTCTTTACTCCCCAAGCTATGTTTTTGAAATGTTTTGGACAAATTTTTGGATCTAATCTGTTACTAAATGAGGTAATGTTTGGATGGAAATACTCGCCGCCTATCAAGAATCTTTTTTATTCAAATGATTTTCTCCATAATAAAGTGATTCCTATCTGCTCTTGTCATCTATTTCAGAGATTTTGTAAAAGTTTCACTAACTTTGGATTACATGTTTGTACCTCGAACTTAGAAATCATTTCTGATCCACAAGTAAGGGGCCTCTTAATAAGGGCTTGAATCATATTCCTCCCTTTCCACTAAATCCTCAGATTGCCTTATTGTCTCTACTTGAATGCCAGGCTGACTTGGCCTTAAAACTCCAACTGGAGGAGGAAGTTCACATCCAACTTATCTCAACACTTAAAGAGATTTACTAGAAAAAGATTATCCTTATGTCGCAAGTATGGCTTAGTACTGATTCTACCTGGCTTACGTCTAAAATTAAGACCTCTATTTCTGACTCTAAGGAGAAATGGCTCATAATTGGCCTAGATAAAGCCTCAAACACTACATCCTTTATATGTAAAAGATTAGCATTTGAAGCTTCCTATTCAAGACTCAGTAGTAAGGATTTTCTTAAATTAGAGACCTCTCCGCTATGTACTGCTACACTATTAAGTGATGAACTATCAGGACTTGGTTATTTTCCTAACTCTCTGAAAATTCCTGTACTCTTCCCAACTTATAAGAATCATAAACATAAATTTAGATGGATTTCTGACGCATCCAATAGCCTATTTTCTGGTATTACGAATGACATCACCTACTGCTTAAATTTTGTTATGCTTGAAATTGAAGCTATCTGTGGCATCAAGCATAGAGATCTAAAAAAATTCAGAAACATAGATTATTGCCCATTTTGGATCATAAAAAATGCACCTGAGGTAGCTATCAACCTCCCAAAAAACATTTTCTCTATCTTTACGGCAAACATAACTCAATGTTATGAAAATATCCCCTTAAATGGACCGTATGGACTTATTGATACCTTATCTAAGCTTTTAAAGATTGCCTTTTCTCACATAAAAAAACTAGGTTTTACATGCATCTCACTAAAAAGGAATAAAGGATGGGTAAAAAAATCTAATAAGTCTGCACCTTACATCTTGAAAGAGGAAGATTTATATAAGTATATCGTCTGGCTACTTGATAATTGTTGTATCCAAGTTGGTGATACCTGCTACAAACAAATTTTAGGGATCCCGATGGGATTTTCATGCTCTCTGATTATGTGTAATCTCTATCTTTGTTACTTCGAATACCAGTGGCTCTTAAAAATATTAATAAACACTGCTAGTGCTTCGATACTCACACACTTTGAACATACGTTTAGATTTATGGATGACCTATGTAGCCTGAACAATCCCTTGTTTGAGGTTACTCTTAAAGATATATATCCACCTTGCCTTAATATTGAACCTACATTTTCTGATAGAGTTCTATGGCAGGATAAATGGGTAATTTCCTGGACACATTTCTTGAATATTGAGTTTACTTTGACTCCCCCATTTGTGGGAAATTTTTATACTCGCTTTTTTTGGAAAAGAGAAAAGCTTAATCTTGTATCCTCATAATTTACTAAAAGGAAAAGCAATAGACCTTTTAAGAGTTCTCTTCACACCTATTTAGGAATGCTGTTTCTGATATTGTATGCCTCATCTGACACTTTTATGGCATATGAAGAAATCAATACTCTGATTACTAAGTTCGTTAATAATGGGTTTTCTATGAAAGACCTTGTTGCGTGTATCTGCAATTCCCTAAGGAAACACAACTAGACTTACCTTAAGTTGGATTTAAAAAATTTAATAAGTCTCCTTAAAGCAGAATAAAATGTGCTACAGCATCGCATGTCGCAAATTAATAAAAACACTTCCTAAGGTAGTAGGCCCCTATTCTATGGGGTCTACTACCTCATAGGATATGGTGCCTGGGAATGGGTGGGCACACACACACACACAAACAAAAAATTACATGATGTCTTACACTTGACTCATCTCTTAAATTTGACAAAAAAAAGCGTGCTGATAAGTATTTTGGGATCCCTTCATCTACATCTCTATCAAGCTGCCCATTACATGATCACACAAACAGTTGTCGCAGTAAAAGCATGTGTTTGGACGCTCAGATAAAGGTAAGATACGAGTCACCAAGACTACCCCATACGCTCGGGTGAGTGGTGTACTATTAAAATATCCTCTTAGTGGATGACCATAACTACGATACAAAAAAAACTTATGAGGTGGAAGGAACTGGGCTAGCAGGTATAAACACTAAGAAAAAACTGGCTTCAGCGAATGTTCTATGTAATAATACTGTGGCCCTAGGCCCAGAGCCTCAGTTACCATCGCCAATCTGATATTATTCCTAAAATGCTCGCGATCCCAAAGGGTCACACGCGTCACTCGGTCCTGATATGTCCACCATTTAGTTTGAGATATAGAGGTTCCTAATTGCGAAAATAGATGAAGTTCATAACGGAGTAATGTCGCTCTCTGAGTAGATTCACTTGACTGATGAAGATGAGCTGCTGCTATGGCCAAAACCAGTTATTGACGGTAAGCCATATTAGGATAGATACACCTGAGGAGCAAATAAGCTGGATATGTTAACTCGGGAAGAGTTACTCCACACCAATACTATGGAATTGGTTTGTTAAAAATGTCATCTATCTTTTATAGAACCACCTTTTGACTTCGAGACAAAATTGGAAATAATAAATGGTTACCTGAAATCACCATCTTTATGTAGAGTAACTCACACCGTTAAGATTGGGGCATGGATACTTTACCCTAGTGGATTAATGTATGACATGAAACTCATTGTAGGTTCTGTAGTATGGATAACGGGTTGTGTATCATCAACCTAGGCTAGGTACAATAATCACATAATGGATTATGGACCGTGTATGGACCGTGTGAGCGGTGTTTTATCGATTTCCAGGGTGTAACAGGAGATAAGGGGACTTGACCTTGCATTTAACTTTAAAAAAATCTCTGATCTATACACAATAGAGTACTGTGTAGCGTTTAAACTCTTCTCTGCATTTAGTATTTGTGCTTCCTGTTGCATGCTACCGCATGTGTGCTAGGGTTTTGTTAGCAGGTGAATGTAGCAGCGAATGTGGTGTGACAGTGTCTGGAACATCAGGATCTCTAGCTGAGGACAATCCCTGAGTATATGGCCCGTATGGGCGACCTCTAGTGTGGGTAGCCTATCCGAGTCTAGCGTATCTTCTTCTAGTGGACATCAACAAATATAAAAGCCTCTTAAAGGTGAGTACTCATACTCACTTAGCATCGTGCTTTTTATTCACCTGTGTGTGCATTATATACTGTGTGAGATAGAAGATATTTTACTACTGTATGCTCAACATGCCGAAAAAGAATGGGAAGGAGATTGTGGAGGCTTTTGCGTCTCCTAATCTACAGGTTAACAGAATATTCTTTCTTGTTCTCGAGACTGTCAATAGATACTGTGAAGCTATGCTGAAAAAGTTTTGAAAGGCTTCGAAAAACCACTAATTTAGACTTTTTTTTTATAAGAAACCTGTTTCGGAAACTGTTCCTACTGGTTTATGGGAGAAATGTGAGTGGGAGTATATGTCTGCTTTGGGACAGATGGGAAGTTGTGATTCTCTTTGACTAATGATGTATGTTTTCGTAAAATAACCGAAAAAAAATTATATAAAGTGGTTCTGGAAACCTCTTACTGGTTATGAGAAGAAGTGTGAATGGCTCATTTAAAACTAAGAACTACCTAGTGTTTTTTGAATGATGGAAGAAATAAGTCTGGTTTTCGTAAAATGTGCTGTAAAACTCGTTTTTTTGAGGAAAAATTTGTCCTTTAAATTTTTAAAAAATGGGGGACTGCCAGGTATGAAGGCTATCTTAACATTTGGCTGCATTGAAAAGAGGATGGTGTGGTACTTAAAGGAAATGGTTGTATATATGGCTGATGATGCTATGTTCTGTAAAATAGCTACTCAAAAGATGTAATGTACTTTTGAAAGGGATACTGCAGATGGAAAAAAAACCAGAATTTTACAAAAAATGAGATGTAATGATCTTATAAGATTTGAAAGATATTTTGGTTTGTTGTAACACTACATTGCTGAGGTACTTTGGGTAAGAGGAAAGACCCTAGACTGATTCATTTTCTAGTTCTGGTGCCTATTCTATTGAATCAACTAAAGATTATTATGAGGTCCTAAATACAGGTTTCGGAAATGTTTCCCTGTCTTCTGATATTATGTAGGTAGTATGTGGCATCATATACCCAATTGTAGGAGTAAATATTGTTTTTGAAAATTGACTCAAACTTTTTTACCATATTACATCACCTACTAGTAAGATTGATTAGTTTTTTAGAGCAGATACCTATCTTACTGAATCGGCTAAAAGTTTTTGTATTTGCTGAGTACTGGCTTCTGATAGGTTGCCCTTTCTCTGATATTCTTTAAGATAGAGTGGCATCACATAACGGATTGAGGTAGAAAAAAGCTTGTTTCAAATTTACTTGATCTTTTTTACATCACATGCTATGAAGATTAGTGATAATTTCCGATGACTTATCATTCAACGTAGTGACAGATTTCTGATGGTCATTGTTGGTTTGACCCTCGGCTATTCAATAAAATTTGCTTTTCATCATCTGCTCGCTTCTTAATTTCACTCAAGTATATATGAACTGATCTTTACCTACCATCTTGTAGTATATACAAAAGGTTCTTGGTACTATAAGGAAAGTCATATATTTCCCTTTAGCTGATCCTTGCTGGTTAATCTTTTGTCATGTCTTTCTCGGACGAGGTCTAAGATGGATCTTAAAAAACCTACTTACAACTAATGTTAGGCAAAGAAAATTTTAAAAAGTTAAATCGAGAAATGACCAGCTGCTCTATGGGGATTTCACTTTCCTTATTGGATTGACAATAATCCAAGGAACTTTTTTCTTTAAAAAAAACAAGATACAAGTTAAGAACTTTGTTTTTTTTATTGTGACATGGATAATAACTGGGATTCCCAGCATCACCTGCGTACAATCACGTGCTAACGAATTGTTTTCTTGTGGCTATGGGTGTAGGTGAGGGCTACCTTCTTTGATTAAAACATTCTGTCCTTAACAAGTGGCAGATCTCTTATCGTGAAGCAAAATTTCCTAGATTTTGGGATTGGAGTTTGCTGCAATATATTCTGCTATCTTCATTACCTTGTATATAATTTATTTTCAACTACAATTAAATTAATGTACAAATCCATTGTACTATTCTAGAATTGTTAGTCTATGAAGAGGCAGTGTTCGTTTGCGTATATATATAGATTTAGAACTGCTACACACACAAACAATAAATGCAGCCGTTTTTTAACCTAGAGGACAACAATTCACTCTTTTGATCATAACTTCTTTATCCAAACTCTGATTTGGGTGATCTATGGCCTCAATCGAAGAGCACGATGCCTTATACTCATTGATGTAAAGATTTACATTTTTAGAGTTATGGAATTCATTTTTGTAGCATTATTTCCAAAGTGAACATGTTCAAGAAAGTTGACTCTAATCTCTTATTTAACATACAATGCCTTCCGACACTCGCAAGGGTTCTTCTTCTTTAAGAAGGTCCACAACCATTGTGAAAATGATTCAAAATCTGCTAACTGTGGAGATAGAAACACAACCACCCAACCAATGACATCAAAAACCATGATCATCGCATACTTGGTATCGTTGCAAGAGACCGTAAACAAACAAGGCGAAGACTTACGAGCACTTGCAATGGAGAATGGCACATTAAGGGTACTTGTGGTTGAGAATGAGAATCTCAAGAGGACACTTACATGTTTGATGCAACTTGAAGAGGAAGTCAAGGAATGTAGATGCTCTCTTGTGAATGATTTGAAGGAGCGCATGAGCAAAGTAGAGCGTGACCATGTATTGAAAGAGGAGAAATTTGACACCATGAGCCAGGATGTATGCGACATGAAAAATTTATGCACAAAAAAGACTTGGGTTGATGTATGTGGTAACAATGTGGTTCCTAAAATAATGTTGAGAATGTGGATGTGGAGGAGTTGAAGGAATGGGAGCAACACTCCAAGAACATTGTTATTTGTGGAATTCCCACAGAGAAGTTAGAGACACCTCCTTCCCTTGCCATTGTTATCAAAGATTTCTTCAAAACCCACTTTGGCATGTCCGGAGTTATGGTCTATGGATCACATAGAGTGGGGAAGCAAGGAGATCCTCGCTCGGGAGAACGGCCAATTGTATACACATGCCAGATAAGACCATATGAAAGATTATCCTTGATAATAGTTGGATCTATTTAAGGGATACAAATGTTTTGTATGTGAAGATCGCACTATTAAGAAACAAATTATGCGTTGCAAGGCATATGAGGAAAAGAATTAAAAAAACAAGGGGATATCTCGCGAAGAAAATGTGTCCAATGAGGAGGCAAGTCTCTCAAGAAAATAGGAATGCGTGACCTATGAGACTGAGTTACAATTAAAAATATGCTTTTGGAATTGTAATGCATACCCATGGAATGCAGGGGTTGGCATTGACGAACTAACAAGCAAAGCTGATGTTGTACTTCTTGTTGAAACTTGGGAGCACGATACACAAAGGATTAACGGCTTGGAGGATTACAATGTATATTCACTAATGTGGTCAAATAATCTCAAGCAACAAAGAGGGCAAGGAGTAATAGCATGTATGGCTAAAAAATAATTGGAAGATTTTGTATCAATTGTAAAAGATGACAAGTACAAACCTTATGTATGGCTAAAAATTATGACACCAAAAAGAGAACCCATTTTTGTAGCCTGTTGCTACATTCCTTATCATGATTTCCCCTTTTATGCTTGCATAGATAGAGATCATCCATTTTTTGATTTAGAAGAGGACATTGCTTATTTCAAAGGCGAAGGTGATGCTATTGTATTTGGGGATATGAATGCTCACACAAAAACATTACAACATGATAACAATTTGATATGCCATACATTTCAAGGGAGTTGGAGGAAGATTACTTGTATGATCGTACTTCAATGGATGAGAAAGAGCCAGATCACTATGGAAAGTTACTTTTACACATGTGTAATAGCACGGGTATGCTCATTGCCAATGGTGTATCTTTGTGAGGTGGAACCAATGGATTTACATGTAGAAAAACTAATGGGGATAGTCTGATTGACTATATGCTACTCTTCAAATCCATCTTGTATCACATATGTTTGGCCAATGGACCCTGGAATCTGATCATCGGACCTTATATATTAACCTTTCATGTGGAGAATCAACTAAGCATGATAATCTCAGCCAATGGGAAGAGAAATTATTACTATGTATAGATTTCAAACGGGCACCAATGTACATTGAAATGGTTGAGCAAAAGTTATGGATGAGAAAGCTTCAATAGGATGTACCATTAAAAACTAAATGTGAAGCTTTCAAGAAAGTTATTTGTTCTTGTGCCAAAGAATGCTTTTCCATAAAGCACCTCCATGGTATCAACAAAGATAGATCAGGAAAAGGGTGGTTTGATAAAGAATGTCAAGATGCTCAAAAGTCCTTAATAAAGCTTGATACAACTATGAACAAAGACATCTATCAAAGTCATTTGCATACATACATGGCACTAATTCAAAAGATGAGAAGAAGTTGGGAAGTAAAGCAACAACTTTTTCAAGTCCAAGAAAAGACACATGCATGTGGAAGATTTTGGAGAAACTTGAGGGGCAAGCGGGTTGAGAATTTTGGTAACTTGAGTCTTGTGGATATGTACACACATTATAGGAAATTTTATGAGCAAGCAAATGCTGAAAAATACCATTTTATGGTTCACTCCCATGTATGCCCTCTTTTTTTTACTATTGAGGATGTATGCGGTGGGCTTGAAAAGTTGGCCACTACAAAACGGGAGATCTTCAAGGTATCAAGCCGGAGATGATCAAATGGACGGGAGATTTTACCCATGAGTGGATGTGTGATATGTTCAACTTTGCACTTCAACATGGTATGCTGTTTGAGGACAGATTGAACGGACGTCCAACTGGTCGGACATGTAGTCGGACCCCACATTTGTAGTCTATTATTTTGCTGAGCTAGTGTAGTAATAATCTGTGTAAATCTTGATTCTAGAGTAGTGGATCAATTCCCTCAGTTGTAATGCTGTAATGATATTTGTAAAGATCCATGTGAGTCGGCCACTGGCCATTTAGAATGCCCTAGGTATAAATGTCAATAACTTTAACGTGAAAGGAGGCTTATCTTTAGAAGAAGAAGGGAGATATGAAAACGTATGCTCAAGCTATGAGCTGTTCCGACTTGTAATCATCACAGTTAATGAATGGGTAATTAGTTTTCAATTCCAAAACTTGCATTGTGTTCCTCTTTCTTTGCTCTTTCATTCTAGTGTAAGCATTGTCAGTTTTGTTGTGGTTCGCCAACTACGTGTTAGTGAGTCTTAATTGCAAATTTGAGTGCTTAAATCACTATTTTTAGTCGTTTGGACCATAGGAGAGTGTTCTTAGACCATAGGATGACATTTATGGCATGTTCTATTGCAGTTTTCAGAACCTTTTTCATGATGGATCATGATTTTGGTACCTTGTCGGATTGCAACTAAACTTGCTAGGATAGTGCCCCTAGGTGTCCTAGACCTCCTCCTAAATTTCGAGTGCCAAAATGGCGTGATGACCTAGAGCTGTGAGAAAGGACATAGGCAGATTCCCTGATTATTGAGTGTTGGTTTGCTTGTTGAGCTAGTGTGCTTGCTTGTTAAGGTTTACTCCGTGCCCCATCCGAGTCACTTTCCCTGAGTATTGACATTATCTTAGTATGAAAAGGCTATGTTGTAGACGTCCGTCGCGGCGAACCGCTAACATATGCCTTATGATTGGAGTACTAATTGGGTTCAGCCTTTGCATAAAGGAGGGGATGTAAAGAATGTAAACAACTACCGGACTATAATGATTGGGATTCTTATGGCAAAGTTGTTTGGGTACGTAATGGAGATGAAATTAAGTGATTGGGCTGAAGAGAATGACAAGCGTGCAAAAGGACAAGCGGGTTTTTGTTGATGCCATAGCACCATTGATCATCTTGGCACTCTTCGTGTTCTCATGGAGGAAATTCGGTTGAAAGGAAAGCGATTGTATTTTTGTTTTGTGGACTTTGAAGAAAGCCTTTGATATGATTCCACCACGTAACAATTTGTGGAGAAGCATGGAAGAACTCCCAGTGCCAAGTGAGTTTATGCTTGCGGTTTCTTGAATCTATGAGAAGGTGATTTGTCAATTGTGCATGAGAAGAGAAGGTGATTTGTCAATTGTGCATGAGAAGAGAAATTTGTCAATTGTGATTTGTCAATCGTGCATGAGAAGAGAAATTTCAACAATTTTTATAAGCACTATTAGGGTTAAACAAGGATGTCCGTTGTCACCACTTCTCTTTGGTCTATGCATTGATCAATTGGAACATATGGTACCTGACTTTATGCAAGAAGAAGGCATTGAAGAGGTCACTATTTGCAATGCGGTAATCATGCTTTTGTTGTATGCGGATGATGTAGTGCTTCTAGCACACACTTTAGAAGATGCACAAAAGCTTATGGTTTTCCTTGAGAACTTTTCTTGCATAGTGGGTTCCTTGTGAATGAATCCAAAACAAAGGTTATGCTTGTGAAAACCAACCATAAGGAGAAGCCATGCATCGTGTTGAAGTTGTTGAGAGCTTTAACACTAGGTTGGTAACCTAATAGGACATAAAAGTGTCCTTTCAGGGTTTTGAAAAAAACCTCCAAAACCATAGTAGATCCACTCATTTTGTAAAATCCTTTCATGAGGTTATAGTTCAAGGCCTACTACACATGGAAAAAATAAGAAACTTGTAAAATTTCTCATCTTTTGGTCACACCAAGCCTCCAAAGTTGATGGACTAGCGCATTTTCATCAAAACAGTCATTTCTTACGTTTTGTTGCATAAAAATAAGATTAGGGATTTTTGTAGGACTTGAGATAAATTCCCTAGTTACCTTCAATGGGTTGGTGATTAGAACATATGACTGCTTCTCACTCACTAGTTTTTGTTTTGCCAAAATAAATAGGTACAAAAAAGTTGAATTTTTACCATTCTGCAAACCTATCATCAAAGTTTCATTAGCCACACTCAATAAAAATAATATATGCATGTTTTCTTAGTTCCCTATTGTCCTTTATGTTCATAAGGAGCCACGGAGCATGTCAAAATAATAATACATCTCTTACCAAGGGGAATCTTGGGGACAAAGATGAAGTGGTAAATACAGCAAACATGAAAAAACTGGGTTCAACATTATGAGTTGTAGAATCCCATAGAAACTATTCAATATCTATTCAAATTTGATCGCTATGACTAGATATGGTTACTACCTACAAAATTCATGTAGTTGTCACAAGAAATCAACAATATTGAAAAAGCTATACTTGATATACTAGAATGTTTCGTTTTCTTCTATAATTGAAAAAATCAACCATCGTTGTGTACTATGAAAAATAAGGTATTAGGTGCCCCAAAACTCAAGGAATATTAGCTTTATGTTACAATATGAGACATAGAAAATAAAAAATGCATTTGGATATCATGAAATCCACCAAAAAAATCATAGAAGAGCTAAAATTGGCTAAAAAACAGGATTTGACAATTTTTGTAATTTGGTCATAACTTACAACTTTAATATTTATTTCTCCCTAGAAGCATCAGGACATGTTGAGGACTACTAAAGATAGTTCTCTAGCATTATAGACCTCACAAAATTGAATTCTAGAGTGGTATAGTTGGCAAAAGTTGAAAAAAGCCAAAAATAGGACCCGTTTTTTCACAGAGTTTAGGTTGTGAAATGTTGTGCAAGGACAAGGTTAAAGATGGAATTGATATTCCAAAAAAATGTCGAGTTTTTTTCAGCTCACGAGACAACTTTCTAGATAGATAGCACCTCAAAATCCATTTTGAAACTCTTGACATAATTCAAGGACAATGGTCACTTAACAGGACATAAAAGTGTCCCAGGACATAAAAGTGTCCCATTACCAACCTAGTGTTAAGTACCTTGGCCTTGAGGTTCCATCCAATCACAAGTGGTATGAATGTGCTATGCATTGTATGGAAGCAGAAAAGAGAGCATATTATGCATTTGAGAACATGTGCAATGCAAGAAACATCAAGTGTTTGGTTCTCAAGAAGTATCTTTTTGATGCATTGGTGACACCGGTTCTTCTTTATGGAGTTGAAGTGTGGGGCGGGAGCATCTCAAAGTCTACTTGGAAAGATTTTGAGAATGTCCAAAAGCATTTTCTTACAAACTTTCTCCAAGTTAAGACACAAACACCATATATGCTCCTACTTCTTGAGTTGGGATCTCTTCCAATTGAGGTTATGGGCATGGAAAGGGTTGTGGAGTAAATGATAAAGATGCGTCGAAACCCCTCACATTGACTTCCTACAATTGCATGGGAAACAAGCAAAAAAGTTCAAAAGATGCATAAAAGCAAGATGTTGAGCACGAGATGGATGCAAGACATAAAGAAGTGGTTTGGGAGATGGGATGCATTACACTTGCTACATGATGCTTCAATTGACTCCCAAGTGAATGAAGATTTTCTACAATGCCAATGTATAACGGCTTGGGAGAAATCCGGTGGGTCAAGATTCATACATTACACCACCCATATTGTCCCTAACTACAAAATTATGTTCTTCGCTGAAAGAGGAAACCATACTCACACTTACATGCTTGAGCCTGTCCCCTTGTTGGCGATAGGCACTATCGCAGTCATTCGGCTTATCTCCCATTTCCTTCGATGCGAGATGACAAGGCGTTGGGGCAATGGAGAAGAGTCAAATTAATTGTGCACATTATGCTCACTGCAAGTTTGAGAGTCTGAGTACCAGACACTACTAGAGTGCTCAGCTTTTGGTTACATCCAAACTTGCTTCTCTCACATTTTCAGCCATGACTTAGACCTACGAACTTTCCTCTCCCATCCACAATGTGGGCTCTCCATTGCGACTCTCATCACCACAATTTTGGAGCATCAAGAGTCGCTCATCAGCCATACACATACTACATCACATGTAACTTTGGTTCCATAGGTCATATTTGACCTTCGAGGGCGATAATCATCTCTCTCTCTCTCTCTCTCTCTCTCTCTCTCTCTCTCTCTCTCTCTCTCTCTCTCTCTCTCTCTCTCTCGCTCTCCCCATTTCCTTGCAGTCAATAAGTGGGCACTTGGGAAGAACTTACATGGAGTCCTTTGGCTTAAGTAGGAGACGGTGAAAGAACAGAGTGGGAGATTTGGTCAAGAGAGAGAGGATTTGAGGGTCTATGAGAAGGAAAGACATAGTGCAAGGTATCATTTGAACTCATTCCTGAAAGATGCCAAGAAACAACACATGAGTAAATCATTTGCTTATGATCTTGGTCTCATGAAGAAAGGAGCATTAGTCAAGGTGAATAAGGCACTGATGAATGTAGGAGATTGATGTCTATGCAGGTAAGCATCTTGTAATGTTAAGGTTCATTACTATCAAGTTCAACTTGAGAACTAAATTTTTTAAAATTGCTTTAGATGGTTGAATAAAAATTTTTAAACATAAAAAGCGCCAAAAATTTGTATTATTTATTAGATAAGAATAGCCAAAACAACATTTTCATCCCAATGCAACTTGCTTGAATCTTCCAAATGATGAGAAAATGCATACTGATGTTGTTAAGGACAAACAAGAACGTACTCGCCAACATGCTCCTCACTCTACCACCTCCAAATTTACCGATGATTAGGAAGTTCTTGTGAAGCCTACAACTACCAAGTCTAGTGTGCAGGTCTCACAAAGAGATGATTCAGCAACGGCATCTTAGGTGTGAACTTGAATACTTTTGTATCAAAATTAATGATTGATTTCTTCACAAGATGCTAGTTTGATGTTATGTGACTCACCAACAATATGATATTGTGCAGCTTGAGTCACCCAAAGAGTTTGGAGGCTCCCAATAGCAAGCCTTTATAAAGCAAAGAATAGGTTTCATGCATTTTTTTCGTTGCATAAAATTTTTTGTAGCGAAACCAAAGCTTGCGATGAGAAATTGATTTGTTGTGTTAGGGAAAAAGGTGATCTGCATGACCTCCAAAGACATCATTTATTTCATGAGAAGTATAGAAACAAAGATATTGGATGTATTAGATTTGGCAATAGTGATGTAATCATCTGGTAGGTCTCCTAATGCCAGAGTTGGTATATTCATGAGATATTTGCTGTAATTGTTAGGGAAAAAGGTGATCTGCATGACCTCCAAAGACATCATTGATTTCATGAGAAGTCTAGAAACAAAGATACTGGATGTATTAGATTTGGCAATAGAGATGTAATCATTTGGTAGGTCTCCTAATGCCAGAGTTGGTATATTCATGAGATATTTGCTGTAATTGTAAGTTAAGTGTTTTTTGAGTGGAGCTTGAACTTGGTACATACAATCTTTGTAATTTTTTTAGTTACTAATGGCGAACATGTTCAAATTGCACATTATAGTCTAGACAAAACAGAGGAAGAGATGATGAACATTCTATTAAGCAAGCCTCGTCAAACCACATGGTCAATAATGGCCTCAATGTAATTTGTGAGGAGAGGTATGTGAATTCTATGATTAATGCTTCATTTCTGTTCCTTTCCACCAACAGTCCTAATAATGGGCTATCAGATATAATGATTCTCCAGTGGAACTAATTTGGTTGTTTGGCTTGTCTTGCACATGTAATGGCCGATAATAGAGGAGTTTTGTTTTGTATGTAATAGAAATGGACTATGAACTTTGAGAATAGTGGAATTAAGAGAATTAGAGAGAATATTTTTGTGAGACTACTTTGAGAGCATAGAGGGTAAACTTAATTGATGATAGCAACATGAACTTAGTACTTATTTAACTTGGCATAAATGGTACTTTTGCAAGAGAGAGAGTTTAGAAAACATACAACAATTGAGGACCGGATTTATGTGGATCTGGTATCGCCTCTAATAGGAATTTGTATTGTAGATTCCCCCACATCAAGAGAGACTTGGTACAATACAATCTTTGTGTTCCTTGTGACCTAGGTGATGCAATGAAGATGGAAAGCTTCATGCATTAGGAGCATATCATAAACTTAGCAAAAAGAATTAACTATCCCAAGCCTCAGCCCCTAGGCCTCAAACACCTTTGAAGGTGGAGAGAGGAAGCACGGAATGAGGGTAGGGAAGAGGAACAAGAAACATTCCGTAGGAGATAGAAGTAGCTCCTCACTTATCATTGCTCTTCTTGCTAGCATACATAATAGCAGAGTAATGAAGATGGAGAAGATGGCAAGCTTAAGCATTGAAGCATGGCTCTTGGTTGGATTTCCATTCCATAGCGAAGAGTGTTGGTGTAGGCTCTCAACTTCTCTACTAGCTTGGAGAAAGAGATGGAGCTCTTGCTCATTCACATTTTTACTTGTAGTAGCAAAAATCCAAAAAAGCTCCCATAAAAATCTCCCTTGTGGAAAGATCTTTAGGAGGAAGCTTTCGCCCCCCCCTCCCCCCCATCTCTCTCTCTCTCTCTCTCTCTCTTTCTCCATCTCTCTCCATCTCCATCTCCATCTCTCTCTCTCTCTCTCTCTCTCTCTATATATATATATATATATATATATATATATATATATATATATATATAGCACATAAATAGTACATATATTTATATATTTTATATATATATATATATATATATATATATATATATATAACATAAATACTTATTTAAATATTATATATATATATATATATATATGACACACACACGTGTATATATATAGCACATAAATACTTACATTTATATATATACATACATTTTTACATATATATTTGTAAATATGAGATTATGAGAGAGCTAGAGAGAGAGAGAGAGAGAGAGAGACAAAGAGAGAGAGAGAGAGGAGGGAGAAAGCTCCCTCCAAAATCCCACTCTCCTTAGGCCTTTCTAAGGGAGCTTTTCTTTTATTTTTGCTATTGCAAGTAAAAATTAGGAAAAAAGATTCTTAAAAAGTGCCCTCAAAAAGCTCTCTCCAATCCACTACTCATAGGCCATTTCCATTACATTGGTATCAGAGCATTTGGTTTCTCTTTTCTTGCTTAAGAAGAGAGGTCCTTAAGTAGACTATTATGGTTATGGTTGATTTTGTTAATTATATTAGGGCAAGTAGGATTGGGATCTATTATTGGTTTTGTTGAGCCCACTATGTGGGATATGGTGCACACCTCGGAAACTTTGGTCCTAATAATGGAGTCTTTTTAGACTTGGCCATTATTGAGTGTAATGTACCCAACATTTTTCAATAAAAGTATTCATTTACTTTACAAATATTTAGAGTTTAAATTTTATTAAGTCAAAGAGTATTCTAATGGAATGATCGGATCGAAAATCAAACTCTAAAACTATTAATTATGATGCTCATTCACTTCAAAACAATAGGTTGATGGGAAACTTAGGTCTCAAGACTATATCTAAAGATAAGAGTTAACCATTTAGGAAAAAGAGAATAAAGGAAGGCCATTTATCAAGTCGCTCCAATCTTCTCGAGGTTGGGGACCTCACAATTGGTATCAGAGCCTTAGGTCTAAAGTTTGGTTTCTAAACCTTCTTTACTATTCTTGGTCTTGATTGCATGAATACTTGCTTTTAACAATGTTACCCTATCTATTTTGTAGCACAAGTTTATGTACACCGACTGTTTAACTATCTTTAAGGCAATATATCACACTACTTGTCAATCACCAATATTTGAATTTTGTGAGAATGTGTTCCAAATTCTTGACAAGGTTTTTGCACCTCACATCAATTTTGACCCACCAAGTACATGGTCATATACAAGTCATTGGGTTCGTGGAACAACCTTTTCTATCCGAGCATGTCACATTGAATACTTGGAGGTTGACCTACATCGAATCAAGTGGGCTGAAGAATTGAAGCTGGTTTCGTACTTTCAATTTTACGAAGCACCGTTGACTGTCATGGCCCCAGATGGAGTCACAATTCGTAATTGATGGGTTTATGACAAAGTGACATCAATTATCCCTGCCAATTGAGTTGTTATCGACACCCACACTTGACCGACCTTCAAGGAAAAAGTTTTTATTGGCTACCCCGAGCTTCCTCTTGTGTTTCGTTGCTTACACCCACGTCATCAACCACGAATCTTTTATGACATGTCAGCTGATGTGTATTACAACTATGGTTGAAACCTCTATTATATATATTCTCATGGAGAGATCTTTTGTAGACCTCTATATGGCTTTTTGATAAGTTTATGAATAGTAATGTTTTGCTTCAAAAGATTGTTGACTGCTTAAGTCATTTGATTGAGTTGTTTTTCTTCAAAAAAACTGTATGACTGCTTTAGTCGTGTGATTGAAAAAAGTCATGATTGGTTAAGTCACGTGATTAAGTTTTGATGGACCGAATAAGTCAAAATTGATTAAGTCATATAGTTAAGTTTTAATAGACACTGGATAAGTCATGATTGGTAAAGTCATGTGGTTGAACCTTTAGTGGACTAGATAAGTCTAAGTCTAGAAAATACCCTAGTGTTTTTGGTTATTATGAATATTAACATTAATATATGCATATACTCAGGAGAACCATCAAATCACTCCTATAATGGAAAGCTCTCAGAACAATGCTATCTATACGGAGATTCAGGGGAAGAAGTTATTTGCTGAAGCAAATGTAACCACCTTCTTTTAGAGGCGAGGGTGTTGATATTAAGTTATGTATGATTACATCTTGGCTATAAAGACCACACCTGCAAACCAAGCGATGCTAGGGATGTTTCGACTCTCCGGTGAAGTAAACTTATGGTGGAAAAAATATTGTCGCGACATGGGAGTATTGGAGAACTCCCAGAGTTTGAGTGAAATTAAATAGGCAGTGAAGGAAAGATGCTTACCTCCTGCCCATGAAGCATTGAAGATGAATGAGTTCTTTACCTTGAAATGATACAAATTATTCTTGGAAGAGTACTACTCAAAGTTTGTAAGGCTTAGGCGTTATGCTCTGCCAATGACCATAGAACAGCAGGTAGCCCATTTCTGTCAAGGTTTAAGAGAACCAATGAGCTCGTGACGATTAGAAGCCATGAAATCTACTACTGTGCAAGATGCTATACTACGAGCTAAGCCCTTAATGAAGGAGCAAGGGATTAGAAGGAGAGTTGAATAAAATCAAAGTTTTAACGATGCTAGATGACCAATAAGGCTTGCCAATAATAATGGACAACCACAAAGAGCTTATGCTGCTAATGCTCAAAATCCTTCACGCTTGGATGTTTGATGCTTTGAATGTGGAGAATTGGGTCATTATCGGAACAGATGTCCACGTCTGACTAATAGAGCAGCAACAACAACTGAAGTAGATCAAAGACACAACTTTTGGACAAAAAAATGGATGAGGTAGAGGGAGAGGAAGAGCAGTCAAAGCCTTTGGAAGAGGACAAGGTAGGAATGCACATGCACATGCAGTCATGGGAGATCCTATCCTTGGTGAAGAAGAAGAGAGAGCAAGAATTTATGCAGCTTTGACAACCCTCGAGCTTAAAGACAATTCATTGTTATTCAAACACAAGCAACCCATCAAGGTAAACCTTTTAATCTCCTCATGGATTGTGGTAGTACTCATTCTTTTCTATCCTCGAAATGATTGCTGTTAGAAGCTGGACACACACCACGGAAACTGACTACTCAAAAGATTATCATTTTTTGTAATTATTCATTTATTGAGGAAACCTGATTTTTCACTTTGTAAATATTGGGGCTTACAGAAGTTTCCAGATTGTATCCCAGTTTTGATAGTTAGATTGAGTAGATGGTTGATTTGGAACTTTAGGGTTTGAGAATTGTAAGGTATTTATACCACTTTTTGACCTTAATGAAAAAAACCTTTTGTCATTTTTAAAAAGAAGTTTTTGAAGTCTGTGAGTGAGCGTACTGTGTACGAGAGAGAGTGTGAGCTTCATCTTGATGCTACGTGTGCACCGGTGGTCGGAATCGAGTGCGAAGAAGTGCAGTGTTGCCCCCGACGAGAGCTACGCGCCGATACCCACGTTGCGCGCATATGGTCAGGTTTTGCGAGCTCCTTCTACGAGCTTCCTCTGGTGATTGGGTGAGCATACGTTGTCCAATTTTGCATTGCAGCATATCCACGCGTTCACATTGAGTAGAGATACGCATTAGGCACTTTAGATTTTGGAAACTAATACTTGCAAATTTCGGCCAGACATCCTACGTGATTTTGCACTGGGTGTTTTGGGTTGGGATTTTGGTTCATAGACCTTAGGGAGAGCGACCTATTGGTGATAGTAGGGTCTCCTTCAAGTTCTGTGGTGTTTCCAGATTGTTTGATGAGTGTTCGGCTCTAGACAACGTCGTAGGAAGTTTCCTCTTATGCACTCTTGAAGGCTGTGACTTAGACAATTGGTAGAGACCTCTGTAGGAATTAGTTAGGAGTCGGTCGAGTGTAGGTTGACACCTTATGCTTGCTTCCACGCGGTAAAAGGTCGAGCTCCGTCCTTAGCTGACAAATCTTGTTAGGTGAGTTCTCGCTATGCTGACGTCTGTCACGGCGTATCCGTCCAACATTGGCGCCGTTGCCGGGGACGAAAATCTTAGGTAGGTGACCGAGACTAGTCCATGAGAATAGGGATTTTTGGCTTGCCAAGAGTCTCATTTTACATTTAGAGAGTACCAGAGGGTGGAGGACTCTCTAAGTCTTAGAGGGAGTCGAGGAAGCGTGTGTCTGGCCTAGATCCTTCGACTCAGGTAGGTTTAGGTAGACTAAGATAGTTTTAGATATTAGTTGAGTTCTTGAGTAGGAGTTGGAGTGGTAGAAGCGGTGAGAGGAGAGCTTAAGAGTCCGGAGAGGCCAGAAAGAAATCAAAACACCATTATCACCATTTCACATGATGAGTAGGAGTAGAGTAAGTAGGACATCATGATTAAGGATCTAGAGCACTTCATGCATGTATACTTGCTTGGTAAATTCATCACAAGTTTGTAAAAGACGCAAAAAGACACAAAAGCTTGATTGAAAGCCTAAGTGAAGTCCAAAAGTTACTATGAGTGTTTCTAATAGAGTTGCAGAGCATCATGAGCATTTCTGTCAGGAAAAAAATAATTTCAAGCCAGGAGACATCCTACGCGTAGGATGTCTACAGGTTAATCTGGTGGGAATTTTGGGATTTTGAGTTGACGAGTGTGTTCAGAAGGTGGGGTTTACCCTATTTTCAACTGGAAAGTGGAAATTTGACCATATCTTGATAGGATAAGGCCAGATAGAGTGAAATTGCCAGACATCCTACCCAAATTGTGCCAAAGCATTATTTTAAGACCAAAACCATAAGATGGCTGCATGAGCATGACTTGCATAATATATTGAGTGACTGAGAGGGGTTTTCATCTCATTTGGGTGAGAAAATTGGGTTCAAAGCGGACTTTAGCACTTTTGACTGAAAAAGGGAAGAACAGCTAAAATTGGGGACTTTTGAAATCCAAACCAAAATCTAAGCATACCATTGGGGTGCTGACATCAAGGGGAAGCTATGGGTCAAGTTTGGGGTCAAACAGGCCAAAAAGAAATCCTACGCGTAGGATGTCTTCTGTGTGATTTTTATACTCCAAACCAAATTTTGAGCAAACCAAAGTGATCAGTGCTCAAGGGGAGCCTGTGTTTTGAATTTGAAGCCATTCTGGGCAAAAAGACATCCTACGCGTAGGATGTCTAGAGCAAGAAATTGAAGCCAGATCTTGACAGTGGGCATAGCAAGGTGTTGAATAGCCCGAGGCAAGCCCCCTAGTCAATTTTGGTCCAAATGGGAGTTGATTAGACTTATCAATATCAGCAACAGGCTGTCGGAACAGATTTCTGATCCATTGACCAGCTTATAGGTGTCCAAATCAAAAAGTAAAAACAACTGTGGACTTAGCACATCAAGGGGAATCAATAGTGCAAAAATCCAGGCAAAACAAAGCAAGAGACATCTTACGCGTAGGATGTCTCCTGAGGCCTACTGAAGAGAAAATTCGACTGGGCTTAGATAGTGAGATTCCATTTGGCTTAAGTGTTCCAGAACTTCTTTCAGAAGTGAATTTGGACCTTGTTTGTCCATTTGACGGAGCAAAGAATGAATTTAGACTTTTTCACGTAAATTGACCAACATCCAAGGGAAGTACAGTTCTAGAATAGCTGACCTAATCCAGAACATCAACAGTATATAAAATACAGTAGTGGTTGAGATTAACTCTCCAGTTATACCAATCATTACTAAGATAACCTCTAGAAGATAAATGCTTTGATTCGATTGCCGAAATTAAACGCTTGTGTACAGGTATATTCAGTAGGCAAAGCAAGAAGTTGTGCGGAGACTGATCCTTTTCCAGGTGCGTGGTTGGATTTGTGATAAATTGCATTGATAAGTTTGATGAATTTAAGATCAGGAAGATACATTTTTAGAAACCAGAAGGTGGCAGGTAACCAAGGTAGCTTAGTGTCCACCGAGGAGAGTGTAACTCAGGCAAATCTAGATCCACTAGTGCCGATTATTGAGGAAGGTAGTGATACTGACACTTCGTCAGACAAATCTTTCTTCATGATGGGTAGTCAACAGCCAGGAGGTTTCACCTATGATGGACCAATGCCAGGAGGAAGCACCTCCCTAAATCCTTTGAATGATTCCAAGCTCACTGTGATCTTCTTAGAGGGCACAAACTCGAGGGGAGCCCTAGTCTATTCTGACTATCGAGGACGCAAGTGCATTTGTATCGAAGAGAGTCCGGCTTAGAGATTGGAGATAATTCGAGTCTATGATGATGGAGATATATTCTGGGATGAAAAGAAGAACCACTATATGATAGTTAGTAACCCTGAAGATTACAACAGATACGGAGATAACGTGGCGAAAGGGAAAATGGTGTCAGAAGCTCAAGAACCGCCACTAAACATTGATCGACCCGGAGCTATTTTTATGTATGAAGAAAACAACCAGGGTTCCAACTTATAATGAGAACATGGGAATCTACAAGCATGAGAGTGAGGGTATAGTCGCTTACTTTCGCAGCAAAGAACCATACTTAAACGAATTAAGCAAAGACAAGGTTCTTTACTTATTCTCTTATGAAACTGCTATGGGGAAGGGTATAGTTTTTGTTGATAGATACGGGCAAGGATACCAACGTATCAACAGGTCCAGGAGCATCAACATATGCCCTTGAGGAAGTGCCAAGAGCCACCTACACCCCAAGCAAGTCGAAAAATCCCTTTTCTGAAGAGTATGACGCTACCTCACATTCTACCCGAATGTCGTAGATATTCAACAACTAAAACCAACCAGCAAACCAGCCATCATTGCAAGCATGGCTTCGACAGAGTGCAACATTGGAACAAGACAGAGCCCGAGATGGTTATCAAGCCGCACGAGGGCTAAGGGATTTGCAAGAACTACCACTCTATTCAAGGTATCAAGGAGAGAGTAAGCCAAAGACTCAAGGGTCAACAGAGCCTGAAGGGCCACCCATAGAACGAGTTCGAAGAGATGAACCATCTCTGGCGAGAATTGTTAGAAATTATGGCCTAGGAGCACCACTGGGGGAGGAACCAGCCTATTACAGAAGACCTGAGGAGGTATATCGTTTAGGACGTGGAGATCCAATGATGAGGTTTGTAGACCATCGTAGAATTAGACCTTCTCAAGTGCAAAAATGGGTAAACAAGAAATATACAGGAAACAGAGACCCAAGATATCATGTAGCCGCCTTTGTGCGCGTAATTAGAGCTGAAGAGGTGTTAGACTTCTCTACCCAATTTGCAGGGTTTGGACCAACCCTAGAGGATGACGCTGCTACTTGGTTTGACTCTGTAGAGTGTAGAGACTTTGAGTCTATGGGGGATAGCTCATACTACCGTCTCACAAATCCATAAATTCAAACAGAAAGATGGGAAATCTGTACGGAAGGCAGCTCTAAGACTAAAAAGATATGTTAAGTTCTCTCCTGTGGAAGAACTGCCAACTCAGTCCAGACTTATGCTTATATTCATCCAAGGACTAAGGAATGCGGATCTCCAGAAAGAATTACATATGGAGAGGAGCACGACGCTGAATGAGTTGACTAAGGAGGCTCTTTACCTTGTGGACAATTATGCGGTCTACAAAGAGGGGGAGTTCAAGGACCTTGATGACTATTCATCTTCACAACAAAGTGGAAGCAAGTCTTCTAAGACAGCACCGAAAGGAGAAGTATCTCTAAACCAAGAGCTGCTTGTAGATGAAGTGCTAAAAAAGATTAACTTGTACACCAACTAAACAACCCAAGTGGTGTGCTATTGAACAAAAATGGACAAACCATGGGACCGAGGAATGTTATTATAACAAGGGATATGTGAGAGAGAGACCTTACGCTTCCCAAGCTCAGGTAGCTTCTCCTCAAGTTCCACCCATGCCTAGGTATCAAGCAGGTAACCTACCAGGACCTGTAGGTGTAGAAAGACCACAACCGGTGTTTGGGCAACAACCACCCCTACCAGGATTACGACCAGTCGGTATAAGATACACACCAACCGTAACCGAATCAGAGATAAGGCTTTGATGCCTATGCATGCACATTATGAAGATCCCAATGGATATGCGAAAACTCTGTCTATTATCCACCGGAAGAACCCTCGACACCAGAACTATGGAGCATGATAGGAAGTACAAGACCACCAACTGCTGCACATGCAACAGGAGAAGGAAGATATAGCTTAGATGAATGAACATTTTTGTCCATAGCCAACGGAGGCATGGGCGGACAGAGACATGCATACAAACAAAGGGGAGCTCAAGGAGCACCTCAACAACCCAAGGGACCCTGCTACAAGTGTGGTGGAGACCATTGGCTAAGAGACTGTCCTCATGATGAAATCATTAGAGTAAACGCATATTGCACCGAGTGTGGATTTACTCATCTGATTCCCAATTGCCCTAAAAACTCGAGCAAAGGAGCAAAAACCACCTTGAACATGCTAAAAACAGTACCTTCCAGTGGAGGGTCGGAAAATGAAACAATCATACCTATTCATGCGGTAACACGAGCCCAAGCTCAAAGAACGACGAATGAACCCATAATTGAAGAGCCAAAAACTGATGCCCAAAGTTCAGAAACAAAAAATCAGAGAAGCACTTGGAAAGCTAGAAAGACACGTGTGAAAGCCAGGAAAGAACGAGAGCAAACAGCTCTATCCGAGGAGTTGAAACATACAAAGGATAGATTAGAGCGGTTAGAGGATCTAGCTAGCTTAAGTCCACACACCACATTAACCATAGCACCCAAGGAAATAGCAGAGCCCAAAAGTGCAGGATCAGGATGATCTGTACTGGCAGACAAGGTAAATGAGCAGTTGGATGCGCTTCTAAAAGCTTATGAAGCTAGACTAAAAAAGAACCAAACCCAAGAGCAAAGGTGGATGACTTATCCATATGCACAAATAGAAAAAAAAAGGTTGGAAATGTGTAAAAAGATGATTGAAACAGCTCAATCACTGATGGAAGAACCGCTTGGTAAACCTGCAAATTTGCATGAACCACCAGCTTCAACCCCTATCCAACCAACTTTAGAGGAACAAGTAGAAACAAAGAAAAGACTCACTAATGCCTATAAGTCCAGAGGAGAATCTATCATAGTGCCAAATACAGCAGATGAGGCAAGTGACGGGTTCCAGCCTAAAACATTGACAGAAATGGGTAAGGACTGTAACGGTCTAGACGATCTATGGAAGAAAATCTGTGAGGCCAACGAAGCTAACAGGATGAGTAACCACATGAATAGCACGAGAAAAGAGAAGAATGTGATCTTACCTCCTATTGAAGAATTTTAGGCAAGGTCACAAATGAACTTTGAGATACATTCACAAGGGGGAGACCAGGGATCACTTAGTTCGGGGCACAGCCAACCAGACTCGCTGAAAACATTACCCTCTTACCTATGAGAGTATGAAAGCCAAGTTTGAAGTGAGAGCAATCCCATCTCAAAGACTTTCTTCTAACAAAGTGATGGATTCACAAGGATTGATTGAGTTATTTTCCACCTCGGTGGCATGCACAATCACATTAGCAGAACTCCTAAGGTTACGACCAAACATGTGGACCACTGTAGATAAATTCCTAGAAAAATTTGGAGTGAAAGACCCCACCTTGAGGCTATAGGAAGGGATCAAGGAGTTGGACAGGCCTCAACTAAACACTAGGCCAGTACCATTAAATAAGGTTGGAGAGTATTGCGAGGGAGAAGATGGAAACACCCCGCTACCAGTTTCTTGACAATGGAGCGGGAGTTTCTATCGCCACCAAGGAAATCTGGAAAAAATGGGAAAAACCAGCTTTAAGAGCTACCAGAATGAAATTGCAATTGGCACATGGGTTCATGGAGAAGCCTCTAGGACTCTTAGAAAAAGTGATTGTCACTTCGTGTGGAATCGAGTATGAGCATACATTTGCAATAGTCGATTTTGACAAAAAGAACAATTATGAGATCATCTTGGGAAGACCATTCATGGGACAATTGAAGATGGTCCGAGATTGGGGTTACGACCACATATACCTCAGACGTGGCGAGACAACAACTACAATACACCTGAAAGACCATAGTTACAAAGATGTGAACCAAACACCTCTGGAAGATTTTGATTCAGCTACAATAGAAGGATCGTAACTCCCGGCATGGTTAGGGCAACAAAAAGAGCTATGGATGTGCGGAGCTTCACATTGTGGAAGCTTAAGAAGAGAGGAATGCGTTTTAGAAAGAACGATTGAGGACAAGGAGTATATTCTGAACTTTCCCTGAAGATGCTTTGGAACCTCTAGAATGGGAACACATACTAGCAACATTGGATGTTTGTACCATTACAGATAGTCCAACAACAAAATTTTGCGATAAGGATGGCTATGATGTGCTACCCTACTACATGGTAAGCATTATACCAGGAGAAGATGAGACGATAGAACCACGAGAACAAGAAGAGTTTTATAACTCCTCTGAACATCTGGAAGTAAATGATGATGCAGATAATGAGTGTTCAGACACCTCAAGTGAGCGTGGAAGGAAAATCAAGAATATCAAGTTTTATGACTTTGCTAATCAGCACCCTAGACGCCAAAAACGCTATAGGAGGAAATGAACAGGAAACAAATTAAGAGAGAACCTGATGCCCAGGATAAAAGGTAAAACTCACTATTTGATGCTTGTAAAAGCAGAGGATTGTGTAAAAGATCAAATATCAGGAAGATTCTCAAAAGATCGAAGGGAAAGAACGAGAGAGGAAATAAAACAGGTACGAAAAGCTAAAACAGAAACAAAATCACAAAAATCTCAAAAATAAAAAAAAGAAACAACAAAGGACCCAGAGTGGACCAAACTAAAGTGTAAACAGAAATACGAAGAACTGAAATGGTCTTTACGTGAGATATGGACTACTGAAGAAGATAGTGATGGTAAAGGGGAGTCAGAGAAAGGAAACATGAATGTACCATCACACTATCGGAAATTTACCATCCAGGACAGAAAAATCATTATGACACCACCAGTCAGGGAAAGAACCAACCAAGAATCTTATGATGGGCCAGAAAATGCAAAAAGGATAGACCTCGCGGAACCAGGTGAAAAGCCTCACCCGATCTATATAGCAAACGATTTAGAGCCTGAAGAAGAAGAACGGCTAACACAACTTCTTAAGAAATATAAAGATGTGTTTGCATGGTCCTATAAAGACCTCAAAGGAGTTGATCCATCGATCTGCCAACATACAATTCCTTTGAAATCAGATGCAAAACCTAGCTAACAACGTCCTTATACATACAATGATACCTTTGCTAAACGAATCAAAGAAGAGATTAATAAGCTGATGGAAGCTGAATTCATCTATGAAATTGAACATACAGATTGGTTGTCACACATTGTGGTAGTTCCCAAAACGAACGGAAAACTGCGAGTGTGTGTAAACCTCAAAAAGGTAAATGCAGCCACCATAAGGGATAATTATCCCTTCCCAATCACAGAACATGTACTTGAGTGGGTGGTTGGAAAACGGGCTTATTCCTTTTTGGATGGGTTTTTAGGATACAACCAACTGGCAATTGCAAGGGAGGATCAACACAAAATGGCGTTTGCCACAGAATGGGGAATTCATGCGTATCGAGTTATGCCGTTTGGCTTAACTAATGCCCCAGCTACCTTCCAAAGGTTAATGACGCACGCGTTCAAAGAATACTTGAGAATATTCTTAGAACTATACATGGATGATCTTTGTATACACTCTCTTCTATGAGGAACATATTGACCATTTGCAAAAGGTCTTTGAAAAATGCAGAATATATCGAATCTGCCTTAATCCGGAAAAGTGTATCTTTATGGTTAAGCAAGGCCGCATCTTAGGACACATTGTCTCAAGAAATGGCATAACCACTGACCTAGACAAAGTCAAAGTCATAGTAGACCTACCTAGGCCTACTAATGCGAAACAAGTACAATCCTTCATAGGACACTGCGGATATTATTGAAGATTCATATACATGTATGCGGTCATCGCACAACCTTTGTATCATTTGCTGGTCAATTTCTATTGGACCAAGGAGTGTGAAACTTCATTCCAAAAGCTGAAGGAAAACCTTATATTAGCCCCTTTGCTTAAAGCACCAGATTGGGAAAAGATATTCCATGTTCACATTGATGCTTCTGCATATGCAATCGAAAGTATTCTGGCTCAACCTAGAGACGGAACAATGGATTTTCCAGTTTGTTATGCAAGCCGACAGTTAAACAGTGCAGAAAAGAACTACACAACCACCAAACGAGAAGGGTTAGGAATGATTTATGCTGTAAAGAAATTTTGGCATTATTTGCTCGCAAACAAATTTTTGTTCTTCACAGATCATCAAGCTCTTTTGTATCTGGTAAATAAACCATGCAATATAGGGAGAATTGTACGTTGGTTTATTATATTGCTAGAGTTGGATTTCACAGAGGTGGTAAAAAAGGGTAAAACCCATCTACGAGCGGATCATCTTACACGGATACACAACGGGGAAGCTTCTGAAGGAGTAGATGATGACATACCAGATGCTTATCTTTTCAATATTGAAATGATACCCAAATGGTCTTAGGAAATTGTTAGCATTCTTTTCTTTGGAAGTAGGTTTGATAATACGGAATACAGATCAAAATAGCAAACAATTCAACAAACAAAAAACAGCCAGTTGATAGCAGGACGACTGTATCATCTAGGATCGGACCAAATCCTACGATTATGTATAAATCCCAAAGAATTCGAGTGCTACCTTGAAGAAGCACATGTCTAGGATTGTGCTTTTCATTGTTCAACAGTGAAAACACACCAGAGACTGAACAGTTGGGGATTTATTGGCCAACTATGTATGCATACACCCATTCTTATGTTACCAATTGTATTATATGTAGTGCCAAACGACCAGTGGATCACGCGACATTGTTTCAGGTAAACATTGCATCTGCATGGAGTCAATATATCATTGATTTCTTAACCACCAGGACATTTCCTGAGAACATAACAAGAGCACGGAAAAAAGCTATAGAGTTGGAAGCTCGTGACTTTCAGTTAATTGGGAACCAACTCTATAAGCGAGGAAAGGACAATCAACTTAGAATCTGTGCAAGTGAAAGCGAATACCTACTGATTCTAGAACATGCACATAGCGGAATAAGTGGAGGCCATTTTTTGGGCAATAAGACGATAAAAATTCTCTTAATCGCAGGAATATGGTGGCCTACATTGCATATGGATGTTGAAGAGTTTGTAAAGCATTGTGACACATGTCAGCGCACCAAGGTGCCGATAAAGAGAGATGAGATGCCACTACGGCCAATGATGGGAGCAAGAGCATTTGCAAAATGGGGCATTGATTTTGTGGGACCTATCTCACCCCCTTCATATCGCACCCATACCCAATATATCATTGTGGCTACGAACTATCTCACAAAATGGGTGGAAGCCAAGGCAACGCAAAAAGCAGATGCATGAACCATTGCACAATTTTTGTATGAGAATGTTTTTGTACGATATGGTTTACCAATAGAAATTGTTAGTGATCGTGGGACACATTTTCTTAATGAAGTCATTGAATATTTGCTAGAGGAATTCATGGTCATACATAGGAAATCTGCTCCATACCATCCACAGGCAAATGGACAAGCTGAGGCCACAAATAAAACACTATGCACGGTTCTCACTAAAATCGTGTCAGAGTCAAGAATAGATTGGGATCAACAACTACACTCAACCCTATGGGCATACAGAGTATCTTACAAAACATTGATAGGAACAACACCGTACAACATGGTGTATGGCCTAAATGCTATACTACCCATAGAGTTTTTGATTCCAACTCTACGAGTAGCGAAACACTTAGAATGGACAGGGCATGAGCTCTCTTCAATAATAGATGATCTTGAAAAGCTAGATGAACTCCGCTTGAGAGTTGTAGCTTCAATCTATGTTAAAAAGAGAAGACAAAAAGAGTTTTTTGACAAGCATGTGCGCACTAAAGAGTTCAAAACAGGTGATTATGTACTTGTTTATAATTTGAAGCAACATGCCAAGAAACTTAAAAAGCGAGGGATGGGACCCTTTGTGATTAGTGATCTATCACAAAGAGGAGCTTTCAAGCTTGCTACATTAGCAGGTGAAGAAATGTTGAACTGGATTAGTGGATGTCGACTGAAGAAATATTATTTACCACTCACACAAGATATGCTTCAACAAATTCATCAAGGAAAACAACGAATGAAGGAAAACCAGAGAGTACAAGAAGAAGCTCAAGCAAAAGCAAAAGAACGCATTGCAAAACGAAGACTTCTGTGACAAGAACAAAGTGGAGCACCATTGCGAATCAATGCCATTCGACTAACGAAGTTAGATGAAAACACAGTATAGCCAATAATTGTAGTCAAACTGGGTAGCAATCAAGTTGAATCGACGGCATTGCTTGATTCTGGAGCTCAAGAAAATTTGATCTCTTACGGATTATACCAACAACTTAAATCCATAGGTCAACTTCATCCTACTCCTCAAGTGCTGGAAAGTAGTACATCACACTCGTTGACAATATTGGGCTGGACTATATTGCATGTACAAGTACATCAATATATTTACCCACACAAATTTTATGTAGTCGAGGATGAAAGCACACAACACACAATGTTGTTAGGACAACCTTGGCAAAAAGAGTAAAATGTGGAGATAGATTGGAATGCGAATGCAGTCAAAATACAGCATGCACAAGAACAACAGGTAATAGCCTTTGCTTAGCAATACCAGAATAATCAGCTCCAAGCAATGCAATCACTGGAAAAAGAGCCAAAATCAAGAGTGCCACCAAAGAACAAAATGATACCCAAGGCTAACAAACAGGTAAAAGCCAACCATGCTAACTACATACATACAAAGTCATCGACCGCAGTGCAAGATCTAGGTTACCAAAACAAGGGAAACAAGTATGGATGCGGAAGGATAGAAATGACATGGTAGACCAAAAACAATACAACGGAAGAATTCAACCGAAGCAGATAGTTCAACCAAAAACCAAGGGCATAAAACAAATATGGATCCCAAAGAAAATGCTCAGCAATAACCCAAATGTTACTTGCATTTGGATACCAAAACAAAAGCAAAAGGAACTCCCTTCAGTACAAGCAACAACGGAAGGCAGACAGCTGCATTTGAAAAAGGACAACCGACTTATGTGTATGCCAATCAACAACAAAACAGTGGCAACACAGGAAGTAGCAAAACACCTACAAAAACCGGCAAAAACAAGCTACCAATGGAAAGCAAAAGAAATACGGTTCACAGCCATTTAGGCCAAGCCACTCCTCTCCATAGAAACAAGTATGGCTATATCAACAGTAGCGGCAAAGCGACCGCCTTTTACAAAAAAGACAATTAAACAGAGAGCAGTAGAGTTATAGATGTTACTTGCAAAGAAAACAGGAAACCTCGACGGCGAATGCCAATAAGCATCTTGCTTATTCCCTTCTCTTGCACATCATTAAATTTTCCATGCATTGACCGAGTATGCATAAAGTAGGGCCACATTAATCGGCCAAGCATTAGCACAAATTTTTCAACCTATGCACGGCACATACTCCGTGGCGATACCTTGTCGTCCGGGAGGACTCCGGCTAGGAGGGGGGGAGGCATTCTCAAATGCAGAACCAATAGCAGAAAGAGCAAAAAAAGGGCATGATTTTTGACTATTTTAAGGGTTGTTGTTTGATTGCAAATTTTTCTTGACTAACCAAGTACATATGCCCTCATATAGCATGTATCTATAGGTATATTGGGCCAAACGCCAAATCAAGCCTCTAGGTGTGTGTATATAAGTAGAAATAGCCATTTTTCGGGTAAAATATTGGTAAAACGGAGAAATCCGGCCATAAAAATTGCATGTGAGTGTATATAATGTTTTGAGGTGATGTTTGTGATTTATTATGATTTTTGGGGATTTTCTGGGTTTGATTTGCTATTTTCCTTTTAACATTGCTAATTTTTAGCAGAAAAACTTCAAAAATACAAAAAGCAGGTGAAAAACGATCGTAATGAAAAAAAAAAAATGGAGATGATCAGTGACTATAGGACAACCTATGGTACAGTGGGGGTGCAATTATGAGACTGGAGCGGAAAGCGTGTTTTGGCTTGATTTTGACCGAAATGCCAAATTTCTGGTAAACAGAGCAAATGGAGTCCAAATCAAGAAATTTTTGAGCCTTAACCGCATCTCGCAAGAAGTTGGGAGCACATGTCAAATTTCATGAAAAGTGGTTCGGGGACTCCCATTATAAGATTTTTTCACTTCATTTTTAACTCATTTTCACTATTGACCTTTTGGAGAGAGCTTCTGCCACCTAGAGCGAACGGACCTTCTAGCAGCTTCTACGACGCGCATGACTACCAGACGGGCTTCAGACATGAGAGGTAGGCTCACCACCTTGAGCTTTTCGCGCATGTTTGTCGGTTTGTCGCAAAAACTATCGTAGGGTTCACACACAAAGCGGGCGGTAGAGACCTACAAGTAGAGGCAGCGACCTAATGGCTGACCCAAAAGCAACGAAACTTCATCGGCAGCTTACCCTAGCATAGGAGACCAGTCTTGGATGTCCAAAGGCAGTAGAAAGCCATCGGGAAAAACCCTAATTCCTAGAATCCCGCAAGAGGCCACCAAATGGGAAATCGGCGAAAAGGCGCCCAAATGCTACCAAAATTCATGGGTAGGAGCATCTCAACATGCTCGACAAGTCCATGTGGCCCACATGACCAAAAAGTGACCCGAAGCGGCACTAAACTTCAGAAATGACATCTGACACACAAAGCGTCAAATAGCTCTCGCGGCTAAACCGCATGCCCGTTTGCCACCAAACTTCACGAGCAACTTTCCTAAACCATCAACAACCAAGTCCTATGGTGGTAGACCACCACAAATCATCGAAGATATGTAAACGCAACCACGGGTGCTTCTAGAGTGACAAATTGCCAAATGAAGCTCCGGTGAAGCCAAAGCCGACAAAAACCATACGGCAAGGATCCCCAAGGGATCGGGAAGCTATGGAGAACAACATCAAGAAATTTCATCGCCAAAAAGCACTCCAAAAGTCAAAAAACGGCTCGGAGGCTCTAAAGTCCACATAGGGAGTTACTTTCTATCCATTTGACTTTTTTGTTGAAATTAAGATTAAAAGGGACTCAGGGGGACCAAGGGCAAGCACTAGTGACAAGATCCATGAAAAAATCATCAAGAGACATCCTACGCGTAGGATGTCTCAAGGGAATTTCTAGGCACAGATCCCAACATTTTTCATCACACACATTTTTTGAATGACCTTCACATGCTAGCCATCAAGTTTCATCACATTTGGACCAAAATTGACCTCATATGCATGAAAAAAAATGCAAAGTTAGGGCATAGAGGAAATAATGGGCCATAGACCTACCAAATCTTGTCCAAATCACATGAAACTTGCACAACACATTCACAAGCACATAACCAACCAATCTGTGTGGTCAGAAGCAAAAATCGATGAAATAGACATCCTACGCGTAGGATGTCTATTTGACATTTTTGGCCTACAGGGGATGTTTGTCCATTCCAGATCCAATCACATCATCATCAAGAGCTCATATACCAATTTTGAAGCCATTCTAATCATATTTGACCCCCAACACCTTCAAGATACACTTTTTGAGCCCAAAAACACTACACAGGCTCTTACAAGCATCAATCCTTGTGCAAATCCAAATCCAAGAGCATAGCCATGTTCCCTAGGCCAAGGACTACCCACAGAACAAATCCCATGCCATTTTAAGACCTATTTAGGAGTTTTGGGAATTATTCAAGTCCCATTTCTTATAATGCTATTAAAAAACTTAGTATTTTTGTGTAGTTTTAGCTATCATCTATTCACGGTTACACTCTATGTTTCATATACCCCTTAAAACATATCTATAGGGATATGTGTATTTATATACATACTTATATGCATCAACTACAATGACATCAAAAGAATGAGGGAAGCATGGCACTAACTCAATTTGCATTATACTACATTATTCATGTAGAAAAAGTTCTTTGAATCAGTAGCTCAGATTTGAAACATTAACATTAAAGAATTGGCTATATCAACACTCATAAAAAGAATACAATAATCAAAAACAAATTTTAGAATTGAAGGGACCTCAAAATAGTGTGGTGTTTAGAAACACCAAGATAAAAAATAAAATCCAATTTACATATTTACATGGATCCAAGTATTGTACAACTCATCTGAGGAAATGATACTATGTCAAGAGGCTCAATGACTATAAATACATCATTAAACTTTGCGTTTTCTCATGTATTGCTCCAATACGTACAAGGTTTCTCTATCACAAGCTGCTTCATTTACCAACATATTGCAAGTATACTCTCGTTTGTCCCTTGCATAGATCCAACCAAGTAACCATGCAATGATTTTTCTCTCCAAAAAACTTTCAAGCTCTTCATTTGATTGATTCCACATTTTTGGAAAAATCAAGTAGGTTCCAGGCATATTCCACATTACACTGTAAAGGGCCTCCTAAAAAATTAAGGTATTATTTCCATTCAGATCATGAAAAATTCTCCATGCTACATCCAAGTTCTTGTGGTATACAAATCGATATCCAATTAGAAGATCTGTCTTTTGGCATGCTGCCTGTCCTGCTATCACATTAAACTTTTGATGGTGTTGTGGAAAGCATAACTCAAGAATTGGACGAGTCCTTTGCAATCTATTAGTGCTCCAAATCCACACCTCAAACCATCGCATGCAAAAATCAAGGAAAGTGAATGCATCTTTGCGAATAAAATGCCACACATTTGTACTCTCTTCAACGAGATGCATATGTTTTCCCCAATCTGGGCATACATCACCATGTTGCATTTCAATGGTCTTAAGTAAAACACCATTGAGTTCAAGGATCAATACTCTTCTTTGTTTTCGTATAGTATCTGAGGGTGGTGGAATGAATTTCCTTCTAGGCCTATGAGTCCTCAATGACATGTGCCACCTCAATAGTAAATGCTTTGTACACTTGAAATCAAATTTATATGCTTCAGAATCTCCTGTTCCAAAACAAAGGCATGATGGTGAACCAACATTATTTATTTTATCCATGATATATATAGACTTAAACCTTGAGAAGACAACAAAAGAAAATATTTTTCTTCAATACACAGAAGAAATCTTGTACAAAGAGCTCCAACCACAAAGATAAAAGAGAGACTTCTTTTCCAAGGCTGAAAAGCATCTAGTTGATGAAATATAAAAGTGTACATATTTGGTTCATGTTCAAAAAATTGGACCCAACACATTGTTTTGGCCGGAATACTAGAGCCCAACACATTGTTTTGGTCAAAATCTTCTTAACACATTTCCACCACTTTAGATGTATGTGAACATTCCAGGTGATTGAGTCAACGCGCACGCCAAGCCCTTACTGGTTGTTTTCTTCCACCTGCAATAACAAATATGCTAGATTAGATTAACATTTGATTTTATTTTTTATGTTTTTTGATAAATCTAAAGTGAGTCCTACCCATAATCTTAAGTAGTCCTTTTGTAGCTTTGATATATATACTTTTGCTGCAACTCCGCTAATGAAATGACCGCGACCATACCCCAAGCTAGTAGCATAAGCAATAGCATGTTGATCACTCAAATTTTTTGTTTTGTGAGACAATTTTAACAAGTTCAGCTGGTTTGAAGATCCTAGTGGCACACCAAACTTGGATGCCAACATAGCTGGATCATTGCTTAAGGAGTTTACTAATTTCTTGCCTCTACTTTCTTGAACATAACTTAACTTGTTATTGCACAATGGTAGCTGTGAAGATGCACAAGATGAGATTTCCACTTCGACTGAATTGTTGTCAAGTTCTTCCCTTAGAACTTGGACATTGAACATGCCCCATTCTTCCATAATGTCTTGAAACTTTGTAAATAGTTCATGAACCGCTGTGATTGGAGATTGTCCTAGCCGATTGAGTGAAATAACAGATCGAATGTCATCTGTATTATTTAGATTTAAAAGGTATGGTAGAAGCTCATTGCAAAGAAGATAGTCAGGCCTCCCTTGAAAACTTTCAGGATATAAGCAATTATCATTTGGGTTAATACATCCCTTGAAAGGGCTATCATCAATGAGCAATGTATTCTTTGTACTGCATAAATTCCTGCACTGATACCAAACCCTCAACAAAGGCTTAAACATAGCCTCAACATTAGGCTTATCCGGTCTATACACTTTTCGAAGATTATGGACGTAGCAATCTTCTTGTCCCCATACCATAAAGAAATGATATTTTTTATGTGCATGCTTTTCAAAAGTGTTCACATAAGTGCAAACATTCTTTTGTAGCATGGTGGACCAAATACCAACATGAAAGTACTGACATATCTCATCCAAAAATTCAAAACAACCCGGGCGAACAACAATTGTGTGTGACCAAGGTCAATTTTGACACAATCTGTACATGGATGCCTCTTATCTTCTTTGCTGAGTAAAACTCCATTAAGATCAAGAATGAGTGCATGTTTCTTCATGCTGATTGCATGAGCAATATTTTCTGCATACGATACAAAAGAATGATAACAATTTAAGTTTTTGCACTTATAACTCTCAAAACAAGGGACCATATATTTGCAGCATACAATTGTAAATTGCACACGTTTATTTACGTCTCATACTCCCATACTCATCTCTAATGATGTTTCCTAAAAGTGATTGCATTTCTCTATTGATGTGGGAAGATTGAAAGACTAGTTTATCTCCATCTCTCTCAAAAGAATATAAGCTTCCAAGTGGCCTACGTTTTCGTGCATCAAGACGTAGCTCCTCAACGTTGATGTCTACTTGTGGCACACTGGATCCTTGATTTTGAATGTCAATTTCACCTGCAAAGACAACATAATAGAATTTTGTATTATCTTCCAAAAAGGGACATATCTATACTAATCACATTGGAAAAATAAGTACCTTTGTTTTTCTCACCAACTTCAATCCCTTGCTCCCTTTCTTGAATGCTCTGGACTTTGTTTGTATTTGGTGTCGCTTTTCCTGTCCCTTTGTCAGTTTTTTCTTGTATGTCCTTGGTTGCAAGAGTCGCTTGGAGCTCTTCATTGGCTTCACCCTTCTTCTCACTACCCTCTGCATCCTCATCTCTTTGAGGCATGTTGTTAGTGTCGTGTGAAGGTTTTGGAGAATTTTGCACAACAAAATCACTTTGATGCTCTACAACCACCATCTCCTCTTCACTATTCCTAATGTCACTTTCATGAATTTGGGTCTCTCCAATTGTAGGTAGCATGTTCTCGCTCTCTTTAGTCATGTCATTTGAAGTTTTTTGAGAGGTTTGTTCTACAAGATCACTTTTGTGCTCTACAAGATCACCTTTATGAAACTCTATCTCTCCAACAATGGTGGGTAGCACTTGTGCTGCTTGAGATATGTTATCTCCGTCTTCTATTTTGTTGTCTTCATCTAAAAGATGAAAAAAGCCAAATTTTTACCAATTTAGAAAATAGTCTAGTGGGTTTTCAATAATCATAGAATCCATTTCATTTCCATCATCTAACCCAGACGTTTTATGCTAAAAAGGCTCCATTTAGCACATTAACACAAAAATGCTAACTTAGAATGATACCTAAAGCACATTTGAAAGTGAGGCTTAATCTTAAGCTCCAGCCTAAGGCTTAAGTCTTAAAGTTTAGGCTTTTGTTTCAAGCCTAAAAATTAAGTCTCAAAATTTATGCTTATATTTGAAGTTTAAAATGTAAGTCCTAAGCCCTTTTTAGTCTTCATCATTCACTATGTGAAAACCTTTTATACTATGTGCACTGAAGACCTATTTATAAAACCCCTTATCTATGAGTTTTTCAAGATATCATCCAATTTTTTTCATAATCTATAAGTATTTTGTTATTTGTAACATTTTTTTGCTACAATGCTCATGAGACTGGACTCATATGGTAGTGCTACACTAACATACAAAGGCAAGGCTCAAACTTAAGTTCGATCCTACAAAATAAATTTCAGTTTCTTGTTATAAATTATGACTCTTTCTCTTTCTTAACATATGTAATCGCTACAATAGGATATGAAATTGTGAGCTGGAAGTACTGAGGTAGGATGCTATGACAAGGACTTTTTTTGTTGAGGTAGGATTCTATGACAAGGAATTTTGAGGCTCAAACTTAATTTCATGCCTAAGGCTTAAGTCTTAACCTTAAGCTTATGTTTCAAGTGTAAGGCTTAAATCTCAAGCCATATCTAGTCGCAACGCATTCACTATGTATAAAATTATTATATTGTGCACATTTAGGGCCTATTAAAAAAACCTCTTAAATATGAATTTTTCAAGGTATGATCCTTTTTACTTCATGATCTGTAAGTATTGCTATTTGGAAGATTATATTACTACAATGCTCTTGAGATTGGCATAACATGGTAGTGCTCATGAGCTCGGCCTCACATGGTAGTGCTACACTAACATGTGGAGGCAAGGTTCAAACTTAAGTTCGAGCCTACAAACTAAATTTCAATGCCTTGTTAGGTACAAAGACATTATGAGTTTCACGTAACATATGCAAGTGCTACACTAGGATAAGGAAGTTCAAGTCTCACTTAGAACAACTCAGCCATGACTTTTTTGATTGAAGTTCATACACAAGTACTTCACTATCTCTCCTTGTTAGGCTTGAACTTAAGTTTGAGACTCATTAGTGTTTGGTAATGATTCATTATTGTCTCACCAAAACCAAAATTTCTTACTCTTAAAACACATATGTATGTTAGCTATGCTTTGTGAATTGACACTTTAAACAAAGACATGTGCTTTGTAATGGCTCAAACTCAAGTTTGATCCCCCCCATCATTTTTTAAAACAACAACAATTAAATCTAATTAAAATAACATACTTTTAGATAAAGGCACAAGATAGTATTAAGAAAATAGTGTTTGAAGGACCTAACGTATCACAATTGATCAATTCAATACACTATCCTGCCTTTTTATACTTTAGGAGTCTGTTGGTACATGATAATGGCATGCATCATTAAACCTAGTATAAAAAATACTCTAAGAAGCATTCGCACCTTTTTCATCAGCTACTACAATGTCTTGAGGGGCTCTATCATCCTCTTGTGCATCCTCATTGCCTGCATCATCATCCTCATTATCTTCATCATTTTCTTTTGCGCACTCAATATCCACAACTGGACTCATTTCTCCAACATTGTCTGCCCCCCCTTGATGATCAAAATTTGTAGATTCTTGAACTTCACTATCATCCATGTTGTCTACGTTATCGTTGTCTTCATTTCCATCAACATCCTCTCCATTGCTTTGTTGCTCATCGATGTCAAGATTGTTAAGGTCTTCTTTTTCTTTATCATCCAGCTCCACTGTTTGTCTCGCAAGTGATGCTTGACTTGCAACACACCACTCCTGCAAGGACGGATTGCTCTCCAAAAGACTAGAGCATTGAGATTCTAGCTCCATTGCTTCAAAATCATCTTTACATAGAGCAATTTCCCTTCTCTTCTTCGACAAGCTTTGCTACAACACAACTCCACCGCAAAAAATGTCCAACACATAGCTTTGCTCAGGACAAAACCCTGTGATAAGTCCATCAATGAAGTTTCTATCAATAAATTCATGATCCTTGCCACAAGATCCTGAGAAAAAGACTCTTTTTGTATGAGCTTTGTCAATAGCCTCAAATCTATCAACCTTGCTAACAAAAAGAGCAACCATTGCAGAGTCCACAGTTCCATCTATCCATGATTCATCTCTTGTTGCTTGGATATTTCCATATTCAATATGGACCTTAGTTGACTGGCTAGAAACCCCTTCAACAAGCATTCCGATATTGATGAAATCAATGAAACACACTAGCACATATTCGTATTGTGCATTCAATGTGTTTAGATTGAGTACCAAATTTGCAAAAAAATCTATAGAGAGCTTTTCTTTAGTACCATGAAGATCCAAGACAACCAATTGAAATGGTACGTGCTCTGTATTGCAAAAGTCTTTGATCTTCCCCATATCAAACCCCACCCCCTTGATTCTCCATGGAATAGACTCATCTTGAGATATAATGCTCATATTAGCTCTATAAAGATGATTGACGAGAGTTATTACACTTTTTGGAAGTGAGGGTGGAGTCTTCTTTGCTCTGTTGAGGGAGTCCTTGACATAGTACTGGCTATATCTCCTCATTTGATTGTACTCATGCTCTCCTATCTTGTACTTCTCACAAACTTGCTCCCAAGATAAATTTTCCCTTGTCAAATCAAAGAAGAATGATATTATTGCTTCTTTCAACACTCGATCTGTTTTTAGCTTCCAAGCCATCTCATCCATTTCCATTCTATGAGGGGTATGCTTGCTCTTCTTTAGCAAGATGGTTTTGTCCAGGATTGCATTTTGTAGTTCAAGAACTTCTTTATTCTCGAGGCCTAAAATGCACCTGAACAATGTAGGTGCCAGTGTTGCTGTGCCAGGTGCTTGTCGAATCTGACCACCCTTCATAGTTAGAAATTTAGGATTTTTGTTGGAACCTTCGTCAATTGTTTCTCCCTTTGTATTTGGTAGCAAACCTCGAGCATATTGTCTCATGATCTTGACCCAATTCTACCATATCTTCTCATCACATAGAAGCAAATGCAAGTCGGTCTTGACAAATCCCTTTTGAAGTGTGTGCTCTGTTGTCTCAACAAAGGTCTGCAAAATTGAAAATTCCAACATCAATATTGACAAGGCTCTAACTTGTGGGATTGAGACGTATACTTAATAAGTTCAAGCCTAGCTAGATTGAATTGTTTCTTTATATGCTCACATACATCTATGCAAAGTCCAAAATACATGGGTATATGTAAGTGGGGCTCAAACTTAAGTTCGAGCCTCGCTTAGCCTCATATGCAAGTGACACTAAATCTTAAGTTAAAACCTCAATTTAAGTTCTAAATGATCACATGGAGGTCTTGCTTGAGCCTATGATAGACTCTAGTTTACAAATAGATATTGATTAAAAAGACTTACATCCATGTTTTCAAAGAATCAAACAAGTACCTTCCAAGCCTCAAAGTCCTTCTTGGTTTGGTTGACACCAGGTCGTGGCTTAGAAGGACAACCATTTGCATGCCATTGTGCTCGTGCTTGCATAAGTTGGTCAAGAAATGGCTCCTTTTGCATTGACATTGCAACAGATAGATTCGCATCTTTGGAGATTTCACGAGAGATCTTTGGTGGGCAATTGAGAATAATCTTTGATCGTCTATATTTGAATTGTTGACGCAATTGAGGGGTAACCTTTGCAACGTTTGCACCTTGCAAACGTTTTGCAGCACTAATGGAGTGTTGTCCAGAGATGATCCAGTAATCAACATTGCGAACATCCTCTTTGGCAAGTTTGTCAAGAGGATGTTTTTTGGAAGGATCACAAGGCATCAAAATTGCTAGTATCTCCTCTTGCTTTGGTTCTTGAATGAAGTCTAAAGTCAAAATCCTGACCCAATCTAGATTTAATCTTCTGTACACATAGTTTGATGGAGCAGGAAAACACCTTGTCACGTCAATGCTAAAGACTTCATTGATCCCAAAAGGATAGAATCCCTTCTTGATTTCTAAAGAGGTCAGTGCCTTGTTATCTTCGGATGGAGTTTCCATGTCCATAAACTCCTCTTCCAAAACCTCTTTTTATTCTGCACTCTTTTTCATCTTCCTCTTTGCTAGTTTTTGTCGATCTTCCTCAAGAGTAGAATCATCCTTTGCCTTTCTTTTTCTTCTGAGTCCTTGTGCATCTTGCCCTTGTGAACCTTCTTGCTCCTCTAAATTAATGGTGGCAGTGATCTTCTCTACATGTGTTGAAGCGCTTGCACGGGCACCTCTTGATGTTGCAAATGCACTCCTAACTATGGCTTTCCCTGTCTTCTCCACAACTTTCTTAGGTAGTGCCCCTATTGGTTTCTTTGCAGGTACAATCTTCTTTGGTAAGCTCAAGACTCGCTTTGCATGTTTCACTGCCTTCACTAGGTCTTCCACATAGTCCACACCCGAGTCTTCTTGATTAGTGAAACTGGAGATCTTCAATCCTAATTTCACGATAGAGTTTTCTTTTCCTAGTTTGTTACCATTCATGTCTGCTACATGAAAAGTGCCCAATGATAAGCAAAACTTGTTTGCCTTTATGGTCTCTCCAATAGGTAGCACATTACATGCAAAGCATGGCATTGCTGTTGCATCCACATAATCGTTGACACCCACAACAATCCCCATGTCTCCATATTTCATATCACCTTGTGACGAATATAGATGGATGTCACCTTTGTAGTTTGCATCTGTATCGTAGGTATCCACAAACCACTTCACTCCTTCTTCTTTTGTTAACTCAAAGGTCTTGTCAACCTTTATTCTTGGAGCAGTAGTTTTGGCGTGAGTGGACATTCCAAGAACATCGAGTGTGAAGACTTGTGCACCCTGCTCTGGTATACTTGGTACATTGGAAGCCTCCATTCCTGAAACAACCAAAAATAACAATGTTAGAACCTAAACAAGGAGCATATGTTTAAGTTAAATAGTACATTTTAAAAAAACACTAGCATGTGTAGGCGAGGCTCGAACTTAAGTTTGAGCCAAAAGATGTTGTTTTGTACCCTTGCTAGCCACAAGGATGTCATGAGACTAGTCTTGCAAGTTAGTGCTACATTAAATTTGAGCCTAAAAGTGAAGCTCTATGATTTTTCAAGCTAGAAGGATGTCATGAGGCTAGGCATGCACCCTAGTGCTACATTAGCATATGGAGAGGAAGCTCAAACTTAAGTTTGAGCCTAAAAGTGAATTTTTATTCCCTGATGCACTTGAGGCTCGAACTTAAGATCGAGCCTAAAGGTGCTATTCTATGCCCTTGATAGCCACAAATATGTCATCAAGCTAGCCTTCCATGCTAGTGCTACACTCAAATATGCAAGTGGGGATCAAACTTAAGTTTGAGCCTCTTGTCATTGGTAACCAAAAGGATGCCATGAGGCTAGACTTAAGTTCAATCCTAAGTGTTTTTCTATTCTTGCATGAATCCTAAAAGGAATTAGTAATCTAGATTTTCATGATAGTGCTATACTAACATATCTAGGTGAGGCTCGAACTTAAGCTCGAGCCTCTTGCCTTTGGTAGCCACAAGGATGTCCCTCAGCGAGCCTTACACCCTAGTGCTACAATAGCATATGAAAATAAGGCTAGCCACAAGGATGTCATGAGGCAAGCCTTGCATCCTAGTGCTAAAGAATATGCACTTGAGGCTCGAACTTACTCATGCCTCTGGTATACTAACATATCTATACTAACATTTCATGATAGTGCTATACTAACATATCTAGGTGAGGCTCAAACTTAAGCTCGAGCCTTTTGCATCTGGTAGCCACAAGGATGTCCCTCGGCTAGCCTTACACCCTAGTGCTATGATAGCATATGCAAATAAAGCTATCCACAAGGATGTCATGAGGCAAGCCTTGCATCCTAGTGCTAAAGAATATGCACTTGAGGCTCGAACTTAAGATCGAGCCTAAAGGTGTTCTTCTATGCCCTTGGTAGCAACAAGCCCTACATGCTGGTGCTACTCTAGTATATGCAAGTGAGGATCGAACTTAAGTTTGAGCCTACTGGCATTGGTAGCCACATAGATGTCATGAGGCTAACCTTACACCCTAGTGCTAAAGTAACATATACAGTTGATGCTCAAACTTAAGTTCAAGGCAGACTTGCTATATTAGCATATGTAGGCAAGGTTCGAACTTAAGCTCGAGCCTCTTTCCCTAAGTAGCCACAAGCATGCCATTAAGCCAAACTTGCTACAATAGCATATGTAGGCGAGGTTCGAACTTAAATTTGAAGCGCTTTCCCTAGAGTAGTTAAGTCTCAAGCACTTGCATGAGGCAACGCTTTCATGCTAAAATATACACAATAAGCTCATGAGGTCACACTAGAGTGGAATATGCTAGTGCTTTGAGAGCATTAGAAGGTGAGGTTTAAGCTACATCAGCTCATTGTTCTAGTTTCTCAACAAGGAAACAAGGCACCAAAAACGAGCTAAATATCAAAAGCAAAGAATCTACGTCAAGTGGAAATGTCACACTCAATACCCAACCAAGTAAGTGTTGTTATCTATCTTTTTCTTTAAGTAGATTAATTACTTAATTAGAGTTTAAAAAAAAGTTAATTAAAGTACTTATTGATTAAGTACTCTAATTAAAGAATAGACACTTACTTTCAATTTATAGAGCGTGATTTTAGACGTAGTTGTAGTTTGATTAACTTAATGATAGAGTTTAAAAGGTGTATCAAGGAGACGGTAGCAAACAATAATGAGTATAAGTAGTCATTAGAAGTAGATTAAATAGAGATTAGAAACTAATAGAATGATATTGAAGACTAAACTTTTGAGATGCAGGTTTAGGAGAGATTAAGTTAACTCTGTGTGTGTGTGTGTGTATGCATATCTTTCTCTTTTTGATTGCAGGTGAAGATCTGATTGCAGTTTAGATTTGAAATTTGAATTTCAAATTCGAAAGGCTTATCCAGGTGCACTTCTTTGTCTCTCTCTCTCTCTCTCTCGTGTGTGTGTGTGTGTGTGTGTGTGATATCTTCTTCTAATCTTTCTGTGTAATTACCATCAGCTCCTCTTAATCACTCCCTAATCTCTCTATGTATAGAGCGTTTTGGGACTGCAAATAGATTCATAGAAGAGAGGGAGATGGGAAAGTAAAGAGCCATACCTGTCACGTCGTCGTCAGCTTTTTCACTGTCTGCACAAAAACCGAAACCCTGTTTCAATGCAGAAGAGAGAGAGGCAGAGAGAGAGAGATAGAGAATTAATCTAGAGTTGTGAAAAAGAGCCTTGTGGGGCCGCGAGCAGATTCGCAGAGGGCAAGGAGATGCGGGAGTAAAGAATCTCACCTGTCGCGCCGTCGTCGAATTCGTCACAGTCTGCCGAAAAATCCAAACCTATTATAATATAGAAGGTTTTAAAAGCATCAAAAAGCTTTTAATAGCTTTTTCCACCAACCCTACCAAGGTTATATTAGAAAACTCACATGCGTGGACCAAAACTAATGGTTTTCATGATGGTTAAAAGAAGTGAAAAAAAAAACTTTTCACGAAAATCAACATAACTTTCACATACGGAGTTCGATTGCAAAACCTTTTTTATGAGCCTGTAGCTTGAGAGCGGCTCTACGCTTTTTTGAAAACAGGTTTTATGAACAATTTTCAAAAAAACGACGTTTAAGGGGTCAAAAAATTCGACGAAGTTAGGGGTGTGTAGAACTAGTTTTTTGAGAGTTTTGGGAAAATAATACTCACAAGTTGGACATAGTTTTGACTTCCCTTGGCTAAAACCTCTTAGGATCAATGAGTGAGGGACCCACCTCCACCAACCCTCTTCCTTAACCGATTTCATTGCACCTTTTTGCATGTAAAATTGTCCTACTACAACACGTAAAACACCCGGACTATAATCACCAAGAATCGATTTACACATAAACAACTGAGAAAAAAACCTCATTGTATTTTGAATGTCCATCAACGCTCAATTTTCATAGCATAATCTCCAAGGCCACCTATACTCGAACTAATGTCCTATCCTAAAAGAAAACTATATGACTAACTAGGCTCGAACTTAAGTTTGAGCCACTCATGCAACTGCTTTGAAGCCTCACCTTCTTGTAAGCTCCGACTCTTTTGATAGGTCATTCAAGGAAACTTGGGTTTGATGTAAAGCTCATCATTACCTTGGATCCACCTTACAACTCTTTAAATGTATAATATAGCTCGAACTTCAATTTGAGTCTCCTTCCAAATTCAAGGCTACTTCAACATAGCTTGGGTTTTTTCTCACACCTGTTGTTGCTCGTAGATTTCTAACACTAGAATGTGCATCTATGCTCAAACTTGAGTTTGAGCCTTCTACCAAATTCCATGGGTGCCTCCATGTAACTTGGGCTACATCTTGCAACCTGTGTGACAAGTTTAGATTTCTAACACTTGGATGTACATTTAGGCTCAAACTTGAGATCGAGCCACCAACAAAATTCCATGCTTGCCTCTATGAAACTTTTGGCTTTGTGAAACTCTTTTTATCTAGGTATTTATAGCACTTAGATGTACATCTAGGATCAAACTTGAGCTTAAGCCTCCTACCGTCGTGCGTGGGTTGACTTATAGCTTGAGATCCATCTTGCAACTATTTTAAGCTAAAGATTTCTAGCACTTAGACCTACATTTAGGCTCCATCTATGCTCCGACATTGTAACTTAGGCACCATATTGGACCTATTTTCAGCTTTAGATTTCTAGCACTTAGATGTACATTTAGGCTCAAACTTGAGCTCGAGCCTCCTACCATCCCCAATGGGTTGATTCAGTATAACTTGAGATCCATCTTGTAACTCTTGTGAGCTATATATTTCTAGCACTTGGATGTGCATAAAGGCTCCATCCTCTTATCAAATTCCATGGGTGCCTCTGCAATGTAACATAGTCCCTATCTTGCAACTTTTGTCATCTTTATATTTCTAGCACTTGGATGTACATACAGGCTCGAGCTTCCTACCATCCTCCATGGATTGACTCAGTGTAGATTTTCTTAATTGAATGGGATGCAAGATTTTGCCAAAATTGTGAGTGTATCTTGGGAATGCATTAAATTTTGAGTTATATGTTCAGACATACAATTTTACTGATATCTCTTGATTTTCTAAAAAATTGCAGGGTCCAAAACAAGGTGATTCAATGTTTCTTGTTGATGGTTCCACAAGGAAAGCTCGTGGGGTTATTCATTCCACTGATGCATCTCAACGTTGTGGTTTTGAATTGATTGGCACAACATGTGTGGCAATACATGTACTAGAAAGTTTTGATGACACCTTCTTGATTCCATTCGTCACAATGGATGCAAGAACCATGTCTCAAGCAGTTGGAAGCATCATCAAATGGACATTGCATAATATTGTTATGGACAGAAGAAAATCTCACACAATAGATGAGGATTTTCTTGTTGGTCAAGAAGATGGCTTGATAGATAGAGCGAGTTGGAAAGAGAAAAGAGTCATCCTTTGGGCTGACAATAGATCTACAAAACTTGGTAATGGAGTGGTATTGCTGGTCCACCCATATGAGGCTATAAACTGTACTGAACTAGGTGAGAGTAGCTTGGGTGTCATTATGGAAGGGTCGATGCATGTTGACCACTGGGTCAACAACACAACATAACTCAAGTTTCGTACCAAAGTCTTATCTTTTGCGAGTTATGAAATGCTGCGGATTATGGATATAAACGTCATTTGTAATGAGTAGTTATTCTAGTTTCAGAAGCCGGGGTGTAATGGCACTTCCAGATTGTAAATACAAAGCCATTTGACCCTTTCAACCCCATTTTTGGTTAAACCTACGATAGCCTTAGTATCTAAGCTACCTAGGTTATTTTGTAAAGGGACTTTAATCATAATCAAACTTGAGCGCTGCCGTCTACTGTGTGTGAGAGAGAGAAAGAGAGTGAGCGTGAGCTTCATCCTCTCGCTACGCCCGGCTCGCTCAACACATTGGAGATCCGATTGCACCATTGTTGTAGGCTCGAGGAGAGCTACGCGACGACGCCAAGCATTCCACGCGAGAAGAAGCGCACACGCCGACGCATCTACGAGCTATTTGTGGCCGTAAGTGTATCAAACGATGTCTTTTTTCTGCGTGCTAGTAGTCTATAGAATCGTGGCGACATAAGCTACGCATAGGTACTCATAAATTTCAGTTTCGGTCACTTTCAAAATTTGGCTCTGTCATCCTACGCGTTTTCCGCAGAAGGGTTTTGAGTGTAGAAGCTTAGGGACAGGTGTATCCTAGTGAGGGGATGGTGTTCCTTAAGTTTCGTACGAATCTGGCATGATTAGGAGAGTTACCTTTAGCATGTGTGTATGTGGCTAGGTGGTGTAGTTGAGAGCAATGAGGTTCTTGATTGTGGTTTAGTTGGCCTTCCAGAGTGTTGTATGTGTAGGATGGTCTCAGCCTGACAAGCTTAAGAGATTTCCTCCGTGTGCCTATCGTGTCATCTGTGTCCTCGATTGACATTATGTTGATCTAGGTAGTGTTTGCATGCACTTCATGGGTGTGTGAGTCTATCCTGTACAACATTGGCGCCGCTGCCGGGGACACAAGGACCTAAGTAGGTTTCCTACTAACACTCGTGTGATGGTTGCTTGATTTAGTTTCGGCCAAAGAAAGCGTTTTTCTTAAGTGGATCCGGAAGAGGATATTCCGTGATCAAGTGGATAGCCAGGAAGCGTGTGTCTTGCCGAGGGTCTGCGACTAGATAGGTTTAGTTAGGATCTGTGGATTAGAGTAGTTGTTGGTGGTCGAGTGATTTGTGAGGTGATAAAAGCGTTTACTAGTCCGTGTGTGGCATTGAAGCGTTTTTCTACTCATAGATGCAAAACCCCATATGATTTGTAGGAGTAGCTTTAGGTAAGTGATCCGATTCTGATCTAGAGCTATTCATCACTGAATTATTTGCTAAAGTACTTGATTGCATTTGAAATCATGGAAAAGTGTGCTTTTGAGGGTAGAAATTGCATTAAACAAGCTTTTGTGGATATTTTTGTATGACTGACTGATGCTATGCATATAAAAGAGCAATTGCAAGGGTTCTGTGAAGAAAACCTGCAATTCTGTAAACATAGACATCCTACGCGTAGGATGTCTCAAGGGGGTTCTGGAGACCAAATTTGAAAATTTTGAGTGCACCAGTGGGTTCAGAGGGTAGGTTTTACCCTAGTAATATATTGACTTGGGTGTTTTTCCCTATTTTTATTGACCAAAAGCCAAAAGGCGGAGTCAGAAAACGTAAAATTTTAGAAAAGTCTTAATTGAGTGATTTTTGCATGTTTTTGCAATTGTGAAGCATACTTGCACTTGTTGAAAGCATAAGGAAGCATCAGGGACACTTTAGTCTCAAAAAATTAGCAGTAGACATCCTACGCATAGGATGTCTACAGGGTGATCTGGTGGAAATTTTGAAATTTTGAGTTGACCAGTGTGTTCAGAAGGTAGGTTTTACCCTATTTTCACATGGAAAGTGAAAATTTGACCAAATTTTGACAGATCAAAGCCAATAGACGAGAATTGCCAGACATCCTACCCAAATTGTGCCAAGGCCTAATTTTGAGACCAAACCATAGGATGACTTCATGTGCATGTTATACATGATGTTTTGAGTGCATGTGAGAGTTTTCAGCTCATTTGGGTAAGAAAATTGGGTTTTAAGAAAACTTTAGCACTTTTGACTGAAAAAGGCAAGAACAGCTAGTTTTGGGATCTTTTGACATCCAAATTAAAATCTAAGTATACCACTGGGTTGCTGACAGCAAGGGGAAGCTTTGGGTCGAGTATGGGGTCAAACAAGCCAAAAAGACATCCTACGCGTAGGATGTCATATGTGTGATTTTGCACTCCAAACTTAATTCTAAGCATACCACAGTGATCAGCACCTTAAGGAGAGTCCGTGGTTCAAATTTGGGGCAATTTTGAGCAGTTAGACATCCTACGCGTAGGATATCTAAGGCATGATTTAGAGGCCAAATTCAAACTGTGAACATAGCAGGGTGTTGTATAGCCTTAGGCAAGCCTCCTAGTCAAATTTGGTCCAATTTGGAGTTGATTTGACTTAGGAATTCATCAGAACAGACATCAGGCTTTTGGAACAGATTCTTGATCATTTGACCAACCTATAGGTGTCAGAATCAAAAAGTAAAAATAGTTGTGAGTTAAGCACATCAAGGGGAAGCTACAGTGCAAGTTTGAGCTGAAACAGAGCAAAAAGACATCCTACGCGTAGGATGTCTCAAGGGTCATAAAGTGGTCAAAATTCTACTTTGGCCATATAGGGAGGTTCCCAGCGTCTCAAGGATTCCGGAACTTTTTTCAAAAGTGAATTTGGACCTTGTTTGGCCTATTTACCAAGCAAAGACAAGAATTGTCAGACATCCTACTCTTGGAGTGCACTAGAAGCTCTTGCAGCCCAAATCTTGATCTATTGGCATCCAAATTCAATTCTAAGCATACCATTGTGTTGCTGAGCACTAGGAGAATCTTGGGATCAAGTTTGGACAAAATCTGAGCAATTAGACATCCTACGCGTAGGATGTCTCCAGCTTGATTTAGGAATCCAAACCAACTTATGAGCACACCACTGTGATCAACACATCAAGGAGAAGCTGGGGTGAAAATTTCAAGTCATTCTGAGAAAAAAGTAGGATGTCTCAAGGCCAATTTTAAATCCAAATGAAATTCTGAGCATACCATTGTGTTGCTGGACTTAAGGGGAGTCTCTGGACCAAATTTTGTTAAATTCTGAGTATATAGACATACTACGCGTAGGATGTCTCTAGGCCAATTTTAGGGTCCAACTAGACTTTTGACCATACAGGAGTGTTCACAGTCTCACAGAGATCCCAAATCCTTTTTTAAAATTGAATTTGGACTCATTTTGACCAGTCTAAACTGCAATTCACTGTTATGGCCATAACTTTCACAAACGGTATCGGATTGGAAACGTTTTAATATCAAAACGTAGCCTGAGAGTTCAATTTTGAAAAAAAAAACTTTTGAGGCCTCAAAATTCATTCGGAAGTCAGGGGTGTCTAAAAGCGACAATTTGCCAGAATTGTGACGAAACGGTTGCGGTTTTGGGCATAGTTTCGACTTTTCCCTAACCAAAGCACTTGAACACAGTGGACTCAGTCTACTTGAACCAAGCAAAAGCTCTTAAGCCCAGAAATCATGTCTACCCTAGATTCAAATGCAACTTACACAAGCTTGGAGATCCCGACGATAGAGGAATATCCTCCCACAATGTAATGTCCCCAACCTGCCTATACCGAGATCGGGATGGGATCCTTGACAGGTCTCTAGGTCTGATAAAAATCAGAGTCTCTAAACAAGAAAAATCCAAGGAATAGACCTTTGCCATTGACAATGGCTTGGGTCTATAGCCTTAGAAGAAGACCTAGTCCTGTCTCGCAGCGAAAACGGGACAACCTTTTAAAAGTCCAAAAACTACTTCAGCCCTATACCTTCCACAAATTGGACTAAGGTATCCTCAACCAACGCTTTTCCCCCCCTAACATATGTGAGGGCACAGCCGCTGGTAGGTTCCTCTTCCAATTGAAGAAGTTTTCTAAACGTTTTAGTGCGCAGGGATGGATAGTTACCTGATTAATCAGGTCCACCCGTCCATGATTGACAACCTTAGTCAATCCCCACTTACCACCCCGCACTCACACAAGATTCATTTATCTTACTATCACATTCTTTCCACACTTAAAATAATGATTCCTTTTTTTTTTTTCCAACTGCATTTCCTTAAATCAACCTTTTTTTTTCAACCTTTTAAAACAACATTGAAGACATTCTTTCAGAAAACAAGCATCTTTAAACTTAAGACAGGGTACTGTCAATCAAAACATTGTCCATAATAACCATGACCAATACTCTTCTTGTCTCAAGACCACCTAAGGGTGAAAAACGGCACCCATTCCTTATTCAAATCCGGAGTGGATAAACCCCCACCCAAGGTTCCGGGTGCCCATACACCAAACCAGTTGCCCATACAACCGGGCGGCTCCCCTAGGATAAAAAAACGGTATCCTAACTTATGTAGAAACATCAAGACATGACACGGAGTAGAAACTCATCATTCATGGGGGTAACCGACTTAATCGTGGCTAGAAAGCCAATCATTATCATCAATTTATACTAAGGAGTCGGAGGTGTCTTGAGACAAGCTGTCTTAAGGATGATCAATCATATCTTTCCTATTTCAACCAGTTTTAACCCAAACAATTCTTTCCTACATTATAAACAAATGCATGTTGGAAGTTACCTTCCGTTTCAGTCAGTTTATCCTTCTTACGTATGCAATGCTAACTTATAAAAGAACTTAAACTAATTAAAGACTTAATTGAATAATGGGACACCCACCTGGGATTGATTGGCCATCTGCTGTTGCGCTGGCGCGTGAAGACTCTCCTCCGTAGGCCTACTACTAGGCCCGGCTTCGTCGTCATGCGATGTTCTAGTTCGAATTGGAGCTACGTCCTCATCATCAGATGTAGGATTTGCTCGGGTCCTTTTTGGTATCATAACTTCTTATCCTTATAAAAAGGACGTCTAATTATTAGGTAAATAGTTCAAAATCTAAACTTAACCTTTGTATTTAACCGTAACCCATCCAAGGTTAAATTTATAGTCTTAATTGATAAATTCTTGACCTAGTAATTTTTTATTTGTCTATATAGGCATGATAACTTCTTCCACCGCTTCCCTAAGGATTTTCTAAGCTCTCCTCACTTTCTTATAATTTTCTATATCTTTTTCCTAATTTTTCTATCAACTTTTAAACTAATAATTTACTTATTTTGGGCTTAATATTTATTGTATTTAATTTCTCTTAAAGATTTCGTTTCCTTAACTTGATATCATAGGTTTATACTTACTATAATTTTTCTAAAAACTTTTAACCACAAAGTCTATTTATTTTAATTAATCATTTGTTAAAAATAGGACTTTTGGTCAATTATAATTTACTAACCTCACTAATTAACTATGGTATAATTACCACAAGTAGATAAGGATATTTTTGACCTCTGGTAATTATCTTTTTATTTTCCAACTTAGTTATATAATTTCTATCTTCAATTTTCAGCTAAATTTAGGATAATTTGACTTAAATAAATACTTATACTACTTTTTTTTACCTTGAAATACTTATCACGGCCTCTTTATTATATAAACTAATTGTGATAAATAGAATGTAATCATATAGCATGATTTACTAATTTCCCCCTTGAAATTTTCACCAAAATTAGTATATTTTGACTTAGATAAATATTTATACTACTTTTCTAACCTTGGCATAATTATCACGGCCTGTTTACCCTATAATACAGCTCTAATAAATAGCATGTAATCATATAGCATGATTTACTAATTTTCCTTTTTAAATTTTATCTAAAAATGGTGTAATTTTACTTAGATAAATATCTATACTACTTTTCTAACCTTGGCATAATTATCACGGCCTCTTTACCCTATAATATAGCTCTGATAAATAGCATGTAATCATATATCATGATTTACTAAATTCCCTCTTTAGTTTTTAGCTAAAAATGGTGTAATTTGACTTAGATAAATATCTATACTACTTTTCTAATCTTGAAATGATTATCACGGCTTCTTGACTCTATAATACAGCTCTGATAAATAGCATGTAATTATAGCACATGATTTACTAATTATCCCCTTTACTTTTTAGATAGAAATGGTATAATTTGACTTACATAAATATTTATACTACTTTTCTAACCTTGGCATAATTATCACGGCCTCTTGACCCTATAATACAGCTCTGATAAATAGCATGTAATTATAATGCACGATTTACTAATTTCCCTCTTTACTTTTTAGCTAGAATTAGTTAAATTTGACTTAGATAAATATCTATACTACTTTTCTAACCTTGGCATAATTATCATTGCCTCTTGACCCTATAATACAGCTCTTAAAAATAGCATGTAATCATAGCACATGATTTACTAATTTTCCCCTTTAATTTACCCCTAAAAACAGCGTAATTCCACTAAGATAATTAGTTAAACTAATTTTCTGAGCTTCTACTAATTATCACAGGTTTTGACACACTTAATTAACCACTGGTAAATATATCACAACATTTGAATTCCATTTACTAATTTTCCCTATTTAATTTGCTCTTAAATTAGTGTATTTTAGCTAAAGTAGTTATCTAAATTATGTTTCTGAGCTTCTCCTAATTATCACAGGATTTCACACACCTATTTAACCACTGATAAATATATCACATGATTTGAATTCCATTTACTAATTTTCCCTTTTTAATTTTATCAAAAAATAGAGTAATTCCACCTAATTAATTATCTGGATTAATAATTTGAGCTTCTCCTAATTATCACGGGTTTTGTAACACCTAATTAACCACTGATAATTATTAAAAAGCATTTGAATTCCATTTACTAATTTCCCTTATTTAAATTTCTAAAAAACAAGGTATTTTAGCTAGAGTAATTAGCTAAATTAATTTCCTGATCTTCTCCTAATTATCACGGGTTCTTGAGAACCTAATTAACCACTAATAATTATATTACAGCATTTGAATTCCATTTACTAATTTTCCTTATTTAAATTACTCAAAAAATAGGGTATTTTAGCTAAAGTAATTAGCTAGATTAGGTTTCTGAACTTCTCCTAATTATCACGGCTTATTGAACACCTAATTAACCACTGATAATTATATGGAAGCATTTGAATTCCATTTACTAATTTCCCCTATTAAAATTGTTCAAAAAACAGAAAATTATGCCTAATTAATTAGCTAAATTAATTATCTGAGCTTCTCCTAATTATCACAGGTTCCTTAACACCTAGTTAACCACTGATAAATGTATCACAACAATTGAAATCAATTTACTAATTTCCTCTATTTAAATTGATCAAAAAATAGAGTAATTCTACCTAATTAATTAGCTAGATTCATTATCTGAGATTTTCCTAATTAGCAGGGTTCCTTAACACCCAATTAACTACTGATAAATATAATATAGCAATTGAAATCAATTTACTAATTTCTCCTATTTAAATAGCTCAAAAAACAGAGTAATTTTGCCTAATTAATTAGGAAAATTACTCAAAAAATTATAGGATAATTTTTCTAGCTTAATGAATATCTAATGCAACTCTGATAATTACCTCATCTTAATCTAAGCTTAATTAATATATTTATCATTAATTCATGGTTAATTTGGCTAATTTCAGCCATAATATGATAGGATAATTAATTAGCTTAATATTACTAAGCTTAATTACAATAATCAGCAGAGTTTAATTAATTTAAAGAGGTTTAAGGAGCATTCATAGGCCTAATCTTTGATTTATTAGCAATTTATCTTAATCTAACCTTGCTAATTAAGAAGGATTAGGTTAATTATCGTTAGGGCTAATCAATTAGAGATTAAACTCTAATGATTTCTGCGTAGTGTTCTCTCTAGATGAGGGAGAGAGTAGCAAGGCTCCGAGTCTGTGTAAAATGTGAAGCTAGGGGTCCTATTTATAGTTTTCTGGCACTCATAAGCTCTCACCGACTGAAAAAGGCAGTTGCTTGAAGTTCAAGCAGCCCCCAGCAAGTCAAAAAACGACCCCTGTTGCTAAATGAGTCCCTGGCAGGTCAGTGATGACCCTCCCATTACCTGCTAGCTTTTAAAATGTCAATTTTGCTATAATTTGACCTATTTTTGCTTAATTGGTAAATATCTTGTAAATATATGGGAGACCTTTAATAAAGTCTATGCTTAAATGATTACTGTAACCCTTCAATTTTTCTATTTTACTCAATTCACAGTGTAAACTTCCAGGGGTCATAACTATGCCAGTTTTATCGGAATTCAATTCTGAAAATTTCTAGCCCGGGGTTTGCTGTGTTTAAGATTCCAAAAATACCAATATTTGCCATGGTCGGACAATTCTACATTGCTTTTTCAATAATCATATCAGTTTGATTAAGCTTATACAACCTTTAAGGTTTTAGAAACTGGAAACCTTACACACAATGGATCTTCCAAACTTGCAATTGATAAAAATCCATCTTGTTGAGAGAGTTTGGATGATTGGTCATGAGAGTGAAGGACTGTATAGATACATTGACGACAATGAGGTCAATCTTTATAGGTGCTCAGATCCATACCTAGAAGAGATAACGGATTACAAGCTCTTATATGTCTACACATACGGAGTCGACTGTCAATGGAGATCTATAGTTGTCGACAAGTATGGACGAGAATACAGAGTTGTAGAAAGCACAAATCCACAGACTGTACTAGAAAGAGGTGGATATTTAGTCAATGAAGGACCACAGATGCCTCCACCAAACACGAGAATTCCTATAGGAAATCCAAGAAGAGAGCCACCAGGATTCCCTTCAAGAGCGATAACGAGAGAAAGATTGGGAGAGTCTCTGGTTAGACTTGTAGACAATCCACGAGTTAGACCATCCCAAGTCTAGAAATGGGTAAACAAAAAATACTTCGGAGATAAAGATCCGAGAGATCATCTAGCAACTTTTAGAAGAGTTATTAGAGCAGAGGAAGTTTCAGATTTTGCGACACAGTTTGTGGGATTTGGATTGACTCTAGAAGATGATGCAGCTACATGGTTCGACTCGGTGGAAAAATGGGATTTTGAAACCCTAGATGAGCTGTTTGAGGAGTTTATTGAAGAATTCTCGCCAAAAGGCATTGCTCACAACACGGTCTCGCAAATCCATAGATTCAAACAGAAAGAGGATGAATCAGTACGCAAAGCATCATTACGGCTCAAGAGATATGTTAAGCTCTGTCCTAGAGCGAAATTACCTACGCAAGCACGACTAATGCTGATCTTTAACGAGGGAATGAGAGATGAGGGCCTTCAGAAGGATCTACATATGATAAGGAGGATGACGCTAAACGAGTTGATCAAAGAAGCTCTTTATCTAGTGGATAACTGTGAGGCATACAAAGAAAAGGACTTAAAGAGTCAAGGAGATGACACATCCTCTCAGCACAGTGTTTCACAGATAAGTGAGTTTATTGACATGCCAACGGCACCTATTGATCAAGAAAAGCTTATGGACGACTTGGTCAAGAGGTTGATTCCTCTTGTAAGGTTTGATTCGGGAGAGCCGAAGTGGTGTGAAATTGAGAGAAAATGGACGAACCATACGAGGGAAGAGTGCTATTATAGCATGGAAAATGCTAGGGAAAGGTATGTACAACCCGTTCTAGAAGCACCTACTCCACCTAGATACATTACGGGGAATTCGTCAGGACCAGTAGGAGTTTTAAGGCCACAGCTTGTCTTAGGACAACAACCTCCGATGCCAGGTGCTAGAATGCAGGTAGACATGAGATACATGCTAATGATGGAAGCATCAAATAAACCAACGCCAGTACCAGCTACAATGTGGTATAGCAACCAAAGTTGGTACTACCCTTCGGAGAAACAAAATGTGAGAGAAACACATGGAGTGGTGAGGCCGGTACAACCTCCACCTCCTGGGTTTCAGTCGAAAGAAAGAAGGTATGAAATGGACGAAAGGACATTGTGATTCATTGCAAATAGCGGCTTATTTAGGACAAAGCTTGCTTATAGCCAAGAGGAAATGCTAAAACAATCTCCTCAACCAGAGATAGATTGTCACAAAAGTCGCGACAACCACTTGGTCAAACAATGTCCTCATACGGAGATCAGTGAAGTAAATGCCTATTGTCTTGAGTGTGGCATCACTCACTTGATCCCCGATTGCCCGAAAAAACCAAACCAAATCAGGAAAATCATGACAAATGTATTAGGGATTGTTCAGCTACCTAGTAGCTCAGAAAATGAAAATGTCGTACCAATTCAAGTGGTTACGAGAGCACAAGCTCAAAAGAAAGCTGATGAGAATCCAGAGACAAAGAACACGGAAAGTGACACGAGTCCAAAGACAGATGATGGACCAAAGACAGACGCACCTAGTCAGAAAACCAAGAGCAAACGAAATAGTTGGAAAGCTAGAAAGACTAGGATGAAAGCACGTAGGGAACGAGAGCAAAAATCCCTAGCTGAGAAGCTTACGGAAGCTGAGGAGAAGATAAAAAAAAAAGAGGAAAAGGAGGCACCTTCTCTTACATAGATGGTTAAACCTCTAGAAGAACCATCCACAGATGAGAAACCAAGAAGTGCTAGTTCAGGAGGATCTGTGTTGGTAGAGAAGGTTAATGAGACATTAGATGCCCTCTTGAAAGCCTATGATGCGAGGCTCAAAAACAACCAAACCCAAGAACACAGGTGGATGACATATCCCTATACGGAACTAGAAAAGCAAAGGTTTGAAATGTGCCATAAAATGATTCAAACAGCCCAAGCTTTACTCGAACCACCAATTGCAAAAACTGAGGATGTGATCCGTGTCATGCCTACACAAGCAATCCCACCAAACCAGGAACTAAAAGAGCCAGATTCTAGTCATGAGCACAGACCAAAACTCAAAGACCCAGCATTAGAACCAAGGATAGTGCTGAATACCATGGATAACTCTTCCGAGGGATTTCACCAAGCTATACCTGAGGATTGTAAAGAGATAGATGGTCTTGACGAATTGTGGAAACAAATCAGAGAGGCCAATGAAGTCGATGACCTAAGAAGACAAGTAGACAAGACTGGTGATGAACGAGGAGTGTTTCTACCACCAATAGAGGAATTTGAGACTGGATCTCAAATGAATCTAGACGTGCAATCGTGTTGGGGCGACAAAGGATCTGTACAATCTATGAACCCCATTCGCTAAGAACACTACCGTCCTACATGGGAGAGTACGAGACCAAGTCAGAGGTGGTTGCAGTCCCATCAAAGAGACTGTCTCCCAACAAGGCCATCGATTCAAAGGGGCTAGTAGATATTCTATCTACCCCAGTCACCTGTACAATAATGTTAGCCGAGTTGCTCAGAATAAGACCAAACATGTGGGCTAATGTGGGTAAATGTCTAGAGAAATTTGGTGTAAAAACCCCAATGACTCAAATCGAGGAAGGCATCAAAGAGCTTGAAATGCATCAACTAAATACTAGGCCAGTGCCATTAAACAAGGTGGGCGAGTATTACGAGGGAGAAGATGGAAACACCACCCTTCCCTTGGAATTCAACGGTGTAAAAACCATGGCAATCCTTGACAGTGGAGCTGGTGTGGCCATTGCAACCAAAGAGGTTTGGAAAAAATGGGGAAAAACTGCCTTGATATCCACACGAATGACCATGGAGCTTGCAGACGGACACAAGGAAAAGCCCCTAGGACTGCTAGAAAAAGTACTTGTTACTTCTTGTGGCATTGAATATGAACACACTTTTGCTGTTGTTGACTTTGGCAAGAAGAACAACTATGACATCATTCTGGGAAGACCATTCATGCGAAAATTGAAAATGGTCCAAGATTGGGGTTAGACCATATATACCTGAGACATATGGAGACCATAACAAAGATAAACTTGAGGGACCATAGCTATAGGGATGTGATGAGAACATCGGTTGAGGAGTTTGATTCCGCCACAGGAGCAGGATCAGAACTTCCAGCTTGGTTAGGTAAGCCTAAAGAAATGTGGATGTGTGGAGCTTCACAATGTAGTAGCTTGAAACATGAGGAATGTATCCTAGAGCGGGTTATAGAGGATAAGGACTATATCCCAGAACCATTTCCTGAAGAAGAGTTAGAGCCTTTTGGATGGGAACACATCTTGGCTACTGTGGACGTGTGCACCGTGGAGGATGCTCCCACAACAAAGTTTTGTGATGAAAATGGCTATGATGTCGTTCCTTATTTTGCAGTGAGTGTAATCCAGGAAAACAAAGAGAACCAGACATCAACAAGCTCTCGAAATAAGGAGCACACAAAGAAATGTGGAGAATCAAACGATGAAGAAGACGACGAGTTCTATGCCTCTGTAGAACACTTCAAACTTCAAGAAGATCAACGACCCGGGAATCAATGGCATCGCTACACGAATAAAGTGCATCAAAAGTGGATTACAAAGTCCTCGGTGAAGACACAGCCACCACAAGCATCCTCATACATGGCTCCTAATAAGGATGCAAAGACTCAGCTAGGAGGAATACGACCAGAGCAACGAGCTAACAATGCTCTAATCAATGGGCTAGAAAAGTCCTCCAAGAAACTACCACCCACGAGCAAACAGACAGTAACTTTCCACTACCAGCCAAAAAATCAAGGGAAAGTACAAGAAGTCAACCTTGCTGAGGATAGTAGCGATAGTGATGAATCTTACGACATCCCCTATCATCAACTCAGGCCATCACTATCACCAACCCCTTCAGCAACAACAACCATGACAGGTCAAAAGAACAGGACAACAAGTCAAAGCCAAAAAGCTCGACAAATCTGGATACCAAAAATCCAGATCGGCCAAAAACAGATATGGATCAAGAAGACAAAGATCTCTAATGATAAATCACAAGATCCAACACCAAAACAAAAACAAGGGAAGCGTGCACCAACAGGTAAGAATATCACAAAGTCGCAAGCTTTCACAACTCACGTTTGGGCTCCAAAGAAGTTGATTCAAGCACAAAAAAGTTAGGAATTCATTTGGATTCCCAAACAACCATAGTATCAATTTTCAAATCCTGAATCCCGTCACCAACCAAGCGTACAAGGGCTGAAGCAAAGACCATTGTCGACTCACACAACAAAAAGGTGGATCCCAAAGAAGTCTCTTCAAACACAAACGAAGCACGGGCAAGTATGGGTTCCCAAACAAGCGTCAGCAACAAAACAGCCAATCATCGCAAAGAAATGGTTCCCAAAGAAGATCAACAAAACTGCTTTCAGTGCATCGCCGCTTGAATTCTTACAATTCTTCCTACGATTACAATACAGTTAGAAGAGAGCAAGTCGCTTCAATCAAGCAACGATACAGGAGCTTCAAAGACCATTATATTGATTAGAATAGGAAGCCTCGCCAACAAATGCCAATAAGAAAATTGCTTATACCCACATCTTGCACAACATAAATCTTTTCCATGCATTGACTGTGTATGCATAATAGGGCTACATTACAAGGCCTGCATAGGCACAACTTTTAATTGCCCAAGCACCACACATACCCTTTGCGATACCCTGTCGTAAAGGATGACTCCAAATAGGAAGGGGGGAGGCATTTTGAATGCAGACCTAACATTCTGACTATTAGAGGGCAATGTTTTGTGAGATGCATTGAATTTTTGCGTTTTATTGTGATAATTTTTTGACGAAATTTAGAGTATATGCCCTCATAGTAGTGTTACAGAGGAGTATGGGGACAAAATCCATATATGAGCCCCTAGGGACATGTGTATAATGTACATAGCATTTAGATTTCTATTTGAATGATTTTTTTTTTGAGTTGTTTTAAGATTTTCTTTGTTTATTATTAAGAAAAAAATTAAAAAATCCATAATCCACATGAAGAAAAGACTGACGAGAGGCTTGAGCACTACAAAGAGAAGAAGGTATAGGGAAATGATGAAACGTCACGAAGTATGTCTCAGCAGCCACTACAACAGCCGAAGAACTTGTCACAAAGCAGTGTCAACAGGCAACCGACAAGTCATACAAGTCAGAGTCGAGTAGCTACGCCACAAAATGAGTGAGGTGTTAGTCCCAAAGCTTCAAGTAATATTCTCTGTGGTCTAAGCGTCTTAGCTATTCTAGGTACTGCTCAAGCTGGAAGAGTTGAGCATATATACATTGTGTCGCTCATGCTGGTATAGGTGAGCAAAAGAGTCGAAGTCTAAGTACTTACGTCTGGTGAAGTGAAGGAGAAGGTCCAAAAGACACTCACGTACTGAGCACAGTGAGATACGAGTGGAGAAACTTCTACATCAAAAACCCTTCTTGGAAAGGTGGAAGCTATTGAGACATCTTTTGATGTCACATGTGCTACATTTATTCCTCGAAACACCCATCATCTCCTTCTTTCACATTGCATGCTTTTGTTGACAAATTTCTCATATGCATATAGAGTGTCCCATAATTGGCACTTGCATCAGGAACTCTTTCCGTGTTTCACCCAAGCACTCACCTTTCATGAACATATACTTTATGTTCAACTGATCAACTCCAATAAGAGCGTATAACAAAGGCATTTTTTCCCACTGGGTTTTTTCCTTTGGTCATCCAGGTTTTAGACCCTAATCTAAAGACACCTATCACCATCCTCTTGTACATATTCCTTCTACATCAACAATAAGGAAATGCTACTCAAATCAATTGACAAATGAATTGGAGCACCAATTTCAGATCATAGCATACTTCTCCTCAATGGCGAGTCGAAGAATGGCCTACAATGACAAGCTGCAGACAACACTAACAACATGATTGCATAGGAACAAAGAAGTTACCAATGAAGAAGAGCAGACATAAAAGTAATCAGAGGATCTCAAAAGATGAATGGTTACGATGATAGAAGTTCTCTCTAATGGATCATAGTTCTTGTTGTGGTTCGACAAAGTTACAAGTAGTGCAACAGATGAAGCCAAAACGAAAGCAAAGACCGCATCACCATCGACAATCAGGTCATGTCGGGGACGACATGAACGCGGAAGGGGGGAATGTTGACCGCTGGGTCAACAACACAACATAACTCAAGTTTTGTACCAAAGTCTTATCTTTTGCGAGTTACGAAATGCTGCGGATTATGGATATAAACGTCATTTGTAATGAGTAGTTATTCTAGTTTCAGAAGCCGGGGTGCAATGGCACTTCTAGATTGTAAATACAAAGCCATTTGACCCTTTCAACCCCATTTTTGGTTAAACCTAAGGTAGCCTTAGTATATAAGTTACCTAGGTCATTTTGTAAAGGGACTTTTGTTGGAGCTATATATGGCTCACTCTACTCAACTTGGTCTCACCTATATATTTGTATCTTGTCCTCAATATGAATCAGTCTTTGGGAGCGTATATGGTGTGTCTCTTGTCTCGTCTCTCTCTCTTTCTCTCTACATATCAACATGGTATCAGAGAAGTAACGATCATGCGCCGATTCAATTCATGGTGACAAAACAGTATGTGTATGCGATTTGCATGTAAGATTCAAAAATTGCTACAAATTTTATTTTTGAGCATTGATTCTTATTAACTGTGGTTTTTTTGTGTTAAGAAGAATATGATTAGTGTTTTTTGTGACGTTTATTGCTAATCAATCTAATTGTTGATTACGTTTTCTTGTTGATGACACCCTGAACTTCATCTCAATTTTTCTTGCTGTTCTGCTCAAAATTTGGAGAAACGGGAAAAGTGCAATAGCACTTTTCATCCAAAACATGTTCGTCTACTCGAGCTCTTCGATTTGAGTTCTAGGTTTGCGTCAATCGGAGTTCGCAGCAGAAAGGTATGCTGTTTTTATTGCAATTGAGCTTGACGCAGCTTTCTTCGTCCTACTTCTTCGTGAAGTGTCCGCGATCGTTTTTCTTATTTTGGCGTTAACTTTTTCGAGAAGATTTAGCTTTTTGCTATTCGTATTGTGGCTGTCAATCTTGCGTCTCACGCCACTCTATTCTGGGGACTCTTTTATTATTAACGTCTCCTTTACCCTGTCCTTTTTGGGTGACGTCTCTCACATCTTTGGAAGTTCCTTGAGCATCCTTCTTACGTTTATTGTTGACAGAACGCAGTCCTCATATCTCTCTCATTCTCAATTGCGGCCTTCACCATATATGGTGTGCAAATTCTACGATCTTATCTTATATGTCTTCTCGCAACAAGATATGGCTATGAATATTCTCGTCAACGGCTTTCCTTCTAGCCAACGTTCTGTTCCTCCTTTCCAAGGTCAAGGTTTTCCAGGCTGGAAAGCAAAGATGTTGTTAATTCTTGAAGGCGATGAACTCTCCGATGTTGTTCTTGGAAATCGTGTTTGTCCGCTTCAGCCTGTTGATACGGATAATGATAAAGTGCTTATCACTGAAGGACCTATATTTGAAGATTGGAATGTTGCCTATACGGATTGGCAACGACGTGATAAAGCAGCTCGTCGGTATATTCTTTTTGCTCTTACTGATTCCCTTTTGCTTGATATGTACGAACTGCCTACTTCCCACGACGTATGGAAGTACCTTATTGCAAACTTTCAGAAGAAATCTGTCACAGAAATACTTTATTTGAGAGGGTTGCTTAACAAGTTACAATATGAAGTTGGTACTGCCATGACGGGACATATTGAATCTTTCAAATCTATTATTAATCAACTTGCTGCTGCCGGTGATCCTGTTCCACAAAAGCAACTGATTACACTTCTCCTTGATACGGTGAAGGACTCTTCTTATGATAACATTGTTACTATTCTCTCTAATAAAGATGGTCTTGATTTCGACCAAGCCTGCATGTCTTTAATTGAATACTCTCAACGTCAAGAACATCGTAATGCTAGTCATGATACAACTATGATTTCACACGAGGAGACTGAGTCACAACAGATGGAACGGGCTTTTTATGCTCGAAGGCGTCCATTTCAACGAGGAAACCGCAGAGGTGGCCGTCGCGGTAATATTTTCTCTCGTCTCAAATTTCCTAATAAGCAATGTTCTTACTGCAACAGAAATGGCCATACTGAAGATGATTGTTGGGCACGTCAATATGATGAAGAACACAATATTACCACAAAACAACCACGTTTATCTAGAGACTCTTCTTCTTCTTCTTGTGAATATTGTGGACGATCTGATCATCCCAATCATATGTGCTATAAGCGTCGATTCGACACAGATCGGAATAGAGCATATGCTACTGAACATCGAAACAACATTGTACCAGAAACAAGCTGCGTCCTATGTCAGTTGCTCCAGACAGAATACTTCATGTACGCGATGGATCACTTTTTATTGTCGATTCTGGTGCTACAGGAAATATGACATATCAGTCTAAGTGGCTCCATAACTATCATCCACTGCCAGTTCAACGTGTTGTTTATCTTGCTGATGATACTACTTGTCAAGTAAAGGGTATTGGAGACTTATATCTTGGTACCTTATCTTCTTCCACTCGAATTTTGCGAGGAGTATTACATGTACCAGATCTTCAACGAAATCTTCTTTCAGTTGCTAGACTTGTTGATCTTGGTCTGTTTGTTGGATTTGATCATACCAAATGCCGAATTGAGAAAGATGGACAGACTATAGCCACTGCTCCTCGAAATGGTAATTTGTTTGAACTCTCTCTCAACGATGCTGTAGCAAATGTTTTGACTGCTCCAGGTGATCATGATTGCAAAGTATGGCATCACCGTTTTGTTCATGCTGATTTCTCAAAACTCCTTGATCTTCAACGTCGTGATCTTGTTCATGGCATGGATCTTAAAGCCCATCCTCATATGGGAATTTGTGAATTTTGTGCTCTTGGGAAACACAATCGCAAACCCTTTCCTCTTTCAAATACAACTCATTCTCATGACATATTGGATCTTGTTCATACTGATATATGTGGACCTCTACCTTCTTCGAGATCACAATATCGCTACTTCATTACTTTCATTGATGATTTCTCAAGGTATACGACTGTATTTCTACTTAGACAAAAATATGAAGCCTTATCTATTTTCAAACAATTCCACAAGGCTGCGGAACTTTAAACTGGTCGTCGCCTTAAGAAGCTTCGTAGTGACAATGGAGGCGAATATGTTTCTCGAGAGTTTGTGAGTTACTGTGCTGACAGTGGAATTCATCATGAACACACTATTCCATATTCGCCTCAACAGAACGGTGTTGCTGAACGAAAGAATCGCACTATTCTCAATGCTGTAAGATGTATGCTGATTCATTCTGGCTTATCTCGTGTTTTTTGGGCTGAAGCTACTTTGACAGCAGTATTTATTTAGAATCATCTTCCTACTACTGCACCCTCTTGTAAGATACCCATCACAGCATGGACAGGTGACATTCCTTCTATATCTCATTTTAGAACCTTTGGATGTATTGCTTATATTCATATTCCCAAAGAAACACGAACAAAGCTTGATTCTCCTGGTCTTAAAGTTATTTTTATTGGATATTCTGACACTTCCAAAGGCTACAAATTCTATGACCCTTCCTCCAAGAAAGTAATTATGAATCGTGATGCTACTTTTAACGAACAGCTTATGGGAGGCTCATGGTCCATGGATGATTCTGATGATACTAAATCATTGCTTCAAGCTTTTCCATTTCTTTCAGAAGATGAAACTCTTCCTATAGAGCAACTTTCCTCTTCACAACCATCCATTCCGAATGTTGCCAATGATGATATTGATATTTTTGTTGATCTGCCGATTCATTTTGAACATGGCTCATGTCATGTTTATGATGACGATATTGCTGATAATTCTTTTTCTACTTCCGAAGATCCCATTACTTATAATGAAGCTATCTTTTCACCACAAAAGGGTCAATGGCAAGAGGCTATGGAAGCAGAGTACAATTCTCTTATCTCTAAAGGTACATGGATACTAACTGAATTACCTCCTGGTCGTACAACTATTAAATGTAAGTGGGTGTATAAGACAAAAGTAAAAGCAGATGGATCTTTTGACAAGTTCAAGGCGCTTTTAGTTGCAAAAGGTTACTCCCAAGTAGCTGGTGTTGATTATCAAGAGACTTTTTCACCAGTTGTTCGCATTACAAGTGTTCGAGTTTTATTGGCATTTGCTGTTCAATTTGATTTAGAAGCTCATCAAATGGATGTGCGAACTGCTTTTCTTAATGGTGACTTGAAAGAGGAAATTTATATGGAACAACCAGAAGGGTTTGTTATTCCAGGTAAAGAAGACCTTGTTGCTCAACTCCATAAGGCACTATATGGTCTCAAACAAGCTTCGCGAGCCTGGTATACAAAATTTGATCTTTTTCTCACCTCTAAAGGATTCATCTTTTGCTCGTCAGACCCCAACTTATACATAAAACGCCAAGGTAGAAGTTTTGTGATTCTTGCTCTTTATGTGGATGATACCATCCTTGTTTCCAATGATTTGGGATTTCTTCAGCAAGTGAAAAAGTTATTGTCTTCTGCATTTGATATGGTGGATCTTGGAGAGATTCACTCGTGTCTTGGCATTCAAATCCAACGGAACCGTACAAAAGGCATTTTATTCCTTCGACAGTCAAAGTTTATTGTAGATACTATTCAAAAATTTGGTATGGAATCTGTACATTCAGCCAACACACCTTGTCTTGCGAGCTCTACGAAGAACACTTCTGACAATGGCGGTCAACTTGTCACAAATCAACCTTATGCTAACTTGATTGGATGTCTTCAGTTTGTTGGCATGAACACTCGTCCTGATATTCTGTTTGCTGCTAATTATCTTGGACAACATCTTGCATGTCCTTCTCTTAAGCATTGGTCTGCTGCAAAGCGTGTGTTGAAATACTTGAAAGGCACTACAGATTTTGGTTTATTCTATCGACGACAACTCACATCGGATTCTATGCAATCTCTTTCTCTTTTGGGTTACACAGATGCAGACTGGTCAAGCTCACATTTATCTATGCGATCTACTAGTGGAAATTGCTTCTTTATAAATGGCTGTCTTGTTTCTTGGACTAGCAAGAAACAACGTTGTGTTGCAGTTTCTACGACTGAGTCAGAATATGTTGCGGCATCACTTGCAGCTCGTGAGTTGATTTGGCTTCGACAAATGTTGGTTGATATTGGTCACTCTCCTCTTTCTAGCACACCCTTGCGGTGTGACAACCAAAGTGCTATTAGTCTTGCAAAAGACTATGTTCAACATAATAAGTCAAAGCACATTGCTGTCCATTATCATTATGTCAGGTATGAAGTACGCAAAGGAACCATTATGGTTGAACACTGTCCAAGTGACCAGATGGTTGCAGACATTTTGACCAAAGGCCTCAAGGAGTCACGTTTCATCCTCTTGCGCTCGGAGCTTGGAGTTGCTTCGACCTCACTCTTTCTAGATTAGCTTCTTTGCTATTGTAATAGCTTTGTACATATGACATTGTAATCTTTTAGGTACCATGCACTATGCACACTTCACATTTGCACATTGTGATCTCTAAGTCACTTGAATATTTTTACATAGATGCACAATTGACTTTCACATCATCATCGCTGGTTCATATTTTCACATTGTATAGGGGCTTGGGTTTTTCCCTTGAACTCCCCAAGGGTTTTTTCATCCAAAGCTAGAGACCTTTGTTTGAGTGGGGGTGTTGGAGTTATATATGGCTCACTCTACTCAACTTGGTCTCACCTATATATTTGTATCTTGTCCTCAATATGAATCAGTCTTTGGGAGCGTATATGGTGTGTCTCTTGTCTCGTCTCTCTATCTTTCTCTCTACATCTCAACAACTTTAATCATAATCAAACTTGAGTGCTGCCGTCTACTGTGTGTGAGAGAGAGAAAGAGAGTGAGTGTGAGCTTCATCCTCTCGCTACGCCTGGCTCGCTCAACACATTGGAGATCCGATTGCATCATTGTTGTAGGCTCGAGGAGAGCTACGCGACGATGCCAAGAATTCCACGCAAGACGAAGCGCACACGCCGACGCATCTACGAGCTATTTGTGGCCGTAAGTGTATCAAACGATGTATGTTTTCTGCGTGCTAGTAGTCTATAGAATCATGGCGACATAAGCTACGCATAGGTACTCATAAATTTCAGTTTCGGTCACTTTCAAAATTTGGCTCTGTCATCCTACGCATTTTCCGCATAAGGGTTTTGAGTGAGGGTTTTGAGTGTAGAAGCTTAGGGACAGGTGTATCCTAGTGAGGGGATGGTGTTCCTTAAGTTTCGTACGAATCTGGCATGATTAGGCAAGTTACCTTTAGCATGTGTGTATGTGGCTAGGTGGTGTAGTTGAGAGCAGTGAGGTTCTTGATTGTGGTTTAGTTGGCCTTCCAGAGTGTTGTATGTGTAGGATGGTCTCAGCCTGACAAGCTTAAGAGATTTCCTCCGTGTGTCTATCGTGTCATCTGTGTCCTCGATTGACATTATGTTGATCTAGGTAGTGTTTGCATGCACTTCATGGGTGTGTGAGTCTATCCCGTCCAACAATGCATCCACATCAAAGTGATATTTCAAGTTTGAATTTGGTAAGCTGGCCTATTAGGCAGCTCACATTTGAGAATGGTGAGCCCTTGATCAAAGACACTGGATCCTCTTCTGCCATTGAGGGTATTCAAGATTTCCTCATGGAAGAAACGGGAGATTCCCTTGACAGCTTATATTCTTCCAGTGATGACTATGAGGATGATGGCATACATAACAACACTGAAACTAGTTTTGAAGAAGGTACCACCAGTACAGAACTAGGTCTTCTTCTTCATACTCAAAATGATAGAGAGCATGATGCCATTGCCGGTGACTATGATATAAGAGATGGGACAGGTAAGAAAAGGAGTTATGTACATAAAGTTAGGCCTAAAAAAAAAAAGGGTAATGCTCATGCTTTCAACAAACAATGTGATGCTGCAAACATTCACAAAGTTGCAACAATTGATTGTTGTGAGATGCGATGCTGCTAGATTGGAAACAGATCCAAAATCATGCAAGCGAGGGCAGACTTTTGGGGACAAAGCTACACTAGTCGATGCACATTTGTATTGGATTGTATGAGCATGGCTCATAGAAAAGATCAAGAAGAGGAATGCTTTGAGTTTACTTTTGATGGAAAGAAGGTATGTAATGCATGGAATAGGAAAGTCAACATTTTACAGGCTGCGTAAAAAATTCTTGGATGGAGCATGCAATGGAAATCATGGAAACACTGGAATAATAAGGAAGAGCTTGACACATGTTGAGATGGCAAAAGCACTCATACAAGGCTTCATAGATAATAATGCAGATCAAATGCCACATAAGTCAAGGACAACCATGCATGGCACTCGGGAAACTCATCGTGTTCTACCAACAATGTACAAACAAGTGGACATTTTGCGGGAAGTAAACGACACACTTGTCACAATGGAATACAAAATGTTGTCACAGCCAACATTCTCAAGGTTGTGGAACACATTCTTCAAGACAATCACTTTATCAAAATCAAGCACATTCTCTAAATGTGACATTTGCACATCCATAAAGGTCAAGCTGGAGTCTACCAAAAATCAGGTGGAGCGTGCTAGATACATGGCACAGAGGAGATCACACATGTTGCAACAAATGAGCTGTAGAAATCTGTACTATGCTTGGAGGAGCTCTTCAGAAATGAATCCAACCAAGTTCTTGTGCATTATACATGACAAGATGGACCAGAGTAAGACTGCTATACCACAAATTAAACCAGTTCCAACATCTCTCAATGGAGTTGAGAGGCTTCCAGTATCCTTGACAGGAATGCTCACTCATGGACATGGACAAACAACTTATGGTCACTTTGCATTGGGATCATGGCCGAGTGATCCCAACTTCACAATTGCATCTCTCTCAAAATGTCTAAGAAACTTAGAAAGAAGAGATAAATATATGTTTGGTGACTTGAGCTTAGAAAACTCAAGTGTAGAACCACGAACAAATCTTTTTGATTGTGTTTTGTCTACAACTTCTCTCTATCACCATATGAAAGTGCTTAAGGAGAAAAACCAGTACTGCAAGGAACAGAGTGCTCAAAATGAAGAGGCAAAGACTGATCTAATCACAAATGTGAATGTGGACACTAAGAATTTTGCTTCTAGACAGGGAAATGATTGTCCAAGGATGCAATCAATCTTTGGTACTAATGCACATGTACAGGAGGATGGCAATGTATTTGGGTTCAAGAGGTTGCCAAGAACATTGTTGTTGCAACTTGACAATTGTGGTTCAGAAAATAAGAATCAATATGTGTTTGCATACCTATCATTGTTGGTTGCATGAGGAGTCTTTGACACTGTACAACTTGGATTTCTTATGGTTGGTCACACTCATGAAGACATTGATGCATTGTTTAGTCGCTTTTCTGAGAAGCTTAGAAAACAAGCCATTTTTACATTTCCACATTTGATGAAGATCTTCAGTGAGTGTGTTAGCATGCATCCAACACCTTTTCTCCTACAAAAGGTGGCAGACTTTAAAGGATTTGTAAAGGGGTTCTTACATGATGGAGCAGATAGCTTAGTGGGTCATTCAAAGCCATTGCAATTTAGGTTCTATATGAGTGATGGAATACCTTTGATGCAATACAAAGTGCACCCTAAAAATGTGGATTGGTTACCCGAAAATGGTATAGAGTTATGGAAGAGAAATGACCAAGGCGGAGCCAAGCTTCCTGAAGGTGTTCCAAAAGTATTACCACCCTTTGAGTATGTTAAAGATAGTGAGAAAGTTATGGAAGGAATAAAGAAGTATGTTAGTTGGTGGAAAGATCACTTGCAAGAGAAAGGAGATGAAAGTGAGTATGCTAGGTGGATTAACCCAGTTCTTATGTACTGGGATAATCTCATGCAAGCTATGCAAAACCCTGGACAAAGTGAAAACACTTTATTTGATGAATTTTGGCCAAGGAGTATGCATGAACAAGATCATCCTCTTGAAGTTCCATTGGAAGATGGTCTAGATGAAGCACTTGACATAATAGAGGGCCACTATTGTGGTCCAATGCGCAACAAACCTGCTGAGGAGTTCAACCCAACTCTTGATGTGGCAAAGGGAGACTTTGTACTTGTGCAACCTTGTGATGAAAATTACCCAATTTGGTTAGGAGTGGCAGCAACAAATATTGATCAGAACAATGACTCGGTGAGTGGCATAAAATGGTAACCATCTTTTTGCAACATTTTTCAGCCTACTCAACGTCCTCTTCCTCATATGTGTATATATTTTTCTACGCTATTAAGTTATCTAGAGTAAATTCCCCCTCTTCGTTTAATCTTTGTGGCGACACATACATTGTACTCTTCCCAAAAATGTCACCTTAGTCATATATTTATATTACCACCCTTTTCTTTTTTGCTTTGTAAATAAAAGTAAGCATACAATAACCAACTATCTACCCCCAAACTTTCTTACCTCTTGTGAATTAGTAGTAGAAAAATAATATATCCATCTTCCATCCCATATAGATAAATTACCATGGAAATCAGCTCTCTACTTGTCTTTACCAAAGATTATGGTCCATCTCTACAAGTCTTCTATGCCCCCTACATAGGTGGCCCAATATCTCTTAAGAATATACATATAGTTTTTCTCCTTTCAAAAAAACTCCAATTGTATATTCTTTTCACAAGAAAATAATATTGGGCCCTCCTCTATTTGTTTAAGCATCATAGCCTTTTGAAAAAGCATGATTCCCCTTGGATGCATACAAGCAAAGGGCCCATACAAGAAGACTTGGAAGCAAAAGGTTCCCTAACCTAGTGTGGACCTTCCAAACCGAATTCCTTGGTGCATGGGCGTAAAGAATAGTCCAAATTCATATCAAACATGTTGAGAAGGTCAAATTTGCCTTTTGAAGCATGTCATTCCGAGCTACAGGTAAAACGTTATGGTCAAAATAGTGTAAATCTGTCAGATTCGCAGCAAAAGGGAAATGTAAATCAAGTAAATCAAGAGAGTGAGATCTTATTTTTCCCCTACTCATCTTCTAGAAGAGCAATGAGTGTTCAAGGTCACTTGCATGTGATGGGACCAACCTAAAGATGCTTTCTAAATGCCAAGACAGACAAGTTGAGATACCCCGCAGGAGCCACCCGTAGGGCCTCATGGTGGGGCCCACCTACATTATGCACCCCTATGAAGCCTTCATGGTCTAAATTGATATTTTTGGTGAAAAAATAGTCCCTTTTATGTCCAATATTCAATGAGTGGTCAAAGGACGCTTAATTAGGGCTAATCACTCACCCTAATTAAGTGTAGCATAATCCCACTCCTACACAACTATAAATAGCCCCCTTGGAGAGACTCAATGACACACACCTATATTTTCAACTTCATGTTGTTTCTTGAACAATAGTAGAGAAAACCCCAACTCTCCCTCTTTCACATCCTCCCTTCTAACCCTCCTCTTTGGAGGAAGTGCAATTCTATCCTCCACTCTTTCTATTCTACAATCTCTTACTCCATCAACCCAATAACATCATTTGTAGCACCTCAATAACTTGTAAATACATCATGATCTCTCTCATGGTTATGTTAGTGATCATTAAATCATCTTCAAAACTTTCAAGTGTCGCAATTCGTGATGGTTAGCCAGCGTCTGTCCTCCCCTTAAAAGGTTTGCGAGAAATCAAGTAAGTGTTCTATTCTCAATTTACCATTGGTTTGTTTCTCCACACTTATTCAATTGGTCTAAAGGAATTTCTCACTTTTTGATTCATTATATATGCATGTGGTTACCTCTCATAGTGATTTTATTTGTGTCACGGCATTGCATAGATGGAGATGAGCTCTCTATGCAAAGTGTGTTAGTTCGATGTAGGTGATTCTCTTGTGTGTTTTTTGAGAGGCAGGTCTTGTGTGCATGATTTTTTGATGAGTCCTTGAGAGAAGAGGAGTTTGGATGTATCATGGGTATTCTTATGGGGAGAAGGTGAATGCTATTTCACAAATTGCATATTTACATTTGATGCACGGCATTGGGTTGCATAATCATTGGTGGTGTCAAGTGTCCAAAGTGTACATAGAGTAAGGATTCTCAAAGTGTGTTGCTTGAGTGGGTGAGTGAAAATGTTATTTTGATTGGTTTCCTTCTCCACTCCCAAAAGAAGGTGGTGCCCCAAGTAGTGTGCGTACCTCTTTACGAACATTTTGTGAGGGTAGGCCCATTGGTTTGGGTTTAGAGGCCCCATTTCAAAAAGCTCTCCCTCATCGGAAACCTATCTTCAAGTGAAGATACAATACTGGGCACCAATTTCAAAGAAAAAGAATGCAAGTGATGTGGAGGTTTACAAGGATTGTTGGAACAAGTATTGGAAAGAGAACATCAACGATCCTCAACGTTGGGAAGACACTAGTTGCATCATTTGGGCATGGAATCCCAAGGGTGGACGAATTCCTAAAAAAATCAAGATTCCAAAGGCAATAATCCTCAAGGCCAAAGAGAGTCAGTTGAAACTTGATGAAGATGAGGCACCATCAAATGTCAATGCAAATGAAGAGGAATGATTGCTTAGCAATGGGTCCAATTAGTCCACCCATAGCTATGGTCATTATCAACATTGATAATGGCATCCCACCTTTGTAATCTTCAAGAAATCTTATTCAATATGATTGGTGTTTTTTTTCACATTAGTCACTCAAGTTTTTCTTGCAACTTACATTTTAATTGTTTTATCAAATGAAGCATGTGTGGGAAGAAAATTTTCGGTGCATGAGCATGTGTGTGTGTGTGTGTGTGTGTGTGTATTTGTAAACTAACATGTGAAAAAACACTCTAGTGTATAGTATGGTTGTTGAAAACGGACCATATTGGATCTTGCAGACTCATACGCATCCACTAAACATTGTATCTCAGTTTTCATATGTGCAACAACCTAGTACAATACAACCTTACCTCAAGTCCATGAGACACAAAGAATTGTCCCAAATGTGTGAATTTTTCCCTATTTTCCTAAATAGGTGTTTTTTGATGAAATAGACATCCTACGCGTAGGATGTCTCCAGCATAATTTAGACCTTCTTTGCAAAGAGTGACATCATGGGAGCCAATACCATGGTGCAATGAGCCCATATACCAATTTTCAACCCATTTGGATATCACTTGTCACCTGTTATGGACTTCCTACCCAATTCGTGACCTAAAGCTTGAATCAGCCCAAAAAATCCACTTTTTGATGCCCAAATCCATATCCAAGCACATAGCCATGTTCCATAAGCCACGCACTACTAGCATGTCAAGTATCAACCAATTCTGATGAAAAAGACATCCTACGCGTAGGGTGTCTAAATGGAAATTTTTGGCTAGAGTTGCACTGTGAGCACATGCACAGTTTCACAAGTTCCTTTTAAGCTTTATTTTCAATTATCAAGTCATTTAGATAGTTAAAACTCAGTTTCTCAGCTAATATGGAAAAAACGCTAACTTCAGACTACTGAGGGCAACATGATCGATGACATCCGCGAAGTCACCGACAAAGAAGAAAAGAATGACCATTAAGGATTACCTAGAAGAAGTGGAGCCCTTCGTCATACTAGAAGGAACACTAAAGCCCACCAGCTCATGGATCCAAGAAGATCTGCTAGAGTCCAACGTCCTAAAGATCTACCAAGGAGTGTTCAAAGACACTGAAGGGAATGTGATCGAGCTACCAATGCTACCGCGGGAACTCAATGAGTTTGTAAGAAGCAAGATGGCTGGGTCCTTGGAGAAGATTGATCTCCAAAACTATTTTGAAGCAGTGCCGGCGGGGGTTGACATAAAGAGAGTCTGGGAATTTGTGACAACAATAAAAGAAGATGGAGTGGCCAGAGTAACCGATCTGCAAGGCAGGCCAGAAACAGAAATAATCATCACCGAGAAAGTTGTAGCAGATGCACTAGACCTCTCCAACAAGGGGGATAGTGTAACTAAAAGAAGAGATGATGTCAAGGTGTACACTGAGAAGAAAGGTAACTACACTTTTGAAGATATTGCCAACCTAAAGTTGGCAATCATGAGTCAGTTGTACAACCAATACTTCCATATGTGTACGAAGCGGCCACAAAAGTATAGAATGCCATCAGATACAATTTCCACGACATTCACTTGGGCAATGATGAAGAGCACTCCAAAGATAATCAATTATGCAGCATATATACATGACAACCTAGTGAAAATGGGTAACAAGAATCCCACATATATTGTGCCAGGAGAACTAATCACTAAGGTGATTTATGGAACATTGCATGCAAAAGGAAGATGGCCTGGCCCCCCGTCACAAAACGATTGGATGAGACTCAAAGAAGACAAAGAAGACGAGCCACAAAAAGCACCAAGGGTTGCCACAAGATTGAAAAGACGGCTAGAGCCTGTTCAAGAAGAGCAGCCAAAGCAAAAGAAGGGAAAGAAAGAATTTTCCCAAGTCCCGGAAAAAGAGACAAAGTCACAAAAAGCGGCAAGACTAGAGCGGCTGATGGAGAGCTTCAGAGAAGAAAGGGCCCTTAACACTAGGTTGGTAACCTAACAGGACATAAAAGTGTCCTTTCAGGGTTTGAAAAAAACCTCCAAAACCATAGTAGATCCACTCATTTTGTAAAATCTTTTCATGAGGTTATAGTTCAAGGCCTACTACACATGGAAAAAATAAGAAACTTGTAAAATTTCTCATCTTTTGGTCACACCAAGCCTCCAAAGTTGATGGACCAGTACATTTTCATCAAAACAGTCATTTCTTACGTTTTGTGGCATAAAAATAAGATTAGGGATTTTTGTAGGACTTGAGATAAATTCCCTAGTTAACTTCAATGGGTTCGTGATCAGAACATATGATTGCTTCACTCACTATTTTTTGTTTTCCCAAAAGAAATAGGTACAAAAAAGTTGAATTTTTGCCATTCTGCAAACCTATCATCAAAGTTTCTATAGCCATGCTCAATACAAATAATATATGCATGTTTTCTTAGTTCCCTATTGTCCTTTAGGTTCATAAGGAGCCATGGAGCATGTCAAAAGAATAATACATCTCTTACCAAGGGGAATCTTGGGGACAAAGATGAAGTGCTAAATACAACACTTCATCTTTGTCCCCAAGATTCCCCTTGGTAAGAGATATAATATTCTTTTGACATGCTCCATGGCTCCTTATGAACCTAAAGGACAATAGGGAACTAAGAAAACATGCATATATTATTTGTATTGAGCGTGGATATAGAAACTTTGATGATAGGTTTGTAGAATGGAAAAAATTCAACTTTTTTGTACCTATTTCTTTTGGGAAAACAAAAAATAGTGAGTGAGAAGAAATCATATGTTCTGATCACAAACCCATTGAAGTTAACTAGGGAATTTATCTCAAGTCCTACAAAAATCCCTAATCTTATTTTTATGCCACAAAACGTAAGAAATGACTGTTTTGATGAAAATGTACTGGTCCATCAACTTTGGAGGCTTGGTGTGACCAAAAGATGAGAAATTTTACACGTTTCTTATTTTTTACATGTGTAGTAGGTCTTGAAATATAACCTCATGAAAGGATTTTACAAAATGAGTGGATCTACAATGGTTTTGGAGGTTTTTTTCAAAACCCTGAAAGGACACTTTTATGTCCTGTTAGGTTACCGACCTAGTGTTAAAGGCGATTTGAGTGAACTCTGGAAGCCATCTCTAGAAGCAATGTCGAGATCATCCCAAAGGGTGCAAAGGGATAGATTCAAAGATGATGTTAAAATTTTTGAGATTCTTGATGCCGCATCAGAAAATATCCCGCATGTACCTTTTACAGAAGAGGAAGTGGAACAGGTACGACAAAAATTGCACGACAAGCATGAGAGCCCAGAGAGAGAAAGGAAGACTAAGGCAGATCGAGATTTAAAGAAAAAGCCTACATCTCCACTGCCCTCACCACCTCCTCGTAGCCCTCCACAAGAAGATAAAGAGGAGGAAGACAAACCAAAAGAACAAGAAGAGGCCAAGCAAAAGCAGAGCCAGGAGCCAGAACCAAAGGAAGAGGCTAAGCCTCGAAGTGGGCAACCAGAGCCAAATGAGTCATATAGCACATTTTTGGACCTGCTAGCAGTAGGTCCAAAAGAAGAGGCTAAGCCTCAAAGTGGGCAATCGGAGCCAAATGAGTCATATAACACATTTTTGGACCTGCTAGCAGCAGGATACACAAAAGAAGAGGTTGCCACAGTCGCATTCGACTTGGCAAGCACAGGGCCTAAGGAAAAAATGCAAAGCATCAGGTTAGTAGAACTAAAAGAGATGGCCACAAATACAGTGGACTTGCACCCGTCCTCTAACGATTGGGATGTAGTGATGACGAAGTTAACCAGGTTAAGAGCGCAGTCCATGGCCTCAGAAAGTGAGATGGCAGCTCTCAAGGCCACTGAAGTGAAGATAAAGCTGGAGTAGACTCTTTACAAGGACAAAGTCAAAGGCAAAAAGAGAGAGAAGCAGAGATCCAGGCCAGTCTAGCAAGGGCAAAGATGCCAGGAAATGGAAAAAGAAAATCGAGCAGCAGCCTAAAGAATGCAAGGAGTTGAAGAGGAGTGTAAGCAACTTAGTAAATCATTGATAGATGCTGAGAGGGAAAGGGATAAACTGACCCTACAACTGGCTGAGGAGTCTAAAGAAGTTGAAGCAATGCGAAATGCCAAAGAAAAGGCGGAGATAGATCAAGAAGCTAGCCACGATGAGGTCCTTGAGCTCAAGGACTAGCTTAAAGTGAAAGATCAAACCATCTAGAGGCTACGGGCATCTCCTGCCAGATTCAGAGCTACTAGCTCGACTCACATCACTACGAAAAGACAAATTTATGAAGAACAGATGCAAGAACTTCAGAAGGAGATGACTCTAGAGAAAAAGCAATGATTGATGATGGCAGAAGGGTCAATTGTTATGCAACCACGAATGGAAGAAGAACAAAAAGCCATGCAAGAGGAATTGTAAAGTATCAAAAGAAAGCTCGAGGAGGCGGAGAAGATAAACGCCGAGTTGAATGACCTCCTTATGAACATGGGAGAAGAGGCTGAAACAGAAAAACAAAAACTCCTAAAGCAGATTGAGGAGCTGAGAGGACAGCAAGCCAGAGAGCAAGAAGGCATAGGGCCAACGGTCAATGAAGGCATAGATTTAGAAAATGTGGCAGATTCTGTGGTGGACAAACCTATGCAAGAGGAAATCCGAGTAGGATCCTCTCAAGAGCCACAAGATCTGACACAGGAAGACGAAGAAAAGCTGTGTAAAGCAATAGAGGTGGAGATCAGAGAGACGACTAAGGAAGCCTTGGAATGGGAGCAGAGGGTTTTCAAGTCCATGACCATCCAGAAGATTGATGCCAACAACCTCAGGCGCAAATGGCTTCAGCCCTCTCTCCCATACCCTTTGCTAAAATATGAAGCTGCCACCATCAATAAGAGGATTAGAGATGAGCCGACAGTGCCACTCTACAACGCAGATATCTCCCAGCAAGAAGGGGTCAGGTTAATAGTTGATTCTCAGTCAAAATGGAGAAAGGCGTGGCTGACAAAGTACCCACAATACCTAATCCATTTGGTAGAGGCACCATAAAACATCAGAGACAACCTCAGCTTTTGTCCTCTACCAAGGATCAAGATGTGGAAGGCCCAGGAGATATTACAAAGGAGCCAACCCACTTGGCTGAATTATCCTAAGCTGCCGGTGGTGCAACCAAAGTGTGATGACCCTAGAAGTTGGCATGGACATGTGTGTACAGGCAAGTAGAAGCATGGCAAAGGACTGGAGCAGCTAGGAAGTTCATGGGATGACAGGTAGTAGCGGGAGTGTATGCATGATGCGGCTTATAGGCCAAGAAAGGCTCCATAATGTGCTAAGTGGGGTAGCAGGTGAAGGAGATGTAGAGTGCATCTTTTGGGTCCAAAAATGAAGAGCTTGAAGTGATGAAGGAGCAGGTCTAGACGGCTCATCAAACCGAGCTACGGAGCCCAAGTTATTGAAGGTTGAAGTTTTGATGGTTTGCAGATTCTTGCCAGATAGGGCAGCTGGTGACAGGTGATCCAAGTGGAACTTGAGGTATAGATGTGTAGAGCTCAACTCATAGAGCCTACCCGTCTTTTTGGATTGTGGATCGGAGCTCTGGATTGCAAGCTATGGTCAACTGAAGTTTTTCCGGGGGCCGGGTCTGAGCCCACTTAGCCACATTGGAGTACGCGCCATCTGGCATCTTCAGAGCCTCAACAAAGTTCTAGAGTAGAGTGTACACCATATGGAGCTAGCAGGAAGTGACTGCATGCCAAACGGAATCCGGAGCAGAAAGATATGGAAGTCGGAAGATTGGTTGTCTTTGCCTGAAGTTAATTGCAGATGGTTTGATCGTGTTTTGGTCGCATTGGATCTCGGGCCTGGAGGAGTCGAATAACGGTGCGGATCATGGAGGAGCTGGGAGGCAGTGCACGATTTCACTCGGGCTTTGAGGCTCGGCAGCAGAAGGTGGGAGCACAAAATGGGGGCCATGTCAAGGCAGATTGCAAAGTTTTTTTGGTTAAAGGAAGAAAATAATGAGTTTTTGGAGCCCTTGGGGCTCAAGTCTTAGGGGAATGCCACATGGCAGGGGCCTAAAACCCACATGCGGGCGCGGGACTGTTGAGGCCAGGCTATAAAGGCTGAGGCGTGGGCTCCCATTAGCACACAAGGAAGGAGAGAGAGGGGAGCTCTCTTGGCCGCAGCTATGGCGTCCGCGCACATGGTGCTGCTGTGGGCGTCCGGCGGCGATTTTGGTCGCAAGGCTGGCGGTGCTGGATGGTGGTGGTGCCCGTGGGAGGCCCTAACTATGATGTAGTGATGACGTGGCAGGCCTTGCTAGAGGCGGGTCCCGCGGCTCCAAATTTTTGAGAAGGGGGGAGAGGGCGAGCATAGCGAGTTCGCTATTGCCTCCCTCCCTCGTGTAAGAGAGAGGTCCTGCAGCAGCGTGCAAGGAGGTGCCGACAAGCAAATGAGTGCAAGGAGAAGGGGTCGGGCGGCCAGCAAAAAAAGTGAAGGGAAAGGGCCAAAGGGCAATGTGTCTAGCATGCAAAAGTGTCCAAGAATAATTAAGCCAAGTGTTGGCAATGCATAGAACTTCTAAATAGAACTCCAAAGGGAGTGCACGACATGGAATCACACCACCATTTTTTCTTTTTTGGACTCCTATGCACCCTATATAAAAGGGTGCTTATGTTCATTTGTAAGGGTCTTTTTTTGGGACCAATGTCTTTTGCCAAGGAGGGCTTTGGACAAGGAGGGTTTTTTTTGCCAAGCTTTTGGAGCTCTTGTTTTTGTTGCCGAGTTTCATGTCGGCGGTGTGTTGGATGTACATAATATTGCCTATGCTAGTAGACTATTCCCTACTATTTCAAGGCGTCATTCCCCTTTCCCCTTCTCTTCTCTACTGGTGTGGTTGTGTTTCCGGGCGTGTGTGCCCCTCGAGGTTTGTCGTTTAAAGAGGAGATAGAGAGAGGTTGTGTGTGAGTGCGGAAGTTGTGATTGAGCGGAGCGTAGTAATTGAGTCTGTCTGGTGCATTGCAAGGGTATGTGCGTATGATTGTGTGAAAGCAATGGTTTGCTTGGGTAGTGTTGAGTTTTGATTGAGCGGAGCGTAGTGGTTGAGTCTGTCTGGTGCATTGCAAGGCGTATGTGCGTATGATTGTGTGAAAGCAATGGTTTCCTTGCGGTAGTGTTGAGTTTTGAAGGTGAACTCTAGTGGATTGGGCGCTGTGTATACCGTGGGCTATAGTGAGGCATTGTGTTGTATGTTGGGTGTGTTCCCCTTTCCCCTCTCCATCTTCTGGTGAGCGTGGGGAGAAAACAGGAATATCAAGTTTTATGATTTTGCCAATCAGCACCCTAGACGCCAGGAACGCTACAACCTGTAACCTTTGCTTTTAGCACTATAACCAACAAAAATACATTTGACAGCTTTATCGTCCAATTTTCTACGCTGCACTTGTGGCACCAAAGGATATGCCAAACAGCCAAAAACACGCATGTGCTCAATAGAAGGCTTTCTATCATGTCAAAAGGTGCAGTCTAGACCTACAGATGATGAAATGCAGGTGAAGGTGGTATGTGGTGCCATGCTAATGGCTGTGCTGATGAAAGTAGCGGTGGAATGTGCCATGGTGGTGAAACATGTGCAGACTTTTACTAAGAGATAAAGCGGCCGTGTCTATGGAAAGTGAAGGGAAAGGGCCAAAGGGCCAATGTGTCTAGCATGCAAAAGTTTCAAGAATATTTAAACCAAGTGTTGCAATGATAGAGCTTTCTAAATGGAACTCCAAGGGAGTGCACGACATGGGAATCACACCACCATTTTTCTTTTTTGGACTCCTATGCACACCCTATAATGAAGGTGCTTATGTTCCATTGTTAAGGGTCTCTCTTTTTTTTGGGACCAATGTCTTTTCCAAGGAGGGCTTTGGACCAAAGGAGGTTTTTTGCCAAGGCTTTTGGAGCTCTTGTTTTTGGTTGCCGAGTTCATGTCGGCGGTGTGTTGGATGTACATGTTATTGCCTAGCTAGTAGACTATTCCCTACTATTTCAAGGCGTCATTTCCCCTTCCCCCTTCTCCTTCTCTGCTGGTGTGCGTGTGTTTTCCGGGCGTGTGTAGGCGTGTTGTGCCCCCCCGAGGTTTGTCGTGCAAAGAGAGATAGAGAGAGGTTGTCTGTGAGTGCGGAAGGCTATGAATTGAGCGGAGCGTAGTGGTTGAGTCTGTCTGTGCATTGCAAGGCGTATGTGCGTTATGATTGTGTGAAAGCAATGGTTTCCTTGCGGGTTTGTTGAGTTTTGAAGGTGAACTCTAGTGGATGGGGCGCTGTGTATACCGTGGGCTATAGTGGAGGCATTGTGTTGTATGTTGGGTGTGTTCCCCTTTCCCCTCTCCATCTTCTGGTGAGCGTGGGGAGAAAACAGGGAAATCAAGTTTATGATTTTGCCAATCAGAGCACCTGACGAGGAACGCTACACCTGGTAACTTTGCTTTTAGCACTATAACAACAAAAATACATTTGACAGCTTTATCGTCAATTTTCTACGCTGCACTTGTGGCCCAAAGATATGCAAACAGCAAAAACACGCATGTGCTCAATAGAAGGCTTTCTATCAGTCAAAAGGTGCGGTCTAGACCCACAGATGATGAAATGCAGGTGAAGGTGGTATGTGGTGCCATGCTAATGGCTGTGCTGATGAAAGTAGCGGTGGAATGTGCCATGGTGGTGCAACATGTGCACACTTTTGCCAAGAGAGATAAAGCGGCCGTGTCTATGGAAAAACTGGAGATGGATGCCGTAGAGAACGAGTTTCTTTTTTCCTTAGAGGAGCATGATGCACTGTAGGAGAGGTGATTGAAGAGTAGGAGATTGAAGCTCGACAGAAGGAAGTGTTGAGCGACCTTGAAGGGCCAATCGATGATGAAGGGCTTGATGACAGTGTAAGTGAGTTCGAAGAGGAGGTGCAAGAGAGCATGAAGCCAGTGCAAGAGATGTGTTCTATGGCCTATGAAGGAGGTTCCCAAGATATGTCCAAGCTTTCAAAAGAGGTATGCAACCCATGGTTCAAAGGTATGCTTGTAAGTGCAACTGTACAGTATGTTATCCGTCAGGTACGAGGTACCTTTGAGAGGAGCTCTCCTTTACATGGCTAGGAGGGAGGGCCAGAAGTGTTGGTTCATACAGATGATGTGGTTGCAGAGCCATATAGGGTGATGAAGCAAGATGATGTTCAAAGAGGTGCTAAAGTGCTATGGGCCTTTTGTGTGCATGGATGGCTACGTGCTTGGGTAGGGCACTATTGGAGGTTGTTGCAAATGGATGAAAGTGAACAGAGCCAGGTGTTTGATCCAGGTGGAAGCTATGTTATGCAGGGGGTGGGGCAATCCACTTGAAGGTTTAGATGATAGAGTGCAATGTATATATGGTTTGAGTTTTCTCATAATGTGTGCCAGGTTTTTGCAGTTTATAGTGAAATAAAGCTTTTATGTGGTTGAGCATAAATGCTCAACAGGGGGGTGGGCAATGATGGTGCAACCAAAGTGTGTCGACGGTAGAAGATGGCATGGACATGTGTGTACAGGCAAGTAGAAGCATGGCAAAGGACTGGAGCAGCTAGGAAGCTCATGGGATGACAGGTAGCAGCGGGAGTGTATGCATGATGCGACTTATAGGCCAAGAAAGGCTCCATAATGTGCTAATTGGGGTAGCAGGTGAAGGAGATGTAGAGTGCAGCTTTTGGGTCCAGAAATGAAGAGCTTGAAGTGATGAAGGAGCAGGTCCAAACGTCTCATCAAACCGAGCTATGGAGCCCAAGTTATTGAAGATTGAAGTTTTGATGGTTTGTAGATTCTTTCCGGATAGGGCAGTTGGTGACACGTGATCGAAGTGGAACTTGAGATATAGATGTGTAGAGCTCAACTCATAGAGCCTACCCGTCTTTTCGGATTGTGGATCGGAGATCTGGATTGCAAGCTATGGTCAGCTGAAGTTTTTTCCGGGGATGGGTCTGAGCCCACTTGGCCACATTGGAGTACGCGCCATCTGGCATCTTCTGAGCCTCAACAAAGTTCTAGAGCAGAGTGTACACCATATGGAGCTAGCAGGAAGTGACTGCACGCCAAACGGAATCCGCAGCAGAAAGATATAAGAGTCGGAAGATTGGTTGTCTTTGCCTGAAATTAATTGCAGATGGTTTGATCGTGTTTTGGTCGCATTGGATCTGGGGCCTGGAGGAGTCGAATAACGGTGCGGATCATGGAGGAGCAGGGAGGCAGTGCACGATTTCACTCGGGCTTTGAGGCTCGGTAGCAGAAGGTGGGAGCACAAAATGGGGGCCAGGTCAAGGCAGATTGCAAAGTTTTTTTGGTTAAAGGAAGAAAATAATGAGTTTTTGGAGCCCTTGGGGCTCAAGTCTTAGGGGAATGCCACATGGCAGGGGCCTAAAACCCACATGCGAGCGCGAGACCGTTGAGGCCAGGCTATAAAGGCTGAGGCATGGGCTCCCATTAGCACACAAGGAAGGAGAGAGAGGGGAGCTCTGTTGGGCGCAGCTATGGCGTCCGCGTGCATGGCGCTGCTGTGGGCGTCCGGCGGCGATTTGGGTGGCAATGGCTGGCGATGCTGGATGGTGGTGGCGCCCGTGGGCGGCCCTGGCTGGTGATATAGTGATGATGTGGCAAGCCTTGCTAGAGGCGGGTCCCGCGGCTCCAAAGTTTTGAGAAGGAGAGGGAGAGCAATAGCGAGGTTGCTATTGCCTCCCCCCCTCGTGAAAGAGATCGAGAGGTCCCGCAGCAACATGCAAGGAGTCCTGGCGGCCGGCAAAAAAAGTGAAGGGAAAGGGGCCAAAGGGCCAATGTGTCTAGCATGCAAAAGTTTCCAAGAATAATGAAGCCAAGTGTTGGCAATGCATAGAACTTCTAAATGGAATTCCAAAGGGAGTGCACGACATGGAATCACACCACCATTTTTTCTTTTTTGGACTCCTATGCACACCCCTATAAAATGGTGCTTATGTTCATTTGTAAGGGTCTTTTTTTGAGACCAATGTCTTTTGCCAAGGAGGGCTTTGGACCAAGGAGGGTTTTTTTGCCAAGGCTTTTGGAGCTCTTGTTTTTGGTTGCCGAGGTTCATGCTAGCGGTGTGTTGGATGTACATTATATTGCCTATGCTAGTAGACTATTCCCTACTATTTCAAGGCGTCATTCCCCCTTCCCCCTTCTCTTCTCTGCTGGTGTGCGTGTGTTTCCGGGCGTGTGTAGGTGTGTGTGCCCTCTCGAGGTTTGTCGTGCAAAGAGAGATAGAGAGAGGTTGTGTGAGTGCGGAAGGCTGTGAATTGAGCGGAGCGTAGTGATTGAGTTTGTCTGGTGCATTGCAAGGCGTATGTGCGTATGATTGTGTGAAAGCAATGGTTTTTTTGCGGGTAGTGTTGAGTTTTGAAGGTGAACTCTAGTGGATTGGGGTGCTGTGTATACCCTGGGCTATAGTGAGGCATTGTGTTGTGTGTTGGGTGTGTTCCCCTTTCCCCCTTTCCACCGGTCTTGAAGGCAGGTGAGAGAATAAGTGTCCAATACATGGTGAAAACCCTAACGGGCGCCATCAAATTGTTCACTAGCTTATCTGACCTTACGTGCATCATGATGAAGAAAATCTGCAAAACTCTTTTAGCAGTATTTGAGACACTCAAGCAAGGCCAGGTGATAGACACTATCTTCTTCTTCCAAGATACTTACAGATGTGCCTATGATCTGTCTGGTCAGCCTTCCAAGGAGGTGATACATGCGTTGTATCAAAGGATAATGCTTCTGCCATCCTATCACCTCCATGCCTTTGAAGAAGTGTTCTACACCGGCTTCTTCACAATAAACACTGATATTTTTGGCCCAACAATGATGAATCTACATGCAAGATACGAATCACTGATCAAGATGCACGAAACCATACGATAAAGAAGCAGCTCAACGGCCATGTAGGGGATGACATGAGCACGGAGGGGGGGAGTGTTAGAAGCTGGACACACCCCACGAAAACTGACTACTCGGAAGATTATCATTTTTTGTAATTATTCATTTATTGAGGAAACCTGATTTTTCACCTTGTAAATATTGGGGCTTAGAGAAGTTTCCAGATTGTATCCCAGTTTTGATAGTTAGATTGAGTAGATGGTTGATTTGGAACTTTAGGGCTTGAGAATTGTAAGGTATTTATACCACTTGTTGACCTTAATGAAAAAAACATTTTGTCATTTTCAAAAAGAAGTTTTTGAAGTCTGTTAGTGAGCGTATTGTGTACGAGAGAGAGTGTGAGCTTCATCTTGATGCTACGTGTGCACCGGTGGTCGGAATCGAGTGCAGAGAAGTGCAGCTTGTTGCCCCCGACGAGAGCTACATGTCGATACCCACATTGCGTGCGTACGGTCCGGTTTTGCGGGCTCCTTCTACGAGCTTCATCTGGTGATTGGATGAGCATACGTTGTCCAATTTTGCATTGCAACATATCCACGCGTTCACATTGAGTAGAGCTACACATGAGGCTTTTTAGATTTTGGAAACGAAGACCTACAAATTTCGGCCAGACATCCTACGTGATTTTTCACCTGGTGTTTTGGGTTGGAATTTTGGTTCATAGACCTTAGGGAGAGCAACCTATTGGTGATAGTAGGGTCTCCTTCAAGTTCCGTGGTGTTTTGAGATTGTTTGATGAGTATTCGTCTCTAAACAACGTTGGAGGAAGTTTCCTCTTATGCACTCTTGAAGGCTGTGACTTAGACAATTAGTAGAGACCTCTGTAGGAATTAGTTAGGAGTCGGTCGAGTGTAGGTTGACACCTTATGATTTCTTCCATGCGCCTGCGGGTCGAGCTTCGTCCTTAGCTGACAAATCTTGTTAGGTGAGTTCTCGCTGTGCTGATGTCCGTCGCGGTGTATCCATCCAACACTTGCGAAAGTTGAACCTGGATAAAAAACAAGTTAAACCATGACATAGAATTGGGTAATGGGAAAAAACCGTGGTATCACAATATTATGTGGGAACCCTTGACTTTGAAACTAGGAAGACATGATACTTCAACTTTCTTAGAACCCTACCAATTGGGATGTATGATCACAATATTATGTGGGAACCCTTGACTTTGAACTAGGAAGACATGCTACTTCAACTTTCTTTAGAACCCTACCAATTGGGATGTATGATCACAATATTATGTGGGAACCCTTGACTTTGAACTAGGAAGACATGCTACTTGAACTTTCTTTAGAACCCTACCAATTGGGATGTATGATGGAATTCTTGGAATGGATTGGTTACCTAGAAATCACGCTAGCATTCACTATGGCCTAGGTAGTATGAGATTTAGAGATAGTCAAGCAAATCAAGTCGAAGTACATGGAAAGAATGGGATTCCAAAGATTCAATTAGTTAAAGCCAACCATCTACTCAAAGGTATGAGGGCCGGACAACAAATATTTGTGGTTAAACTGAACAAAATGGATCCAGAATCAAGTGTTACAAAACCCTCTTGGCTTCATGAATATTCAAATGTCTTTCCTAAAGATCTCACCTCTCTTCCTCCCAATCGAGAGATTGATCATGATATAAAGATTCTCCCAGGAAGTGAGCCAATGTCAAATAGACCTTATAAAATGGCGCTACTAGAAGCCATTGAATTGAAAGAACAACGTCATTAGATTATAGAGCAGGGATTTATTAGACCAAGTAAATCAAGTTGGGAAGCATCGGTACTTTTCAAAAGAATAAAGAAAGATGGGGACTTTACGACTCTGCATTGATTATAGAGGACTAAACAGGTAGTAGTTAAGAACAACTATCATATCCCACGAATTGATGAATTGTTGGACATGCTACATGGTTCCAAGGTCTTCTCAAAAATAGATCTAAGATTTGGTTATTATCAAATCAGAAAAAGGAATCAGATATTCCAAAGACATCTTTCAACACACGATATGGACATTTTGAGTTTATAATAATGTCATTTGGTTTAACTAATGCTTCGGCTACATTCAATAGATTGATGCATGATATTTTCAGGTCGTACCTAGATGAATTTGTTCTTGTCCTCTTTGATGATATTCTAATCTACTCAAAGGATGAAGAATAACATGAAGACCACCTGAGAAAGGTGTTGCATATTCTTTGAGAACACAAGCTATATGAAAAGATGAGAAAGTGTTCATTTTTCACTTTAAGGATTGAGTATTTGGGATTTATTGTTTTGCACAAAGGAATCTTAGTGGACCTTGCTAAATTTCAAGACATTGTTGCAAGTGATTTTAGAGGATTCTTGGGAATCACAGGATGGTATAAAATCTTTATAAAGGATTATGCAGTGATTTCTTCACCCTTGATCGACCTTCTAAGAAAGGGTCTTTAAGTTAGGGTCCTTCACCACTACACCAAGAAAGGTTTGACCAACTTAAGTAGTATGTGACTATAGCACCGTGCCTAAAGCTACTAGATTTCAATCAGTCCAGTATTAGTTCAAGAAGGAAAACCAATAGCTTTCACCTCAGGTAATATTAAGATTCATGAAAAGAACTATCCCACCCATGACCTCAAACTATTGGCATTCATTCATGCTTTGAAGCTATGGAGACACTACTTTTTGGGAAGGAAGTTTCGACTCATAACCAACCATAAGAGCTTAAAGTGGATTTTCACCCAAGCAACCTTGAATATGCGACAAAGGCGATGGGTAGAACTTTTGCAAGAGTTTGACTTTCACATTATCTATCGTCCTGGAAAAGAAAACATGGTTACAGATTCACTCAGTCAAAAACCCTTTTGAGCCAACAACCCAAGCATTGAAAAGATTAAGGAAGTTGCATCATCTGATCCAGAGTATCAAAGGCAGCTTAACCTTGCTCAATCTGGGGATTCAAAGAATATACCTTCAACGTTATACTTCTCACATGACGGACCTTGTCTCTATTATATAGATAGGTTATGTGTACCAAAGGACCCTAACTTAAAGAATCCTATCTTATTTGAGGCCAAGGATAGCCCTACATCAGGACACCCAGGATATGCGAAGACTCTCAATGACGTACAATTTTTTTTCTATTGGACTAGACAGAAGGCATATGTTCTACGCTATGTTCGTCAATGCTTGACATGCCAAAGGATTAAAGCTGAGAGAGTTAAACTTCTTGGTAAACTTCAACCACTAGATATTCCCCAAATGAATTGGAAGTGTATAAGTATGGACTTCGCCATTGGATAACCTACGGTACAAGGAGGTTATAATTCACTTATAATAGTTGTTGACCTACTCACGAAGGTTGCGCATCTTAGACTGATTAAGGCAACCTTTACCGCCTCTGGTATTGCATGAGTATTTGTTAAAGATATTTTTAGATTTCATGGATTGCCCAAACGGATTGTAAGCGATCGAGATGTGAAGTTCACTTCAAACTTTTGGACCTCACTCTTCAAGGCATTTGGAATAGAATTAAACTTTCGTACCGCATACCATCCTCAATTAGATGGTCAAACAAAACTAGTCAACCAAGTCATTGAAGACATTCTTAAAGCTTATTGCAGTAGAGAACTTAAGCAATGGATTCAATTTTTACCTCTAGTGGAGTATGCTTATCATCATCAAAGCATTGGTATGACCCCATTTTGTGCCTTGTATGGTCAAGAATGTGTCTCCCCACTCAACTTTTCTAACCCTACCATCAAAGTTGAAGCCTCCAAGAAGATGCTAGAAGAAATGAAAAATCAAACAAAAGCCATTCAAAAGGATATTCAAGCAGCTCAGGATCATCAAAAGCAGTATGCGGATAGTAAGAGATCTGGAAGAAGATTCAAAAAAGTTGACAAGGTTTTTCTTCGGATTCATCCTAAGAGAAGAACCTTATCACTTGGAAAGTATAAGAAGGTTAGCCCACGTTATTGTGGCCCTTACAAAGTGATCAAGTATATAGGAACCCAAGATTACAAGTTAAAGTTGCCAGTTCACATCAAAGTCCATGATGTATTTCATATAATCTTATTAAAACCCTATATTTCCAGTGATTATGAACTCCTCAATGATGAAAAAATTGTGATGCCTACTCAAAACATCTTGGAACTCCAACCTTCTAGAATTTTGGAGACTTGAGAGAAGAATCTTTGAAATAAAGCTCTCAGAGAATACCTTGTTCAATGGCAGGACTATCCTGAAGAAGATGCAACATGGGAAGATGAAGCCACCCTAAAGAAGGACTATCCTCACTTCTTTGAAATAGAGCTCTCAGAGAATACGTTGTTCAGTGGCAGGACTATCCTGAAGAAGATGTAACATGGGAAGATGAAGCCACCCTAAAGAAGGACTATCCTCACTTTTTCACGAGATGAGGACATCTTGAATCCCTTAGTTGGGGAGACTATAATGTACCCAACATTTTTCAATAAAAGTATTTCATTTACTTTGCAAATATTTAAGGTTTGCATTTTATTAAGTCAATGGAACAATCGGATTGAGAATCGGATTAATTATGACCCTCATTCACTTGAAAACAATAGGTTGATGGGAAACTTAGGTCTCAAGACTATATCTAACGATAAGAGTTGACCCTTGAGAAAGAATGAGCAATTTTAGGAAAGAGAAAGTAATTTTAGGAAAGGAGGAGTAATTTTAGAAGAGAAGGAGTAGGAGGAGTACTTTTAGGAAAGAAAGAGAGGATGAGTTTAGTTTAGACCTCTTTTCTTGGAAGCCAAGGTTCTTCTTAGAGACTTGAAATCACACATCAGCATCCGTGTTCGCAAAAACATAAAATAAAAAATATATAGCTACAAACGTGCGTGAACTTACTCTCTTTGCTTCCCACTATTCTTAGTTGGCCTTGAGAGCCTATATAAAGACCCCTCTCCCTTCACCTTTTAAGACACATAATCTCATAAGCGGAAGCTCTCTTGCTTTGACGTCCAAGTTACCTTCTCTCTCTCAACCTCTCTCCCTCAAGATCTTACCCTCAAGCCATCTCCATCTCCAACACTTTCTCTACCATCATCGTGTTGCTCCTCAAATTCTTGAGTTCTCTTTCTCACTTTCTCCATTCTCTTTTGCGATATGATGGCCCTGAAGTGAGTGACTCAAAGCTCAAAGGATGCTCATGTCGCTCCATGTCCAAAAAAGGTGCAGAGGGAGGCATCAACTACTCGAAATGCTGCTCAAGCGGAGGTATTGGTTGCGAAAGAAGTCGAAGCCATCCAGACCCCAACCACGAGAGGTAGTGGAGCATTTTTCTAATCCGGTAAGACAATTTACAATTTTGCATCGTTATACATGATGACCGATAAGTCAAGTCTAAGAATTCCCTTAAACTGTCCAAGAAACGTGATTAAATCACAAGAAAGAAGCATATGGTATCATTAGAGAAGGAATTATTTGATTTATGGTTACTATTTGATAAATTGTCTCTGTTTGATATTAGAAATTAGTTAATCATGTTTGAGAAATCACTTAAAGAAAACAATTGCTAAAAGATATCTTGTTTCTAGATGGAACTCGCGGTTAGCGAGGTGATTCCGCGGTTAGTGAAGAATAAGCTGAGGTTATTAGCTCTCTTTTTGTCACTTGCGATTAACAAGATGCCTTGCAGATAGCAGGATACCTTGCGGTTAGCGAGATGTTCCCTTACGGGGTTAGCAACTAGGAAAGTATGCGCATTTCGCGGCTAGCGAAAAAGTAAAACCTTTGCAAAGGCTCTATTCGTTAGACAAAAAAAGTCCACGGGTAGCGGCAAACTCCTAAGAGTAATTGAAAGATTCATTCTTGTTGAATTATAGGACTGTCTTCATTAGACCATGTTTGAGAAAGAAACGTTTTGGTGATGTTTGAAGTGCTGGGTGAAAGAACATGTGCCTGGAATTAAGAAAAGAATATTTTTGTTTATGTAAAACAGTGTGGTAGTAATTAAAAAAAAGATAAAAAGTATAAGTGTGGGGTGAAAAGTGGGGGCTGGCTTAGGTTGCAAGTCAAGGATCGATGGTCTCGATTAGTTGAGAAACTCTCCACTCCCTCCTATTAAGAGAAGTCTCAAATATACGTGGGCTTGAAAGCTATGGACCGATTAGTCGGGTACTTTTCACAAGATTTCTAGCTAGTTAGATTAAGTCTCATATCATATTTATGGTTTCTAGGTGGCCATGCCTCTTAAACGTAAGGAAAATAGCGCTGTTTATGGATTCTAAAAATGTCAATGGGATTTCATCTTTATGTTAGGAAACAACTTTCAGTAGAATCCTTAATTTATTGACGTGTCTTGTCCCTTATAACCACAAAAATGATGGATAGAGGACTTCCTCTCTTCTGTTGCTCGTATCTCTACTTGGTGGAAATGGAGTAGGGTGTCAACAAAAAAACAGAATAAAGGAAGGCCATCTATCAAGTCGTCCCAATCCTCGCGGAGTTGGGGACCTCCCATTGAGCCATAATAAGTCTAAAAAGAGCCATCCCTTGGAAATTCTACAATATTAGACCCACTCCATAACTCTCTATAATTATCCAATTCAAGCCGTGGGTGTAGATACTCAAGTGCTGATTTTCAAAGGCGAAGAGGAGTAACAATTGAAGTTTTGAATTGCCAAAGAATACACTAAGTAAACACATTAATTCTATTAACATGGTTGACAATAACCAAGAGAGTATAATGAACGTTGATAACTTTGATTTTTCACATGAAGGTGCTAATGATGATGCCCCCCATGTTTGTCAATTATCTTGTTACTAGGTTGTAGCAAGCTATGGGCAACCCTACTTTGCAAGCCAAAGGTACTCAACAACTTCATACTTATGGGGTTTTCCTTCCTCTCCAAGAGGAGAGAGAGCTTAGGAGACCTCTTGACGAGACCCCCAAAAGAAGATTCTCTCCCATATGAGAGGAGGAATCCAAAGAACAAGAAAGTAATGAATCCTAAGTACCTTTGAAGATGTGGCTCCACAAAGACGGCGGTCTAGACGGTCACCAACTCCTCGCAAGAGGAAACGGTCAACCCATAGTCCTTCTCCTCATCCCTTCAAAAGGGAAGAGAGGAAACAAAGGAAGAAAAGGGTAAGAAAAAGGCCACCCTCTTCTCCTTCTTCTTCACCTTCTTCCTCTTTCCGCAAAAGCTATGGTTATTCTCCTAGAGAATACAAGAGGGGAGGACATCACAAATCATACCTTGCATGGCGAAGGTCAGAAAAGCTCAAGAAGTTCAAAGAGGGAGGAAAGAGTATCTCTTTTCTCATCTATGATGGCACCTTTGGTGCTACCAACAAAGTATTGGCCTTCATCCAACAATTTGATGCGGCCTTTGGAGACAAGGGCTTCACAGAGTCCTCCAAGCTACACATGTAGCTATACACTTCCAAAAATTGGCTCATCAATGGTGGGCTAGCCTTTGTGGCAACGGCAAAGCCCCAAAGACATGGAGAACTCTACGAGTTTCCATCATGTAGCAATTTCTTATAAGTGATACAAAGGGACAAAGTGCTTACCAAATGGTGCAGTTTGAAGCTTATCTCTCATGAATCTATCCACAAATACGTAGACAAGTTTTGGGATTTACATCTCAAGGCTATTGTCTTTCAAAAGATAGACTTCATTGAGAAAAAGCAACAATTCTGTGCGAGATTACCTGAAGAGATGGCTAAGTACGTCAACTCTCAACATCTAGGTTCTATCATCGAATTAATCCACCACACCAGGGAAATTTTTTAAGTGCGGGGAGCAAGGACATGGCTTTCGTTCTTGCACCAAGAGAAATGCCCACAATGAGACTCCTAGAGCTTCCACGCTCAAAGCTCCAAAAGAGGATGCTCATTACAAAGGATCACCTCTCTCCTATGCTTCGAGAAAGGTAAGGGAGCATGATGCCTTCATCTTGTTTGACCCAGGCTCCACTCACAACTTCATATCAATGGAGTTGGCCACCAAGTTGGGCATTCAAGCTTTTGATATGGGAGATACTATAACAACTCACACCGTTTTCAAGGGACAACAAGACTCCGTTACTCCCTTGATTGGGAAGTTGAGGCTTTATGTCTAAAGTTATGTCAACAAAGAAGACTTTTTCATCTCTCCTCTCCAACATGAGGATGCTATCCTAGGGGCACCATGGTTCAATCACATGGATGCCAACATGAAGTTCCTTGAAAGGATAATCTACTTCACCTACAGGGGAAAGAACATGTATATAGATTCTAGTGATTCTAGTTGTACTATACCACTTGTAAATCCTCCCGCTTTTGATTAATCAATGAAGAGCTCAGTTTTTGCGTACATGATTTTTGTGAAAGAGTCCCTAAAAGGTCCGAAAGTTTCATCAAATGTAAACGGTAGGAATCAAGAAGAGTAATTGTTTAATTTTCTAAAAGGATTCCAAGATGTGTTCATTGATGATATCCCTATGGACTTCCCTCCAAAACGAGGGGATGATGACCATCGAATTAAGCTCCTACCAAGAAGCTCACCACCTAACAAGCCTCCATATCGAGTTTCTCAAGCTCAACAAGAGGAGATCATGAGGCAAGTAGAAGAATTGGTAGACAAAGGGAAGGTGATGCCTAGCTCCTCTCCCTTTTGTTCTCCAGTCCTTTTAGTGCAAAGAAATATGGTACAAACCGTATGTGTGTGGACTATTGAGCACTTAACCATATCACTATCAAAATTAGATTTCCCATGCCTCAGGTAGAAGGTCTATTTGATAAGCTACAAGGCTCTACCTAATTCAATAGTATTGACCTTAAAAGTGACTATCATCAAATAAGGATAGTGTATGAAGATATCTTAAATACTGCGTTTTGTACAACATTTGGTCTTTATGAATATTTACTCATGCATTTTGGCTTGCCTACTGCACCAACAACATTCAATTTTTAAAATGGAGAAAATCTTTAGACCCTATCGCAAATTCACTGGACTGTTCTTTGATGATATCATCATCTACTCCAAGTCCTTGGAGAAGCACAAGCAACATCTCCAAGTGATTTTTCAAGCATTGAGGGAGAACAAGCTTTTTCTCAACCAAAAGAAAATAAAAATTTTCCCTCAAGAGATTCAATACTTAGGTCATATTATCTGTCAAGATGGTATCCGTATGGATCTATCAAAGTTAGAGGTAATAAAAGCATGGCCTAATCCAAGGCGTCTACATTGTCTAAGAAGCTTTCTTGGTATGTGTGCATACTATTGATGCTTCATAGAAAAATTGTCTCGAATAGCAGACCATTACATGACTTAACAAAGAAGAACATTCAGGAGCAAAATCCTTTTGACAAGCTCAAAGAGAAGCTTACCTCCCAACCAGATCTCATGCTTTAGGATCTCTCAAAGCCATTTGAGGTTCAATGTGATGCTTGTGGTGATTGCCTTGGAGCAATCTTGCTTCAAGAAGGACATACCATAGCATATGAGAGCCGAAGACTCAATACGTATGAACGGGTCTTGAGAATATATGAGAACTACATGCCCTAGACACATGGAAGCACTATCTATGGGGACTCCATTTAGTTTACGAACATACCATCAAAGTCTCAAATACTTCATGACGCAAACCAAGCTTTTCGACAAACAAATGAGGTGAGCAAATTTTCTTTTGAAATTTTATTTTCACATTGCTCCCATTGTTGGTAAGAACAATCAAGTGGCTGATGCACTTTTACAACGCCCAAAAGTTGATGAGGTGTCTATAGCTACTCACAATGATCTATCTTCTATGATAGATGAGTATGCTACTGACTCTGACCACATCTCTCACCATTTCATAATCATCTACTTAGCTTACAATGTCATAAAATCTAATATCTAACCAAACCAAATGATTTTCTCATATTAAACTGATCATTTAATGTGGGAGAATAGATGAGAACAAGTGTTAGAATAGTAACATGTGCTTACGGGCCTATCTCAACACGGGGCCAATGGTAAAGGGGCCAAATGAGAGATGATTTGTCAAAGAGCAAGGCTAGCTAATGGAGCTTAAAGACCTTAGGGTTAGCTTCATTAAAGACCTCCAAAGGTTAGTGTTAAAAGTCATTTGACCTAGGTAAGCTAGGGCCGAGCTTAAGGTGGGAACCCTGCCCAATCTTGAGGTGCTTGTCGTGCTTGATGACTAAGGTCCTTGAGGTGCTTGTCCTAGTTGCTGACTAAGATGATTGAGGCCCTTGTCATGCCTGCCAACTAGGGAGCTTGAGGTTCTTGTGGGAACACTACCCAAGCTTGAGGTGCTTTATCGTGCTTGTTGCTGACTAAGGTGCTTGTGTTCCAAAAGTCAACAACATCCCTACAAGAGAGGGGGCGAGTCCTAAAGCTAGGGGAATAAGAGAGAACACACACACACACACACACATAAGGTAAGCCCAAGCCTCAAGAGACAGCAAGGACACATGTCAAGACCCTACCCATGTTTCCCTCATGGTGTGCCTAAAGCCTATTGGTTCGCCTCCCAAGGGGTCCAATGATAAATTAGTTAATTTAATTAATTGTTTTTACATTTATCAAGTAATCTCTCTCAAAGGGGAAAGGGGGACAGTTGTCCCAAGGCTACCCCTGTTACTTGATATGCATATTGCATGTGATTGGCTAGGCCTGGGAGGGGTCCAATGAGCTTCAAGCATGAGCTACAAGGGGGGATCTATCAAAGAAAGAAGGGGGGCTTCGTGGGGGGTATACTCTCCCACACACTCACACACATTGATATGTGAGTGTGTGGGAGAGTATACCCCCAAGCAGCCCCCCTTCTTGCTTTGGTTGATCCCCCCTTGTAGTTCATGCTTGAAGCTCATTGGACACCTCCAGGCCTAGTCAATCACATGCAAGAGGCATATCAAGCAACGAGGGTAGCCTTGGGTCAAGTGTCCCCCTTTCCCCTTTGAGAGAGAGCACTTGATAGATGCAAAAACAATTAATTAAATTAACTAATCTATCATTGGACCCCTTGGGAGGCCAACCAATAGGCTTTAGGCACACTGTGAGGGCAACATGGGTAGGGGCTTAACATGTGTCCTTTCTGCCTCTTGAGGCTTGGGCTTACCTTGTGAGTGTGTGTGTGTGTGTGTGTGTGTGGGAGGGGGAGGTGTTCTCTCTCATCCCCCTAGCTTAAGGGCTCGCCCCCTCTCTTGTAGGGATGATGTTGACTTTTGGAACACAAGCACCTTAGTCAGCAAGCATGCCAAAGCACCTCAAGCTTGGATAGTGTTCCCACAAGCACCTCAAGATCCCTAGCCGGCAAGCATGACAAGCACCTCAAGCATTTTAGTCAGCAAGCACGACAAGCACCTCAAACACCTTAGTCATCAATCATGACAAGTACCTAAAGCTTGGGCAAGGTTCCCACCTCAATCTCGGCCTTAGCTTACCTAAGGTCAAAGGACTTTTAACACTAGTCTTTGGAGGTATTTAATGAACCTAATTTAAGCTCCATTAGCTAGCCTTGCTCTTTGGCAGATCATCTCTCATTTGGACCCCTTTACCATTGGCCCCGTGTTGAGATAGACGCGTAAGCACATGGCTATATTGTAACCCTTGTTCTTGTCTATTCTCCCACATTAAATGATCGGTTTAATATGAGAAAATCATTTGGGTTGGTTACATACTAGATTTTATGACATTACCTCTCTCTTGAAATCAAAGTCGTCCTCGACTATGAGGTAGAAGAGATAAGGTCTTAGTCATTAGTCAATGTTTCTTAGTGGGTAGAGGATCCTCTTTTACCCTATGAAATATTTCCAAGATGGATGACTAACCCAGTTGGTGCTTGGGAACATAGCTGCCGCAAGAATGTCTGCTCTTTAGTGCATTTCATTCTCCCAACAAGTAGACTGACAAATTCTACTTGGTGTTTGAGAGAGGTCATCACCACAAACATGATTCTAAGCATGCATACTATTTAAATTGTGCACAATAAAAAGATAATTAGTCTTATAAGACAAAAACATTGGTCATTTAAAAGAAATTTGTACATTTGCTTAGTCTTATGCCGAAGGTGTTAGAGGGGCAGAAGAGCTCTCAACAGAGAAGATAGATAGATAGATAGAGATAGAGATAGAGAGAGAGAGAGAGAGAGAGAGATTAACATCCACCACCATAACTGATTAGATTGATGAAAGCTTGATTGAATACAAAGGTCACAAGAGCCCATTCTCATAGGTTTGTCGTGTCCCCTCGCTCCTCATGAGCCACACCCCTTGGCATTCCCCCATTCCTAGGTAAGGTTCCCACCATACGGCCAAGGCATAACACATGGCACACACCGGCTTATGCCGTAACACTTGGCACGCACGGAGGACCTGAAGCCCAACATCCCTTGATTTGTGTAAGCCCAAATGTGCAGTGGTACAGTGCTACCATTTAAGGGCTGGGAACCCATACAACAATTTTATAGACACCACATCAGAAATCATCCGTGAGAGACAGGTTGGTGCGGCTCGCGTCCGGTACCTCTCGCATCGTTTGACTCTGGGTAACAAGATCACCGCTTCACGTTCATCCGCCTTCTCTTCCCAGGGACAATTTTGCATAGTATCTAAAACCGCAATCGGAACTCGAAAACCATCAAAAAGTCGCAGTGCCCAACTGCAATATGACGTTAAAAAAAAAAATCTCCGCAAGAGGGAAATTCGCCAAGAACATGAAGCTCTCTGTCCGCAAAACCACCAGCGTGCAAATAGAACAAGACCAGCAAGGAAGCCACAGCGGGTGCTCCAGTAGTAGCGCAGATTGTCTTAGTGTTTGGTAGACTTCTGACCAGGAAGTGGTTGGCCAATACAATGCTAGTCGACCCGTGGAATGGAGACCTCAGATGATCAGGCCTTGGCAGTCTTGTACATTCAGCAAGCAATGTCCTTGGCCTGTACCTACTTCTGCCTGCGACCGGCTTCGTCCCTTCTTGCTACGAACAACATGACAATCGTTGTTGTCGTCCATGTTTGCGCTTCAGATCCACTGTCTTCGTCGCTGCGTTGTAGCGCGCGGGTATACCAAACAACAAAGCATCCACCTGCATGCAGCCTCCTCGTTGTCGAAGGAGAGGCAAGAAGAATGCCTTCGATGCAATAAGCGCCCCACCCAATCTTAGGGCCACCTCCGTCACTTTCCTGCTTGCTAGCATCTGGTTCAGATTTCTGGAAGAATTCGAAATCCGTGCAATATGCGCCTCCTTCATCACCAAGGGTGGAGATTCGATCAACTGCGTGGTCGCCAAGTGTTAGAGGGGCAGAAGAGCCCTCAACAGAGAAGATAGAGAGAGAGAGAGAGAGAGAGAGAGAGGAGAGAGAGAGAGAGAGAGAGAGAGAGAGAGAGAGAGAGAGAGAGAGAGAGAGAGAGAGAGGAGAGAGAGAGAGGGAGAGAGAGAGAGAGAGAGAGAGAGAGAAGAGAGAGAGAGAGAGATTAACGTCCGCCGCCATAACTGATTAGATTGATGACAGCTTGATTGAATACAAAGGTCACAAGAGCCCATTCTCATAGGTTTGTCGTGTCCCCTCGCTCCTCATGAGCCACACCCCTTGGCATTCCCCCATTCCCAGGTAAGGTTCCCACCATATGGCCAAGGCATAACACATGGAACACACCGGCTTATTCCGTAACAGAATGATAGATTTGGGTTGTAGCACCCCTTCTTGGTCTTTGATTTCCAGAGGTCAATAATTGGTTCACTTGATGGCTCTCCTTTGTAGGGCTTAAGTAGGCCCTCATGACAAGCATTGTGTAGGAGCCAATGGTTGGGAAACTTGAGTTGATAAGACATCTCATTGATTGGCTTCAAGATTTGAAAAGCACCATAGTATCTTTTTTCTGATTTAGCATAATAGTTTTGATGGCTCGTAGGATTTCTGCACGTCGTTTGCCTCAATCAAGCCTTGGGAAACTTAAGTAAGACCCAATCATCTTCTTTGAATGTTAAGGCCCTTTTGTGCTTGACAAAAATAGCTTTTTGCTTTTGTTGAGAGATGGATATAGCCTCCTTAATCTTTTGAAAAGATTCTTGTAGGTCACGGCTATACTCATTGGCAGCAAGAAGATCTTCCCATGTACTTTGCGTAGAAAGGGACTTTTAGGTCTTCCCTCAATGATTTCAAAAGGTGCTTTGCCCGTAGAAGTATGGACAATATTATTGTACACATACTCTACAAGAGGTAAGTACTTTCCCATTGTGAGCGTTGATCTACCTTGGTAACATAAGTCTTGAGTAGATAGAGCATTGTAAGATTGGCTATCTCACTTTGTCCATCCATTTGTGGGTGATAGGTCAAAGAGAAATTCAATCTTGTACCTAGATTTTCAAAGAGACCTTTCCAAAAATTACTGGTCATTCTAGGATCTCTATCTGGCACGATGGATGTTGGCAATCCATGGTGCTTGAAAATATGAGATATGAAGAGAGTTGCCATTTGGTGTGCCTTAATAGTATTTTTGACAGGAATTAAGTGTGCTTGCTTGCTAAATTTGTCGACTATTTTCCATATTCCCGTATTCCCATAAATAGACTTGGGTAATTTAAAGATAAAATCCATGGATATACTCTCACATGGTGAATTTGCGATAGGCAATGGCTGGAGTAATCTAGGTTGCTTCCCTCTATAATACTTGGTCTTTTGGCATACCAAACATTTTGAAACATACTCTTGTATGTCCACTTTCAGGGTAGACCAATAGAAATGCGTCTCTACTCCTTGGAGAGTAGGTTGAATGCCTCTATGCCCTGCATACGGAGGAGCATTGGTCCATACATGACTTTCTCATGAAGGGAGTGGGTACCACATAGCCTATTTCCATGGAGAAGTTAACCATCCTGCAAGGTGAATGGTTCCTCTTTCTTCCCCAATAGCTATTGGGTTTCTTGAGGATCACATGAATGTGGTAGTCTGCAAGACACTAGTTTGCAAAAGAGACAATATAATTGACCGTTGATTGCTCGTATTTTTAATGAAGAAGGATTTTCCATCGTCATTAACAACCATAAAATTACCACGGGAGGATGCTTTGATCCTCTCAAGAAGGAAGACTAGATGAAACGGGAAGAAGGCACACCATTGAGAGGTAAATTCCTGGATTTGTTCTAATGTGGAAAGTTCTCGCTCGGTACACAAGTGAACATGATGTGGTAGTGCAATATGGTGGAGATTATGGCAACTGCCATTTCTAGGGAGAAAATTGGTTAAATTGTTACCATTTTTGAAGAAAATGAAGAAATTGCCAACAAATTCATATGGTATTGGACAAACAGGCCATTCACCTGAGAGGGATGCAAGACAGGGAAACAGGCAAGTGATTGATTGGGATAAGATGATTGAAGGAGCATACACGGTGCCAAAGACAAGCACTGTAGAGCTAGAGCCACCCCCATTGACAAGAATAAAGATTTTGTACTATTTGACCCTTGCATTTTTTGTATTCCCATTTGAGAGACCACACCTTATGTTGAAATTAAATGGAGAGTTGTCCTCAAAAATTTCTTCCAATTGTTTGAATTTCTTGAATTTAGTTAAATTGATTTGTGAAGTGAGTTTCAGAGAGAGAGAGATAGAGAGAGAGTCATAATAACTAATATATAATTCTCCTAAATGATTTTCTCATGTTAAACTGATCATTTAATATGGGGAAGTACTAGGGGAGAAAAAGTTAGAATATTGCTTAAGCTGGCAAACTGGCCATAGTAGGGATCCAAAGGAGGGAAAATAAGGATCCAAAGGGGGAGCCATCTGCAAAAGAGAAATGTGCAACAATGGGCTTTAAAGACCCTAAGGTTCATCCCATTAAGACTTCCAAGATGCTAAGGTTCCAAAATTCAAAGGTTGTGTCCAATGGTCAAGCTTAGTGAAATTGGATGCTTTGTGAGTGCGCCAAAAATTCTTCAAGACTCCTACATAGGAGGGGGCGAGCCTTGTAAGTAGGGGATGAGAGAGAAACACACACACACACACACACACACACACTCTCAGGCTCCCTTTACACAAAGGGAATAGGGGACACATGTCAACTCCCTAGGCCAATTGCCCACAAGGTGCACTCAAATCCTATTGGATGGCCATAGAGGTGGACCAATGAGAATTAGGATAGAGTAAATCTAGTCTAATTCATTTAAAAACACTTGAAAAACGAAACAATAATATTTAAGCTCTCTAGAAGACTATTGGCCAGTCTCCCAAGGGGTCCAATGAGCATTCAACAGCCCCATGGCTTGCCTTATTCCTATTGGCCACAAGACAAAGGGGTCCAATGAGATTTTAGTTACATTATTTAATTACCTAAATCTCTCACAAAAGGGGAAAGGGGGACACTTGTCACAAGGCTATCACTTATGCTTCTTAAACCCTATGGGCTAAGCTTGGAGAGGCCAATGGGAAGCCAGCAAGAGGATTTAGCAAGAGGGGTCAACCACAAGAGACAGGGGGACTGATTTTTCAAAGTCATTATCACTCACACACTCACACAATCTCATGTGTGAAGCAAGAAGACTCTCTCTCTCTCTCCTTCTGAAGATTTAATGGAAAGCTCATCACCTACACCAAGCTTGTGAGAAGAGAGGCCTACATCAACAACTCTTGGCTTTGTGATGCAAATCCAACCAAGATACAAGCTTCAATGCATGCTCATCTCCTCTACCATGCTAATTACTAAGCTATGCTAAGCTATTATGAGTGATTAGGTGAGGAGGTATACTTCTTTCTCGTAAGACTACTCCTTCTTCTTCTCAATTTACTCTCATACCCCGCTAGCTCTCACCATCTTCAAATGTATGTGAGGTCTTGGGTCTAAGACAGTGAGGGAATTGATTTTGTGTTTTATAAGTGTTTTCTTAGTGCTTGAATTTTCCATTTTCATTGCACTAGCTAGTTATTGAAGGAACACAAAGAATTGTATTGTAAAATGTCTTTCTTGATGGGGGAAACTTATAATACAAAGACTTTTGGAGGGGGGACCGGCTCCATGTAAATCTGGTCCTCAACTGTTGTCAATAGCTTAATTTTTCTCTCTTTTGAAGTATTTTTCATGCCTATCTAACTAGATGTTATGCTTTTTGTTGTTCTCTCCATCCAAGCACTCTTGATATGCTCATTAGGAATCTATTCTAATAAAATTATCACTATGTTCATGTTATTTCCCGCTATACACAAGTGACTAGGCCATTAAATGTTACATTGGTATCAGAGCACAAGGTTTCTCTTTTCTTGCTCAAGAAGGGAGGTCCTCAAGCTAGCTATAAATGGTTGTTGTTACTAATTGCAATTGAGTAAGTAGAATAGGGATTTTTTCAGCCTTGCAGTGCGCCTGCCTTTGTGCAAATAACTGGGCATCACCGTCGAGAGATATGGTCTTAATTGTAGAGTCCTACGGGGATTGCCTATGGCTTAACCACTATTGAGCTATTAGAAGCTTGACAGGAGCCGGTGGGGTTTTTTTGTGGCGAGCTTTCAGTTTCAAGCTTTTACAATTGGAACTGTTTTTTGAGCTTTTGAACCCTGATTTTACACTAATGATGTCTTTAAGTATCATTGTGTAGCAAAAAAACTCAAAACCTCATAGTAAAATCCTTCAACTACCAAACACTATGTAGAAATATGGAAGCACAACAATGCTTATGCAAAATGAAACTTTACAAAAAGCACCATTTGTATGTGTTTTTTAGCCTGTACATAGAACAAGATTCCGAATTTTTTTGCCAGAGTCTCCTTTGTATGGAGACCTCTTCTTAAAAAAAAGTGTATACCCTTTCTTGGGCTCCCACATAGGATTTCCTTCACATAAACTCTTATTTCCACAACTTAAATGATTTTTTATCTCACACAAATCCACACAAAAGCCAATGGTGTAAGCATAATACAACTACATAGGAAAGCACAATCAAAGTCATCTCTGCATCATGTGGCCATCATGTACCAAAAAAAAACAAAAGAAACATCCAAATGAAATGTATGGAGCACACCAAAATGCCATGTCAATTTCATATGGCTACCATGCACATCAAAACATAAATCAAAACATCAAGATGTGTACTGTTAGAATAATGTTTCCCCAATCAAGTGTGCATCCGCAATCAACATTTAACAGGTCCACATGCAATGTCGGTCAAACATCTTTCATAGAGCACATCATCTAGCTCTAGACCCATGCAATGCCTCATATCTTCCGCAGAATCTCGGCGCAAACCACCACACCCCGCAAACAAGTCCAAAACATAGTCCTGAGGCTCAGTAAAAATTGCTAGCAACCACCTAGCCATATAAAAAGTAAATTAGAAACATAATGCAAACACATATATACCATAACATTCTCTAGTATCATAATTTAGACTAATCTTAACGAAAGAACAAAGATGACCGCTCTACCCCGCCTCTAAGAATGGCACCATCAATCTCAATGGGGAAGGCTACATCATCTATCATGTAGCTACAATCTTCTAGAAACAATCTTTGGGCAATTTTCTCCCCTACCTCTCTATCATAGTGTGGCACAAGATGGCCAATATGATACCAAAGACACATGGTAAGATCAAGTACCTGCATAAATAAATAAGTCAAAGAATGAAAGTCATAGCTATAAAGTTTTTAGTTAGGACATACAACTATGAAACTAAGTTTGTTATCTCACCGCCTCTCTAATTAGTGGATGCGATATGATTTCTTGTTACACATGAGGGTCCATGTACGTAACAACACAAGTCCTACCCTAGTAGTGATGGGGGCTTTTCACAAGCCAGGCTCCCATACCCCTCTTCTCTCGTCCCCACCCCATGAAAACCCCCTCTTATGGAGGGAGTGATAAAAGGCATTGGAAAAAATAAGAAAAAAAAATAAAGTATGATTATGTAAATATATAAGAAAGGTAAAATAGGCCACCTCATGCCTGCGCGGTAGCCCATCCCCACCTTGCCTCCTTTTTCTTCACTGTTGCCCCGCCGGGTGTCCCTTTTCCTCTCCTCCACTCAAAAGGTCAACCCCCTCTCTCTTCCCCTTGTCCTTTCTCCTTTCTCTCTCCCCTCAAGCTACCCCACCTCTCACCAATAATGCATTATAACTCACCAATAATGCACCCTAACTCACATGCAACTTACCCTATCTTCCAAAATAGTATACCCCACCCCCTCTTTCTCTCTCCTATCATATCCCATGACCCAAATACCCCCCTCTCTCTCTAAAGGGCACCATGTCTCTTGTCTTGTAGCTAAATAACCTCCCCCACACTCACACACACTCAGTTTCACTGAAAAGGGTGCCCACAGACCCATCCCCACTCGGTGGTTACCTGATTTTTCTTGTGTTCACACACATCTGCACACAGATTCACCTCTGAACACACTCCCCTCTCTCCCCTCTTGTAATTACTTTATTCTCCATCTCACCTCTCACTTTTTTTCATCAACCCATCTCTCTCTCTTAGTCTCTCTCTCATGAGACTGCTATTTTGGCACATATACACACAGCCAGACAAGTGGGGCCCACAGTCACATGGCCTATGTAGATAATGATTTCTTCATTTCTAAATTCTAGAATTCCTCCCCCCTCCTCCCCTATATAAAGAGGGGTCACCATCACACTAAATACACACACCATCACCAAAGAGTACACTATGCATTGTGTGTGCCTAGTGCACACACACACACCCACACCATCACCATCACCGCAATCACCATGCTCGTCTTGAGCATGACCTCTACACCCTTGGGCTATGGAAGATGAAGGGAAACTAAATGAAGGATGATGGCCATAACCCTCGTGCGAGTCTTCGCCATCAACTCCCACCTATCCTCCATGTGCTCTACCACGCTCTCCCTTCTCATTCCCCTATCCTATGCTCCCCATTTCATCGCCTTATTCTCTAAATAAAGCTTGAGGTTTTGTGAGTATGTTTTCTTGCAATGTTTTTCCCATGTGAGGTGTGCGGAATCGCCACCTAGTCTTGTGTTTGGAGTGAGCTTGTGTATGTGTGAAGGGTGTGCGGATTCGCCATCCTTTTGTGGTGCCTAAGTACTAAGCCGCTATACCCCCTCCCTCACTCTCTCTCTCTCTCTCTCTCTCTCTCTCTCTCTCTCACTTGATCTCATTCCCTTTTCTCTTCATCATTACTCCCAAGCATCCATCTCTCTTGGATGAAAACTTTGTTATGGTGGTGTGTTGTTTGCGTCCTAGCCGTTGAAGCTAGGTGGTGCCCCCTGTTTGCTTTACCATGACAGGCTCGAGGCGCGCCATTCAGTCCCCGGTGTTTTAGAGGCCGTCGGGGTTCGAGGTTCGCTTTGCTCCCGTCATTTGGTGCCCCCACTGAGGATCTTTTCATGAAACCCTTCAGTTTACAAGACTGAAACCCCTAAACTATTGTGAATGGATGAATGGCTAGCAGGATTTGCTAATTGGACGACAGAAGAAGAAGATCTCCAAGCACAACTAGACGAACTCCGCATCTCCATCGAAGCTCGAGTGCCAGGCGTAACGGTAATCGATTTGCAGTGGGAGAGTCAACCAACACGCCAAACCCAGTGGATATACATAGGCCAAGTGCCAAGAAGAAGAAGGAGAAGGTCGAAACCATGTCCGCAACCTACAACCAACCCACAACAACAAAATGGAAGGAGCTCTACACAATAGAGAATCAACACTATTCTACTTTGAGAATCGGGTAACTCAAGTCACCGAGGTAATTATCACAGTCAGTTTTCAAGTCGCACCTGATGCTGCAGCACAGATAACGGAATCATTGGCTCACACTCTCACTAGAGAAACTAGGGATCTACTGAGTTTGTTTCAGGAAAGAACACCACCCCCTCCCACAAGCTTGGACAGTGACTAAGCACCTCTAAGCTTCACATGAATCAGTACAAACTACCTCAAGACAGATCACACATACCAACACGTGTACGCTCAATCAAGGTAATACTGGATTTGAAGGCTCACTACCAGCACGTCATTGACACCATGCTGGGTGGGGAGCGATTTTTTGAGGTTCTGGCATCAGATCAACCATTTGTCTTACTTTGGTACAAGGAAATGTACCGTTTGAAGTTTTAATCTATGTCCTAGTATAAGAGGGTATACACGCCTGATCCTTGTAAAGAAGAAAAAAACTTTTGCAAGTTAAGCAGTGTGTCTTTCTAGCTCTCTCTCAGTAATCATGGCAAGTGTAGCATTTCCAACATTCAAAGGAAAGAAGGGGGAGGATTTGGTAACAGACTTCCTAGATGACTTTGAAGTAGCATGTGTAGTGAGCAACAAAGATACGGATGAATCCCGGGTTAGAATCTTTAAGCATCTCATGAAGCTAGAAGCTAGATCATGGTACAATGCACTTCCACAAGCAACCAAGGATGACTGGGAACCCTTAAAAACCGCTTTTAAGAGGTGCTTTGGGGGAGGTACCACTTCAGAAAAGTTGTGGGACAAGTTGAGAGACTTGAAGCAGGAGGGTCTTTTAGAATATGCCACCTATGAGTCCAAATTTGTGGATTTGTGGGAACGGTGGGTTGAGTCACTGGCAAGGGGGGAAGCTGCATCCGATTTCCTAAAAAAAGATCGGTTCATGCATGGCTTATGGCTGCTTCTCAACGAGAAGGTGAAAGGTAGATTCCCAGCTACGTACGAGTTAGCCGTTGAGATTGCTCGCCTTAAGGACAAGAAGCTGCGAATGAAAGCCAAAGAAACCGAGTCAACAGAAGCAGGAACATCGCGTCGACCATCAACTACAATAACCACCATACCACCACCACCGGCTCTTGGGGTAAGAGATGACCAACAAGATATGTTGGCCCATATTACTGACCAACTGCAAAATTTGTCTGTCCACTTAATACAGCAAGGGAAGAGTCAAGAAAGAGATCAAGACCCTGGAAGAGCACCATGACAAAACAGGGAGTATCATTGCTACAACTGCGGAGAAGACGGTCACGGTATGTACTACTTTCCCAAACCACGACAAAACTATAATAGAGGAGGTAGGAGGAACCAATTGTCACCCCCTAGAGAAAGAACACCCCCACCCCGAGCACCACCCCCACCAACATAAATTCTACGTCCACCCCAGACACCACTACAAGCATCCATCCCACCTCTTCCACCAGCCCCACCACCTGATCGCCCTATAAACATCATAAGGCTAGAAGAGAAAGGAAAATCCGTACTAGTGGATCCACCCAGAGCAAAGGAGAGGTACAAGGGTAAGGAGAAGGTAACCTTTTTAGAACCACTTGAAGCGATGACTGTGAAAAGAGCTAGGAGGGAGAAAGATACACAATCAAATGATGAGAGAAGCATGAGAGGAGAAACTAGCAAGAGGCCATCCAGGCCACGACGTAAATTGGGCATCACCGACTTCCAGCTAGGGGAAAGTTCAAAGCCCTATGATCTAACATTGGATGTGGCAGAGCAAGGACCGAAGATTACATGGCCACAGCTGCTACATCTTGTACCTAAAGTAAGGGGACAATGGTCTAAAATGGTAAGTACAAGACGCTCCAAAACAAAGGTAGCCGGAGCAATTTCGGGATGCAACATGGATGACATCCTTCCAATTGTCGACGTAAACATAAAAGGAAAGAGGGTTGGAAACACCTACATTGATGGGGGTGCACAAATCTGTGTAATGAGTGAAGCTATGATGCTTCGATTAGGGCTCGAGGTTGACAGGCCTTCTCCATGCAAGGCAAAGATGGCAAACAACGCAAAAGTAAAGTGTGTGGGTGTGGTAAGTGCCGTGAAAATCAAAGCGTTCAACACTGAGGTAGAGGTAGATGTTTTTGTAATGCCTACTAAGGGGGAGGGCTATCCACTAATTTTGGGAAGGCCATGGTTGATGGCCATGAAGGCAATCTGAAAACATCGGCAGATGAAACCACTAGCGAATCTTCCAGTTCTGAGGAGGAGACCACATCCACCGACGAAAGTGACAGTTCCATTGATGTGATGGGTATCATTATGAAGGATCCACAAAGGGAAAGCACAAGTGGTGATCCATCACCAAAAGGGCAACCCAATGAAGAGGAGAGAAAATCACCTGGCCTAAGAGGAAGTAGGTTGAAGGGTATGTTGTCTACGGAATTAACACTTGAGGAGAAAGATAGTTTTTTGCAAATGTTGATGGGATTTCCTAACCTGTTCATTAACAACTATGAAAGAATCACAGGCATTACAGTGGTGGAACATCATATTAAGCTGAAGGAAGGGGTAAAACCAGTTGTGCAAAAGCTACGACGACTGGGGGTCATACAAGAAAAGGCACTCTTGGCCGAGGTAAGGAAACTGTTGGAGGCGGGATTCATCTATCCTGTAGAAAACTCAGAATGGGTGTCACCTGTAGTGGTGACGCCTAAAAAAAATGGTAAGTGGAGGTTCTGTGTTGACTACAAACCACTAAATGCAGCTACAAAGAGAGACCACTTTCCTCTCCCTTTCTTGGATGAAATTCTGAATGAAGTAGCGGGTTTTGAATGCTATACCATCTGTGATGGTTATTCTAGATACTTTCAAATACGCATAGCCTTGGAAGATCAGCTAAAAACCACTTTTATCATGCCATGGGGTTGTTTTGTATACAGGGTTATGCCATTTGGTCTCACAAATGCACCTGCCACATTCCAAAGATATGTCACATATGTTTTTCAACCGTTCTTTGGAACATCCATAAGAGTGTTCATTGATGATTTTTGTATATATAGCTCTCGTATTTCACATTTAGAAAAGGTAACTGAAGGTTTCGCTAGGTTGCAGAGCCTAGGTGGGCAATTAAATGTGGATAAATGCCACATTGGGGAGAGTAAAGTCATTCTACTAGGCCATGAAATTTCAGCAAAAGGTATCAACGCCGACCCAAGTAAGGTGTCCGCACTCATAGCCCTACCTTCACCAACAACCGCACGTCAACTGGTCTCTTTTCTACAGAAGGTGAGGTACTTAAGTAGATTCATACATCTACTATCACAACTTGTTCTACCACTGCAACAACTCACTCAAAGATCAACTTTCACTTGGGACGAGGAAAGCGAACATCACTACAACAAGGTAAAGAGGTCTTAGCCACTCTGCCAACTATCTCACCACCTAAGTGGGATGAAAAATTCTATGTCACCTCAAGTGTTGGTGATGACTCATTGGGGGCTGTGCTACTCCAAAAGGATACGATGACATCTTTCATGAGGCCAATCTACTTCTCTAGTCGAATGATGACAGCAGGAGAGAAAGGTTTCACCCATGTGGAACACTTAGTCCTAGCTCTTATATTTGCAACTACAAAGTTTAGGTCATATTTGTTGCCTAAGCAATTTGTGATTCTAACCACGGATGAAATATTTCCCTATGTTGTACAACACATGGATGTGTCTGCTAGAATTACTAAATGGCTAGTTCGTCTGCAAGAGTTTGACTACACAGTATAGGTAGAAAGCACGACAAGGGCAAGTTTGGGGGGACTCATGACCTACCAAGTCTTTGAAAGGAAGGAGAAGCAATCTAAGGAAGGAGAAGTCCGATTACCTCCAGTACCACCGATGGTAGAAGGAGCACACTCTCTCTACTTTGATGGATCCTACAAGCGAGCGTCCGACAAAGCAGCTGCAGGCATAGTGGTCTTTGATGACAAAGGGACAAAGGTATTTTCGTTGGGCCAATTGTTAGATTCACATTCTAACAATGAAGCTGAGATGCAGCACTAACCAAGGGTCTACAATGGTGCGTCTCGCAAGGTGTACAACGCCTTAATGTATTTGGGGATGCTCTACTTCTGGTAAGGCAAGTAAATGGAGCATGGACATGCAAGAATCCTAGTTTAAGGACTCACTTAAGTGGTGTAAAAACCTTGTTGGGTAAGTTTGAAGAAGTTCAAATACACCATATCCCAAGGGCTCAAAACCAAGAAGCAGATGCCCTAGCAAGTGAAAGACTACAGGAAGTGGTGGTTGGAGAAATAAAACTAAAGCTCCCTCTATTTCAAGGCAGTGATGCCTTGCCTGACATCATGCATTTTTTGGAAACAGGGGAATGCCCATCAGATTTAACAAAGGGACAGAAGCAATGGCTGACGAGGAAGCAATGGCTGACGAGGAAGGCCACAATGGCTGACTCATCAATGATGGTTTGTACTGTAAGGGTAAGGACCAAATACTCAGGAAGGTCCCTCTCTCTCATGAAATCACGGGAGTAATTGCTAGCTGTCACGACGGGGTTTGTGGTGGTCACTTTGCCCTAGACATAACAAGTAGGAAGATCTTGCAGGCAGGCTTCATATGGCCTAGCCTCAACCGTGATGTACACCACTGGTGCAAAACATGTAAGTTGTATCAAAAGGCCGGCACTAGGTCACTTATGCCTGAACCACAGATACCTATTCTCTCATATGGCCCATTTGAAAAATGGGGTATCGATGCCATTGGGCCATTACCTAGGGCCAACTCAGGAAAATTCTACATTATCATGGGGGTCGACTACATGACTAGATGGATAGAGGCTACAGCCACCACTAGAATCACAGCGGTAGAGGTAGCTAAATTTATCTACGAGCACGTATGTTATAGGTTTGGCACACCTTTAGAGATCATCTCTGATAGAGGGCCAGGTTTCAGAGCAGACTTGGTAGGAGAATTAATGTAGAAACTCGGCATTACAAGGAGGCACTCTTCACCATATTACCCTCAATGTAATGGCCTAGTTGAAAAGGTAAATGGAATGGTTTCTAAAATTATTACCAAGCAGGTAAACAATCATCCCGGAGACTGGGATAAGTATCTACTACCAGCTTTATGGGCCTACAGAACTTTATTTCGTACATCCTTGGGATTCACACCGTATCATCTAGTATTTGGTAAGGAAGCAATCTTGCCCATTGAAGTGCAACTACAAAGTCTCAGAGTAATGGCAAGACAACTTCAACAACCCAACATGCATTTGAGAGATCACATCATCAACTTGGAAAGACTGCAACTAGACAGAGAAGAAGCAATAAATTATTATGCAGCACAAGCAAAGCATAGACGGCTTAGCTTTAACGAGCATCTCCGGAAAAAAGAATTGAAGAAAGGAATGTTGGTGCTCCGCTACGACAATCGCTTCGACACGCGCAAGGATAAGAAACTACTGCTCCGATGGGAAGGCCCTTTCATCATCAAGAAAAAGTATGCCAATGGAAGCTACCAGCTTATGGAGGCTGATGGAAAACTTCATAAAACCAGGGTAAATGGTTGGTGACTTAAACCTTATTTTCTTCGATTTGACCAGGCTCCACCAATTGACATTCCAGATGAGGACACACCATCAGCCGCCACCTCCGACGATAATGATCAAACAGATGAGCTAGAGACATGAATGCCTCTAGCCAAAAGGGGAGGGCTAATGATGGGGGCTTTTCACAAGCCAAGCTCCCATACCCCTCTTCTCTCGTCCCCACCCCATGAAAACCCCCTCTTATGGAGGGAGTGATAAAAGGCATTGGAAAAAATAAAAAAAAAAATAAAGTATGATTATGTAAATATATAAGAAAGGTAAAATAGGCCACCTCATGCTTGCGCGGTAGCCCATCCCCACCTTGCCTCCTTTTTCTTCACTGTTGCCCCGCCGGGTGTCCCTTTTCCTCTCCTCCACTCAAAAGGTCAACCCCCTCTCTCTTCCCCTTGTCCTTTCTCCTTTCTCTCTCCCCTCAAGCTACCCCACCTCTCACCAATAATGCATTATAACTCACCAATAATGCACCCTAACTCACATGCAACTTACCCTATCTTCCAAAATAGTATACCCCACCCCCTCTTTCTCTCTCCTATCATATCCCATGACCCAAATACCCCCCTCTCTCTCTAAAGGGTGCCATGTCTTTTGTCTTGTAGCTAAATAACCTCCCCCACACTCACACACACTCAGTTTCACTGAAAAGGGTGCCCACAGACCCATCCCCACTCGGTGGTTACCTGATTTTTCTTGTGTTCACACACATCTGCACACAGATTCACCTCTGAACACACTCCCTCTCTCCCCTCTTGTAATTACTTTATTCTCCATCTCACCTCTCACTTTTTTTCATCAACCCATCTCTCTCTCTTAGTCTCTCTCTCATGAGACTGCTATTTTGGCACATATACACACAGCCAGACAAGTGGGGCCCACAGTCACATGGCCTATGTAGATAATGATTTCTTCATTTCTAAATTCTAGAATTCCTCCCCCCTCCTCCCCTATATAAAGAGGGGTCACCATCACACTAAATACACACACCATCACCAAAGAGTACACTATGCATTGTGTGTGCCTAGTGCACACACACACACCCACACCATCACCATCACCGCAATCACCATGCTCGTCTTGAGCATGACCTCTACACCCTTGGGCTATGGAAGATGAAGGGAAACTAAATGAAGGATGATGGCCATAACCCTCGTGCGAGTCTTCGCCATCAACTCCCACCTATCCTCCATGTGCTCTACCACGCTCTCCCTTCTCATTCCCCTATCCTATGCTCCCCATTTCATCGCCTTATTCTCTAAATAAAGCTTGAGGTTTTGTGAGTATGTTTTCTTGCAATGTTTTGCCCATGTGAGGTGTGCGGAATCGCCACCTAGTCTTGTGTTTGGAGTGAGCTTGTGTATGTGTGAAGGGTGTGCGGATTCGCCATCCTTTTGTGGTGCCTAAGTACTTGGCCGCTATACCCCCTCCCTCACTCTCTCTCTCTCTCTCTCTCTCTCTCTCTTCACTTGATCTCATTCCCTTTCCTCTTCATCATTACTCCCAAGCATCCATCTCTCTTGGATGAAAACTTTGTTATGGTGGTGTGTTGTTTGCGTCCTAGCCGCTGAAGCTAGGTGGTGCCCCCTGTTTGCTTTACCATGACAGGCTCAAGGTGCGCCATTCGGTCCCCGGTGTTTTAGAGGCCGTCGGGGTTTGGGGTTCGCTTTGCTCCCGTCAGTAGCATCTGCAATAAAATCTCCAATATGCTTGCCCATGCACATGGTGACTTAAAACCCCTCATTTGCCAAAAATACACAAGCCACATCCATGCACCCTATCACTAGACCCTTGGAAAATGTGTTCCACTTGGGAACACTCATGGCCTCTACAAAAACGCATGATGTTATGTAAGCATACAACCATAGTTAGCTGTAGGTATTACCCCAAGAAAGTTCACTTACCCGATGGAATTGGTCCTAGACCATCCACAAGTAAACTTGTAGGAAAATCTGCAAAGATAAGCCTAGCCACCTCATGACAAGGCACACTATCTCTGCTATATAAATTGGTATTTTGTGCCACAAAACATTTGGTGATGCTACAAGAAAATTAAACATGAATCATGATCAAGATCATAGAACAATGCAAGAAGAAAATGCAAATAAGTTAGCATTATGGAAATCCACCTATCAAGGGCAAACTTATCAATTTGTGATATATCCACAAGAAAAACATCTACAACAGTCTCATAATGGAACCCTACAACAATGATCCAAATTAGCTTTGAATAGGAAATATGAAAGACAAATTTCTAACAATTTTATTAAACTTACCAATAGATCGTGTGATTGGCCTTCTCTCCCAAGCCTCTCGCCCAAGTGAGGACTCTGCAACAAACAAAGTAGTGTGCACCAATGACGATGTAGTGGGCACATTAGAAGAGGGTGTCATATGATGGGGTTTAGTGGTTGCCAAAGAGGACACGCCGAGATCTGTAGATGGCACAATGGGAGGTATCAAAGAGGGAGTAGGTAATCTTGATGTACTTGGTGGATCCATTGTCCCTTTATCCTTCTTGAGTACATTGCTTGCTAGTGGAGTACCTTGAGAGCCACTCTCAACGGTGTTTTGAGTAACTCCATCTGAAACGCGAGGGAGAGACTCTTCTTGTGTCTCCTCTAAGTACTCATCAATCTCTTTTTGAAAACCTTCATTCAACAACCATACAACACAATATCACATAAATTAGCAATGAAGTAAGACATACATTCTCCATAGAAAAGAGCCACAAGTGTATAGGTACTTACTCGCCCATAATTCAAATTCTTGCTTTGGAATAACTCCTAGTGGATAATCCAACCACCAAGGACAAACATTGGCTTCCCATGTTTTCAAATTCCTTTCAATCAGAAAGGGAGAGAACATTGTATTCTCATCACGCACATTAATCCACTTTCTAGTGAATAATGGGGCTTCATTCAATTCATGTGTCTCAACGCATTGTATAACCCATCTACAAAATTTTAGGGCATCATCCACTTTGAAAAGCACATACACACAATAGTATAACAATTGACACATAACTCAAAAAAAAAACACCAGAGTCTCCTTTGTATAGAGTACATTTTTTCAAAATAAACCATAAACCCTGTCTTGGGCTCCCACAAGGGATTTAAGTGTCTTGAACACTGGCATTACATACGCCCGTATTGTCAAAAAAACCATCCACCCCAAATTGGGCTTCCACAGGGAATTTAAGGATTTTTTGTAAATAAAAAATGATATGTCACCAATCTCAGTATGACCCACTGTCACCTAACTATGACAAACAAATGAAATTCTCTTATTTTGCAAAGAGTGCAAGTGGAAGATGAAAACCTGTAAATCACTCTCTTAGCCCACAACACAAGCTCTGGCATCTTCTTGATAGAGTCGGAAGATTTCACCACATCCATTAGAAAAATAAAAGCCTGCACAAATAGTAACAATAAAAAAACATACTCAACTTGATCTTGTGTAAGTTAAAACATGTCTATATTCTATTAAAAACAATGGTCAAATATCTACCTGCAAAATATGATTTTTCATGCTCATCTTGTAGAATAGATCAAAAGAATTTGGAAGTGGTGGACCTTCTACTACTTGCAGCCTTTCAATCATAAGTGTAGCTTCCCCATGCAAGTGAGCCCAATAAGTCTCCGTTTTCATGTAGCTTCTCAAAAGCTTGTAATCACCCAAATGAAGAGATTGTGGATCCTTAGACTTGGTGAGGCTCATTAGATGCAAAATTATCTTCTTTCTACGGGAAAAAAAAAAACATATCACACAACCATATAGCAAATCAAAATGCTCGAACACAATTACAAATGAGAAACTAACAGCTGCAATACCTCTCATAAGTGATTTTAGAGCTTGTCAAACAATAGAGCTTATCTTCAGTGATCTTTAGCATTCCTGGTTCATCCCATTTAATGCTAAAAAGAAACTTGAAGAACTCATCACCAATAAGAGGATTGGCGATTGATAGGTACTTGTAGCCCCTATCTTTCAACCTTCCATCTTCTACCTTTGTGGCCTTTTCAAGTCTCTTCTTCTTCTCAACGTCATTTAGTCCAAGAGAATCTAGCTTTGCTCTTTCTTTGGACATAAATGCAGTGAACTCATCCTAATACAAAACACTATATAAAAAAAAATAAAAATTTAGCAGTATGACCAATTATGTAGAGTAGTTATCACCTTCCACACTAGTTGTGATATCAATCCACATGGAGTATTGTACCATGGTGAAGCACCATGGTAATACCGTGTCTCAACAATCATCTCCACTCTAGCCAATTCTCTCATATTGGGTGTCAATTTTTGAAGGAAAGACTCTTTATTTGCCATGCCAAATCTTTGAAACATATACACTTCATGAGTGATGTTTGACATGACATGTGCCCTAGAAATGCTGCACCAAACTATAAAACAAATAATAAAACACAAGCATTGTTAGCAAAAAAACAGATAGTCAACATGCAATTATAAAACACAAGCATTGTTAGCAAAAAAACAAATAACAAAACACAAGCATTGTTAGCAAAAAAACAGATAGTCAACATGCAGTTATAATCTTATGCATTAAAAGTGTAAAGTGCAAGAAGCAACTCTGCTTCTTTTGATCTAGACAACTCAAGGAATTGGCAACGAACAGTAACATGGTATTGGACATTGTCCGAATACTTTATCACAAAAAGAATAATCACAATTTATATAAAACGAAGGTTTATAACAAAAAAGTGAAAAAGGCAAAAGGTCTCACTTTCTTTGATTATTTTCCACCATGTTTTAAGCCGGTGGTTTCCATCCCACACCAAAAATTTCTTTCCTTTGAGCTCATGCCACTCTCTACCAAGTGCTCTCTCAAACTCAACATTTCTTTCCCGCCAAAGTGGTCCCCATTCCTCCATATCCACTGTGGTCACGGGAATGGTATCTCCTCTAGAATCCTCGACAGGCGAACACAAAGAAATGCCCCATAGTTTCTAAATACCCAGCATAATCAAAAGAGGAAATGATCCATTCTACATCATCCCTAGCAAACGTAATAGCCTCATGCACCATAAGTCGACAAAGTGGAACAAGAGGAGGCAATGTCTTCTTCTTGACATAAAACTGGCTAGAACATTTTTCATCAAGCCAAGTGAAATTTGTTTGTCTAGGTGTTTCAAATGCTTATTCTCATCATCCCCTTCATGACACTATCTTCTTCATTGTCGTGAGGATCTTCAATGTGAACATTGGTCTCTACATACAAAAACACACAAACATTTAATTGTCCAAAAACATATGCAATTAGGATTAGATAGTCCAAGGTATTTAATTTACAAAAAATTTTCTAGAGTCTCCTTTGCATAGAGACAAAATTTTCAGAAAAAACCGCACACCCTATATAGGTCTCTCACATGAGATTAAGGACCTTCTCTCAAACAAATCATACTTAGTATTTTTTGAGCAACTATTAATGATATGTATATAAAAACTTATACACCCTTTCTTAATCTTCCACATTGTGTGAGCACAAGCCAAACTTTCTCAAACAAAATCAAACATCCATAGAATTTAACCATCCACCATTGCAATTAAAATTATAACATACAACCATAATTTACCTGTGGTCACTGCTACATCATCTTCGGCATTGGTTTGGAGTCTTCAATCAACCTGAGCCTCATCTCATCAATAAAAACACACCTTTTAAGATTCTTGTTCTTTTTATTGGGGGGAGTGTCTAAATGTCAGACTCGTGATGATGCCTCCTGATCGCTTGTTCTCTTTGGTATATAACCGGATCTAAGCTTCATGCTCACTTGACGGTTGCTAAGATTGGAGGTTTTCTTTTCTTGCAATCCCTCTTTGGTGCCATTATCTACAAAATATATATTATGTAGTTTTTAGTTCATATAAGACCAATAATTGAAGTTAGGTACATATCAAATAAAGTAGACTACCCACAACTTGAAAGATATACTTTAGAATGTAGATTATAGTATATAACACTATATATGGTATACTATATGATATGTATAAATAGGATATAAAATTATATGTAAGTACACAATATATATAATACTATACTACATAAAACGTACCTTGTGTTATATATATCATATCTACTCTACAAACTACTCTAAGTAAGTTTCTATATATATACTCTTATAGTATATATCTACAATATACTAGGCATTCTACATACTTTATATTATAATATATATAACCTATATTATCTACTGTACACTCTATATATTATATACTATATACTCTCTAATTCTATTATACACCTTATATTATCTACTATATACTCTTATACTATATACTTACAATATACTATGTATTCTATATACTTTATATTATATATATACTAATTATATTATAAACCTTAAATCATATATACAAAATATATAGTGTATACACTATTTACTAAATATATTACATACTATATAATCTCTTAATAATATATTATATTATGTACTTTATTGTATATATACAATATTTACATTGAGACCGATTAGGTGTAAATAAATTATGGGATTAACCACAAATCAAATCGCAAAAAAAAGGGGGAGACAAAGCTCCCCCATCGCATGCGGATGATGGGGGAGCTTTGTCTCCTCCTTTTTTTTGCGATTTGATTTGTGGTTAATCCCATAATTTATTTACACCTAATCGGTCTCAATGTAAATATTGTAATGAAACGCATATCATCAAGGAATTATTTCATTATGTTCATTGATTCGGCAAAAAAAAGGGGAGGCAGAGCTCCCCCGTCATCCATGCAGGCGCGAATGATGGGGGAACTCTACCTCTCCCTTTTTCGCGTGTGGATGATGCGGGAACTCTACCTCCTCCCCCTTTTTTTGCCAAATCATGGAACCTTATGAAGGAATTCCTTGATGATATGCGTTTGAACAAACATGTAATGCTCAAATTATTGATTTTCATTTGCTCTATTTCCAAAAATTGCAAAAATAGGGGGGGAGGGGGGGGGGATAGAGCCCCCCCTTCATCCGCATGTGCGTAGATGATGGGGGGCTCTACCCCCCTTTTTTTGCATTTTTGACAGGGCTGTGGGCGGAATGTCTTGAAGGTTCAAGTGATGGGAGTTGTGAGAGATAGAGAGAGGACACCATCGCTTTGAGCAAGGGAACGTACCTGTTGTGTGCGAGTAGCAGTCCAAACACCTTGCAATGAGGACGAAGAGGTCCCAATTCGATCAGGTGAATGACTTGCTGCAAGTGGAAAAAACTTCAACCCTAAGAACCAGTCCATATTATGCTCGGACAAAAACTATATTAGTTCATAGTATATTATACTAGTTTACTATATCTTATAGTAATTATACAAATAATATATAATATATAAAATATAACTACGTTATGTATACTAATATATATAGTATTTATTACATATATATAGTATATAATATAATATATGTTTACTAGTTAATATATAGTTTATAATCTATATGTTATGTACATTATATACTATATAATATATTATAGGTATAGTAGTTAATATATAGTATGTAATATATAAATCTTGTATATTATAAAGTATAAAATATAGTATATGTATATGATAATAATTTTAAATAGTATATACAATATATGATAGTATTATATAATTACATAATACATTATACGTTCAATATAATATGATATAATAAGATATAGTATAATATGTTAAGTATATATTACGAACATAGTAATATTTTATTAGTATATTGTATGTTATATTATAGATACGTATAAATGTATATAATAAGCATATGATGTATGTTTGTAAACTATAATTATATAAAACATATACTTTATATCTATACAATATAATATAGTACGTATAGTTAAGATACTATATTATATATCTAATTATATAGTAGATATGGTTAAAATACTATATACTCTATATTTTATTCATGGTTTTATATTAAATAAGTATATAATATAGCTATATCTATTACTATTTATTGAAAGTGATATGTATTATAAGTATAGGTTATTATATATAAAACTATAATTATATATTTATGCTTATAATTATAGTTTATAGAGTTATACTTATATCTATACTTATAAAGTTATACTTATAATTATTATATTCATACTATTACATTAAGCAAGTATATCTAAAACTATAAGTATAAGTATTCTATGTAGGTATTTGTTAGAGCTAATAAGTATATCTCTATATATATTATCTACTATTATTCTATATTATGTACGTACTATATTCTATATCTCTATGTATATTATGTAAGTACTATATTCTATATCTCTATGTATATTATCTAATATTATTCTATATTATGTACGTATTATGTTCTATATTCTTTATATACCATATATAAGTATAATTATATATGTAATTATAATTATATTATCTAACTATTGATGGGAAGGAGCTGCATGGGAGCACAAAGGAAGAAGAATACGCACGCACACACTCACACACACACCACCATAGCCACACACAGGTTGAAGGGGGAGAGCCAACGTACTATATCCTTTCTTTCTTCTCTTATCTTATGCACTAAGGCACAATACACATTGTACTTAGTGTTAGTGGCTCACACAAGTGTATAGCTGTACACTTAGGGTTAGTGGTAGTTAGTGATGGGCGGTCGTCCACATGGCCATTAAACCTAACATTCTCCCACTTGATGGTGGCCAATGTGGGAGACTATAAAAATGGAAAAGCACCACTCTTCACCCAATGCCCATCAACTTACGACAGTGTTGAAACTGATGGTTGGAGAGACTTTTAGTGAGTGCATCCGCTGTGTTCTCTGATGTAGGAATGTTCACTAAATCGAGGCTCTTGTTTTCCAGGCATTCACGACTAAAGTGATAGCGCACATCAATGTGTTTCGTTCTGGAATGAAACACTGGATTGTTAGCCAAGGCAATAGATCTTTGACTATCACAATGAAGAACTGGTGTACACTGCTCCAATCCAAGATCTTTGACTAGGTGAGCAAGCCAAATAGCTTCTTTGCATGCTTCACTCAATGCAACATACTCTACCTCTATGGTAGAAATGGATGTACAATCTTGAAGAACAGATCTCCAAGAAATAGCAGAACCATTAAATGTGTAAATCCAACCTCTTATTGATTTACTACTGTCAACACAGCCTACATAGTCACTGTCTACAAATCCCTCAATGGATGACTCTCCACGACCATAGAATAACAGTCTATCTACACTGCCACTCAAGTATCTGAGAATCAACTTGATATCATCCCAATGCTTTTTACCAGGGTTAGACATAAATCTGCTGACAACTCCGACTGCATATGCAATGCCAGGTCTTGTTGACACCATGGCATACATGAGACTATCACAAGCTGAAGCATAAGGAATTTTAGCCATCCCAGCTTTTTCCTCAGCAGATTTGGGACAATCGTTCTTGCTAAGTTTCAAATATGCAGGCAATGGAGTACTCAAGGCCTTCCCCTTCTGCATGTTCAAACGATCAAGAACCTTGTGCACATACTCTTTTTGAGAAAGGTACAACAATCTCTTCTTACGATCACGAGTATTGTGCATACCCAAAATGTGATTGGATTCACCCAAATCTTTCATGTCAAATTGACTTTTCAACTTGGTTTTCAAGTCAGCAATGTCCTTCTTAGAATGACCATCAATAAGCATGTCATCTACATAAAGGATAAGCATAATAAGTTGTCCATTTGGTTGTCTTTTCATGTAAAGACATGGATCCTCATTAGTGCTCTTATAGCCTAGGGAAGGCATAAATGCATCAAACTTTTGATACCATTTTATGAACAATTGATTCAAGCCATAGAGACTTTTCAGAAGCTTACAGACTAAATGTTCCTTGCCCTTGAGCACAAACCCTTCAGGTTGCTGCATATAAATATCTTCCTCAAGATCACCATGTAAAAAAGCTCTAATGACATCCATTTGATCAAGCTCCGTATCTTCAGTGGCCACCAAAGCAAGAAACATTCTTAGTGTCGTCATCTTGGCCACCACTGGAGAAAAGATTTCTTGGAAATCTACACCATATTCTTGCTTGAAACCTTTGGCCACTAAACGAGCTTTGTAATTCTCAACATTGGATGCAATGTTCTTCTTGTAAACCCATTTACAAGGCATAGCTTTCCTACGTTTTGGCAATGGAACAAGTTCCCATGTTTTGTTCTTTGCAATACTGGATAGCTCCCTCTTCATAGCATGTTCCCATTGAACCTTATCATTGGCTAGCATAGCCTCTTTGTAATAAGAAGGCTCACCACTATCTGTCAGCAGCACAAAGTCCACGCCTGGAACAAATCGTTCTGGCCGATGTGAGACTCTTTGAGATATCCTCAGCTGATCAGAGCTTGTACTAGCCTGTGTAGTAATTGGCTCTGAAGCTATCTGTACAGGCGGTGATACATCAAAAAACGTCACTTTCCGAAATTCAACCTCTTTCGTTGGCTGCCTATGCATCTTGGTCTCATTGAAGAAAACATCACTGCTATGGATTATTGATCGACTTTCCGAATCCCATAAATGATATCCAAATTGACCATCTACACCATAGCCGATAAAGATGCATTTTGTGGACTTAGGGTCAAGCTTAGCACGAAACTCCTTGGGTACATGTGCATAAGCTTCGTAGCCAAATGTACGGAGTTTTTCATAAGACAACTTATGTCCTGACCATAACTCCAAAGGTACACGAATCTGTAATGAAACATGTGGTGATCTATTGATCAAATACACAGTAGTGTATAATGCTTTAGCCCAAAACGCTTGCGGTAAATTAGCCTGTGATAGCATAGACATAATCCTCTCTTGGATGGTCCTATTCATTCGTTCAACAACACCATTTTTTGCAAGGGTATAAGGAGTTGTAAACTCGCGCTTAATTCCCCTACTTGAACAAAAGTCTGCAAACTCTTTGGAGACATATTCTCCACCATTGTATGAGCGTAAAGCTTTCAACTTATGTTCAGACTGAGTTTCTACACTAGATCAGAACTTTTTGAAACAAGAAAAAGTCTCATCTTTAGAGTTCATGCATAAACCCAAACATGTCGTGTCACATCGTCAATGAATGGAACATAATAAGACGCACCACCATGGGATTTATAAGGCATGGGACCACATAACTAACTATGCACAAGCTCTAAGGGATTTCTTTCTTTGTCAAAAAAGACTGTGTACGATGTGCTCGTGTTTGCTTACCATATTGACAGTGTTCACAAAAGGGAAAATAAGCAAATGATAAAGACGGTAAGTAGCCCAAACGAGAAAGAGTTTCCATTCCCTTCTTTGACATATGACCTAACCGGCTATGCCACAAAGCAACAGTTGGCAGCTCGGTTACAGAAAAAACACTGTTCTTGTCAGATACATAAAGAGGATAAAGTGTACCAACTTTAGAACCATGGGCTAAAATAAGATGACCTTTCGCAATACGCCAAGACTGTTGATGAAAAGTGACTTTGTAACCCAAGTCATCAAGACGTCCAACCGAAATCAAATTGCGTGTCAAAGTTGGAACATGACGCACATTATGTATGGTAAACCTCACCCCATTTGCCATAACCATAGCAATATCACGTATGCCCACAATGTCACAAGAGTAGCTGTCACCTAGCATAACAATGCCAATGGTTTCCTCATATGTAGTAAACCAATGCCTATGAGGTGTGACATGCAATGAAGCGCCCGAATCAAGAATCCATTTATGGGACACTTCACCACTAACAAGTAGCTCTGCTGGCATAGACTTCTGCAAAGATAGAGTTTCTTGTACATCATAAAATACATCATTATTTTTAATCAACATATTGATGTCTTGTGCATCACAATCATCTTGCACTATGTTCAGTTCTTCAATCTTAACCGAACTCTTTGGTTTCTCCTCTTTATCATCATTGTCTTTGCCTTTGCCTTTACCTTTGTCACGCTTCCAACCATAACAATCCTTCTTTATGTGAACAAACTTATCACAATAATGGCATTGAACATTGCGACGACTAGGAGACTTTGATCGACCCTTTGAAGCATCTCTATTGCCCTCTTTATTGGATTCACGATTCCAAGAACGACCTTTACGCAGTTTTCCATCCTTTTGCACATAATGAGCTTCTCCATGATGCGAGCTATAGCCTTGCGACGCATTTTCTCTGACAAAAGAGAACTAGTGACATCAATGCGTACCATTAGGAGCAGAGTTACTGACAGCTGTGCAAGAGATATCCCATGAGGGTGGCAACAAACAAAGTAAGAAGATTGCTTTCATCTCGTCATCAATATTGATCCGTTGTGCACGAATCTGGAAAATAGAGAATCAAAGTCATTAATATGACTAGCAACATTGGCTGACTCCTTCATGCGAAGGTTAAACAATTTTCGCATCATGAAAACCTTATTACTTGCCGTATCTTTTTCATAAGTGTTGCATAACTTTTGCCATAAAGCATAGGCAGATTCACATTCTAGCACTAAAAAGTACACTGACTCAGCAAGGTGCAATTAATAGTAGATCTGCATAGCTCATCAAGCTCCTCCCACTGAAACTGAGTCAAATTCATCTCTTCAGTCCGTGTCGCATAAATATTAGGCAATTTTGTTTCTTTTGGGCAAGCACATCTTGCATGTGATTCTTCCAAAGCTGAAAATTAGTGCCATCAAACTTCTTTATGTCATAAATGTCACGGTCTTTGCTTGTAGACATGGTGACAAAACTAGAAAAAGATTCTGGGAAAATTTCGACAGAGTCTCCTTTGTATTTGGGACTATGTCAACCAAAATACGAGACAAAATGACCAATTATGTCACTCACAAAGCATAGAAGAGAGCAATGCCTCTCAAAAGCACATTGTATAGAGACCAAAACTGAGGCGCATAAACAGTCAAACTGACCATAGACCGCCAACTCGGCATCAAAAGCACCTACACCACTCTATACATGTCCTATGGCGAGGCCTTGTAAGGGATGCTCCAGCTACCAGTATCACCAAAGGTATCTCCACATTTGAGAATACCCCACCTCAATTAAAACCTCATGCTATCGACCCTCAACAACGTAGGTTATGTAGCAAAAAACATATAGCCAAGTCTCAGAAATGGCTATCTTCCGGACCAAGTCTCAGAAATGGCCGGGACTGCCGTACTAGCCAAAAGATGGCTTCACAAAAGCGTACAATGGTAGTATCCACAAAGACGTACAAGTCTATCAAGACGCTCAAACATGCGTCAAAAGCATGTGCCTACAACTAAACATCCCTGCGGGGAGTCAATCCGCTCTCAAAAGAGCTCAAACACTATCAAAAGTGTCAACATATGTACGCATAAAAAAAATGCTCTCACTGGAACCATAATATCGCAAGCACTAAAACTTGTAGCCCGTACCTGTACCTATAGTCGAAGAAGACAATGCTGTCAAGCTCCCACTCTATGTGTGTGTATGAGGCCACTCCGAAACAGGCTACACACATTCCTGAATGAGCGGTGGTCTCTCGTAGATGGAAGAGACTACAACAATGATACCTATAACTGGCTATGGAAGCACTGTAGCACAAACTACCAGAAGAAGGCTGAAAATTTCAGCTCTTGAACGTAGCTCGAATGGGGTTTCTGATGGGTCGAATGGCTCCGAAAGGGGGGTAAAAATTTAGGACACCTGCTGGAAACGCTCTCTGGAAGCTGAACTTGCCAATGGCAAAATCGGAATCCTATTTGCACTCTTGAAAGTGCGCGCGCGCGGAAATGATTTCGGGAATGAAACCGCTCTGATACCAGATGATGGGGAGGAGCTGGGAGCAAAACGGAAGAAGAATACGCACACACACACTCACACACACACACCACCATAGCCACACACAGGTTGAAGGGGGAGAGCCAGCGTCCTGTATGCCCCCTTTCTTTCTTCTCTTATCTTATGCACTAAGGCACAATACACATTGTACTTAGTGTTAGTGGCTCACACAAGTGTATAGCTGTACACTTAGTGTTAGTGGCAGTTAGTGATGGGTGGTCGGCCACATGGCCATTAAACCTAACAACTATAATATTAAGTATATATTATATCATTATAGTTTAACACTAGAATGGTAACAAGACACTTTTATGTCCTTGGACACTTTTGTGTCCTGTTAAGTGACCATTTTGCTTGAATTATTTGAAGAGTATGAAAATGAAATTCTAGGTGCTATATATCCACAAAGTTGCCTTATGAGCTGAAAAAAACTTAGCATTTTTTTTTGGATTATCGATCTCACCATTAACCTTACTCTTGCACAACATTTTTGAACCTAAACTGTGTGAAAAAACGGGTCCTGTTTTTGGCTTTTTTTTCAATTTTTGGCAACTATACCACTCTAAACTTCATGTTTGTGAGGTTTAGATGGCTAGAGGTTAGGCCTTCATAGTTCTCAACATGTTTTGATGCTTGTAGGGAGAGCTGAGTGTTAAAATTGAAAGTTATGACCAATTTACAAGAATTGCATAATCCTGTTTTTTGGCCAAAATTAGCACTTTTATGATTTTTTTGGTGGCTTTCTTGATATCCAAATTCAATTTTGATTGTGTAAGTGTAATGTATAACATAAAGGTAATCTTCCTTGAGTTTTGGGGGACCTAATATGCTATACAGCATAGTATATGATGATTTTTGTGTTTTTTTGATTGCTGAAGAATATGATACATTTTAGCGTAGCAAGTATAACTTTCTCAATATTGCTAGTTTCTTAGGCCAATTGTATGTATTTTGTAGGTAGTAACCATATCTAATCATAGACTACAAACTTGACTAGATATTGAGTAGTTTCTATGGGTTTCTAGAGGTCATAATGCTAAACCCAGTTTTTTCATATTTGCTGTATTTAGCACTTTATCATTGCCCCCAAGGTTCCAATTGTAAGAGATCCATTATCCTTTTGACATGCTCCATGGCTCCATTTGAATCCAATGCCCAAAGGGAACTAAGAAAACATGTATATAATATATGTATTGAGCGTGACTATAGAAACTTTGATGATAGGTCCGCAGAACGACAAAAATCCGCAGAACGACAAAAATGAAACTTTTTTGTACCTATTTTTTTTGCCAAAAAAAATTAGTGAGGTAAACGCAACCATATGTTTTGGTCACCAACCCATTGAAGTTAATGGGGAATTTTATCTCATATCCTACAAAAATCCCCACTCTTATTTATATGCAATCAACCGTAAGAAATTGCGTTTTGGCAAAATGCATTGGTCCATCAACTTTGGAGTCTTGTAGTGACCAAGGGATGAGAAAAATTACAAGTTTCTCATTTTTTCCATATGTAGTAGTTATTGAAGTATAAGCTCATGAAAGGATTTTTCAAAATGAGTGGATCTACTATGGTTTTGGATTTTTTTCCCGAAACCCTGAAAGGACATTTGTATGTCTTGTTAGGTTACCATTCTAGTGTTAAATACAAACTAAACATATAGTATGGTATGTAATATACCAATATATTGTATACTACAATAAGACTATATTATTATAATATAGTTCTATATACTATATAGTTAAATCCCATTTTTATTAATTTATTGATCTAATATGCATTTAACTCTATATACTATATACTTAAAAACCATATATTCTATATATACTATGTCCATTTTGATTTTAAAGTGCTTGATTAGGGATATATAAAACTATGCTCTTCACAAAATATATACTCTATATTCTATTCTATATATAATTTTATTAAACATCGTATATTTTATATATTAGCTTCTAGTTTTAAATGAAAAGATTTTGAAAATTCTAAAGGTTAATAGATGGATTTGACGAAATGCTAATTCAAATGAATCTTAATGGCTATGATTGTTCAAATCTTAAAGATTGAATATTCCAAATCTACTTAGAACAGTTTTCAATGAACACATTAACTTCTTGCTGATGCATGCTTTTACTCTTTCTTTGTACCTTATACACATTTTCTTCCTTCTCTTTTTGTCATTCTATTTACCTCAAGTATTATTCCTCCATGTCTATCTCTAACATGATAGCTACTACTATAGCTATGCTTTCATGGACGATTAATGGTGCTCAAATGGATTACAGAGTCTCATTCCGAAATGGAGAGCTTCTACTTAGTGAATATTTTCTTCAAAGTTTGCTGCCTCCTTCTATTAAGTTTGAAAGCTTGATAGCAATAGTTCAGACAAGGAGCTCAGAGTCTAAGGTGAATGTTTTGCCAAGATGGGATCATGAAGATCAAAAAAATTACCTTCTTGACCATACTCTATCCTCCGCTTACCACATTATTCATTCAAATGACTTTGTTTATGTAGCTGACAGTTTGGAAACAACTGAAGAAGTTGGTGATTCTTTTGTGCTAGCTACACCATGTAACAAAAGATTGACTACATCACATTTAAATGTTGATATTGATGAGGGTACAGACACAATTGTCTTAGAGAATGTGGAACTAACCAGGTCAATAGAGGCCTTTCAAGACACACAAGATGGGATGGAACATACAAGGCAGGATACATCCATCGTTTCTTGGATGAAAGACAGTGGTAAAGCGTGTAGGCTGTCTAAACTTTTAGAGATTTGTGGATCTCCCAAAAAGGTTGATGAGCTCCCATATTTTTGTAATGGATATGTCTGTTCAATTGAGTTTCCTCCAGTTCAAAACAATAAAAGGATGCTTGGTATGAAGCAAAAGTATGACGGTCACCTTTGGACTCACAAAACATTGACAAACATGGCCATAGATTGCATTGTGCGTTTGAGTTATTGTCTTGGAAGCCTTCAATGTTGCAGAATGACATGCCCTTTTTACCTTGGTGAAAGAAGATACAATGATGCCTTCTTTCATGGACACTTGGAAAAACAAATCAGCATGGGATATCCTGCTAGCGAAGGTAAAATTAGAATACCTGCCACTATTGTGACAGAACGGTCACCTGTTTAAATGTCTGCAAGTGTATGATCTATTATGTGATGCCAAAGGAAACAACAATAACACATTTGGCGATCCATCTAGGAGTGCATGAACACAAGGTACAACCAGGAACTAAAAGGGCAGCTCTGAAAAGGTACGCAATCTTGTTAAGACAGTTTTAAAGATTGAGAAGGGGGGTCCTAGAAAAATACAAATGTTAGTTGCTCATGAGATGCTATTCCAATCTTTGACTAGAGAAGGTGATGTAGATGCCACTGGTGTAGAGCTTAACCATTTCCTTGAGGAAATGATGCCCCTTGTTTAGAATAGGGGCTTCAAAAGTATTGTGTCAAATGAGAAAGCTAAATAGGGTCAAGTTTTCGGTGATGGATACGACAATATTCTATTGCTATAGAAACAGTGTGTTTTTCCATTCTTTCATGGAAGTCGTTTTCCAAGCCAAGGTGGGACTGATGATAAATGCTACGTATTCAAAATGTCGACAAAAGGACTAGCTCTTCTGGAATTGAGCTAGTCAATAGAATGAGGCGAGGAGGGACATGAAATTTGAGTATTGCTTGGGTGCACTTTGATCATACTCATCGGATTGAAGGATGGGAAACTATGTACTGCTCAGTTTATGATCTTGGGTACGTGAATTTATAAAAATATGATAGATAGAGTGTTTTGTTATAAGTTAACTTTCTAAACTTATTTGTTTATGTGTATAGCATGAGAGCATTGCAAGTGATAGCAATATGTGAATGTAAAGAAGAAGATGAAGATACACAAATCTTGTTTTGGAGAAATTTAAACTCAGTCATGGAGAGGTGTGGGCATGAACCAACAGACTTTTTTGGGTCACATGTCTGATGAAGCCGGGGCTAATTGGTTGGCAATACGAGCTGTATACAATGGAGGATGGCACAATGTAATGGAGGAGAGGGAGCGCTGGTGTCTTTTCCATTGGGGAATGGTCGCTACAGATAGACAAATGCATCACACTGAAATGTGTGAAGCGTGGCACCTAGCAAAGACTACAAATGAGGCCTCCCATATAGCTTCCACAATACAAGAATGGTGGGTGAAAAATGTGGCAGGGGATAATAAAAAGGCTTTAGAGAGATGGTTTAATTGGTGGGAGCAACAGATTGCCCATTGGGGGAGCTCTAAGACAATGGTATATCAGCGAGCTTTTTTATTCTTATTAAATACATGAAAACATAGATTTACATGTTTATGGTTTTACTCGTTTTGTATTTATAGGTCTGTAAGAGTCCATGGGAGAAAGCTCAAATACAAAGCATAAACCTGTCAGAGAGCATCCATGCTAGTTGGTTGGTAGGTAAAGGTGGTAAATGTAAAATATCACTATATGATGCATGTGTCAGTGATGTTTTGAATGCATATATTCAATGTGCAAAAGAGGATACACCACAGGAAGATACATCAGAACGAGTCCTTCCATAGAAGCAATGATGGATAGCTCCAAACGCACAGAATCTCCAAATCCAACTCAGTTTGCGAGTACCTTAAAAGGCTTGGTTGTTGGTATTCCTTTGTATGAGGAGCCTTTGATGGAAGGTGACAAAGACACAATACGACTGAGGAAGAAAAATAGTGCAGTCGGTACAAGCTCACATAAACCTGGATATGTAATGGAAGCAAGACAACGCAAAACTAGAGGGAGACCACAGAGTATACATTTTGATAGAGAGGATAATGAAGAAGTATATGTTGTCACTGAAAGTGAAGCATGAGAGAGCATTCTAGTGCAGTCTAGGGAGAACTCAGCAAGGTGTATTCAAGAGGTCAAAGTTGCCCGCAAAGAGTGGACTTTACGAAGGATGCCAACCAATTGCATGAGGAATTGTTTCGGAATGGTAGGGAAGAAATGTTGTGGTAACAAATTACAGAGCCGTCAAGTGGGAATGGTTGCTCCCTATTTTTGGTATGAGAGAACTTTTAAAGACAAGGCAGTCGCCCAGTGGATATGGTTCTGCAATTTTGAAGTTGGCCACACACAAAATATACAGAGGCAAGTAAAATTATCGCCAGACGTTCCTACTTTCTGGAAAGTGGATATTGGAACAAACTTATCAAAGGAAGAAAAAGACAGTTTGGTACAAAGTGGATTTCAATTTGAAGATTTTGCAACACCACTGTGATGCATAAAGAACACAAATGCTGCTCTTACACAAGAAGGCTCCATTATCAGGAAGCGCAAGTGGAGACATGGTATTTCCAAAGAAGCACAAAAGAGATTGGAGTCAGTTGCAAGTATGGTTGCAACATTCTTGGACGAGAAACTAGAAAACGACCAACACATATTTTTTTAGGTATCGACAGAGAATTGTTATGATGTACACATTAAGGTAGAGTCTAGTTGCACCTATCCCAATTTTCAAAAGAGAGAATCTTCACATAAGGTGTTTTTGGCATGTAAGCACATGTACTATGTGTATGCGCATATTCTAGGGCTTCAACCAAAAGAGCACATGGTCATTCATCAGCCTGTACTAACTCGCACAGAGCTTATATTTGTATTGGGGCAAACCCGCAAGATAAAGCCTGTGGTGTAGTAAACCTAAATCCGGAGAATGTCATGTAGAGGTATGCAGTTAGGGAGATTTCTCTTTTGTATTAGATGCGGAGTATATTTTCTACACCAATGAGACTTTACTTGAATTCCTTTTTGAAAGAGAAGCATGCTTGGTGGTATCTACCTAGACAATCGTACAAGCTCAAAACTATGGCTTTTGGAAACTTGTACATGTTTTTGGTGTGTATTGTTGAAAGAGACTCAAAATCTTTAGCCAAATTGCTGCAAGAATGATAGATGTTTTTTGTTGTGTATAATATTCTGATCTCTTTGTTTTAAATTAATTTTTTGTGTCTTTAGAAAAAGGCTCTAAATCAAAAATCAAAAAGCTCGCAAAACTGGTTTCGATTGCAAAAGCTTGAAGTTGGAAGCTCGCAATTAAAACACACTTGAGCCGGTGCTATTTTGGTGTTGAAAGACCCTCTCTTCTATTCCTTGCAATTAATGCTATTTGAGCCACGGGTACAGTAGCTTGAGTGCTTTTCTAAAGGGGTAAAGAGGAGTAGCAACCAGGTCTTGAAGTGCCAAAGTACACCTAAAAAAGTTTACACCTAAAAGTTGTTAGAATGGATGACAATAGTAAAGAGAGTGAAATTGATGTTGATAGCTTTGATTTTGCTAATGAGCAGGCTACTAATGATGCTCCTATGCTTGTTGAATACCTTGTTTCTAGGCTTCAACAAGCCATGGGCAATCCATCCCTCCAAAGTGAACTGCAATGGCAGCTTCGTGCTCACCACCATGAGGAGAGAGTACCTAAGAAGCCTCCTTGTGAGACTTCCAAAAGAGGCCTCTCTCCGATTCAAGAAGAAGAAGAGATACATACGAAGGGCTCAAGAAATTGCTTCTTGATGATGCATCTCCTTCCCAAAGGAGAACTCAAGGGCCCCCACCAAAGAAACAAGAAAGAAGTGACTCTCCTGCCACCTCGACGGAGATGGCTCCACAAAAATGGCGGGAAAAACGCGCTCCATCACCTCCTAAATGGAGAAGACCATCGCACACTTCTCCACATCATAATTTAAAGAGGGATAACAAAAAACAAGAGAAGAAAAAGGTGAGAAAGAGGTCACCCTCTTCTCCATCTTCTTTATCCTCTTCCTCTTATGAAGAAAGTGGTGGTGCAGACAAAGAGGACCAAGGCAAGGAAAAGGCAAGAAAGAGGTCACCCTCTTTTCCATCTTCCTCAAATTATTCATCTTCTAAAGAAAGTGATGGTGCAACTTTTTAACCATAAAAAAGAAGAGGCCATAGGAAATCCTATGCTACGTGGAAGAGATCGTCCAAGCTGAAGAAGTTCAAAGAGTGAGGAAAAAACATCTCTTTCTTACCTACGATGGCACCTTTGGTGCTATGACGTTTGGAGATGAGGGCTTCATGGAGTCCTCTAAGCTACACCATGTAGCTATGCACTTTCAAAAGTCTGCCAGGCAATGCTGGTCTAGCCTACGGGCAAATGGTGAAGCTCCACGAACATGAAAGCTTTAAGAGCTTCCATTATAAAGCATTTTTTGACCACCGACACCAAAGACAAAGTACTCACTGAATGGCGAAACTTGAAGCTCTCTCCCTACAAATTTATTCACAAATAAGTATACAAGTTTTTGGACTTACATCTCAAAGCCACTCTCTTCAAAAAGGTGGATTTTGGAGAGCAAAAACAACAATTTTGTGCGGGCTTAACTCAAGAAATGGCGGAGTATGTCAACTCCCAAAGGCCACGCACCATATCTGAGGACCGCGGTCATACACCATACTATGGTAGCTTCATGAAACAATTTCCAAATAGGGGCTAAGAAAAATCTTAAGCCCACAAAAAACAAGGGTTCCAAGGAGCCTAAGGGGAGGACAATGTCCAAAAGTCTCCTAAGGGCAATTCCAATAACAACAAAGCTAAGGAGAAGGGAGTTTACAAAGGCAAAAAAAAAATCTCTCCTGAAGAGCTTGAGTGTTATTGCAAGGATAATCGTTGTTTCAAATGCAACAAGCAAGGGCATGCGTACCACGCTTGTCCCCAAAAGAACACCTGCCATGAGCCTCCTAGAGCTACCTTGGTTGAAATCCAAGAAGAGGAAGTTCACCACAAAGGAACTCCTCTATGCCATGCTCGGGGAAAGGTAAGAGAACATGATGCTTTTATTCTCTTTGACCATGGCTCTACTCACAATTTCATATCCATAGAGTTGTTCACGAAGCTAGGCATCCAAGCCTATGAGATGAGAGATGTCCTACCCACAGATGGTGCTTTCAAGCGGCAAAAATCTTCAGTCACTCCCTTAATTGGAAAATTGAGGCTCCATGTCCAAAGCTATGTGGACAAAGAGGACTTCTTTATCTCTTCTCTCAAGCATGAGGATGTAATCCTAGGGGCACCATGGTTTGATCGCATGGCTACCAATGTTAAATTCCCAGAAAGGAAAATCTACTTTAGGTTCAAGGAAAAAGATATGTACATAGATGCTAAGGAGTTGGGTAACACCATACCATTGTACATATGCAAGATTTCAATAAGTCAATAAAGAGCTCTATTTCCGTGTACATGATTTTTGTTAAAGATTTTCCAAATGAACCTAATGCTTTAGCAAAAGAAAATATAAACAATCACAGAGAATTAGAGTTATTCAAATTTCTCAAGGAATTTCAAGATGTCTTTATTGACGACATCCCTTGTGAATTACCTCCTAAACGAGGCAATGATGACCATGCAATTGAACTTCTTCCACGAAGTTCACCGCCTAATAAACCTCCTTCTAGAGTTTCTCAAGCTCAACAAGAGGAGATTATGTGACAAGTGCATGAGTTAGTTGAGAAGGGCATGGTTAGGCCTAGCTCATCTCCATTTTTCTCACCCGTGTTGTGGGACACATGTCTAACCTCACCATCCTATCTTATTACAGTATTAGCGAGAACCACGACTAATTTGTCAAACCATGGGACGAAGCTGAGTTGATTAGTGCATAGAGGCTTCAAGAGGTTGTCAATCTCTCGGAAAACAACTAACAACTCGTATCTAACTCAAGCTACACTCAAGTGACTGAAATCACCAAAAGCCAATCGCTCATCGGCAAGCAAATCACATCCGTTACAGCATCAAATGACATCCAAACGTAACAAAATTTCTAGGAAAAGTTTATAAGACCCAAGCACACATGCCTATGGTTTCAAATCCCACTTTAGGTCCAATTCCAAAATCGCGATTATTAACAGCAGTGGATTTTTGACCTAGTCGTTTTTGACCCAGAATACATCTAAATGCTTAGCAATGATACCCCAATACCCCGCCTATTCTTAGTTTTCAATTTAAAAGTGTAAATTCCTAGCTATGATGAAATTAGGTCGATGGTCGACGACGCCAAAAGCTACGAAATACTGTGAATGGCTTACGTCAATGCGTAGAGCTCTTACCTGTGGTTGCAATGCAACAAACACAATCGCAATGTGATAACCAAAGAGGGAGTAGGAAGCACGAGAAGGTGAGGAGTGAGCGCCGTTAGCTCATGCTGTGTATTTCTTATCCAAAGAATTTATAAAAATCTTACAAAAATTGGCTTTTGTACCTTAGCCAAGGTTTTTGGGTGGTGAAAACTAATAATCTACAGTTCTACCAAAGCTGGGTGATGATTGGATGATACAATCTGGAAGATTGTAGCCCCGGCTCATTAATTACAAAGTTTATCCGAGAAAATAGGAGTTACGACATTCCCAATTTATCAAAATAATAACTGTTTTACAAAGAGAACTCCGAAAAATGGTGTCCGTGTTAGCTTGCTACTAACATTCCCTGCCTCCTCGCCTGTGTCGTCCCTTGACACAGCTTTATGAGCTGAAATAGTCTTCGGATTGATGGCTGGCGAGGCGGTCTATAAGCGTGTACAGTGCCTTCTGGTATCTGATTCTTCGTTCTTTGTTGGGCACTTGCACGAATTGCATTGTGACTTGATTCTTCAGCTCCACCGCCGCTGAGTAGCCTACAAACCTAGATGTTAGTTTGCTTATCACTGGCGCAAATATCTTCGTTTGTTATGTGAAGAATCTAGTGTAGAAAGCTTCTTCAAAGGCTAGCATATTATTCGATGGCAAGAAAATGTATCTGGAATAGAATCTGTAAAGAACCTCTTTTGAAGGTTGCCCACTCAGATCGTAGCATAAGCCTTTGTTTCCTTCCAAGAATGATAGCCATGGGGCTCGTGTTTTCTCAGGCTCATTAAAAACTTGTATACATGTTAGAAACATTCTGCAGGTTTTATACAACATGGCACAAGAGAGATTTGGCAGACTCTTGAAGAAAGACATGGCGCCCGTTAGGATTTTCACCATGTATTCCTCTGTCGCTTGGCCTCTCTCTGGAGCTGGTAGCCTGGGGAAGTTGAGCCAAGTTGGCCTCTTCTTTTGTAGTGTTTCATGCGCTTGCCATGTCCTTACTCTGGGTATAGGACAAAATGGTGGATCTCTTTGTAGGGCTGTAGGTGCTCTTGTGAACAGAATCAGGTATCTTGGATTCTTGTTCAACAAGCTTAACCTCCACTTTGGGTGGTCTTTATCTGCGCCATCTTCTTGCATATCCTTGTACAACCTTTCTTTTACTTGTAATAGTTCTACTTTGATGAGGGGGTACGATAGGGATTGTTGGTGCCATTGAGCGTTGATCTGATTGGGAGTGATTTGAGTGATGTTGACAGAGTGTAAAACTCTCAACTCCCAATCCATAGCGGCCTTCCAATGCTCATCCACCTCTAAGGTGATCTTCTTCTTTAGTGCGTCTTCTTCAACTTTTCACAACTAGACCATTGGCACTGTGTCTGCATCTGTGATGTGAACCTAAAAATCTTCATCACCACTCGGCTTTGCTGTGGACTGTGTCTAGAGATCGAGGGTATGTCTATCTGTGGCAGCTCTGAAGTGCCTGCCTCTTCCTGCATGTCTAGTTTTACATCTTTGAGGAGTTGATTTATCCGTTTGAGTTTTGCTATCTCCTTTAGGAGCTCCTCCTCTCTTTGAACCTGCATCAGTGCCAGGTCCTTGCGCTGTGATTTTTCTAACTTTAATTCCAATTCTAGGTCTTTTTTTTTCTTTTCAAGTGCCTTGTACACTTCATCAGTTCCTTTGATTGAGGCCACGGCTGGGTTTTCTTTGATTTTCCGTAAGAAAATGGCCTGATCATTGATCCTCTGTTCAGAATACTGCAGAGAAGCATTGGCAACATCTAACTGCACCTGAATTTTTTGAGCTGACATAGAGTTCGTAAGAAGTTCATTTGTAACTTCTGTCTTTTTCTTTGCGGGCATTAGATAATTTGGTGAGTAGATCACCTAACTCCTCCATTTGTTTTTGTTGTTTAGCTCTAGCTATCTGATGCTGTTTCGCTTCTGCCTTCACCTCTTGCACTTGCCTTTGGAGATCAGGGATGACATTCATCGAGTCTTCTAGCTCTCCTTGAAGAGCGTCGATCACCATTTCCGATTTCTTGGCCTTTGTGCTGCGGTTTAAAGCTACTAAACGGAGTCTCTCTGTCATTTTGTGCATCTGATGTGCATATTCATTGACCTGTATTATTACTTTATCATTTGACTACCACTCCTCTTGTCTTGCCAGCTGGGATGTGCCTGCAGCCTCATGTGTTGCTTCTTGCTACATCGTAGCTGCTGGTGGTTCTTGTGTGGAGGTAAATGGTCGGTCTTCTTCTTGGCCATCCTGAGGCTTTGATGCCTCAGCAATTTCTGGCTGAGTAGAAGTGGAGGGTTTGTCTCAACCCTTGCTGTCTCTTCAGGTGCTGACCTTTCTTCTTTCTCTGGCTCAGGCTCCGTCTCATGTGCAGTGGTAGACGCTTTTTTTACATCTTCTTCTTTATCACTCTCTTTTTCAGATCTACGTGCCTATTCCTCGTCTGGCTTTTGAGTCTCTTCAGCTGCCTTCTCCTGTTCTGACTTGGCTTCTTTTTCTTTTTGTCCGTTGGGGTGGTCAGCCTCTTGTGCAGATTTTGTTTGTTGAGTGGACTCAGAATCTTTCTCTTTGTTAGGCTTTGCTTCTTCATTGGTGTCTTTGCCTGCAGGTGATGGTGGTGGGCTAGGCATGGGATGGTCTTGTTGTTCTGTATGCAGTGAGATGGGTCGGAGAGATCCATGACTTTGCTCTTGGCTAGCCGTCTCGTCGGCTTTCCTTTGGTATTCCGCTTCCTTGGCTTTCTTTGTAGCTTCTTCTGCCTCTTTCAGCTTTAGGGCTTCAGTCTCTTGGTATATTCTTTCTAAATATTCTGTTGGATCATCCACCTCCTTTCTTGTATGATGCTTTGTTCGAGGGCCTTTAAGTCCTGCAGGTACCCACTTTTCTGTGTCCTTCCCCTGTGCTTGCCTACTGCGCTCGTAAGCCTATTTCTCTCTTTCAAATCGCGCTTGTTTTTGAGCTAGCTCTTCTTGGTGTGCGGCGACAGATTTCCTTTTCATCTCTTCTCTCCGAGCTCTCTTTTCTTTGTTGGCAGAGCTCTCGCTGTTGTGTTGTTTCGACGAGCTATCAGCTGACTCATCATCTCATTTATGTGACCTTTTACCTGACCTTGTAGCTCGTGGAGAGGGTTGTGCTACCAAGATCCATGTATTCTGATCATAGGCAGGCGGTAGGTTGTCCCGGCCATGCCGATGGCATGATATGCTATTCTAGTCAACACCTCTGGCGCACCCAAGTACGTGATTTTGCCTTCCTTCTTGGTGCCCTTCAAGATTGTCAAGACATACTGCACGTGGTCCACTCGTTTCCTTGTTGTCCACTTGAGAACCTGAGTGAAGGTGGTGGCCACGTCGTGATTTGGTGTAGTGTACCTTGGTGGCCTTTTTGCCAGAAAATGGAAGTGTTGATGGTACAAATGGGTTGTCTCTTCCACCTGCTTGTGGATAAGATCGGCGAATGTAGCCGCGGTTGTCTCTTTGGTAAATGTGCATGCGGTTTTTCTGTCTCTTGCCCACATGTCATTCCTTCAGTGGACAGTCTGAGTGCCTCTGCCACTATCTCTTTTGTGATCACTACCTTGACCTTGTTCCGTTGGGTGTCTGATATCTGTGCGGTTCCATCTTCTTTGATGGTGGATAGAAGCTCGTAAGCTTTTTGAAAGTCCACTCCGCAAGGCTCTTGTTCGTAGAAATGCATGAGCCCCAACCTGCGGTTAGCCTCTTTTGTATCTGGCTTGGAAGCTACATCATAGACTCTCTTTGGGAAGGAGTTGCAACTCAACCTGATGCCCCTCTTCACTCTTGAACTTGCCAGTGAAGACCATAGTGTGGTGCTCTTCCAGCTATTCTCTAGAAAGGTAGGATGCCTTTGCTGCTTTGACTGACTCGGGGTCTAGTTGATATGCGGGTAGTTCTTGTAGTTTCTCTTTTTGGTTTAGCTTCTTCTTGGCCCTCTCCACTGCTTGCATTGCTCCTTGTAGTGAATAGAGTGCAAAGTTAGGGTTTTTTTTGGAATCTTCTCTGAAATGTCCCTTAGGCTGAAATGCTGACAAAATGGTCCAATTTGCTTCAAATCAAATTTTGAACAATCAAAGATGCATAAAAACATGCAAGGAACAAAACTGCACGGTCAAAACAAAAATCTGCAACCAAAGTAAATAATCACTATTATTTTCAACTGAGGAAAATTTTCAACTTTTGCAAACTTGGATTTATAGCTTAAAGTATATACCAAATACATGCTCTGAGTGAAATATGGGCTCATTTGGATGCACAGGGTCAAAATGGTACCAGATTTTGGCTTAAGGTCTCTAAAACAGTAGATATAAAGGAAATTTGAGATTTTGAACTCCAAATTGATTCAAAATTGGCTAGTGGGCTTAACACATCATGTACTTTGGATGTATGATGACAAAATATCCAAATTCCCCAATTTTGACCAGAAAGTAAATAATCGTGATTATTAACTTTTCTTCCAAAATTGACATGTTTTGGTACAAATTGGTTCTAGGCATTGTATATGAGATATGAAGTGATTTGGATCAAGAAATGTGGTCCATAACCCAAATTTTGGCTTGCAAAGACTTCCTTGCGTTTTTTGGCAATTTTACACGTAATGGGTGGTCATTTTGGCTCATACTTGATTTTTGGAATGTAATAGGTGTGTACACATGATAAGTGAGGTGATATGACAATTTCCAAGCAAAACTGATGCAAAAGTAAATAATCGAGATTATTTACAACAGTGACAAAAGCTTTGCAAAACCTACAAATTTTGACCTAGACAGGTTTCATACACCTAATACAAGTCCTAAATTGAATTTGGTCAAGTTTGGTCATGCCGGAATCACTTTGTGCTCTATCGACTCTGAAATCACCATTTTTTGTGACTACTACTCTGTCTGTTGGGTTGGTTGGTCAACTTTGAGGCTTTAGACTTCTTCGTAACATAGTCGTGAAGCAAGCTGTCCAATTCTAGCTCATTTGGAGTCAGTTTGACCTCGTATGTCGAATGTGACGCTTTGTAACCTTCGAGCCGTTTTTTGCTTTTTGAGGGCTTTTCTTGATGGATTTGACCAGACCAATCATATACATTGTATATGGACCTCATTAGCAAGCCATCTGTGGAGTCAGGTCGGAATTCTGGCATTTGCCAAAAACCTAACTTTTCTACTGGGTACTCCCTTGACCCCAGTTGAATGGTCATTTGATGGTTAGGAAGGTTCTATTATGTTAGGGCATGCTATGGTTTAAATCCCATCCCATTTGGTCAAGCTGGAAGGACACTATGGTCAGTTTTAGGTCGTAGGGCTTCGTGCACTACTTGGTTTCTAGGGTTTTTTCTAGGGCTTTAGACTAGCTACCGGTTGTACAAAATGGATCATTGTCAAGTAAAGAACTTACCCCTCATGTCTCGTGTGAGATGGCGCTGAAAATGGTCACCTGTGGGCTCCGGAAAAGTTCCGCAAAAGAGGCCAAAATCTCTCTCTCTGCAAAGGCTCCAAGTGGAAACGAGGTGGTTTTAGCCTACCTTGGATATCTATACCCGGACTTCCCGAACCAAATTTTCCCCAGATTCCTTCGTTAGTCCTACTAGGCCTTCAAATCTATGTTAGACTCAAAAATTTCCCTGATCGGATTCCTGTAGCTCATTCTGCAAGAATTTTGCAAAAGTGGGCCCGGCTGCTTAATTTAGGCTTCCCGCTTCCATCTTCTAATTTTATTGAAAATTTTTGTGCTTGTCTGCCTTGTCTTTTTTATCACCATTGTGTCTTCCATTTTTCCATATGAGCCTCCCTGCTATTTATTATTAACTTTTGACCTCTTTATTTGAAAAAATCAAAGAAAATAGCAAAATGCTCTAAAAAAGTAAAGTAGGAATCCAATAATTAAGAAAATCTCTTGAAAAACACAACTTTATTGTTTTTTGTTGGAATTCCCCATTTTTAAGCCTCATTATCAACAAAAATGATGAAAAGTACCCTAAAAAAGGACTATTTTTTATGCTTTTCTGATAGTATATACACTATTTACACTCATCGGGAAGATATTAACAGTGATTTTTTCCTTGATGATGAATTATAAGGGCATTATTAGGTAATTTTGCAAAAAAACACACGTTAATATCAAACTTTTTCCTCCTTCTTCAAACATTGCCCTTGATTACTTAGTACTTAGTACTTAGTTCTTAGTGCCCTTCCACCCCTCCTAGATGGCGTACTCCGGGACGACTGTGTGCATGGGTTGAACGATCCTGTCTATGCATATCCGTGATTGGCTCTACCATGATATAAAAATTGTTAGCGGGTCGCTGCGACGGACGTCTACAGCATAGCTCTTTTGCACTAACATAATGTCAATATGCAAGGAAGAGACTCGGGGTGGGGCACAGAGACTTAATGAGAGTGTCAATCTCACCAAAGTGAACTCAAGGGCTACTCGTTCTATGACAAAAGCAAATCAACCACTTCCTAGTCAGACAATCAGTATGCGTCCAATCTCAACACTCAACGTCATCATGCCTTTTCGGTATCCAAACGAATCCTGCATGTCACCAAACTTAAGGAGAGGTATCACAACACTTATGGGCTCAATCCTACCAAGTTTTGTCACCATCTGGGAAGGTACATAAATCATGATCCATCATAAAAAATGTGTAGAAAACTGAAACAAAAGTACTTGGAAAGAAACCTTAAGCATAGAAACACTTATTCATGGTCAAAGCATTAAAAAAAAACCCTTTTAACTCCCAAATCAATGCATTTAGCTCACAAACAGTATGTCGCGAACCACAGCAAAATTGGAAATGATTACACTTAGATTGTAGAGCAAGAGACAAGGAACACAATGTGCCATCCAGAATAGAATTCTGATTACTAGCTCATGAGAAAAGAGGATTACAAGTTGTAGTCACAAGAAGCCTCCACAATGCACGTTTGCTTTCGTTAGCCAAAGATAATTTCTTCTTCAAAACTAAGGGTTTTGACTTTAAAAGTTAGGGGGCTTTACCATGGCCATCTGGCCTCTTACAAGGGGTAGACTCAGAGAAATAAAAAAGGGTATGGTCTAGTCTCATCATGATTACAACTCATCTTATGCTGAATTACAGGGTTTTTTTCGAAAAAATAAAGTGTCCACTGGGTTTAGTGTGCATATGCGTGTATGCGCCCGTATCCACCAAACATTCCCACCTTTCTATTCATTGCTTATCCTCATGCAAGCTACCTTTGAGGGAGTTTACTTTACTGCCTTCTTTTGAGTGTTGTAGTGAGATTTCTGAACTTCTAAGCTCTAGCTTAAATCTCGACTTTGGTTGCCAGCTCTCTGAAGGGATTATTGCACTGATGGTACTTTGGTAGGCGATGTGGCAGGTTGGAAGATCTTTCGTCATTGGATTGAATATGGAAGAGTCCACTTCGAAGAAACCTGTCATGAAAGCTTCTTCGAAGGTCTGCATGTAATGAGAGGGCAAAAACATGACTCTTGCATATAATCCCATGATAACATTTCTGCTGGGGATTTTGGTCTCCATATTCCAACAAATGCCCCACATCCCCTCGACAAAAACCTGCCATGGATGCTCTGCTGCTTCAATGTCTCTGAAAGCTGTAATGCACGTGATGAGCATTTTGGTAATCTTTACTAGCATCTGAAAAATGAGATCTCGGATCTCTTTCATCATATTGATTACTCCTTTTAGAGTTTGCACCATGTAATGCTCTGATGGGGTTTGTTATTAAGTGGCTTGGTAATTACCGGGTAGTTCAGCACTGCCGTCTTTTGCTTTTCCAACTATAAAATCTGTCCCAGGATCACTGTCTGTTGATGGTACAGTAAGTGGGGTCGATCCTGAGATGCTGGGGGCCGTTGCTGTAATAGGTTTTGTCAATTGGTTGCTGATCGAACCATTTTTTTCTCCAGAGTGGTTGATTGTCGATGATAGTTTCAATCTGAAGGGCTGTAATCGGAACCTCTCTGTAGTCCCCTCTGCTATTTGGTTCAATTTTTGAGAGCATCTTTTGCTGCCATAATCAAACTTCTTGCCGCATCAATGGTAGTGCGATCATTCGTGCCCATGATTTTTGCTACCTCATTTGGAGTGATCAAGAGGAGGGAAGCCGATTCCAGCACTTTTAGTTCATATTGCATATATACCTTGTGTGAAGGGTCTTTTACTTCTGAGATCCAGTGCTAAATTTCATCTTTTGCCGAATCCGAGGTGGATGTCGTGGATGGATCTGCAGATTCCTGCGTGCCTTTTCCGTGCTCAAAGGGGGCATTTCTATTTGATGAGTTTCGAACGTTGATTGTTCGAATCCTTCACTCTGCTCAAATTCTCCTGGGTCCTACTGATACTTTGTTTGATTTTCTTTCAGAGCCTCTACTTCCTTTCTTGCCTTAGCCAGTTGCCTCTTTATGTCATCGATTTCCTCATCCTTGGCCTGTTGTAGGGCCCTATGACCTGCCGCCATGATCTATCTGTCATATTTTTCTTGTTTTAGGGCCTCTTTTAACTCTTTGATTTCATGGCTCAAGGAAGTAGATCTTTCATTCATAGTTGAAGAGGAGGGTATCTCCTGTATGGCCAAGAGCTGAGTGAGAGACTTGCTAACCACTACATACGAGCCTTGTAGCTTCTCATTTTGTTCCTTTTCTCTCGTTAGCTCCTCCTCAAGGCGATGCCCTTCGATCTGTAATGTGGAGTTCGCCTCGTTGAATTGTTGCACTTCTTTGTAATAGTATGTTGCATTTTCTCGTTCTCTCTGTAGCTCCGATTGCGCCTGGACTTGTGGATTCTTTAGTGCTTCACCTTTAACTACTAGGATTCTAGTGCTGCTCTAGATGCCTCTTTTTTGTTATCTTCTAACTCCAGCTCCTTGAGGTTGTAAAGAGATCTTTGACATTGGAATTGCAGTTTGATCTACTCTAAGTGACCGTCAATGTCAAATGAGCTAACTATCTCTGCTACTTCTTTTATGGCCCCTTGTGTGCGTGGTGTTCTTGGCCCATGCTAGAACTTTCGGCTCTGACCCGATTGCTCAGCCACCTCATCTTGCTTTTACTTTTGTTTCAAACCCTCTAATGCATCAGAGGTTGTGACAGGCTTTGTCTGTGATTGTGTTGGTTGATCCATTTGCTATTCCATCTGCTTTTTGTCGACCCTTTGCTCCGAATGTCCTACACTTTCTCCTTTCTCTTGCTTTGACCTCTCTGAAAGTGTCTCAACATCCTTGGGAGAGCCGAGGTCTTGATCTTGTTGGTCCGGTGTGTCGTGTTGTCCCTCTCCTTGCGAGTGACTTTTCTCTTTTTTACTCTTTCAAGATTCGGCAGATGATTCTAGATCATCGACGTGTTACTTCTTTGATTCTTCTTGCTCCCTATGCTCCATTTTTCGCTTGAGCTCATTGTGAATTCGTTGCCGCATGGTGCTGGAAATTTCCCGTTTTTGTTCATCTTCCTTCCTCTTTTGTTGCTTGATCCTTTCCAAGGCCTCTGTTTTCCTGCGTGTCAATGGAGCATTCTCGACTTCATCGTCTTCTTTCTTGTCATCTGCTTCTGTTTCTTGGGTTTGATGCTGATCTTTCCTTTGTTGGCAGAGATTTTCCCTCAATGCCTGAGCCTTGTTCATTGTCCTCCTAGCATGAGTGATGGGGATAGATTTTGCCAAATGTGCAGCCTTTTTCTTTAACTGAGTATATCCCAGGGTGTATGGGCTATCCTTCTCTTCCTCCAAAGACTGGTACTAAGAAAGAGTATCTTGTGGGTGGGATCCCATTTCCTGGCTACTCCGAGTATCTGACTAGGTTTTCTCACTGCTGTCAGAATCCCTTAGAGGTGCACTTTGCCTTATTTGTTTGACTCCAGGATTCGGCCTTGTAGAATGTCCTGCCACTAGTCTCACAGCTCTTTTGGACCCATGGATTAGGTCTATCTGCGCTTCGGCAAGTGAGAGGCTTGATAGGCTATTCGTGTGAGCATTGGTCCTCCATTCATGTAAGCTTTACTTCTTTGACCGCCCTTTAGGTTTGCTTCCACAATCGTGTCAAGAAGATACTTGCCAAACTCGCACAACTGACCACCCTGCCTTTAGCCAAACCCATCGCCATGACCACTGCCATATGCAACAAGGGTTCAGTATATCTAGGTGGCTTCTGCACCTTGAAATGTTGTGATATAAGACGCAATGGTAGTTCCATTTCTGATTGGATCATGTTTTGATATGTCAGCTTGTGGCTGCGTTGCTTCAAAAAGGCTTTACCATTGTTGATTGCCTTTGTTTTCTGCAATAGATTGTGTGTCCCCTGTGGCAGATGGAGGGCTTCATTCATGATTTCAGCTGTAATTATACCTTAAGAAACTGAACACGGTTCGGGCATTTTGAATTTTTGATTATGCCTTTTGGTCTAACCAATGCTCCAGCTACATTTATGACACTCATGGATAGTGTCTTACGTCCCTATCTTGGAAAATTTATTGTGGTTTTCCTTGATGACAATCTCATTTCCAATAAGACTGAAGATGAACACATAGAACACTACAATTGTAATTACCTCGGTCATGTGATCTCTCGCATCAAAATGGACACTGTCAAGGTCGCTGCCATTTTTCGATGGCCACATGCCAACACGATTGGGGAGTTTCAAGTATTTTTAGGCATGGATGGATTTTATCAACAATATATCCGTGATTATGACAAAATCAATGTTCCTATGAAAAATTATCTTAAAGAAAAAGGTAAGACCTTTTCTTGCGAAGAAGCTCAAAAATGTAGTTTTGAACAGCTCAAGGTTGCTATAGCCACTGAGCCCATCCTAGCAATTGTTGACCCACTTAAGCCGTTTATGGAGAGACTGATGCTAGTGATAAAGCAATTGGTGCGGTACTTCTCCAGGAGGGAAGACCTATAGCCTTTGAAAGTAAAAAGTTAGATAGAGCTCAAAAAAATTATTATGTCTATGAGAGAGAGCTTTATGCCATAATTCACGCTTTACGAAAGTGGCAATACTATTTATATGGTGCCAAGTTTGAGGTAGTTTTTGACCATGAGAGTATCAAATGGTTTACTACTCAAACGGACTTGAAGGGCCGTAAAGCTATATGGATAGAAATCCTTCAAGATTATGATTGTAAGTTAGGATATCGCAAGGGGCAATATAATGTAGTAGCGGATGCACTAAATCGGATACCTCAGATTAATTCACTTGCTTTCACGGAAATAAAGAGTGGATTTTTGGAGTCATTACGTGGCAAGTGTGCACAAGATCAATGATATGTTAAAGTGGGGAGTGCAATTTTAAAAAGGGATCCCTCATACTCACATGTCTCTGTACACTAGATCAACATGTCTTTGCATGCGAAGATAAAAACTCCAACACACAGGGCTCCACCCCTACTCAGGAAGAGCTTAAGTGATGGAAGAAATTTTCCATTGATGATGGTTACTTACTCCACAAGGGTAGAGTATGTGTACCAAAGGACTCAGACACTAGGCGCCAAATCTTATTTGAGTGTCACGATAGTCCAAGTGCTGGTCATCTGGGTATTTGTAAGACGTATGCCTTAGTTCGATGGCAATTTTATTGGTCGAGCTTACATCATGATGTTCAAGAGTGCGTACTAAACTACCAATAATGCCAAGTTAATAAGGCAAAGTGCCTCAAGGTAGGCGGCCTTTTACATCCTTTAGAGATTCCACAAGGTAAGTGGGAGAGTATCTCTATGGATTAAGTAGTAGGATTACCTACTACAAATTGTGGCCATGATGCCATATGGGTAATTGTAGATCCTCTCACAAAGATGGGTCGATTTATTCCCTCTAAGACTACGCTTAAGACATCACAATTAGCACGGCTATTTGTAGAGAATATATATAAACTCTACGGTCATCTAGCTAGTATCATTAGTGACAGAGATCAAAAGTTTGATAATCACTTCTAGAGAGCCGAGTTTCAAAAGTTGGAAACTAAACTTCATCTAAGTACGGCTGATCATCTAGAAACAGATGGTCAAACCGAGAGAGTTAATTACTAGAGGTATGCTACGAGTGTACGTTAGTAAGAAGCAAACCAATTGGGAAGACTACTTACCTATAATGGAATTTGCTTATAATAGTTCAAAGCATGTGACTACAGGGTTTAGTCCATTTATGCTTTTATATGAATTTCAACCTAGATCACCTATTTTGGTGGGGTTGGCTAAGGAGAAGATACAACAAGCGAAGGATTTTCTCCAAGACCATTTTGACATGCTTGGAGTTGCTAGACATATTGTTAAGCAATCTCAAGATTGATATAAGAAGTATGCAGATGAGCATCATTGTCTTGCTACTTTCAAAGAAGGAGACAAGGTTTTCCTGAAGGTTCCGGAGCATTCAAAAAGTTTGAATACGGGAAAAGTTGCTAAACTTTCACCACGCTATTGTGGACAGTTTACCATTCTCAAACGTATAGGTCAAGTGGCCTATAAGTTAGATCTTGCACTCATGAGTTCATCCTCTTTTTCATGTTAGCCGTTTACGAAAATAGCTAGGACAAAATGATAATATCATTGACAAAGGTGTGTTAGTTGACCATATAAAACCACTAAGCATCCCTCATGAGCCCGAAAAGATTTTGGATTGAGTTATGCACTAGACATCATGTCGGACGACAAGCGTTGGTAAAATGACTAGATAGACCTAAAGAAGGTTCTACACGGGAGAATGTCTCCGCACTTAAGAAATGTTTTCCTACATTCATTTTCGAGGACAAAAACAATTCTCCAAGGGGGACGGGGGGGGGGGGGGGGGGGGGGGGGGGGTTGTGATCTAAGGAAATGGGTCCTACAACCAAGGACACTGGCACGGTCTTACAGTGTTTACGCTAGGTGGAGGCTATAAGATAGCACAGTTGGGTGGAGACTAGCACATGCATTATCACCACCCTTTCAACTACATAATTGGACATGTGTTTAAGGGACTATGATTGATAAGACATACTTATATCCCTAAGTTGTAAAGTATAAATGGACTACATGCTTGAAAATCATGAAGGACTATATTCTCTTACCTTATTGGAAGGGAGATACACATTGATACAAGTGTATGGAACTGATGGAATCTACCTTAGGCACACATTTATTAAAACATGCATGATCACTTGCATTGGGTGCTATTTTAGAAATTCTCGAGCAATATGTATTCTACTCAAAAAGATCTTTCATTTGGTCTTGTCTTTATCTACATCCATAATCATCAAAATATGTGTTTGCTAGTCTTTGCAACTACACTAACCTATGATGTTTTGTTTTTATCAATTTTCTACCATTTCTAGAATTCCCTAAAAATATTCTAGAATGTTCTAGAAGCTTGTAGCATCGCATGGGAAAGACTCCTAAACACCTTGGAGAGGATAAAAGATGACAATGATTTTAAATCATCAATCCAATTTGTGAGGCTCTAATGAATTATTGCACTTTGAGTTTACTATCATTGTGTCTATGCTCTAGCTAATACTTTTGCTTTAAGCACTAGAATAGTCCAAATTCTAATTTCTCTAACCCTAACCCTAATCCTAACACCATGGTGATCTTGAGGCTTCACCCTCCATAGCCAAGCTCACATTATGATATCTAGGGTAGAGCACCCATTCTAACAACTGGTATAAGAGTGCCAAGGGTATGCTCTCCAGTAATCATCTCTCTTGCTAATTACTAGTGTAATTAGGTAAGCTTGGGCACACTATTGGGTCTCATTTTATTATTATTTTCTATTTTTAATAATATAAATTTTAAATACCTTGTAATTTTGGCATACATTTTAGCAAATCTTCAACAATATTGGATACTAACGGCAACCATAAACCATGTTAAACTACATATTTGAAAATTGAATCCCATTATCCATATCATGCACACAAAGTGGCACGATAGTGGCAAATGGAATGTCTACCAATCATACTATAAAGGACCCACAACCTCCACCCAATATAGAAGATACCACTAAAAATTTGCAACCTCCACCTCATCTGGAAGATCACTCTACCATCTACTATATGGTGACCTCTCACCAAATCGCATGCAACACAAATTCCCTATTAAACACCCCCCCCCCCGCCCACACACACACACACACACACACAAGAGAGTAATAGAGTGTCTCTCTCAAAAATGAAGGACTCAATCTACTGGGCAAGTAGCTCCAAGAAAGAAGGGCCACACATCAACAAAACCTCCCACCACAATGTTCCCAAAGACCCAAATGTGAAAAAAAGGGAGAAAAATAGTCAAGAAAAAGGAGGAACCAAGACCAATTTCTCTCTCAAAAAGCAACTCGTTTGACCCCACGGAATGGTCAAGGGAAGTTACAGGTAAGGGCACCGTGTTCAGGCAGTTGGGTGCTTCACTTGGGGTGGGCATCACGGATAACCAAAAATTCAAATGGTTCTTGACCAAAATAAATAGAAAAAGGATACGGTGGTAGTTTTTGCTCCTCCCCTTTCATAGTAGATTCATCGTGGTCAATGCTTTCATGATCCCGTACATCTCCTTTGTTTCACCGTTGCTAAAACTAAGCAAATCCAATTGGAAAGAAGTTTTGAAGCCTATCAAACAATTTCTATGGAAAATCAACACAAAAACATCAGCCCCTTGCCAATGTGGGAGATGGGAATGAGTAGAGAGACCAAAGAATGAAGGAAGATTTGGAATTATTGACCCTACGCTACATGCAAAAGCTTTGTGTGCCAAACTGGTGATCTCTTTGGTGAACCAGAAGGAGGAATGGGATATTATGGCCTATGATATGATTAATGAATCAAAGCTTGCCTCAAAAGGGGCACTTAGAAGAATGCCACAGTGCATAACAAGATCTTGGCACCCTCTTGGACACTCCTGAAACTTGGAGGCTGCAAAGGGGAGGTAGCGCAAAAGTGTAACAAAGTAGCTTCAACCCTGGAATAGGGGAAGAACTTCAGATACTTCAGGGATTCCTCTCTCAATTGGTCCCCTGACTCCCAAAACTTGGAAAGGATTCCTTAGACCCCTTTTGGAGGGAAGCTGCACGCCTTGTAAGCAACAAAGGTATCTCTAAACTATCTCATCTTTGGGATGACAAAAGCTTTTGCTGGAAGGATGTGGAGCTCATAGTGCTGCAACATAACTTGGGTATGTACAAAAGGCTTCTGCTTGGTAGACTCTTGAAAGTGCTTGCCACCTCACCTCCACCTGTCAATGGATCAAAAATCAATTAGAGAGCTTGGAATTGTCCAAAAGACAAAGAGTTCTTGCTTCCCAAGGCCCATAGTATCTATAATGTGCTGTTATACAAAGCAATTGTGCTAATATACAAAGCAGTTTGGTCTGACCCACTCACCAAAATCAGGAAAAAAAACTGGATAGAGGAGCACTAGAAAAAGAGTAATAAGGCTATTTGGAGACTAAATATATGTAGTACATGAAGGTATTCTTCTAGAAGGTACTCTAGGGAGACTTGCCTACTCGGATCAAGGTGCATGTTAGAGGGCTTAGTTTTGACACCTACTCGTGTTGTAGGTCAGCCTCTGCCTTCATCTATTCTTCAAGTGCCCTACTTCACGGCGGCTGGCCACCAAGGTTTGCAAATGGGCACGGAGGACTTAGAAGATTATATTCTTTACTGATGACCTCATCTTGAGAGGATGTAGATTCCAAAACCAGACCATCTTCGTGTTCACCCAAATTACTAGATTTTGCTACCTGAACCAGGTTAGGAAGTGTAGAAACATTTAGGTTTTGAGGCCAAATTGACTATGGCCCATTTTGGTGATATCATGCACATGAGCACTAAAATCATCCATGGTGTTGGAGAAAGAAGAGGGTTAACGCATGAAGATGAAGAATGGACTCATGCATAGAGCTGCTTAGAACACTTGAGAGGGTAGGCTCTTCACTACTCAGCCTTGTGTTTGTGTACAAGCCTCAATTGTAACCCTATCCCCCCTAAGGCACATGTAGTGCTTGAGGGAAATTGTATTCTTTTTTATTTAATCTAATTTCTCTCAACTCAAAATTGTGAGTATGGAAAAAAAGAGAGGAGGAGAACAAAAATAAGAACAAGAGGACCTTGAGAGGAGAAGGTTGAGGTAGAGGAGAAATCCCATCCGGACAATGAAGAATCCAAAGATAAGGTGGAGCATAAGACTAAGGAAGATCAAGTACAAGTGGGAGATACCAAAAAACACTTCTATATGCAATGCTTCATCAAGAATTGTTGAAAACTTCATCACAATGTTTGCTACTATTTCATTACATTACATTTGGGTAGTTGTGTCACCCAGCAAATAACACTCAGCTGGAATGGGACAAGTTGTAGGGCTCTTCCCAAGGTGTTTTACAACATGAGGTCATTCTCATCCTCTCTCTTGAATTCCTCTCAATGAGCCCTTTGACAAATACCAAAAGTTTCCTTATTTATTACCTCCACCAACATGTGGAAGTCGAAATGAAATTAGCACTAAAAGAGTTACATACAAGTCCCATGTAGACAAGCTACCATCAGAATCAACATACAATATGCAGGACAAAATTGCTATTACTTTACTTGTATGAGATCTTCAAGAAATTAAATATTGACCATATTGTGTTGCATTCCTTGAGAGGACTGGCATAATATGTCATGTGCTACTTTATGTATTGTAAAAACTATTTGAATGTGTTGGTGTGCAAGTTTGTTGTGACTTGGAGCTACCCATTCAAAAACCGTGTCACATACAATAGCAAAGGAGTTATCCCATTTTTAAGGGATTTCTCCCATATTACAGTAGAAGTTCACTATGAGAAGAGGGCGTTCCTATAAAATAAAATATAGAAACGTTTCAAGGATAAACTTTTTCAAGAGAAAATTATTCAGCATCTCTCTATAAATGCATTCTCTGAAATAAAATGGTCCACCAAATCTTACTAGAATATATCTCTAAACTTTTTGTGATGAATTGTATCTTTTTCAATACAACTACTTATCAAGGGCTTCAACTACTTTCCTACATTGGATTTGGGATCACTATATTTCTTTGTCTACATAGATAGCATGTCTACAAATGAAGCGATACATATATAAGAAACCAAGTAGTATAGTTTAGAATGTTTAGAGTCCCTACCTCAATGCTTGGATTCTTTTCTTAAGACCAGTAGAGCCATAATTCAAGGTTTCAAGATCCTTTTGCACACGAGCATCTAAGATCATACTTTTTTTTGTAAGGTTGGTACCTTATCTTGAAGGACCTATAACTTATGTGTGTGCTATAATATGGTTTTATATCCAGGTGTGGACGAGAAATCCATTATTCCTAAGTGCAAGATAAACATAAGAGAAATGTTGTGGAGACGTTGCAATAGAGAGAAGAAAGCTATGGAGTCCTTGAATTTCTCTCCAAGACAATGAGGTGCATAAATTATGACTAAAAAGAGTCATTCTTCAATCATCATGGCCATTATGGTAGTCCAAAAGAATCTACTTGTAAGTAATCTTTTCAAATGGTTGTACTGAGGACTTCTTTTCTTTTACCTGGCACCTATTTTCTAGAGAGAGAATGCCAAAATTATATTTTCTCTTATAAGTCCCTCCAAATGACCTCCAAAAATTCCTAATAAGGTTCACAATTTTGCATCATGTATACCCAACTTGGTTGTTCTTTGTAAAAATAAAGGATAGTTAACTTGCACCCTTCTCAATAGAATTTGTCAAAAGAATTGGTCAAAGAGGAAGAGGTGGCATCGGGGTGACTTGAGGCCCTTGTTTGTGCTCTTCATGGCTTAGAACCTACCTAATGGGGGAGCTAAAAAATACCCACTTCCCACATAGAGACTGATGGTGTTGGGCCTATTACCATATACATGAGGTGGTGATGTGTGTGAACACACTTAGGACCTCCTTTCTCACTAGGAGGTTTTTCCCATGTGCATTGTATATGCACCCATCACTCTAGGGCTAACTTATCTTTCCTTTGCATATAATTAATATTACTCTCTATTGTGTGCCTTGAGCTTCCTTCATCTTCTCCAAAATGTGTGCGTTTTACTACAACCCTATTTTCAACAATTGGTATCAAAGTAGTTTGCATCCTCCCAGACTTCGTGGCTAGCACATGCCCACTCACTTTCTCATATTCTAGTGAGCTTTGGTGAGAATCAATATGTCAACATATACTTTGGGTAGGCTTGTAGATTTTAGTATGCTCAGATTCTTTTGTTTGGGCTCATTTTGGCCTTTGTTTCCACTATAGACAATACTGTACATGCTGTTTTGTCATTGTGTGCAAATTTTTTGTCAGTTCCTTTTTTTGCATATTAAGTCCCTTAGAGTATTCTATGGTTTGTGCTATATAGAATGTGTTGTTCTTGCTTTGTTTCTCCTCTTTTTGGGAAGTTATCACATCAAGTGCAGGCATTCGCCATGGCTGACAACAACATAGATGTGTTCAAGATGTTTGTTGTTGGTTGCTAAGGATATATTTAGATTGGATGGGGACAATTACCCTATGTTGTCTTATCTGATGCAACATGTTCTTGTGTCAAAGGGAATTTGGACTATTGTTTAGGGCATTGATGTACGTTCTAGTTCTGTGGATACACGTGATGTTGCAACTTTTGGTGGTAGGATTGCTACTGCTAGTGTTGTTTTGCCTACAGTTGAGTAGGCTCATTGGGATGTAAGAGATGCGTAGACACATTCATTGACTGCATTATATATGAAGAAGACCATTACTCCTCACATTTGTTTAGCTAAATCTACAAAATAGGCTGGGATATTCTGGCTGGTCTTTGTGCAATGTGCAATGAGGCTAAAATTGCATTGCTGCGTAAAGAGTTGGAGTCAAAGATTATGCATGAGGAAGATAAAATGGACACTTTCCTTATTGTTGTCAAGGATATAAACGAGCAACTTATTTTTATAGGCAAAGTCATTTCTGATAGTTCCCTTGTGCAAAGTGTTCTTGATGATTTGTCAGAGTCTTACTAGACTCTTCGAGACTTATGACCCAAGGAAATCTTGAAGCTGTCAAATTTGATGCATTATGCATGTTGCTATTACAAGAGTCACTTTCCAAAAAAAAACAAGGCTAAACAACGTGCAATTGAATAGGCCTTTAATTCGGCTGGTAAAAAGAGGTAGCCTTAATGCACCCACTTCTCATGGTTCTTCTACGAGTGAAAGGCACATGTTCCTAATGCTTGTCTTGGTAGCACTTTGTCTGGAAATTATGGTGACATAGTTCAAAGGACTTTGGTCTTTCTAGTACTGATGTTGCATAAAACGATAAGAACACCAACAAGAAATGGCCAAATATTCAGTACAATTGCATCTCCAATAAATTGAATAACAACTACCTTCATCATGACTTTGAACAACCATTTGGCAAAACTTGAAGGTGCTAGGTAGTGATGTGTCTTCTCATAAAGCACTTCAAAATTCTTGTGCTAAAATGTTGATGAATATCTCAACTATTATCTTCTCACTATGTTATTGTGTGAAGCATTTCCAAATGCTTTGCAAAAAACTCAATGAAAAAGTGCTAAATGTGATTGTATAAAGAATTATGGTTTGTAGCTAATCCCATGATTGCCTCTTCTACGATCTGCAGATGCTTTTTTTTGCACTTCCATATAGAGATTGTACATCCCCATATTAAAAATCATAATCCATGTTGATCTCAGTGATAGGTGTAGACTTGAAAGTCACACTACCATTCTTTCCATTCCGTATTGTTTCCGAAGGCTTGTGACCATGTCTCATCCGCTTCTAGAATTGGCATCATCAATTGTGACTTGGAATCATTAGTGGTATTAGCCACTACCCTATTGTCCAATGGTATCTCTGTCTCTGGTCTCTTCAGATTGTTCATTTTGTCTCTTTTGTGCTCAACTTCCTTGTCCCTTTTGTGGATTAACACTTCTTATGTGGGGATGCTTTGTTTTTCTAGCTTTATTAACACTAGTTCTGTAATTGGACACTTAAGTGTCCTGTTTTCCTACCGAGTTTTGGCAGTTTATTTGTCAAGCTAGAAATAAGTTTTTTACACCTTGCTTCTACCATAGGTTGGTTATAAGGAAAAGAAAACACTGGATTTTTCTCCATGTCAAAATACAATCGGTATGGAGAGAATTTTGGTAAGTTCTAAGTCATAAATTTTAGTAAAATTTCAAGCTGAATTGCCAAAAAAATCATAAAATTCTTAGAACTTTTTATAGAGATGGCCTTTTTTATGTTTATAAAAGCAAAGTGTTAGCACTTAGTGTTACAAAACAATGGAATGGACTTCAAAAACAAGTTTTGAAGTCACACGCAAGTTATAAACTTAGTTTCATACTTGAGCATGTGTTGAATAAGAGCATAATTTTGTTCTTTCAATGGTCCCCTCATGCAATTGGTACTATTCTAGTGCAGTTTGACAACTACAAATGACTTTATATGTTCAAACCAAGAAACTGTGTATTTTTTGGGCTCCCTAACTCAATTAAATCTCGTTGCTTGAACTCTATCTTTAATTTTTTATCGTGCAAAAACTCTTGAAAATATTGAGTTCTCCATAATAACATTGAAACCAAGGTTTTAGGCACCCCAATTGTGTATGTACCACGTACTTTGATACATTTAGTTGATCTACCTAAAAAAGTTTGATATTATTTCAGGTTTTGAATACTTATGTCCCAAGAATGAAAATATCAAAATTTTCTCTTATGTAGTTTTGAATATTTAAAATGATCCAATAATTGCTGCAAACCAAAGCCCTTCTACTTGCCACCTTGAGTCCTCAATGGAAAGGGCAAGCAATGGATCACTCTCTAAAACTCACAAATACCTCAGAAACATGTTTTTCTTTGTATACAACGATATGCTTGAAATGGCCATGTCAAACACATGGAACTTTCCATTATTTTATATACTCCAAAGTCAATTTTTTTGCAAGTGAAACTTTTAATTGTCGATAGCAAAATTGTGGAAAAGTTGCCTAAAATTTTCTACAAGGTCACTTCATTTTTTCTTGAGCTTATAAAATTGATTTCTTCGAAGCATCAATCGCAATCTTATGAGGGTCAACATGATGAGTATAGTTCTCCATCATGGTAGATTTTAAAATGCAAGGTTATATTTTTAAAAGACCCTCTAGCTAATATATTTAAGCATATCAAGAGGGTTTTCTTAAATAAATCGTCTAATGCAAGTAGCATTTAATTTAAATTTGTAAAAAAAGGACATTTAAGTGTCCTGTTTTGGTACCAAACTAGTGTTAAAGCTTGAGCTATCTCTAGGATCCTTTTGCACATTTCTAGTCTCTGCTTCTCAACCTTGGGATATGTGGACATGTCGACCATCTTTGTTCCAATGTCTGGCTGGTTTTTTGTCTTGCCTTGTAAGCTTGTAAGAGATGTAAGGATCCTCTAACGGGTTTTTTCCTCAAATGATCAATCTACCTCTGATATTTTGGATGACACTCTCATCCTTACATTTCTCTTTGTTTTCCTTTTAATGTTTCAATTGCTCTCTATCTTGTTCAACTCCATTTTTAAGGAAATTTTCTCTTCTAGCCTTTTGGCTTTCATTTTGTCTTGTTTTTGCTTCCATGATTTTCTTCAAATCCTTATCGATAATATCTCAAATTCTATTTGAATAGTAGTTTATTTTTGTCCTCAATAGATGTGTTTAGGTAGCTTCTTGAGCTTGAGCTCTGATCACCGCATTTATTAGAATTGTAGACTCAGTTTCTAAACCACTTAAACATGGAAAGATTTCAATGACGTTCATCATCACTTTCCCCTTGTTTTCAAGATTTTTCGGACAATTTTGGAAGAACATGATCAATGCCATATCCATCACAAAATTGAAAAATCTTTTTACATTCACACTTGTGTGGACAAAATCTTATCCATTGATCACCTCCACACTCATAGCATGTATCTTCTTGTTGGGATTCTTGCAGAGCTCCTATTGGCTATCCCAACCTACAAGGATAACCTATAGGTTTATATTTCTAGTTTGTTATGAACATGAGTGTTTTCTCATTCATTGTATGAACATGAGTGTGTTCTCATCCATTGTATAGTGATTTTTTGTTGTTGTACAAAATATGATGGCCGTACAACATTATCTATACTATCCTAGTAAGGATGACCTTTGTCTACATATGTGTTACCCTCTTGTTCTCTCATAAGACTCGATTGGTTCTTCATATTATAGATTTAGGGGGAAATTTCTTTAATTTTCAAGTGTTTCTACAAGCTATGTATATCTAACAATCGTTCGGTTCTCTTAACATAAAAAAGGTTGTTTAACCCAGCACTGGTTGAGGCTTGTCTCCCCCTTGGGACTACATTATTTGGGCCTATTGGTACCTTGATGGTGGCAACAATGGTCCATATGGCCTTTCCCTCATGTAATTCATCTTATAAAAACACTCATTGTTTTCATGGTTGGTTTACTTTTGCTCAATTTTACACGACTTCAAGATATGTGGTGCACTTGCTGCTATGGGTTGTTGTTATACATTTGGAATCTGTGGATAGCCTTGGTTCATACTCCTAATCACTTCTTTGATTGTATGATCAACATTTGGCACGATTGGAGTTTGAATATTTTGTTTCATTGTGGATTCATTAGTTGTATAATAGACACTACTTGTCATATTTTTGCAGCCTTGGTTACCTCTCTACAGGACTTACAATTGTCTACTAGATAAATAGCTTCTCTAGTGACTTGCTCAAACATTGTGCATGCTTTAAAGTGCAAGTCCTTTGTGAGAGTCTTATTACTCAAGCTCGCACTAAAGAGGATTGATAGTCTCTCATCTTGTGGAAACCTCTTATCGGACATCTCACTATGTATTGCTTGAAGCAAAGGGAAGCTTCCTTCACTTTCTCATTCTCTTTCTGCTTAAAAGGATAGGTTCTTGACACTGTATTGTGCTTATTCCCCTATTAAAAATTCCTCAGTAAATTCACGCAGAAATTGCTCTATGTTTGGAAAATCTCTATTGTTTAAAGGTTGGAACCACTTCAATGCTATTTCTTCCAATGTCAACCCAAATCCTCTGTACTAAATGTGGATATTCACCACTTGCTTAGCTCTCAAAACTTGTTTGAAGAGTAAGACATGTACATATGGATCCCTTGATCCATTTTACTTCTTGGAAACACACTTGTCTATGTGAGATGGTTGCATACGTTGCATTTTTCAACCATTCTCTTGACTCCAGCTCTCCTTCCATGACTTCTGTAGCCTCATAACCTCCACTAGAAACTCTAGTTGGAGTTTATTTTGTGGCTCTCCCTTGAGGACGTACATATCTTCCTTATCTTAGTGTATTTGAAACTCTCCTTATGTAGATCATGCTAGGAGATTCACTTTCCATTTATATATTCAATGGAACCCTTGAACCCAAAGATACCATCAGTCTAGGCACTAGAAACTATGGTTGACTCATTGATTTATCAATTCTTGTTTAAGCCAGACTTAATCTTCCCATCTTTGGTGTGGTCTCCAATAAAGTAGGTCTCACAATACTAGGAGTGACATAATACTAATGAAGTGCGCCTCCAAATTATGTATATCTCTCAAGTTCTCTCTGGTCTACTGTTGAATATATACGCCCATACTTATGAAAACATGATTCTGTGGGTATCTTTGCCTTCATTGTATGTAGAAACATACAATCTCTTGTGCTTTGAAAACTCTCTAGGTAGGGCTTGTTGCACTTGTAATAGTGCATACAATCACCATTATCATAGTTGTACAATTCCAGGTGAGTATTTTTCATGATGACTAGTGTTGTTTCCTTTACTCTCCTTAGTTTTGCATTTGGAATGTCCAACTTAGGCACCTTATCTTTTGGCCAACTTTGTCTTTTATGCCTATCATTCCCCATTTTTTTCTATAATATAGAAATTTTACACAACAAAATACATTATTATCTCATCATCAAACTATTGATCACCACTGTAGTCCACGTGCACTAAATCCTTGAACTCACTAGGTCTCTCCTCTAATTTTACACAGTAATGATCCATACCATCTTTGTAAATCTTTGTACTCTAAACATTTTTGAATTGGTCTTTCAAGTGTAGCAATTTCATTGTGGGTGCTGGTTGGGATGGTCCCGCTCCAATGTTTATTCCCTCTTTAAAACTCACTCTATTGAATTTCTCAAACATGTAGGTATAAGATCTCTCTGATGACACAATCCTTGAACTCACTAGGTCTCTCCTCTAGTTTTATGCAATAGTGATCCATACCATCGTTGTAAATCTTTGGACTTGGGTCATTTTAAAATTGGTATTTTAAGTGCAACAATTTTATTGTAAGTGATGTTTGGGATGGTCTCACTCCCATGTTTTTTCCTTCTTTAAAACTCACTCTATTGAGTCCCTCAACCATGTAGGTATGGGATCTTTTGAGTGACATATCAGATAGACTTTCCTCTGTGATAGGCTCTAAGCAATGGAATGGTCCATGATTCACACTCTCTTCACTAGAAATGTTGCTAACCTGGTCTCCTACAATAGGTTTTCTTATCGAGTAGAACTTACCTAATCTCAAATACATTAAGAAATAATTGCTCTTGCAAAACCCTATCCTGTTAACTCTTCACCGTTTCCAAATTTTCAACTTGAGATCACTCCAAATTCCAATGCTCCAACCGTCACAATATGTACAACAAACACTTGATGGCTGTGAGTTTGCAGCTGCTTTGTTCGTCAAAAATTCTTGAATTGACCAAACATTTGCACTTTTGGTACAAATCCTATTTTAGCTTGAAGAATCCTCTAATGATGTCCAAATTCAGTTTTGAAAAGACCTCTTCTCTCTTTATGAGTAGATCTAGCTTTGGTTTGACTCTAGCCTCAAATTGTGACATTGGGATATGGATTGAGATCCATGTACCTCTGTGGTTGGCACAATGTGATGAAACTTTACACACAGCTTGCCCTTGGTACCTTGACACTAGCTATAAGCTTGTCTTATTTAGGTCAGGTGGAGTCAAACCCTATGTTAAACTTTGCAATTTTTCACACTAGATTTTTTTTTCCCTTTTGATCTACTTTTTGGATTCTTTTTGCCAAGTTCTTTTAGGGATTTTTTTCTTATTGGTCTCTACTATATAGAATGTACAAGTCTCTACCAAAAATCTTACATTGATTGTGATCCATGTTCCATCACTTTTGGAATTAAAGATTGTCCAAATAGGAGACTTGAAATTTGGTCAGCTTACCCCCAAAATCTTTTTGAATTTGGTTTAGTTTTGGTCAACCAAAGTGAAATCCCAAGTCCATTTTAGCAGTTTTTGGTTATCTTGTGTTTCAAGATCTTTTTGGTCACATTTTCAACTCGTTTTGCAAATTGAGTGTGGGAAATGTGTTTCTATGTGTCTCAACTACTCATTGTTTGAGTTTTCACCTTTTCTTTTTGTGATCTTTTCAGCCCGATTTGATGGTGATGGTTTATACTTACCCTACTCCTATGACTTTAGAGTTATGATCTTTCTATGGAAAATATGGTTTTCAACTCTTTTTGCCTTGATCATTATAGCCCAATTTGATGGTGATGGTTTCTACTTACCCTACTCCTATGTGCTCGAAAGAAACTTCAAACAAAAAGAAACAAAACAATGCATTAAAGTCATAACAAAAACAAAACAGTACTTTCAAAGTTCAAAGAAAATTTGAAATATAAAATGCTTTTGGTATCTCACTCACGACTCTCTTTTCCTCTCAAGGATAGATCTAGATGGTCCCTCAATCATAAACTCTATGAAGTACTAAACCCATATCTAGCTACTTTATCGCTAATGTGTATGGAATGGATGACAAATATTTTGAAAAGAACACTCTAAATACCAACCTAAGGACATTTCCTAGCAATGACACCAATGTTACCGGGTTGTAGTGATGGACATCTATAGCATAGCTATCTCACACTAGAATACTAATGTCAATACTCAGGGAAGTGACTTGATATGGGGCATGTAGTTTCTTTGAGTGTGTCAGTCCTCAAGAAGTGAAAATGTATCTACTTAACAACCAAATCACAACTCCCAAATCAAGGAATCAGAATATGTCATATCTCACGGCTTTCATTTATCACACCATTTCAATGACTAAACGGACTCATATTTCCACAAAACTTTAAGTCAAGTCATATTAGGTCTAAGGGAGCAAATCTACAAGTCTAGTTGCAATCTAACAAGGTACTAAAACACGATCAATCATGTACTAGGTCACAAAAACATGCAACAAAACTACGTAAACAGGAGGCCCTATGGTTCTTATGGTCAAAATGTCAAAAGATAGTGATTTAAGCAATCAAAAATGTAAATAAGACTCACAAATGTGTATCCTCAAACCACAACAAAACTTTAATTCTTACAAATAAATGAAAGAGCAAGAGACAAGGAACACAATGCGATTCTTGCATTCAAATTTGGATTACCTGATTAAGAGAAAAGTTGATTACAAGTCTGAGTAGAATAGCCGCTTAACAATCGTACAATAGAAGCTCCTCTTTTTCCAAAGATAATATCAATAATGATAATAATACCATCCAAACTAAGGCTTTTGACCTTTATACCTAGGGCTTTCAAAATGGCCAACGGACGGCTACTTTGGGCTTTGAGTACATAGTCAAATATTACATCTTGGATGTTTACAGCTTTCAAATCAAAATAATGGGCTCATTTACAAGGATCCCAAGAAAAGTATGATGTAGTATATCAAAAATAAGGCTCTGGATATGTGTTCGATCGACTAGGAGAGTGCAGGTAAGCTGCATTAACCAAATACTGATTTGTAGAATTTACCATTCATGGCTCCCTGTTATAGAGTAGATCACAGTAGTCTAGATACAAAGAACCTGATTGCATGTGTAGCAACTATAGGTTTGATAAACTGTGAAAATTCTCAAATAACACCTTATCTCAGTTTCTTAGACATTTATTTGCAATTCGTCTTTGAGTTTGTAGTACCTAGATTTGATTTTTTTGTCTTTTTTTGGGGATGATTTGGAGCAGGCTTCACTCTTACCAATGAGATTTTGGCTCCAAGACTACCGTTTTTCCAACCCATTAAGTAGTTATGGCCTCAAAATTGGCATAAAAAAGCCTTATGATCAGCATAGCCATAGAGTTGTAATATCTAGTCCATTGGCTGTACTATTGTACTTAGTACCATTTACTGCTATTGAATGGCTTTGGTGCTTATTATTTACCTAATTCATGCTCCCTACTTTCCTTTTTCTCAACTTCCCTCGTTGCTTTCTCCTCTTTAGCTTGACTCACAAGGTTGAGAGCAAGAGAGCCTAAGCTTCCGTAGTCAGAGTTGATCCCTTCCCTTTATTTCCTTCACTCTACCTTTAGGTTGAGATCAATCAAGGGAGAGAGATAGATTATTCCTTCATCTCGTTGGGAGAGAGAGAGAGAGAGAGAGAGAGTGATCTTCTTCTTGCTTAGTTCCGAGAGTGAGAGAGATCGATGCTTTCTTCCTTGCTTCAAGGTCCCAAGAGAGACTCTTTGAGGCCTCTAGCTTTCCCTCCTGCAAAATCCCCTCTTCTCTTTTTGTTCGTCCCTTGGATCATGCAAGCCCTTCCTTATCGTGGCCAGGCTGGGTATATCTTGCAATCATTGTTCTACATAAGATGAAATTCTGGAACTTGGTCAAAGTCAAAAATTCCAAGATGGCACTCCGGCCGACGAGCCGACCAGACTAGTACAAAACTAGCCCTTAGTGAAATTCAATTTGGCGTTATCTTGGTAATCGTAACAACGATCATTGATCTAAAAGGGCCGACGTGCTCCATAAAGTGATCACTTCATGTCCATGCATTCAATTCATCTTTGTCCCCTCAGTTGCAATTGCCCAATCCAATACGGATCTGCAATCGGCTTAAACTTCAAACTGACATTGTGAGGGCCCTGCCCCTTGTCGAGAGGAGCGGAGTACCTTTGATAGGTCTCCAATCCTGATAAGGAAAAACCAACGGACATTGCCTTAGCTACTACGTAGCCACGGGCATGAACCGTTAGTGAAGGATTGGTCCTATCTCGCTATGGCCGAGCGTGACCACCATAACCCTATCTAAAAACTATCTATAATCAATTATACCTAAAAGTATAAATCTTAGAGTGACCAACCTGTGCGCTTTTTTCTCCATGTTTCAGAAGCACAGCCGCCAAGGTTTGTCTCTTTTAAGATTTATGACTAAAAAAAAATTCTAGCGTTGGAAAGTTACCCGACTCATCGGGTCCACCCGTCCATAGAATGATACCTTCGGGGTATCATTCTCCCACTTTCCACACCACACTCGCCCTTCTTTTGTTATCTAATTACTACCACACTGTTTAAACATACATGTTTCTTTACTTTATTTATGATATTGGTTCGTTAAAACAGCCCTTCAAACAGTATTACAAACAATTGTCAAACAAGAAGTCGTCCAATTTTAGACCAACAACCCTTGGATTAAGTTCACTCAAGAATCTGTACTAGCGCTATTATGTCCGATCGGTATATATATTATTTATAAAAACCCTTGTCCTCATGAGCATCCCATACCGCTCGACAAGTATTCGTTGTGCTAATTCGGACGTACTCCCATCACAGCAACAACGGTGCCAATCTGGGCGTCATCCTCACGCCACGGCAAAACAAAACTGCAGTATCCAGCTGGGCTAATCTGGGTGTACTTCCATCACAGCATCAGCGGTGCCATCCTGGGCGTCATCTCACGCCTCGACAACTGCTACATAATACCAGCGCTAATAAGTAGAGAGACTTGAGAGAAACCATACCGAAGGTTTTGGACAAACATTCTTTCCTATAGCAACCAGTTTAACCAGACAATCTTTCCTACTTGTCAAACATATGACGAGTTTCTTGGGGTTAAGCCTCGTGGTTTCGGTCCGTGTTTTCTTTTCATAAGGTAAATAATATATTTCTATCATTTCGCATATGCAATGATGCATAACTTGAAACGGCAATACTAACCTGTACCATAGCTCCGATTGGTCCGATTGGTGGAGAAATAGCATTTTCCGCAAGGATTTCACCGTTATTTGTACTAGCTTCATGATCATTAGCGCCTTGGGTTCGAGCACGCTTTGGAGCCATTTTTTTGTACTACACTTATGTTATACACTTAGAACTTTAAATTGATCAATTTCCCTAGTAATCTCCTTGTTTTCAAAGAGAGTCTGTAATTTAAACCCTCGCTAACTCGGATTCACACTTAGTGTTGTTGTTCTACATCTAAATTCATACATCAAATATTTGCTAATCTTAATTAATCAAAAATTAAGTGTGTAAATTAAGAGTGAAAGTTTAGGAATGCATTACTTTTATGCATGACATTTTTAATCCAATTCTAATATCAATTTTATACTTCAACTAAATCAATTTTTTATATTATTCAAAATTCTATTTAACCTAATTGGCAATAACATTGGTGAATGAGAATTTCATCATGTATAATAAGAATATGATGAGTTCTCTTATGTATTAACTTTCAATTAACAATATATAAGTTAATAGTGAAGATGTACTAACTAGAGAGAGTAGGTATACTTAGAGAGATTAGAGTAAGAGAAAACATACACACACATCTTTTCAAAAGTTAATTGAATCTTACTATCCATTAGAAAAATTAGAGTAAAAGAGAACGCACACACATACTTTTCTAAAGCTAATTAAATCTCACCAATCTATTAGAGAGATTAGAGTAAAAGATAACACACACACACACATATCCTTCTTAAAGCTGATTGAATCTTACTAATCTATTAGAAGATTAGAGTAATAGATAGCACACACATACATAACTAATTGAATCTTACTAATCTATTAGAGAGATTAGAGTATATCCTTCTTAAAACTAATTGAATGCTCAATTAATACACACCTTATTAGTCCACTAGAGTTTTTGCTCTCTTAGTGGTTTGTGGATGCCTTCTCTTAGAGAGAAGTGGCAGCACTTCGTGAGCACTATAGAGGCAATCTCTATGTCTAAAGTGTGAGCATGGATGCTCTATTTATAACCGAAAGAAAAACGTCTAACTTTTTTTTTCAAAAAAAAATATTTTTTAAAATTTTTTTTAAATAAAAAAATATTTTTTAATTTTTAATTTTTTTCTAAAAATCATACCCGCGTTTTTGGTACCCTTGTGGTACCCATGAGCTTGACCACTTTGTCATTATCATCAAAAGATAAGGCCACACAAGCCCCCCCTCATTAAGATTAGTCAAGAGTAGCCTCTCTTTTTTCATGTGACAGTGTGTCCCACTTTGTCCCCTCCTATGTGATCCATGTGCCTTCATTTGTCATCCCTGTGTATTCTTTTGTCTTTATAATTATTTTATTTATTTTATTAATAATAATTTACTTTACATTTTTAAGTTAAACTTTATAGTCTTATATTAACTTTACAGTAGTAAAAGAAAATTCTACAATCAGTAAATAAGTCTTGCAATAAGTTAGTTAGTGATTCATATAGCTAAACATGTCAGAATTTTGTAGCGTAAATTTTAATTTTTAGGTTTTCTCAACCTATGATTCATAATTTGAACTCGAATATTTTAAATAAAGAGTGATGGTTCAAAAAAATACAAATGCGTAATAGAACTTGTGTGCAATTTGAAAGTAGAGACCTTACAGACATAGCTTTCTCATCGCAGCTCCAATTGACGAGCCACAAAGACAGGCCAGTAGAGCACCTCAAGCAGTGCAGTTTTAGACCACAAACTCCCATTTGTGCTCACTTCAAGCATACTCCTTTTTTAGCATCATCGAGTCATTTGTTGACCCTTTAAAGCCGCATCTGGCATATAGTAATCATTAAACTTGGCATGTTAACAAGCCGTGATCACTGCTCAATAAATGTGTAGTCTTTAAAGTAGCTTAGCTTGCATTTCTTTGCTCTTCTCCCCATTATGGAAGCGGAGCATCACGATAGCAGCAGCGAGGTGGTTGAGCGTGGTGGCGGTAGCTCCCTCTTCTTTGTGGCATGGAATCCTTCACGAGGCAAGCATTGAGAGGTGAGTGACACAGCACTTCCCCTTTGAGCTTACAAGGATAACCTAGTTGTGTGCTTACAGCCATTTGTGGCTTGCAAACAGTGTTAGGCAAGTCCCCATCCTCCGAAACGTGTCATAGGAGAGTACATTTTTGGCGTCGTTGTCGGGGAATGCCCTACACTAAGCTTAAGGCGCACATTTTCAGTACAAGAGGTTCTTCACAATAGCGACGCTAGCAATATGACGCTTAAATGTGAAAATTTACAGTGTCGCTATAATTATCTCTATGAGTGTTTCTATGCAAAAAATAATATAGCGACGCTGATAGAGACTCTCATAGCGATGCTGACCATGTAAAAAAATAATCCACGAGTGCCAAAAACTCGTATCATATCTGAGTTTTCGTGCTCTTGCAAAATAGGTATACCCATGCCTCTCTCTCTCTCCCTCCTCTCCACACACACACACATACACACACATGAGGAGAGGAAGAAAATCCATGTATGCTCCTTCCCTCTCCTCCCTCTCATGTTCCCTTCCCCTCTTTCTCTCTCTCCCCCTCTCCACCCCCCCCCCCCCCCCCCCCGCCCACACACACACACACACACACACACACATTGTGTATGAGAGAGAGAGAGAGAGAGAGAGAGAGAGAGAGAGAGAGAGAGAGAGAAAGCAAAGAATGTACACACACATGCATAAACAAAGAGCACATACACACACACACATAGAGAGAGAGAGAGAGAGAGAAAGAGAGAGATAAGGGGAGAAAACAAAGGAGAGAGAGACAAAGAAATTAAAGGGAGAGATGGAGAGAGATTAAAAAATAGAGAAAGAGAGATAATATGAAATGAAATGTTATATTAAACGTCTTCAAAGTGTCAAAATGATTTATGAGACCATTCCGATAAACTCCTTGTGGATCTAATCTAATGTCTGTGTTGTCCAAGAAAATAGTGCGTCGATCGGTGAAGAGCTTCGTCAATATCTATTTTTGTAAATAGAGGTACTATGATATATATAGAAAAAGAGAGAGTGAAAGAGAGCTAGAGAGAGAGAGAGAGAGTAGACATAGGTTTAGGATTTAATTTTTATATTTAAGTTAGAGTTTAGATTTAGATTTAATATTAGAGCTTTGGGGTTAGGTTTAGGATTTAACTCAAGATTTTAGGTTTAGAGTTGAAGAAGAGGCCCAACCATCTCTCTGTTTTTTATAGAGCTTAAAGGTGTTTGACGCTAGTTAGCTTTGGAATGTCTTTAAGGGTAGGCAGCAAAACTAGCTGCTAAAAGCATTCTCCTTCTCTTGAGCTTGAGTGATGGAAGAGGAAAGTGGATCACTCATGTCTTTCACAAAGTATCAAGTTGGCTTTTGTTTGTGTGTTTGTGTGTGTGTGTGTGTGTGTGTGTGAGAGAGAGAGAGAGAGAGAGGGGGGGGGGGGGAGGGAGGGAGGGAGCACTTGTGGTGTTGAGCATGAATTAGAGCAGCTGAAGAAGCAACAGTTTTCAATAGAAAAATCTGCATTTTTTTCTATGTATGTGCATGCATGTTTGAGAGAGAGAGAGAGAGAGAGAGAGAGAGAGAGAGAAAGAGAGAGAGATTAGGTTAGATTTAAGATTAGATTTCGGATTTCGTTTTCATATTAAAGTTTAGCTTGAGGATTATGGTTTAAATTTAAAGTTAGGTTTATGGTTATGTTTGCATGTAGCTCACATGAGTTTAAGTATGTAGTTGTTCGCAAGCTCACAGGTGCAAACATCTCTCTCTCTTTCTCTCTCTCTTTCTCTCCACGGATGCGGCACTAGGTTGGAAAGATTTCAATGAGATGATACTCAGAATGGACACAGACATGTAATGTGCACAGTAATCCCTCAAACAAGGACTTGTTGTAAAGATATGTTAAGCTGTTGTGAATGGCTACAACTGAAGAAGAGGCAAAGAGGTTTTGTCCACTACATGCATTTTCATGTAGACGTGGGTTTGTAGATTTCTCATACCCACAAATATAGGCATTGACCAATAAAGACGAGATTATAACCTGGTGGTTTTGATCTTTGTGTACCTCTAGACCGAGGTGTGTGGGGATCGAACATGGCTAGATAATTTGAGGTATTTTACATTGTGATCTATGGTTTCTTGATTGTAAGGGAGATTGAGAGAGAGAGAGAGAGAGAGAGAGAGAGAGAGAGAGAGAAAGAGAGAGCGAGATAAGAGATGGAGGATTCCAATAGAAGATTAAATTTTGTTCAAGTTATAAGGTTTTTACATTCATTATGAGTAGTGACGACAATGTGGGGCGGTCCAACCAAAACGCCTATCTCTCAAAAAGGATCTTATGTCCTTGTAATAAATGCAAACATGATGTGCGATGAACTAGACACGTTTCTTTGCAGCACGTTCACAAATTTGGCAAATTGCACCCATATATTATAGATCGATTTATTTCCAATTACATTTTGTCGGACTCCGACACTAGCCAACAGGTAGCAATCTTGCAACCCAATAGACGTGTTCGCAGGCGCTCTACTCAAGCAACATACGTGAGGCCACAAGATGCAGCCTCTGACAGCTCGGAGGGGGATCATGCACAACACATTCCCAATGAGGCTATGTTTGAGCTCAGATTGACAAAATGATCGAGACAACCATGGATTAGAAAGGCTTATCTATGACGACATGAAAAGTGAAGCCGATAGGCCATTGTATGGTGGAGCACGTGTGTCTAAATTGAAGGCACTCCTGGTTCTTCTCAACATGTAGGCAAAGTTTGGATGGAGTGATACTAGCGTCACAACACTTTTTAGGTGATCTATTACAATGTGTTTACTTCAATAAAAAAATATAAATGTATATTGTACCAAATCACTTATACTAAATATATATTGTATATTGTACCAAATCACTTATACTAGTGTACTTCATTTTTTAGATTGCTCAAAGAGCACATAATACAGCTGATGATGTGATGCCAAATTCTAGAGAGGAAGCAAGAAAGATCTTGCAAAACTTGGGGATGGATAACAATTCTATTCACGCTTGTCCTAATGACTACGTTCTTTTCAGAGGGGAATACATAGACATGGAGACGTGTCCAAGATGTGACTCCGAGAGATATCGAGTAGATCTCGATATCTCTTGGAGTATTGTGACACTTTCCTTTGTTGCCTTGCATCAAGAATTTCTTTGAATGTAAGTCCATGGCCGCCCTAGCATCATGTCATCAAGAGAATAGATCTTTGGATGGTGTACTATTAATTCTTGCAGAATACATGACATGGAAGCATATACACGACACATGGCAAGATTTTTCCAGGAAAGCTCAAAATTCGCACTTCGGCCTGGCTATGGATGACATAAATCCATTTAATCAGAGGTCAACATCTTATAGTGTATGTCCAGTTGTCATTGTCAACTACAACATTCCCCCGTGGTTGACTACCAAGAAGGGACACTTGTTTCTAAGCTTGATTGTACCGGGGCGGTATAAAGTGAAGAATATGGATGTGTATCTTTGTCCACTATTGGAAGAGCTACAACAATTGTGGTTTGGCATAAAAGCAATAGATATGAGCCGACACATAGGTCAACATAATGCTTTGATCAGAGGCATTCTGATGTAAACCATGCATGACTATCACAGACTAATAGAATGCTCAGGTGATATATACTCAAACTCAAACACTATAAACCTTTGTTTTTCTAAAGATTATCTATTGTCATGTGTATACATGCAGTGCTCCAAACAAGCGGATACAAAGCATGCATTACATGTGAACCTAGACTTAATGCACGTCGGGCACCCTCACTAAAGAAGCAAATCTATGAAGGTCATCAAGAGCATATTCTTGAGAGTCACGAGTTACGTGATGGTTTTTTGGGAAGAAACCATCGAGGATGTCTACTTGAGCATGATTAGAGCAAAAGGAGATGTATGATGACGGTTTGCCCCCAGGAATGAAGAGATTCTCTTTGAGGTACGAGATACTAGATTGGACCAGACTCATGATCAATCACTTGCTTGATCCAATGCACATATTCAAGAATGTGGGTAATCTGTTGGGGGACCATCTCATTGGCAAGAAAGATAATTTGGGAGCTATAATTGACCTTAGAAATGTGGATCATATGTAGCAATATTGGCCGCAGACAGCACCCGATGGATCAATTAAACTCCCTAAAGCACCATGGATTTTGACAGGCTGCCAAAAAACACAAAGTAAAAGAGATCATTCGATCTGTGCAGAAGCCCACTCGCATACTGCACTCACTCTGAACATGTTTCACTAAATAAGGGAATCTTACTGGTTTGAAGTCACACGATTGGCATAAAATGTGTAAGGTATGTTTGAAGTGGAATAGATCATAGTGGAAATTGTGTGGACTTTAATACCATTTCTAGACGTGTTTTGCAGTTTATTTTACCGGTGACCATTGAGAATTTTTTGTCTCCTGGTGTCCGTACCACGATATACAATCTTGCAAAGTTGGTGCAATGGATCTCCCAAAAGCAGATCCATGTAGGTTCCATACCATCTGCCAAGCTAAAAGCTGCGGAGTTTGTATGCATGTTTGAGAAACACTTTCCTACTACCATGCAAACCATTCAAGTGCATCTTCTTATTCACATAGTTGATGAGGTGGAAATAACAAGCACAGTGCATTCCAGTGGATGTTCTTTTAGAACGTTGGTGCAGCCAAAGTGTGTCGACGCTAGAAGATGGCATGGACAGGTGTGTACAAGCAAGTAGAAGCATGGCAAAGGACTCGAGTAGCTAGGAAGTTCATGGGATGACAGGTAGCAGCGGGAGTGTATGCATGATGCGGCTTATAGGCCAAGAAAGGCTCCATAATGTGCTAATTGGGGTAGCAGGTGAAGGAGATGTAGAGTGCATCTTTTGGGTCCAGAAATGAAGAGCTTGAAGTGATGAAGGAGCAGGTCCAGACGGCTCATCAAACCGAGCTACGGAGCCCACGTTATTGAAGGTTGAAGTTTTGATGGTTTGCAGATTCTTGCCGGATAGGGCAGTTGGTGTCAGGTGATCCAAGTTGAACTTGAGGTATATATGTGTAGAGATCAACTCATAGAGCCTACCCGTATTTTCAGATTGTGGATCGGAGCTCTGGATTGCAAGCTATGGTCAGCTGAAGTTTTTCCGGGGGTCGGGTCTGAGCCCACTTGGCCACATTGGAGTACGCGCCATCTGGCAACTTCTGAGCCTCGTCAAAGTTCTAGAGCAGAGTGTACACCATATGGAGCTAGCAAGAAGTGACTGCACGCCAAATGGAATCCGAAGCAGAAAGATATGGAAGTCGGATGAAGTGCAAGGAGAAGGAAGTCTGGGCGACCGGCAAAAAAAGTGAAGGGAAAGGGACCAAAGGGCCAATGTGTCTAGCATGCAAAAGTTTCCAAGAATAATTAAGATAAGTGTTGGCAATGCATAGAACTTCTAAACGGGACTCCAAAGGGAGTGCACTACATGGATTCACACCACCATTTTATCTTTTTTGGACTCCTATGCACACCCCTATAAAAGGGGGCTTATGTTCATTTTTAAGGGTCTTTTTTTGGGACCAATGTCTTTTGCCAAGGAGGGCTTTGGACCAAGGAGGGTTTTTTTGCCAAGGCTTTTGGAGCTCTTGTTTTTGGTTTCCAAGGTTCAAGCCGGCGGTGTGTTGGATGTACATGATATTGCCTATGCTAGTAGACTATTCCCTAGTGTTTCAAGGCGTCATTCCCCCTTCCCCCTTCTCTTCTCTGCTGATGTGCGTGTGTTTCCGGGCGTGTGTAGGCGTGTGCCCCCCCGAGGTTTGTCGTGCAAAGAGAGATAGAGAGAGGTTGTGTGAGTGCATAAGGCTGTGAATTGAGCGGAGCATTGTGATTGAGTCTGTCTGGTGCATTGCAAGGCGTATGTGTGTATGATTGTGTGAAAGCAATGGTTTGCTTGCGGGTAGTGTTGAGTTTTGAAGGTGAACTCTAGTGTATTGGGGCGTTGTGTATACCCTGGGCTATAGTGAGGCATTGTGTTGTGTGCTGGGTGTGTTCCCCTTTCCCCCTCTCCATCTTCTGGTGCACCCACTGAGGAGCTATCTCATGCTCCAATTTGCGGTTGACAGTGGTGTTTTTTTGCCAACAAAGCGGTTGGCGAAGGGTCGAGATGTTTGATGGTCAAGGTTGAAGATGACAGAGATGGTGGAGCTAGGTTTTGGCCCCATATTTACGGGCGTCGAAGATCCCAAGGATTGGTTAGCAGATTTTGAGTTATGGTTGTTGTCGATGCGTATGTCGACGGATGCGCAGAGATTACAGATGGTGCCGTTGTTAATGCGAGGACGATCCAAGGTGTGGTTCGATAGCCTAGAGAGAAGTGATAGAGAATCATGGCAAAAGTTGCAGAGTCAGTTTTTGTAGCGGTTTCGAGAGGTGATCACAACAGAAAAAGCCGGTGCAAAGCTGAAGGCGGTACACCAGGATGTAAGTAAAGATTTCTCTATTTTCATTGAGCAGTTTGAAGATTGTTGGAAGCAGTTATAGATTGCTACTTGGGTTAAAAGCAATCAATCTTTGAAGCTGTCAAAGTTGTTAGAGTGCTTGCATCCAAGGATTAGGGAAAAGGTCAAAGATGGTGCCGATACCTATGAAGACATCGTCTATCTGGCAAAGATAAAGAGCAGAAAGGTGAAGCGGAAGTTGGAGTTGGGAATGCTAAAGCCAGCAGATTATATTCCTGTTGCGGAGGTGGCGAAGTGCTCTTTGGTCCAACCAAAGGTGGTTCCAGTTGTGCGAAATGCAAGGCCTGTGGAGGTAAGACCTACTATTGGTTATGTTCCTTGGAGGTTTCCAGTCTGTGATGTGCATGTGCCGAGAGTGGAAGAGCTTGTCAACGAAGAGAAGCTCCATGTCGATGTAAACCAAGATGCAAAAGCGGTAGCAGATGTGGAGGTTCTAGTACGGATTGAAGAGATAAAGCATGGTCTTGTTGAAAATTTGCATGAAATGGTAGCAGAATGCAATCGAGACGCAGATACCGAGGGTTTAAAAGATGATGAAGAAAGTGAACAAAGCTGTGAAGATGGTCAAGCTTTTGTGGAGCAACAAGTGGATGCAGATGCTGATACGGAGTCAATATATGATGCTGATGCCGATGATGATGCACGCTCGATTGCTGGGAGGCAAGCGAGGAAGATAGAGCTGATGAATATACATCCTATGAAGAAGTGACGGAATCTAATGAACCTGAACCGGTAAAGGTAAAGCTGCCCTCTTGTATGTTTGATGATATGGTTTCTGCACATGTGCAAGAAGAGCAGGGAACAGAGCAAGCCGAGATGTTTGATGAAAGACAAAAGGTGCGGTCTAGACCTACAGATGATGAAATGCAGGTGAAGGTGGTATGTGGTGCCATGCTAGTGGCTGTGTTGATGAAAGTAGCGGTGGAATGTGCCATGGTGGTGCAACATGTGCAGAATTTTGCCAAGAGAGATAAAGCAGCCATGTCTATGGAAAAACTAGAGATGGATGCGGTAGAGAACGAGTTTCTTTTTTCCTTAGAGGAGCATGATGTAGCTGTAGGAGGGGTGATTGAAGAGTAGGAGACTAAAGCTCGACAGAAGGAAGTGTTGAGCGACCTTGAAGGGCCAATCGATGATGAAGGGCTTGATGACAGTGTAAGTGAGTTCGAAGAGGAGGTGCAAGAGAGCATGAAGCCAGTGCAAGAGATGTGTTCTATGGCCTATGAAGGAGGCTCCCAAGATATGTCCAAGCTTTCAAAAGAGGTATGCAACCCATGGTTGAAAGGTATGCTTGTAAGTGCAACTGTACAGTATGTTATCCGTCAGGTACGGGGTTCCTTTGAGAGGAGCTCTCCTTTACATGGCTGGGAGGGAGGGTCAGAAGTGTTGGTTCTTACAGATGATGTGGTTGCAGACCCATATAGGGTGATGAAGCAAGATGATGTTCGAAGAGGTGCTAAAGTGCTATGGGCCTTTTGTGTGCATGGATGGCTACGTGCTTGGGTAGGGCACTATTGGAGGTTGTTGCAAATGGATGAAAGTGAACAGAGCCAGGTGTTTGATCCAGGTAGAAGCTATGTTATGCAGGGGGTGGGGCAATCCACTTGAAGGTTTAGGTGATAGAGTGCAATAAAACATTGTATATGTGGTTTGCGTTTTCTCATAATGTGTGCCAGGTTTTTGCAGTTTATAGTGAAATAAAGCTTTTATGTGGTTGATCATAAATGCTCAACAAGGGGGTGGGCAATGATGGTGCAACCAAAGTGTGTCGACGCTAGAAGATGGCATGGATAGGTGTGTACAGGCAAGTATAGGCATGGCAAAGGACTGGAGCAGCTAGGAAGTTCATGGGATGACAGGTAGCAGTGGGAGTGTATACATGATGCGGCTTATAGGCCAAGAAAGGCTCCATAATGTGCTAATTGGGGTAGCAGGTGAAGGAGATGTAGAGTGCAGCTTTTGGGTCCTGAAATGAAGAGCTTGAAGTGTTGAGGGAGCAGGTCCAGACGGCTCATCAAACCGAGCTACGGAGCCCAAGTTATTGAAGGTTGAAGTTTTGATGGTTTGCAGATTCTTGCCGGATAGGGCAGCTGGTGACAGGTGATCCAAGTGGAACTTGAGGTATAGATGTGTAGAGCTCAACTCATAGAGCCTACCCGTCTTTTCAGATTGTGGATCGGAGCTCTGGATTGCAAGCTATGGTTAGCTGAAGTTTTTTCGGGGGCTGGGTCTGAGCCCACTTGGCCACATTGGAGTACATGCCATCTGACATCTTCTGAGCCTCAAAAAAGTTCTAGAGCAGAGTGTACACCATATGGAGCTAGCAGGAAGTGATTGCACACCAAACGGAATCCGGAGCAGAAAGATATGGAAGTCGGAAGATTGGTTGTCTTTGCCCGAAGCTAATTGCAGATGGTTTGATCGTGTTTTGGTCGCATTGGATCTCGGGCCTGGAGGAGTCGAATAACGGTGCGGATCATGGAGGAGCAGGGCGGCAGTGCACGATTTCACTCGGGCTTTGCGGCTCGGCAACAAAAGGTGGTAGCACAAAATGGGGGCTAGGTCAAGGCAGATTGCAAAGTTTTTTTGGTTAAAGGAAGAAAATAATGAGTTTTTGGAGCCCTTGGGGCTCAATTCTTAGGGGAATGCCACATGGTAGGGGCCTAAAACCCACATGCGGACGCGGGACCATTGAGGCCAGGCTAGAAAGGCTGAGGTGTGGGCTCCCATTAGCACACAAGGAAGGAGAGAGAGGGGAGCTCTCTTGGGCACAACTATGGCGTCCGCGCGCATGGCACTGCTGTGGGCGTCCGGCGGCGATTTTGGTGGCAATGGCCGGCGATGCTGGATGGTGGTGGCACCCGTGGGCGGCCCTGGCTGGTGATGTAGTGATGACGTGGAAGGCCTTGCTAGAGGCGGGTCCTACGGCTCAAAATTTTTGAGAAGGAGAGGGAGAGCAATAGCGAGGTCGCTATTGCCTCCCCCCCTCGTGTAAGAAAGAGGTCCCGCAGCAACGTGCAAGGAGGTGGCGACAAGCAAATGAAGTGCAAGGAGAAGGGAGTCCGGGCGGCCGGCAAAAAAAGTGAAGGGAAAGGGGCCAAAGGGCCAATGTGTCTAGCATGCAAAAGTTTCCAAGAATAATTAAGCCAAGTGTTGGCAATGCATAGAACTTCTAAATGGAACTCCAAAGGGAGTGCATGACATGGAATCACACCACCATTTTTTCTTTTTTGGACTCCGATGCACACCCCTAGAAAAGGGGGATTATTGTTATTTTTAAAGGTCTTTTTTTGGAACCAATGTCTTTTGCCAAGGAGGGCTTTGGACCAAGGAGGGTTTTTTTGCCAAGGCTTTTGGAGCTCTTGTTTTTGGTTGCCGAGGTTCATGCCGGCGGTGTGTTGGATGTACATGATATTGCCTATGCTAGTAGACTATTCCCTACTGTTTGAAGACGTCATTCCCCCTTCCCTTTTCTCTTCTCTGCTGGTGTGCGTGTGTTTCCGAGCGTGCGTAGGAGTGTGTTCCCCCCGAGGTTTGTCGTGCAAAGAGAGATACAGAGAGGTTGTGTGAGTGCGGAAGGATGTGAATCGCCAGAAGGCACGTCCGGAGGGTAGCATGGCAGGGGGTTGGCTGGTATTAGAGTCCCTAGTTCTAAGTTGTATTTATACGCCCATTTATTAAAAATTGTATGTATATTATGTAGCTATACGCTGTATATCTGTATTATACGCATTTATTTGAACAAAATTTACTTCAATCGAAATATATTCCGATCGAATAATAGTTTGATTGAAATATATTTCGATCAAAATATTGTTGGACTTATAAAAAAAGGTGCCGCGCTAGTTTGAACAAACTACCGTGATAGCGATTGTTAGAGAGAGATAGAGACAATTGCTAGACAGAGAGAGAGAGAGAGGGTAGTAGAGAGAGAGCAGGTACAGAGCAAGCAGAGCAGACCGCGCCGAGACAGGCAGTGCAGGTACTTTCATTTTGTACTTTTTTTTGGTAATTTTTTTGCTAACATTGTTGTTGTGGAGCTTTGCTCACACCTCAGTGTTAGTTTACGTTTTGTTTTTTACTAGTGTTGTTTTTGTGGAGCTTTACTCACACCCACGTTAGTCTATAGGTTTAGACACATGTCCTTCACTGTGTTGATCCTCGTGACACGCTGCAAGGGGGGTTATACTTTAGACGCTTTGTCCTTGACTGTTGCTGACCTCCGTGTTGCACTGTAGGGAGTAGCTTAGGTTGTTCAATTAGACTTTTTGTCCCTAGTTGTTGCTAACCACCGAGTCACACTGCAGGGAGGAGTTGGCTAACTTACATCTTTTCTTCTTAGTTGTTGCTGACCATTGTGTCGCACAATTGGAAGATCAGATTTTAAAAAATAGATTCCTCGTCTTTGGTTGTTGCTGACCATCGTGTCACACTGTATGGAAGGGTTTAGGGTTGTTAAATCCAGCGTCTTTGGTTGTTGCTGACCATCACGTCGCACTACAAGGAGATTCAATTTAATAGATTCCTTGTCTTAGGTTGTTGTTGATCATCGTGTCACACTGCAGGGAGGGATTTAGGGTTATCAAATCCATCATCTTTGGTTGTTGTTGACCATCACGTCGCATTGCAAGGAGATTTGGTTTAATAGATTCCTCGTTTTTGGTTGTTGCTGACCACCATGTTGCACTGCAAGGAGGGGTTTAGGACTTTTAAATCCATCATCCTTGGTTGCTGCTGACCATTACATTTCTCTGCAAGGAGATTGGATTTAATAGATTCCTTGTCTCTGGTTGTTGCTGACCACCGTGTCACACTGTAGGGAGAGGTTTAAACTTTTTAAATCCATCATTTTTGGTTGTTGTTGACCATCGCATCGAGATTGGATTTACTGGATTCTTTGTCTCTGGTTGCTGATGGCCACCGTGTTGCATTGCAGGATGGAGATATATATTTTACATCCTTCAATCTTGAATGCTTTGACCATTGTGTCGCACTTTAGGTTGATTGGATTTAATAGATTCCTTATCTATAGTTGTTGCTAACCACTGTGTCGCACTGTAGAGAAGGGTTTGGTAGTATTAATTTTTTGTCCCTAATAGCTCCTGACTTCCGCGTCGCATTGCAAGGCAACTGTTATTATATGTTTTTTTTTCTTTGATTGTTGCCGACCACTACATCACACTGCATGAAAAAATTATATATGTTTTAAAGTTTTTCATTACTATTGCTATTATGGTGCATGAAATGTTTTGATCTTTCATTTACTAGAGATTATTATTGTCCATGAAATGTTTTTGTTTAGAATTATTTACAATCATATATGTCAAATTTTTATCTATTCTACATTTACCTTGCTTGTATTTGCTTCATGTATTTTCAGTCTTAGTCATGGTAGAGACAAAGTTAACACACCAACATCGCAAAATCATTAGTGATTCTCTGATTTTATCTCTCTATGGAGCTTCAGACGATCATTTGCAACGAGCATTTGATCCACTGCACGCAAATTTGGATGATTTTGTGATTGAACTTGTGGAACAGTGTTGGCTGAAGCTGTGCAGTGCATTCCCAGTTTCACTTGACCCAGCTCTGCGCACTAATGGAGTGATGCATAGCACAGTAAAGCAATTATTGGGTCAAGTCACTAGAAGTTTTGAAAGTATGGTTCATCCAGAAATCAAAACCAAACCTGGAATCAAAGAGCAAATGCAGCTTGTAGCATAACTACATTCAGAATTGAAGAGCAAAGATAAGATTGAAGACTCTTCAAAATGTCCTAGGATAGAAGAGGATGTACCTCCTCCATCAGGTGCTCAACCCTTAACTGTACACCTGGATGATACGATATGTCCTCCTCTCCTACACTTACTTGGGGAGAATTCCATTTTTCACTTGCAAGCACCCCAATTAGGTGAGGGACGTTTTGCAAATGTGAAACAAGTATCAGTGGCTCATCCTCTCTTCAACGATCCTGTCTATGCGGCAAAGATCTACAAAGACCAAATAGAAAGCAAGCCAACATTACAGATCGTGCTAGAGGAGGCTACTGCTATAACTATTCAGCATTGTGGCATGATATTGCCTCGTGCTCTTGTTCGGTATAGCAAAAGACCTATGTTGATCTTCAAGCAGTGGAGGTCATCTTGAGCAGTGGATTCAAGCATGTTATCATGATGGAAGCAAGCTTGCAATTAGAGAGTTCCAACACACATCTGGAAATGTACAACGTTCACAGACAACATTTTTCCAATCTGTAATGCTCTTCTGCAGGACGATTAAATTCGTGCATAGTCACGAATTCATTCACAATGATCTACACACTTGAAATATTCTACATTATTTTGGCAAGTGAGGAGTGTATGCTAGCATTGTGGAATGGGAGCAAAGCACACCATCAAGCACGTCTGCAACATTTTCCAAGTTGCCAAATCTCACCCCTCAATGTAGAGCTCAATTTGAACGAGATTATCCATGGATTGCCCCTGAAAATATCAACACAAATCCTCCTCCATTTAACAAGGCATTTGATATATATAGTCTCTCATATATTCTTAGACGCTTGATTGCGTGTATTCCAGAGCCCTCTGAGGTTCTCAAGCATGAATATTTGCAAAATGTAAATAAACATCTTGCTAGTGGAAAATCCCCCAAACCCTTAGATAGACCTAAGATATGGGATTTAAGCCTTTGTTTGAATGGAGGCCATAATGTTGGCTATCATATTGTAACTGAATCTGGCTCGAGGCATGTTGATGGTTAAACCCTTAATCAACTTTTTTGACATTAATGGTGTGCAATGTGTGATGATAGTTAGTGTGGTGATATTTAAAGTGTTTCATTAATGATGTTCAATTACGTCTTTAAAGTTATTCAAGTTGAGGTTTTAAAGTATTTCAAGTGGGATCGCTCAATTCTCTAAAGCAGCTCTCTTTTCCAATTGTTAAGACCTATTTCACTAAAGTTTATTATTTTTCATTTTAGTTATGGAAGATATTGCTCCCGACCAGAATGCACAGCAGCCAAATGTGTAAGACCTAGGGTAACTGAACATAGGATCCTCCTCCCTACCGCCCCTTATATAGGCTAGCTCCTAGCACTTGCCCTAAGCGGATCCCCAGTCCACACTGGTCCAGCCGGCCCTTGGCCTAGGTCCCTGACCCCCTAGGTTGGGCCTTGCCCCGTAGGACCCTTGTCCTGACATTACTCCCCCCTTAAGAAAGAGTTTTCGTCCTCGAAAACACAAGTAGTAATATATTCTTAAGAATACTGATGTTCTCTTTATTGATGTCCCATAAGTGAGTCAGTTGTCTGTATGACCGATAATTGGTGCAGTGAGGAGGGTCAATGAAACCAAGATCAACATCTTGATTTTCAACATCGTTGTCCGTTTGCAAGCACTTGGGTCTAAATGGTAACTCCATTTCTAACTCACTTGAGTATTGTAAAGGATTAACCACAACTAAGAGTTGTCCAAAGGCATAACTAGTTTTCAGATCTTTTGAAGGTACTGGAATAATGCAAGGAAACCTTGGCGTAACTTTCCATGCAGTTGTGAGCTAGATTTCCTACTCGCCTGAGTATCTTGAAAAATCCGTAGATAGGGAATGTCCTCGTGTTAGAATTTTGAATAGTTTGGAACACAAAGAACTACATGTTCATCCCTAATGAAGGTTACTTGCCAACATACTTTGTCAGCACACCTGGTAAGTCATCGACTTATGAAAGTATTGACACAATCTCCAACCCCACCACAAGAGGTGTTCAAAGTCGAAAACTGTACTTAAGCAAATTCTAGAATAGGGAGAAAATCATCTATTCAGAATGCGTTGTGCTAACATATGCTCTTAGCAAGATCTTTTAGCACAAGATTACTCTTTGATACCAATGTAAGACCTAGGGTAACTAAACATAGGATCCTCCTCCCTACCGCCCCTTATATAGGCTAGCTCCTAGCACTTGCCCTAAGCGGATCCCCAGTCCGCACTGGTCCAGCCGGCCTTTGGCCTAGGTCCCTACCACCCTAGGTTTGGCCTTGCCCCGTAGGACCCTTGTCCTGACACAAATGATCCTTTGCTTAATCATGCATTGGCTTAACAAATTTACAAAGAGGAAGAGATTTGGGTGGCTCAAGGAGATCTGAGCGCTTTGGCTGCAACCCAACAAGACGAATTAGAACTTCAAGGGGAGCCATTGAATTACAAGCAATGCAGAAAGCTATGCCCAAATCACTTTCTACGCAACACATTATTTCAAGCCAGTGGAATTGCTAAACCTTCCACTCCCTTGAAGGATTCCGATTTCCAACACACTGTCCTCGCAAGAAATATCCTTGCAAGATTTATCCAAGTGTACAGATCACCACCAAACAATAATCAAGTGGCAATTTACTTTGTACAACAATGCTATTGCTACTATGTATTGCAGCTCAAAGTTGACTGGAATGATCATCCCACTATAGGAGGTGTTGGCAAAGGTTGCCCAGCCGAGAAGATTCATGCACGGGAATCTAATCAAGAAGACCCTTCTCGCAAGAGAGGATATAGATACTTGCCCAAACAACCGTAGTCATTGAGCAGCTTGCAAGCCAAGGCGTGGATTTGGCAAGTCAAGGAGAGATCGAAGACATGTTGCACACTCGTATAGGAGTTCTAGAAAGAAAGGTGGCATGGTACGAGGCAAAGTATAGGCCTGTTAACGAAGAAGAGATGGACAATGCGGGTGCAAGCGATTCATTTGGCCAATCAAAATTTCGTGTATCTGACCTTTTAGAGGATGCAACCCATGATTTAAATTAAATCTCCCTCACAATACTAAGCTCTTTTTGTATCTTAAATCTCAAGATTTGTAACGAAAACCTCTTTTTGGTATGTAAATCTTTATTTATTACAACAAATGAACATGTCGGGCTGTTGTTACAATTGTGTAAGTTTGTTCTCTCTCCCTCTCTTTTTGACAATGATATGGACCAAATGGAGAGAAAGATGAGGAGAAGTAGCAAGAAAATAGAATAAAGAGAGAGAGAGTTCCCTGATATTGCTTAAAGTTAGAGAGAGAAATTGGCCCGACATAAGGAGGATCCCGAGCGAGAGCAAGAGGAGGGGAGCAAAAAATTGATAGTATGAAACTGTGAGTGCTCGCGATATTGCATGTGTTTGCTATTTCCTGTATGTGTATGATGTCATGTGTGAGTATGATTGTGATATTATGAGTGTATGTGTGTGTGTTTATGTGAGACTAAGTGCCATAAAATGTGCGTGCGCATGCCAGTATGGATGCTTGTGATGGGAAAATATAAGAGAGAGAGAGAGAGAGAGAGAGAGAGAAGAGAGAGAGAGAGAGAGAGAGAGAGAGAGAGAGAGAGAATTAGCCCTTATGGAAGAGGTCGGTAGACAAAGATAGATAGATTGATTGAATTATCATCTATGGAGGTCACATACAACCGATGGGACCGAAATCAAAACATTACAAAGTGGTTCTTCTAGGCACGAGGATCACGAGATACATCTCAGTTAAGGATTGAGGGTCCAAAGAGGTGTCAAAGGGAAACGTTAAAATGAACAACACTAAGAAGGGGAAGGTGAGGAGGGGCTGGCTTGGGAGTTTGAAACTCTTGGATAATGGCTTTACCTCCTCGATAGACTGCCCATTTCCCTGTTGTATGTGCTTCACGCATCTTGTGGAGTTCTGCCTTTTTTTTGTTTGAGTTCTTATATATATCTATATATATATATATATATATAATATATATATATATATAATATATATATATATATATATATATATATATATATATATATATATATATATGCAGAGAATTGTAAGAGTTTGTGTACAATATATGGCCCGAATAGTGATAGGGAGAGCACATACGTAAACAAGAGCTAGCATGGACACAAAAGTCAAGGTAGAGACTGGTGAGATCAATACAATGATCCAAAGGAAATCGTAAAGAGAAGATTCAAAGCAATAAAATGTTGGTTTATATTTTGAAATATAACATAGATACATACATATATTACACAATAAACAATAAAATTTAAACATTAAGCATAAAAAGTTGAAACAAAAACGGATTTGCATATCTCCTATGATTTTGCATTATTGTGAATGTCTGCTAGAGATTTAAATTGAGAAAATAATGCATATTAGAAGCATTAGGATTGGGAAGAAGCGAACATTTTCAAAACAATTAATAATTTGAATGCAATTGTTTCAATATTCGTCTGTGTATTATGTCAAAGAGTAATTGTATGGGCAGTTGAGAGTAAGTTTTGACTCGGCAAAGTAAACATTTCTTTAACATTTATTGAGTTCACATGTCAGTTTAAAAGTGTAACTATGTGTTTGTGGATGTTGGAAAATTAGAGTATTTTGACATTGAATATTGAAATAAAAAATTATAAATTATCTTTATGTGAGTGAAATGCTTGTAAAAGTGGAATTTTCAATGCATTCTTGTGTGTTTTGTACTTGGTTTTAGTATATTTGAGAACGCATATAAAATTTTAGATATAGTTGGACTGCTAAAATTTAGCAAGATATGTAAGTTACAAACGTATATCCATAAATTTGTTAAAATGGGATTGAAAGTAGTAAGTGAGTGGCATATTAGTACACTTTTAAGCTAGTTAAGGGGGCCTTTGGATTAATTGAACGTAGTTAGAAAGACTTGGAAGGCAACATTTATAGAGAGAGAGAGAGAGAGAGAGAGAGAGATGGGGGTACCATCGTAACGTAGCTCCAATGACCAACAAAATTATCAATCTGAAGAGATGAGCTACCCGGCTAGGGCATGGAAACACCCACACGATTAGTGAGCTAATCATGGCAACACGAATGGTGACTCTATGAGGTGAGATTCTCGGCCTATGGATGAGCTAAGGCACAATGATTTGGCAATCTCCACATCCACTTCCCTTCACCTCCAATAAACCCAATCACACACACTATCGATTGCAAGATGCACACAACACTAATCCTATCATGCAACACACTAATCACAAGCACACACACATAGATCTATCGAGCACCACACTCCAATCAAACATACATGCACACACAAGCAAAAGAGAGCAATCACACAAGATTAGAGATGGATTAACCACTAGTTAGTTATGATCTAGCTAATCAACGCATCATTAGCAATCACAAGAAGTATGAGAGAGGCATAGTGAAAGAGAATTAAGCATTGATTAGTGATAATCAAGTCTCATGAGCAAGGAGAAGCTCAGGGACTGCACAGCCACACACCCTCAAGAACTCTCACCAAAGAGTGGTCTCAACAAATGAGCTTGAGAACCTTAATTTCTTTTACACACTGCCTTATATACCTAGCGTAAAAATATGCAATGCCCAGGCACCCAAGTCCTTTAGGGCTCCACCACCACCTACTAAATCTGCGGCCTAGACACACTAACTGACCTGTTCTTCATAGCTTGGAACTCCCATCCAGCCTGTAACACGTTAAAAATATTACAATGGCTTCAAATAAATTGAGAATTTACAATACATGATCATTCTGGGAAAATATGAAAAATGTGTAACTCTAATCTTCATTACTTCTTTGTATTCATCCTCCATGTGCATCTGTATGTCTTCGGTCTTTAGCAACTCTTGTTAACTAGCGTTGACTCAGTTAACATTATCCCCTTCCGATTTTAGTGCCCGTTCTCGTTGAAAAGTGTCTGTGGAAGCTGTGGAAGGTTTTAATTGGTTGCTGATGATGGGCTGATCGTCTTCATTTATTGTTGGCTTTGTTGATGAGGTTCAATTTGCTGCAGCATCTCGATTGGTCTGAAGTTGTATTTGATGTGAGAGATGATGTTGCATTTGTCCATTGTAATAGCATAATGATGAGGCTACTAATTATTTATAAGAATTATGTACAAGGGAAGTAGAATGATGAGTTTCTAAATTAGGGTCTAATACCTTGATGACCAAAGGAGAAAAACTTAGTGGAGAAAAAGTACCTTTGGGATACATGCATTATTGGAGTACTCACGCGCATGGGAAATATCAATAAAGTACTCAAGGGATTATTTGCTGATAGATATGGAATTAAAAAGACATCAAGTATGAGAGGATAGCATGATGGAATATTGGTTTGCTTGTTTAAGTCCACTCAAGGTGCATAGGTGGAAGCAAAAAAGAGTTTTTATTGCATATGTCCGATGATGGGACATCCTTTTTATGCATACATAGAAATGCAAGGAAAACAATATACTATGAAAGAAAGATTTTGAGGGGTTCTTCATAAAGATGGTTTAGCTATAAAAGCATATGACATGGCTTTGCAAGCTGGCACCCCATTACGAATGGTTTTCATTGTCGAGGATATGTGCTCTCATCTTACTATGCATTGTGCGTGAGTACTAGACTCTTGGACACTCCACCAATTGGAAGTTAATGTACTTTGACTCTTATGCTCATCTCATCTAACATGAGTGACATGACTTGGATATGCTCAACTCTTCCAGCTTGAGCATAAGCCTAATAACTACGACTCTTAGCATAGAGTTTATTACGACTTGAAGCTTTGGGACTAATGCTTTGCTCATTTTATGGCTTAGCAGCCGGACTTTGACTATGCCAAAGAGTGTTTTTTTCACCCTAGCAACTTGACTTTTTACATTCTTTTGCTTATTACAAATATTTCTTCAGGTAAAAGTAAGCTTGAATCCTCAAAAAGAGGATTAGTGAAGGACCAAGTTGGAATTGAAGGTTTCTTTTGCCATACCTATTTTACCATCTTTGGATCTGCATTATCGTTGGTTGGGTTGTCCTTCTTTGACTATGAAGACTCCATTATCTGTTTGATTCTCCAATCAAACCTGTTGATAGGAGTTTTTGATGTTGTTGTAGGCCTTTGCTGGTTGTTGGCATCTGGCTTTTGACTAGGAGCATTGGAAGACTTAATAATCCAAATCTCTTGATGACCTTTGTATCTCCTTTGTTGACTTTACTTCACTCTAGGTCTTGTTGAGTTCTTGAGATCTTCATGAAGTTCTAGAGTATTTGCATTGGCTTGTGGTTGACTGGTAGCCAAATATTTGTATAACCTATGTAGAATTCTTGTCAAAGAGGAAGATTCTTTGAGATCCACCTCTATTCGGTATCCTCTTGAGAGTTGTGGTAGACTTTAGCATCGTTAAATGTTGTTCTGTTGTATACCTATTGCTTAGGTATCCTAGGATATTGTCGAGATTGATACCTTGTGGATGCTCTTTCTTGGGAGGGTCTTGATGCTACTTCATATGCTCTAACTTGAGGTTTTGGTACCCATATCTGTATGTTACCTCTATAGTACTCTTGTTCTTTTAAGCTCCATGTAATGCTATCCATCCCATGTGTTTGTCTTTCTGTGTTGATTTCCTACCTTTAATCCAAATTGGATCATTAACTTTGACTAAACTACTCGGAAAAAACTCTTGCTTGAATTTCCTTTGCTTTCTTAAGTACCTTGGGTGATATATCTTTGATTTTTTGGGTGTCTCCTTAGAGGTTTTAGTTGAGTCAGCAATTGTCTTGAAGTTTTGAAATCCTGACTTGCTTGAAGAAGCTGATCCGTGAGGGTTCTTTGATGTAGAGGCATATGTTGTCGCACCTTCTTTGCTAATCGGTGGAAGTTTCACTTTAGCTTTACCTTTGTCTGCAAGATTTGTTTTTGATTCTTGTGACTGCTACAACTCTGAATCTAGCCTTAACAATACTTGTAGATGTTGTTGGCTACCTCTTGGAAAAGAGAGTACTAGCATTTTATCTTCTTTGTAGGCCTTGTGTTGGTCTAACCCCACTGATGTCCAATGATGACATATGCAAGCATTTACTTTGAAGGATTCACTTGCTCTTCATCTTGCTGGATGCTAAGAGTAGCAGCCAATTCTTCTTGACTTGTAGCCTTACCCATGATTTCTCTATTATCTCTAGAATACTTTGGATGTTTTCTGCTACAACCATATTTCACTTTGATTCTTTATCCAGTAGAGCATTGCATCTGACACTCGCTCCTTTTGTACTGCTGAGAACTATAGCTATTCTCATTGGAGGTTCTATTTAAGATTTTTGTCCTACTTTTATCATGATCTCATCTTGATCTAGTTGTGTCTCTATGGAAGGTGACTTGAGACTATGTATTCCACTCTGACTTACATCGGTAGATTCGCCTAGTAATGTCTGGATCTCTAGACTTCCTATAGCTTCTTGGTTGTCTACAACCCTATTCTTCTTAACTTCTGGCTTTGGTTGTATTTTTTTCTCTTTTTGATCTACACTTGTTGTTGCCTGATCTACTCCTAGCTCTTCTGAAGTTTTGTTTGAGGGAGATGAATCATTTTCAGTAAGATCTGCTTTGATATCAGTCTCCACTTTAACTGTGCTTGAGGACTTTGTACTGTCGTCCGCGGGTGACCAATCTTGGTCTTTATTCTTTGTTGCGTGTGATGACTCTGTCATGTTTGCATTTTGTATCTCTAACATCTTCTAGGCCATTGGCGTTCCCATTATGATGTCAACTGGCATATCTTTTGTTATCATCACATGAAATTGAGCTATGATGATATGTGGACTTACTTCAATGGTGTTGGAGATGATTCCCGGGCATTCTACTTGTTTGTTTCCAGATATGTCAATGAATTCAGGACCATCTTCCATCTGTGGTTGGCCACATCTTTTCCAAGTGCAAAAAGACATGAGGTTCTTGTCTAGTTGAAAATCTAGCTTTACTTCTTTTAGCAACTTTTCTTTGTTTTCATTTGTGATGTTGCACTTGATCTTTTGAGGATTTTTGTCTGAATTGACTGCGTTTGTTGTGACAATGTCCTTTGGTTGATCTTTATCTGCATTTTATTTGCTTTGACCACCTACTTCAATCAATGTTGGCTCCATTGGAAATAATATTGTACTTTTTGCTTGCAATTGATGAGCATTGTCTACCTACATCTGAGTAACCCATTAGGAAGAGAATGGAATCTAGGAGGGCCTCTTTATTTGGCAGTTCAGGAAGTCAAACCTTTAGTATTAAGAAATTAATAAAAGGAAAGCTTTTGAATTCAAACATGCAAAACAACTAGTTTATTTGAATTTAAAGTTTCCCCCCAAAATTGAATTTAAAATCTAGCAGGTAAAACCATATCATGTAGCATATCTATGGAAAGAGCTCGATGCATAGATTGTAGATCTATGATCTCCGCTCAAATTGGATATCATATGTGAGAGTTTTGGAAGGCCAAAAATAATAAAATTGTCCATCTCCTTTTTGGGAGAAAAAGTGCATCCTTTGACCACTCTTATATATCTCTTACACACCCACCATTCTTGCACACATGGCGTATACCTATTCGTCAAAATATTAATCACCTCCATAAGCTCCTGGAAAATAAAGAGGCCCTTCGACACCCCATCTTCTTCCTAATGTACTTTCTGGTAGAATCTCTCTCTTCGGGGGAGATTTTGGTGGTGACCTTTGTGTATCTTTCTGGACATTATCTTTCATTGATTTTTACTTCTCTATCACCTATTCTGGCATCTTGAGTCTTTGCATCATCTTTAGATTTTCTTTGACTTCAGTCTTAACCATCCATACAGGTTTGTACTAAGGTCATGAACCTGTTGATATTCACTACCATGTGCACCTAGATATGCATATGCGAGCTTGGTCACATGTAACTGTTTGAACGCTTTAGGATTTGTCGACTTTTGACTTTGATTTATGGAGATCAGCCATTAGGAAGAAGATGGGTTGTAGGAGGGCCCCTTTATTTGCCATGAGCTTATGGAAGTGAGTAACATTATGACAAATAGGGATACGCAATGTGTGCAAGAATGGTGGGTGTGTAAGAGATGTGTAAGAGTGGTCAAAGGATTCACTCTTCCCACCCAAAAAGGAGGTGGACAATTTTATGATTTTTGGCCTACCATAGCTCCCACGTATGATCTCTGATTTGAGCAGACATCATAGATCTACGATCTACGCATCGAACTCTTTCCATAGATATGCTACATGATATGGTTTTACCCGCTAGATTATAAATTCCACTTTGGGGGGAAACTTTGAATTCAAATAAACTAGCTGTTTTTCCTTTTTGAATTCAAAAGCTATCCTTTGATTAATTTTTTAATAGAAAAGGTTTGGTTTCCTTAAATCCTAGACCCTATTCTCTTCCTAATGTGAAACTTTTGTCCCTGATGATCTTCCGAAAGGAATTTATCTGTAGATTCTGATGGAATCTGGGTCAATTGGAAATTTCCAACAACCATATGATCTTTCAATGGTTTTTGCTTTGAAGGGGTATGTTGTCTAGAGGCTCTAATGCTTCTAACTACTATTGCGGTTCCTAGTACAAGAGCTAACTTTGATGGATTTGCAGCTCCCCCCTTCCTAGGGTGATCACTATTCAAAATTGTTTGGCTCTGGTTTATTCTCACCTTTTGGGACTATGAAGGTACACTTTGGGTAGCATTGTTTATGTTTGACATCTATAAACCTTCTGCATAGTTTCCTATGTATCTTCGTAAAACATGACAAATTATTTCCCAAGTCAAGTTGTAGATAGCATTATCTTTGCTCTGATATTGTCTATCCCATGGGTCTCCTATGATATGAGTTTCTATGGTTTCAGGACCCAAGGCATGATATATCTTAGACTCTCGTTTATATCTACGACTGTTTTGGTCAAAGTATGTGCTCCTTTGGTTACAACGTTGTGAGCGGGATGAAAACACACACAGCGCCTCTATAACGACCCGACACACACTCTTGGGAAGATACACACACACACTATGGGGCACCACTCGGCTTAGACAACACACCTGGCCGAGACAGGGAACACACCTCTGGAGTGAGAGGAGAGAGACTATCCACTTGCCCACTCCACACAGACACACACACACACACACACACACACACACACACACACACAAAAACTCAGCTCAAAAGAGGAGAACTTCTAATGTTTAGATACAAATGAGCTTGGGCCAACACCAATGGGGCAAACAGCTCACACAATATGGGTAAAATAAGCCAGATACAATCACAAACTGGAGCAGAAACTTCGCTCATAGGAGAAACTTACACAGAAAAACAGCAGGAAAAGAGTGAGGAATTTGGCAAAATGGACAGCGCCATCGCGTCCGGAACGGCCCAAAACCCCAGTCTACAATGTCAAAGTGCTCAAATCCGACCTCGGATGAGCAGTTTAGGGCCAAAAAGGCTCCAAAATGGGCAAAAACACACCTGCGGCTGTTCCTCCTCTCTTCTCCACGTTTTTTCTGGTCTTCTCTCAGTTTTTTCAGTTCCCACACTTAGCTTTATTAGTTGGGCACCCTTGGCCTTTTAGATGACCTCAAACGGACCCCGAACAGGCCAAAAACTGACCTCGCAGTGCATAGTTGTCACCTTTTTGCATCATTCGCACACCTGGCACTCAGCTTTTTTCCAATAATGCATCTCGCCACCACGTGAAGTGGCCCCAAAAAATGGTCCTCATGATGACCTTTCTGCATAATTCTCACAAGCAAACACCCACGTTGTGTCTGTCCTCATCTGCGTGCAAATATTGACCTCGTTCGCCCTCCTGACGCCACTAGATGCCATCTGACGCACCTGCTGACCTCACGTCGTCGGCCCGCGGATAGCTTCCTCGAGAAGTTTTACGCGCTACCAACTCCTCCTTATTGTAGAAAAACACAATGGTACTAGTAATAGTGAAAATCGATGCACTATGTACACCCTGTCCTACCTGTACACATGTGGGCCCCACGTAACCACCTGGCTCTGGAAAATGGGCAATTCTTTATTTGATGCACCATGCATTTGTATGTACATATGCGCAATCCCTTGCTCCAAAAAACTCCTCACATAATTTGCCCACCCCCTAGCCTGCTAGATCATTCATGATCAGCAGCAGCAAAGAGAGATATGAGACTCGCCGCATCACAAGTCTCCTCATCCTTCACCAACATTTCTTGCTCCACCGACAACTCATCTTGTTCCACCATCATCAATCTAGCATGATACAATTTAAGACGCAATCCATTTACCCTTGACTTATGTAGAACACCATCCAGGTTAGCCAGCTGATATGTGCCATTTGGAAAACACTCTACTACCTTGAAAGGGCCTTCCCACTTAATTTGAAACTTCTTTTGGAAGGTGTTGTCCAGCTTACTGTTGTAGCGCAAAACCAAGTCATGTTGCTTGATACCCTTACTTTTGACCTTTTCATTTAGCTTTGTCAAAGCCTTATCCTGCTCTGCCCATAATGCTCCAAAGCGCTCATCCTATCCAACTGGACCTCTTGTAACTGCAAGAGCCTCTCTTTGAATGCATCACTAGGCGGCCCAAGCAACTTCTCTAACATCTTGACCGCAGGCAACTCTACCTCCACAGGCAATAGTGCTTCCTTTCCATACACCAAATGAAATGGAGTAAACCCTGTACCTGTCTTCACCGAAGTACGGTAAGCCCATAATGCACTAGGCAATTCCAAATCCCAATTCTTTCCTTGGTGCTCTGTCACTTTCGAAAGAATCTGTACCAACTCACCATTGAATCTTTCATTCAAGACATTACACTGCGGGTAATAAGGAGTGGTATGCTGGTGCCTAATCTTCATCTTTGCACATAAAAAATCTAGCAGTTTAGCTCTAAAGCCAGGCCCCTTATCTGAAAGTAACTCCAGTGGCACCCCAAACTTGCAACATATTTCATCATACACAAATTTTGCCACATCCTTTGCAGTGATTTGTTTTACTGCTATAGCCTCTGCCCATCTAGAGAGATAGTCCACTGCCGTCAAGATATAGCTTTTGCCCCTGCTTGTGATAGGTAACGGGCCTATTGCATCAATCCCCCACTTTTCAAACACATCAAACGCCATAATGGTTTTTCGTAGCTCTGGCTTCAACACTCTCTTCCCAAATGCTTGACACCTATTGCAAGACCTACACCAATGGTGAACATCCTTGTGCAAACTAGGCCATACATACCCCTCTTGCAAAATCTTATGCAAGGTGATCTTTAGAGCAAAATGGCCACCACATGCGCCTTCGTGATTCTCTTCCAACACTCTGTAAAGCTCCTCCCGCCAAGGTACACGTCTCAACACGAGATCAGCCCCTTTCATGTATAAGACATCACCAATCAATTTGTACCTGTATGCTCTACGCACAAAGCCATACTTCTTAGACTTCTGAATCTCCTTTGGAATGATTCCTGTTAGCAAAAACTCCTCTTCTTGAGCCAAACTTTCCCGGCCATGATAAAGAGGTAAAGTGGTCCTCAACACAAATAGCTCCCCAATCATGCCTTGAGCTGCTTCATGTGCCTCTCCATTTAGAGCACGTTCAATGTGTCTGATACTCCATGCTTCAAACTTTTTTAACAGGCCTTTAATTCTGAAGCACATTTCCTTCAATGAGGTGTTCTTGCTCTTCCACACACCCAACACTTGCTTCACCACTAACAAGGCATCACCTTTTATGCTCAACCTTCGAACCCCATGCTTCAAACAAATGTGTAATCCGGCTTCCAATGTAGCATATTCAGCCTCATTGTTACTATGAGCATCCAATTTGAACCCTCTCTTGCATACTAGCTTCCCCTCTGGATCATAAAGTGCTATACCCCCTGAAGCTGCATCATGGCTCTTTCTATATGAACCATCAAAGAACAACACGTGTGCATTGCTGATCTGTGGCACTTCTTCAACTACCTTTCTCACCACCTCTTCCTTAACAATAAGGGGATTCTCCTTGTAGGTCGACAAATCAGCTAGGGTAGCCCTTGTACTATCTTCCACTAGAAAAGAGAACTCAAACTCTTGCAGCTCAATTACCCATTTCTTCACCACATTTGACATGTTAATACCATTAATTAACTGTGGCAAAAAGGCATAACTCGTCAAGAAAACAAAAGGCCGTGGTAGCAAGTAATGACGAAATCGTCGACAAGCAAATATTACACTAGCCATCACTAGCTCTACTTCCGATAACTTTCTCTCCGCTACCAACTTCACTCGGCTTGCACAATACACTGGCCTCATATAATGGCTTCCCTTCCCCTTTTGCAATAGCATGGCTCCAATGGCATCATCCCCTACTGATGGATTTACATAAAAAACTTTCTCCCAATCAGGAGCCTGAATGGCTGACAACCCCCCTAACACCTCTTTCACCTCTTGAAACACTTCTTCACACTTGTCATCCCATTGCAATGGATCATGCTTTGCCACTTGTTGTAATGGATAAAGAAGCTGCGAAGACAATGGAATAAACCGTGCCATGTACTTCACTTTGTGTATAAAGGTTGCCAATTGCTTCGTACTCATAGGTGATGGAAGAAGAATAATAGACTTCACCTTATCTGGATCAGCCTCAATGCCATTTTCTGACACCATATGGCCCAATAACTTCACCCTTGGCTGTGCTAGATGACATTTCTTTGGATTTAGTTGTCCTCCACATTCATCATATCGAGCCAATACCATCTGCACTTCTCATGATGCTCAGCCCTACTGCTATAGACACAGAAGTCATCCATAAAAGCCTTAACACAACTACCAATGAATGGTTCCAGCACCCAATTTGCTCTTTCTTGATAGAAAGATGGTCCATTTGACAACCCAAACGGCAACACTGTGTAGCAATAGCAGCCCCATGGCGTAATAAAAGTTGTCTTTGTGCGGTCTTTAAGAGCAATCTTCAATTGAAAATAGCCTGAAAAACCATCACACACACTGTACCTCTCATAACCTGCCACTGAATCCAAGATCTGATCGATGAATGGAAGAGGATATGGGTTCTTCTTAGTAGCTGCGTTTAAGGGCTTAAAATCTACACAAATCCTCCACTTCCCATCCTTCTTTGGACTGACTACTACTGGACTCACCCATTCTGTGGTCTCCACAGGGACTATGAACCCTGCCTTCAATAACTTGTCCACCTCTACCCGCAAGGCTTCCATTTGCTCTTGACCCATCCTTCTTAGCCTTTGACGCACTGGCTTAGCACCTTCTTTCAGCTCTATATGCATCTCTTCACCCTTGAACCCTCTGATCTCTTCATATGAAGTAATGAACAAATCAGGAAAACTAGCCAGCATATGCAAAAATATATCCTTCTCCATAGCGGAGAGGTCTCCACTAATCATTTGCGTCATTAATTCCTGCTTTTTTGACAACTCAACCTTGGTTTGCATCAGCCCTTCAATCACTTCATAAGGTCCTTCACTTTCATCTTCAACTTCATTCGCAAATGCAACTAAACCACACTCCTGGATTTCTTTATCCATCAAAAGAAATGCAACATCAGCATCCTCATCACTGCTGGTAGTGCTATCACTGTCCTCATCTGTCACCGTGGAAGAGTCTTCATCACTAGACTCATCCTCATCTTCATAAAGCTCCTCTAATCGTTTCCTTGTGTCCATATTATAAAGCTTCTTGGTACCTGTCTTTCCATAGAGGCTAATTGTACCATGTCGCCAATCTTGAACAGCTCCCACTGCACGTAACCATGGTCTGCCCAGTATAATAGGATATGCTCCCAACCCTGCTGGCATCACATGAAAATCAACCACTGCCTTTGCATCATATGCCTCCACTTCTAAGCTCTTTACAACACCCAAGCATTTTACTTTTTGATGGTTTGCCAATCTGATCCGAAAACCTGACACCCCAGCCACTGTGAGACCCATCTTCTCAACGCATGAGTGTGTTATGACGCATATTTGGGCTCCGCCATCCACATAACCTTGTCCCAAATTTTTCCTTTTATGCCACACATCTACTATTGGACAAATGTCTGGTAGCTCGTCCATTGCCAACACCTTCACTGAACCTCTCTCTGGCTCTTTCTCCATTGGGTTAACCATCCTCTTCCACTGTCGCTTTAGCTTAGGCACCATCTCTATAAGCTGCCCAAAAGTAACATCTGCCTTCCTGCTCGTCAGATCCTCCTTCAAGTCATAGCTTAATTGCCCATCCCCTAGTGGAAAATCTGAAACATGAAACTTTCGACGAGCTCTCCTTTTCCTCTTGGCCTTGACATCCTCGCCTTCATGGCTCTTTCCTTTCTTCTTACTAGGACCTGGGGCACTTCTTCCTTCCTTATCCTCTGTGGTCCTCTTCCCAATAGGCATCACTAATGTATCCTCTAGCTTTGATGCCTTCTCCAAGGTGACTACACTTAGCACTTTTGTCTTTCCCTTTTCCTCCTGGGTCAGTCCACTGGTTCCTTCGTCTCCCTTAATTTCGATGCCATAATCATTTGACCTAGTTAGCACCTGTCTTGGCAATGGATACATGTCTCCCCCCATCCTTGGTGGCTTATCACATTGCGGGCTGATGTGACCCAACTCTCCACAATTATAACATGTGGGCGTCTGCCTCCAAAACCTACTATTACTTTGTCCAACACCATTCCTAGGTCCTTTCTTCACCTCCTGGCTGATTTGCAAACCGCCCTCGACCTCGATTATTTCCCACTTGACCTAGCATGTTTAGGCTGAGATTCTTCATCAAATCAACCACTTGCCTCATGTCTTGCCTTAGGCCATCATCTTGCACTGCTGTAGTGACCACTGCTGGCATAACCTGAGTAGTAACAGGAACCACTGGTTCATGATGAACCCCTGACATGCGCCCTTGTAAAGACTCTATAGGCTGAAATTCAGACCTCATTGGCAAAGACTCCACCCCTAACTGGCTCATTTTCCTCAGCTTCCACTCTTTGTTCCTTGCTACCTCTAGTGCATCTTCATATGTCCTAGGCTTCTTTAGCTCTACTCTCCAACGTATATTCTCCCAAAGACCAGCCAAGAACCTGTCCTTCTTCATCATGTCAGGCGGGGGTACCTGTGGTGCTAAAGCCTTGCACATTCGCTCCCATGCCAATGAAAACTTACGTATGTACGCATCTACTGGCTCACCTTCCTTTTGCACCAAAGCCTGTACTTCTTGCCACACTTTGTCAGGATCTTCTATCTTCACAAACTCCACTTCCAATCCATGCCTTAGATTGTCCCAACTCAATCTTATAGGTGGATCAGCCATACGCAACTCCTCTTCAAATGCTTTGGACCAAGCTCGTGCATCACTCTTCAAACAAATTTGGAGAAGGCGTAACATTTGCGTAGGGTCATGAATCTGGTTGCTAATGCAGGCAACCTCCATCTTTTCCAAAAATTCTTCCACATCTTCATCACTTCTTCCATGAAACTCGGGATAAGAGAAAGCCATGGCTACCCAAATTATGATGCTTTGAGAACCCCTTCGAACACACGTGCAAGAACCCAAAACTTTTCACTTCCCAATCCCCAGAAACTTCAATGGAGCTCAACTTTAGATAAGGACAAACACATGCACATCAAATGAGTTTTCATAGTTGATCATCGGAATGACAACAGGCAAAGGACATTCCATGATCTCTCTCAATCTTCTTGGCCCAAACATAAAGACTATGCGCTGCTGGAAAAAGATCTTCCTGGACACATGAACATTAATCTGAATTCTTTGAGTTAAATGAAAAGGAGTGAACTGAGGGCCATTTTGATCATCCATTAAAGCCAACCATGAAGCTCCCAAGAAGGCACACCTGACTCAACCTCTGATTTTGCCAAAATTTCAGCAGCATAACAGCATAAATGGCTCAAAATACCAAAAAACCAGCCATCATAACTTGGAAAAATTTCGACAGAGTTTCCCCAGAAGTAGAGCAGTAGGAACCCAAAATATAGACTGTCTATGTATGCATAAACTGTCAACAATAGAACCCGAGCATCAAGTAGGACTCACTAGTACATAGCCTATGGCGAGGTCACGAAAAGGGTGCTCCAGCTACCTGTATCACCGAAAGGATCTCCACATTTGAGAATCCCCCAGCTCAATAAAAACCTCACGCTATCGACCCTCACACGAAAGCTAATGCAAATCGCGTATAGTCAAGTCTCAGAAATGACTATCTTCCAGACCAAGTCTCAGAAATGGCTGGGACTGCCAAATAAAACCATAGTGGCTCCACAAATGCGTACAATGGCAGTTTCCACAAGTAACGTACAATCCAACAGACAATGCGCTCAAATAGGCGCCAAGTGATGACATCACAACAACTGCAAGTGACATCACTGTACTCCAGCTACCTGTACCTGTGTGAATCACCTGTACCTGTCCCTGTCCCTGTTCCTGTAACCTGTAACCTGTAACCTGTAATCTGCAACCTGCAACCTGTAATCCCAAAGCTCGAAGCTCGAAGCTCGAAGCAGAAGGTACTCGAAGAAGATCCTCCGTGGGGGCGCCAAAAGAATGTGAGCGGGATGAAAACACACACAGCGCCTCTATAACGACCCGACACACACTCTTGGGAAGATACACACACACACTATGGGGCACCACTCGGCTTAGACAACACACCTGGCCGAGACAGGGAACACACCTCTGGAGTGAGAGGAGAGAGACTATCCACTTGCCCACTCCACACAGACACACACACACACACACACACACACACACACACACAAAAACTCAGCTCAAAAGAGGAGAACTTCTAATGTTTAGATACAAATGAGCTTGGGCCAACACCAATGGGGCAAACAGCTCACACAATATGGGTAAAATAAGCCAGATACATTCACAAACTGGAGCAGAAACTTCGCTCATAGGAGAAACTTACACAGAAAAACAGCAGGAAAAGAGTGAGGAATTTGGCAAAATGGACAGCGCCATCGCGTCCGGAACGGCCCAAAACCCCAGTCTACAATGTCAAAGTGCTCAAATCCGACCTCGGATGAGCAGTTTAGGGCCAAAAAGGCTCCAAAATGGGCAAAAACACACCTGCGGCTGTTCCTCCTCTCTTCTCCACGTTTTTTCTGGTCTTCTCTCATTTTTTTCAGTTCCCACACTTAGCTTTATTAGTTGGGCACCCTTGGCCTTTTAGATGACCTCAAACGGACCCCGAACAGGCCAAAAACTGACCTCGCAGTGCATAGTTGTCACCTTTTTGCATCATTCGCACACCTGGCACTCAGCTTTTTTCCAATAATGCATCTCGCCACCACGTGAAGTGGCCCCAAAAAATGGTCCTCATGATGACCTTTCTGCATAATTCTCACAAGCAAACACCCACGTTGTGTCTGTCCTCATCTGCGTGCAAATATTGACCTCGTTCGCCCTCCTGACGCCACTAGATGCCATCTGACGCACCTGCTGACCTCACGTCGTCGGCCCGCGGATAGCTTCCTCGAGAAGTTTTATGCGCTACCAACTCCTCCTTATTGTAGAAAAACACAATGGTACTAGTAATAGTGAAAATCGATGCACTATGTACACCCTGTCCTACCTGTACACATGTGGGCCCCACGTAACCACCTGGCTCTGGAAAATGGGCAATTCTTTATTTGATGCACCATGCATTTGTATGTACATATGCGCAATCCCTTGCTCCAAAAAACTCCTGACAACGTCAAAGCTTGATTTTCGATGGAGGAGATTTTGGCTTTGAACAGATTTCTGGGCTCACTCGGGTAATATCCTTTAGCTTTAGAGAGGATGGGACTATAATAAATTATGTTCTCTAAAATGAACCATCCTTTTTTATTTGTCTCTAGATGCACTTCTATGAGTTGGTATGTGGGTTGTTCAAACACTGTTTGATCCTTTTTGTACAGTTGCCCTTTTTGGTCTACATAGTGTGCATATGAATTATGTGTGTCATACAAAGCTAACATCATTCGCTTTGATGTGTCGCTTAGACTCGTAAATGATTGCACACTTGTGGCAATGGATGGGGAATCATTTGCAAACCTAACAGTCTTTTCAATATTCGGTGATATCTGGACACCTTGACCAAATTCATGTAAGAATTTGTTGTTCAAAGAATCAATTTTAAGCTTTGTAGGTGCCTGTGCATCTTTATACTGATCTTGAACTTGCAGTGCTTTTACTGGTGCTTCTAATGGTAATGCAAATTCATCTGATTGAATTAAAAGTGACGCGTTAAGTGCACTTACATCGGTCTACCTTTTCATCCATAATCTAAGCAATACGCCATGACTGGTGGTATTTCATTTGGTTCTGTCATGTCAAGCTCTTGCTGAGAAGTTTTTGCTTCTATGTTGGCTAAGTTATCGGCATCTGCTTTTAGAACACTAAGCATCAAGTTGTAGAATGCTCCATCTTGACCTTTGTACCGTCTTTGTCTTGGTTGTTCAATTAGATTGGCTTCTATTGGTTGATATGTTGGATCTTCCATTTTTGGTTCTCGACTATAGATCTGACCACTATAATCCATGTACAATGACCCTGATTGCATATGCACCGACTCTATGTTTTGCTGGCTTGTGTAGATTTTTGGATAGCCACTTGGGTTGACTTTCTGAACTTCTATCTGCACTTCATCTTCGAGCTTGCAATAGCTGGCTCCACTGAAGTCTCTGAACATTTGAGAGTTCTCTAAATCTGGCTTTACTCTGATCAATAGGATTTTGGCTCCTATGTTGCTTTTGTTTCTCATAAGGTATCTATGGCCTTTTGAATCTGCATATCAGACTTTATCTCCATTATAGCCATATAGTTGTAAAATTTGGTATGTTGCACTTGTACCTATGTTGCCACTGCTACTAGCTTGTCCTGTTGTACTTGAACTCTCAGCTCGATTTGAACCCATGTTGGCTCAATCTACAAAAATTGTCTCCTAGCAGATTCTAGTATTGATTAGCAAAATTTATCCTGCTGGATTTTTATTAAACTACTTTAGCCAAAGCACTGTTGTAGTAGACTACTCTTAGAAACACAAAGCACTGTTGTAATAGACTACTCTTAGAAACACAAAAGTTGATTAACTCTAGCTCGACAATGTTATAATTGATATGGGCCTTGAATAGCATAATCTGCAATCCAATGCATTAGGAGAAATATGGACTTTGCATGGGCCTTATAAGGAATCCTAATTTTTAGGGATTAAAGCTAATGTTGTGTAGGGTTAAGGGGACAAGGGCATTCAAGAAGCTAGTTTTGAGTAGACTTTTCTAGCCTTTTTTTTAGACACATGTAAGATGTGGACCTAAGAGGTCACTTTCTCTCTCTAGCTTTTGGAAAGTGAAGGGAGTAAAGGGGTGTGGTCACATGAGCAAAAACGTGGGTCACTAAGAGCCAAAATTTGACTTTTTTTCAAAAAAGTTTTTTTTACTTAGTTTTTACTTAAAACTCCCTCCCAACATATATACACATCAAAAATCATTTTTTGACATTTTTTAAAACCTACAAACACTAAAAGTCCACTTTTTCAAAAAAAAAATCCCCCCCAAAAAAAAAACCTTTGTTCTCTCCTCCTCCTTCCTCCTCTCCTCCTCTCTCTCCCTCCCTACCCCCTTCTCTCCTCCTCTCCCCTCTCTCTCCTCTCCCCCCTCTGCCCCCTTCTCTCCTCCCATGTTCCTCTCCTCTCCCTCCCTACCCCCTTCTCTCCTCCTCCTCCCCTCTCTCTCCCTCTTGCCCTCTGCCCCCTTCTCTCCTCCCATGTTCCTCCGTCTCCCTCCACCTTCTTTCTTTTCATTCTTTGCTTCCTCACGCAACAATTGCCATGGTGCTCACGGACTTCACAAATCGTATGCCTCCACCACCATGTACTCCGCACAACAAAAGTGTATATATTGCTTGTCCGCAGTGTTTGCACCGAAGGCCGCACGTGAGGGTGAGCAGAGGTCATCCCAAGATCGTCATACAGTCGGTGAGACGAATGTGTATGGTTCTTCAATATCTTGGGAGGGGAGAAGTAGGCTTGTTAGGCTATTGCAATTGGTTGTGTATGGGTGCGGGTGCTTCTTTGCATTCGTGGATGCACGAATGTCAAGCTCTTCAGCTCAAAACAGTGGCATTACAAGAAACAGTGGGTGCGAGGTCAAGTGTCACCACTTTTCCTCTAAAACAGCATTCTTTGTTACATCTTGCAGGTAGGTGCTTCAAATCCATCCTTATTAGAGGTGGGTAATCTCATCCTAATGCAAGAATGGCTCAAGGAACTAGCATAACATGAAGCTTTTACGGTGGCACAAAGCTCTCCTCAAGCAATGTGGCTCCCACTACACCAAAAATCACTATGCTAACATGGAGAGATCCCTAGTAGGACAATACGACAACTTTTCATCAGCAGCACACCCTTTCCTAACATGAGGGCACCCCCACCAGAGATATTTTTATATGATAGGTCACCCCATGAGCATACCATGTCATGGAATGGATGTAAGAACTATGACTGCACTACCCCTTGGAAGTTGTTCACGAATGTATGTTTATCAAAGTTAATGAGAAGAAGTTTGGACTTTTTTGTTTGTTGATGTGTAAGAGCACTCTTGGTCTACCATATTTTAGATTATTTGATAAGTTAAATAAGATTTGTAGTCATTTAAAGTGTCATTTTTTTTTGGTAAGATTGTACATGAGAAGACATGATAAAGTACAAGAGATCTTGACGGAATAAACCTCGATGAGATTCCCACCATGCACTTGTGACACCATACCTCTCCTTGAACCCTTTGATTTCTATCGTTGTGGGGAGTCCAATGGGGGGCTATTTTCAAATTTTTAGCATAACTTTTTTTTGAAGGAAATTTTGGTTATTCTAAAGTTTATACATAGTCTAGGAGTTCATTCTGATTGTTTTTCTTTAGTTTCAAATTTTGACCGAGTACACTCCTTGGAAACCACTTTTGAAGGTGTTAGGGCGAGATTTTGGGAAAGTTTTGTATGTAGGAAATACAGTCCTTAACACAATAAAAAACAATGGTTCTTTGAGTATTTTCAGATTCCATGGTTTTAATGCTCGTTGGAGCCCATAGATTAAGAAAAAAGTAAAAAATGTATGTTTTACATAATTTTTAAATAAATTGTCAACTTGCACGTTGATTTTTGGAGAATGCGAGCAAGATATGATGTTTTCTCATCACATGATGGTCGAAGAACACGATGAGATGAACAAATTCATGTGAGACAAGCCCAGACAGATTCGGAGCCGATTGAAATCTAGAAGCTATTGAAAACAACCGAAAAGTTCAACACTTTTTTTTAAAAAAAAAAAAAACTTAACACTTGAATCATGGCCATGCATCAAAAATATGCTCACACGATGAAGGAGGTGCTTCAAAGCTATGGAAATCAGTATAAAATGCAAGCAATAGCGTTGGAGGCTATTCAAGAAGTTGTAGAGGCTCACATCATTTCAGATGACTTTGCAATGACAAAATGATTAAGAGTTGTGTCTACTGTCTCCATAGTGATTTGGCTTTTCGGTTTATCCATGTGTTTTAAGTTAAGTGGTTTTGGCCATAAAGAGTTAACTTTAAATCAAATATTAACATTTTTGCCATCCTAAGGGGCAAACAAAGCTAGAAAATACAAAAAAAAGGGTGGCCACAAGGGCGCGCAGATGGCCCATCCAGCAATTTTGGATGGCTCATCTGCGCGCCCTTGTGGCCACCCTTTTTTTTTGCATTTTCTAGCTTTGTTTGCCCCTTAGGATAGCAAAAATGTTAATAGTTGATGAAACCAGATGTTATGTAGCAGGAGACTAGATTTTTATATATTGTCCAATGTGATTTGGCCTTTTGGTGCAGGGAACTAGTAAGTTGAGTTGAAAGAAGGCATAATGTGCTTGAAAAGTTAAATTTTACATTCATCTTACCTTTTCCAAGGTCCTGGAGTGCAACAATAGCCTAATTATGCAAAAAAAAGGATGGCCACAAGGGCGCGCAGATGGCCCATCCAACAGTTTTGGATGGCTCACCTACGCGCCCTTGTGGCCACCCTTTTTTATGCATTATATGGCCTTGTCTGCCCCTTATAATAGCAAGAATGTTAATATTTGATGAAACCAGATGTTTATGCAGCATGAGACTAGATTTTTATACTGTCCAATGTGATTTGCCATTTTGGTATAAGGAACTAGTAAGTTGAGTTGAAGGAAGGCATAATGTGCTTGAAAAGTTCAATTTTAGGTTCATCTCATCTTTTCCAGGGTTTTGGAGTACACCAATAGCCTAATTATGCAAAAAAAGGGTAGCCACAAGGGCCCACATATGGCCCATCCAGCAGTTTTGGATGTCTCACTACACGCCCTTGTGGCCACCCCTTTTTTTGCATTATATGGCCTTGTCTGCACCCCAGGATACCAATTTTTTTTAGATTAAGTGAAAGCAAATCTTTATGCAACATGACATTACAAATTCCACTTCTTTTCACTCAGATGTAATTAGAGCTCCCCCCCCCCCCCCCCCTTTCTTTGTGTTCAAAGGTCCGGAGCATTCACTATGTAAAATTTTCTTATATCACGTGCGTTCACTAGAATGGATTAAAAGTACCCCTTATAGGCCTTATCTACACATGTTTCTGCAACTTTACAAGAATATAAAATCCCTTCTGTTGAACACATGTGCTATGTTACATATACTTTAGTGAACTCCCCATGTCAACGGCCTCACAAATCCTCTGCACTAAACATTAAACACTAGAAATCGACCAAACAAGGAGCCAATTTTTACTTCCTTGTGTCCACAGAGTGTTCTTGTGAAACATTGCTAATGATATATATTCAACATCCCCAAATGAGGACATCTTGACAAAGTTTATGATCCACTTTAATAAGAATAACCATTAATGATTAAACTGAAATCAAAATATTGCTTGAATTTCTTCAAGGTGGAGTGATTAAGACTTGCGACTTGAATCATCGTACAGGCAAATCAAAATATCCATAAAAGTAAACAATATTTCTTAGATCTGTATGAAACTTCAGTAATCTAAATTAAATACTCTCACTCAATGCAACACCATTTAACAAAAAAACATATTTATATTGCATTTATAGAGGAATCCAGCCTCATAAAAAATAATTACAAATGGAGACAATGTTGTTGCTGTTAGGCTTATCTTACAAGTATTTGTCTTCCTCATCTAGAGATTCATATACACTTGAGTATTTGTGTGTCTATGACACTAGGGAAGATAGTAGTACTATATGGATGGCTTCTATGAGAGCTCCTAGAGAGTCCCTATTGGTTCAAGATTCTAAAAAACACCTACTATTCTTATCAAAATCTTTTAACATGGTAGTGAAAGGTTCCTCAAGGAACAAAAATAGAGTGATTTTCATCTCTGCACATGGTTGCTTGCTCATGTCCTCTTAAAACAAGTTGAATCTGTAAGTAAACAAAAGATTATGTGAGCACAAAGTTATAAAGTACAAAATGATATCATTCCAATTATCTAATGACAATTATACGAAGAATAAATTACAAGAAAAATCTTTGAGGACTCTCCATAGATAACACAACTTACTTACATTGTGAGACTCAAATCACATGCTACACAACTATAGATGGCGCACCAAAGTCATCAACAAAATAGCACCACCCAGTGTTATGAGGTGTGAAGCCTAAACACTGAAATCCATAAAGAGGTTAATTCTCTCCAGCATGATAAACTTAAAGATGGAGATGATGTTAAGCTCTGAATGTAAGCTACAAGGGTAGTTTTCTTACCATTCTATCTTTATGTTGGAGATGAACTCTTGGAGTGCCCACACGATGATCACACCTCCTATTGCTGTGGTATGCAACTCATGTGAGCTCATACTTTTGCCACCTTCGGGAGTAGAGGTTTCCATGTAGTGTGAGTAAATGAAAGTAGAAGGAGTAGAAGCTTGTTTCATGTTGTAATGGAGATGAGAGAAGGGAGAGGAGCTAGCTTGGTGTGAAACTATGTTGTGGGCAAGGGGAAGAGATGGAGGAGGAGCTTGCTTGGTGCTACAATGGAGGTGGGAGAAAGCTAGCAGAGAGATAATGATGGACTATAGGGGGTGCATGTGGCTGTTGCAGCAATGGAGAGCTTGGAAAAGGGTTTGTAGAGAGAGAAAAACACTTTTTAGCTATAGAATAGGTTTGGAAAGACTTTGGAGGGTGAAAATGATGTTTTGATTTGTTTTTTTAAAAAATTAATTTTTTGGATTTTTTAGTGCACGTTTTTAACTTTTGAAGGTCAAAAATACTTTTTTTGACCATGAAATAGGTTTGGGGACCTTTTAAGGAGAGAAAACTTGAAATTTGAAATTTTTTGAAAATTTGAAATTTTTTGTGTATTTTTAAATCCGGACCAAAAAGTGGGGGAAGAGAGGTCAAAGTGGTCCCCCCCCCCCCCGCCCCCCCCTCTTTCCCCTAGCCACCTCCCTTACCTTCTCACTAGGTAAGAGACAATTAAGAGGTGTAAAGCTACCTTGTCCCCCTACTTTTTTGAGGGTATAGAGTGTGTCCACCACCCTCTTCCTATTGGCTGACCTCTAATTAACCTTAATCCCAAAGGGCCCCTAGAGGGTTCATATTTTTCCTAATGGTGACTTGTGCCCCCGTTCGTCCAACTGGAAGCTAATTTGCAATGCAATTACTTGCATTAGCCAATTTCTAGCATGCATGTTCACTTCTAGCTTCTTGACTGAATTGTGGCTACGCCTTCCAGAATTGGGGACAAAATCTTTTCTACTGCTGACAGCCTTGAGTGGGTCTTTTGCTCGTTTTTTTTAGCCGATCTGTTTTGTTTCTTCTCAATTTGTTCTCTTTGCGGTGTGTCACTCTCCTGACGGCATGTTTTTATGCTTTTTTGCCTCTTTCAATGACTCTCTTTTTATTTTTATTGTTTCTTTTGTAAAATTTTAATTTTCTAAACTTTTGATATTTTTGTGATTTTATGAGAAAGTTTTGATTTTAAAGAATTTTTTTGGTAATTTTTGTAGAATTTTTAAAGGTTTTATAATTTTTTGATTTATTGTGATTTTTTAATCAATTTATGATTTTTTATGAATTGTTTTGAGCTTTGATGAATTTTCTACAATTTTTATGATTTATCTGTGTGATTTTTGTTTTTTGTTTTTTTAAATACTTTTTTGTAAGGTTTTTGTTTTTAATTAAATTTTTATGAGTTTTCTAATTTTTTAAAATAATTTTCTAAACCTTTATTGGAATTTTTAATGGTTTTTTTATCGTTTTTAAAGGTTTTTGTAATTTTTTTTATTTTTGATTTTTTTGTGAATTTTTATTTTTTTAAAATCTTTTGTGAGTTTAATAATAATATATTTAAACTGATTAAAATAAAAAATAAATTAATTTTTTTAACCTAACTTACCTGCTTATCATGGTGACGGGATGGGGGGACGTTGATCGTTGGTGACAACGTGAGCGAAGGCGGAGCTGCAAGGCGATGACCTACATGGTGATGGCACGTGACACGGAAAGAGAGAGAGAGAGAGAGAGAGAGAGAGAGAGAACTTGATGGCACACAATACGAAGTAGTCAACATGATCATAGGGAGAGAAAAGACAAGCCGGCCTGCGTGCTTTGTCAACACCATCAGTGACAGGCGCACAGAGGCGAGAGTGTGTGTGAGTGTGTGTGTAGCAGCCATTGGCCAGCAGGGAGAGAGAGTACGCGACAGAGAGAGTGAGAGAGTGTAAATTAGAGAGAGAGGGTTAATAATCGCTTATTTGAAGGAGAGAGAAAGAGAGAGTTAGAGAAGAGAGAGAGGGGGAGGGTGTGTGTGTGGGTTGTGTTCACGTGGAGCGAGACAAAGAGAGAGAGAATTGTCGGCCAGTGGGAGAGAGAAGAAGAAGAAGAGTATTTTAATGTCGTAGGAAACTATCCCAAGAGACCGTAAATATTTATCCGACGAGGAAAATACAACAAAGCTCATGCGCACGGTTGGGAAAAGACAGGTGCCAAAGCTTGAGATCAACCGCCAGCACTCGCGTCGAAGCAAATTTCTAAATGTTAAATTTTTCAAATGCTCGAAAATGCCAATTTTAGTCTGAAAATTAGCCAAAAATGTTAAAATTTACCCGAAAATCCAAAAAATTCATGAAAAACTCTAGAAATCTTAGAAAAGCATTGACAATCAAAATCTAACATTTTCAACATGCATAAGCATGCCAAAAGTAGTAGTTTTTATCAAAAATACAATTTATGACAAAATTAACAACCCGACCCCCAAAAGAAGTGAAACACTCAAAACTCGACCAAGGAGGGCACAAAGGCGCTCAAAATGATGTCATAAATACGCACACAAAATAACTCGTTAAGATCATAAGATATCAATTTTTTAACAAAATTAAGCAAAAACTAATGCAAAAATTACCAAAATATTACAAAAATTATCCAAAAAATACCCTTAAAAAAGAAAAATCTCCACACATAGGGGATTAGTGCAAAAAAACAAAATCACAAAAATCATATCAATTCAATTGAGAAATGATTTTGTCAATAAAATCCAAAAACTAGGCAAAAAAAAAACGTGCTCTTCTTCTCTCTCTCATGACAAGAAGCATTCCATATGGTCCATTGCATAGTGTGCTACCTACTCACTCTTTTGCGTCCTAGCCGCACACAAGCTAGGTGGTGCCCCTATCGTTTTGGCGAATTTGTCTGCTCCATTGCCATTGAGGAGGATCAACAAGGAGGTGTAGAGGCCACCCCCTGATGGCTCCGCATTCCGGCCCTCATCTTATAACCAGAGACATTTAAATTATTGCTATACATTTGGTCGTGCTCCTGCCAAGGTTTGAAAGAGTTCCATCTTGGTGAAGGGTTCTTGGAGCATGTCCTCATGGTCTTGAGAGTTCAAAACTAAAATTTGGCAAAACGCATAGTAGCTATGCTTGCATGGCACTTAAGGCAACCTCTTGGAATCTCTCTTTTGAAAGTCTTTGCAGGTACATCATGGAAAAATAGACAGCTTCATAGAGTATGTAACTCCCTTTTCCCTTGATCCCTCTATGCCAAACTGTAAAACATGTGTCTCATTGCACACAATAATAACCTATTTAATTAACTCAATTGTAATGTAGTTACCCAAATCAACTCTAATCTTGAATTTTTTGTTAGCTTTGATCTTGCTCTATAACAATTGGATCGAGGTGTCAATGTTGCTTATATTGCAAAACCAAACATAACCCTTCATGACCCCCCAGAGTTTGACCTAGATGCTATGTATTTGTTGTGATCCCAAAAACATGGTGCTAGAACCCCATGCTTAATATCATGTGAGCCAACATAGATGAATCATCCACATCTATCTGTTCAATTTTGTACAGTCCAAGAACATGTCATCTTATTTCCTCCTTCAATTCTTCTAATCGTCCATACCATCTTTTCAACCTTTACCTTCGACCAATATCTATAAATCCTATGTGAAAATGCATACCCTCTCCCAGTAATGAGTTCAATGATCGTAACAAACTCACGCCTATGGCTATCCTCCTCCAGTACCACACTTGCATCCACATATATTAGCCTCTTTTTCTTCACATTTTTCTCCCCTATATTTGACCTCTTCATCTCTCGACTTTTCAAATCCATTTATACCATCAACGAATGAGTGAGATCAGTCAAATTTCTAATAGTGGAGATAGAAGATAATTGATTTAATAATCTTTGTGCAAGGTCTTGCATACTGGGTCCATTGCTTCATTCACACACTTTAGTGCTAAAAAAAACCCTAGGTTTAGTGAAATACCTCTTATAGATTTTGAGATTTACCTCTAAATTTTAAATTTGAGGGTTAGAAAACCCATAAATTATGAAGAAATGTAGTGTATAATAACATTGTATTCTTATAATTTTGGTATAAATAAGCTTTAATTAGGCTGTCTAGAGGCCTGCCGCAGAGGCGCGCGAGAAGTCAGAAGTAACATTTACTTCTGACTTCTCGCGCGCCTCTTCGGCAGGCCTCTAGACAGCCTAATTAAAGCTTATTTATACCAAAATTATAAGAATACAATGTTATTTTGGTTATTCAATCAACCAAACTTGGTTGGCAGTTCTTTTATCCACATCTCTCTCTCTCTGTCTCTTTTCCTCTCTCTACTTAGCTTTACTTATCACTTAAAACAAATGTACACGACTCGTTATATTTGAAAAAGCCACTACTCGTTATATTTCAAAAATATATCTTTACATTGGCAAAATTTCCTAAAAGTCAAATTCAATCTCTTTGTCCTCTGATTCGACGCGCAAGAGCTAAATCTTTGGGCATTATTGTCACCCGTTTTGCATGAATAGCACACAAGTTGGTGTCTTCAAAAATAGAAATTAGATGATATTCTGCCGCTTCTTGCAGAGCTTCTACGGCGATACCTTGAACTCGAAACGCCATTCGATAACTTTGCATGATCTCTTTTACCAAACGTGCGAATGGTGCCTTGCGTATGAGAAGGTCTGAAGTGTTTTGATAGTGACGAATCTCTTGCAACGCCTTTCAAATGTATCGCTTCAGAGCAGGAGCCTGTTGTTGAGGGATGGTAGGATCTGGGACATGGGCCTTGCAAGGGCGAACCTTGAAAAACTTTTTCTTTTTATGAGAGGGCTTCCGAGGGGGAGCTTGCGCATCTTCAAGGCCACCATGTGCTCCGACTGGCTCTTCAACTCCACCCTGCGCTCCAACTGGCTCGTCTGCTACATCCTCAAAATCCTCTTCATTTAGTAACCCATGATCACCTCTAGGCTAATCTGACGACAAAGCGCCGAAGCCACGTGGCAATGTCTTCCCGACCGGAACTCAATGATTGCTTGGGATCTCCTGTCCGCTCCATGGTGGGCTTTGTGCTTCGTTGTCTGTTTCGGTTTCTGTGTCTGATGTCACTACCCGTTTCTTCTTGCGTGAAGGTTGTCCATCTTGTTGCTCTTCACCTGACCATTCTCTCTCCATCTCTTCTATGAGCTCTTGTTCGTGTATCCAAGGTGGTTTTTGAGCACCTTGGACGGTTGAGTGAGGGTGAGCAAAAAAAGGTTGATCTTTTCTTGTTGTTTGCTTTGTGCGTGCCATGGTGTAAGAAGGGGCAAGATTGAAAATGAGACTCCTTCTTCTCTAAAAGCCCTCTATTTTTTTTTTTTAAGGTCTCTTCACACTTGACCACGCCACTTAAAAAAACTCTTAATATCATCAAAATATAAAAAACAAAAAATAGATAAATAGAGAAGTATTATATGCAACTCAACAAAGACATCTACAAACATAAACATTACATTGCATAGCATCATTTGTTTTACATGTTAGGTAACCAATGTTTGCCCACTCTATGGAGATTTTCACGCCACCTAGCATGATTAAGGGGTCCGGTGGAGTTTCTCCATTTCTCTTTAGCAGTAAGTCGAGATTGTCTCCTAACCTCCTTGGCCAGACTTGACTTTCGCGCTCGCTCTTTGGCATGACATCTCCCCAAAGAACAACGAAAGAACCAATCAAACATCTCCTTCATGTAGTTGGATCTCGTAGTTCCACCACCGTGATGTGTATTTTTAAAGTAAACACCTTTGGCTCGATAATGTGATTTTTCCATTCCTTGAGTGCTCCACATGTCTAATGAACCATATTTTGACATAAAGAATGCTCCATGCGCGTACAAAATATGTTGCATCAAGAAAAAATGCTTAGATCAAATAAATATTTATGTATAGCATCAAAATTTGAACTGAACAAAGTAACTTACCATGTAGTGTGTGATATTGCTCTTTCCCCAAGCTTGCACAAATTCTTTAGTGAAATTCGAAATGTGATCTTTGAACAAATTTTGTTGCTTGCTCGTGGTTTGGGGTTTCCACATGATTTGAAGCACTAACTCCAAGTGGTGCCACACTTGCCTACGCACATTTACAAGCGTGGGATTTGAATCTTAATCGGTCGTACACTTGCAAAGCGCTTTCCATAGCTCCCATGGAGCATCCTCTTCACCCCTCTCCTTTTGCATCTCTGGTTTCTTGAAAAACTACGTTCTTTCACACCATTCATAGATACTTTTTGTGGCACTTCATGCATATTATCCACCTCACTGATGATAAAAACATTGCCACCATGACATACAATCGAATTTAGAATTGTTTCAACTACTCCAATGGCTTCCACGGATCTGGAAAGTGGTTTCATTGTGAAAGCGTACTCTATGTGAAGCTTTAACAAGAGATCAAATATACGCATAAAGGCATGCAAAGTGCAAAAGTGTACATTTGTAAGTGGAAAATTGATAATGGGATGCCATGTTTTATCTTTTGTTGACCGATTGGGGACCTCCATGATAGGACACATCAACACCGAGCACACCCAATCCCTTGCATCATCATCCATTGACCCTGTTGCCTGACTTCCCTTGACATTTTTCTTTGAAGACGTGGAGCCACGATTACTCTCCTTGTATCCTCGTACACAATATGGACAAGGAAGAAGTGATGAAGCACCTTGTTTACACCCAAGTATACATTTGATTGTTTTTAGATCACCTCCTAAGTGCCACTCAACATCAAATGTACCTACTCCATCTACTTCTAGCTTTTCTCCCTCTAGTTGTGCCTTAGTAACCTCTGTGATCCACGGGATCACAGAGAAGACCCATGCCAACACCTCATGAGTCTTCTTCGGAACTTCAAAAGCTCCTAACCACCATATTTCTTTTTCCGATTGTACACTAAATGATGGTTTCTGAGAATGATCACCGATAGCATCGACTTTTGCAAAAAACATTGCCTCATTCATGAATGTCACACTCATACGTTCCAATCTCCGTCCTTTGACAATTTGACATTTATCTAGCTTAAGAATAAATATGAGCTTCTCTATAAGTTCTGAAACAACACAAGAATTGAATTGTTATACTAAATGATATTCAATACAAATAAAAAACGACATTACAATTTGTATTACCTTGTGGAGACAAAGCATAAAATTTAACCATAGCTCGTTGTAGTCGTTTCAAGTCAACAAAAATATTGTTGAATTGATGATAACTAAAAGACTTTGTCCCATTAGGAATAGTATTGCCTCTCTTTATATTACCACGTGACTTGGCACTCATGGAAGAGTACACCATGGATCCTTCAATGTGTTCGTATTTGCCAAGGGATTCCCGAACGAGATCATTGTTTGCTTTTTTTGCAAGTCGGACCCTATGTGGAATAGGAAATAAATTATCGGTGATGCCTTGCTCTCATAATGCATCTTTCATCAATCCATGAAGTGCATGGTATGCATTTGTGCTGATCCCAACCTCATCACAAGCTCTCTGGACATCATCCTCAGACACAAGGTTAGAGATCTTTTTTAGGATCTCCTTTGTGATAGCATCTTTCATGTGTTTGGCCTTTTCACAACCTATGATGTAAAGTATATCTTCCTTTGAGATGCATCCTAGGAGAAGGTAGCAACGGTCCTCTTGTCTAAAACTTCCACACACATCTTGTATATATGTCCTATTTCAAAAGGTGAACTGAGTTACAAATTGATGAAAATTATTTGAGAGTTATAAACACTGTGAATTTAAAAAAATACCTGGTTGCCGTGATCCGCTTCTTACGTGCCCCTCCATTAGATGTTAAGTTTTCAATGGAAGAGAACTCCCTCTTACACGCACGCATGCCAAATGGAGTGGCTTTTAGGTGCATCATTGCAATCTGTAGCTTAGTTACCTCTGTTTCTGTAGCTTTCATCTCCTCTTTAAGATCTTTGAGTTGTTTCTCTGTGGAAAGTAGTTGTTGTTGGAGATTTGTGGAATGATTGTGTAACACTTGACATTATTGTCGGAAATATGCCGACACACCTGCGTGATTGGAGTCCAATCTCTTACAATACCCAAGAAGACCACGTTCTCCTTCTCCACATATTTGATTAAGCTTGGGAGTGTACGGAATGTCGGATGATAGCCCACGAGCGGATCTTTTGGATACAACCCTCCATCAAGACACAAGTCAACATTGGTTTCTCCTCGAAACTGTCGTACGGATGCCGGTTGAGATGCTTTCTCGTCATTTTTTTTTGTGGGAGCAAATTCGATCGGTAGACGCAGAATGACATTAGTTGACCTAGTAGATGATGGCGCAAGTGATTCATTGGTTATGTCGCGAAGAGACATGGTGAAAAGTTATGATGGGAAAAAAATTTGTTAAGATATACTTTTTGGGATAAACAGACAATTTTCGGGATAAAAAGACTTAAAAATATATTTTTTCATATATAGGTTCAATTTTTGAGCTCAAAGGAGGGAAATTTTTAAATTTTAAAATTTTCAATTTTTAGGCTTTATTAGATGGACGTTTTGATGATGTGGCATTGTCTATTTATTCTTGCAGTTAATGTAGAGAGGGACCCAAGGAATTTTAGATTTGGAGCTTATAGAAGCTAGATTCTTCTGAAAAAATATTGTTTTATATATATATATATATATATATAGGGACCTTTTGAAAGCTTAAAAGATCCATTTTGAAGATTTTATAAAAAATTCATTTTTTGGGGGTAAATTGATGCACGAACTGAAAAGTGGCTTTTGTCATAACTACTTACTCTCTTTGTTTGGTGATAGGTAGAGAGACAATGGTTCTTCTCTCTACCTTTACTCCTCTCTCTCTTTTTACTCCCCTCTCTCTCCTACTTTATCCCCCCTATTCCTCCTAATTTACCACCCTCATTCCCTACTTTCCCCCCCTCCCCTATCTAGAGAGAAGTTAGAGAGAGAGATACAAAAGTAGCCCTATTTATTGTCTTTTTTTCCTCCATCCCCTACAAAACTAGCTTTAATCCCTTAAAATTAGGGATCCTTACATGGCCCCAAGGGGGTCCAATTTTTTTCCTAATGAGAGAGTGTATTTCTTAGTGTGCAATGGAAAGATAGGTAGCCCTAGAGTGATGGGCGTAAATACAATGCACAGAGGAAAAAACCTCCTAAAGAGGGAAAAAATGCCCCGGAGGTCCTAGTGTGTTCACACACATCACTACCACATGTATATGGTAACAAATCCCCCCCTGGAGTGATGCGGTGAACGAGAGCTGGCACATGAGTAGAGGGAAGTGCCATGCCCTGAGGACAGGATCAGTCCACAAAGGGGAGTAAGCCCAAAGCTTTGCGAAAAGCTTCAAGCTTCTCACAAGGTGAAAAGATCTGCAAGGTTGTCCTATGTTGGCACATAAGCCAAGCTGATCTCTCCTGCTGAGAGCCTCTCCCTGACATAGTGGTAATGCACCTCAATGTGCTTTGTGCGAGCATGAAAAACTGGGTTCCTCGCAACTACCAAGGCACTCTCACTGTCAGTGTAGATAGTGTTGGCAATGTCCTGTCCAACACCCAAATCATCCATAAGGCGTCTGAGCCATACACACTCAACCGTAGCTGTGAAGACTGCCTTGTACTCAACTTCACAACTCGAAGTGGCCACAGTAGGTTGCTTCTTGCTCAACCATAATATACATGAACTGCCAAGCATGAAACAAAAACCACTGTGGACACTCGCGTGTCAAAACAGCCAGCCCAATCGGAGTCCGAAAAAGCATGTAAGTCTGGCGGCAATGATCCCCCCTTGAGATAAAACAAGCCAAGATGTAAAGTGCCACTAAGGTAGCGGAAAATCCTTTTGACAGCCTGCCAATGCTTAGACCCTGGGCTATGCATAAATCTGCTGACCTGTGAGACAGCAAACTGAATATCTGGCCTCGTGTTGCATACATAAATGAGGCAGCCAATAGCAGTTTGGTAAAGAGTGACATCTGCAGGATCTCCAGCATCATGTAGACTCAACTTCAAACCAGTTTCCATGGGAGTGGCAATAGGATTGCAATCCTCGAGTCCAAACTTACATAGCAATGTCTCTATGTAACTTTTCTGACACAAGGCAATACCACCATCACACTGCTTAAACTGTATACCCAAGTAATGATGAAACAGCCCCATTTGGTCCAGTGATCAGCAGATCATCAACATAAAGAACCACAATGAGAAGTACATCACCCTCACACTTTACATACAATGTGCTTTCTGTTGGACTGTTACGAAAGCCTTGTTTGACCAAATAAGTGTCAGCTTTCTCATACCAAGCACGAGGAGATTGCTTCAACCCATACAAAGCCTTGTTACATTTGCACACTTTGTCCTCTTGTCCTTTTATGACAAAACCGCGAGGCTGCGTTACATAAACTTCCTCAAATATGTCACCATTCAAGAAAGCAGTAACAATGTCTAATTGATGTACATCCCAACCAAAATGAGCTGCCAATGCACATAGAAAACGCACAGTAGTCATACGACAAGTGGGAGCAAAAGTCTCTTCATAATCTATGCCTTTTTGTTGTGCATAACCCTTTGCAACAAGTCGAGCCTTATGGCGATCAATCTCACCATCCGGCTTGTGTTTCAACTTGTAAACCCACTTCGTACCAATGGCCTTTTTGCCAGGAGTCAAATCACATAAAGTCCATGTGTCATTTTCTATAAGTGCATCATATTCTGATTGCATGGCAGCCATCCAATTTTTTGAATTATGTGCTTCATCAAAAGACAGAGGCTCCTCAACATCATGTAAGCTAGACACAGCCAAAGCATAACAATCTGATGCATAAGATTCATGGCGAGATCCTGAACGACTACCACTAGTCAAAGGTGCATCCAATTTACTGTCACGCAAAGTGTGCACCATCCATTTTGGCATACCTCTAGCCTGCTCATTTTCAGCCCTTTCCTCATCAAGTACATCATGTACATCTGCATCAGTAATAGGCTGATCTATAACATTTTCAGAAACCCCCATAGGCTGTACATTTGCCTCATTGGAACTTACATTCGTATTTCCACCACTAAAAAGAGGCAACAAAGTGTCATAAATGTCATGTGAGCTTACATTACTGTCTCTAGTACATGACAGCAAGGGCTGAATAGAATCTTCCACAAACACTACATCCCGAGAAACCAGAATGCGTTTTGTTTGCGGATGATACAACCTGTAACCTTTGCTTTCAGCACTATAACCAACAAAAATACATTTGACAGCCTTATCATCCAATTTTCTGCGCTACACTTGTGGCACCAAAGCATATGCCAAACGGCCAAAAACACGCATGTGCTCAATAGAAGGATTTCTATCATGCCATGCTTCATATGGAGTATTAGACTACAAAGCTTTCGTAGGACACCTGTTAAGTACATAAGTGGCACACATGACGGCCTCAAGCCAAAAAGAATGAAGTAACACTTGACTTTTGACCATACATCGTGCCATTTCCGTCAGTGGCCTGTTTTTCTTCTCAGCAACACCATTTTGCTGAGGCGTATAAGGCACTGTACATTGGTGTTTTATCCCACAACTAGCCAGAAATGCATTAAATTCATGAGACATATACTCCCCCCCTCGATCGGAACGGAGGGTGCCCATAGTACATTTCGAGACATTTTCAGCCATAGCCAGAAATTGTTTGAAGCACATAAAAACTTCGGACTTCGCTTTAAGCGGAAATACCCATGCATGCCTGGAGTAATCATCAATGAAAGTCACGAAGTACAGGTAATTGCCCAAGGACGGAGTTTGCATGGCCCACAAACATCACTATGCACAAGCTGCTACCTGCATGTGGCCCAAACTGAACCATCCTTTGGAAATTTATAACGCTGCATCTTACCCAAAATACAGCCTTCACAAACATGTTTGACAGGTGCTTCAAGAGGCGGCAAAGAAGCAACCATATCAGGTTTCTGCAAACGCAGCAAGCTGGCAAAATTCAGATGACCAAAACGTGCATGCCAAAGTTTTGCATCTGAAATAGCCCTTGAATCTGCAATAGCATTTGCAAAATTTTGTCCACACTTGTCATACAAAGTGAGCTTATACAGCCCACGGCACAAAAGGCCAGATGCAACAATTTCATCACCAAAACTAAGATCATGAACTGTACGTCTAGCAAGTGCGGATACAGACAAGAGATTCTTCTTGATCCCAGGTACATAAAGTGCATCAACAAGTGTGAAGGAACTGCCATTAGCAGCAGTGAGCACAATCTTTCCAACTCCCTGAACTGGATAAGAGGCGTTGTTGGCACAAGTGGCTGAATTTCCATGAGGGACAGACTCGAGAGAGGTAAACAATTCACGATGTGAGGTAATGTGCTTTGTAGCACCACTGTCGAAATACCACACATGTGAATCTGCAGCAACTGACAAGCATGCATCATGGACAACAGGATTGTAAGTGCACTCTGCGCTAAAAGCCCATTCTGCATCAACATCAGCAACACATTCTCCTTTCACAGAAGACTCAACAATGGCTGCATTTGTAGTGGAACCAACATTTGCAGTGGAACCACCCTCTTTCTTCTTAGCCTCTTTGGCCTTCAACTTAGGACACGACTTGATCAAGTGATCATTGGCTTTACAATAATGGCAACGCATCTTCTTTTTTCCCTTATCACCAGAATTGCCAGACGAAGTACTGCCAGCATAAGCATTAGGAACAGAATTTTTGCCACTTGCAGCAGAACCATAAGAAGTGGCTGCATTGCTGTTAGCACCCTTTCTTTGAGAAGCAATAAAAGCCTGTTCAACTGCACGCTGTCTAGTCCTGTTTTTTTTGGACAGTGACTCTTGCAACAGCAATGTGCATAATGCATCAAACTTGACAACTTCTGGATTTCCTTGGGTCATAAGTCTCCAAGTACTAGCAAAAGTCTGGTAAGAATCTGGAAAGGCATCAAGAACAGTCTGCACAAGGGAACTGTCTGAAATGACTTCACCTGCAGAAATAAGTTGCTCATTGATATCCTTGACACTAGCAAGGAAAGTGTCCATATCATCTTCCTCATGCGTAATCTTCTAACAGCTGCAATCCTTGCAGCAAGACCTGCAACATCCTCAACATCGCCTACATCCTCAGAACTAGGACGTACATCAATGCCCTGCACAATGTTCCAGACACCCTTTGACACAAGAACATGTTGCATCATATAAGCCCACATAGGGTAGTTGTCCCCATCCAACCTGTCCTCAGCAGCAAACATCTTGAACACATCTGTGTTGTTGTTGTCAGCCATGGTAAATGCTGCACCTGATGTGAAAACTGCCCGAAAATAGGAGAAATGGAGCGGGAACAACCTGTGCTATATAGCACAAACCGTAGAAGACTATAAGGCACCTGTTATGCAGAAAACGGCACTGACAGAAATTCTGCACAAAATGACGAAATAGCACGTGCAGTACTGCCTGTAGTGGAAACGGAGGCCGAAATGAGTCCAAATCAAAATATTTGTCGACTTGCGAACGCTCGCCAAAGCTCACTGAAATCGGAGAAAGTAAGCAGGCGTGTGCTGGAGCAGCCGGCGACTAAGCCCGGGAGGACGTGACCTGCTCTGATACCAATTGTTGGAATTAGGGTTGCAGAGAAACACACACAGCTTGGAGAAGATGAAGGAAGCTCAAGGCACACGATAGAGAGTGTATTACTTAGTGTGCAATGGAAAGATAGGTAGCCCTAGAGTGATGGGCGTATATACAATGCACGGGGGAAAAAACCTCCTAAAGAGGGAAAAAATGCCCCGGCAGTCCTAGTGTGTTCACACACATCACTACCACATGTATATGATAACATTCCTTTAGTATTCCTGGTAAGTAGGTTTGACAATTTTTTGGAAAGAAAAAAATACCAAAATACCCCTTTATTTTGTGGAAATTCCCAAAATACCCCTCGATTTCCGAGAATTCCTAAAATACCCCCAATATTTTGTCATAAATTTCCAAAATGCCCTTCAGATTTTCCAAAATTCCCAAGGTTGTGAGATTGAATTTCTCCAAAGATAATTTTTTAAAGCTTTTCATAAGAAGACTAATTGTCTATCAATACAAGATTCTTAAAGTAGAATTTAAGTCGTGTAGGTTTTGGAGATGAATTGCTTCTTTATTTTTAAGCATAATTGCCTTTTTTTTTTTGGCTAGGTAAGTTCTGAAATTACATGCTGAGCACTCAAAAAGAAAAATCAATTGTCAAAAACAATTAAGATTAGAAAATCTTGAACAATCTAACCAAAATACATACAAGGGTATTTTGGGAATTTCCACAAAATTAGAGGGGTATTTTGAAATTATGTTTTACATTGGACTTGTGAGCGCGCGCCGGTGCGCGGTTCTTGGTGCATGGAAAAAAGTAAGAATCTTGAGCAGATGCTCGGGGACAAGAAAAGGAGGCCGAGGGCTGCTATTAGAAAAGAGGAGCTTTTGAGAGTCACGAGGAGCCGTAAAGAGAATAAGCTAGCGAGATGGCCGTGTGCACGCAAGGCCATAAGCAGGTGGTTGGAGAGTGCCGAGTGCTAGAGAGAAGGGGCTTAGCACATCTTAGCAGGGGTGCATGACTCCACTGTTTGCGCCTAGAGGGAGGGGGACAGGGACACGAGGGGGGGGGGGGGGGGGGGGGGCTTGTCAAGGTGCAAGCGCAAAGTCGTGGTGCTGCACCAGGAACTTTACTTTTGAGAAAAAATCATCACAACATTACATTGGAAAGCAAGTGAAGGTTTCGACAATGTCGTTTTCCAGGTTGTGAGTGTGTGCGAGCTCATGATTGGAACTCGGCAAGTCTACTAGCCAAAACGCGCAAGGTTTGCAAGATCATGCGAACGTTGGCGTGTGGAGCTTGGTGGAGATTTTGCATTTGAGGGGTGCAGAGGCCACGTTGACTTATAACGTTGCCAGTGATAGCCTTGATACTACAATTGAGTGCCACCACCATAGACATCACTCCGCCATATTTCTGCCCTTCAAGGAGGGCAACATGCCCATCATCGTCATCACAAACAGGAGCAAGCACATTCAGAAACTTGATACCAATGTATGCGCACCACACTTAGTTTCTCTCCTATGCAATCATGCAAAGTATTAAATATAGCTAACAACATGTAGCTCTTTTATTCTCAAGTACAACACAGTCCATGTGCAAAAACCTTTCTATTGGAGGCACAACCCGTTAGAACGATGACAGTTTTAATAGGGAAAATTTCCAAAATAGCCCATAATTTATGAAAATTTCCAAAAATGCCCCTCAAAACTGAAAAATTCCAACTATACCCCTCATATTCGGCCAAAAAATCCCAAAATTCATGTCAATTTTGCCAAAATACCCATAGAATTAATTCTTTTTGCGAAGATTGGTTCTCCTCCATAAAAGATGATAGAACTTGGATTTAACATGGTATTGAGGGCTTTTCATATGAAATCACTCATCATTTTGTAACATGTTGCCTCTTTTTGTGAGCTCATTGGTGAATAATTATGTTTAATAATTATGTTTAGGATGTATTGGGAATTTTTGAAATTTTAGGGATATTTTGGGAATTTCCACAAATTATAGGGGTATTTTGGTAAATTTTTTCTTCTAGGTGGGAAACAATCATTTTTAGGTGCTTGATTATGGGGTATCTAACAAGATGCTTTAATGTTTTCTAGGTGAAAGTGGAGGGTGGTGGGGGCAGGTTTGTGTGTGTGTGTGTGTGTGGTGGGGGGGGGGGGGGGGGGGGGGGGGGGGGGGGGAGGAGAGAGAGAGAGAGAGAGAGAGAGAGAGAGAGAGCGCAAAGCCAAAGAGAGATTTTTTTGACATGAAATTTGACATATCAAATGTGGGCGGTGCAGAGAGACAAAGAACGGCAAATCCAAAAACAGATGGACAGGCATTGAATTCTAGATGGGCAACAACGATGGGCTACATTTCTGTGTTGAGTCCCAGTGCGTCTGGTCGAGACGAGACACATAGAGAAGTGCAATAGTGATGATTGCTTGCATAAGTGTAGGATTAATCTAAGGTGTTGCACCACAACAAGCAACAAACCAGGGAAAATGGTGGTGCTTTGCATTGTGTTGCAGAGCTGAGCAAGGATATCATAGGTTAAGAGACAGAGAAAGGGGGGGAGGGGGGGATGCCATGTTTGGTAGCGTTCAAAGGGAGATCCTTGTAAGGAGATCGCAAGCAAAGAGAGAAAGAGGAGGAGAGATGGCAGTCATAGTGAGGGGCAAGGGTTGCACAAGGTTGATGTTGTTCCTTTCTTGTTCACAGATTCGATGCAATTCTCCAAAACAAATTAATTGAATTTTTGATTTTGAAGCGAGTAGATGAGGTGTAGGTGGCTAACATCAATATGTGGGTGAATCGATAATATTAGCCAAAAAAAATACATGATAGTTTGTGCTCACCACTAGCCACATATACCCACCAACTATATACATTAGATTTTTCCAAAATTAGTATGTATACTTTGCTTCTATGTGATGTGAAATCCAAATATGAGGTGTCCACATGGATCGTTAGAGGAGGTTTATATATTCAACGATATGTGTATACACTAAGTTCAAATAATGTTATTCTTACTATTATTTTTGCTCTTTGGAGTATAATAATTTGATGGTGTTCTTCATTGACAGGTATGGAGCACAAACACCTCTTTACATCACCATAAGCTTACTAAAAGTACACCAATTTTTATTGCACATGTCACTTTCTATGTAAATCTTTTGACATACTTTAACCCAAAAAAAAAAAAAGGCCTTGTATTTTTACTACCATTGTATGAAATCGCTTAGGAGACTCTTGGTGTGGTTTTGGCTGATTTCGTGCTCACTCTATTTGCACCATTTTTGATTGATCAATTTTCTTTGATGTGTTGATTTGAATTTCATTGAAGTACCTTGCTAGTGTATATTGAGATGGAGGCAAGAAGGATGGTGCAAGATCCAAGATGTTTGTTGGGTGACAACGACTAAGGAGGATAATAATTGAGCTCTTCCATGGCAAGAGATAAGCATGAGAGAGAGAGAGAGAGAGAGAGAGAGAGAGTTAATTTTGACCAAAGAGAAAAAACAAACAACACGCTATATTTTGAACCATTGCAGTAGGTAGTGGCCTATTGCAGGGTGATTTCCTACACACATACACACACACATGCACGCACGTATGGATCTCGCCCGATTTTTCCATTCGCTCGGTGTATGGCAAGATTCTGTTGAACTCTGTATATTTGCATTGCTTTCTATTACCGAGCTCGAGAGAGAGTGAGATAGACCATCCTTGCATTCTCTTCTTGGTCTTTACCTGCTTCCTGCTTCCTGCTTCCTGCTTCCTGCTCCCTACTTCCCTTTTTTCTCAACTTCTCTCATTGCTTTCTCCTCTTTAGCTTGACTCACAAGGTCAAGAGCAAGAGAGCCTAAGCTTCTATAGCCAGAGCTAATCACTTCCCTTTGTTTCCTTCACTCTGCAGATAGATCAAGGGAAAGAGATAGCTTATTCCTTTGTTTTGTTGGGAGAGAGAGAGTGATCTCCTTCTTGCTTAGTTCTAAGAGTGAGAGAGATCGCTGCTTGCTTCCTTGCTTCAAGGTCCCAAGAGAGACTCTTTGAGCCCTCTAGCTTTCCATCCTGTAAAATCCCCTCTTCTCTTTCTCGTTCCTCCCTTCCATCATGAAAGTCCTTCCTTGTCGTGGCCAGGCTGGGTACATCTTGCAATCATTTTTCTACATAAGATGACATTCTGGAACTTGGTCGAAGTTAAAAATTCCCTGATGGCACTCCGGCCAAGCCGACCAGACTAGTGCAAAACTGGCCCCGAGTGAAATTCAATTTGGCGATATCTTGGTAATTGTAACTCTGATCGGCTGATGTGAAAAGACCGACGTGCTCCACAAAGTGAGCACTTCATGTCCATGCATTCACTTCATTTGTGTTTCCTCAGTTGCAGTTGCCTAATCCAATACAGATCTGCAATCGGCTCAAACTTCAAACTGACATAGCTTTCTCATCGTAGCTCCAATCGACGAGCCATAAAGACAGGCAGGTAGAGCATTTCAAGCACTACAGCTCTAGATCATAAACTCTCATCTATGCTCACTTCAAGCATACTCCTTTTTTATAATCATCAAGGCATCTGTTGGCCCTTTAAAGCCGCATTTGGCATACATTAATCATTAAACTTGGCATGTTAACAAGCCGTTGATGAGGGCTTTTCACAAGCCAGGCTCCCATACCCCTTTTCTCTCTTCCCCACCCCATGGAAACCCCCTCTTAGGGAGGGAGTGATAAAAGGCATTGGAAAATTAAGAAAAAAAATAAAGTATGAGTATGTAAATAAGTGAGAAAGGTAAAATAGGCCACCCTAGGCCTGCGGGGCAGCCCATCCCCACCTTGCCTCTTTTTTCTTCACTGTTGCCCCGCCGTGTGTCCCTTTTCCTCTCCTCCGCTCAAAAGGTCAACCCCCTCTCTCTTCCCCTTGTCCTTTCTCCTTTTTCTCTCCCCTCACGCTACCCCACCCCCTGTCCTCACCAATAATGCATCCTAACTCACATGCAACTTACCCTATCTTCCAAAATAGTATACCCCACCCCCTCTTTCTCTCTCCTATCATATCCCATGACCCAAATACCCCGCTCTCTCCCTAAAGGGCGCCATGTCTCTTGTCTTGTAGCTAAATAACCTCCGCCACACTCACACACACACACACACACACTCAGTTTCACTGAAAAAGGTGCCCACAGACCCATCCCCACCGGGTGGTTACCTGATTTTTCTTGTGTTCACACACATCTGCACACAGATTCCCCTCTGAACACACTCCCCTCTCTCCCCTCTTGTAATTACTTTATTCTCCATGTCACCTCTCATTTTTTTTCATCAACCCATCTCTCTCTCTCTCTCTTAGTCTCTCTCTCATGAGACTGCTGTTCTGGCACATATACACACAGCCAAATAAGTGGGGCCCATAGTCACATGGCCTATGTAGATAATGATTTCTTCATTTCTAAATTCTAGAATTTCCCCCCCCTCCTCCCCTATATAAAGAGGGATCACCATCACACTAAATACACACACAACATCACCAAAGAGTACACTATGCAATGTGTGTGCCTAGTGCACACACACACACCCACACCATCACCATCACCACAATTACCATGCTTGTCTTGAGCATGACCTCTACACCCTTAGGCTATGGAAGATGAAGGACAGCTAAATGAAGGATGATGGTCATAACCCTCGTGCGAGTCTTCGCCATCAGCTCCCACCTATCCACCATGTGCTCTACCACTCTCTCCCTTCTCTTTCCCCTACCCTATGCTCCCCATTTCATCGCCTTATTCTCTAAATAAAGCTTGAGGTTTTGTGAGTATGTTTCTTGCAATGTTTTGCCCATGTGAGGTGTGCGGAATCGCCACCTAGTCTTGTGTTTGGAGTGAGCTTGTGTATGTGTGAAGGGTGTGCGGATTCGCCATCCTTCTGTGGTGCCTAAGTACTAAGCCGCTATACTCTCTCTCTCTCTCTCTCTCTCTCTCTCTCTCTCTCTCTCTCTCTCTCTCTCTCTCTCTCTCTTATTCCCCTTCCTCTTCATCATTACTCCCAAGCATCCATCTCTCTTGGATGAAAACTTTGTTATGGTGGTGTGTTTTTTGCGTCCTAGCCGCTCAAGCTAGGTGGTGCCCCCTGTTTGCTTTACTGTGACAGGCTCAATGCGCGCCATTCGGTCCCCGGTGTTCTAGAGGCCGTTGGGGTTCGGGGTTTGCTTTGCTCCCGTCACCGTGATCAGTGTTCAATAAATGTGTAGGCTTCAAAGAATCTTAGATTTCATTTCTTTTCTCTTTTATCCATCATGGAAGCGAAGTGGCATGACATCCACCCCCTCTGAAATTCCACAGCCTTCGGTCTGTGCCAATTGCACTTTAATTAGCATCTTCTATAAGTACCTTAAGCTCTTTGCCATCAGCAGACTCATGTAATTGGTAAGCATATGGAAAATAATATAAGGCTTATACCATATCATCAATGTTCTAGCCTAATCATTAGGTAGCTGCCCATTCGAAATCTTTTAATTGTATCTGTAGTATCTCCAAAGCATTCAATTATAGATAACCCATTTAGTGAACCCCGCTAGACTCAAGTGCTCCAGTTAATGATGCTTACGGCTTGACCATTAAGGTCGCTTTAGGGAACCATGTCAAGCTCAAGCATGCCTTACTCTGTCTGCACATGGAATGGCCGTCAAGTCCTTTACTTCAAGTTCTGGTAGAAGAACCAACTCAAAAGATGTGAAGATACTTCATCAATTCTCCAAAGAAGTCAGCTGGAAGCTAGCCATGTAATCTTATTGAACGCATAACCAAAATTTCTTATGACTTAGCTTAATCTAGAAACAAAAACCTTGTACCATGCAACCTGCTACAATAGACATTTGGTATCCTTTGAATCTGCAACTTGCACTTTAGTAGCCCCTAGTTGGATCAAATGGGATAATAAGGAATTGCCCAAATACTAGAGCAATATAATATCCACATGAGCATACATTTCTTGTATCAATCAACATCAAGAATATTTGGTGCAAATATGCTACCCTTGGTTCAAATAGCACGCAATTACTATGCATACTTAGCAGTATCCATCCATATTGAATCTGCTTATGAATGTCCTTCAAATATCCTGGATGAGACACCATTGAGATCACATAGCATTGACGTGCTCCGCAATATTAGAGCTTCACCTAAAGCATAGTGCAACACCCACATCTCGTAAACTTTTGGCAACTTAAGTTTGTTACCAGCAAGCATTAAAGAATTTTGACTCCCTTTTACTGGCAACCAAGACATCACTAACATAAGCATCAATAGGAATAGTATCCAAATCTAGTCACATTTGGCACATTGGCCAAAGAAATGAAAAACCCTATGCAATTTTTGCAGTATCAAGGATTCTTTAGCATCATCACCTCCTCTAGTTGCATATCCATCACAAAAAATCTTGGGAGTCTCTGGACCTGTATCATCATAGGTTCATTGACATCCTCAGGTGCATACTGAGATGGGTCCACAATCTTAGTCTCTTCATCAGCTACTATGTATATAATAGCTTTATTCAGGTAATCACCTGCAGAAGACATGTTGTCATGCTCGGCTATAATGTAGATAGTTTCAATAATATCCTATAGAGGCTCATCTGCTTGATAAACTCCTTCAAAATAATCAATGTCAAGGTTAGTATCTTGTGAACCACTTGCTGTACAGTTTATGTCTTCACTGGAACCGTCATTGGAGGTAGCATCCATGCAAGCAATCTTTGAAAAAAAATCATATAATTCTATTTCACCATTCAATTCATCGTTTGACTTTTTTTCATTGCTCAAAATATGTTCCTCTGAAATTGAATCTACTACTTCCAATTCCACGTTTTCTTTGACTTTGCTTCTTGCAAAAATGTGTTTCCAAAATTCATCAAAGTTTAAGGAACTGCATTTGATCCCCTTCACCTTTACTGAAGACAACATGGCTTCGTTCAGTAATCTCTTTTATTTACAGATCTAGAATCCTTGCGCTTTTGCAAATAAATTCCTCTGCAAAATAGTCCTAGCGTCATGTGGGATATGCTTCTGCTAGTTCTTGAACCTTCTTTTTAAAATCTAAGTTTACAACCTCTCCAAAAGATGCAATCATCCAATTTTCTAGGACATTTTGTCTCTTCATCTCGGATTCATAATATGCAATAAAACCTTTTAGATCATATCCTTGACAAACACAATGGTGCAGCCAAAGTGTGTAGACGCTAGAAGATGGCATGGACAGGTGTGTACAGGCAAGTAGAAGCATGGCAAAGGACTAGAGCAGCTAGGAAGTTCACGGGATGACAGGTAGAAGCGGGAGTGTATGCATGATGCGGCTTATAGGCCAAGAAAGGCTCCATAATGTGCTAATTGGGGTAGCAGGTGAAGGAGATGTAGAGTGCAGCTTTTGGGTCCAGAAATGAAGAGCTTGAAGTGCTGAAGGAGCAGGTCCAAACGGCTCATCAAACCGAGCTACGGAGCCCAAGTTATTGAAGGTTGAAGTTTTGATGGTTTACAGATTCTTGCCGAATAGGGTAGCTGGTGACAGGTGATCCAAGTGGAACTTGAGGTATAGATGTGTAGAGCTCAACTCATAGAGCCTACCCATCTTTTCGGATTGTGGATCGGAGCTCTGGATTGCAAGCTATGGTCAGCTGAAGTTTTTCCAGGGGCCGGGTCTGAGCCCACTTGGCCACATTGAAGTACGTGCCATCTGGCATCTTCTGAGCCTCGACAAAGTTCTAGAGCAGAGTGTACACCATATGGAGCTAGCAGGAAGTGACTGCACGCCAAACGAAATCCAGAGCAGAAAGATATGGAAGTCCGAAGATTGGTTGACTTTGCCTGAAGTTAATTGCAGATGGTTTGATCGTGTTTTGGTTGCATTGGATCTCGGGCTTGGAGGAGTCGAATAACGGTGCGGATCATGGAGGAGCAGGGTGGCAGTGCACGATTTTACTCGGGCTTTGCGGCTCGGCAACAGAAGGTGGGAGCACAAAATGGGGGCCAGGTCAAGGTAGATTGCAAAGTTTTTTTGGTTAAAGGAAGAAAATAATGAGTTTTTGGAGCCCTTGGGGCTCAAGTCTTAGGGGAATGCCACATGGCAGGGGCCTAAAACCCACATGCGGGCACGGGACCGTTGAGCCTAGGCTATAAAGGCTGAGGCGTGGGCTCCCATTAGCACACAAGGAAGGAGAGAGAGGGGAGCTCTCTTGGGCGCAGCTATGGCGCTGCTGTGGGCGTCCGACGGCGATTTTGGTGGCAATGGCCGGCGGTGCTGGATGGTGGTGGCGCCCGTGGGCGGCCTTGGCTGGCGATGTAGTGATGATGTGGCAGGCCTTGCTAGAGGTGGGTCCCGCGGATCCAAATTTTTGAGAAGGAGAGGGAGAGCAATAGCGAGGTCGCTATTGCCTCCCCCCCTCGTGTAAGAGAGAGGTCCCGCAGCAGCGTGCAAGGAGGTGCCGACAAGCAAATGAAGTGCAAGGAGAAGGGAGTCCGGGCGGCCGGCAAAAAAAGGGAAGGGAAAGGGGCCAAAGGGCCAATGTGTCTAGCATGCAAAAGTTTCCACGAATAATTAAGCCAAGTGTTGGCAATGCATAGAACCTCTAAATGGAACTCCAAAGGGAGTGCACGACATGGAATCACACCACCATTTTTTCTTTTTTGGACTCCTATGCACACCCCTATAAAAGGGTGCTTATGCTCATTTGTAAGGGTCTTTTTTTGGGACCAATGTCTTTTGCCAAGGAGGGCTTTGGACCAAGGAGGGTTTTTTTGCCAAGGCTTTTGGAGCTCTTGTTTTTGGTTGTCGAGGTTCATGCCGGCGGTGTGTTGGATGTACATGATATTGCCTATGCTAGTAGACTATTTCCTACTATTTCAAGGCGTCATTCCCCCTTCCCCCTTCTCTGCTTTTGTGCGTTTCTTTCCGGGTGTGTGTCAGCGTGTGTGTCCCCCCGAGGTTTGTCGTGCAAAGAGAGATAGAGAGAGGTTGTGTGAGTGTGGAAGGCTGTGAATTGAGCGGAGCGTAGTGATTGAGTCTGTCTGGTGCATTGCAAGGCGTATGTGCGGATGATTGTGTGAAAGCAATGGTTTGCTTGCGGGTAGTGTTGATTTTTGAAGGTGAACTCTAGTGGATTGGGGCGCTGTGTATACCCTGGGCTATAGTGAGGCATTGTGATGTGTGATGGGTGTGTTCCCCCATTCCCCCTCTCCAACGATACTGCTCCCATACAACATCAAGTGCGATTTCTACTGCATCATCAATCTGCTTTTTTATCTACATGGATTTTGCTCCGTGCAGACATCCCTGAACTAGTTCCATCATTTTTGGAAAATCTGCAATTGCTAGATTTTTATCAAGTCCATTGGAATTGAAATCATCAAAGCTGCTTCAATTGATTTGGCATCTCCATCTTTACCTCCCACCCTGGCTCGTTTCACAACGGGTTCACCAAAGATGTCGGGGTATATGTATTCGAAACGTGAGCCGGGTAGCCACCGGGCCTCTGGCTATGAGATATGTGAGATAGAACAAGAAAAACAGATGCATATGGCTTTGGCAATCATTGTATTCTTTAATTAATCAATTTAAGCTTTGAGTACATTCTGCTCAATAGCCAAGGTGGGCTGGTAGCAGCACCGACACTGGGGTTGACTAAAATGTAGGAGTTTAGGCTCCCTTAACAATTACCCGAGCCGTTAATGGCTTCGTGATTTATCAAAAAGGATTAACTAAATCTAACATGTTGTCGATGATCAAAAATTTCCTTCGTGTTGCATTTACCTGCTTTGAATGTTGTTGAACTCTATATATTTGCATTGCTTTCTATTACCAAGCGAGAGAGAGAGAGAGAGATAGACCGTCCTTGCTTTCCCTTATTGTTCTTTACCTACTTCATGCTCCCTACTTTCCTTTTTTCTCAACTTCCCTCGTTTCTTTCTCCTCTTTAGCTTGACTCACAAGGTTGAGAGCAAGAGAGCCTAAGCTTCCGTAGTTAGAGCTGATCCCTTCCCTTTGTTTCCTTCACTCTACCTTTAGGTTGAGATCAATCAAGGGAGAGAGATAGATTACTCCTTCATTTCGTTGGGAGAGAGAGAGAGACAGAGAGAGAGTGATCTCCTTCTTGCTTAGTTCTGAGAGTGAGAGAGATCGATGCTTGCTTCCTTGCTTCAAGGTCCCGAGAGAGACTCTTTGAGGCCTCTAGCTTTCCCTCCTGCAAAATCCCCTCTTCTCTTTTTGTTCGTCCCTTGCATCATGCAAGCCCTTCCTTATCGTGGCCAGGCTGGGTATATCTTGCAATCATTGTTCTACATAAGATGAAATTCTGAAACTTGGTGAAAGTAAAAAATTCCAAGATGGCACTCCGGCCGAGCCGACCAGACTAGTACAAAACTAGCCCTTGGTGAAATTCAATTTGGCGATATCTTGGTAATCGTAACTAGATCATTGATCTAAAAGGGCCGACGTGCTCCATAAAGTGCGCACTTCATGTCCATGCATTCAATTCATCTTTGTCCCAATTGCCCAATCAAAAACGGATCTGCAATCGGCTTAAACTTCAAACTGACATAGCTTTCTCATGGTAGCTCCAATTGACGAGCCATAAAGACAGGCCAGTAGAGCACCTCAAGCGGTGCAGTTTTGGATCATAAACTCTCATTTGTGCTCACTTCAAGCATACTCCTTTTTTAGCATCATCGAGGCATTTGTTGACCCTTTAAAGCCGCATCTGGCATACAATAATTAAACTTGGCATGTTAACAAGCCGTGATCACTGCTCAATAAATGTGTAGGCTTTAAAGTATCTTAGCTTGCATTTCTTTGCTCTTTTTCCCATTTTGGAAGCGGAGCAGCACGATAGCAGCAGCGAGGTGGTTGAGCGTGGTGGCGGTAGCTCCCTCTTATTTGTGGCATGGAATCCTTCATGATGGCAAGCATTGAGAGGTGAGTGACACAGCACTTCCCCTTTGAGCTTACAAGGATAACCTGGTTGTGTTCTTACAGCCATTCGTGGCTCGCAAACAATGTTTGGCAAGTCCCCATCCTCGGAAACGTGTCATAGGAGAGTGCATTTTTGGCGTCGTTGTCGGGGAATGACCTACACTAAGCTTAAGGAGCACATTTTCACTACAAGAGGTTCTTCACAATAGCGATGCTAGCAATATGACGCTTAAATGTGAAAATTTGCGGTGTCGCTATAATTGTCTCTTTGAGTGTTTCTATGCAACAAATAATATAGCGACGCTGATAGAGACGCTCATAGCGATGCGGACCATGTAAAAAAATAATCCGCGAGTGCCAAAAACTCGTATCATATCTGAGTTTTCGTGCTCTTGCAAAATAGGTATACCCATGCCCCTCTCTCTATCCCTCCCCTCCACACACACACACACACGGAGAGGAAGAAGATCCAGGTATGCTCCTTCCCTCTCCTCCCTCTCATGTTCCCTTCCCCTCTCTCTCTCTCCCTCTCTCCCCCCCCTCCCCTGCCCACACACACACACACACACACATTGTGTATGAGAGAGAGAGAGAGAGAGAGAGAGAGAGAGAGAGAGAGAGAGAAAGCAAAGAATGTACACACACATGCATAAACAAAGAACACATACACACACACACATTGAGAGAGGAAAAGAGAGAGAGAGAGAGAGAGAGAGAGAGAGAGAGAGAGAAATTAAAGGGAGAGATAGAGAGAGATTTAAAAATAGAGAAAAAGAGATAATATGAAATGAAATGCTATATTAAACATTTTCAAAGTGTCAAAATAATTTATGAGACCATTCCGATAAACTCCTTGTGGATCTAATCTAATGTCTGTGTTGTCCAAGAAAATAGTGCATCGATCGGTGAAAAGCTTCGTCAATATCTGTCTTTGTAAATAGAGGTACTACGATATATATAGAAAAAGAGAGAGAGAGAGAGAGAGTCGACATAGGTTTAGGATTTAATTTTTATATTTAAGTTAGAGTTTAGATTTAGATTTAATATTAGAGCTTTGGGGTTAGGTTCAGGATCTAACTCAAGATTTTAGGTTTAGAGTTGAAGAAGAGGCCCAACCATCTCTCTGTTTTTTATAGAGCTTAAAGGTGTTTGAAGCTAGTTAGCTTTGGAATGTCCAAAGGGTAGGCAGCAACACTAGCTGCTAAAAGAATTCTCCTTCTCTTGAGCTTGAGTGATGGAAGAGGAAAGTGGATAACTCATGACTTTCACAAAGTATCAAGTTGGCTTTTGTGTGTGTGTGTGTGTGTGTGTGTGTGTGTGTGTGTGTGTGTGTGAGAGAGAGAGAGAGAGAGAGGGGGGGGGGGGGGGGGGGAGCACTTGGGGTGTTGAGCATGAATTAGAGCAGCTGAAGCAAAAGATGTAGCAGCAGCAGTTTTCAATAGAAAAATATGTATCTTTTTTCTATGTATGTGCATGCATGTTTGAGAGAGAGAGAGAGAGAGAGAGAGAGAGAGAGAGAGAGAGAGAGAGAGAGAGAGAGAGATTCGGTTAGATTTAAGATTAGATTTTGGATTTAGTTTTTATATTAAAGTTTAGCTTGAGGATAATGGTTTAAATTTAAAGTTAGGTTTATGGTTATGTTTGCATGTAGCTCACATGAGTTTAGGTATGTAGTTGTTCGCAAGCTCACAAGTGCAAACATCTCTCTCTCTTTCTCCCTCTCTTTCTATCCACGGATGCGACACTAGGTTGGAAAGATTTCAACGGGAGTTGTTGTGAAGATATGTTAAGCTGTTGTGAATGGCTACAACTGAAGAAGAGGCAAAGGGGTTTTGTCCACTACATGCATTTTCATGTAGACGTGGGTGTGTAGATTTCTCATACCCACAAATATAGGCATTGACCAATAAAGAAGAGATTATAACTTGGTGGTTTTGATCTTTGTGTACCTCTAGACCGAGGTGTGTGGGGATCGAACATGGATAGAGAATTTGAGGTAGTTTACAGTGTGATCTATGGTTGCTTGATTGTGAGGGAGATTGAGAGAGAGAAAGAGACATAAGAGACGGAGGATTCCAATAGAATATTAAATTTATGTTCAAGTTATAAGGTTTTTACATTCATTATGAGTAGTGACGACAATGTGGGGCGGTCCAACTAAAACTCATATCTCTCAACAAGGATCTTATGTCCTTGTAATAAATGAAAACATGATGTGCGATGAACAAGACACGTTTCTTTGTAGCACGTTCACAAATTTGGCAAATTGCACCCATATATTTATTTCCAATTACATTTTGTCGGACTCCGACACTAGCCAACAGATAGCAATCTTGCAACCCAATAGACGTGTTCGCAGGCGCTCTACTCAAGCAACATATACGAGGCCACCAGATGCAGCCTCTGACATCTCGGAGGATGATCATGCACAACACATTCCCAATGAGGCTATGTTTGAGCTGAGATTGACAAAATGATCGAGACAACCATGGATTCAGAAAGGCTTATCTATGATGACATGAAAAGTGAAGCTGATAGGCCATTGTATGGTGGAGCACGTGTCTCTAGATTGAAGGCACTCCTGGTTCTTCTCAACATGTAGGCAAAGTTTGGATGGAGTGATACTAGCATCACAACACTTTTCAAGTGATCTATTACAATGTGTTTACTTCAATAAAAAAATATAAATGTATATTGTACTATAAGAAAAGTCATATATTTCTGTAACATTTAATGGCCTAGTAACTTGTGTGTGTAGTGGAAATTAGCATGAACATAGTGGGCATTTCATTAGAATAGATTCCTAATGAGAATTACAAGAGTGCTTGGGTGGAGAGAGCAACAAAAAGCATAACACCTAGTTAGATAGCATCAACAATACTTTCAAAAGAGAGAGAAATTAAGCTATTGACAATAGTTGAGGACCAGATTTGCGGTCCCCCTCCAAAATGCTTTGTATTATGGTTTCTCCCATCAAGAGAGACATTTTACAATACAATTCTTTGTGTTACTTCAAGACTAGCTAGTGCAATGAAGATGAAAGCTTCATGCACTAAGGAAAACACTTAGTAAACACAACTTTAATTATCCCCGTTCTCATACCCCAAACCTCACACACCTTCGAAGATGGTGAGAGCTAGCAGGGTATGAGAGTAGATTGAGAGGAAGAAGGAGTATCTTACGAGAAAGATGTACATCTCCTCACATAATCACTCATATTAGCATAGATTTAGCTTAGTAATTAGCTTGGTAGAGGAGATGAGCATGCATTGAAGCTTGGCTCTTGGTTGGATTTGCATCCACAAGCCAAGAGTGTGTCGATGTAGGCTTCTATCTCACAAGCTTGGAGTAGGTGATGAGTTCTCCATTAAAGCTTGGGAAGAGATAGTCTTCTCTTTATTCACACATGAGATTGTGTGAGTGTGTGTGTGATAATGCCTTCCAAAAATCAGCCCCCTCTCTCTCTTGGGCGAGCCCTCTTGCTATTTTCTCTTGCAGGCTCCCCATTGGACCTCCCCAAGTCAACCCAATGGCTATTAAGCAGCATAAGTGATAGCCTTCTGACATGTGTCCCCCTTTCCCCTTTTGTGAGAGCTTAATCAATTAAACTTAACTGATTTAAATGAATTAAATCCCCATTGGACCTTTCCCCATTCTGACCAATAGGAATTAAGTAGCCCATTGGGCTGCTCAATTCCTATTGGACCCCTTCACAGGCTGTCCAATAATCATCCAGGAGACTTAATTTTCATTGGTTCTTTTTATTAAGTGTTTTAAAATTAATTAGGCTAAATTTACTATAGCCTAATTCTCATTGGTCCACTTCAAAGGTCATCCAATAGGAATTGGGTACACCTTGTGGGCATCTGGTCTAGGGAGCTGACATGTGTCCCTCATTCCCTTTGTGTAAAGGGAGCTTGTGTGTATGTGTGTGGCCTTCTCTCTCATCCCCTACTTGCTAGGCTCGCCCCCTCCTATGTAGGGATATTCAAAGACTTTTTTGGTCACACACAAAGCATCCAATTTCCCTAGGGTTGACCTTTGGGCATTACCTTTGAATTTTGGAACCTTAGCATTTTGGAAGTCTTAATGGGCTGAACCTTAGGGTGTTTTTAGCCCATTGTTGCACATGGCTCTTTTGCAGATGGACCCCCATTTGGATCCCTATTTTCCTCCTTTGGATCCCTATTGTGGGAGGTCTACTAGCTTAACCAATATTCTAGCTTTTTCTCCCCTGGCACTTTCCCACATTAAATGATCAGTTTAATATGATAAAATCATTTAGGAGAATTAGATATTGATTATTATGACATTACCTCTCTCTTGAAATCATAGTCGTCCTCGACTATGGTGTAGAGAAGATAAAGCATATTCATGAGTCCTTTTCTTAGCGGATAGAGGATCCCTATGTTACCCTACGACATCATTCCACAATGGATCACTAGTCCATTTGGGGCTTGAGAGCCTGAGGCTGCCGCAAGCATGTCTGCACATTTGTCCTATCAGCCTTCCATAGTAGAGTGGCAAGCTCTACTTGGTGTTTGGGAGACGTCGTCTCCGCAAACTTGATCTAACCATGCATACTACTTAATTTTTGTGCACAATAAAGAAAAAGAGAGTCTTATAAGACAAAAACTTTGTTCATTTTTAACATTTTGTACATTTGCTTACTCTTGGGAAGCATTGTAAGCATTGAAAAGGTTTAGGTTATCCTTTAATTGTATGCCTTGCATCCATCTAGCATCTTCAAAAGGATAATTCTTAAACTTAATAAGATATCTTCGGATAATCTTACCGCCTCTCAATACCTTGTCTTCATGTCGGAGAATGGACTCGGGCTGCAGCACCTCCTCTTGGTCCTCGATCTCCGGTGGGTCTTCAATAGTTGATTCTTGAGGTGGCTCTCCTTTGTAAGGCTTTAATAGGCTCACATGGAAATCATTGTGTATGAGCCAATGATTGGGAAACTTGAGTTGATAGGCCATCTCATTGATTGGCCTAAGAATCTGGAAGGGACCATAGTACCTTTTTGCTAGTTTAGCATAGTACTTTTGGTGGCCCGTAGGATTCTTGCCCGTTGTGTGCCTTAATCGAACCTTGGGAAACTTTAACAAGACCCAATCGTTTTCTTTAAAGGCTTGGGCTCTTCTGTGCTTGTCAGCAGCAGCAGCCTTTTGCCTTTGCTGTGAGATAGAGATACCATCCTTAATCTTTTGAAAAGATTCTTGTAGGTCTCGTCTATACTCATCTGCAGCGAAGATCTTCCCATGTACTTTAAGTAGCAAGGGACTTTTTGATCTTCCCTCAATTACCTCGAAAGGTGCTTTTCCCGTGGAAGTATGTACAGTGTTATTGTAAGCATGCTCCACTAAGGGTAAGTACTTCTCCCATTGGGATCTTTGATCTACTTACGTTACATAGGCTTTTAGTAGATTGAGATTTGTTAGGTTAGCTATTTCACTTTGTCCATCCGTTTGTGGATGATAGGCCAAAGAGAAGTTTAGCCTTGTCCCTAAATTCTCAAAGAGACCCTTCAGAAATTACTGGTCATTCTAGGATCTCTATCCGACACTATGGACATTGGCAAGCCATGGTACTTGAAAATTTGTGAAATGAAGAGGGTTGCCATTTGATGGTCTTTGATAGTCTTTTTGACAGGTATAAAATGAGCTTGTTTACTGAACCTATCTACTATCGTCCATATTCCCGTATTCCCATGGATAGACTTAGGCAATCCAAAGATAAAATCCATGGATATGCTCTCCCATGGTGAATTAGGGATTGGAAAGGGTTGAAGCAATCCAAGTTGCTTCCCTCTATCAAATTTGTCTTTTGGCATACCACACATTTAGAAATATACTCTTGTATGTTCACTTTCATGGTAGGCCTAGAAATATGTTTCAATTCCCTTTAAGGTAGACTGAATCCCTCTATGCCCCGCATACGGTGGAGCATGAGATTCATACATTACTTTCTCACGTAGTGAGTTAGTAACGCATAGTCTATTGCCATACAGAAGATAACCATCTTGTAAAGTAAATGGTTCTTCTTTCTTCCCTAATGCAAGGGCTGAAATCACATCTCTAAAATCGGGATCAATAGCATACTCATCTATCATTGAAGATAGATCATTGTGAGTTGCTATGGAAACCCCATTCACTCTCGGCCGTCTTGAGAGTGCATCAACTACTTGATTATGCTTGCCAGCAATGTGAGCAATATGAAAATGAAATTGCGAAAGGAAATTTGCCCACCTCATTTGTTTGTCGGAGAGCTTGGTCTACATCATGAAGTACTTAAGACTTTGGTGATCCATTCGCAGAATGAAAGGAGTCCCCAATAAATAGTGCTTCCATGAGTCTAAGGCATGTAGAACTGCAAGGAGTTCCTTTTCATATATGCCTAGAGCTTGCTCAACAGGGTTGAGCCTTCGACTCTCATAGACTATGGCGTGCCCTTCTTGGAGTAAAACAGCTCCAAGGCAATCACCACAAGCATCACATTGGACCTCAAATGGGTTTGAGAGATCCGGTAGTGTAAGCACAGGTTGAGAGATAAGATTTTCTTTAAGCTTTTCAAAAGCATTGTTCTCCTTAGCAGACCGTGTGTACCTAACGCTTTTCTTTGTTAGGTCATGTAATGGTCCCGCAATTTGTGAGAACTTTTCTATGAAGCGTCTATAGTATGCACACATACCTATAAAGCTTCTTAGTTCATGAAGATTCCTTGGTTTACGCCATCCTTTTATTACCTCTAACTTTGATGGATCCATTTGGATGCCATCTTGAGAGATAATGTGACCTAAATACTGAATCTCTTGCAAGAAAAATTTTCTTTCGATTAACATAAAGGTTATTCTCTCTTAAAACTTGAAATATTATCTGGAGGTGTTGCTTGTGTTTGTCTAATGAATTAGAGTAGATAATAATATCATCAAAGAACACTCCAGTGAAGGTTCGATGAGGCCTGAATAGCTTCTCCATCAAGCGGTTGAATGTGGCTGGTGCATTGGTCAAGCCAAAAGGCATGACAATGTATTCGTAAAGACCAAATGTGGTGCGAAATGCGGTCTTTACAATGTCTTGATCAGCTATCCTTATTTGATGATAGCCACTTTTTAGGTCAATCCTACTGAAGTAGGTCGATCCTTGTAGCTTATCAAATAGGTCTTCTACCCGTGGAACGGGAAACCTATTCTTGATAGTGATCCTATTTAGTGCTCTATAGTCGACACACATACGATATGTGCCGTCTTTCTTTTGCACTAATAGCACAGGAGAGCAAAATGGAGATGAGCTAGGCCTAACCATGCCTTTCTCAACTAACTCATGCACTTGCCGCATAATCTCCTCTTGTTGAGCTTGAGAAACTCTATAAGGAGGTTTGTTAGGCGGTGAACTTCCTGGAAGAAGTTCAATTGCATGGTCATCATTACCTCGTTTAGGAGGTAGCTCACAAGGGATGTCGTCAATAAAAACATCTTGAAATTGGATAGCTCTAATTCCTTTTGGTTGCTTTTATTTTCTTTTGCTAAAGCATTAGGTTCATTTTGAGAATCTTTAACAAAAATCATGTACACAGAAATAGAGCTCTTTATTGACTTGTTGAAAGCTGGTGTATGTACAATGGGATAGTGTTACCCATTTCCTTAGCATCTATATACATGTCTTTTTCCCTGAACTTAAAGGAGATTCTCCTTTCAGGAAATTTAACATTGGCAACAGCCAGGCGGTCAAACCATGGTGCCCCTAGGATTACATCCTCATGCTTGAGAGGAGAAATAAAGAAGTCCTCTTTGTCCACATAGCCTTGGACATGAAGCCTCAATTTCTCGATTAAGGGAGTGACTGAAGCTTCTTGCCCCTTGAAGGCACTGTCTGCGGGTAGGACATCTCCCATCTCGTTGGATTGTATGCCTAGCTTGGTAGCCAACTCTATAGATATAAAATTGTGAGTAGAACCAGGGTCAAAGAGAATAAAAGCATCATGTTCTCTTACCTTTCCTCAAGCATGGCATAGAGGAGATCCTTTGTGGTGAGTTTGGTGAGTCTCCTCCTCTTGGATTTCAACCAAGGAAGCTCTAGGAGGATCTTGGCGGTTGTTCTTTTGGGGACAAGCACGGTACGCATCCCCTGGTTCGCCGCACTTGAAGCACCGGTTATCCTTGCGATAACGCTCAAGATCTTCAGGAGAGAGTTTATTCTTACCTTTGTAAACTCCATTCTCTTTCGCTTTGTTGGAGTTTCCTTTAGGAGACTTTTGGACATTGTCCTTCCCCTTAGGCTCATTGTACACTACAAGAGGTTGTGTGCTCTTGTGACGCTTATAGCGACGGAAATACAGTGGGTTTTTTAAACCCCCGACGTCGCTAAAAGCATCTCTATTCGAGTCGATACGAGAGCGTCGCTATACTCGTCGCTACCGCAGTCGCTATCATCATCGCTATATGCGTCGCTATATAGCGACGCATGTAGCGATGATATAGCGACGTTGCAGGGCCATAGATAGTGACGTTGCAGTGCACAATTTAGCGACGCCCATAGCGACGCCCGAGATTAAAAATTTTTGGTGGCAGGGCATTCACCCATGAACCATATTGAATGTTTCATTGGTCTATTTACCTTTGAAAAAAAGTGCAAAGGTAAATATAGACCCAAAATAGTCAGCCACAAGACAATATAATCATTAACTCCACTGCCAACCAAACGTAGCACACATTTGGTAGCGTGCAGCAGGAAGCACAAATACTAAATGCAGAGAAGATTTTAAACGCTACACAGTACTCTATTGTGTATAGAGCAGAGATTTTTATAAACTTAAATGCAAGGTCAAGTCCCCTTATCTCCAGTTACACCCTGGCAACCGATAAAACACCGCTCACATGGTCGATACACGGTCCGTAATCCATTACGTGATTATTGTACCTAGCCCAGGTTGATGATACACAACCTGTTATCCATACTACAGAACCTACAATGAGTTTTATGTCATACATTAATCCACTAGGGTAAAGTATCCATGCCCCGATCTTAACAGTGTGAGTTACTCTACATAAAGACGGTGATTTTAGGTAACCATTTATTATTTCCAATTTTGTCTCGAAGTCAAAAGGTGGTTCTATAAAAGATAATGACATTTTTACCAAACCAAGTCCATAGTATTGGTGTGGAGTAACTCTTCCTGAGTTAACATATCCAGCTTATTTGCTCCTCAAGTGTATCTTTCCTAATATGGCTTACCGTCAAGAACTGGTTTTTGCCATAGCAACAGCTCATCTTCATTAGTCAAGTGAATCTACTCGGAGAGCAACATTACTCCGTTATGAAATTCATCTATTTCCGCAATTAGGAACCTCTGCATCTCAAACTAAATGGTGGACATATCAGGACCGAGTGACGCGTGTGACCCTTTGGGATCGCGAGCATTTTAGGAATAATATCAGATTGGCGATGGTAAGTGAAGCTCTGGGCCTAGGGCCACAGTATTATTACATAGAACATTCACTGAAGCCAGGTTTTTCTGAGCGTTTATACCTACTAGCCTAGTTCCTTCCACCTCATAATTTTTTTTTGTATCGTAGTTATGGTCATCCACTAAGAGGATATTTTAACAGTACACCACGCACCTGGGCGTATGGGGTAGTCTTGGTGACTCGTATCTTACCTTTATCTGAGCGTCCAAACACATGCTTTTACTGCGACAACTGTTTGTGTGATCATGTAATGGGCGGCTTGATAGAGATGTAGATGAAGGGATCCCAAGATACTTATCAGCATGCTTTTTTTGTCAAATTTAAGAGATGAGCCAAGTGCAAGTTATCATGTAATTGTGTGTGTGTGTGTGTGTGTGTCAGAGAGAGAGAGAGAGAGAGAGGTGGACAGAGTGACTGAGAGAGAGAGAGAGAGGGACTCAGAGAAAATAATTCTAGCAATTTATAAGCACTTAAATATGACAATTTTCTCCCTTCAATAGTATGGTTATCATAAGCAGTCAAAAGCTTATCGCTTAGCCCCTCTCTCTCTCACAAAATTGGGTGCCTAGTCTCTATCTCCCCCACTGTCTCTTTCCTATAAATGGTCTTTTGTATAGGATTTTAGATTTCTCTTTGATTTATGTTAGATTAATTGTTTTTAGAGCTATACGTCTCTTTCTATGCCTTTCTCTCATCTTTTTTACCAATCCACTAGAAAAATTTATTTCTCCCTCTATCTCTTTCTCTCTTACACACTATTGGGTGGTGCTAAGCATTCGATTAACTATAGAGAAAGTGAAACTAAGGGATAATCAATGTGGTGTTGGGGTATAAAGCCCAATATGGTCGCCCAGGTAAGTGGGCGGGCCGCCAGGTATGTACACATATTCTTTTGTAAAAACCTAATAAGAACTCACTATGCTCTACACATTACAGTAGAGCGAGTTCACCATATCGTCGTGCTCTTCTTCTCGCACTCTCTCTCGCATCGCACTTCCGCTCGTACTCCTTCAACTGGTATCAGAGCTCAGATCGAGGCTCGGGGCAGCACTGCAGGAGGCTAGAGTCACAAGCTCAGATTGGAGTGAAATTCGACAGGCGAAGACACGGCCCCAAATCCTGTGGGTAAGCCCGAAGGGCTTGGTGTGCTCAGAATTTCATTCTGAGGTCATCTCGGCCACCGTTCGGCTTCGACAAAGGTCTGCGCAGGCCATTTTCGACTACGTGGTCTCGACGGGTGCAGATCCGACTCTGCAAATTAGGGGTTTTCGGCTTACGACTGCAGGTGCTGAGGATATCGACACTCCCAGAGTGTTGATTTGTGGTTGTCTACACATCGAAGGACGGCTCACAGTTCTTGGAGGTGTGTCACATACAACACGGGCGCATCTACACACAGACTGTAGGCGACATCCACTAGTTCATCAGGTAGCTTGTGTTTGCTGCTTGATATTCCAGATTTCATCCTGACATTGCAGGTACTTCCACATGGGATGTATTGTCAGAGATGATGTATATCTGTTGAGGGTTTGCTGGCTGTGAGTCACGCAGCAAACAACCGCCGCAGCGGTTACAGCATACAGTGGGAAATTTGTGGATGTATGACTTTGTGGGAAGTCTATGTACTATCAGATTTACTGCAGCCTTTGTTGAGGGTCGAGTGAGGTTTTATTGAGCTGGGGGATTCTCGAATGTAGAGATCCTTTCGGTGATACAGGTCTTGGAGCGATCCCTCAAGCACCCTTAGATAGGCAGCTAGGATGTATTGACTGTGAGTTAGACAGTTGGGATTGCATCTTTGCTTTACTGCCGTTGAGGCATTGTCACAGTCTATGCTTACAGGATAGTGACAGGACAGTGAGAGACAGTACAGGTGCAGGACAGATTTACCCGCAGCTTACAGTGTCAGAGAGACAGTGTTTTTGAGCTGTTTTTTGGTCTCTTTTTTTAGTACACCAGAGCCATTTTACAAAGGAGACTCTGCCGAAATTTATGCAGAATCTGAAGCTTTTTTGGTTCATTTGACAGGTTGATATTGGTTCAGAGGTCAGTTTACAGGGGAAACTCTGCCGAATTTTTCCCAAGAAAGTAAACCACTGTGAAGCGTAGCTATGGCTAGATCACAGGACACTACTCTTTACAATATCAAGAAGCTGGATGGAACCAATTTCCCATTGTGGAAGAAGCAGATTTGGCACGTGTTGGTACAAAAGAAGCAGATAAAACCTATAAAGCTCAAGGGGATAAAACCAGAAGATATGGACGAAGATGAATGGAGCGAAATGGATGAATTGGCACTTCCTACCATTATGTTGACTTTGGCAGAAAGCGTTTACTTCAATGTAGCAGACGAGATTTCGGCTTATCAAGCATGGTTAAAGCTGAGTGATCTTTATGAGAAGCAGAGTGCAGCTTCACAGGTATACTGGCTTAAGAAGCTTGTTGACTTGAAGATGAAAGAAGGGACACCTATGTCCAATCATCTGAATGAATTCAACACAATCTACAGTCAGTTGTCAGTTCAAGGTGTCAAGTTTGATGAACCTGTTAGAGCTATGTTCCTGTTGATCACATTGCCGGAAAGTTGGGACACTTTTCGCACAGCTTTGAGTAATTCTGCACCTCCAGATGGTTTGAACATAGCAGGTGTAGAAGGAAGTCTGCTTACTGAAGAAACCAATAGAAAGAAAATGGACAAAGGCAAAGGAACAGCCTTAGTTGTCAGGGGAAGGACCAAAAAAAAGTACAAAGGTGGAAAGAGGAATCAGTCTCGTAGCAAGTCCCGCAGTGCTAAAGGCAAGAGTGACATAGAATGCTACCATTGTGGCAAGAAGGGTCACATGAAAAGAGACTGCAGAGAATGGAAAGCAGAAAAAGGCAAAGAGAAAGCTGAAGACCATGGTGAGAAGAACAAGTCCTCAGTGAAGATTTAAGAAATAAATGTGACAAACATTGTTGCAGAGGATGACAGTCTAGTGTCAGGAGACATCTACTTCTTGAAGAATACAATGGACTCAGCTCTTCTTACAGCATCTGATGGAAATGCTATGAGTGACTGGATTATAGACTCAGGGGCATCACTTCATGTGTCTCCAAACAAGGAGTGGTTTACCTCTTATGTGACCACTAAAGATCATGTTCGGCTAGGCAATGGGCAGACATGTGAGATCTTAGGTGTTGGAGATGTTCAATTGAAGTTTCAGAATGGCTCTTCTTTCACGTTGAAGAATGTGAGACATGTTCCCGCAATTACAAAGAGCTTGATCAGCACAGGTTTACTTGATGATGCTGGCTACGTCACCACTTTTGGACAGAACATGTGGAAGATATCCAAGGGTTCTATGACAGTAGCACATGGAGTAAAGTCTGGAGGAGTTTACATGATTTATGTATCAAATGTCTCTAAAAATGTAATCAATGTAACCGAGCAGCCGAATGTTTCTTTGTGGCATAGCCGGTTAGGACATATGTCCAAGAAGGGAATGGAAATCTTGTCTCGTTCTGGTTATTTGCCTGGCTTTTCATTTAATGATTTTGAATTCTGTGAACATTGTCTGTATGGTAAGCAAACACAGCAGCCACATAAGCATAGAAGCAGTAGAAGAGATACACAGTTGGCACTTGTTCATAGTGATTTGTGTGGACCCATGCCTAACCTATCTCTAGGGGGAGCTTCTTACTTTATGACATTTATAGATGATTACTCGAGCAAAGTATGGGTTTACTTTATCAAGCACAAGGATGAAGCGTTTAGTGTTTTCAAAATGTTTGTGACACTTGTGGAGAATCAGAGTGGCAAGAAGCTTAAATGCTTATGCACTGACAATGGTGGAGAGTATGTTTCAAAGGTCTTTCAGGACTTTTGTGAGTCAAAAGGTATAAAACGTGAACTTACTGCTCCTTACAATCCTCCTCAAAATGGTGTTGTTGAGAGGATGAATAGGACCATACAAGAGAAGGTTAGAAGTATGTTGTCTAATGCACAGCTGCCAAATGGGTTTTGGGTTGAAGCTGTATCAACAGCTGTTCATCTTGTAAATAGATCTCCTAGCAAGGTTTTGCAGAAAGATTTAGTGCCAGAGATGGTATGGTCAGGCAAAATGCCCTCATACAAGCATCTCAGAGTCTTTCGCTGTGAGGCATATACTCATGTTCCAAAGGAATTTAGGAACAAACTTGAGCCAAAGAGTAGAAAGTGCATCTTTCTAGGCTATGGTAATTCTGGTAAGATGGGATACATACTTTGGGATCCCGAATCCAGAAAGGTTGTCCGCAGCAATGATGTTCACTTTAATGAATCCAAATATCATTCTAAACCAGAGAGGGTTGAGGAGATTAGAAGAGTTGTCTTCCAAGAAGATGGACCTGCACGTGCAAGACAAAATGTCAGGGCTCAAGAGGAGCAAGGACAGGATAGAGTGGAACCACAGGTTGTGGCTGAGCCTGAGCCACCTATCGTGCGTAGATCTGGACGTGTCACGCGACCTCCTGATAGGTTTGTTCCATCTATGAACTATGTCTTGTTGACTGATTGCAATGAGCCTTCATGTTACAAGGAAGCAGTGCAAATGAAGGACTCCGGGAATTGGCAATTGGCCATGCAGTCAGAGATGACAGCTCTGCATAAAAACCATACATGGAAGCTAGTTAAATTACCACGGGCAAAAAGGCTCTACCCTCTAAATGGGTTTACAGGTATAAGATCACCGCTCATGATAGTCAACCAAAGTACAAAGCAAGGCTTGTTGCCAAGGGCTTTAAGCAAGAACAAGGCATTGACTTTGATGAAGTCTTCTCTCCGGTGGTCAAGATGACTACATTGAGATGCTTTCTTGCATTGGTTGCCATATTAGATTTGGTGTTGCACCAAATGGATGTCAAGACAACGTTCTTGCATGGTGATTTAGATGTGGAAATTTACATGCAGCAGCCAGAAGGGTTTGTTGAGAAAGGCAAGAAAGATTGGGTATGCCAGTTGTTAAAGAGTCTTTATGACTTAAAACAATCACCGAGGGTATGGTACCATAAATTCCACAAGTTTATGCTTTCTCAAGGCTACAAACGTAGTGAGTTCGATCATTGTCTATATACAAAGAAGGCTAAGGATGGCAGTTGGCTGATCCTTATTTTGTATGTGGATGACATGTTGATTGCTGGCAAGCACTTGGAAGAAATTTCAGCTTTGAAGTCAAAGATGGAAAAATCGTTTGACATGAAAGACATGGGTGAGGCAAGTCATATACTTGGTATGCGCATTGAGAGAGACAGATCAAAGAAGTTGATTTGGTTATCTCAAACAGAGTATATTGACAAGGTTTTGCAATGTTTCAATATGGAGAAGGGAAAGGCACTGAGTGTTCCATTGCCACCATATGTGAAACTTAGCAAACAAGATTTTCCTGTGTCTGAGGAAGAACATGCTGAAATGGATAAGATTCCATATGCGTCTGCAGTGGGTAGTTTGATGTATGCAATGATTGCTACTTGCCCAGACATTGCATTTGCAGTGGGAGTAGTAATTCGATACATGTCAAACCCAGGCAAGAAACATTGGGAGGCAGTGAAAGGAATATTGAGATACCTGAAAGCTACAAAGAGTATGCGTATATGCTATGGGAGTCAGGAGCTAAGTGTAAAGGGTTTTACAAACTCAAATTATGCAAGTGACTTAGACAACCGAAGGTCTACGTCAGGGTATGTCTTTACATTGGCTGGTGGAGCAGTATCATGGCGTTCTAGATTACAAGATTGTGTTACTCAGTCTACTACAGAGGCTGAATATGTTGCAGCATCAGAGGCATGCAAAGAATCAATTTGGCTTAATCGACTAGTAACAGATTTGGGAATCAAAGAAGAGATGCTTGTGTTATATTGTGATAGTCAAAGTGCTATACAATTGGCTCGCAATCCAGTTTATCACTCAAAGACAAAGCATGTGGATGTGAAGTATCATTTCATCAGGGAAATGCTCGAGGATAAGCAACTTCAGCTTGTCAAAGTTCACACCACAGAAAATCCTGCTGATCTACTTACAAAAGGACTTCCCTCAGAGAGCTTTGCGCATTTTCGTAAGCAGTTAGGTGTAGGGTAGTACATCACTTCTCTACATCTCTTGTATATTAGCTTGTATAGTAGCTTCTCTCACACTTAAAGTACCACATTGGACTTTAAGTGGGAGGTTGTTGGGGTATAAAGCCCAATGTGGTCGCCCAGGTAAATGGGCGGGCGGCCAGGTATGTACACATATTCTTTTGTAAAAACCTAATAAGAACTCACTATGCTCTACACTTTACAGTAGAGCGAGTTTCACCATATCGGCGTGCTCTTCTTCTCGCACTCTCTCTCGCGTCGCACTTCCGCTCGTACTCCTTCATGTGGAAGAGAGGGAATTTGAGTTTATAAAAAGTGAGAGGCATTGGAAATTTTATATAATCTCAACTTATAGCTCTCTCTCTCACCAACTCTTGTGCTTTCTACTCTCATCTTATCTCTCTTCCTCACCCCGGCCCTCTTATCTCTCTCCCTCACCCCAGCCCTCTTACTCTCCTTGCACTAGAGAAACACAAAGAGATGGAGTGAGGGAGAGACAGGGATATTGGCATGGGAATGCATTAATCTAACCCATTTACTTTAGATAGATCAAGGAGAGTGATAGAATGAGGGAGTGAGGACTAGAAGAAACATATAGATTTTAATGTAGGAATGTGGGATGACAACATATTTAGGAATTTTGGGAATTATTCAAGTCCCATTTCTTTAAAGGGTACTTGAAATTTGAGTATTATTGTGTATTTGGAGATAGCATCTGTTTGTGAGCCCTTGATTACGCCATTAAAATGTATCCCTTCTTCAATAAATATATGAATGTGTTGGTATAAAATCACATGGAAGAATACACTAAACATGAACGTTGGAAGGATGCCCTCGAAATTTATCTAAACTCTCAATTTTTCCATGTGTAAAAAATACTTGATATGAATGGATTTTAATTTGTCCGTTGTTATGATTGCACTGACTATATCAAGACTACCTAGAAAATAAAACGTTTTCATGAAGAACATCTGAATTGATAGGATCCCAAAAGAATATGGTGCTTAGAAACACCAAGAAAAGTGACATTAGTATAATTGTATTGCATTATAGATAAACTAATCTAATAATTCACATATTACAAGAAATTAAGAAACACACATATTTTTGGATGTCAATGGTTGGAAAATTAAAGAGCTATTTAAAGATAATATAGGAATTGATGATATCTCAAATATATAGATAATATATATTTAAAGATAATATAGGAATTGATGATATTTAAAGATAATATAGGAATTGATGATATCTCAAATAGATGGTGGTGTTTAAAAACACCAAAATAAGTAATGAACCGTAACGTTATCATTTATTGTTTGGTTTAGGTACATGTACCAAATTCCATCCTACTCTAATACATGTGATTCTTATTATAAAAATGCTTCTGTTTGGGCCAATATGTACTCTACTTCTGTCTCTATATTCATTTTCCACAATGATGCAAGTTAATCATGCTTTCCTCTTACAGCAGCTAATCCAAATAACCATGACATTGTCATGATTTTTCTTCTTAAAAAGGCTTATGTTGTTTGATGTCATAGTTGTGAAAAAAGGAAATTAAGACACTATGTGCAATTCCCAAAGATAATTAGAACTATGTTAGTACTAACGCTAGAAATGTATTACAAATGATTAAAATTCCTCATAAAATTCCCAACTCCAAATACAAGGTTCTCTCTCTTTCTCTCTCTCTCTCTCTCTCTCTCTCTCTCTCTCTCTCCCCCCTTGCTCTTGTGTCAATCAATAACCATACATATTCAAAAAATACACATTGTATTTAGTAAGACCTAATTTATGCATGATTTTTAAGACATGCATACACCTTGATTATTACTAGATATGACATATTTTAAATAAATCAAAGTAATAATAGCCTTGGCAATTATGAATAATGAGCCTCAAAACTATTCACAACCACTGACAGTCACATTAACACAAGTCTTGTAATTAGACACTCAAGTGTCCTGAGACACTAAAGTGTCTTGCAAACAAATGAACTTTGGTTGATTTTTTTAGTATACTTATGATTTATATAGATTATAAAACAGTCATGACCATATAGTTCAACACTTCAATTACGCTCCTAAATTTTGTTTCAGTTAAATTAGAGCATACTAGTGCGCAAAATTTAGGTGCCTATGGAATGAAATTTTGCATGCACCCGCTTTCCATTGCCATGCAGAATCTTGGCATGCATGACTTCGTGTGAGGCATTGCTTGAGCTAGGGCCTCTTTGGCCAAATTGATAAGCAAATTCAAATTTTAAGTGGCCATTTGGCATGCCAAACCTTCAAGCTGGTTTAGAATGAAACATGCTACCCGAAAATGAGTGGAAGAGGCCTCGCTTACAAAAAACAGAGGTGTTAATTCATTGCACTATAGTTTCGGGTAACGTGCTACTCGCGTGCAAACAGGATGGTGCTACCTTCTACAGGTGAAGACCTTCCCTCCATGCAATTTTGTAGAAGTTTAGAAGGCCACGAGGTTCTGTATCCGGCCACAGGTGGATTGGGCAAAGCATGCCCATCCTATTGATTGGCGCAGTAAGTGTTACAAGGGGACAATCCTTGCATTCAATTCCCGCATGCAGCTCTTTAAATGCATGTTCGAGGGTGACAAGGCCTGCTTCATGATCTCTTTAAATGCATGTTCGAGGGTCACAAGGCCTGCTTCGTGATCTCATGGGAGAATTTGTGCATGCATATTGTTCTAGATGCACAAGCAATGCTTGATTCATAGAATGTAATTGATTTTGATGTTGATGATGAGGTCTCTTTGGCAGAGTTTTTGGCATCCCAAAAGAAGGGAAGGGACAAAGCACGATGCTCAAATGTATGTCCTCGTGTGGAGCCACCCGTGGTTTTTTATGTGGATGGCGTAGTTGATGCCGATGGAGATGCGATGCAAGTCATGAAATCTATGGATGATGCTTTGATTATGCAACTCGTGTCTTTGCAGGAAAAAGATGTACAGCATGAGGAATCTTTGTGTGTGTCCGGACATGCTCAGATTGCAAATATGCCTATCGTTGGATGTATTGGTAGACCTCTTGCGCTGTGTAAAAGAGGTCGCCCTCCAAAGCGTACCTCAGATTGGATTGGTTGTTTTGACACGCGAGCGTCCACAAGTGGTTTTTGTTTCATGCTTCGCAGCTCATGTATATCATGGTTGAGCAAGAAGCAACCTATTGTGACCACTTCGAGTTGTGAGGCTAAGTACAGGGAAGTCTTGACAGCTACGGTTGAGTGTGTATGGCTCAGACGCCTTATGGCTGATTTGGGTGTTGGATAGGACACTGCCAACACTATCTACACTGACAGTCAGAGCGCATTGGCAGTTGCAAGGAACCCAGTTTTTCATGCTCCAATAAAGCACATTGAGGTGCATTACCACTATGTCAGGGAGAGGATCTCAGCAGGAGAGATCATCTTGGCTTATGTGCCAACACAGGACAACCTTGCAGATCTTTTCACAAAGGCATTGTCTCGTGAGAAGCTTGAAGCTTTCCGCAAAGCTTTGGGCTTACTCCCCTTTGTGGACTGATCATGTCCTCAGGGCATGGCACTTCCCTTTACTCATGTGCCAGCTCTCGTTCACCGCATCACTCCAGGGGGGATTTGTTACCATATACATGTGGTAGTGATGTGTGTGAACACACTAGGCCGCCAGGGCATTTTTTCCCTCTTTAGAAGGTTTTTTCCCCTGAGCATTGTATATACGCCCATCACTCTAGGGCTATCTATCTTTCCATTGCACACTAAGTAACACACTCTCTATTGTGTGCCTTGAGCTTCCTTTGTCTTCTCCAAGCTGTGTGTGTTCCTCTGCAACCCTAATTCCAACATTGACATTGTCTTTGTTCACACTAATTTCATTCATTGGCCACTTGATCATGCTTCCAAATGCCTAAGACATGTTTCATGCATCCATAGTCTCAACTAGAATCATAAGCATACTATCAATGCTCTCAAGGACATGTATGGACACACATGTTACACCAATTGATCAAAGTTACATCTTGTGAATGGATCGATGGAATGCACAATCCTACGTGCATTCCTTGTAGAACCATCAATAAGAAACAAAACTTCACTTTGTTTTGGTCCCTCCAATCTTTGCAAAAATGAAGACAACAATGTGTGATAAGACAATGTATTCCCAAAAAGGTTGAATTTAAACATAGCTTGAGGTTCAAACCCAGGCTCTAGATTTAGGCTCCAACTTAAGTTCAAGTTCATTGCATTAAGGCCTTGCGCACACTGCTTTACCACAATTCGGATTGGTTTGATACAATCCAGGGTCGTCTGCTACAATCTAGACTGGTTTGCTACAATTTGGCATGATCGACAAAGATTCAGATTGATCATTTAACACTTGGACCAGTTTGTTAAAACATTGTAGAAATCTAGATTGTTATAGATTGGCTGTCAAAAATCCAGATTGAACAGGTCCACAAAACGTTGAAAACAAGTTTGTAGGCATAAATTAGGATAAGTATGCAACAATCAGGGACAGTTCACAAGAATTTGAACTGATTTGCGACAGTTCGGATTCATATGACGTGATCGTTCAAAATTTGGATTGATCATTGAAAATCTAGAACGCTCATTAAAAGCCCAAAGTTTACACCAACTCTTCAAAAATCTATATGGGCCCATAAGAATAAATCTAGATCTTTCCACAACATCCGAACTAGTCCACAAGAATCTAGATTGGTCCATAAGAATCTAGAATGTGTTCATAACCAAATCGATGTGCAACTCTCAGTGAGCTCCTAACACATCACACTTATTACATTGGCTTGAAATAAATCAAAAAGTTACATTACATGGCCATATTGAGAGAAGAAGAAACTCTAATCTCTATTGTTTCTTTCTATTCATTCTTGATGTGCATCTGCAAGGTGTGGTCCTTTCACAGATTCTGTTTACTAACTCCACTCCGTTAGCACCCTTCAATACTAAACTACACATTAAGGTGAGTGAAGGGCCATCAAATGTTTGCCTTGCATGATAAAGGGTGACGTACTTGACGTCCCTTCCTTAGTGAAGGGAAAGTACTAAAATTCCCCTTCCTTAGGAATGATAAGGGCACCTTGAAATTTTCACCTTGCTTCTACTTTCACCATCTTATAAACTTTTGTGAGTTTTCTCTTCCATGTTAACAAGATTTGCATTGCTCATGCTCATAGCTTGTTGCTCCATGTAATGCAGCTATCAGTTCATCTCATCAAGGAGAAGAACGAGTCTTATTAAGCACTAAGTAAACTTTACCGAGCGAACACAAAAATTGAGCAAAATGCAGACGGAACAAGAATATGTGTGTGTGTGTGTGTGTGTGTGTGTGTGTGTGTGTGTGTAGAGAGAGAGAAAGAGAGAGAGAGAGAGTCTCATGAACTAATCAACCTTGGCAATGAATAAGTGATACAATGTACAATTGGGGGGGGGGGGGGGGGGGGGGGGGGGGGGGGGTGTCACATACCTACCTACCTTAGTAAATTTACCTACCCAAACTTTGACAAATAAATAAAATAATACCCAAAAGCAAAAATAATAATGGGATCACTTTGGGCAGTTCACTTGAGATGCCAAAACCTTAACACCCTCTATACAACTCATAGTGGACATAAATAGTGAGACCACGTCCATGAAGAAGCTACCATGAACACCTATGTAGTTGTACACTCCACTACCTACATCTCGCATTTGCTACCCTCAACTTTGTTCCTTAGAAGAATGCCATCTTGAGCATTAGTTGACTTTTAGAAAATTGAACTATAGAACACACTACATCCAAGAATCCCCACTTGTGAACTATGAACACATCACGTCCAAAATACTCCAAGACAATGAACTATGGAACACATCATATCCTAAATACTCCAAGATAATGAACTGTGGAACACATTCTGTCCATAATCTGACCAACAACAATGGATTGGTGTGCACTCATCCATAGTGTTTCAGATACTCTAATTGGTTCCCTACCTGATGCATGTGCCTTGAACTTCGACCCACGGGTTCAAACACCGGTAACTTGAACTCCAAAACACAAGGGTCCCAATTCCTTGCCCCTCTCTACCACTCACAAGCCTCTCTTTGCCTAAAGCTAGTGGCGGCATCTGCCCTTTTAACTAAAAATCTAGTGTCGTGGCCTCTGTGGTTGCCACCACGTGTGACAAGAAGATCTCCACTATCAAATCTTTATCATTGTCATCCCTATCCAGCTTGTCTTTGTCTTAGACTTCCTGTGAGTTCCTGCTTTTGTCTTTGGCTTCAAACTCCCGAGCCAAACAAAGCATCATGTCACATTTATAACAATTGTGGTCGGACCTCGTGGGTACCAATGCAACTAAGTGAGCACTCCTTATCAAGCTTCCTTTACCTTTGTCCTCTAGCAAACTCGTCCATATGATTTTGGCTTCACAATCTTAGTGCATAGACTCCTAACTAGATAGCTCGATGTCCCATATCATTGAGATCGGATGATGTTAATAAGGTTAATCCATAAGTAGTCAAAATACGATACCAGTAGGTGTACCAACATTTTTCAGTAGATTGTGGATACCTCTCTTTCATGAAAAGTAAAAGAAATGGATTTTTTTTTTTTGGGGGGGGGGGAGGGGACCTCAGCACTAAAGGGCATGGGGCATTAAATGAAGCCCCAGAGGTGGGATCTACGGCTGAGAAGCCCGGGCACAAAAGCAGAGGCGCGCAGGACCGTAGGATGCACCAGAAGTAAACTAGGACGCCGAAAAGTAAACTTGGACATGGACACACCTGTCCACGTTGACTTATCATGCGTTTGTTGCCCACCATGGTCAACATATGCGCACGAGGGGTTGGATAAGCCATGCGCCTCGCTCAACACCCACCGGGGTTCAAATCGTGCGAGCAGCACCCCACGCCACCGGGGTTCAAATTGTGCGAGCAGCACCCCACGCCCCATTTTTTTGAGCCCTCAAATCTCCTTGAAATTCCTGCGCGCACCCCCAGCCATAGATCCCATCTCTTTGCTCCCGGGGCCTTTAGTGCTGAAAAACCAGAAAGTAAAACTAACAGTCAGAACATGACTCGTGCGGGAAAAGAGAGGGTGGAGGCAGGGATGTGAGGCAGAGAGGGGAGGGGCAAGGGAGCAAGGCAAGGGCAGGGCGAGCGAGGCAGAATCAGACAGGACGACAACACGTCGGACGGAGAGGCGACACTACAACGTTGGAGGTCTCTGTCTCTCTCTCTCTCTCTCTCTCTCTCTCTCTCTCTCTCTCTCTCTCTCTCTCTCTCTCTCTCTCTGCGCGCGCACGCGTGCTGTGTCGTGCATGATCTGCCCTGCGCATTGCTAGGCCTCATATACAAGGAATCTTGCACACAGGACGTGTGGGGGACGAAGGCGCTAATGAGGGTCAATGTCACAGGCAATATTGTTGAAGATTATGAGTGTGGGTAGGCAAGGGGGGGGGGGGGGGGGGGGAGGCTAGGAAGGGATGGCTCCTGCACTAGAAGATTTTGCAGAAAAGTCGAGCAACTTTTGGTGGAGCTTGTTGGTGGAGGGCACAGGCTATGGTGTGGCAACAGAAGGGGACGGGATGGAGGGCAAGGTAGGAGGTTTAATTTGGTAGAACTAAGACCAAATCTGCAACAAATCCCTAACAAAATGACAAGGAGCAAGGATTGTTTGAGCCTCAATGATTGGAAGGTGTTTATGAGAGTGTTAAACTCACTGAGTATGGCTTTTTGTGTGTACAGGAAAGCATTGGAGAAGCATAGGCGTTAGCTATTTATTGGGCATGTCACCACGAGGGAGAGACTAACCATAGAGGGCACTGTTGTTTGTAGAAGTGATAAAGGAAGCATTAACATGTTCTGTTTTGAGTTCATGCAAAATTTTATTCTAGGGAAAAGTGGAGCACTTAATCAATCATGAGAGCTATTGTATGTTGACTACTGCCTCAAAACCACTAAAGTTTAGAGCATCCCTTAGAAGGCAATTTGAAAGACATTTTTTTCTTACCTCGGGATACAACGCATGCCATGTCTGGTGTTTAGAGCAGAGTCGTACCCAGGGCTAATGGGGGGGAGTGGGGGGAGAGCACACTCCATTCTCAGTGAACGCGAGAATGCAGAAAATAATCCTACTAGCACTCCGTGAAAGGTAGGTATTAAGCTTTACTTCCGCAAGCTCTTTCGTAGGCTACATATTTCCTATCAAAGCGGTCAGGTCACCATGCTGCAAGAGCCTACCACAAACTCAATGCAGAGGGGCTACCGGGTTTGTAGCCTTGCCCCTACTCCCCCCATAAGCCCTGGCGCGACCCAACTCTTAGCATGAATGTAAACATTTTGATGCTTTCTTACTTGATGGGGAAGGCGTGCCCAGGAGCCCTTAGGTTCTTAACGACTGCCCATATGAGATTGCATGTGACAGGAGCATGAGGGTGCCTAGTGACTTCTCTTCTTTGTCTCTCTAGAGTTTTCCAAAGAAGGAAGCTTTAAGAGGGTCTTCCCGTAGCCCTCCGAAAGAGCCTCTGAAGGCACCCCCTAATTGAAAAAGCCTGCCGGTAGCCTCGCTTGCAATAGCAATTGAATCGAAAAGAGCCCCCGAGGGTGGTTCCAAAAAGGCCTCCTGCCTCTGAGACAGGAGATTGCATGTTTAAAGGATTGATTGTCAGTGAAACAGATCCGTTGCACCAGTGGACACCGGAACAATAACCGAACAATACCTTGTAGTCTGCTCTATGGGATTGCCTCGTCGCCACTAACGACCCGGGTCTCCTTCATTTCACAAGCTCGTGTGTTTATAGCTGTACTTTTAGCATGGCTACGAGCAGGCGCTCTAAGGCCACCATTTCTCTATTCGGCATTAACAATGGGTGAGCCCAACATGTGGCGAGGCTTTGCATAAAATGGCTAGATCGGAGGTTCCCAAGAGTGCCGACCTAAGAGTGCCCTCCAACCTAGCGGCCCTTTCGAGTCCAACAACATTTTTGGATGACATATGGGGACGACTCTTCGACTCAATTGTGCTTTCTTTCAGTAGCTATGAGAAGGCACTCTAATAATTATACCCAGGGCTAAAACCTAAGAAAATAAGGACAAACTTGAGATTCTCCCGGTTTTTAGGTCAAAATTTGAAGCTTTTGCCCGTAGCTACACTAAAACTTGTGAAAATTTCTCGGTTTTCTTCAAGGCAAGCTCAAAATCTAACCGAGATTTTAGGATTTTAGCCAGTTAAAACACACAACACACTGCGCTTGAAACAAGAAGACCTACTAACCATCGCCAAAACTTCCTGCAAGTTTGAAATAAGACACCAAAACCATCGCTAAATTAAGCCTTTTTTCAACACCAATGTTCTGTGTGTAAGTTATTGGTTAACTGCTTTGAAGTAGAATAGTGTGTATCACCGCAGACGCGTATCCAGCTTAAGATTGTTCAAAGAGGAGACCACCCAATGGTAGGATCGTAACAAATCCATACAAACATTAGAGCTAAGTTCAGATAGGAGCACTCCACCCAAATCGTCTCAGGAAGTATGCATTCCTGCTGCATATAGATTGAAGAGTTAAAGCTCAGGTTTCAAGAGATTCATCTGAGGAGACGGTGAGAACACTTCAACACAGAATGGACCATTCAACATCATCAACAGTAAAATAGGGACTGGATGAGATTGTGCACATTGTCTTTCTGACACTGGTTTAGTTTTCCATTAGAAAACCAGACTTCTTCAACCCCAATGCTGGAGGCATTTTCGACACCAAGTTTCCACCACAAAGTGAAGATTGTCTACAACAGACTGCAACAAGTCTTTTAAAGATCATGATGATAGCGAAAGTAGTACGAGACACATATGCACAGAAGGCCCTACCTGCCCTGTTGTCAAAATGCAGGGTTTGGACAGAAGGATGGTCATGGCACATGTGCGGCATGCCACTTTCATAGCCTCGACACAGAATACTGACCGCTGGAACTGATTGGGGGACCTCAAAATGAAGCTGTCATCCAAAGCATGGAACTTTTACCAGTGTCATCATATCCCTAGAGGCATACGACATATTAAGCAAAAGAAGTCGTTGGCAGACATTGATGTCAAGGAGGATATTCAGAGCAGACAAGGATCAAAGAGCTAGACAAATGAACTATGAGAGATCGCAGACGAGAGTAAAAAACAAAGTCAAGCATGGAAGTCTGGAGGATATTCAGAGCAGACAAGGATCAAAGAGCTAGACAAATGAACTATGAGAGATCGCAGACGAGAGTAAAAAACAAAGTCAAGCATGGAAGTCTGCAGGAATCAAGATTTTACTTGAGAGCGCGGGGAGCAGTACCTAACCAAAGAAAGGATTACCCACCTGAACCACACACAGCTGTGCGTTTCTTTACTGCACATTTCATTCAGCTGAGAAGAAACTGCTTTATCACCTCATGGCCCAATGAGATTTAAGTAACGCCAAGCCAGTCAAACAGATTTAAGCATAGCTTGGAATGGAAAAAAGTGTGATAACTCTTGACAAATATTTGAGAATTGACAAAGGCTTTTTTCTCAACTATCACCAAATTAAAGAATAGAAATGAAATTAATATTGAGGTTATGCAACAACATTCAACCATGGGACAGACTGAATATCCTTGCCTTGCAACACAAAGCCCTTTTTATTGACTAATCAAACATTTCCCGTACAAAACATCCAGCTTCAATTTTCATCGCTTCCCAAGACAACCAAACACTAAGGATCACCAGAATTCACAATAGCAGGTGCCCAAAAAAAAGAACAGCACATCCAGAGTCACAGGCTCTACCACACATTCCATCAATTCCCCCCTCTGAGCCGAAGCACAAGGTGAAGAGTGGATTCCTTCTGAATGTTGTAATCAGCCAGGGTGCGCCCATCCTCCAGCTGTTTCCCCGCAAAGATTAAGCGCTGCTGATCAGGGGGAATACCTTCCTTATCCTGAATCTTCGTTTTCACATTATCAATAGTATCAGAGCTCTCAACCTCCAGGGTAATGGTCTTGCCAGTAAGTGTCTTCACGAATATCTGCATCCCACCTCGCAACCGAAGCACAAGGTGGAGGGTAGACTCTTTCTGTATGTTGTAGTCAGCAAGAGTCCTCCCATCCTCAAGCTGCTTTCCCGCAAAAATAAGGCGCTGCTGGTCAGGAGGGATGCCCTCCTTGTCCTGAATTTTAGTCTTCACATTGTCAACGGTGTCAGAGCTCTCAACCTCCAAAGTAATGGTCTTACCAGTAAGGGTCTTCACAAAGATCTGCATGCCACCGCGGAGACGCAACACAAGGTGAAGCGTGGACTCCTTCTGTATGTTGTAATCAGCAAGAGTGCGGCCATCCTCAAGCTGCTTTCCAGCAAAGATGAGGCGTTGCTGGTCGGGAGGGATCCCCTCTTTGTCCTGGATCTTCGTCTTGACATTGTCAATAGTATCTGAGCTTTCTACTTCGAGAGTAATGGTCTTACCAGTGAGCGTTTTCACAAATATCTGCATGCCACCACGAAGGCGAAGGACAAGGTGGAGGGTAGACTCCTTCTGGATGTTGTAGTCGGCAAGGGTGCGGCCATCTTCAAGCTGCTTGCCAGCAAAGATAAGGCGCTGCTGGTCAGGGGGGATACCCTCCTTATCTTGGATCTTGGTCTTAACATTGTCGATGGTGTCTGAGCTTTCGACCTCCAAAGTGATGGTTTTGCCAGTGAGGGTCTTCACAAAGATCTGCATGGCTGCAAGGTCAGGTTCGAGCGACGGAGAGGACGGATCAAGGTCTAGAGCACACCACAGAAAAACGCAGAAGAGAGAAAAGAGAATGCGATGAATTATCCAAGGGGAAGAGGTGGCTTAATATATAGAGGCCAAGGTAGGTCGGTTCCGGAAGCTTCTCGCGGTTTGTAAGGTTGTTCGCTTGTGACGTTTCTCAAAGTTTCAAGTTAGGCTCAACAAACCGCAAGAGCACATCAAGGCTGGGTTCACACTGCACGTTCCATGCTCACTTTCTTTTAGGTGGAACACTGAGATTTGACACCCCTGATTGTGCCATTCACATTGTGCGCTTTCCACCCACCTTGAATCCTAGATGGCATGCTGACTCATGGCCATCTCACTGCACAGGTGTTTCGAGCTAGTTACGACGTCCTCGAGTGGAACACTGGAAGCTCATCCAATCACACAGCGGGAGAGGGAGAGAGAGAGAGAGAGAGAGAGAGAGAGAGAGTGAGAGAAACAGAGCAAGAATCGGACACACGGTCCTTTTTTAGCAAAACATTGTGTAGGTATCCATCATGTGTGTGTGAACCAATACTCGGACAGGAGCTTAGCCTTCGTCGACAACGGTTTGAAGGTATCTTTAGTTACGATCAAAGTGTACCTGTACCCTCTAATTGGGATAGAAAGGAACATAATTCAAATCATATTCTATCCATTCCACTACTGGAAAATGTCCATGTGTACACATTGCATGCACGTCTTAGAACTCTCGACGAGTTGCTAATGCTCCACATTAATTACGTTTGGAATATGGATCCTACAAAAAGAATGAGAGAGCATACTGGGGCTTGTAGGCATTTGGTCGAGTGTGCATCTCAATGGCAAGGTGGCGGAACTTACAAAGGATAAGAGGACATCAAGTTGCACATGAGTTAAACCCAATAAAATTTGTATGGGTGGCACTAAAGCAAGGCATCCACTTTCACACCATTTTGACACTCAAAGTCGTAATGAGTATTATTTATGGAAAAAGGTTTGTAGCATGATAACTTACAACATGCGTAATGAAGCAACCCTTTGACTTAACTGCGCTCGCGAACGAAAATGTGTTGACAAATTGCTTAGGTTTCTTAAGAATGCAAAACTAAACTCTCATGAGGTCACGTTCCTTAAGTTGACAATCGACACTATGGCTATTGGAAATATGGCTATTGGAATTTAGAGTCGAGTCGCACCCAAGGTTAACAGGGGTAGTGGGGATAAAGTTGAAACTTGGTCGCACCCACAGGCGAAGAAGCTGGAGATGATGGCTGACAAGAGGAATGTGCTGAAAAGTGAATAGGCGTCGACGTTCCATTGGCCAGAGGCTTCAACCATGTGCGTTGCTTTGATTTTCTTCCTGAATTATAGCCTAATACCTTCATTTTTTAGTGGATTAGTGGAACGATTGCAAAGCTACGGGAATTCAGCGAGTTTACTATCAATGGCGTTTACGGCTGCTCCTTCCCCCCATTGTCCCCAAGTGCGACCCAACCCTTACTAACATAATATGGCGGCCGTGGTTGCCCTTTCCACGTGTCATCTTCTGCGATATGAAGGCTACATCCAAAAAAGAGAGACGCGAACGAATATTTTCTAGCTGCTTGGTGGCGGCTCTGCAAGGCTTTGAAGGCTTTCAAGCTCATTTAGTTGCTTGGTGACGAACGAAACTTGAACTCCTTGCTCGCTCAAATTTCGTGCTTGCAGAGAGAGAGAGAGAGAGAGAAAGAAGAGAGAGAGAGAGAGAGAGAGAGAGAGAGAGAGAGAGAGAGAGAGAGAGAGAGAGACGCAGAGACTCAGGTATTCCCTTCCCTTGCTCATATCCCACAAATCGAGATCTTTCTTCTCGCAACTAATCGCTGCCATATTGGCTTCCCGCAACTCTAGAGGAGTTCAACTCTGTGCCTTCCCTTCCTTTTTAGTTGAATCGGATGGTGAAGGGGACGACCCATAAGAGCCTAGCTCATGGGAAAGGAGAAGGCGTTGCTTTTGGGCGCAGTGAATTAGCCTCAACAGATGGAGTCGTCGTGGGTGAAGACACCATAGGGACAAGCCTGACACTAGATGACGGGGCTACTGTCAACGCATTAGAGGCATTGATACAACAACGGGTGTTACTATTGCTTATGTGAATTAGCCTCAACAGATGGCGTCGTCATGGGTGAAGACACCGTAGGGACAAGCCTGGTACTAGATGATGGGGTTATTGTCGATGCTTCTTTGATGTAGTAAATGCGTGCAAAGCATAAGGTCTATATCCTCCTGTGTCTTAGCATCCTCTCTCTCTCTCTCTCTCTCTCTCTCTCTCTCTCTCTCTCTCTCTCTCTCTCTCTCTCTCTCTCTCTCTCTCTCTCTCTCTCTCTCTCTCTCACACACACACACACACACACACACACACACACACACAAACACACACATACACTGTGCGCGTATGTCGCATGTGTCAATGCAAGGAACTTGCCGATACACTGTGTGCGAGCCACAAATGGCTCCAAGCACGCAACTAGCCTAAACTAGTAAGCTCAAAGATGGCGATGGTGTGTCACTCACCGCTCTACGCTTGCTATTGTGGAGGATTCCTCGTCACGAAGAAGAGGGAGACGCCGCTACGCCACGCTTAACCGCCTCGTCGCCGTCGTGCCGCCGCAATGTTCGATCACACACACTCTCTCTCTCACATGCATACACACACACACACAAGGAGATGAAGAAGAAGAAGATGGAGATGGAGCAAGAGCACTCTTCAATTGCACAAATGAGAGAATGAGTGAATTTTAGGTTTAGTTGACTTTTATATGAGCTCGCCCCATTCACACTTCGGCGCCCATGCTTAGCCAACTAATCCCTTGAATGTTCCAGTTAGAGTGCGTCTCTCATCGGCGATCACTCTTACCCTTTTCCTATTGGACCGACAAGCCCGGTACTTGACTCTACCAAATAAATAATACAACGCCCGTTATAGGTGATAGGAATGTGCGTGAGGGTTAACACGCCCCCCTTCCTGATGTAGATTCCGTCCTCGGAAGCTATTGAGTTGAAGCTCGTTGTTGAGGTGGAAGAGCATTTGAGATGAATGTCCTTAGCCTTCTTCGGTCACTGCAAAATCAAACAACATTGGCACAGTAATTGCATTCTCATATACAATTAAAAAGCATATGCAGTTTTAGGCAGACAAATTGATTGGTAGCAGAATTCTAAACCATTTGTCAGCAATAAACATTAAATTGCAATATAATCAAACGCATAAACAGTTGTAAAGGTAAAAAAATTAAACAAGTCTAGGGTCGCTAATTTAACGGTCGAAAGGCACTAAAGATCGACTATTAATACCATGGGCAAGCTTCTCAATTTTCTCTCGTCAATTAAGTTGTTTGATTGCGAGAGCCAAGTATTTCATGTCCAAGGGCTGACTAGAGGCTATACCTAGAAGACCTTGTAGTTAAGCTACGATAAAAGGAATTTCTCATGAAATCATTGCCTGACTGATTACCTTTTCTTTGACCCCCCAAAGTCTTTTCACATTGTTTCATTTTTTATGTGTGTGCTTATTTTGTATGCCTTGGGTTTTTTGCTTTTCAAGGAAAAGCGCCCACACTGGGAACCTCTAGGGCTCTAGTACCATAGGCGATACATGTGGGTGGAGTACCAAATCAAGCTGAGGTTTCTCTTCCAGCTTAAGATTTTACATTGTGGCACTTTGATTTTTTTATTATTCGTTTTCAGCATTTTAATTTTGTAACTTTGGGGGGTCATATAACACTGTTACCCTCCCCAGGGTCATCATATTAGTAAACTCCCTTTATAATACTTAAGCTAAAGGTCAATAAGCCCACTAGAAAGCCCTAGTACATTTCATACAATGCTGCCTAAATTGGATTAAGAACCTAAGTAATCATTGATTATTGGGAAGGCATTCCCCATGATATTAAGAGAAGATCTCTAACGCCTAGCTTGGTCAAACTAGCTTAGCCGGACTGTTTGATTTTTAAACCTAGACAAGTGATTATGACAAAAAATTACATTGAATTTAATGTTTTATACTAAGCAAATGTGTTGGATATTATGCTACCAATCACAATTAAAGCAGACAAACATGGATGCAAAAAGATAAGGGGCAATGCTAATGGACAAGAAACACCTGTTTGTGTTGATGGTCGCGCTTGATTTGAAGTGTGAATGAGAGAAAGATTCCAGGAAGGTCCAAATCCGAACAACAGCAACATGTTCTTGTACACACTAGGAAACACAAAGAATACCTCTAGGAGGCACATCAGTGGGAAAAAAGAACTTTGCTAATCACTAAACTCTAATACAGAAACACTCCTATCCTACTAATCCTACCTACCCTCCATCACTCAAGTGATGAGGATCAAAGGTGTTTTATGACATAGGTTTCTGTTTCAGTGTACTGAATGTAAATGTGTAGGTCTGGGTCAATGATTTGGTCTTTATTGTGCATACTTGTTTGCTAATTGCTCTTGCTCTTTATTATTTTTTTTTTTTGTGAGTATAAGGCTTTATATATACATTCCCTAAGATTGGTGATTGAGAGGTCAGGGAGGAAGGTTGAGAGGAGAGTGAGTGAATGATGACTATCAACAAACACTCCCCCCTTCCTTGGGTAGATCATACCGTTTGAAATGTGCGTCACCCTTTGAAACCAATTGTTCCAGTTGGTAATAGGTAAGGATTTTTGCCAGTAGTTTTCTATTACTTTAGGTGCCTCATCGAGTTGCAAGGGTGGTAAGGTACTCTCCCATGATCGAAATTGAAGTGGTTCATCAGGCGATTCTTGAACACTGGGAGGTGTGGATTCCTTTGTAGCTTTATGGAGGTTCACTATTGTAGGTGGAGGTTGTGGAGACGCTTTTACCTCTATGGATGCATTACATAAGGAGCTAGAAGCTTCATGGGACTCCCCCCTTCCTGATCTAGGTGGAACAAATTATTCTTTCTTCGGTACCCAAACTAGCTCTAGAGAGGGTGTGTAGCATTCTGTGATTTTTTTCTTTCCCCAATCGTCAATTTGTTTTGGAGCTACAGGATTGGGCGCACATGGGTCAGGTGACAGGTAAGAACACAATCTACGTTTTGCACCCAGATTTGATCATTTCCTTGATAGTAGCCTTGGGCTTCCAATAGTCGTTTAGGAATCCAACGCCATGTTCCCTTACATTTCTTGGGGTGAATGGGACGTCTCTTACCAGGCTCTTGTCTTTTAGCACTGGCTATGGTCGCTAAGAAGCTTTAGGGACCCACTCAGTCATCCTAGATAGTACATCCATATAAGGAGAATCTTCCCCAACATCAGTGTCCGCTTTAAACGTGTAACAATACTGCAATGGGACGGAGTGAACTGTGGTGTCAGATCTATGATCAATTATAAACATGTTTCCTAGAGGATGTGCTCGACCAGTTACAAGATCCAATCTAATGACAGAATCTTGGAACTGCAAGTAGACATAATTTTTAGACCACTCATGCACCATTTTTGCTTCCCTCATGAAAGGACGTCCTAAGATCATCTTCGATGCCATAGTGTGCTTGGAGAAATCCATAACAATGAAGGTAACTCTTATTTTATGTCCAAAGACCTTGATCTTGAGATCTTTTAGCATCCCAATAGGTTTAATAATAGACCCATTGGCCATCTTCACTACTATGGTTGTAGTCGCAAGGTGAGGTCTTCCTATAGTTTCCCATCAATTTTTAGTCACAATGCTAACCCCAGCACCACCATCAAGGATTCCCTTCACAGTTAATCCCTTAGTAGTGATTGGTATGGTTGCATTGGATTCGTCTCCCTCAAAGTATTGTCCCAACTTGTTAACAGGTATTTCTATAACAAGGTGCTCTTCTAGGTTGGGTTGTGGATCTAAGTGCTCCTCCTCTATTGGCATCTCCCCAGGTCCATCCATCTGTGCAAATTGTGGTAGTCCAAACTTCAGTTCTCCATTGAGGAAGGCTCGAAGAGCTGAGACTAGCTCAGGGTCTTTATATAGTTTGGACATGATGGTGGTTCTAACTTCTCAAGACATGAAATCCATCAATTTGGAAATGTTTAACGGCACCTTTTGGGCTTCAGTCCCTTGACGTGGGGAAGATGGGATCTCCATTTCTTTGATAGGATCAGGTAGTCCCTCTGTAAACATTCTTTCCATCAAGAAGTGAGTACGCCCACTTTCCCATGACTTTAAGTCACTTTCTTCTTGGATGACACTAGGTATAATATATAGAGGTGGCTTAATATATAGAGGCGAAGGTAGGTCGGTTCCAGAAGCTTCTCACGGTTTGTAAGGTTATTCGCTTGAGGTCATGTGTGACGTTTCTCAAAGTTTGAAATTAAAAATATGACCTCGTAACGAGATCATGCCAAGCGGCCAATTGTGGGCTCAACAAACCGCAAGTGCACACCAAGGCTGGGTTCACACTGCACGTCCCATGCTCACTTTCTTTTAGGTGGAACACTGAGATTTGACACCCTAGATTGCGCCATTCACATTGCGCGCTTTCCACCCACCTTGAATCCTAGATGGCATGCTGACTCATGGCCATCTCACTGCACAGGTGTTTCGAGCTAGTTACGACCTCCCCAACTGGAACATTGGAAGCTCATCCAAGCGTGCGCGCGCGCGCACACACACACACACACACACACACAGAGAGAGAGAAACAGAGCAAGAATCGGACAAAGCCTTAAAAATCCTACAGGAGAAATGTCTTCCTTGAGGACTATATCTGATATTGTATTAGTACAGACAATTCTTCCCTCTTCAAGGACACTCCTACTTAGCTCTTCTATGCTAAAGAATTTAAAAACTCATCTTTCTGATGAGGTAGTAGGCCCATACAATGGGCCTACTGCCGAAACCCATTGTGTATGGCGCCTGGGATAGCGCAGGTACACACACACACACACTTTGTCACAACAACTGACCATGATAGCATCTCAAGGGGTTCTGATTGTGATCTGAATCACTTTATCTTACTAAAAACTATGAGATCTAATTGTATGCACTCAATTTAGACTTAAGCTGCTGTCGTATGGTAGTTTACCATAGGCTTTACTATACACCTCATGTATTGACAAGCAGCCTATTGATAGCATAATGATCTCCACCTTGGTTAGGAAAACTCTGAAATGCTACTCGATTTCAGTGTTGCTGGCCTAGTATGCTATCTTGATTAGCATGGCTGAATGAGTACCACTAAAAGCCTAACTCAGTGGGAGCTTTCCCTTGTGGATTTAACCCTTAGAATAAGGAATCAGTGGGAACTATCCCTTGAGGTGCTAACCTTAAAAGGTAAATAGTTTTATTATAAAAACTCCCCTTCCTTTTATGGCTCCTCCTGGCATAACACCACCGCGGAGGTTGGCTTCTTGTTGCCCATCTTTACTAAGCTGTCATGTATGTATGCCGCATAGTTGATTATCTTTGGGGTGTCTTTTGTCATTGCCCAAGTGAACGTTGTGGCAATTGCACCTGGCGGCATCCTGTACTTCTGTGGCCTCTTTGTGCACATGTGGAAATACTGGTTGTATGACTGGCTCATGATTGCCACCTTTGGGTTGGCAATGTCTTCAAAGGTGTAATTTGTCTTTTTCTCTTTGTACACCTTGACTTCATCCCTTCTTTTTGTTACATTGTCTCCCTCATTGGAGAGGTCTAGTCCTCAAGTACCTTAGTCATCAAGCATGACAAAAACTTAGGTGGAGTTTCCACCTCAAGCTTATCCCTAGCTTGCACTAGGTCAAAGACAAGTTTAGGTCGGGTTTCCACCTCAAGCTCAACCCTAGCTTGCTTAAGGTCAAAGGACTTTTAATTCTAACCATTGGAGGTCTTTAATGAAGATAACCCTAAGGTATTTTAAGCTCCATTAGTTAGCCTTGATCTTTGATAGACCATCTCTCATTTGGCCCCCTTTACCATTGGCCCCGTGTTGAGATAGATCCGTAAGTACATGTCTATATTCTAACCCTTGTTCCCATTTATTACCTCACATTAAATGATCAGTTTAATACGAGAAAATCATTTGGGTTGGTTAGATATTAGATATTTAATGACAAAGATTGTATAAAATTACAAGTGTTATGATGGCCAAGTGTTGAATGCACCTAACTTTAAGACATGGTTAGAATGCATAGGAAAAGTTTGCACTAAAAAATGGGCCTTGTAAGAATTGTTGATGTGGCATAGCTTTCAAAAATTGGGGATCGGTAAAAGTTTTTCAAATAAGATCCAGACTTGTCGAAGGTTGGATATTTAGAATCTACTCTTCAAATGCTATCTATTGATATATAGCATGCATGTATCGGACATTGCCTTCATGTAGATCTAGAAAAAGGTGATTTTAGATTACCGTAACGGTAACAAAACCTGGCTGATTGAAAAAAAAATGGCATAACTTTCATAGAAGTCATTCAAACGTTTCAGACCTTGGCTCTTTAGAATCCATTTTTCAAGAACTTTCCAATGATAGGTCATATCATGGGGTTCTAAGCAATATTTAGAGGGGTCTACCGGGTTGCTTTCTTTGTCCAACTTTGATGATCTGGCACTCTTAAAAGGCCCAAAAATGAGTTCAAAATTTTCCTAATGGCCAAGTGGTGGATCTAGGAGACACCAACAATTGGATCCACAATTCAAGCCTTGATTATAATGGCCAAGTGGTGTATCTTTGATGCATCTAATTCCCAATTCTTAGTCTAAATGGCCAAATGGGGGATCTAGGATCTACTCATCCCACAAACATTGTGTAAAATTACAAGTGTTATGATGGCCAAGTGTTGAATGCACCTAGCTTTAAGACATGGTTAGATGGCCAAGTGGCGGATCTAGGAGACACCAACAATTAAATCCACATTTGAAGCCTTCGTTATAATGGCCAAGTGGTGGATCTTTGATGCATCTAATTTCCAACTCTTAGTCTAAATGGCCAAGTGGTGGATCTATGATCTACTCATCCCAAAAACATTGTGTAAAATTACAAGTGTTATAATGGCCAAGTGCTGAATGCACCTAACTTTAAGACATGGTATGAATGGCCAATTGGTGGATCTAGGAGACACCAATAATTGGATCCATAATTGAAGCCTTGGTTATAATGGCCAAGTGGTGGATCTTTGATGCATCTAATTCCCAATTCTTAGTCTAAATGGCCAAGTGTTGGATTTAGGATATACTCATTCCATAAACATTGTGTAAAATTACAAGTGCTATGATGGCCAACTGCTGAATGCACCTAACTTTAAGACATGGTTAGAATGGCCAAGTGGTGGATCTAGGAGACACCAACAATTGGTTCCACAACTCAAGCCTTTGTTATAATGGCGAAGTGGTGGATCTTTGATGCACCTACTTCCCAATTCTTAGTCTAAATGGCCAAGTGGTGGATCTAGGATCTACTGATCCCACAGACATTGTGTAAAATTACATGTGTTATGATGGCCAAGTGCTGAATGCACCTACCTTTAACACATGGTTAGAATGGCAAAGTGGTGGATCTAGGAGACACCAATAATTGGACCACAATTCAAGCCTTTGTTTTAATGGCCAAGTGGTGGATCTTTGATGCATCTAATTCCCAGTTCTTAGTCTAAATGGCCAAGTGGTGGATTTAGGATCTACTCATCCCACAAACATTTTGTAAAGTACAAGTGTTATGATGGCCAGGTGTTGAATGCACCAAACATTAACACATGGTTAGAATGGCCAAATGGTGGATCTAGGAGACACTAACAATTGGATCAACAATTCAAGCCTTTGTTATATTGGCAAAGTGGTGGACGCTCTTCAGTGCTTTGCTGTTGCAATATTTTATCTAACATATGCTTGTTGCCAAGCATCCTCACGCATTGATGATGATGATACTTATTTTAATCACGATATTAGGCTCTAGGTTTTATGCTTTCAATTGTACTTCATTTTGTTTTATTTTTATTTTTGTTTGTACCCTGGCATTGGAATAGATACACAAGGACTGTATCAGTGGTTCTCACACTTAGGTTCACATTTTTTAGACGGTTAATATAACATTTTCTTTTCTTTTCTCTCTCTTCTCACCTGCACACACACACACACACAGTGCATACACACACACCCACATACATTGGGGAGGTGCTGCCGAATCACACACCTATTGAAGAAGAAGCTAGGAGGGAGGTGCTCCCGAATTTTCATCTCAAGAAGCTCGATTAGATCAGAAAATCGAGAAGATTACCAGCTCTTAATCACGGTAACGACAGTTTAATTAATGCCATCTGAAAATCCCTTTCTCTACCATCAAAATTTCGCGTACATTATGTCTATTCCAAGCCGAAAATCTCTATGACTACTCTCTAAATTCTCCTTATTCGTACTCTATTATGTAATCATCATTCCATAGCTGAATTATCAGCCATTCTTCACTCTCGATTAATGATTAGAGCATAATTATCAAAATCTTCTCTCTCTAGATAGCATAGTAATTAATTGGCAAGCTAGTATTTGTGCAGATTGAAGAGAATCACTATTGTAATCACTCATTAACATTGTAGCTTAATTGAATTCATTTCTCTTATGCATTAAGATATAATTAAGGAGAAATTAATCCGTCATTAAGTCTCTAAGAATTGGTTTTTCCTCACACATATGCATAGGGTAAATCTGCATCATCTAATTACTAGGAAATAGTTTAATCATACTTAATCCAATTCTCTGGTAATTCCAATAGTGAAATCCTAATTATTCTTGATCATGTGAGCCGAATAATTATCTTAGAGTCGGTTCCCATAGGATTATGTGCCATCCTTAATGATTGCTTTATGAAAAATCTAGATATCTATCGTTGTATGGGCAGCTAGGCAACAATGGGAGGAGTGAACTCTCGCTGGAGGGGGGATGTTGTACCTCCAGAACATTGGAACGTTTATGAATAAGTTTGAGTAGAATTTTTACTAGAATTCTGTCTTGGTTTTGTTTGCAATACTGGTTGAAGGGCTGTTTTAACGAACCATGTGGTTCGGAATTAAACAAGGAATATCTATGTTGAACAACCTTGTGGTAGTAATTAGGTCACACGAGGAAGTGTGAGTGTGGGTGGAAAGTGGGGGCTTGGCTCGGGTTGCCAATGCATACGAGATGGGTGGTCCCGATTGGTCGCGAACTCTCTGTCCCCATAGTGCTTACTCGATATTGGTATTACTCATTGCCCCTAGAGCGGCGAATCCTCGAGAGTACGTGCCTCTGAAACATGGGGAAAAAGGCACTCGGGGTTTCTCTCCTCTTGGAAGGTGGGTCTTAGGATCGCTAGATAGTTAAGTACGCTTCCCCTGTGAGGTGGAGCTAGATCTCGTTACTAGTAGGCTCGAACTCGACTCACTTTGTGATGAGCGATCGTCCGCTAGTTGAACCCTGAACCATTTTGTTTGCTTCCGCTATAGATCTAGTGGCCACCAGGTTTACCATCAGATCCGTTGTTTGATACGACGGGGTGGGGACCTTCGTCTCCCCCCATCCTTGGTGAATTATCACATTGCGGGCTGATGTGGCCCAACTCTCCGTAATTACAACCTGGACGTCTGCCTCTAGAACCTACCATTGCTTTGGCCAACACCATTCCTGGGTTTTTCTTCACCTCCTGACAGATTTGTAAACCTACCCTGACCTCGATTCTTTCCCACTTGACCTAGCATGTTTAGGCTGAGATTCTTCATTAAATCTTCCACTTGCCTCATGTCTTGCCATAGCCCATCATCTTGCACTATTGTAGTGACCACTGCTGGCATAACCTGAGGAGTAACAGAAACCACAGGTTCATGATTTGAACACCTCTTGTGGTGGGGTTGGAGATTGTGTCAATGCTTTCATACGTCAAGGACTTACCAGGTGTGCTGACAAAGTATATTGGCAAGTAACCTTCATTAGGGATGAGCATGTAGTTCTTGTGTTCCAAACTATTTAGAATTCTAACACGAGGACATTCCCTATCTACGTACTTTTCAAGATACTCAGGCGAGAAGGAAATATAGCTCACAACTGCATGGAAAGTTATGCCAAGGTTTCCTTGCATTATTCTAGTACCTTCACAAGATCTGAAAACTGGTTATGCCTTTGGACAACTCCAGTTTTGATAGTTAGATTGAGTAGATGGTTGATTTTGGAACTTTAGGGTTTGAGAAGTTGTAAGGTATATATACCACTTTTTGACCTTAATGAAGGACCTTTTGTCATTTTAAACAAGTTTGAAGTCTGTGAGTGAGCGTACTGTGTACGTGAGAGAGAGTGTGAGCTTCGTCTTGACGCTATGTGTGCTACGGTGGTCGGAATTGAGTGCGGAGAAGTGCAGCGTGTTGCCCCTAACTAGAGCTACGAGCCGATACCCACATTGCGCGCGTACGGTCCGGATTTGGGAGCTTCATCGGTTGTTTGGGTGAGCATACGTTATCTGATTTCGCATTGCAACATATCCACGCGTTCACATTGAGTAGAGCTACACATTAGGCACTTCAGATTTCAGAAACAAAGACCTGCAGATTTCGGCCAGACATCCTACGTGTTTTTGCACCGGATGTTGTGGGTCGTGATTTTGGTTCATAGACCTTAGGGAGAGCGACCTATAGGTATTAGTAGGGTCTCCTTCAAGCTCTATGGTGTTTCGAAAGTGTTTGATGGGTGTTCGGCTCTAGCAAGCGTTGTAGGAAGTATCCTCTTTTGCACTCTTGAAGACTGTGACTTAGACAATTGGTAGGGACCTCTGTAGGAATTAGTTAGGAGTCGGTCGAGTGTAGGTTGACACCTTATGCTTGCTTCCATGCGCCTGCGGGTCGAGCTTTGTCCTTAGCTGACATTACTTGTTAGGCGAGTTCTCGCTGTGCTGACGTTTGTCGCAGCGTACCCGTCCAACACGGCCCCACCGGCCAACCGACCAACCGACTGGTCAATTTCCGACCACTTTTAGGCCGCCGTCCGGCCATAATATTTCGGCGAAAAAGAATATTCTATCTATTTGACACCAAATTAGAGTATGTTCCACTAACAAGGCACTTACAAACTATGGCTCAATATCCGAGAGCACCCTAGCTCAAATGAGGAGCTGCATAGCTAATAAATAATCATGTCAATAAAAATTTCATACCGTGCAAGTAGTAAGTAAGCCCTGACCGTAGTAGTGTATCTCCTACTTAAAATTGAAATGAGTGTCCGGAATGCAAACTACATTGAGAAATTGAATACGTAAAAGTTTGGTGAAGAAATAGTGATTGAGCAATGCGATAGAGAAACGAGTTTAGTGAAGTATGCGTACCTGCATTGTTTTCCATGAATGGCATATTGTACAAGAGGATTAGTATACTGAACCAAATAAATACCAAGAAAAAAGGGTTAAAATAATCTTGCAAAATAAAAAACAAAGAGAGGATTCATGTAAATGGTATACTGAAAACACTTGCGTCCTTAATGGTGTGCTAATTACAATAAAGTAAAAAATAGAGTAGTCCAGATGATGGATGGAGCCGTAAAATTGTGAAAAATTTAAAAACATAAGGTTAACAGGGCTGACCAGTGCAAGCAGGAGGTGCAAAATATAACAATGAGCCATTTAAAGAGGACAATGTCTTTGAATAAAAATCCCCAAAATTTGTAATTTATGCAATTTTCAACTATGGATATGTGTGCATAACAGTTAATAACATCAAATGATGAATGAACGTTAATTTATGAAGGAGTCCTACGTAGATGCTAGAGGTTAAATGACAACAGGTTGCTAGCGATTAATACAGATCACAATACTTATGTACCTTGTTGAACGACATCTTGATTAGTATATATTAGTATACCATTCATTCGCTATGTACTTTAGTTTACTGTATGTTTTATATATTTAATTATTGGATTATTCGAGATGATACAGCCATCCTGCTATCAACTGGAAGTTTTTTGTTTGTCGAATTGTTTGCTGTTTGGATCTACATCCTGTATTATCAGACTCACTTCCGAAGGAGAGAATGCTAACTATTTCCTGGGACCAGTTGGGTACCATTTCAATGTTGAAAAGATAAGCATCTGGTATGTCATCATCTACCCCTTGAGGAGCTTCCCTGTTGTGTATTCTTGAAAGATGATCAGCTCGCAGATGGGTTTTACCCTTTTTGACCACCACTGTGAAGTCAAATTCTAGAAATATAATAAACCAGCGTACGATTCTCCGTGTATTGCAAGGTTTATTTAGTAGGTATAAAAGAGCTTGATGATCCGTGAAGAACACAAATTTGTTTGCAAGCAAATAATGCCGAAATTTCTTTACAGCATAAATCATTCCTAACCCTTCCCTCTTGGTGGTTGTGTAGTTCTGTTCTGCACTGTTTAACTGTCGGCCCGCATAGCAAACCAGAAAATCCATTGTTCCGTCTCTAGGTTGAGCTAGAATACTTCCAATGACATATGTTGAAGCATCAATGTGCATGTGGAATATCTTTTCCCAATCTGGTGCCTTTAGTACAGGTGCTAATATAAGGTTTTCCTTCAGCCTTTAGAATGAGGTTTCACACTCCTTGGTCCATTCGAAATTGACTAGCAAACGATACAGAGGTTGTGCGATAACCGCATACATGTATATGAATCTTCGATAATATCCACAGTGCCCCATGAAAAATTGTACTTGTTTCGCATTAGTAGGCCTGGGCAGGTCTACAATGACTTTGACTTTGTCTAGGTTTGTGGTTATGCCGTTTCTTGAGACAATGTGTCCTAAGATTCGTCCTTGCTTAACCATAAATACACACTTTTCCAGGTTCAGACAGATTTGATATGTTCTGCACTTTTCAAAGACCTTTTGCAAATGGTCAGTATGTTCCTCTCGCAGAAGAGAGTGTACACACAGGTCATCCATGTAAATTTCTAAGAATATTCTTAGGTATTCCTTGAAAGAGTGAGTCATTAACCTCTAGAAAGTGGCTGGTGTATTTGTTAAGCCAAATGGCATAGCTAGATCAAGGAGAGTGATAGAATGAGGGAGTGAGGACTAGAAGAAACATATAGATTTTAATGTAGGAATGTGGGATGACAACATATTTAGGAATTTTGGGAATTATTCAAGTCCCATTTCTTTAAAGGGTACTTGAAATTTGAGTATTATTGTGTATTTGGAGATAGCATCTGTTTGTGAGCCCTTGATTATGCCATTAAAATGTATCCCTTCTTCAATAAATATATGAATGTGTTGGTATAAAATCACATGGAAGAATACACTAAACATGAACGTTGGAAGGATGCCCTCGAAATTTATCTAAACTCTCAATTTTTCCATGTGTAAAAAATACTTGATATGAATGGATTTTAATTTGTCCGTTGTTATGATTGCACTGACTATATCAAGACTACCTAGAAAATAAAACGTTTTCATGAAGAACATCTGAATTGATAGGATCCCAAAAGAATATGGTGCTTAGAAACACCAAGAAAAGTGACATTAGTATAATTGTATTGCATTATAGATAAACTAATCTAATAATTCACATATTACAAGAAATTAAGAAACACACATATTTTTGGATGTCAATGGTTGGAAAATTAAAGAGCTATTTAAAGATAATATAGGAATTGATGATATCTCAAATATATAGATAATATATATTTAAAGATAATATAGGAATTGATGATATTTAAAGATAATATAGGAATTGATGATATCTCAAATAGATGGTGGTGTTTAAAAACACCAAAATAAGTAATGAACCGTAACATTATCATTTATTGTTTGGTTTAGGTACATGTACCAAATTCCATCCTACTCTAATACATGTGATTCTTATTATAAAAATGCTTCTGTTTGGGCCAATATGTACTCTACTTCTGTCTCTATATTCATTTTCCACAATGATGCAAGTTAATCATGCTTTCCTCTTACAGCAGCTAATCCAAATAACCATGACATTGTCATGATTTTTCTTCTTAAAAAGGCTTATGTTGTTTGATGTCATAGTTGTGAAAAAAGGAAATTAAGACACTATGTGCAATTCCCAAAGATAATTAGAACTATGTTAGTACTAACGCTAGAAATGTATTAAAAATGATTAAAATTCCTCATAAAATTCCCAACTCCAAATACAAGGTTCTCTCTCTCTCTCTCTCTCTCTCTCTCTCTCTCTCTCTCTCTCTCTCTCTCTCCCCCTTCCTCTTGTGTCAATCAATAACCATACATATTCAAAAAATACACATTGTATTTAGTAAGACCTAATTTATGCATGATTTTTAAGACATGCATACACCTTGATTATTACTAGATATGACATATTTTAAATAAATCAAAGTAATAATAGCCTTGGCAATTATGAATAATGAGCCTCAAAACTATTCACAACCACTGACAGTCACATTAACACAAGTCTTGTAATTAGACACTCAAGTGTCCTGAGACACTAAAGTGTCTTGCAAACAAATGAACTTTGGTTGATTTTTTTAGTATACTTATGATTTATATAGATTATAAAACAGTCATGACCATATAGTTCAACACTTCAATTACGCTCCTAAATTTTGTTTCAGTTAAATTAGAGCATACTAGTGCGCAAAATTTAGGTGCCTATGGAATGAAATTTTGCATGCACCCGCTTTCCATTGCCATGCAGAATCTTGGCATGCATGACTTCGTGTGAGGCATTGCTTGAGCTAGGGCCTCTTTGGCCAAATTGATAAGCAAATTCAAATTTTAAGTGGCCATTTGGCATGCCAAACCTTCAAGCTGGTTTAGAATGAAACATGCTACCCGAAAATGAGTGGAAGAGGCCTCGCTTACAAAAAACAGAGGTGTTAATTCATTGCACTATAGTTTCGGGTAACGTGCTACTCGCGTGCAAACAGGATGGTGCTACCTTCTACAGGTGAAGACCTTCCCTCCATGCAATTTTGTAGAAGTTTAGAAGGCCACGAGGTTCTGTATCCGGCCACAGGTGGATTGGGCAAAGCATGCCCATCCTATTGATTGGCGCAGTAAGTGTTACAAGGGGACAATCCTTGCATTCAATTCCCGCATGCAGCTCTTTAAATGCATGTTCGAGGGTGACAAGGCCTGCTTCATGATCTCTTTAAATGCATGTTCGAGGGTCACAAGGCCTGCTTCGTGATCTCATGGGAGAATTTGTGCATGCATATTGTTCTAGATGCACAAGCAATGCTTGATTCATAGAATGTAATTGATTTTGATGTTGATGATGAGGTCTCTTTGGCAGAGTTTTTGGCATCCCAAAAGAAGGGAAGGGACAAAGCACGATGCTCAAATGTATGTCCTCGTGTGGAGCCACCCGTGGTTTTTTATGTGGATGGCGTAGTTGATGCCGATGGAGATGCGATGCAAGTCATGAAATCTATGGATGATGCTTTGATTATGCAACTCGTGTCTTTGCAGGAAAAAGATGTACAGCATGAGGAATCTTTGTGTGTGTCCGGACATGCTCAGATTGCAAATATGCCTATCGTTGGATGTATTGGTAGACCTCTTGCGCTGTGTAAAAGAGGTCGCCCTCCAAAGCGTACCTCAGATTGGATTGGTTGTTTTGACACGCGAGCGTCCACAAGTGGTTTTTGTTTCATGCTTCGCAGCTCATGTATATCATGGTTGAGCAAGAAGCAACCTATTGTGACCACTTCGAGTTGTGAGGCTAAGTACAGGGAAGTCTTGACAGCTACGGTTGAGTGTGTATGGCTCAGACGCCTTATGGCTGATTTGGGTGTTGGATAGGACACTGCCAACACTATCTACACTGACAGTCAGAGCGCATTGGCAGTTGCAAGGAACCCAGTTTTTCATGCTCCAATAAAGCACATTGAGGTGCATTACCACTATGTCAGGGAGAGGATCTCAGCAGGAGAGATCATCTTGGCTTATGTGCCAACACAGGACAACCTTGCAGATCTTTTCACAAAGGCATTGTCTCGTGAGAAGCTTGAAGCTTTCCGCAAAGCTTTGGGCTTACTCCCCTTTGTGGACTGATCATGTCCTCAGGGCATGGCACTTCCCTTTACTCATGTGCCAGCTCTCGTTCACCGCATCACTCCAGGGGGGATTTGTTACCATATACATGTGGTAGTGATGTGTGTGAACACACTAGGCCGCCAGGGCATTTTTTCCCTCTTTAGAAGGTTTTTTCCCCTGAGCATTGTATATACGCCCATCACTCTAGGGCTATCTATCTTTCCATTGCACACTAAGTAACACACTCTCTATTGTGTGCCTTGAGCTTCCTTTGTCTTCTCCAAGCTGTGTGTGTTCCTCTGCAACCCTAATTCCAACATTGACATTGTCTTTGTTCACACTAATTTCATTCATTGGCCACTTGATCATGCTTCCAAATGCCTAAGACATGTTTCATGCATCCATAGTCTCAACTAGAATCATAAGCATACTATCAATGCTCTCAAGGACATGTATGGACACACATGTTACACCAATTGATCAAAGTTACATCTTGTGAATGGATCGATGGAATGCACAATCCTACGTGCATTCCTTGTAGAACCATCAATAAGAAACAAAACTTCACTTTGTTTTGGTCCCTCCAATCTTTGCAAAAATGAAGACAACAATGTGTGATAAGACAATGTATTCCCAAAAAGGTTGAATTTAAACATAGCTTGAGGTTCAAACCCAGGCTCTAGATTTAGGCTCCAACTTAAGTTCAAGTTCATTGCATTAAGGCCTTGCGCACACTGCTTTACCACAATTCGGATTGGTTTGATACAATCCAGGGTCGTCTGCTACAATCTAGACTGGTTTGCTACAATTTGGCATGATCGACAAAGATTCAGATTGATCATTTAACACTTGGACCAGTTTGTTAAAACATTGTAGAAATCTAGATTGTTATAGATTGGCTGTCAAAAATCCAGATTGAACAGGTCCACAAAACGTTGAAAACAAGTTTGTAGGCATAAATTAGGATAAGTATGCAACAATCAGGGACAGTTCACAAGAATTTGAACTGATTTGCGACAGTTCGGATTCATATGACGTGATCGTTCAAAATTTGGATTGATCATTGAAAATCTAGAACGCTCATTAAAAGCCCAAAGTTTACACCAACTCTTCAAAAATCTATATGGGCCCATAAGAATAAATCTAGATCTTTCCACAACATCCGAACTAGTCCACAAGAATCTAGATTGGTCCATAAGAATCTAGAATGTGTTCATAACCAAATCGATGTGCAACTCTCAGTGAGCTCCTAACACATCACACTTATTACATTGGCTTGAAATAAATCAAAAAGTTACATTACATGGCCATATTGAGAGAAGAAGAAACTCTAATCTCTATTGTTTCTTTCTATTCATTCTTGATGTGCATCTGCAAGGTGTGGTCCTTTCACAGATTCTGTTTACTAACTCCACTCCGTTAGCACCCTTCAATACTAAACTACACATTAAGGTGAGTGAAGGGCCATCAAATGTTTGCCTTGCATGATAAAGGGTGACGTACTTGACGTCCCTTCCTTAGTGAAGGGAAAGTACTAAAATTCCCCTTCCTTAGGAATGATAAGGGCACCTTGAAATTTTCACCTTGCTTCTACTTTCACCATCTTATAAACTTTTGTGAGTTTTCTCTTCCATGTTAACAAGATTTGCATTGCTCATGCTCATAGCTTGTTGCTCCATGTAATGCAGCTATTACTTCATCTCATCAAGGAGAAGAACGAGTCTTATTAAGCACTAAGTAAACTTTACCGAGCGAACACAAAAATTGAGCAAAATGCAGACGGAACAAGAATATGTGTGTGTGTGTGTGTGTGTGTGTGTGTGTGTGTAGAGAGAGAGAAAGAGAGAGAGAGAGAGAGTCTCATGAACTAATCAACCTTGGCAATGAATAAGTGATACAATGTACAATTGGGAGGGGGGGGGGGGGGGGGGGGGGGGGGGGGGGGGTGTCACATACCTACCTACCTTAGTAAATTTACCTACCCAAACTTTGACAAATAAATAAAATAATACCCAAAAGCAAAAATAATAATGGGATCACTTTGGGCAGTTCACTTGAGATGCCAAAACCTTAACACCCTCTATACAACTCATAGTGGACATAAATAGTGAGACCACGTCCATGAAGAAGCTACCATGAACACCTATGTAGTTGTACACTCCACTACCTACATCTCGCATTTGCTACCCTCAACTTTGTTCCTTAGAAGAATGCCATCTTGAGCATTAGTTGACTTTTAGAAAATTGAACTATAGAACACACTACATCCAAGAATCCCCACTTGTGAACTATGAACACATCACGTCCAAAATACTCCAAGACAATGAACTATGGAACACATCATATCCTAAATACTCCAAGATAATGAACTGTGGAACACATTCTGTCCATAATCTGACCAACAACAATGGATTGGTGTGCACTCATCCATAGTGTTTCAGATACTCTAATTGGTTCCCTACCTGATGCATGTGCCTTGAACTTCGACCCACGGGTTCAAACACCGGTAACTTGAACTCCAAAACACAAGGGTCCCAATTCCTTGCCCCTCTCTACCACTCACAAGCCTCTCTTTGCCTAAAGCTAGTGGCGGCATCTGCCCTTTTAACTAAAAATCTAGTGTCGTGGCCTCTGTGGTTGCCACCACGTGTGACAAGAAGATCTCCACTATCAAATCTTTATCATTGTCATCCCTATCCAGCTTGTCTTTGTCTTAGACTTCCTGTGAGTTCCTGCTTTTGTCTTTGGCTTCAAACTCCCGAGCCAAACAAAGCATCATGTCACATTTATAACAATTGTGGTCGGACCTCGTGGGTACCAATGCAACTAAGTGAGCACTCCTTATCAAGCTTCCTTTACCTTTGTCCTCTAGCAAACTCGTCCATATGATTTTGGCTTCACAATCTTAGTGCATAGACTCCTAACTAGATAGCTCGATGTCCCATATCATTGAGATCGGATGATGTTAATAAGGTTAATCCATAAGTAGTCAAAATACGATACCAGTAGGTGTACCAACATTTTTCAGTAGATTGTGGATACCTCTCTTTCATGAAAAGTAAAAGAAATGGATTTTTTTTTTTTGGGGGGGGGGGAGGGGACCTCAGCACTAAAGGGCATGGGGCATTAAATGAAGCCCCAGAGGTGGGATCTACGGCTGAGAAGCCCGGGCACAAAAGCAGAGGCGCGCAGGACCGTAGGATGCACCAGAAGTAAACTAGGACGCCGAAAAGTAAACTTGGACATGGACACACCTGTCCACGTTGACTTATCATGCGTTTGTTGCCCACCATGGTCAACATATGCGCACGAGGGGTTGGATAAGCCATGCGCCTCGCTCAACACCCACCGGGGTTCAAATCGTGCGAGCAGCACCCCACGCCACCGGGGTTCAAATTGTGCGAGCAGCACCCCACGCCCCATTTTTTTGAGCCCTCAAATCTCCTTGAAATTCCTGCGCGCACCCCCAGCCATAGATCCCATCTCTTTGCTCCCGGGGCCTTTAGTGCTGAAGGGGGGGGGGGGGGGGGGGGGGGGGGGGGCGCAGAAAGGTTAAATGGGTGGGAGAAAAGGGGGCACGTGTTCGGCTGACTCCGTCGGGAGGGGACACAGAGAGCTGGTCAAGGGCATGCCATGCAAGATGGGGAGGGGATAATGGAGCAAGGACAAGGCAGGGCGAGGAAACGCGAGGCAACAATTGGGGACAGAATCGAGAGGAGGCGACACTACAACGTTGGAGGGTAGATCTCTCTCTCTCTCTCTCTCTCTCTCTCTCTCTCTCTCTCTCTCTCTCTCTCTCTCTGTGCGCGCGCACGCGTGCTGTCGTGCATGATCTGCCCTGCGCATTGCTAGGCCTCATATACAAGGAATCTTGCACACAGGACGTGTGGGGGACGAAGGCGCTAATGAGGGTCAATGTCACAGGCAATATTGTTGAAGATTATGAGTGTGGGTAGGCAAGGGGGGGGGGGGAGGGGTGGGGGAGGCTAGGAAGGGATGGCTCCTGCACTAGAAGATTTTGCAGAAAAGTCGAGCAACTTTTGGTGGAGCTTGTTGGTGGAGGGCACAGGCTATGGTGTGGCAACAGAAGGGGACGGGATGGAGGGCAAGGTAGGAGGTTTAATTTGGTAGAACTAAGACCAAATCTGCAACAAATCCCTAACAAAATGACAAGGAGCAAGGATTGTTTGAGCCTCAATGATTGGAAGGTGTTTATGAGAGTGTTAAACTCACTGAGTATGGCTTTTTGTGTGTACAGGAAAGCATTGGAGAAGCATAGGCGTTAGCTATTTATTGGGCATGTCACCACGAGGGAGAGACTAACCATAGAGGGCACTGTTGTTTGTAGAAGTGATAAAGGAAGCATTAACATGTTCTGTTTTGAGTTCATGCAAAATTTTATTCTAGGGAAAAGTGGAGCACTTAATCAATCATGAGAGCTATTGTATGTTGACTACTGCCTCAAAACCACTAAAGTTTAGAGCATCCCTTAGAAGGCAATTTGAAAGACATTTTTTTCTTACCTCGGGATACAACGCATGCCATGTCTGGTGTTTAGAGCAGAGTCGTACCCAGGGCTAATGGGGGGGAGTGGGGGGAGAGCACACTCCATTCTCAGTGAACGCGAGAATGCAGAAAATAATCCTACTAGCACTCCGTGAAAGGTAGGTATTAAGCTTTACTTCCGCAAGCTCTTTCGTAGGCTACATATTTCCTATCAAAGCGGTCAGGTCACCATGCTGCAAGAGCCTACCACAAACTCAATGCAGAGGGGCTACCGGGTTTGTAGCCTTGCCCCTACTCCCCCCATAAGCCCTGGCGCGACCCAACTCTTAGCATGAATGTAAACATTTTGATGCTTTCTTACTTGATGGGGAAGGCGTGCCCAGGAGCCCTTAGGTTCTTAACGACTGCCCATATGAGATTGCATGTGACAGGAGCATGAGGGTGCCTAGTGACTTCTCTTCTTTGTCTCTCTAGAGTTTTCCAAAGAAGGAAGCTTTAAGAGGGTCTTCCCGTAGCCCTCCGAAAGAGCCTCTGAAGGCACCCCCTAATTGAAAAAGCCTGCCGGTAGCCTCGCTTGCAATAGCAATTGAATCGAAAAGAGCCCCCGAGGGTGGTTCCAAAAAGGCCTCCTGCCTCTGAGACAGGAGATTGCATGTTTAAAGGATTGATTGTCAGTGAAACAGATCCGTTGCACCAGTGGACACCGGAACAATAACCGAACAATACCTTGTAGTCTGCTCTATGGGATTGCCTCGTCGCCACTAACGACCCGGGTCTCCTTCATTTCACAAGCTCGTGTGTTTATAGCTGTACTTTTAGCATGGCTACGAGCAGGCGCTCTAAGGCCACCATTTCTCTATTCGGCATTAACAATGGGTGAGCCCAACATGTGGCGAGGCTTTGCATAAAATGGCTAGATCGGAGGTTCCCAAGAGTGCCGACCTAAGAGTGCCCTCCAACCTAGCGGCCCTTTCGAGTCCAACAACATTTTTGGATGACATATGGGGACGACTCTTCGACTCAATTGTGCTTTCTTTCAGTAGCTATGAGAAGGCACTCTAATAATTATACCCAGGGCTAAAACCTAAGAAAATAAGGACAAACTTGAGATTCTCCCGGTTTTTAGGTCAAAATTTGAAGCTTTTGCCCGTAGCTACACTAAAACTTGTGAAAATTTCTCGGTTTTCTTCAAGGCAAGCTCAAAATCTAACCGAGATTTTAGGATTTTAGCCAGTTAAAACACACAACACACTGCGCTTGAAACAAGAAGACCTACTAACCATCGCCAAAACTTCCTGCAAGTTTGAAATAAGACACCAAAACCATCGCTAAATTAAGCCTTTTTTCAACACCAATGTTCTGTGTGTAAGTTATTGGTTAACTGCTTTGAAGTAGAATAGTGTGTATCACCGCAGACGCGTATCCAGCTTAAGATTGTTCAAAGAGGAGACCACCCAATGGTAGGATCGTAACAAATCCATACAAACATTAGAGCTAAGTTCAGATAGGAGCACTCCACCCAAATCGTCTCAGGAAGTATGCATTCCTGCTGCATATAGATTGAAGAGTTAAAGCTCAGGTTTCCAAGAGATTCATCTGAGGAGACGGTGAGAACACTTCAACACAGAATGGACCATTCAACATCATCAACAGTAAAATAGGGACTGGATGAGATTGTGCACATTGTCTTTCTGACACTGGTTTAGTTTTCCATTAGAAAACCAGACTTCTTCAACCCCAATGCTGGAGGCATTTTCGACACCAAGTTTCCACCACAAAGTGAAGATTGTCTACAACAGACTGCAACAAGTCTTTTAAAGATCATGATGATAGCGAAAGTAGTACGAGACACATATGCACAGAAGGCCCTACCTGCCCTGTTGTCAAAATGCAGGGTTTGGACAGAAGGATGGTCATGGCACATGTGCGGCATGCCACTTTCATAGCCTCGACACAGAATACTGACCGCTGGAACTGATTGGGGGACCTCAAAATGAAGCTGTCATCCAAAGCATGGAACTTTTACCAGTGTCATCATATCCCTAGAGGCATACGACATATTAAGCAAAAGAAGTCGTTGGCAGACATTGATGTCAAGGAGGATATTCGGAGCAGACAAGGATCAAAGAGCTAGACAAATGAACTATGAGAGATCGCAGACGAGAGTAAAAAACAAAGTCAAGCATGGAAGTCTGGAGGATATTCAGAGCAGACAAGGATCAAAGAGCTAGACAAATGAACTATGAGAGATCGCAGACGAGAGTAAAAAACAAAGTCAAGCATGGAAGTCTGCAGGAATCAAGATTTTACTTGAGAGCGCGGGGAGCAGTACCTAACCAAAGAAAGGATTACCCACCTGAACCACACACAGCTGTGCGTTTCTTTACTGCACATTTCATTCAGCTGAGAAGAAACTGCTTTATCACCTCATGGCCCAATGAGATTTAAGTAACGCCAAGCCAGTCAAACAGATTTAAGCATAGCTTGGAATGGAAAAAAGTGTGATAACTCTTGACAAATATTTGAGAATTGACAAAGGCTTTTTTCTCAACTATCACCAAATTAAAGAATAGAAATGAAATTAATATTGAGGTTATGCAACAACATTCAACCATGGGACAGACTGAATATCCTTGCCTTGCAACACAAAGCCCTTTTTATTGACTAATCAAACATTTCCCGTACAAAACATCCAGCTTCAATTTTCATCGCTTCCCAAGACAACCAAACACTAAGGATCACCAGAATTCACAATAGCAGGTGCCCAAAAAAAAGAACAGCACATCCAGAGTCACAGGCTCTACCACACATTCCATCAATTCCCCCCTCTGAGCCGAAGCACAAGGTGAAGAGTGGATTCCTTCTGAATGTTGTAATCAGCCAGGGTGCGCCCATCCTCCAGCTGTTTCCCCGCAAAGATTAAGCGCTGCTGATCAGGGGGAATACCTTCCTTATCCTGAATCTTCGTTTTCACATTATCAATAGTATCAGAGCTCTCAACCTCCAGGGTAATGGTCTTGCCAGTAAGTGTCTTCACGAATATCTGCATCCCACCTCGCAACCGAAGCACAAGGTGGAGGGTAGACTCTTTCTGTATGTTGTAGTCAGCAAGAGTCCTCCCATCCTCAAGCTGCTTTCCCGCAAAAATAAGGCGCTGCTGGTCAGGAGGGATGCCCTCCTTGTCCTGAATTTTAGTCTTCACATTGTCAACGGTGTCAGAGCTCTCAACCTCCAAAGTAATGGTCTTACCAGTAAGGGTCTTCACAAAGATCTGCATGCCACCGCGGAGACGCAACACAAGGTGAAGCGTGGACTCCTTCTGTATGTTGTAATCAGCAAGAGTGCGGCCATCCTCAAGCTGCTTTCCAGCAAAGATGAGGCGTTGCTGGTCGGGAGGGATCCCCTCTTTGTCCTGGATCTTCGTCTTGACATTGTCAATAGTATCTGAGCTTTCTACTTCGAGAGTAATGGTCTTACCAGTGAGCGTTTTCACAAATATCTGCATGCCACCACGAAGGCGAAGGACAAGGTGGAGGGTAGACTCCTTCTGGATGTTGTAGTCGGCAAGGGTGCGGCCATCTTCAAGCTGCTTGCCAGCAAAGATAAGGCGCTGCTGGTCAGGGGGGATACCCTCCTTATCTTGGATCTTGGTCTTAACATTGTCGATGGTGTCTGAGCTTTCGACCTCCAAAGTGATGGTTTTGCCAGTGAGGGTCTTCACAAAGATCTGCATGGCTGCAAGGTCAGGTTCGAGCGACGGAGAGGACGGATCAAGGTCTAGAGCACACCACAGAAAAACGCAGAAGATAGAAAAGAGAATGCGATGAATTATCCAAGGGGAAGAGGTGGCTTAATATATAGAGGCCAAGGTAGGTCGGTTCCGGAAGCTTCTCGCGGTTTGTAAGGTTGTTCGCTTGTGACGTTTCTCAAAGTTTCAAGTTAGGCTCAACAAACCGCAAGAGCACATCAAGGCTGGGTTCACACTGCACGTTCCATGCTCACTTTCTTTTAGGTGGAACACTGAGATTTGACACCCCTGATTGTGCCATTCACATTGTGCGCTTTCCACCCACCTTGAATCCTAGATGGCATGCTGACTCATGGCCATCTCACTGCACAGGTGTTTCGAGCTAGTTACGACGTCCTCGAGTGGAACACTGGAAGCTCATCCAATCACACAGCGGGAGAGGGAGAGAGAGAGAGAGAGAGAGAGAGAGAGAGAGAGAGAGAGTGAGAGAAACAGAGCAAGAATCGGACACACGGTCCTTTTTTAGCAAAACATTGTGTAGGTATCCATCATGTGTGTGTGAACCAATACTCGGACAGGAGCTTAGCCTTCGTCGACAACGGTTTGAAGGTATCTTTAGTTACGATCAAAGTGTACCTGTACCCTCTAATTGGGATAGAAAGGAACATAATTCAAATCATATTCTATCCATTCCACTACTGGAAAATGTCCATGTGTACACATTGCATGCACGTCTTAGAACTCTCGACGAGTTGCTAATGCTCCACATTAATTACGTTTGGAATATGGATCCTACAAAAAGAATGAGAGAGCATACTGGGGCTTGTAGGCATTTGGTCGAGTGTGCATCTCAATGGCAAGGTGGCGGAACTTACAAAGGATAAGAGGACATCAAGTTGCACATGAGTTAAACCCAATAAAATTTGTATGGGTGGCACTAAAGCAAGGCATCCACTTTCACACCATTTTGACACTCAAAGTCGTAATGAGTATTATTTATGGAAAAAGGTTTGTAGCATGATAACTTACAACATGCGTAATGAAGCAACCCTTTGACTTAACTGCGCTCGCGAACGAAAATGTGTTGACAAATTGCTTAGGTTTCTTAAGAATGCAAAACTAAACTCTCATGAGGTCACGTTCCTTAAGTTGACAATCGACACTATGGCTATTGGAAATATGGCTATTGGAATTTAGAGTCGAGTCGCACCCAAGGTTAACAGGGGTAGTGGGGATAAAGTTGAAACTTGGTCGCACCCACAGGCGAAGAAGCTGGAGATGATGGCTGACAAGAGGAATGTGCTGAAAAGTGAATAGGCGTCGACGTTCCATTGGCCAGAGGCTTCAACCATGTGCGTTGCTTTGATTTTCTTCCTGAATTATAGCCTAATACCTTCATTTTTTAGTGGATTAGTGGAACGATTGCAAAGCTACGGGAATTCAGCGAGTTTACTATCAATGGCGTTTACGGCTGCTCCTTCCCCCCATTGTCCCCAAGTGCGACCCAACCCTTACTAACATAATATGGCGGCCGTGGTTGCCCTTTCCACGTGTCATCTTCTGCGATATGAAGGCTACATCCAAAAAAGAGAGACGCGAACGAATATTTTCTAGCTGCTTGGTGGCGGCTCTGCAAGGCTTTGAAGGCTTTCAAGCTCATTTAGTTGCTTGGTGACGAACGAAACTTGAACTCCTTGCTCGCTCAAATTTCGTGCTTGCAGAGAGAGAGAGAGAGAGAGAGAGAGAGAGAGAGAGAGAGAGAGAGAGAGAGAGAGAGAGAGAGAGAGAGAGAGAGAGAGAGAGAGAGACGCAGAGACTCAGGTATTCCCTTCCCTTGCTCATATCCCACAAATCGAGATCTTTCTTCTCGCAACTAATCGCTGCCATATTGGCTTCCCGCAACTCTAGAGGAGTTCAACTCTGTGCCTTCCCTTCCTTTTTAGTTGAATCGGATGGTGAAGGGGACGACCCATAAGAGCCTAGCTCATGGGAAAGGAGAAGGCGTTGCTTTTGGGCGCAGTGAATTAGCCTCAACAGATGGAGTCGTCGTGGGTGAAGACACCATAGGGACAAGCCTGACACTAGATGACGGGGCTACTGTCAACGCATTAGAGGCATTGATACAACAACGGGTGTTACTATTGCTTATGTGAATTAGCCTCAACAGATGGCGTCGTCATGGGTGAAGACACCGTAGGGACAAGCCTGGTACTAGATGATGGGGTTATTGTCGATGCTTCTTTGATGTAGTAAATGCGTGCAAAGCATAAGGTCTATATCCTCCTGTGTCTTAGCATCCATCTCTCTCTCTCTCTCTCTCTCTCTCTCTCTCTCTCTCTCTCTCTCTCTCTCTCTCTCTCTCTCTCTCTCTCTCTCTCTCTCTCTCTCTCTCTCTCTCTCTCACACACACACACACACACACACACACACACACATACACTGTGCGCGTATGTCGCATGTGTCAATGCAAGGAACTTGCCGATACACTGTGTGCGAGCCACAAATGGCTCCAAGCACGCAACTAGCCTAAACTAGTAAGCTCAAAGATGGCGATGGTGTGTCACTCACCGCTCTACGCTTGCTATTGTGGAGGATTCCTCGTCACGAAGAAGAGGGAGACGCCGCTACGCCACGCTTAACCGCCTCGTCGCCGTCGTGCCGCCGCAATGTTCGATCACACACACTCTCTCTCTCACACGCATACACACACACACACAAGGAGATGAAGAAGAAGAAGATGGAGATGGAGCAAGAGCACTCTTCAATTGCACAAATGAGAGAATGAGTGAATTTTAGGTTTAGTTGACTTTTATATGAGCTCGCCCCATTCACACTTCGGCGCCCATGCTTAGCCAACTAATCCCTTGAATGTTCCAGTTAGAGTGCGTCTCTCATCGGCGATCACTCTTACCCTTTTCCTATTGGACCGACAAGCCCGGTACTTGACACTACCAAATAAATAATACAACGCCCGTTATAGGTGATAGGAATGTGCGTGAGGGTTAACACGCCCCCCTTCCTGATGTAGATTCCGTCCTCGGAAGCTATTGAGTTGAAGCTCGTTGTTGAGGTGGAAGAGCATTTGAGATGAATGTCCTTAGCCTTCTTCGGTCACTGCAAAATCAAACAACATTGGCACAGTAATTGCATTCTCATATACAATTAAAAAGCATATGCAGTTTTAGGCAGACAAATTGATTGGTAGCAGAATTCTAAACCATTTGTCAGCAATAAACATTAAATTGCAATATAATCAAACGCATAAACAGTTGTAAAGGTAAAAAAATTAAACAAGTCTAGGGTCGCTAATTTAACGGTCGAAAGGCACTAAAGATCGACTATTAATACCATGGGCAAGCTTCTCAATTTTCTCTCGTCAATTAAGTTGTTTGATTGCGAGAGCCAAGTATTTCATGTCCAAGGGCTGACTAGAGGCTATACCTAGAAGACCTTGTAGTTAAGCTACGATAAAAGGAATTTCTCATGAAATCATTGCCTGACTGATTACCTTTTCTTTGACCCCCCAAAGTCTTTTCACATTGTTTCATTTTTTATGTGTGTGCTTATTTTGTATGCCTTGGGTTTTTTGCTTTTCAAGGAAAAGCGCCCACACTGGGAACCTCTAGGGCTCTAGTACCATAGGCGATACATGTGGGTGGAGTACCAAATCAAGCTGAGGTTTCTCTTCCAGCTTAAGATTTTACATTGTGGCACTTTGATTTTTTTATTATTCGTTTTCAGCATTTTAATTTTGTAACTTTGGGGGGTCATATAACACTGTTACCCTCCCCAGGGTCATCATATTAGTAAACTCCCTTTATAATACTTAAGCTAAAGGTCAATAAGCCCACTAGAAAGCCCTAGTACATTTCATACAATGCTGCCTAAATTGGATTAAGAACCTAAGTAATCATTGATTATTGGGAAGGCATTCCCCATGATATTAAGAGAAGATCTCTAACGCCTAGCTTGGTCAAACTAGCTTAGCCGGACTGTTTGATTTTTAAACCTAGACAAGTGATTATGACAAAAAATTACATTGAATTTAATGTTTTATACTAAGCAAATGTGTTGGATATTATGCTACCAATCACAATTAAAGCAGACAAACATGGATGCAAAAAGATAAGGGGCAATGCTAATGGACAAGAAACACCTGTTTGTGTTGATGGTCGCGCTTGATTTGAAGTGTGAATGAGAGAAAGATTCCAGGAAGGTCCAAATCCGAACAACAGCAACATGTTCTTGTACACACTAGGAAACACAAAGAATACCTCTAGGAGGCACATCAGTGGGAAAAAAGAACTTTGCTAATCACTAAACTCTAATACAGAAACACTCCTATCCTACTAATCCTACCTACCCTCCATCACTCAAGTGATGAGGATCAAAGGTGTTTTATGACATAGGTTTCTGTTTCAGTGTACTGAATGTAAATGTGTAGGTCTGGGTCAATGATTTGGTCTTTATTGTGCATACTTGTTTGCTAATTGCTCTTGCTCTTTATTATTTTTGTTTTTTGTGAGTATAAGGCTTTATATATACATTCCCTAAGATTGGTGATTGAGAGGTCAGGGAGGAAGGTTGAGAGGAGAGTGAGTGAATGATGACTATCAACAAACACTCCCCCCTTCCTTGGGTAGATCATACCGTTTGAAATGTGCGTCACCCTTTGAAACCAATTGTTCCAGTTGGTAATAGGTAAGGATTTTTGCCAGTAGTTTTCTATTACTTTAGGTGCCTCATCGAGTTGCAAGGGTGGTAAGGTACTCTCCCATGATCGAAATTGAAGTGGTTCATCAGGCGATTCTTGAACACTGGGAGGTGTGGATTCCTTTGTAGCTTTATGGAGGTTCACTATTGTAGGTGGAGGTTGTGGAGACGCTTTTACCTCTATGGATGCATTACATAAGGAGCTAGAAGCTTCATGGGACTCCCCCCTTCCTGATCTAGGTGGAACAAATTATTCTTTCTTCGGTACCCAAACTAGCTCTAGAGAGGGTGTGTAGCATTCTGTGATTTTTTTCTTTCCCCAATCGTCAATTTGTTTTGGAGCTACAGGATTGGGCGCACATGGGTCAGGTGACAGGTAAGAACACAATCTACGTTTTGCACCCAGATTTGATCATTTCCTTGATAGTAGCCTTGGGCTTCCAATAGTCGTTTAGGAATCCAACGCCATGTTCCCTTACATTTCTTGGGGTGAATGGGACGTCTCTTACCAGGCTCTTGTCTTTTAGCACTGGCTATGGTCGCTAAGAAGCTTTAGGGACCCACTCAGTCATCCTAGATAGTACATCCATATAAGGAGAATCTTCCCCAACATCAGTGTCCGCTTTAAACGTGTAACAATACTGCAATGGGACGGAGTGAACTGTGGTGTCAGATCTATGATCAATTATAAACATGTTTCCTAGAGGATGTGCTCGACCAGTTACAAGATCCAATCTAATGACAGAATCTTGGAACTGCAAGTAGACATAATTTTTAGACCACTCATGCACCATTTTTGCTTCCCTCATGAAAGGACGTCCTAAGATCATCTTCGATGCCATAGTGTGCTTGGAGAAATCCATAACAATGAAGGTAACTCTTATTTTATGTCCAAAGACCTTGATCTTGAGATCTTTTAGCATCCCAATAGGTTTAATAATAGACCCATTGGCCATCTTCACTACTATGGTTGTAGTCGCAAGGTGAGGTCTTCCTATAGTTTCCCATCAATTTTTAGTCACAATGCTAACCCCAGCACCACCATCAAGGATTCCCTTCACAGTTAATCCCTTAGTAGTGATTGGTATGGTTGCATTGGATTCGTCTCCCTCAAAGTATTGTCCCAACTTGTTAACAGGTATTTCTATAACAAGGTGCTCTTCTAGGTTGGGTTGTGGATCTAAGTGCTCCTCCTCTATTGGCATCTCCCCAGGTCCATCCATCTGTGCAAATTGTGGTAGTCCAAACTTCAGTTCTCCATTGAGGAAGGCTCGAAGAGCTGAGACTAGCTCAGGGTCTTTATATAGTTTGGACATGATGGTGGTTCTAACTTCTCAAGACATGAAATCCATCAATTTGGAAATGTTTAACGGCACCTTTTGGGCTTCAGTCCCTTGACGTGGGGAAGATGGGATCTCCATTTCTTTGATAGGATCAGGTAGTCCCTCTGTAAACATTCTTTCCATCAAGAAGTGAGTACGCCCACTTTCCCATGACTTTAAGTCACTTTCTTCTTGGATGACACTAGGTATAATATATAGAGGTGGCTTAATATATAGAGGCGAAGGTAGGTCGGTTCCAGAAGCTTCTCACGGTTTGTAAGGTTATTCGCTTGAGGTCATGTGTGACGTTTCTCAAAGTTTGAAATTAAAAATATGACCTCGTAATGAGATCATGCCAAGCGGCCAATTGTGGGCTCAACAAACCGCAAGTGCACACCAAGGCTGGGTTCACACTGCACGTCCCATGCTCACTTTCTTTTAGGTGGAACACTGAGATTTGACACCCTAGATTGCGCCATTCACATTGCGCGCTTTCCACCCACCTTGAATCCTAGATGGCATGCTGACTCATGGCCATCTCACTGCACAGGTGTTTCGAGCTAGTTACGACCTCCCCAACTGGAACATTGGAAGCTCATCCAAGCGTGCGCGCGCGCACACACACACACACACACACACACACACACACACACACACACACACACACACACACACAGAAACAGAGCAAGAATCGGACAAAGCCTTAAAAATCCTACAGGAGAAATGTCTTCCTTGAGGACTATATCTGATATTGTATTAGTACAGACAATTCTTCCCTCTTCAAGGACACTCCTACTTAGCTCTTCTATGCTAAAGAATTTAAAAACTCATCTTTCTGATGAGGTAGTAGGCCCATACAATGGGCCTACTGCCGAAACCCATTGTGTATGGCGCCTGGGATAGCGCAGGTACACACACACACACTTTGTCACAACAACTGACCATGATAGCATCTCAAGGGGTTCTGATTGTGATCTGAATCACTTTATCTTACTAAAAACTATGAGATCTAATTGTATGCACTCAATTTAGACTTAAGCTGCTGTCGTATGGTAGTTTACCATAGGCTTTACTATACACCTCATGTATTGACAAGCAGCCTATTGATAGCATAATGATCTCCACCTTGGTTAGGAAAACTCTGAAATGCTACTCGATTTCAGTGTTGCTGGCCTAGTATGTTATCTTGATTAGCATGGCTGAATGAGTACCACTAAAAGCCTAACTCAGTGGGAGCTTTCCCTTGTGGATTTAACCCTTAGAATAAGGAATCAGTGGGAACTATCCCTTGAGGTGCTAACCTTAAAAGGTAAATAGTTTTATTATAAAAACTCCCCTTCCTTTTATGGCTCCTCCTGGCATAACACCACCGCGGAGGTTGGCTTCTTGTTGCCCATCTTTACTAAGCTGTCATGTATGTATGCCGCATAGTTGATTATCTTTGGGGTGTCTTTTGTCATTGCCCAAGTGAACGTTGTGGCAATTGCACCTGGCGGCATCCTGTACTTCTGTGGCCTCTTTGTGCACATGTGGAAATACTGGTTGTATGACTGGCTCATGATTGCCACCTTTGGGTTGGCAATGTCTTCAAAGGTGTAATTTGTCTTTTTCTCTTTGTACACCTTGACTTCATCCCTTCTTTTTGTTACATTGTCTCCCTCATTGGAGAGGTCTAGTCCTCAAGTACCTTAGTCATCAAGCATGACAAAAACTTAGGTGGAGTTTCCACCTCAAGCTTATCCCTAGCTTGCACTAGGTCAAAGACAAGTTTAGGTCGGGTTTCCACCTCAAGCTCAACCCTAGCTTGCTTAAGGTCAAAGGACTTTTAATTCTAACCATTGGAGGTCTTTAATGAAGATAACCCTAAGGTATTTTAAGCTCCATTAGTTAGCCTTGATCTTTGATAGACCATCTCTCATTTGGCCCCCTTTACCATTGGCCCCGTGTTGAGATAGATCCGTAAGTACATGTCTATATTCTAACCCTTGTTCCCATTTATTACCTCACATTAAATGATCAGTTTAATACGAGAAAATCATTTGGGTTGGTTAGATATTAGATATTTAATGACAAAGATTGTATAAAATTACAAGTGTTATGATGGCCAAGTGTTGAATGCACCTAACTTTAAGACATGGTTAGAATGCATAGGAAAAGTTTGCACTAAAAAATGGGCCTTGTAAGAATTGTTGATGTGGCATAGCTTTCAAAAATTGGGGATCGGTAAAAGTTTTTCAAATAAGATCCAGACTTGTCGAAGGTTGGATATTTAGAATCTACTCTTCAAATGCTATCTATTGATATATAGCATGCATGTATCGGACATTGCCTTCATGTAGATCTAGAAAAAGGTGATTTTAGATTACCGTAACGGTAACAAAACCTGGCTGATTGAAAAAAAAATGGCATAACTTTCATAGAAGTCATTCAAACGTTTCAGACCTTGGCTCTTTAGAATCCATTTTTCAAGAACTTTCCAATGATAGGTCATATCATGGGGTTCTAAGCAATATTTAGAGGGGTCTACCGGGTTGCTTTCTTTTGTCCAACTTTGATGATCTGGCACTCTTAAAAGGCCCAAAAATGAGTTCAAAATTTTCCTAATGGCCAAGTGGTGGATCTAGGAGACACCAACAATTGGATCCACAATTCAAGCCTTGATTATAATGGCCAAGTGGTGTATCTTTGATGCATCTAATTCCCAATTCTTAGTCTAAATGGCCAAATGGGGGATCTAGGATCTACTCATCCCACAAACATTGTGTAAAATTACAAGTGTTATGATGGCCAAGTGTTGAATGCACCTAGCTTTAAGACATGGTTAGATGGCCAAGTGGCGGATCTAGGAGACACCAACAATTAAATCCACATTTGAAGCCTTCGTTATAATGGCCAAGTGGTGGATCTTTGATGCATCTAATTTCCAACTCTTAGTCTAAATGGCCAAGTGGTGGATCTATGATCTACTCATCCCAAAAACATTGTGTAAAATTACAAGTGTTATAATGGCCAAGTGCTGAATGCACCTAACTTTAAGACATGGTATGAATGGCCAATTGGTGGATCTAGGAGACACCAATAATTGGATCCATAATTGAAGCCTTGGTTATAATGGCCAAGTGGTGGATCTTTGATGCATCTAATTCCCAATTCTTAGTCTAAATGGCCAAGTGTTGGATTTAGGATATACTCATTCCATAAACATTGTGTAAAATTACAAGTGCTATGATGGCCAACTGCTGAATGCACCTAACTTTAAGACATGGTTAGAATGGCCAAGTGGTGGATCTAGGAGACACCAACAATTGGTTCCACAACTCAAGCCTTTGTTATAATGGCGAAGTGGTGGATCTTTGATGCACCTACTTCCCAATTCTTAGTCTAAATGGCCAAGTGGTGGATCTAGGATCTACTGATCCCACAGACATTGTGTAAAATTACATGTGTTATGATGGCCAAGTGCTGAATGCACCTACCTTTAACACATGGTTAGAATGGCAAAGTGGTGGATCTAGGAGACACCAATAATTGGACCACAATTCAAGCCTTTGTTTTAATGGCCAAGTGGTGGATCTTTGATGCATCTAATTCCCAGTTCTTAGTCTAAATGGCCAAGTGGTGGATTTAGGATCTACTCATCCCACAAACATTTTGTAAAGTACAAGTGTTATGATGGCCAGGTGTTGAATGCACCAAACATTAACACATGGTTAGAATGGCCAAATGGTGGATCTAGGAGACACTAACAATTGGATCAACAATTCAAGCCTTTGTTATATTGGCAAAGTGGTGGACGCTCTTCAGTGCTTTGCTGTTGCAATATTTTATCTAACATATGCTTGTTGCCAAGCATCCTCACGCATTGATGATGATGATACTTATTTTAATCACGATATTAGGCTCTAGGTTTTATGCTTTCAATTGTACTTCATTTTGTTTTATTTTTATTTTTGTTTGTACCCTGGCATTGGAATAGATACACAAGGACTGTATCAGTGGTTCTCACACTTAGGTTCACATTTTTTAGACGGTTAATATAACATTTTCTTTTCTTTTCTCTCTCTTCTCACCTGCACACACACACACACACAGTGCATACACACACACCCACATACATTGGGGAGGTGCTGCCGAATCACACACCTATTGAAGAAGAAGCTAGGAGGGAGGTGCTCCCGAATTTTCATCTCAAGAAGCTCGATTAGATCAGAAAATCGAGAAGATTACCAGCTCTTAATCACGGTAACGACAGTTTAATTAATGCCATCTGAAAATCCCTTTCTCTACCATCAAAATTTCGCGTACATTATGTCTATTCCAAGCCGAAAATCTCTATGACTACTCTCTAAATTCTCCTTATTCGTACTCTATTATGTAATCATCATTCCATAGCTGAATTATCAGCCATTCTTCACTCTCGATTAATGATTAGAGCATAATTATCAAAATCTTCTCTCTCTAGATAGCATAGTAATTAATTGGCAAGCTAGTATTTGTGCAGATTGAAGAGAATCACTATTGTAATCACTCATTAACATTGTAGCTTAATTGAATTCATTTCTCTTATGCATTAAGATATAATTAAGGAGAAATTAATCCGTCATTAAGTCTCTAAGAATTGGTTTTTCCTCACACATATGCATAGGGTAAATCTGCATCATCTAATTACTAGGAAATAGTTTAATCATACTTAATCCAATTCTCTGGTAATTCCAATAGTGAAATCCTAATTATTCTTGATCATGTGAGCCGAATAATTATCTTAGAGTCGGTTCCCATAGGATTATGTGCCATCCTTAATGATTGCTTTATGAAAAATCTAGATCTATCGTTGTATGGGCAGCTAGGCAACAATGGGAGGAGTGAACTCTCGCTGGAGGGGGGATGTTGTACCTCCAGAACATTGGAACGTTTATGAATAAGTTTGAGTAGAATTTTTACTAGAATTCTGTCTTGGTTTTGTTTGCAATACTGGTTGAAGGGCTGTTTTAACGAACCATGTGGTTCGGAATTAAACAAGGAATATCTATGTTGAACAACCTTGTGGTAGTAATTAGGTCACACGAGGAAGTGTGAGTGTGCGGTGGAAAGTGGGGGCTTGGCTCGGGTTGCCAATGCATACGAGATGGGTGGTCCCGATTGGTCGCGAACTCTCTGTCCCCATAGTGCTTACTCGATATTGGTATTACTCATTGCCCCTAGAGCGGCGAATCCTCGAGAGTACGTGCCTCTGAAACATGGGGAAAAAGGCACTCGGGGTTTCTCTCCTCTTGGAAGGTGGGTCTTAGGATCGCTAGATAGTTAAGTACGCTTCCCCTGTGAGGTGGAGCTAGATCTCGTTACTAGTAGGCTCGAACTCGACTCACTTTGTGATGAGCGATCGTCCGCTAGTTGAACCCTGAACCATTTTGTTTGCTTCCGCTATAGATCTAGTGGCCACCAGGTTTACCATCAGATCCGTTGTTTGATACGACGGGGTGGGGACCTTACATTGTCCTTTTAAGAACGGTTCGTATAACATTTCATTTCATTTCTCTCTCTCTCTCTCTCTCTCTCTCTCTCTCTCTCTCTCTCTTCACAACCCCTGACCACCTTGTTATGTTTTGGTCATTGACATCAATAATGTTGTATTTTTTTACAATTAAAACATATAGTTGTATAATAATCCAATAATTAAATATATAAAACATACAGTAAACTAAAGTACATAGCGAATGAATGGTATACTAATATATACTAATCAAGATGTCGTTCAACAAGGTACATAAGTATTGTGATCTGTATTAATCGCTAGCAACCTGTTGTCATTTAACCTCTAGCATCTACGTAGGACTCCTTCATAAATTAACGTTCATTCATCATTTGATGTTATTAACTGTTATGCACACATATCCATAGTTGAAAATTGCATAAATTACAAATTTTTGGGGATTTTTATTCAAAGACATTGTCCTCTTTAAATGGCTCATTGTTATATTTTGCACCTCCTGCTTGCACTGGTCAGCCCTGTTAACCTTATGTTTTTAAATTTTTCACAATTTTACGGCTCCATCCATCATCTGGACTACTCTATTTTTTACTTTATTGTAATTAGCACACCATTAAGGACGCAAGTGTTTTCAGTATACCATTTACATGAATCCTCTCTTTGTTTTTTATTTTGCAAGATTATTTTAACCCTTTTTTCTTGGTATTTATTTGGTTCAGTATACTAATCCTCTTGTACAATATGCCATTCATGGAAAACAATGCAGGTACGCATACTTCACTAAACTCGTTTCTCTATCGCATTGCTCAATCACTATTTCTTCACCAAACTTTTACGTATTCAATTTCTCAATGTAGTTTGCATTCCGGACACTCATTTCAATTTTAAGTAGGAGATACACTACTACGGTCAGGGCTTACTTACTACTTGCACGGTATGAAATTTTTATTGACATGATTATTTATTAGCTATGCAGCTCCTCATTTGAGCTAGGGTGCTCTCGGATATTGAGCCATAGTTTGTAAGTGCCTTGTTAGTGGAACATACTCTAATTTGGTGTCAAATAGATAGAATATTCTTTTTCGCCGAAATATTATGGCCGGACGGCGGCCTAAAAGTGGTCGAAAATTGACCAGTCGGTTGGTCGGTTGGCCGGTGGGGCCGTGTTGGACGGGTACGCTGCGACAAACGTCAGCACAGCGAGAACTCGCCTAACAAGTAATGTCAGCTAAGGACAAAGCTCGACCCGCAGGCGCATGGAAGCAAGCATAAGGTGTCAACCTACACTCGACCGACTCCTAACTAATTCCTACAGAGGTCCCTACCAATTGTCTAAGTCACAGTCTTCAAGAGTGCAAAAGAGGATACTTCCTACAACGCTTGCTAGAGCCGAACACCCATCAAACACTTTCGAAACACCATAGAGCTTGAAGGAGACCCTACTAATACCTATAGGTCGCTCTCCCTAAGGTCTATGAACCAAAATCACGACTCACAACATCCGGTGCAAAAACACGTAGGATGTCTGGCCGAAATCTGCAGGTCTTTGTTTCCGAAATCTGAAGTGCCTAATGTGTAGCTCTACTCAATGTGAACGCGTGGATATGTTGCAATGCGAAATCAGATAACGTATGCTCACCCAAACAACCGATGAAGCTCCCAAATCCGGACCGTACGCGCGCAATGTGGGTATCGGCTCGTAGCTCTAGTCAGGGGCAACACGCTGCACTTCTCCGCACTCGATTCCGACCACCGTAGCACACATAGCGTCAAGACGAAGCTCACACTCTCTCTCACGTACACAGTACGCTCACTCACAGACTTCAAACTTGTTTAAAATGACAAAAGGTCCTTCATTAAGGTCAAAAAGTGGTATATATACCTTACAACTTCTCAAACCCTAAAGTTCCAAAATCAACCATCTACTCAATCTAACTATCAAAACTGGGATACAATCTGGAAACTTCTATAAGTCCCAATATTTACAAGGTGAAAAATCGGGTTTTCCTTAATGAATGAATAATTACAAAAATGATAGTCCGCCAAGTAGTTAGATTCCGTGGGGTGTGTCCAGCTTCTAACACCCCCCCCCCTCCTTGTTCATGTCGTCCCCGACATGGTCTTGATCCTCTGCTTCATCTTATGGTCTCTCGCATCTTTAGTAGTGATTCGTACCGTGCATGTAGATTTAGCATTGTTGGGCCAAAGATATCTGTATGCATGGTGAAGAACCCCGTGTAGAATGCTTCTTCAAAATCCTGGAGGTGATAGGATGGTAGAAACATAATTCTTTGATACAACGCATGTATCACCTCCTTGGAAGGCTGACCTGACATATCATAAGCACATCTGTATGTATCCTGGAAGAAGAATATGCTGTCAGTCACCTTGCTTGGATTGAAGGTGTCGAACACTGCTAGGATGGTTCTGCAGATCTTTCTCATCATAATGCATGTAAGGTCAGGTGAGCCAGTGAACAACTTTATGGCGCCCGTTAGGGTTTTCACCATGTATTGTACACTTATTCTCTCACCTGCCTTCACGCCCGGCAGCTTTGGGTAGTTCAGCCAAGTGGGTTGGCTTCTTTGTAAGATTTCTTGTGCTTTCCACGTCCTAACCTTTGGTAGAGGACAGAAGCTGAGGTTGTCTCTAATGTGTTTAGGTGCCTCTACCAAGTGGATTAGGTATTGTGGGTACTTGGTAAGCCAAGCTTTCCTCCACTTTGGCTGAGAATCCACTATGAGCTTTACTCCTTCTGGCCTTGAGGTGTCTGCGTTGTAGAGAGGGACCGTTGGATCTTATTTGATTCGCCTGTTTATTGTTGCCGCTTCATATTTCAGCAATGGATATGGGAGAGAGGGTTGAAACCATTCACGCCTGAGATTGCTGGCGTCGATTTTCTAAATTGTCATAGATTTGAAAACCCTCTGTTCCCATTCCAAGGCTTCCTTTGTGCTTTCTCTGAGCTCTGCCTCTATTGCCTTACACAATTTTTCCTCCTCTTCTTGTGTTAGATCCTGTGGCTCTTGAGAGGATCCTTCTGTGCTTTCCTCTGGCATGGGTGTGTCCACAGGATCTACCACATTGTCGAGGTTGATGCCCTCATTGAAGCTGGCCCTGAGCTTTCTGCTTCTGCTTGTTGCCGGCCTTTCAACTCCTCAATTTTCTTGAGGAGTGTCTGCTTTTTCGCTCCGGCTTCTCCTCCCATAGTCACGAGGAGGTCATTGAGTTCAGCGTTTACTTTTTCAGCCTCCTCGAGCTTTATCTTTATGCTCTCCAATTCTTCTTGTAGGGCTTTTTGGCTGTCCTCCATTCTGGTTTGCATTGCGATAGAACCTTCAGCCATCATCAACCTCTGCTTCTTCTCGAGAGTCAGCTCCTTCTAGAGTTCTTGCATCTGCTCCTCATATATTTGAATCTCGGAAATGATTTGAGTCGAGCTCGCAGCTCTAACTCTAGCAGGTGATGCTCGCAGCCTCTGCATGGTTTGATCTTTGACTTTTAATTGGTCCTTGAGCTCAAGGACTTCATCCAGGCTTTCTTCTTGTTCTATCTCCGCCTTTTCCTTGGCATTCCTCATGGCTTCTACTTCTTTAGTTTCTTCTGCTAGCTGGAGTGTCAGATTATCTCGTTCTTTTTCAGCATCTCGCAATGACTTGCAGAGTTGCAGACACTCTTCTTCAGCTGCTTGTAATCTTTTTGTTGCTGCCTCATTTGCTTCTTCCTTTGCTTGGCAGTTTTGTAGAGCGGTTGCCAAGTTGGCCTGGAGGTCAGCTTCTCTCTCTTTTTGTCCTTGGCTTTGTGCCTGCAGAGTATCCCTTTCCATCTTGGTCTTTTCTTCGGTGGCCTTTAGAGTTCTTAATTCTTTGTCTGATGCCATAGATTGTGCTCTTATTCCCGCTAGCATTGTCATCACCACGTCCCAATCATTAGAGGGCGGGTGCAGGTCTACCGTATCGGTAGCAATTTCCTTCAGCTCAACTAGCCGGATGCTTGGCATCTGTTCTTTATGCCCTGTTCTCGCCAAGTCGAATGCGACTGTGGCGGCTTCTTCCCTTGTATATCCTGCAGCTAGCAGGTCCAAAAATGCATAATCTGCCTCATCTAGTTCTTTTTTCTCAAACGCAGGCTTGGTCTCTTCTTTGGGCTCAGGTTCTTGCCTTTGCTCTTGCTCCTCAGCCTAGTGTTCTTCTTGATTGTCCTCAACCTCCTTATCTTCTGGTGGAGGGCTGCTAGGAGGTGGTGATGGTGGCGGTGATGGCTGTGGGCTGGGTTTAGGGCTATCTGGTAAAGCTGCAGGTTTGCCCTTGAAGTCTCTGTTTGCTTTCATTTTTCTTTCCCTTTCTTGTCTTTCTTGTTCATCTAGCAATGTCTGCCTTATCTGCTCCACTTCTTCCTCGGTGAAAGGGACATGGGGAATGTTTTCCGCTGCAACATCAAGAATCTCGAAATTCTTGATATATTCTTCAAAGCGGTCCCTTTGCACTCTTCTGGATGATCCGGACATAGACTCGAGAGATGGCTTCCATAGTTCGTTTAAATCACCCTTGAGGGCTCTTTCTGCTCGGAAACTCTCCATCAGCCTTTCGAGTCTAGCCGCTTTTTGTGATCTTGTCTCTTTGTCCGGCACTTGAGCAGATTCCTTTTTTCCTTTCTTCTACTCAGGTTGCTCCTCTGCAACTGGCTCTAGCCGTCGCTTCAACCTTGTAGCCACCCTTGGTGCTTGTTGTGCCTCGCCTTCTTTGTCTTCCTTTACCCTTAGCCAATCATTCTAAGATGCGGGGTCAGGCCACCTTCCCTTGCCATGTAGTGCTGCATAAATTACCTTGGTTATCATTTCTCCTGGCACTATGTAGGTTGGCTTTTTGTTGCCCATTTTTACCAAGCTGTCATGTATGTATGCCGCATAGTTGATTATCTTTGGGGTGCCTTTTGTCATTGCCCAAGTAAACGTTGTGGCAATTGCACCTGGCGGAATCTTGTACTTCTATGGCCTCTTCGTGCACATGTGGAAGTACTGGTTGTACAATTGGCTCATGATCGCCACCTTTGGGTTGGCGATGTCTTCAAAGGTGTAATTGGCCTTTTTCTCTTTGTACACCTTGACTTCATCCCTTCTTTTTGTCACACTGTCTCCCTGATTGGAGAGATCTAGTGCATGGGCTACAACCCGCTCCGTGATAATGATCTCTGTATCGGATCTTCCGAGAAAATCTGTCACCTTGGCCACTCCATCCTCTTTGATGCTTGTTACAAACTCCCATACTCTTTTGACGTCCACCCCTGCTGGTATTGCTTCGAAATAGTTATGGAGGTCAATTTTCTCCAAGTAACCGGCCATTTTGCTTCGGACAAATTCATTGAGCTCTCTTGGCAGCATTGGAAGCTCTATTACATTGCCTTCATTGTCTTTGAACACCCCCTGGTAGATCTTTAGGTCGTTTGACTCTAACAGATCTTCCTGTATCCAGGTGCTGGTGGGCTTTAGTGTTCCCTCTGGAATGACAAAAGGTTCCACCTTGTCCAGATAATCTTTGATTGTCATTCTCTTCTTCTTTGCCGATGACTTTGAGGCTGCCATAGATCCTGTTGCATTGAGCAATCCAAAGTTCGCGTTTTTTCCATATCAGCTGTTCTAGAATCAGCACGTATTCACTTTCGCTTGCATAGATTCTAAGTTGATTGTCCTTTCCCCGCTTATAGAGTTGATTTCCAATTATCTAAAAGTCACGAGCTTCCAGCTCTATAGCTTTTTCCTGTGCTCTTGTAATGTTCTCAGGGAACGTTCTAGTGGTTAGGAAGTCAATGATATATTGGCTCCATGCAGGTGCTATGTTCACCCGAAACAAAGTTGCGTGATCCACTGGTCGTTTGGCACTACATACTGTACAATTGGTAACATAAAAATGTGTATCCGCATACATAGTTGTCCAATAAACCCCTAACTGTTTCAATCTCTGGTGTGTTTTCACTGTCGAACAATGAAATGCACAACCCTGGACATGTGCCTCTTCAAGGTAGCACTCGAATTCTTCCGGATTTATACATAATCGTAGGATTAGGTCAGATTCAAGATGATACAGCCATCCTGCTATCAACTGGAAGTTTTTTGTTTGTCGAATTGTTTGCTGTTTGGATCTACATCCTGTATTATCAGACTCACTTCCGAAGGAGAGAATGCTAACTATTTCCTGGGACCAGTTGGGTACCATTTCAATGTTGAAAAGATAAGCATCTGGTATGTCATCATCTACCCCTTGAGGAGCTTCCCTGTTGTGTATTCTTGAAAGATGATCAGCTCGCAGATGGGTTTTACCCTTTTTGACCACCACTGTGAAGTCAAATTCTAGAAATATAATAAACCAGCGTACGATTCTCCGTGTATTGCAAGGTTTATTTACTAGGTATAAAAGAGCTTGATGATCCGTGAAGAACACAAATTTGTTTGCAAGCAAATAATGCCGAAATTTCTTTATAGCATAAATCATTCCTAACCCTTCCCTCTTGGTGGTTGTGTAGTTCTGTTCTGCACTGTTTAACTGTCGGCCCGCATAGCAAACCAGAAAATCCATTGTTCCGTCTCTAGGTTGAGCTAGAATACTTCCAATGACATATGTTGAAGCATCAATGTGCATGTGGAATATCTTTTCCCAATCTGGTGCCTTTAGTACAGGTGCTAATATAAGGTTTTCCTTCAGCCTTTAGAATGAGGTTTCACACTCCTTGGTCCATTCGAAATTGACTAGCAAACGATACAGAGGTTGTGCGATAACCGCATACATGTATATGAATCTTCGATAATATCCACAGTGCCCCATGAAAAATTGTACTTGTTTCGCATTAGTAGGCCTGGGCAGGTCTACAATGACTTTGACTTTGTCTAGGTTTGTGGTTATGCCGTTTCTTGAGACAATGTGTCCTAAGATTCGTCCTTGCTTAACCATAAATACACACTTTTCCAAGTTCAGACAGATTTGATATGTTCTGCACTTTTCAAAGACCTTTTGCAAATGGTCAGTATGTTCCTCTCGCAGAAGAGAGTGTACACACAGGTCATCCATGTAAATTTCTAAGAATATTCTTAGGTATTCCTTGAAAGAGTGAGTCATTAACCTCTAGAAAGTGGCTGGTGTATTTGTTAAGCCAAATGGCATAGCTAGATCAAGGAGAGTGATAGAATGAGGGAGTGAGGACTAGAAGAAACATATAGATTTTAATGTAGGAATGTGGGATGACAACATATTTAGGAATTTTGGGAATTATTCAAGTCCCATTTCTTTAAAGGGTACTTGAAATTTGAGTATTATTGTGTATTTGGAGATAGCATCTGTTTGTGAGCCCTTGATTATGCCATTAAAATGTATCCCTTCTTCAATAAATATATGAATGTGTTGGTATAAAATCACATGGAAGAATACACTAAACATGAACGTTGGAAGGATGCCCTCGAAATTTATCTAAACTCTCAATTTTTCCATGTGTAAAAAATACTTGATATGAATGGATTTTAATTTGTCCGTTGTTATGATTGCACTGACTATATCAAGACTACCTAGAAAATAAAACGTTTTCATGAAGAACATCTGAATTGATAGGATCCCAAAAGAATATGGTGCTTAGAAACACCAAGAAAAGTGACATTAGTATAATTGTATTGCATTATAGATAAACTAATCTAATAATTCACATATTACAAGAAATTAAGAAACACACATATTTTTGGATGTCAATGGTTGGAAAATTAAAGAGCTATTTAAAGATAATATAGGAATTGATGATATTTAAAGATAATATAGGAATTGATGATATCTCAAATAGATGGTGGTGTTTAAAAACACCAAAATAAGTAATGAACCGTAACGTTATCATTTATTGTTTGGTTTAGGTACATGTACCAAATTCCATCCTACTCTAATACATGTGATTCTTATTATAAAAATGCTTCTGTTTGGGCCAATATGTACTCTACTTCTGTCTCTATATTCATTTTCCACAATGATGCAAGTTAATCATGCTTTCCTCTTACAGCAGCTAATCCAAATAACCATGACATTGTCATGATTTTTCTTCTTAAAAAGGCTTATGTTGTTTGATGTCATAGTTGTGAAAAAAGGAAATTAAGACACTATGTGCAATTCCCAAAGATAATTAGAACTATGTTAGTACTAACGCTAGAAATGTATTAAAAATGATTAAAATTCCTCATAAAATTCCCAACTCCAAATACAAGGTTCTCTCTCTTTCTCTCTCTCTCTCTCTCTCTCCCCCCTTGCTCTTGTGTCAATCAATAACCATACATATTCAAAAAATACACATTGTATTTAGTAAGACCTAATTTATGCATGATTTTTAAGACATGCATACACCTTGATTATTACTAGATATGACATATTTTAAATAAATCAAAGTAATAATAGCCTTGGCAATTATGAATAATGAGCCTCAAAACTATTCACAACCACTGACAGTCACATTAACACAAGTCTTGTAATTAGACACTCAAGTGTCCTGAGACACTAAAGTGTCTTGCAAACAAATGAACTTTGGTTGATTTTTTTAGTATACTTATGATTTATATAGATTATAAAACAGTCATGACCATATAGTTCAACACTTCAATTACGCTCCTAAATTTTGTTTCAGTTAAATTAGAGCATACTAGTGCGCAAAATTTAGGTGCCTATGGAATGAAATTTTGCATGCACCCGCTTTCCATTGCCATGCAGAATCTTGGCATGCATGACTTCGTGTGAGGCATTGCTTGAGCTAGGGCCTCTTTGGCCAAATTGATAAGCAAATTCAAATTTTAAGTGGCCATTTGGCATGCCAAACCTTCAAGCTGGTTTAGAATGAAACATGCTACCCGAAAATGAGTGGAAGAGGCCTCGCTTACAAAAAACAGAGGTGTTAATTCATTGCACTATAGTTTCGGGTAACGTGCTACTCGCGTGCAAACAGGATGGTGCTACCTTCTACAGGTGAAGACCTTCCCTCCATGCAATTTTGTAGAAGTTTAGAAGGCCACGAGGTTCTGTATCCGGCCACAGGTGGATTGGGCAAAGCATGCCCATCCTATTGATTGGCGCAGTAAGTGTTACAAGGGGACAATCCTTGCATTCAATTCCCGCATGCAGCTCTTTAAATGCATGTTCGAGGGTGACAAGGCCTGCTTCATGATCTCTTTAAATGCATGTTCGAGGGTCACAAGGCCTGCTTCGTGATCTCATGGGAGAATTTGTGCATGCATATTGTTCTAGATGCACAAGCAATGCTTGATTCATAGAATGTAATTGATTTTGATGTTGATGATGAGGTCTCTTTGGCAGAGTTTTTGGCATCCCAAAAGAAGGGAAGGGACAAAGCACGATGCTCAAATGTATGTCCTCGTGTGGAGCCACCCGTGGTTTTTTATGTGGATGGCGTAGTTGATGCCGATGGAGATGCGATGCAAGTCATGAAATCTATGGATGATGCTTTGATTATGCAACTCGTGTCTTTGCAGGAAAAAGATGTACAGCATGAGGAATCTTTGTGTGTGTCCGGACATGCTCAGATTGCAAATATGCCTATCGTTGGATGTATTGGTAGACCTCTTGCGCTGTGTAAAAGAGGTCGCCCTCCAAAGCGTACCTCAGATTGGACTGGTTGTTTTGACACGCGAGCGTCCACAAGTGGTTTTTGTTTCATGCTTCGCAGCTCATGTATATCATGGTTGAGCAAGAAGCAACCTATTGTGACCACTTCGAGTTGTGAGGCTAAGTACAGGGAAGTCTTGACAGCTACGGTTGAGTGTGTATGGCTCAGACGCCTTATGGCTGATTTGGGTGTTGGATAGGACACTGCCAACACTATCTACACTGACAGTCAGAGCGCATTGGCAGTTGCAAGGAACCCAGTTTTTCATGCTCCAATAAAGCACATTGAGGTGCATTACCACTATGTCAGGGAGAGGATCTCAGCAGGAGAGATCATCTTGGCTTATGTGCCAACACAGGACAACCTTGCAGATCTTTTCACAAAGGCATTGTCTCGTGAGAAGCTTGAAGCTTTCCGCAAAGCTTTGGGCTTACTCCCCTTTGTGGACTGATCATGTCCTCAGGGCATGGCACTTCCCTTTACTCATGTGCCAGCTCTCGTTCACCGCATCACTCCAGGGGGGATTTGTTACCATATACATGTGGTAGTGATGTGTGTGAACACACTAGGCCGCCAGGGCATTTTTTCCCTCTTTAGAAGGTTTTTTCCCCTGAGCATTGTATATACGCCCATCACTCTAGGGCTATCTATCTTTCCATTGCACACTAAGTAACACACTCTCTATTGTGTGCCTTGAGCTTCCTTTGTCTTCTCCAAGCTGTGTGTGTTCCTCTGCAACCCTAATTCCAACATTGACATTGTCTTTGTTCACACTAATTTCATTCATTGGCCACTTGATCATGCTTCCAAATGCCTAAGACATGTTTCATGCATCCATAGTCTCAACTAGAATCATAAGCATACTATCAATGCTCTCAAGGACATGTATGGACACACATGTTACACCAATTGATCAAAGTTACATCTTGTGAATGGATCGATGGAATGCACAATCCTACGTGCATTCCTTGTAGAACCATCAATAAGAAACAAAACTTCACTTTGTTTTGGTCCCTCCAATCTTTGCAAAAATGAAGACAACAATGTGTGATAAGACAATGTATTCCCAAAAAGGTTGAATTTAAACATAGCTTGAGGTTCAAACCCAGGCTCTAGATTTAGGCTCCAACTTAAGTTCAAGTTCATTGCATTAAGGCCTTGCGCACACTGCTTTACCACAATTCGGATTGGTTTGATACAATCCAGGGTCGTCTGCTACAATCTAGACTGGTTTGCTACAATTTGGCATGATCGACAAAGATTCAGATTGATCATTTAACACTTGGACCAGTTTGTTAAAACATTGTAGAAATCTAGATTGTTATAGATTGGCTGTCAAAAATCCAGATTGAACAGGTCCACAAAACGTTGAAAACAAGTTTGTAGGCATAAATTAGGATAAGTATGCAACAATCAGGGACAGTTCACAAGAATTTGAACTGATTTGCGACAGTTCGGATTCATATGACGTGATCGTTCAAAATTTGGATTGATCATTGAAAATCTAGAACGCTCATTAAAAGCCCAAAGTTTACACCAACTCTTCAAAAATCTATATGGGCCCATAAGAATAAATCTAGATCTTTCCACAACATCCGAACTAGTCCACAAGAATCTAGATTGGTCCATAAGAATCTAGAATGTGTTCATAACCAAATCGATGTGCAACTCTCAGTGAGCTCCTAACACATCACACTTATTACATTGGCTTGAAATAAATCAAAAAGTTACATTACATGGCCATATTGAGAGAAGAAGAAACTCTAATCTCTATTGTTTCTTTCTATTCATTCTTGATGTGCATCTGCAAGGTGTGGTCCTTTCACAGATTCTGTTTACTAACTCCACTCCGTTAGCACCCTTCAATACTAAACTACACATTAAGGTGAGTGAAGGGCCATCAAATGTTTGCCTTGCATGATAAAGGGTGACGTACTTGACGTCCCTTCCTTAGTGAAGGGAAAGTACTAAAATTCCCCTTCCTTAGGAATGATAAGGGCACCTTGAAATTTTCACCTTGCTTCTACTTTCACCATCTTATAAACTTTTGTGAGTTTTCTCTTCCATGTTAACAAGATTTGCATTGCTCATGCTCATAGCTTGTTGCTCCATGTAATGCAGCTATTAGTTCATCTCATCAAGGAGAAGAACGAGTCTTATTAAGCACTAAGTAAACTTTACCGAGCGAACACAAAAATTGAGCAAAATGCAGACGGAACAAGAATATGTGTGTGTGTGTGTGTGTGTGTGTGTGTGTAGAGAGAGAGAAAGAGAGAGAGAGAGAGTCTCATGAACTAATCAACCTTGGCAATGAATAAGTGATACAATGTACAATTGGGAGGGGGGGGGGGGGGGGGGGGGGGGGGGGGGGGGGTGTCACATACCTACCTACCTTAGTAAATTTACCTACCCAAACTTTGACAAATAAATAAAATAATACCCAAAAGCAAAAATAATAATGGGATCACTTTGGGCAGTTCACTTGAGATGCCAAAACCTTAACACCCTCTATACAACTCATAGTGGACATAAATAGTGAGACCACGTCCATGAAGAAGCTACCATGAACACCTATGTAGTTGTACACTCCACTACCTACATCTCGCATTTGCTACCCTCAACTTTGTTCCTTAGAAGAATGCCATCTTGAGCATTAGTTGACTTTTAGAAAATTGAACTATAGAACACACTACATCCAAGAATCCCCACTTGTGAACTATGAACACATCACGTCCAAAATACTCCAAGACAATGAACTATGGAACACATCATATCCTAAATACTCCAAGATAATGAACTGTGGAACACATTCTGTCCATAATCTGACCAACAACAATGGATTGGTGTGCACTCATCCATAGTGTTTCAGATACTCTAATTGGTTCCCTACCTGATGCATGTGCCTTGAACTTCGACCCACGGGTTCAAACACCGGTAACTTGAACTCCAAAACACAAGGGTCCCAATTCCTTGCCCCTCTCTACCACTCACAAGCCTCTCTTTGCCTAAAGCTAGTGGCGGCATCTGCCCTTTTAACTAAAAATCTAGTGTCGTGGCCTCTGTGGTTGCCACCACGTGTGACAAGAAGATCTCCACTATCAAATCTTTATCATTGTCATCCCTATCCAGCTTGTCTTTGTCTTAGACTTCCTGTGAGTTCCTGCTTTTGTCTTTGGCTTCAAACTCCCGAGCCAAACAAAGCATCATGTCACATTTATAACAATTGTGGTCGGACCTCGTGGGTACCAATGCAACTAAGTGAGCACTCCTTATCAAGCTTCCTTTACCTTTGTCCTCTAGCAAACTCGTCCATATGATTTTGGCTTCACAATCTTAGTGCATAGACTCCTAACTAGATAGCTCGATGTCCCATATCATTGAGATCGGATGATGTTAATAAGGTTAATCCATAAGTAGTCAAAATACGATACCAGTAGGTGTACCAACATTTTTCAGTAGATTGTGGATACCTCTCTTTCATGAAAAGTAAAAGAAATGGATTTTTTTTTTTTGGGGGGGGGGGAGGGGACCTCAGCACTAAAGGGCATGGGGCATTAAATGAAGCCCCAGAGGTGGGATCTACGGCTGAGAAGCCCGGGCACAAAAGCAGAGGCGCGCAGGACCGTAGGATGCACCAGAAGTAAACTAGGACGCCGAAAAGTAAACTTGGACATGGACACACCTGTCCACGTTGACTTATCATGCGTTTGTTGCCCACCATGGTCAACATATGCGCACGAGGGGTTGGATAAGCCATGCGCCTCGCTCAACACCCACCGGGGTTCAAATCGTGCGAGCAGCACCCCACGCCACCGGGGTTCAAATTGTGCGAGCAGCACCCCACGCCCCATTTTTTTGAGCCCTCAAATCTCCTTGAAATTCCTGCGCGCACCCCCAGCCATAGATCCCATCTCTTTGCTCCCGGGGCCTTTAGTGCTGAAGGGGGGGGGGGGGGGGGGGGGGGGGGGGGGGCGCAGAAAGGTTAAATGGGTGGGAGAAAAGGGGGCACGTGTTCGGCTGACTCCGTCGGGAGGGGACACAGAGAGCTGGTCAAGGGCATGCCATGCAAGATGGGGAGGGGATAATGGAGCAAGGACAAGGCAGGGCGAGGAAACGCGAGGCAACAATTGGGGACAGAATCGAGAGGAGGCGACACTACAACGTTGGAGGGTAGATCTCTCTCTCTCTCTCTCTCTCTCTCTCTCTCTCTCTCTCTCTCTCTCTCTCTCTCTCTCTCTGTGCGCGCGCACGCGTGCTGTCGTGCATGATCTGCCCTGCGCATTGCTAGGCCTCATATACAAGGAATCTTGCACACAGGACGTGTGGGGGACGAAGGCGCTAATGAGGGTCAATGTCACAGGCAATATTGTTGAAGATTATGAGTGTGGGTAGGCAAGGGGGGGGGGGGAGGGGTGGGGGAGGCTAGGAAGGGATGGCTCCTGCACTAGAAGATTTTGCAGAAAAGTCGAGCAACTTTTGGTGGAGCTTGTTGGTGGAGGGCACAGGCTATGGTGTGGCAACAGAAGGGGACGGGATGGAGGGCAAGGTAGGAGGTTTAATTTGGTAGAACTAAGACCAAATCTGCAACAAATCCCTAACAAAATGACAAGGAGCAAGGATTGTTTGAGCCTCAATGATTGGAAGGTGTTTATGAGAGTGTTAAACTCACTGAGTATGGCTTTTTGTGTGTACAGGAAAGCATTGGAGAAGCATAGGCGTTAGCTATTTATTGGGCATGTCACCACGAGGGAGAGACTAACCATAGAGGGCACTGTTGTTTGTAGAAGTGATAAAGGAAGCATTAACATGTTCTGTTTTGAGTTCATGCAAAATTTTATTCTAGGGAAAAGTGGAGCACTTAATCAATCATGAGAGCTATTGTATGTTGACTACTGCCTCAAAACCACTAAAGTTTAGAGCATCCCTTAGAAGGCAATTTGAAAGACATTTTTTTCTTACCTCGGGATACAACGCATGCCATGTCTGGTGTTTAGAGCAGAGTCGTACCCAGGGCTAATGGGGGGGAGTGGGGGGAGAGCACACTCCATTCTCAGTGAACGCGAGAATGCAGAAAATAATCCTACTAGCACTCCGTGAAAGGTAGGTATTAAGCTTTACTTCCGCAAGCTCTTTCGTAGGCTACATATTTCCTATCAAAGCGGTCAGGTCACCATGCTGCAAGAGCCTACCACAAACTCAATGCAGAGGGGCTACCGGGTTTGTAGCCTTGCCCCTACTCCCCCCATAAGCCCTGGCGCGACCCAACTCTTAGCATGAATGTAAACATTTTGATGCTTTCTTACTTGATGGGGAAGGCGTGCCCAGGAGCCCTTAGGTTCTTAACGACTGCCCATATGAGATTGCATGTGACAGGAGCATGAGGGTGCCTAGTGACTTCTCTTCTTTGTCTCTCTAGAGTTTTCCAAAGAAGGAAGCTTTAAGAGGGTCTTCCCGTAGCCCTCCGAAAGAGCCTCTGAAGGCACCCCCTAATTGAAAAAGCCTGCCGGTAGCCTCGCTTGCAATAGCAATTGAATCGAAAAGAGCCCCCGAGGGTGGTTCCAAAAAGGCCTCCTGCCTCTGAGACAGGAGATTGCATGTTTAAAGGATTGATTGTCAGTGAAACAGATCCGTTGCACCAGTGGACACCGGAACAATAACCGAACAATACCTTGTAGTCTGCTCTATGGGATTGCCTCGTCGCCACTAACGACCCGGGTCTCCTTCATTTCACAAGCTCGTGTGTTTATAGCTGTACTTTTAGCATGGCTACGAGCAGGCGCTCTAAGGCCACCATTTCTCTATTCGGCATTAACAATGGGTGAGCCCAACATGTGGCGAGGCTTTGCATAAAATGGCTAGATCGGAGGTTCCCAAGAGTGCCGACCTAAGAGTGCCCTCCAACCTAGCGGCCCTTTCGAGTCCAACAACATTTTTGGATGACATATGGGGACGACTCTTCGACTCAATTGTGCTTTCTTTCAGTAGCTATGAGAAGGCACTCTAATAATTATACCCAGGGCTAAAACCTAAGAAAATAAGGACAAACTTGAGATTCTCCCGGTTTTTAGGTCAAAATTTGAAGCTTTTGCCCGTAGCTACACTAAAACTTGTGAAAATTTCTCGGTTTTCTTCAAGGCAAGCTCAAAATCTAACCGAGATTTTAGGATTTTAGCCAGTTAAAACACACAACACACTGCGCTTGAAACAAGAAGACCTACTAACCATCGCCAAAACTTCCTGCAAGTTTGAAATAAGACACCAAAACCATCGCTAAATTAAGCCTTTTTTCAACACCAATGTTCTGTGTGTAAGTTATTGGTTAACTGCTTTGAAGTAGAATAGTGTGTATCACCGCAGACGCGTATCCAGCTTAAGATTGTTCAAAGAGGAGACCACCCAATGGTAGGATCGTAACAAATCCATACAAACATTAGAGCTAAGTTCAGATAGGAGCACTCCACCCAAATCGTCTCAGGAAGTATGCATTCCTGCTGCATATAGATTGAAGAGTTAAAGCTCAGGTTTCCAAGAGATTCATCTGAGGAGACGGTGAGAACACTTCAACACAGAATGGACCATTCAACATCATCAACAGTAAAATAGGGACTGGATGAGATTGTGCACATTGTCTTTCTGACACTGGTTTAGTTTTCCATTAGAAAACCAGACTTCTTCAACCCCAATGCTGGAGGCATTTTCGACACCAAGTTTCCACCACAAAGTGAAGATTGTCTACAACAGACTGCAACAAGTCTTTTAAAGATCATGATGATAGCGAAAGTAGTACGAGACACATATGCACAGAAGGCCCTACCTGCCCTGTTGTCAAAATGCAGGGTTTGGACAGAAGGATGGTCATGGCACATGTGCGGCATGCCACTTTCATAGCCTCGACACAGAATACTGACCGCTGGAACTGATTGGGGGACCTCAAAATGAAGCTGTCATCCAAAGCATGGAACTTTTACCAGTGTCATCATATCCCTAGAGGCATACGACATATTAAGCAAAAGAAGTCGTTGGCAGACATTGATGTCAAGGAGGATATTCAGAGCAGACAAGGATCAAAGAGCTAGACAAATGAACTATGAGAGATCGCAGACGAGAGTAAAAAACAAAGTCAAGCATGGAAGTCTGGAGGATATTCAGAGCAGACAAGGATCAAAGAGCTAGACAAATGAACTATGAGAGATCGCAGACGAGAGTAAAAAACAAAGTCAAGCATGGAAGTCTGCAGGAATCAAGATTTTACTTGAGAGCGCGGGGAGCAGTACCTAACCAAAGAAAGGATTACCCACCTGAACCACACACAGCTGTGCGTTTCTTTACTGCACATTTCATTCAGCTGAGAAGAAACTGCTTTATCACCTCATGGCCCAATGAGATTTAAGTAACGCCAAGCCAGTCAAACAGATTTAAGCATAGCTTGGAATGGAAAAAAGTGTGATAACTCTTGACAAATATTTGAGAATTGACAAAGACTTTTTTCTCAACTATCACCAAATTAAAGAATAGAAATGAAATTAATATTGAGGTTATGCAACAACATTCAACCATGGGACAGACTGAATATCCTTGCCTTGCAACACAAAGCCCTTTTTATTGACTAATCAAACATTTCCCGTACAAAACATCCAGCTTCAATTTTCATCGCTTCCCAAGACAACCAAACACTAAGGATCACCAGAATTCACAATAGCAGGTGCCCAAAAAAAAGAACAGCACATCCAGAGTCACAGGCTCTACCACACATTCCATCAATTCCCCCCTCTGAGCCGAAGCACAAGGTGAAGAGTGGATTCCTTCTGAATGTTGTAATCAGCCAGGGTGCGCCCATCCTCCAGCTGTTTCCCCGCAAAGATTAAGCGCTGCTGATCAGGGGGAATACCTTCCTTATCCTGAATCTTCGTTTTCACATTATCAATAGTATCAGAGCTCTCAACCTCCAGGGTAATGGTCTTGCCAGTAAGTGTCTTCACGAATATCTGCATCCCACCTCGCAACCGAAGCACAAGGTGGAGGGTAGACTCTTTCTGTATGTTGTAGTCAGCAAGAGTCCTCCCATCCTCAAGCTGCTTTCCCGCAAAAATAAGGCGCTGCTGGTCAGGAGGGATGCCCTCCTTGTCCTGAATTTTAGTCTTCACATTGTCAACGGTGTCAGAGCTCTCAACCTCCAAAGTAATGGTCTTACCAGTAAGGGTCTTCACAAAGATCTGCATGCCACCGCGGAGACGCAACACAAGGTGAAGCGTGGACTCCTTCTGTATGTTGTAATCAGCAAGAGTGCGGCCATCCTCAAGCTGCTTTCCAGCAAAGATGAGGCGTTGCTGGTCGGGAGGGATCCCCTCTTTGTCCTGGATCTTCGTCTTGACATTGTCAATAGTATCTGAGCTTTCTACTTCGAGAGTAATGGTCTTACCAGTGAGCGTTTTCACAAATATCTGCATGCCACCACGAAGGCGAAGGACAAGGTGGAGGGTAGACTCCTTCTGGATGTTGTAGTCGGCAAGGGTGCGGCCATCTTCAAGCTGCTTGCCAGCAAAGATAAGGCGCTGCTGGTCAGGGGGGATACCCTCCTTATCTTGGATCTTGGTCTTAACATTGTCGATGGTGTCTGAGCTTTCGACCTCCAAAGTGATGGTTTTGCCAGTGAGGGTCTTCACAAAGATCTGCATGGCTGCAAGGTCAGGTTCGAGCGACGGAGAGGACGGATCAAGGTCTAGAGCACACCACAGAAAAACGCAGAAGATAGAAAAGAGAATGCGATGAATTATCCAAGGGGAAGAGGTGGCTTAATATATAGAGGCCAAGGTAGGTCGGTTCCGGAAGCTTCTCGCGGTTTGTAAGGTTGTTCGCTTGTGACGTTTCTCAAAGTTTCAAGTTAGGCTCAACAAACCGCAAGAGCACATCAAGGCTGGGTTCACACTGCACGTTCCATGCTCACTTTCTTTTAGGTGGAACACTGAGATTTGACACCCCTGATTGTGCCATTCACATTGTGCGCTTTCCACCCACCTTGAATCCTAGATGGCATGCTGACTCATGGCCATCTCACTGCACAGGTGTTTCGAGCTAGTTACGACGTCCTCGAGTGGAACACTGGAAGCTCATCCAATCACACAGCGGGAGAGGGAGAGAGAGAGAGAGAGAGTGAGAGAAACAGAGCAAGAATCGGACACACGGTCCTTTTTTAGCAAAACATTGTGTAGGTATCCATCATGTGTGTGTGAACCAATACTCGGACAGGAGCTTAGCCTTCGTCGACAACGGTTTGAAGGTATCTTTAGTTACGATCAAAGTGTACCTGTACCCTCTAATTGGGATAGAAAGGAACATAATTCAAATCATATTCTATCCATTCCACTACTGGAAAATGTCCATGTGTACACATTGCATGCACGTCTTAGAACTCTCGACGAGTTGCTAATGCTCCACATTAATTACGTTTGGAATATGGATCCTACAAAAAGAATGAGAGAGCATACTGGGGCTTGTAGGCATTTGGTCGAGTGTGCATCTCAATGGCAAGGTGGCGGAACTTACAAAGGATAAGAGGACATCAAGTTGCACATGAGTTAAACCCAATAAAATTTGTATGGGTGGCACTAAAGCAAGGCATCCACTTTCACACCATTTTGACACTCAAAGTCGTAATGAGTATTATTTATGGAAAAAGGTTTGTAGCATGATAACTTACAACATGCGTAATGAAGCAACCCTTTGACTTAACTGCGCTCGCGAACGAAAATGTGTTGACAAATTGCTTAGGTTTCTTAAGAATGCAAAACTAAACTCTCATGAGGTCACGTTCCTTAAGTTGACAATCGACACTATGGCTATTGGAAATATGGCTATTGGAATTTAGAGTCGAGTCGCACCCAAGGTTAACAGGGGTAGTGGGGATAAAGTTGAAACTTGGTCGCACCCACAGGCGAAGAAGCTGGAGATGATGGCTGACAAGAGGAATGTGCTGAAAAGTGAATAGGCGTCGACGTTCCATTGGCCAGAGGCTTCAACCATGTGCGTTGCTTTGATTTTCTTCCTGAATTATAGCCTAATACCTTCATTTTTTAGTGGATTAGTGGAACGATTGCAAAGCTACGGGAATTCAGCGAGTTTACTATCAATGGCGTTTACGGCTGCTCCTTCCCCCCATTGTCCCCAAGTGCGACCCAACCCTTACTAACATAATATGGCGGCCGTGGTTGCCCTTTCCACGTGTCATCTTCTGCGATATGAAGGCTACATCCAAAAAAGAGAGACGCGAACGAATATTTTCTAGCTGCTTGGTGGCGGCTCTGCAAGGCTTTGAAGGCTTTCAAGCTCATTTAGTTGCTTGGTGACGAACGAAACTTGAACTCCTTGCTCGCTCAAATTTCGTGCTTGCAGAGAGAGAGAGAGAGAGAGAGAGAAGAGAGAGAGAGAGAGAGAGAGAGAGAGAGAGAGAGAGAGAGAGAGAGAGACGCAGAGACTCAGGTATTCCCTTCCCTTGCTCATATCCCACAAATCGAGATCTTTCTTCTCGCAACTAATCGCTGCCATATTGGCTTCCCGCAACTCTAGAGGAGTTCAACTCTGTGCCTTCCCTTCCTTTTTAGTTGAATCGGATGGTGAAGGGGACGACCCATAAGAGCCTAGCTCATGGGAAAGGAGAAGGCGTTGCTTTTGGGCGCAGTGAATTAGCCTCAACAGATGGAGTCGTCGTGGGTGAAGACACCATAGGGACAAGCCTGACACTAGATGACGGGGCTACTGTCAACGCATTAGAGGCATTGATACAACAACGGGTGTTACTATTGCTTATGTGAATTAGCCTCAACAGATGGCGTCGTCATGGGTGAAGACACCGTAGGGACAAGCCTGGTACTAGATGATGGGGTTATTGTCGATGCTTCTTTGATGTAGTAAATGCGTGCAAAGCATAAGGTCTATATCCTCCTGTGTCTTAGCATCCATCTCTCTCTCTCTCTCTCTCTCTCTCTCTCTCTCTCTCTCTCTCTCTCTCTCTCTCTCTCTCTCTCTCTCTCTCTCTCTCTCACACACACACACACACACACACACACACACACACATACACTGTGCGCGTATGTCGCATGTGTCAATGCAAGGAACTTGCCGATACACTGTGTGCGAGCCACAAATGGCTCCAAGCACGCAACTAGCCTAAACTAGTAAGCTCAAAGATGGCGATGGTGTGTCACTCACCGCTCTACGCTTGCTATTGTGGAGGATTCCTCGTCACGAAGAAGAGGGAGACGCCGCTACGCCACGCTTAACCGCCTCGTCGCCGTCGTGCCGCCGCAATGTTCGATCACACACACTCTCTCTCTCACACGCATACACACACACACACAAGGAGATGAAGAAGAAGAAGATGGAGATGGAGCAAGAGCACTCTTCAATTGCACAAATGAGAGAATGAGTGAATTTTAGGTTTAGTTGACTTTTATATGAGCTCGCCCCATTCACACTTCGGCGCCCATGCTTAGCCAACTAATCCCTTGAATGTTCCAGTTAGAGTGCGTCTCTCATCGGCGATCACTCTTACCCTTTTCCTATTGGACCGACAAGCCCGGTACTTGACACTACCAAATAAATAATACAACGCCCGTTATAGGTGATAGGAATGTGCGTGAGGGTTAACACGCCCCCCTTCCTGATGTAGATTCCGTCCTCGGAAGCTATTGAGTTGAAGCTCGTTGTTGAGGTGGAAGAGCATTTGAGATGAATGTCCTTAGCCTTCTTCGGTCACTGCAAAATCAAACAACATTGGCACAGTAATTGCATTCTCATATACAATTAAAAAGCATATGCAGTTTTAGGCAGACAAATTGATTGGTAGCAGAATTCTAAACCATTTGTCAGCAATAAACATTAAATTGCAATATAATCAAACGCATAAACAGTTGTAAAGGTAAAAAAATTAAACAAGTCTAGGGTCGCTAATTTAACGGTCGAAAGGCACTAAAGATCGACTATTAATACCATGGGCAAGCTTCTCAATTTTCTCTCGTCAATTAAGTTGTTTGATTGCGAGAGCCAAGTATTTCATGTCCAAGGGCTGACTAGAGGCTATACCTAGAAGACCTTGTAGTTAAGCTACGATAAAAGGAATTTCTCATGAAATCATTGCCTGACTGATTACCTTTTCTTTGACCCCCCAAAGTCTTTTCACATTGTTTCATTTTTTATGTGTGTGCTTATTTTGTATGCCTTGGGTTTTTTGCTTTTCAAGGAAAAGCGCCCACACTGGGAACCTCTAGGGCTCTAGTACCATAGGCGATACATGTGGGTGGAGTACCAAATCAAGCTGAGGTTTCTCTTCCAGCTTAAGATTTTACATTGTGGCACTTTGATTTTTTTATTATTCGTTTTCAGCATTTTAATTTTGTAACTTTGGGGGGTCATATAACACTGTTACCCTCCCCAGGGTCATCATATTAGTAAACTCCCTTTATAATACTTAAGCTAAAGGTCAATAAGCCCACTAGAAAGCCCTAGTACATTTCATACAATGCTGCCTAAATTGGATTAAGAACCTAAGTAATCATTGATTATTGGGAAGGCATTCCCCATGATATTAAGAGAAGATCTCTAACGCCTAGCTTGGTCAAACTAGCTTAGCCGGACTGTTTGATTTTTAAACCTAGACAAGTGATTATGACAAAAAATTACATTGAATTTAATGTTTTATACTAAGCAAATGTGTTGGATATTATGCTACCAATCACAATTAAAGCAGACAAACATGGATGCAAAAAGATAAGGGGCAATGCTAATGGACAAGAAACACCTGTTTGTGTTGATGGTCGCGCTTGATTTGAAGTGTGAATGAGAGAAAGATTCCAGGAAGGTCCAAATCCGAACAACAGCAACATGTTCTTGTACACACTAGGAAACACAAAGAATACCTCTAGGAGGCACATCAGTGGGAAAAAAGAACTTTGCTAATCACTAAACTCTAATACAGAAACACTCCTATCCTACTAATCCTACCTACCCTCCATCACTCAAGTGATGAGGATCAAAGGTGTTTTATGACATAGGTTTCTGTTTCAGTGTACTGAATGTAAATGTGTAGGTCTGGGTCAATGATTTGGTCTTTATTGTGCATACTTGTTTGCTAATTGCTCTTGCTCTTTATTATTTTTGTTTTTTGTGAGTATAAGGCTTTATATATACATTCCCTAAGATTGGTGATTGAGAGGTCAGGGAGGAAGGTTGAGAGGAGAGTGAGTGAATGATGACTATCAACAAACACTCCCCCCTTCCTTGGGTAGATCATACCGTTTGAAATGTGCGTCACCCTTTGAAACCAATTGTTCCAGTTGGTAATAGGTAAGGATTTTTGCCAGTAGTTTTCTATTACTTTAGGTGCCTCATCGAGTTGCAAGGGTGGTAAGGTACTCTCCCATGATCGAAATTGAAGTGGTTCATCAGGCGATTCTTGAACACTGGGAGGTGTGGATTCCTTTGTAGCTTTATGGAGGTTCACTATTGTAGGTGGAGGTTGTGGAGACGCTTTTACCTCTATGGATGCATTACATAAGGAGCTAGAAGCTTCATGGGACTCCCCCCTTCCTGATCTAGGTGGAACAAATTATTCTTTCTTCGGTACCCAAACTAGCTCTAGAGAGGGTGTGTAGCATTCTGTGATTTTTTTCTTTCCCCAATCGTCAATTTGTTTTGGAGCTACAGGATTGGGCGCACATGGGTCAGGTGACAGGTAAGAACACAATCTACGTTTTGCACCCAGATTTGATCATTTCCTTGATAGTAGCCTTGGGCTTCCAATAGTCGTTTAGGAATCCAACGCCATGTTCCCTTACATTTCTTGGGGTGAATGGGACGTCTCTTACCAGGCTCTTGTCTTTTAGCACTGGCTATGGTCGCTAAGAAGCTTTAGGGACCCACTCAGTCATCCTAGATAGTACATCCATATAAGGAGAATCTTCCCCAACATCAGTGTCCGCTTTAAACGTGTAACAATACTGCAATGGGACGGAGTGAACTGTGGTGTCAGATCTATGATCAATTATAAACATGTTTCCTAGAGGATGTGCTCGACCAGTTACAAGATCCAATCTAATGACAGAATCTTGGAACTGCAAGTAGACATAATTTTTAGACCACTCATGCACCATTTTTGCTTCCCTCATGAAAGGACGTCCTAAGATCATCTTCGATGCCATAGTGTGCTTGGAGAAATCCATAACAATGAAGGTAACTCTTATTTTATGTCCAAAGACCTTGATCTTGAGATCTTTTAGCATCCCAATAGGTTTAATAATAGACCCATTGGCCATCTTCACTACTATGGTTGTAGTCGCAAGGTGAGGTCTTCCTATAGTTTCCCATCAATTTTTAGTCACAATGCTAACCCCAGCACCACCATCAAGGATTCCCTTCACAGTTAATCCCTTAGTAGTGATTGGTATGGTTGCATTGGATTCGTCTCCCTCAAAGTATTGTCCCAACTTGTTAACAGGTATTTCTATAACAAGGTGCTCTTCTAGGTTGGGTTGTGGATCTAAGTGCTCCTCCTCTATTGGCATCTCCCCAGGTCCATCCATCTGTGCAAATTGTGGTAGTCCAAACTTCAGTTCTCCATTGAGGAAGGCTCGAAGAGCTGAGACTAGCTCAGGGTCTTTATATAGTTTGGACATGATGGTGGTTCTAACTTCTCAAGACATGAAATCCATCAATTTGGAAATGTTTAACGGCACCTTTTGGGCTTCAGTCCCTTGACGTGGGGAAGATGGGATCTCCATTTCTTTGATAGGATCAGGTAGTCCCTCTGTAAACATTCTTTCCATCAAGAAGTGAGTACGCCCACTTTCCCATGACTTTAAGTCACTTTCTTCTTGGATGACACTAGGTATAATATATAGAGGTGGCTTAATATATAGAGGCGAAGGTAGGTCGGTTCCAGAAGCTTCTCACGGTTTGTAAGGTTATTCGCTTGAGGTCATGTGTGACGTTTCTCAAAGTTTGAAATTAAAAATATGACCTCGTAACGAGATCATGCCAAGCGGCCAATTGTGGGCTCAACAAACCGCAAGTGCACACCAAGGCTGGGTTCACACTGCACGTCCCATGCTCACTTTCTTTTAGGTGGAACACTGAGATTTGACACCCTAGATTGCGCCATTCACATTGCGCGCTTTCCACCCACCTTGAATCCTAGATGGCATGCTGACTCATGGCCATCTCACTGCACAGGTGTTTCGAGCTAGTTACGACCTCCCCAACTGGAACATTGGAAGCTCATCCAAGCGTGCGCGCGCGCGCCCACACACACACACACACACACACACACACACACACAGAGAAACAGAGCAAGAATCGGACAAAGCCTTAAAAATCCTACAGGAGAAATGTCTTCCTTGAGGACTATATCTGATATTGTATTAGTACAGACAATTCTTCCCTCTTCAAGGACACTCCTACTTAGCTCTTCTATGCTAAAGAATTTAAAAACTCATCTTTCTGATGAGGTAGTAGGCCCATACAATGGGCCTACTGCCGAAACCCATTGTGTATGGCGCCTGGGATAGCGCAGGTACACACACACACACACTTTGTCACAACAACTGACCATGATAGCATCTCAAGGGGTTCTGATTGTGATCTGAATCACTTTATCTTACTAAAAACTATGAGATCTAATTGTATGCACTCAATTTAGACTTAAGCTGCTGTCGTATGGTAGTTTACCATAGGCTTTACTATACACCTCATGTATTGACAAGCAGCCTATTGATAGCATAATGATCTCCACCTTGGTTAGGAAAACTCTGAAATGCTACTCGATTTCAGTGTTGCTGGCCTAGTATGCTATCTTGATTAGCATGGCTGAATGAGTACCACTAAAAGCCTAACTCAGTGGGAGCTTTCCCTTGTGGATTTAACCCTTAGAATAAGGAATCAGTGGGAACTATCCCTTGAGGTGCTAACCTTAAAAGGTAAATAGTTTTATTATAAAAACTCCCCTTCCTTTTATGGCTCCTCCTGGCATAACACCACCGCGGAGGTTGGCTTCTTGTTGCCCATCTTTACTAAGCTGTCATGTATGTATGCCGCATAGTTGATTATCTTTGGGGTGTCTTTTGTCATTGCCCAAGTGAACGTTGTGGCAATTGCACCTGGCGGCATCCTGTACTTCTGTGGCCTCTTTGTGCACATGTGGAAATACTGGTTGTATGACTGGCTCATGATTGCCACCTTTGGGTTGGCAATGTCTTCAAAGGTGTAATTTGTCTTTTTCTCTTTGTACACCTTGACTTCATCCCTTCTTTTTGTTACATTGTCTCCCTCATTGGAGAGGTCTAGTCCTCAAGTACCTTAGTCATCAAGCATGACAAAAACTTAGGTGGAGTTTCCACCTCAAGCTTATCCCTAGCTTGCACTAGGTCAAAGACAAGTTTAGGTCGGGTTTCCACCTCAAGCTCAACCCTAGCTTGCTTAAGGTCAAAGGACTTTTAATTCTAACCATTGGAGGTCTTTAATGAAGATAACCCTAAGGTATTTTAAGCTCCATTAGTTAGCCTTGATCTTTGATAGACCATCTCTCATTTGGCCCCCTTTACCATTGGCCCCGTGTTGAGATAGATCCGTAAGTACATGTCTATATTCTAACCCTTGTTCCCATTTATTACCTCACATTAAATGATCAGTTTAATACGAGAAAATCATTTGGGTTGGTTAGATATTAGATATTTAATGACAAAGATTGTATAAAATTACAAGTGTTATGATGGCCAAGTGTTGAATGCACCTAACTTTAAGACATGGTTAGAATGCATAGGAAAAGTTTGCACTAAAAAATGGGCCTTGTAAGAATTGTTGATGTGGCATAGCTTTCAAAAATTGGGGATCGGTAAAAGTTTTTCAAATAAGATCCAGACTTGTCGAAGGTTGGATATTTAGAATCTACTCTTCAAATGCTATCTATTGATATATAGCATGCATGTATCGGACATTGCCTTCATGTAGATCTAGAAAAAGGTGATTTTAGATTACCGTAACGGTAACAAAACCTGGCTGATTGAAAAAAAAATGGCATAACTTTCATAGAAGTCATTCAAACGTTTCAGACCTTGGCTCTTTAGAATCCATTTTTCAAGAACTTTCCAATGATAGGTCATATCATGGGGTTCTAAGCAATATTTAGAGGGGTCTACCGGGTTGCTTTCTTTGTCCAACTTTGATGATCTGGCACTCTTAAAAGGCCCAAAAATGAGTTCAAAATTTTCCTAATGGCCAAGTGGTGGATCTAGGAGACACCAACAATTGGATCCACAATTCAAGCCTTGATTATAATGGCCAAGTGGTGTATCTTTGATGCATCTAATTCCCAATTCTTAGTCTAAATGGCCAAATGGGGGATCTAGGATCTACTCATCCCACAAACATTGTGTAAAATTACAAGTGTTATGATGGCCAAGTGTTGAATGCACCTAGCTTTAAGACATGGTTAGATGGCCAAGTGGCGGATCTAGGAGACACCAACAATTAAATCCACATTTGAAGCCTTCGTTATAATGGCCAAGTGGTGGATCTTTGATGCATCTAATTTCCAACTCTTAGTCTAAATGGCCAAGTGGTGGATCTATGATCTACTCATCCCAAAAACATTGTGTAAAATTACAAGTGTTATAATGGCCAAGTGCTGAATGCACCTAACTTTAAGACATGGTATGAATGGCCAATTGGTGGATCTAGGAGACACCAATAATTGGATCCATAATTGAAGCCTTGGTTATAATGGCCAAGTGGTGGATCTTTGATGCATCTAATTCCCAATTCTTAGTCTAAATGGCCAAGTGTTGGATTTAGGATATACTCATTCCATAAACATTGTGTAAAATTACAAGTGCTATGATGGCCAACTGCTGAATGCACCTAACTTTAAGACATGGTTAGAATGGCCAAGTGGTGGATCTAGGAGACACCAACAATTGGTTCCACAACTCAAGCCTTTGTTATAATGGCGAAGTGGTGGATCTTTGATGCACCTACTTCCCAATTCTTAGTCTAAATGGCCAAGTGGTGGATCTAGGATCTACTGATCCCACAGACATTGTGTAAAATTACATGTGTTATGATGGCCAAGTGCTGAATGCACCTACCTTTAACACATGGTTAGAATGGCAAAGTGGTGGATCTAGGAGACACCAATAATTGGACCACAATTCAAGCCTTTGTTTTAATGGCCAAGTGGTGGATCTTTGATGCATCTAATTCCCAGTTCTTAGTCTAAATGGCCAAGTGGTGGATTTAGGATCTACTCATCCCACAAACATTTTGTAAAGTACAAGTGTTATGATGGCCAGGTGTTGAATGCACCAAACATTAACACATGGTTAGAATGGCCAAATGGTGGATCTAGGAGACACTAACAATTGGATCAACAATTCAAGCCTTTGTTATATTGGCAAAGTGGTGGACGCTCTTCAGTGCTTTGCTGTTGCAATATTTTATCTAACATATGCTTGTTGCCAAGCATCCTCACGCATTGATGATGATGATACTTATTTTAATCACGATATTAGGCTCTAGGTTTTATGCTTTCAATTGTACTTCATTTTGTTTTATTTTTATTTTTGTTTGTACCCTGGCATTGGAATAGATACACAAGGACTGTATCAGTGGTTCTCACACTTAGGTTCACATTTTTTAGACGGTTAATATAACATTTTCTTTTCTTTTCTCTCTCTTCTCACCTGCACACACACACACACACAGTGCATACACACACACCCACATACATTGGGGAGGTGCTGCCGAATCACACACCTATTGAAGAAGAAGCTAGGAGGGAGGTGCTCCCGAATTTTCATCTCAAGAAGCTCGATTAGATCAGAAAATCGAGAAGATTACCAGCTCTTAATCACGGTAACGACAGTTTAATTAATGCCATCTGAAAATCCCTTTCTCTACCATCAAAATTTCGCGTACATTATGTCTATTCCAAGCCGAAAATCTCTATGACTACTCTCTAAATTCTCCTTATTCGTACTCTATTATGTAATCATCATTCCATAGCTGAATTATCAGCCATTCTTCACTCTCGATTAATGATTAGAGCATAATTATCAAAATCTTCTCTCTCTAGATAGCATAGTAATTAATTGGCAAGCTAGTATTTGTGCAGATTGAAGAGAATCACTATTGTAATCACTCATTAACATTGTAGCTTAATTGAATTCATTTCTCTTATGCATTAAGATATAATTAAGGAGAAATTAATCCGTCATTAAGTCTCTAAGAATTGGTTTTTCCTCACACATATGCATAGGGTAAATCTGCATCATCTAATTACTAGGAAATAGTTTAATCATACTTAATCCAATTCTCTGGTAATTCCAATAGTGAAATCCTAATTATTCTTGATCATGTGAGCCGAATAATTATCTTAGAGTCGGTTCCCATAGGATTATGTGCCATCCTTAATGATTGCTTTATGAAAAATCTAGATCTATCGTTGTATGGGCAGCTAGGCAACAATGGGAGGAGTGAACTCTCGCTGGAGGGGGGATGTTGTACCTCCAGAACATTGGAACGTTTATGAATAAGTTTGAGTAGAATTTTTACTAGAATTCTGTCTTGGTTTTGTTTGCAATACTGGTTGAAGGGCTGTTTTAACGAACCATGTGGTTCGGAATTAAACAAGGAATATCTATGTTGAACAACCTTGTGGTAGTAATTAGGTCACACGAGGAAGTGTGAGTGTGCGGTGGAAAGTGGGGGCTTGGCTCGGGTTGCCAATGCATACGAGATGGGTGGTCCCGATTGGTCGCGAACTCTCTGTCCCCATAGTGCTTACTCGATATTGGTATTACTCATTGCCCCTAGAGCGGCGAATCCTCGAGAGTACGTGCCTCTGAAACATGGGGAAAAAGGCACTCGGGGTTTCTCTCCTCTTGGAAGGTGGGTCTTAGGATCGCTAGATAGTTAAGTACGCTTCCCCTGTGAGGTGGAGCTAGATCTCGTTACTAGTAGGCTCGAACTCGACTCACTTTGTGATGAGCGATCGTCCGCTAGTTGAACCCTGAACCATTTTGTTTGCTTCCGCTATAGATCTAGTGGCCACCAGGTTTACCATCAGATCCGTTGTTTGATACGACGGGGTGGGGACCTTCGTCTCCCCCCATCCTTGGTGAATTATCACATTGCGGGCTGATGTGGCCCAACTCTCCGTAATTACAACGTGGACGTCTGGCTCTAGAACCTACCATTGCTTTGGCCAACACCATTCCTGGGTTTTTCTTCACCTCCTGACAGATTTGTAAACCTACCCTGACCTCGATTCTTTCCCACTTGACCTAGCATGTTTAGGCTGAGATTCTTCATTAAATCTTCCACTTGCCTCATGTCTTGCCATAGCCCATCATCTTGCACTATTGTAGTGACCACTGCTGGCATAACCTGAGGAGTAACAGAAACCACAGGTTCATGATTTGAACACCTCTTGTGGTGGGGTTGGAGATTGTGTCAATGCTTTCATACGTCAAGGACTTACCAGGTGTGCTGACAAAGTATATTGGCAAGTAACCTTCATTAGGGATGAGCATGTAGTTCTTGTGTTCCAAACTATTTAGAATTCTAACACGAGGACATTCCCTATCTACGTACTTTTCAAGATACTCAGGCGAGAAGGAAATATAGCTCACAACTGCATGGAAAGTTATGCCAAGGTTTCCTTGCATTATTCTAGTACCTTCACAAGATCTGAAAACTGGTTATGCCTTTGGACAACTCCAGTTTTGATAGTTAGATTGAGTAGATGGTTGATTTTGGAACTTTAGGGTTTGAGAAGTTGTAAGGTATATATACCACTTTTTGACCTTAATGAAGGACCTTTTGTCATTTTAAACAAGTTTGAAGTCTGTGAGTGAGCGTACTGTGTACGTGAGAGAGAGTGTGAGCTTCGTCTTGACGCTATGTGTGCTACGGTGGTCGGAATCGAGTGCGGAGAAGTGCAGCGTGTTGCCCCTGACTAGAGCTACGAGCCGATACCCACATTGCGCGCGTACGGTCCGGATTTGGGAGCTTCATCGGCTGTTTGGGTGAGCATACGTTATCTGATTTCGCATTGCAACATATCCACGCGTTCACATTGAGTAGAGCTACACATTAGGCACTTCAGATTTCAGAAACAAAGACCTGCAGATTTCGGCCAGACATCCTACGTGTTTTTGCACCGGATGTTGGTCGTGATTTTGGTTCATAGACCTTAGGGAGAGCGACCTATAGGTATTAGTAGGGTCTCCTTCAAGCTCTATGGTGTTTCGAAAGTGTTTGATGGGTGTTCGGCTCTAGCAAGCGTTGTAGGAAGTATCCTCTTTTGCACTCTTGAAGACTGTGACTTAGACAATTGGTAGGGACCTCTGTAGGAATTAGTTAGGAGTCGGTCGAGTGTAGGTTGACACCTTATGCTTGCTTCCATGCGCCTGCGGGTCGAGCTTTGTCCTTAGCTGACATTACTTGTTAGGCGAGTTCTCGCTGTGCTGACGTTTGTCGCAGCGTACCCGTCCAACACGGCCCCACCGGCCAACCGACCAACCGACTGGTCAATTTCCGACCACTTTTAGGCCGCCGTCCGGCCATAATATTTCGGCGAAAAAGAATATTCTATCTATTTGACACCAAATTAGAGTATGTTCCACTAACAAGGCACTTACAAACTATGGCTCAATATCCGAGAGCACCCTAGCTCAAATGAGGAGCTGCATAGCTAATAAATAATCATGTCAATAAAAATTTCATACCGTGCAAGTAGTAAGTAAGCCCTGACCGTAGTAGTGTATCTCCTACTTAAAATTGAAATGAGTGTCCGGAATGCAAACTACATTGAGAAATTGAATACGTAAAAGTTTGGTGAAGAAATAGTGATTGAGCAATGCGATAGAGAAACGAGTTTAGTGAAGTATGCGTACCTGCATTGTTTTCCATGAATGGCATATTGTACAAGAGGATTAGTATACTGAACCAAATAAATACCAAGAAAAAAGGGTTAAAATAATCTTGCAAAATAAAAAACAAAGAGAGGATTCATGTAAATGGTATACTGAAAACACTTGCGTCCTTAATGGTGTGCTAATTACAATAAAGTAAAAAATAGAGTAGTCCAGATGATGGATGGAGCCGTAAAATTGTGAAAAATTTAAAAACATAAGGTTAACAGGGCTGACCAGTGCAAGCAGGAGGTGCAAAATATAACAATGAGCCATTTAAAGAGGACAATGTCTTTGAATAAAAATCCCCAAAAATTTGTAATTTATGCAATTTTCAACTATGGATATGTGTGCATAACAGTTAATAACATCAAATGATGAATGAACGTTAATTTATGAAGGAGTCCTACGTAGATGCTAGAGGTTAAATGACAACAGGTTGCTAGCGATTAATACAGATCACAATACTTATGTACCTTGTTGAACGACATCTTGATTAGTATATATTAGTATACCATTCATTCGCTATGTACTTTAGTTTACTGTATGTTTTATATATTTAATTATTGGATTATTCGAGATGATACAGCCATCCTGCTATCAACTGGAAGTTTTTTGTTTGTCGAATTGTTTGCTGTTTGGATCTACATCCTGTATTATCAGACTCACTTCCGAAGGAGAGAATGCTAACTATTTCCTGGGACCAGTTGGGTACCATTTCAATGTTGAAAAGATAAGCATCTGGTATGTCATCATCTACCCCTTGAGGAGCTTCCCTGTTGTGTATTCTTGAAAGATGATCAGCTCGCAGATGGGTTTTACCCTTTTTGACCACCACTGTGAAGTCAAATTCTAGAAATATAATAAACCAGCGTACGATTCTCCGTGTATTGCAAGGTTTATTTAGTAGGTATAAAAGAGCTTGATGATCCGTGAAGAACACAAATTTGTTTGCAAGCAAATAATGCCGAAATTTCTTTACAGCATAAATCATTCCTAACCCTTCCCTCTTGGTGGTTGTGTAGTTCTGTTCTGCACTGTTTAACTGTCGGCCCGCATAGCAAACCAGAAAATCCATTGTTCCGTCTCTAGGTTGAGCTAGAATACTTCCAATGACATATGTTGAAGCATCAATGTGCATGTGGAATATCTTTTCCCAATCTGGTGCCTTTAGTACAGGTGCTAATATAAGGTTTTCCTTCAGCCTTTAGAATGAGGTTTCACACTCCTTGGTCCATTCGAAATTGACTAGCAAACGATACAGAGGTTGTGCGATAACCGCATACATGTATATGAATCTTCGATAATATCCACAGTGCCCCATGAAAAATTGTACTTGTTTCGCATTAGTAGGCCTGGGCAGGTCTACAATGACTTTGACTTTGTCTAGGTTTGTGGTTATGCCGTTTCTTGAGACAATGTGTCCTAAGATTCGTCCTTGCTTAACCATAAATACACACTTTTCCAGGTTCAGACAGATTTGATATGTTCTGCACTTTTCAAAGACCTTTTGCAAATGGTCAGTATGTTCCTCTCGCAGAAGAGAGTGTACACACAGGTCATCCATGTAAATTTCTAAGAATATTCTTAGGTATTCCTTGAAAGAGTGAGTCATTAACCTCTAGAAAGTGGCTGGTGTATTTGTTAAGCCAAATGGCATAGCTAGATCAAGGAGAGTGATAGAATGAGGGAGTGAGGACTAGAAGAAACATATAGATTTTAATGTAGGAATGTGGGATGACAACATATTTAGGAATTTTGGGAATTATTCAAGTCCCATTTCTTTAAAGGGTACTTGAAATTTGAGTATTATTGTGTATTTGGAGATAGCATCTGTTTGTGAGCCCTTGATTATGCCATTAAAATGTATCCCTTCTTCAATAAATATATGAATGTGTTGGTATAAAATCACATGGAAGAATACACTAAACATGAACGTTGGAAGGATGCCCTCGAAATTTATCTAAACTCTCAATTTTTCCATGTGTAAAAAATACTTGATATGAATGGATTTTAATTTGTCCGTTGTTATGATTGCACTGACTATATCAAGACTACCTAGAAAATAAAACGTTTTCATGAAGAACATCTGAATTGATAGGATCCCAAAAGAATATGGTGCTTAGAAACACCAAGAAAAGTGACATTAGTATAATTGTATTGCATTATAGATAAACTAATCTAATAATTCACATATTACAAGAAATTAAGAAACACACATATTTTTGGATGTCAATGGTTGGAAAATTAAAGAGCTATTTAAAGATAATATAGGAATTGATGATATCTCAAATATATAGATAATATATATTTAAAGATAATATAGGAATTGATGATATTTAAAGATAATATAGGAATTGATGATATCTCAAATAGATGGTGGTGTTTAAAAACACCAAAATAAGTAATGAACCGTAACGTTATCATTTATTGTTTGGTTTAGGTACATGTACCAAATTCCATCCTACTCTAATACATGTGATTCTTATTATAAAAATGCTTCTGTTTGGGCCAATATGTACTCTACTTCTGTCTCTATATTCATTTTCCACAATGATGCAAGTTAATCATGCTTTCCTCTTACAGCAGCTAATCCAAATAACCATGACATTGTCATGATTTTTCTTCTTAAAAAGGCTTATGTTGTTTGATGTCATAGTTGTGAAAAAAGGAAATTAAGACACTATGTGCAATTCCCAAAGATAATTAGAACTATGTTAGTACTAACGCTAGAAATGTATTAAAAATGATTAAAATTCCTCATAAAATTCCCAACTCCAAATACAAGGTTCTCTCTCTTTCTCTCTCTCTCTCTCTCTCTCTCTCTCTCTCCCCCCTTGCTCTTGTGTCAATCAATAACCATACATATTCAAAAAATACACATTGTATTTAGTAAGACCTAATTTATGCATGATTTTTAAGACATGCATACACCTTGATTATTACTAGATATGACATATTTTAAATAAATCAAAGTAATAATAGCCTTGGCAATTATGAATAATGAGCCTCAAAACTATTCACAACCACTGACAGTCACATTAACACAAGTCTTGTAATTAGACACTCAAGTGTCCTGAGACACTAAAGTGTCTTGCAAACAAATGAACTTTGGTTGATTTTTTTAGTATACTTATGATTTATATAGATTATAAAGCAGTCATGACCATATAGTTCAACACTTCAATTACGCTCCTAAATTTTGTTTCAGTTAAATTAGAGCATACTAGTGCGCAAAATTTAGGTGCCTATGGAATGAAATTTTGCATGCACCCGCTTTCCATTGCCATGCAGAATCTTGGCATGCATGACTTCGTGTGAGGCATTGCTTGAGCTAGGGCCTCTTTGGCCAAATTGATAAGCAAATTCAAATTTTAAGTGGCCATTTGGCATGCCAAACCTTCAAGCTGGTTTAGAATGAAACATGCTACCCGAAAATGAGTGGAAGAGGCCTCGCTTACAAAAAACAGAGGTGTTAATTCATTGCACTATAGTTTCGGGTAACGTGCTACTCGCGTGCAAACAGGATGGTGCTACCTTCTACAGGTGAAGACCTTCCCTCCATGCAATTTTGTAGAAGTTTAGAAGGCCACGAGGTTCTGTATCCGGCCACAGGTGGATTGGGCAAAGCATGCCCATCCTATTGATTGGCGCAGTAAGTGTTACAAGGGGACAATCCTTGCATTCAATTCCCGCATGCAGCTCTTTAAATGCATGTTCGAGGGTGACAAGGCCTGCTTCATGATCTCTTTAAATGCATGTTCGAGGGTCACAAGGCCTGCTTCGTGATCTCATGGGAGAATTTGTGCATGCATATTGTTCTAGATGCACAAGCAATGCTTGATTCATAGAATGTAATTGATTTTGATGTTGATGATGAGGTCTCTTTGGCAGAGTTTTTGGCATCCCAAAAGAAGGGAAGGGACAAAGCACGATGCTCAAATGTATGTCCTCGTGTGGAGCCACCCGTGGTTTTTTATGTGGATGGCGTAGTTGATGCCGATGGAGATGCGATGCAAGTCATGAAATCTATGGATGATGCTTTGATTATGCAACTCGTGTCTTTGCAGGAAAAAGATGTACAGCATGAGGAATCTTTGTGTGTGTCCGGACATGCTCAGATTGCAAATATGCCTATCGTTGGATGTATTGGTAGACCTCTTGCGCTGTGTAAAAGAGGTCGCCCTCCAAAGCGTACCTCAGATTGGATTGGTTGTTTTGACACGCGAGCGTCCACAAGTGGTTTTTGTTTCATGCTTCGCAGCTCATGTATATCATGGTTGAGCAAGAAGCAACCTATTGTGACCACTTCGAGTTGTGAGGCTAAGTACAGGGAAGTCTTGACAGCTACGGTTGAGTGTGTATGGCTCAGACGCCTTATGGCTGATTTGGGTGTTGGATAGGACACTGCCAACACTATCTACACTGACAGTCAGAGCGCATTGGCAGTTGCAAGGAACCCAGTTTTTCATGCTCCAATAAAGCACATTGAGGTGCATTACCACTATGTCAGGGAGAGGATCTCAGCAGGAGAGATCATCTTGGCTTATGTGCCAACACAGGACAACCTTGCAGATCTTTTCACAAAGGCATTGTCTCGTGAGAAGCTTGAAGCTTTCCGCAAAGCTTTGGGCTTACTCCCCTTTGTGGACTGATCATGTCCTCAGGGCATGGCACTTCCCTTTACTCATGTGCCAGCTCTCGTTCACCGCATCACTCCAGGGGGGATTTGTTACCATATACATGTGGTAGTGATGTGTGTGAACACACTAGGCCGCCAGGGCATTTTTTCCCTCTTTAGAAGGTTTTTTCCCCTGAGCATTGTATATACGCCCATCACTCTAGGGCTATCTATCTTTCCATTGCACACTAAGTAACACACTCTCTATTGTGTGCCTTGAGCTTCCTTTGTCTTCTCCAAGCTGTGTGTGTTCCTCTGCAACCCTAATTCCAACATTGACATTGTCTTTGTTCACACTAATTTCATTCATTGGCCACTTGATCATGCTTCCAAATGCCTAAGACATGTTTCATGCATCCATAGTCTCAACTAGAATCATAAGCATACTATCAATGCTCTCAAGGACATGTATGGACACACATGTTACACCAATTGATCAAAGTTACATCTTGTGAATGGATCGATGGAATGCACAATCCTACGTGCATTCCTTGTAGAACCATCAATAAGAAACAAAACTTCACTTTGTTTTGGTCCCTCCAATCTTTGCAAAAATGAAGACAACAATGTGTGATAAGACAATGTATTCCCAAAAAGGTTGAATTTAAACATAGCTTGAGGTTCAAACCCAGGCTCTAGATTTAGGCTCCAACTTAAGTTCAAGTTCATTGCATTAAGGCCTTGCGCACACTGCTTTACCACAATTCGGATTGGTTTGATACAATCCAGGGTCGTCTGCTACAATCTAGACTGGTTTGCTACAATTTGGCATGATCGACAAAGATTCAGATTGATCATTTAACACTTGGACCAGTTTGTTAAAACATTGTAGAAATCTAGATTGTTATAGATTGGCTGTCAAAAATCCAGATTGAACAGGTCCACAAAACGTTGAAAACAAGTTTGTAGGCATAAATTAGGATAAGTATGCAACAATCAGGGACAGTTCACAAGAATTTGAACTGATTTGCGACAGTTCGGATTCATATGACGTGATCGTTCAAAATTTGGATTGATCATTGAAAATCTAGAACGCTCATTAAAAGCCCAAAGTTTACACCAACTCTTCAAAAATCTATATGGGTCCATAAGAATAAATCTAGATCTTTCCACAACATCCGAACTAGTCCACAAGAATCTAGATTGGTCCATAAGAATCTAGAATGTGTTCATAACCAAATCGATGTGCAACTCTCAGTGAGCTCCTAACACATCACACTTATTACATTGGCTTGAAATAAATCAAAAAGTTACATTACATGGCCATATTGAGAGAAGAAGAAACTCTAATCTCTATTGTTTCTTTCTATTCATTCTTGATGTGCATCTGCAAGGTGTGGTCCTTTCACAGATTCTGTTTACTAACTCCACTCCGTTAGCACCCTTCAATACTAAACTACACATTAAGGTGAGTGAAGGGCCATCAAATGTTTGCCTTGCATGATAAAGGGTGACGTACTTGACGTCCCTTCCTTAGTGAAGGGAAAGTACTAAAATTCCCCTTCCTTAGGAATGATAAGGGCACCTTGAAATTTTCACCTTGCTTCTACTTTCACCATCTTATAAACTTTTGTGAGTTTTCTCTTCCATGTTAACAAGATTTGCATTGCTCATGCTCATAGCTTGTTGCTCCATGTAATGCAGCTATTACTTCATCTCATCAAGGAGAAGAACGAGTCTTATTAAGCACTAAGTAAACTTTACCGAGCGAACACAAAAATTGAGCAAAATGCAGACGGAACAAGAATATGTGTGTGTGTGTGTGTGTGTGTGTGTGTGTAGAGAGAGAGAAAGAGAGAGAGAGAGAGAGTCTCATGAACTAATCAACCTTGGCAATGAATAAGTGATACAATGTACAATTGGGAGGGGGGGGGGGGGGGGGGGGGGGGGTGTCACATACCTACCTACCTTAGTAAATTTACCTACCCAAACTTTGACAAATAAATAAAATAATACCCAAAAGCAAAAATAATAATGGGATCACTTTGGGCAGTTCACTTGAGATGCCAAAACCTTAACACCCTCTATACAACTCATAGTGGACATAAATAGTGAGACCACGTCCATGAAGAAGCTACCATGAACACCTATGTAGTTGTACACTCCACTACCTACATCTCGCATTTGCTACCCTCAACTTTGTTCCTTAGAAGAATGCCATCTTGAGCATTAGTTGACTTTTAGAAAATTGAACTATAGAACACACTACATCCAAGAATCCCCACTTGTGAACTATGAACACATCACGTCCAAAATACTCCAAGACAATGAACTATGGAACACATCATATCCTAAATACTCCAAGATAATGAACTGTGGAACACATTCTGTCCATAATCTGACCAACAACAATGGATTGGTGTGCACTCATCCATAGTGTTTCAGATACTCTAATTGGTTCCCTACCTGATGCATGTGCCTTGAACTTCGACCCACGGGTTCAAACACCGGTAACTTGAACTCCAAAACACAAGGGTCCCAATTCCTTGCCCCTCTCTACCACTCACAAGCCTCTCTTTGCCTAAAGCTAGTGGCGGCATCTGCCCTTTTAACTAAAAATCTAGTGTCGTGGCCTCTGTGGTTGCCACCACGTGTGACAAGAAGATCTCCACTATCAAATCTTTATCATTGTCATCCCTATCCAGCTTGTCTTTGTCTTAGACTTCCTGTGAGTTCCTGCTTTTGTCTTTGGCTTCAAACTCCCGAGCCAAACAAAGCATCATGTCACATTTATAACAATTGTGGTCGGACCTCGTGGGTACCAATGCAACTAAGTGAGCACTCCTTATCAAGCTTCCTTTACCTTTGTCCTCTAGCAAACTCGTCCATATGATTTTGGCTTCACAATCTTAGTGCATAGACTCCTAACTAGATAGCTCGATGTCCCATATCATTGAGATCGGATGATGTTAATAAGGTTAATCCATAAGTAGTCAAAATACGATACCAGTAGGTGTACCAACATTTTTCAGTAGATTGTGGATACCTCTCTTTCATGAAAAGTAAAAGAAATGGATTTTTTTTTTTTGGGGGGGGGGGAGGGGACCTCAGCACTAAAGGGCATGGGGCATTAAATGAAGCCCCAGAGGTGGGATCTACGGCTGAGAAGCCCGGGCACAAAAGCAGAGGCGCGCAGGACCGTAGGATGCACCAGAAGTAAACTAGGACGCCGAAAAGTAAACTTGGACATGGACACACCTGTCCACGTTGACTTATCATGCGTTTGTTGCCCACCATGGTCAACATATGCGCACGAGGGGTTGGATAAGCCATGCGCCTCGCTCAACACCCACCGGGGTTCAAATCGTGCGAGCAGCACCCCACGCCACCGGGGTTCAAATTGTGCGAGCAGCACCCCACGCCCCATTTTTTTGAGCCCTCAAATCTCCTTGAAATTCCTGCGCGCACCCCCAGCCATAGATCCCATCTCTTTGCTCCCGGGGCCTTTAGTGCTGAAGGGGGGGGGGGGGGGGGGGGGGGGGGGGGGCGCAGAAAGGTTAAATGGGTGGGAGAAAAGGGGGCACGTGTTCGGCTGACTCCGTCGGGAGGGGACACAGAGAGCTGGTCAAGGGCATGCCATGCAAGATGGGGAGGGGATAATGGAGCAAGGACAAGGCAGGGCGAGGAAACGCGAGGCAACAATTGGGGACAGAATCGAGAGGAGGCGACACTACAACGTTGGAGGGTAGATCTCTCTCTCTCTCTCTCTCTCTCTCTCTCTCTCTCTCTCTCTCTCTCTCTCTCTCTGTGCGCGCGCACGCGTGCTGTCGTGCATGATCTGCCCTGCGCATTGCTAGGCCTCATATACAAGGAATCTTGCACACAGGACGTGTGGGGGACGAAGGCGCTAATGAGGGTCAATGTCACAGGCAATATTGTTGAAGATTATGAGTGTGGGTAGGCAAGGGGGGGGGGGGAGGGGTGGGGGAGGCTAGGAAGGGATGGCTCCTGCACTAGAAGATTTTGCAGAAAAGTCGAGCAACTTTTGGTGGAGCTTGTTGGTGGAGGGCACAGGCTATGGTGTGGCAACAGAAGGGGACGGGATGGAGGGCAAGGTAGGAGGTTTAATTTGGTAGAACTAAGACCAAATCTGCAACAAATCCCTAACAAAATGACAAGGAGCAAGGATTGTTTGAGCCTCAATGATTGGAAGGTGTTTATGAGAGTGTTAAACTCACTGAGTATGGCTTTTTGTGTGTACAGGAAAGCATTGGAGAAGCATAGGCGTTAGCTATTTATTGGGCATGTCACCACGAGGGAGAGACTAACCATAGAGGGCACTGTTGTTTGTAGAAGTGATAAAGGAAGCATTAACATGTTCTGTTTTGAGTTCATGCAAAATTTTATTCTAGGGAAAAGTGGAGCACTTAATCAATCATGAGAGCTATTGTATGTTGACTACTGCCTCAAAACCACTAAAGTTTAGAGCATCCCTTAGAAGGCAATTTGAAAGACATTTTTTTCTTACCTCGGGATACAACGCATGCCATGTCTGGTGTTTAGAGCAGAGTCGTACCCAGGGCTAATGGGGGGGAGTGGGGGGAGAGCACACTCCATTCTCAGTGAACGCGAGAATGCAGAAAATAATCCTACTAGCACTCCGTGAAAGGTAGGTATTAAGCTTTACTTCCGCAAGCTCTTTCGTAGGCTACATATTTCCTATCAAAGCGGTCAGGTCACCATGCTGCAAGAGCCTACCACAAACTCAATGCAGAGGGGCTACCGGGTTTGTAGCCTTGCCCCTACTCCCCCCATAAGCCCTGGCGCGACCCAACTCTTAGCATGAATGTAAACATTTTGATGCTTTCTTACTTGATGGGGAAGGCGTGCCCAGGAGCCCTTAGGTTCTTAACGACTGCCCATATGAGATTGCATGTGACAGGAGCATGAGGGTGCCTAGTGACTTCTCTTCTTTGTCTCTCTAGAGTTTTCCAAAGAAGGAAGCTTTAAGAGGGTCTTCCCGTAGCCCTCCGAAAGAGCCTCTGAAGGCACCCCCTAATTGAAAAAGCCTGCCGGTAGCCTCGCTTGCAATAGCAATTGAATCGAAAAGAGCCCCCGAGGGTGGTTCCAAAAAGGCCTCCTGCCTCTGAGACAGGAGATTGCATGTTTAAAGGATTGATTGTCAGTGAAACAGATCCGTTGCACCAGTGGACACCGGAACAATAACCGAACAATACCTTGTAGTCTGCTCTATGGGATTGCCTCGTCGCCACTAACGACCCGGGTCTCCTTCATTTCACAAGCTCGTGTGTTTATAGCTGTACTTTTAGCATGGCTACGAGCAGGCGCTCTAAGGCCACCATTTCTCTATTCGGCATTAACAATGGGTGAGCCCAACATGTGGCGAGGCTTTGCATAAAATGGCTAGATCGGAGGTTCCCAAGAGTGCCGACCTAAGAGTGCCCTCCAACCTAGCGGCCCTTTCGAGTCCAACAACATTTTTGGATGACATATGGGGACGACTCTTCGACTCAATTGTGCTTTCTTTCAGTAGCTATGAGAAGGCACTCTAATAATTATACCCAGGGCTAAAACCTAAGAAAATAAGGACAAACTTGAGATTCTCCCGGTTTTTAGGTCAAAATTTGAAGCTTTTGCCCGTAGCTACACTAAAACTTGTGAAAATTTCTCGGTTTTCTTCAAGGCAAGCTCAAAATCTAACCGAGATTTTAGGATTTTAGCCAGTTAAAACACACAACACACTGCGCTTGAAACAAGAAGACCTACTAACCATCGCCAAAACTTCCTGCAAGTTTGAAATAAGACACCAAAACCATCGCTAAATTAAGCCTTTTTTCAACACCAATGTTCTGTGTGTAAGTTATTGGTTAACTGCTTTGAAGTAGAATAGTGTGTATCACCGCAGACGCGTATCCAGCTTAAGATTGTTCAAAGAGGAGACCACCCAATGGTAGGATCGTAACAAATCCATACAAACATTAGAGCTAAGTTCAGATAGGAGCACTCCACCCAAATCGTCTCAGGAAGTATGCATTCCTGCTGCATATAGATTGAAGAGTTAAAGCTCAGGTTTCCAAGAGATTCATCTGAGGAGACGGTGAGAACACTTCAACACAGAATGGACCATTCAACATCATCAACAGTAAAATAGGGACTGGATGAGATTGTGCACATTGTCTTTCTGACACTGGTTTAGTTTTCCATTAGAAAACCAGACTTCTTCAACCCCAATGCTGGAGGCATTTTCGACACCAAGTTTCCACCACAAAGTGAAGATTGTCTACAACAGACTGCAACAAGTCTTTTAAAGATCATGATGATAGCGAAAGTAGTACGAGACACATATGCACAGAAGGCCCTACCTGCCCTGTTGTCAAAATGCAGGGTTTGGACAGAAGGATGGTCATGGCACATGTGCGGCATGCCACTTTCATAGCCTCGACACAGAATACTGACCGCTGGAACTGATTGGGGGACCTCAAAATGAAGCTGTCATCCAAAGCATGGAACTTTTACCAGTGTCATCATATCCCTAGAGGCATACGACATATTAAGCAAAAGAAGTCGTTGGCAGACATTGATGTCAAGGAGGATATTCGGAGCAGACAAGGATCAAAGAGCTAGACAAATGAACTATGAGAGATCGCAGACGAGAGTAAAAAACAAAGTCAAGCATGGAAGTCTGGAGGATATTCAGAGCAGACAAGGATCAAAGAGCTAGACAAATGAACTATGAGAGATCGCAGACGAGAGTAAAAAACAAAGTCAAGCATGGAAGTCTGCAGGAATCAAGATTTTACTTGAGAGCGCGGGGAGCAGTACCTAACCAAAGAAAGGATTACCCACCTGAACCACACACAGCTGTGCGTTTCTTTACTGCACATTTCATTCAGCTGAGAAGAAACTGCTTTATCACCTCATGGCCCAATGAGATTTAAGTAACGCCAAGCCAGTCAAACAGATTTAAGCATAGCTTGGAATGGAAAAAAGTGTGATAACTCTTGACAAATATTTGAGAATTGACAAAGGCTTTTTTCTCAACTATCACCAAATTAAAGAATAGAAATGAAATTAATATTGAGGTTATGCAACAACATTCAACCATGGGACAGACTGAATATCCTTGCCTTGCAACACAAAGCCCTTTTTATTGACTAATCAAACATTTCCCGTACAAAACATCCAGCTTCAATTTTCATCGCTTCCCAAGACAACCAAACACTAAGGATCACCAGAATTCACAATAGCAGGTGCCCAAAAAAAAGAACAGCACATCCAGAGTCACAGGCTCTACCACACATTCCATCAATTCCCCCCTCTGAGCCGAAGCACAAGGTGAAGAGTGGATTCCTTCTGAATGTTGTAATCAGCCAGGGTGCGCCCATCCTCCAGCTGTTTCCCCGCAAAGATTAAGCGCTGCTGATCAGGGGGAATACCTTCCTTATCCTGAATCTTCGTTTTCACATTATCAATAGTATCAGAGCTCTCAACCTCCAGGGTAATGGTCTTGCCAGTAAGTGTCTTCACGAATATCTGCATCCCACCTCGCAACCGAAGCACAAGGTGGAGGGTAGACTCTTTCTGTATGTTGTAGTCAGCAAGAGTCCTCCCATCCTCAAGCTGCTTTCCCGCAAAAATAAGGCGCTGCTGGTCAGGAGGGATGCCCTCCTTGTCCTGAATTTTAGTCTTCACATTGTCAACGGTGTCAGAGCTCTCAACCTCCAAAGTAATGGTCTTACCAGTAAGGGTCTTCACAAAGATCTGCATGCCACCGCGGAGACGCAACACAAGGTGAAGCGTGGACTCCTTCTGTATGTTGTAATCAGCAAGAGTGCGGCCATCCTCAAGCTGCTTTCCAGCAAAGATGAGGCGTTGCTGGTCGGGAGGGATCCCCTCTTTGTCCTGGATCTTCGTCTTGACATTGTCAATAGTATCTGAGCTTTCTACTTCGAGAGTAATGGTCTTACCAGTGAGCGTTTTCACAAATATCTGCATGCCACCACGAAGGCGAAGGACAAGGTGGAGGGTAGACTCCTTCTGGATGTTGTAGTCGGCAAGGGTGCGGCCATCTTCAAGCTGCTTGCCAGCAAAGATAAGGCGCTGCTGGTCAGGGGGGATACCCTCCTTATCTTGGATCTTGGTCTTAACATTGTCGATGGTGTCTGAGCTTTCGACCTCCAAAGTGATGGTTTTGCCAGTGAGGGTCTTCACAAAGATCTGCATGGCTGCAAGGTCAGGTTCGAGCGACGGAGAGGACGGATCAAGGTCTAGAGCACACCACAGAAAAACGCAGAAGATAGAAAAGAGAATGCGATGAATTATCCAAGGGGAAGAGGTGGCTTAATATATAGAGGCCAAGGTAGGTCGGTTCCGGAAGCTTCTCGCGGTTTGTAAGGTTGTTCGCTTGTGACGTTTCTCAAAGTTTCAAGTTAGGCTCAACAAACCGCAAGAGCACATCAAGGCTGGGTTCACACTGCACGTTCCATGCTCACTTTCTTTTAGGTGGAACACTGAGATTTGACACCCCTGATTGTGCCATTCACATTGTGCGCTTTCCACCCACCTTGAATCCTAGATGGCATGCTGACTCATGGCCATCTCACTGCACAGGTGTTTCGAGCTAGTTACGACGTCCCCGAGTGGAACACTGGAAGCTCATCCAATCACACAGCGGGAGAGGGAGAGAGAGAGAGAGAGAGAGAGAGTGAGAGAAACAGAGCAAGAATCGGACACACGGTCCTTTTTTAGCAAAACATTGTGTAGGTATCCATCATGTGTGTGTGAACCAATACTCGGACAGGAGCTTAGCCTTCGTCGACAACGGTTTGAAGGTATCTTTAGTTACGATCAAAGTGTACCTGTACCCTCTAATTGGGATAGAAAGGAACATAATTCAAATCATATTCTATCCATTCCACTACTGGAAAATGTCCATGTGTACACATTGCATGCACGTCTTAGAACTCTCGACGAGTTGCTAATGCTCCACATTAATTACGTTTGGAATATGGATCCTACAAAAAGAATAAGAGAGCATACTGGGGCTTGTAGGCATTTGGTCGAGTGTGCATCTCAATGGCAAGGTGGCGGAACTTACAAAGGATAAGAGGACATCAAGTTGCACATGAGTTAAACCCAATAAAATTTGTATGGGTGGCACTAAAGCAAGGCATCCACTTTCACACCATTTTGACACTCAAAGTCGTAATGAGTATTATTTATGGAAAAAGGTTTGTAGCATGATAACTTACAACATGCGTAATGAAGCAACCCTTTGACTTAACTGCGCTCGCGAACGAAAATGTGTTGACAAATTGCTTAGGTTTCTTAAGAATGCAAAACTAAACTCTCATGAGGTCACGTTCCTTAAGTTGACAATCGACACTATGGCTATTGGAAATATGGCTATTGGAATTTAGAGTCGAGTCGCACCCAAGGTTAACAGGGGTAGTGGGGATAAAGTTGAAACTTGGTCGCACCCACAGGCGAAGAAGCTGGAGATGATGGCTGACAAGAGGAATGTGCTGAAAAGTGAATAGGCGTCGACGTTCCATTGGCCAGAGGCTTCAACCATGTGCGTTGCTTTGATTTTCTTCCTGAATTATAGCCTAATACCTTCATTTTTTAGTGGATTAGTGGAACGATTGCAAAGCTACGGGAATTCAGCGAGTTTACTATCAATGGCGTTTACGGCTGCTCCTTCCCCCCATTGTCCCCAAGTGCGACCCAACCCTTACTAACATAATATGGCGGCCGTGGTTGCCCTTTCCACGTGTCATCTTCTGCGATATGAAGGCTACATCCAAAAAAGAGAGACGCGAACGAATATTTTCTAGCTGCTGGGTGGCGGCTCTGCAAGGCTTTGAAGGCTTTCAAGCTCATTTAGTTGCTTGGTGACGAACGAAACTTGAACTCCTTGCTCGCTCAAATTCGTGCTTGCAGAGAGAGAGAGAGAGAGAGAGAGAGAGAGAGAGAGAGAGAGAGAGAGAGAGAGAGAGAGAGAGAGAGACTCAGGTATTCCCTTCCCTTGCTCATATCCCACAAATCGAGATCTTTCTTCTCGCAACTAATCGCTGCCATATTGGCTTCCCGCAACTCTAGAGAAGTTCAACTCTGTGCCTTCCCTTCCTTTTTAGTTGAATCGGATGGTGAAGGGGACGACCCATAAGAGCCTAGCTCATGGGAAGGGAGAAGGCGTTGCTTTTGGGCGCAGTGAATTAGCGTCAACAGATGGAGTCGTCGTGGGTGAAGACACCATAGGGACAAGCCTGACACTAGATGACGGGGCTACTGCCAATGCATTAGAGGCATTGATACAACAACGGGTGTTACTATTGCTTATGTGAATTAGCCTCAACAGATGGCGTCGTCATGGGTGAAGACACCGTAGGGACAAGCCTGGTACTAGATGATGGGGTTATTGTCGATGCTTCTTTGATGTAGTAAATGCGTGCAAAGCATAAGGTCTATATCCTCCTGTGTCTTAGCATCTCTCTCTCTCTCTCTCTCTCTCTCTCTCTCTCTCTCTCTCTCTCTCTCTCTCTCTCTCTCTCTCTCTCTCTCTCTCTCACACACACACACACACACACACACACATACACTGTGCGCGTATGTCGCATGTGTCAATGCAAGGAACTTGCCGATACACTGTGTGCGAGCCACAAATGGCTCCAAGCACGCAACTAGCCCAAACTAGTAAGCTCAAAGATGGCGATGGTGTGTCACTCACCGCTCTACGCTTGCTATTGTGGAGGATTCCTCGTCGCGAAGAAGAGGGAGACGCCGCTACGCCACGCTTAACCGCCTCGTCGTCGTCGTGCCGCCGCAATGTTCGATCACACACACTCTCTCTCTCACACGCATACACACACACACACAAGGAGATGAAGAAGAAGAAGATGGAGATGGAGCAAGAGCACTCTTCAATTGCACAAATGAGAGAATGAGTGAATTTTAGGTTTAGTTGACTTTTATATGAGCTCGCCCCATTCACACTTCGGCGCCCATGCTTAGCCAACTAATCCCTTGAATGTTCCAGTTAGAGTGCGTCTCTCATCGGTGATCACTCTTACCCTTTTCCTATTGGACCGACAAGCCCGGTACTTGACTCTACCAAATAAATAATACAACGCCCGTTATAGGTGATAGGAATGTGCGTGAGGGTTAACACGCCCCCCTTCCTGATGTAGATTCCGTCCTCGGAAGCTATTGAGTTGAAGCTCGTTGTTGAGGTGGAAGAGCATTTGAGATGAATGTCCTTAGCCTTCTTCAGTCACTGCAAAATCAAACAACATTGGCACAGTAATTGCATTCTCATATACAATTAAAAAGCATATGCAGTTTTAGGCAGACAAATTGATTGGTAGCAGAATTCTAAACCATTTGTCAGCAATAAACATTAAATTGGAATATAATCAAACGCATAAACAGTTGTAAAGGTAAAAAAATTAAACAAGTCTAGGGTCGCTAATTTAACGGTCAAAAGGCACTAAAGATCGACTATTAATACCATGGGCAAGCTTCTCAATTTTCTCTCGTCAATTAAGTTGTTTGATTGCGAGAGCCAAGTATTTCATGTCCGAGGGCTGACTAGAGGCTATACCTAGAAGACCTTGTAGTTAAGCTACGATAAAAGGAATTTCTCATGAAATCATTGCCTGACTGATGCAACCCATCGCCCCTCATCCTCTCTTAGCGATGCAACCCATCGCCCCCATAAATCTACAAACTTTGACTCATATGATGCGTATTCCAGCATACTGCCCTGCTTCAACTCTGTCAACAATTGCCATAGATTCTCTGATGTTGTGCCCTCTCCAAAACGCTTGACAAAGGTTTCCCTTAATAAGTCCTACCGTTCCTTGGTTTCTTGTGCCTAGGCATTGTACCATGATCTTGCCTCCACCTTCATTAGAAGTGGGAAGATGCGCAAGCGCGAAGCATCATCATCTCTTGCAGAGATGACACATGCTATTTTCAAGTTGTCTAGAAAGTCTGTAGCATCCTCGCCCACCTTACCAGTAAAGGTTGGAAATGCTACACTTGCCATGATTACTGAGAGAGAGCTAGAAAGACACACTTCTTAACTTGCAAATTTTTTTTCTTCTTTACAAGGAGGCGCGTATACCCTATTATACTAGGACATAGATTAAAACTTCAAACGGTACATTGCCTTATACCAAAGGTAAAACAAATGGCTGATCTGATGCCAGAACCTCAAAAAACCGCTCCCCACCCGACATGGTGTCAGTGAAAAAAATAGACCCGGTGGCCTCTACACCAAGACTATGCACAATGGCCTCATCATGGGGAATACACAATAGGGGCACCACCTAGCAAGATATGCGGCTAGGATGCATACATGTACACAATGAAGCATGCACGGAAAACAATTTCAAGATCCACGCCCAAATGTGGAATGGGGTGGTCGGAGAATAAGGTGAGAGGAGTGGTGAGTGAGTGAGAATGGGCTCGCTACGCGTGCATGTAGTAAGGAAGATAACGAGGTCAGGGATACATGCAAGTATGCTCGCTTCTCATACAAAAGGTGGCGAATCCGCACACCTCAATATGGAAGTAGCAAGATGATAGGAATATGAGAGGGAGAGAGAGTGTGTGTGTATGGTGGCGAATCCGCACACCTTTACATAAGCAGAAAAAAAATGGCAAGGAACAAGCATATACCGTACTCACAATGAGATGTATCCAAAGCGACACAAAGTATGGCACCAAGATGGAGTGTATTGATTGCTTGCAAAAGATGAATACAATAGGTAGCGTATGGCAGGAAAATGAGAAGGGAACAAGATCGTAGGAGGCATAATGGAGAGATGGGAGTTGATGGCGAGGAATATCATGAGTGTGTCCACCCTTCTTCTTCTTGAAATTGTGCCTTCAACCCTTAATTACAAGTGGTGTGGAGGTGTGGTGCTCATCTTTTGTGCATGGTGATGGTGATGATGATGGTGTTGTGATTATGTGATTAGGGTTCATGCTACAAGCATGTAGCACAAGAGTGTGTATGGATAGGTGTGTGTGTGTGTGTGTTCTCCCCCCCAAGTGAGCTCTCATGGCCTCCTTATATAGGGAAGGAGGGAAGGATTTTAGCAATATTTCTATTTGAGGTGAGTGTCCCACTTTGGTGACTAGGAAAATGGGGTGCATGTGACTGTGGCTCCCATCTTGTCTCCTCATTATTTAAAATACCAGAGTCAATAGAGAGAGAAAAAGAGAGAATGTGGGTAGAATGTAGAGGATAGGAAATATTTACAATAGTCTAGCTTTGGATAGACATAAGCTTATTAGGGAGAGAAGAGAGAGGTAAGAAAATTATAAGAGAGGTTGTCGAAGGTGGATATTTGTTGATGAGGATGGATTCTCCAAAAATGGTGATAGAATTACTCTAGACTAGCCAAGACCTCATTAAAAGAGCCTTGTCTCTTGTAATCATGCTTGAAGACTTGTAGAACCATAGCCATTCTAGAAGGAAGAAAAGTGGGGATGGCCTGTGTCACCATTACACGAGAAAACTGGGGTCCACTACAAAAATCATATCTCCGTGTTCATAACTCCAAAAATTCTAAAAAAAAATTGAGCTAAAAGTTGAGATCACGAGCTACATCTTTCATGTTGAACGCTCCTTCAGATTCGGGGTTCTTCTTTACTTAAAAAATTCAGCCAAATAATGTATTATTTGTGGCTGCAAAAGTCTTTTGGTGGTCCCCTTTGAGTGGACTTCTCTCTTGCCTTCAAGTGTAAGCTCCTTCATGTGTATGAAAACATGACCTAGAGTGTTGAAAAGATTGGCAATCATCTAGATGGAGGTTTTTTTTTTTGAAATTTGAAAGTGGGGTTGAGGTTTGAAAATGAAAACTAGTGAATAAAATATTTGGTAGAGTGGAATAATATACATACATGAAAAAAATATATTAAAAAATACTAAAATATATATATTTAATATTTTTAAGGTCAAAAGAGAGATCAATAAAGAAAGCTTACTTATTATGCTACATCGTGATTGATTAGCATAAGTATTATTTATTTAATAAAGGCTAAAACGTTAGTGAAAAAGGGAAGAAAAAATCAAAAGTAACTTATATAATAGGAAATATTTTTGGTAAAAGAGAAAAAAATATGGGGGGGTTCCCATGCATGGAAAAGCATGCCTCATTAGCCCTCCCCCTAAGGCTAGAGGTATTCATGCCTCTAGCTCTATTCTTGAGCATGTTGAAATAGAGTAGTATTTCTCCTTGGTGGCTGGTAGATCCTTGTAGGGAATAATGGATCCCTTGGAAGCATGAAGCTCCCCAAAGTTCTTTTCGGTGTCCACCTGGGTCCCACACTAAGCGTAAATCCATTGTATGCAATAAGGTCCTCTTCAGAAGATCACACTTATAATGATTCTTGAGTCCACAAGCTGCACAAGAATTAACTCTTGCATAAGTGATAGAAGGTATGGAAAGAACTTGATCATTCCTTGAAAGTATTCCAAAGCGGGACCATGCATGGCTTCCTCGTCCAGACACATAGCCAAAAGGGAGTAAGAAACCATAATCCTCATATCTTGCTTGTTTTCCTTCTTCATGCCAAATTAATAGAGACCTGTTGCCCACATGGATAGATTGCATGGTTGATGCCTGTTGCACAAGAGAGCCCACCATGTACAAAAGATAAATTGCAAACCACATTTTGAAAAATGACTCCATGTTACCACTAGTTTGCAAAACCATTCTTCCTTGATTGGTGTGTCCTAGATTGATTCCACTGGTAGTTGATGTCAATCCTTACACTCTTGTCGCAACCCAACTTAAAGAGCTTCCCAAATTAATGTTACACACAATGTTCACAGTTAGAAAGGCAAACCTAAAGTGCCAGTAGACCTCAATTGCATTTCTCTGCATGAGTCTTTCACCAATCTCGTGCCATAGGGGTAGTTGAAGTGTCTTCACCACTTTCACATGTGGTTGCAAATTTGAAGGGTCCACCTTGTTGTGGTTGAATGTGAGGCCCATTACCTCAATGGAGCTATCACTTCCTTCACTCCCTGTTGACTCCTCCTCTGAAGTGGTTGAAGATTCACCACTAGAAAACTCATCCTCGGAGGTTTCTAGATCCATGTCGCGTTGTTGACCTATCTTCATGTCGTAAAGTATTGGCCTCCCTTTTGCATCCTTCATCTGGATTATGCCGGTGTCCCAGTCCTGCTTAGCTCTCATAGCCATAAGCCAAGGCCTCCCTAGAATGATAGGATAGCCCTCCCCTTTGTGTGGCATGACAAAGATGTCCACATCTACCTCGGTGTTGAATGCCTTTATCCTAACTGCATTTATGACACCAACACATTGAACTTTTAAATTATTTGCCATTTTGGCTCGGCATGGTGCCGGCCGACTCACCTCTAAACCCAAACGGTGCATCATTTTTTCACTCATGACGCATATTTGTGCGCCACCATCGATGTAGATATTGGAGATGTGTTGCCCTTTGATGTAAGCATCCATCACTGGTAGTATGTCGTCTAGATTCCTCCCAGAGATAGCCCCAGCTATCTTTGGCTTTGGTCGCCTCGTGTTAACCATCTTTGTCCATTGTCTCCTCACCCTAGGTGCTAGGTGGAGTAACTGGGGCCAGGTGATTTTTGGGCCCTGCACAGAAACATCTTGAACCAAATCATATGGTTTAGAACATTCACCCAAAGAGAAATCTACAATGTCAATTTTACGTCGTGACTTGGACGGCTTTTTGCTAGATTCCCCTTTATTCTTCATCTTTTCTTCCTTTTGAGAAGATTCACCATGCCTAGCGCGTTTTACCCCAATGGCATCTACTCCTTTAACCTTGGTCTTATCCTCCTCCACTTTCTTCTTTCCCTTACCTTCAAGATTGATGACGCTTACTGTTTGATTGCCAATTGGTGGTGGGGGTAAGGGTGGAATGAGAAATTGTGGTGGTGGTGGTGGTGGTTGTGGTTGAATCGGTGGTTGTAAGATTTGCACGGGTGGTGCTTGTCGTGGTGCCCTCGGTGGTGGTGGTCTTGCTCTCGGTGGTGAAACCTGGTTTTGCCTGGCTCCTCTGTTGAAATTTTGCCTCCTTGGGTGTGGACAGTAGTACATGCCATGACCATCCTCCCCACAATTGTAGCAGTGGTATTCTTGGTTTTGCCTTCGTTGTCCTCTCCCTTGCTCTTGGTTGCGATTGTGTGCATGCCCTTGTTGTATCAAATGGACTGAGAGATTCTCAAGTTGATTGGTGATTCGGTTGAGCAGGTCTTGCTGATCTTCAATTGGTTCTTGTGGTTGAATCCTCTGGGCGACTGCTGTAGGTGGTGCTAGAGGTGGTTGGGTCCTAACGGCTTCCTCTCCATCGATATTGCTGGCTTGTAGGTGCAACTTCTTGTCTTTAAGGCGGGCCACTTCAACTGCTAGCTCATACGTAGCAGGACACCTTCTCTTTAAGAGTTGGCCATAACCCAGCCACAAACCGATCCTTCTTTAGGAAATCAGGTGCCCCCTCATCCTCTCTTAGCGATGCAACCCATCGCCCCCATAAATCTACAAACTTTGACTCATATGATGCGTATTCCAGCATACTGCCCTGCTTCAACTCTGTCAACAATTGCCATAGATTCTCTGATGTTGTGCCCTCTCCAAAACGCTTGACAAAGGTTTCCCTTAATAAGTCCCACCGTTCCTTGGTTTCTTGTGCCAAGGCATTGTACCATGATCTTGCCTCCACCTTCATTAGAAGTGGGAAGATGCGCAAGCGCGAAGCATCATCATCTCTTGCAGAGATGACACATGCTATTTTCAAGTTGTCTAGAAAGTCTGTAGCATCCTCGCCCACCTTACCAGTAAAGGTTGGAAATGCTACACTTGCCATGATTACTGAGAGAGAGCTAGAAAGACACACTTCTTAACTTGCAAATTTTTTTTCTTCTTTACAAGGAGGCGCGTATACCCTATTATACTAGGACATAGATTAAAACTTCAAACGGTACATTGCCTTGTACCAAAGGTAAAACAAATGGCTGATCTGATGCCAGAACCTCAAAAAACCGCTCCCCACCCGGCATGGTGTCAGTGAAAAAAATAGACCCGGTGGCCTCTACACCAAGACTATGCACAATGGCCTCATCATGGGGAATACACAATAGGGGCACCACCTAGCAAGATATGCGGCTAGGATGCATACATGTACACAATGAAGCATGCACGGAAAACAATTTCAAGATCCACGCCCAAATGTGGAATGGGGTGGTCGGAGAATAAGGTGAGAGGAGTGGTGAGTGAGTGAGAATGGGCTCGCTACGCGTGCATGTAGTAAGGAAGATAACGAGGTCAGGGATACATGCAAGTATGTTCGCTTCTCATACAAAAGGTGGCGAATCCGCACACCTCAATATGGAAGTAGCAAGATGATAGGAATATGAGAGGGAGAGAGTGTGTGTGTGTATGGTGGCGAATCCGCACACCTTTACATAAGCAGAAAAAAAATGGCAAGGAACAAGCATATACCGTACTCACAATGAGATGTATCCAAAGCGACACAAAGTATGGCACCAAGATGGAGTGTATTGATTGCTTGCAAAAGATGAATACAATAGGTAGCGTATGGCAGGAAAATGAGAAGGGAACAAGATCGTAGGAGGCATAATGGAGAGATGGGAGTTGATGGCGAGGAATATCATGAGTGTGTCCACCCTTCTTCTTCTTGAAATTGTGCCTTCAACCCTTAATTACAAGTGGTGTGGAGGTGTGGTGCTCATCTTTTGTGCATGGTGATGGTGATGATGATGGTGTTGTGATTATGTGATTAGGGTTCATGCTACAAGCATGTAGCACAAGAGTGTGTATGGATAGGTGTGTGTGTGTGTATGTTCTCCCCCCCAAGTGAGCTCTCATGGCCTCCTTATATAGGGAAGGAGGGAAGGATTTTAGCAATATTTCTATTTGAGGTGAGTGTCCCACTTTGGTGACTAGGAAAATGGGGTGCATGTGACTGTGGCTCCCATCTTGTCTCCTCATTATTTAAAATACCAGAGTCAATAGAGAGAGAAAAAGAGAGAATGTGGGTAGGATGTAGAGGATAGGAAATATTTACAATAGTCTAGCTTTGGATAGACATAAGCTTATTAGGGAGAGAAGAGAGAGGTAAGAAAATTATAAGAGAGGTTGTCGAAGGTGGATATTTGTTGATGAGGATGGATTCTCCAAAAATGGTGATAGAATTACTCTAGACTAGCCAAGACCTCATTAAAAGAGCCTTGTCTCTTGTAATCATGCTTGAAGACTTGTAGAACCATAGCCATTCTAGAAGGAAGAAAAGTGGGGATGGCCTGTGTCACCATTACACGAGAAAACTGGGGTCCACTACAAAAATCATATCTCCGTGTTCATAACTCCAAAAATTCTGAAAAAAAATTGAGCCTCAAGAGTTACATGGGGATTCTTTTGAGAAATGGTTTTGGCTTACATACAAAACCATTGGAAGTAATTGGCTACTGAAATCTAAGCTTGAAAATTGCAGGTTCTAATCTGGTTATGATTCATACTGTTTGCGGATAATACCATGACTGTCTATTGTTATCTCTCTACTGAGGTGGGGAGGCTTGTTTTGCTTTGATTTACCTACCGCCCGTTGCAGATTATTGGTTGGATTTTTAGGGTCTTGGTTAGCAGGCTTAGTCCTGATCGTACTATAGCTAAGCTCTTGGGGGTGCTGCCATAAATTATGTGTAAATTTTATACATACATATTCTGGTTTTGATGCTCTACTAAATAATTGGCATAGAATCCGGCTGACATATGGATACAGATCTGGCTATATCTAGGTACGGTTTGAGGGAGTCCTACTGTATGGCGAGCGAATATTTTCGAGCAAGGAGAAAATTGAGCGAGCAATGAGAGAGAGAGAGAGAGAGAGAGAGAGAGAGAGAGAGAGAGAGAGAGAGAGAGAGAGAGAGAGAGAGAGAGAGAGAGAGAGAGAGAGAGAGAGAGAGAAACAGAGTAAGAATCGGACAAAGCCTTAAAAATCCTACAGGAGAAATGTCTTCCTTGAGGACTATATCTGATATTGTATTAGTACAGACAATTCTTCCCTCTTCAAGGACACTCCTACTTAGCTCTTCTATGCTAAAGAATTTAAAAACTCGTCTTTCTGATGAGGTAGTAGGCCCATACAATGGGCCTACTGCCGAAACCCATTGTGTATGGCGCCTGGGATAGGGCGGGTACACACACACACACTTTGTCACAGTAACTGACCATGATAGCATCTCAAGGGGTTCTGATTGTGATCTGAATCACTTTATCTTACTAAAAACTATGACATGTAATTGTATGCACTCAATTTAGACTTAAGCTGATGTCGTATGGTAGTTTACCATAGGCTTTACTATACACCTCATGTATTGACAAGCAGCCTACTGATAGCATAATGATCTCCACCTTGGTTAGGAAAACTCTGAAATGCTACTCGATTTCAGTGTTGCTGGCCTACTATGCTATCTTGATTAGCATGGCTGAATGAGTACCACTAAAAGCCTAACTCAGTGGGAGCTTTCCCTTGTGGATTTAACCCTTAGAATAAGGAATCAGTGGGAACTATCCCTTGAGGTGCTAACCTTAAAAGGTAAATAGTTTTATTATAAAAACTCCCCTTCCTTTTATGGCTCCTCCTGGCATAACACCACCACGAGGCTTTTCCTGTCACCATTTTTCCCTTCCCTCCTTTCACTCAATAGGCTCCACGAGTGGTGCTTCCCTTTCTGATGATGTTGGCGGCTTGGCCAGGCTTGCAGCTCGTCTTTAGGGCCCGCTCACGATCTCGATGGGATTGCTCGCAATGGTGAGCTTGCATGGTGCGGCCATACCTGGATTACTTTTCAGCAACGATTGCTGACATACTTCTCTGCTAACACTTACCCATCCACTGCCCCTTTATTAAGGTGAGGGCTCTTCTCCCTTCACTTAGACTTGGGTTTTTTCTATCTTTTTCCTTTTAGCATACAGGAAAAGCAGTTTTTTTTTTTTTGGCATACTATCCCATGCTACATTAAAAACGGTCGACTTGGTGGTATTGGGTTAAAAAAAAGAAGGGGGAAAGTGAGAATAGGAAGACATTGGAGTTGTGCTTAGCTTTCCCCTGCCACTTTGGAGATTGATTTACTTCTGCTCACAAGTTCTATATTTAAACTCACAATCTCTGTTTTACATAATCTCTTACTCTGTATTGGAAGATTGGATGGATTCTTGAGAAATGATTTCAAGTTTTGAGTTACAATACCATAAGAAAGTGATTTGTTGCTATGAGTGGTTAGTGGGTTTGAATGATTGGAAAACTTTCTTACCTCGGGGTTGATTTTCCTCTTCATAGATAAAACTCTGATTTTTTTGCTCCTGATCCTGTTCACTTGGTAATCTAGTTCTAAAGGAGTTGTGGTTTTACTGGAAATACATACATACATCTCATTGATAATACCATGATTATCTATTGTTATCTGGTTCAATCTGTCTATTGAGGTGGGTGAATTACTGGACACTCGTTTGTATTTTGGAGGGTTATGTGGTGGTTCATACTCTTCTAGAGAGTTACATGGGGATTCTTTTGAGAAATGATTTTGGCTTACATACAAAACCATTGGAAGTAATTTGCTACTGAAATCTAAGCTTGGAAATTGCAGGTTCTAATCTGGTTATGATTCATACAGTTTGCGGATAATACCATGACTGTCTATTGTTATCTCTCTACTGAGGTGGGGAGGCTTGTTTTGCTTTGATTTACCTACTGCCCGCTGCAGATTATTGGTTGGATTTTTAGGATCTTGGTTATTAGGCTTAGTCCTGATCGTACTATAGCTAAGCTCTTGGGGGTGCTGCCATAAATTATGTGTAAATTTTATACATACATATTCTGGTTTTGATGCTCTACTAAATAATTGGCATAGAATCCGGCTGACATATGGATACAGATATGGCTATATCTAGGTACAGTTTGAGGGAGTCCTACCGTATGGCGAGCGAATATTTTAGAGCAAGGAGAAAATCGAGCGAGCAATGTGAGAGAGAGAGAGAGAGAGAGAGAGAGAGAGAGAGAGAGAGAGAGAGAGAGAGAGAGAGAGAGAGAGAGAGAGAGAGAGAGAAGGATAAGTAAGTGGATACCAAGACTCTCTGCCTCAACAATATTTCTTGCCTCACATATCAACTCAAAATTTCATGCATTGCAAAGTAAAAGAATTGCAATTTTGGGCCAATTATAATGGTGGAAATCACCCTTCAATTTTTTCATCCATAATACTAGAGAAGCTTTTTGTAATCATTGTTCACCAAGAAATAGTCCTATTATTAGCATCCAGGTTATAAATTATGTTTTTGGCCAAGGCTTGCAATGGAGGTTTATACATGAGCTTAAACTCCAATGCTTTTTTAGCATCAATCCATATTGGATTTAAGTTGACCATTAACTTATTTAAGCCAACATGAAAGTGATCTATTCGATTAAAATACTTTTTTTTCAGATCTTAAACCCGGAATATTGTTAGGCATGCAACAACCTACATGCCCATATGAATTGCATAACCCAAAAAAAAAAATCATCTCTTTCTATTACTTGTAGGTATGCGTGCCAACACGGATGGGTACATGCAATGAAGGTGGAAAAAAGGAAAATTCCATAAGCACTAGCTTTGGTTTTTGGGTGAAGAGGATTTGGCAACATGGATGGCTACATGAAATTCTTTGTGAAAAAAGCATGCCATACGAGGTCAAGTTAAGTCATTAAAATTAGGTCTAATTTGTAGCTTTTGTGTGTCAATTGATTAATATCCCTCTATTGCTATTTATTTAGTGTAAGTGCTCGCAATGCTTGCAATGGTTGTGTCTCTAGCCATCAACTAAGTTGACATTGTGGGGTACAGATAAAGTCTTAGTAAGAAAGTACACTAGAATAACAACAAGACATCTATCATCATTCAAATGATGTGAATGAAAGATTGTGGGTTGTATCACATATGTCTGCTCCTTGGACATGTCCAATTTTACGTTTGTGCACAACTTGTGGCAAGAAGCTACATTGCAAGAGACTTCTGTGGTTCAGGGCAACCTCCCCAAGAAGAAAAGGACATTCCTTTTATTAGAGGCAAGAAAGACATTTAAATGTCTTGAACTTTAGATTTCGAGGAGGCATCGTGAACACTTTATAGTCAGTTGAGACCTTCATTTTCTTTGGCTCACTGTCTATGTGTGTTAGCAAGGGTGTTCAACTTGCCTTGTCAGAGTACCCACATGTGACGAGAAAATTATTTGGTACATAATGGAAGTGTCTGTAGCCATCTGTGCTGGCGTGGATGGCTACATGCAAGTTTCTAATGAAAATCTTTACCTATGAGTTTCTACAGGTAGCTAGCGGGGGTGTTTCATTTGCCTTGTATGAGCACCACATGTAACAAGGGAATTATTTGGTGCATAATGGAATTGCCTATAGCCATCCGCGCCAGCGTGGAATGGAAATCTTTACCCATCACTCCTGCAAACATTGGCACGATCGTTCAAAAAATGAAGGAAACATTACTAAAATACCCCTCAAATTTCAAAAATTCCCAAGATACCCTGTTGGACGGATACGCCGCGACGGATGTTAGCACATCGAGAACTCACCTAACATGTAATGTCATCTAAGGATGAAGCTCGACCCGCAGGCGCGTGGAAGCAAGCATAAGGTGTCAACCTACACTCGACCGACGCCGAACTAATTCCTGCAGAGGTCTCTACCAATTGTCTAAGTCACAGCCTTCAAGAGTGCATAAGAGGAAACTTCCTACAATGCTTTCTAGAGCCGAACACCCATCAAACAATCTCGAAACACCATAGAACTTGAAGGAGACCCTACTAATACTACTAGGTCACTCTCCCTAAGGTCTAAGAACCAAAATCCCAACCCAAAACACCTGGTGCAGAAACACGTAGGATGTCTGGCCGAAATCTGCAGGTCTTCTTTTTCGAAATCTAAAGTGCCTAATGTGTAGTTCTACTCAATGTGAACGCGTGGATATGCTGCAATGCAAGATCGGACAACATATGCTCACCCAAACAACTGATGAAGCTCGTAGAAGGAGCTCGCAAAACCGGACCGTACGCGCGCAATGTAGGTATCGGCGCATAGCTCTCGTCGGGGGCAACACGTTGCACTTCTTCGCACTAGATTTCGACCATCAGAGCACACGTAGCATCAAGATAAAGCTCACACACTCTCTCTCGTACACAGTATGCTCACTCACAGACTTCAAAACTTGTTTTTTAAAAAAATGACAAAAGGTGTTTCATTAAGGTCAAAAAGTGGTAGATATACCTTACAATTTCTCAAACCCTAAAGTTCCAAAATCAATCATCTACTCAATCTAACTATCAAAACTGGGATACAATCTGGAAACTTCTGTAAGTCCCAATAATTACAAGGTGAAAAATCAGGTTTTCCTCAATGAATGAATAATTACAAAAAATAATAGTCCTCCGAGTAGTTAGATGCCGTGGGGTGTGTCCAGTTTCTAACACTCCCCCGCTCCTTGCTCATGTCGTCCCATTAGGGTTTTCACCATGTATTGGACACTTATTCTCTCACCTGCCCTGACGCCCGGCAGCTTTGGGTAGTTCAGCCAAGTGGGTTGGCTTCATTGCAAAATTTCCTGTGCCTTCCATGTCCCAACCCTTGGTAGAGGACAGAAGATGAAGTTGTCTCTAATATTTTTAGGTGCCTCCACCAAGTGGATTAGGTATTGTGGGTACTTTGTAAGCCAAGCCTTCCTCCACTTTGGCTGAGAATCTACAATAAGTTTAACTCCTTCTGGCTTTGAGGTGTCTGCATTATAGAGAGGTACAGCTGGATCTTCTCTGATCCGCTTGTTTATTGTATCTGCCTCATATTTCAGCAATGGATATGGGAGAGAGGGTTGAATCCACTCGTGCCTGAGATTGATGGCGTCGATCTTCTGAATGGTCATAGATTTGAAGACCCTCTGCTCCCACTCCAAGGCTTCCTTCGTGGTTTCTCTGAGCTCTTCCTCTATTGCCTTACGCAATTGTTCCTCCTCTTCTTGTGTTAGATCCTGTGGCTCTTGAGAGGATCCTGCTATGCTTTCCTCTTGCATGGGTGTGTCCACAGGATCTGCCACATTTTCGAGGTCGATGCCCTCATTGGTGGCTGGCCCTGAGCTTTCTTCCTCTCCTCCTTGTTGCTGGCCTTTCAACTCCTCAATTTGCATGAGGAGTGTTTGCTTTTCCGCTTCAGCTTGTCCGCCCATATTCACGATGAGGTCATTAAGTTCGGCGTTTATTCTTTCCGCCTCCTCGAGCTTTATCTTCATGCTTTCCATTTCATCTTGCAGGGCTTTTTGGACCTCTTCCATTCTAGTTTGCATGACTATAGAACCTTCAGCCATCATTAACCTCTGCTTTTTCTCGAGAGTCAGTTCTTTCTAAAGTTCTTGCATTTTCTCTTCGTAGAGTTGACTCTCAGAAATGATTTGAGTTGAGCTCGTAGCTCTGACTCTAGCAGGGGATGCTCGCAGCCTCTGGATGGTTTGGTCTTTGATCTTTAGTTGGTCCTTGAGCTCAAGGACTTCATCCAGGCTTCCTTCCTGTTCTATCTCTACTCTTTCCTTGGCATTCCTCATGGCCTCTACTTCTTTCGTTTCTTCTGCCAGATGTAGCGTTAGATTATCTCGTTCTTTTTTGGCATCTCGCAGTGACTTGCTGAGCTGCTGACACTCTTCTTCAGCTGCTTGTATTCTTTTTGCTTCTATCTCATTTGCGTCTTCCATTGCTTGGCAGTTTTGCAGAGCCCTTGCCAAGCTGGCCTGGAGGTCAGCTTCTCTCTCCTTTTGCCCTTGGCTTTGTGCGTGCAGAGAATCTACTTCCCTTTTGATCTTTTCTTCAGCGGCCTTGAGAGTTGTCACTTCTTTCCCTTAAGCCATCAATTGTGCCCTCAATCCGGCTAGCTTTGTCATCACCACGTCCCAGCCATTGGAGGGCGGGTGCAGGTCTATCGTGTCGGTAGCAATTTCTTTTAGCTCCACTAGCCTAATGCCTTGCATCTGTTCTTTAGGCCCTGTCCTCGCCAAGTCGAATGCGACTGTGGCGGCTTCTTCCTTCGTATAGCCTGCAGCTAGCAGGTCCAAAAATGCATAGTAAGCCTCATCTAATCCTTTTTGCTCAGTTTCCGTCTTGGCCTCTTCTTTTGGCTTAGGTTCCTGTCTTTGCTCTTGATCTTCTGCGTGCCTTTCTTCTTGTCTGTCCTGAGCCTCCTTGTCTTCGTGTGGAGGGCTGCTAGGAGGTGGTGATGGCTGTGGGCTGGGTTCAGGGTTGGCTGGTAAAGAGGCAGGTTTCCCCTTTAAGTCCCTGTCTGCTTTTATTTTTCTTTCTCTTTCCTGGCTCTCTTGTTCATCTAGCAGTTTTTGCCTTATCTGCTGTACTTCCTCCTTTGTGAAAGGGACATGAGGAATGTTTTCTGCCGCAGCATCAAGAATCTCAAAATTCTTGATATAATCTTCAAAACGGCCCCTTTGAACTCTTCTGGATGATCCGGAAATAGACTCGATAGATGGCTTCCAGAGTTCGTTTAAATCACCCTTGAGGGCTCTCTCTGCTCGGAAACTCTCCATCAGCCTCAATAGTCTTGCCGCTTTTTGTGACCTTGTCTCTTTGGCCGGCACTTGAGCAAACTCCTTCTTTCCTTTCTTCTGCTCGGGTTGCTCCTCTTCAACTGGCGCTAGCCGTCTTTTCAACCTCGTAGCCACCCTTGGTGCCCTTTGCGACCCGTCTTCCTCATCTGCTTTTACTCTCAGCCAATCATTCTGAGATGGGGGGTCAGGCCACCTTCCTTTAGCGTGTAGTGCCCCATAAACCACCTTGGTGATCAGTTCTCCTGGCACTATGCAGGTTGGCTTTTTGTTGCCCATCTTTACTAAGATGTCATGTATGTATGCCGCATAGTTGATTATCTTTGGGGTGTCTTTTGTCATTGCCCAAGTGAACGTTGTGGCAATTGCACCTGGCGGCATCCTGTACTTCTGTGGCCTCTTTGTGCACATGTGGAAATACTGGTTGTATGACTGGCTCATGATTACCACCTTTGGGTTGGCAATGTCTTCAAAGGTGTAATTTGTCTTTTTCTCTTTGTACACCTTGACTTCATCCCTTCTTTTTGTTACATTGTCTCCCTCATTGGAGAGGTCTAGTCCTCAAGTACCTTAGTCATCAAGCATGACAAAAACTTAGGTGGAGTTTCCACCTCAAGCTTATCCCTAGCTTGCACTAGGTCAAAGACAAGTTTAGGTCGGGTTTCCACCTCAAGCTCAACCCTAGCTTGCTTAAGGTCAAAGGACTTTTAATTCTAACCATTGGAGGTCTTTAATGAAGATAACCCTAAGGTATTTTAAGCTCCATTAGTTAGCCTTGATCTTTGATAGACCATCTCTCATTTGGCCCCCTTTACCATTGGCCCCGTGTTGAGATAGATCCGTAAGTACATGTCTATATTCTAACCTTTGTTCCCGTTTATTACCTCACATTAAATGATCAGTTTAATACGAGAAAATCATTTGGGTTGGTTAGATATTAGATATTTAATGACAAAGATTGTATAAAATTACAAGTGTTATGATGGCCAAGTGTTGAATGCACCTAACTTTAAGACATGGTTAGAATGCATAGGAAAAGTTTGCACTCAAAAATGGGCCTTGTAAGAATTGTTGATGTGGCATAGCTTTCAAAAATTGGGGATCGGTAAAATTTTTTCAAATAAGATCCAGACTTGTCGGAGGTTGGATATTTAGAATCTACTCTTCAAATGCTATCTATTGATATATAGCATGCATGTATCGGACATTGCCTTCATGTAGATCTAGAAAAAGGTGATTTTAGATTACCGTAATGGTAACAAAACCTGGCTGATTGAAGAAAAAAATGGCATAACTTTCATAGAAGTCATCCAAACGTTTCAGACCTTGGCTCTTTAGAATCCATTTTTCAAGAACTTTCCAATGATAGGTCATATCATGGGGTTCTAAGCAATATTTAGAGGGGTCTACCGGGTTGCTTTCTTTTGTCCAACTTTGATGATCTGGCACTCTTAAAAGGCCCAAAAATGAGTTCAAAATTTTCCTAATGGCCAAGTGGTGGATCTAGGAGACACCAACAATTGGATCCACAATTCAAGCCTTGATTATAATGGCCAAGTGGTGTATCTTTGATGCATCTAATTCCCAATTCTTAGTCTAAATGGCCAAATGGGGGATCTAGGATCTACTCATCCCACAAACATTGTGTAAAATTACAAGTGTTATGATGGCCAAGTGTTGAATGCACCTAGCTTTAAGACATGGTTAGATGACCAAGTGGCGGATCTAGGAGACACCAACAATTGGATCCACATTTGAAGCCTTCGTTATAATGGCCAAGTGGTGGATCTTTGATGCATCTAATTTCCAACTCTTAGTCTAAATGGCCAAGTGGTGGATCTATGATCTACTGATCCCACAAACATTCTGTAAAAGTACAAGTGTTATGATGGCCAAGTGTTGAATGCACCTAACATTAACACATCGTTAGCATGGCTAAATGGTGGATCTAGGAGACACCAACAATTGGATCCACAATTCAAGCCTTTGTTATAATGGCAAAGTCGTGGATCTTTGATGCACCTACTCCCCAATTCTTAGTCTAAATGGCCAAGTGGTGGATCTAGGATCTACTCATCCCACAAACATTGTGTAAAACTACAAGTTTTATGATGGCCAATTGCTAAATGCACCTACCTTTAAGACATGGTTAGAATGGCCAAGTGGTGGATCTAGCAGACACCAACAATTGGATCCACGATTCAAGCCTTTGTTATAATGGCCAAGTGGTAGATCTTTGATGCATCTAATTCCCAATTCTTAGTCTAAATGGCCAGGTGGTGGATCTATGATCTACTCATTCCACAAACATTGTGTAAAATTATAAGTGTTATGATTACCAAATGTTGAATGCACATAACTTTAGGACATGGTTAGAATGGCCACGTGGTGGATCTTTGATGCACCTACTTCTCAATTTTTAGTCTAAATGGCCAAGTATTGGATCTAGGATCTACTTATTCCATAAACATTGTGTAAAATTACAACTGTTATGATGGCCAAGTGTTGAATGCACCTAACTTTAATACATGGTTAGAATGGCCAAGTGGTGGATCTAGGAGACACCAACAATTGGATCCACAACTCAAGTCTTTGCTATAACGGCCAGGTGGTGGATGCACCTACTTCCTAATTCTTATTCTAAATGGACAAGTGGTGGATTTAGGATCTCCTCATCCCATAAACGTTGTGTAAAATTACAAGTGTTATGATGGCCAATTGCTGAATGCACCTAACTTTAAGACATGGTTAGAATGGCCAAGTGGTGGATCTAGGAGACGCCAACAATTGGATATATAATTCAAGCCTTCGTTATAATGGCCAAGTGGTGGATCTTTGATGCATCTAATTCCCAATTCTTAGTCTAAATGGAAAAGTGATGGATCTAGGATCCACTCATCCCACAAACATTTTGTAGGAGTGTTATGATGGCCAGGTGTTGAATGCACCTAATATTAACATATGGCTAGAATGGCCAAATGGTGGATCTAGGAGACACCAATAACTGAATCCACAATTTAAGCCATTATTATAATGGAGAAGTGGTGGATCTTTCCTGCACCTACTTCCCAATTCTTAGTCCAAATGGCCAAGTGGTGGATTTCAAGTGGTGAATTTAGGATCTACTCATCCCAAAAACATTGTGTAAAATTACAAGTGTTATAATGGCCAAGTGCTGAATGCACCTAACTTTAAGACATGGTATGAATGGCCAATTGGTGGATCTAGGAGACACCAATAATTGGATCCATAATTGAAGCCTTGGTTATAATGGCCAAGTGGTAGATCTTTGATGCATCTAATTCCCAATTCTTAGTCTAAATGGCCAAGTGTTGGATTTAGGATCTACTCATTCCATAAACATTGTGTAAAATTACAAGTGTCATGATGGCCAACTGCTGAATGCACCTAACTTTAAGACATGGTTAGAATGGCCAAGTGGTGGATCTAGGAGACACCAACAATTGGTTCCACAACTCAAGCCTTTGTTATAATGGCGAAGTGGTGGATCTTTGATGCACCTACTTCCCAATTCTTAGTCTAAATGGCCAAGTGGTGGATCTAGGATCTAGTGATCCCACAGACATTGTGTAAAATTACATGTGTTATGATGGCCAAGTGCTGAATGCACCTACCTTTAACACATGGTTAGAATGGCAAAGTGGTGGATCTAGGAGACACCAATAATTGGACCACAATTCAAGCCTTTGTTTTAATGGCCAAGTGGTGGATCTTTGATGCATCTAATTCCCAGTTCTTAGTCTAAATGGCCAAGTGGTGGATTTAGGATCTACTCATCCCACAAACATTTTGTAAAGTACAAGTGTTATGATGGCCAGGTGTTGAATGCACCAAACATTAACACATGGTTAGAATGGCCAAATGGTGGATCTAGGAGACACTAACAATTGGATCAACAATTCAAGCCTTTGTTATATTGGCAAAGTGGCGGACGCTCTTCTGTGCTTTGCTGTTGCAATATTTTATCTAACATATGCTTGTTGCCAAGCAGTCTCACGCATTGATGATGATGATACTTATTTTAATCACGATATTAGGCTCTAGGTTTTATGCTTTCAATTGTACTTCATTTTGTTTTATTTTTATTTTTGTTTGTACCCTGGCATTGGAATAGATACACAAGGACTGTATCAGTGGTTCTCACACTTAGGTTCACATTTTTTAGACGATTAATATAACATTTTCTTTTCTTTTCTCTCTCTTCTCCCCCTAACCAAATAGCGGGCCCTATCTTTGTATTCGATTGCCCAGAATGTCGCCAATTGATGATTTTTTTTGGCACCCACACATACACACACTCATTTGTCATTTCAAGTGCTATACGCCCACACACACACACACACACACACACACACACACACATCGAGAGTGTCTCGCTAATGCGCACATTGGAATCTTTACTTCATGGGTCCTTCTTCTTTTCATCAAGCTAATTTGACACTAACTTTGCCATAATTTTGAATGATAGGGCTATACCTTGTGTGATCTACAATATCTGACATTTAAGGCATTGTTTAGCTTAGTTTAGGTAATTTGTATATGATGCAGACTCCCATACTACCTACTAACAGTTTAAATGAGACACTTAAGTAGGTGGTTTTGCAAGGCATTCTTTTGATGAACAAAAAATCGAGATTATCTTACATAATTTTATGTCTAAAAATGGCTATCGTAAATGGAGACTTTTAGGTAAGAGCAGATAGATCAAATCAATTTTGTGTTGGTAATTATTTGTTGGATTGATCTACTATCTCTCGTCTGGCCTTCCCATCATGTATGCTCGTGATGTTATGACTATACACTCGTCAATGCCCTTTCAATAATTTTATTTGATTATTATTATTGAAAAAAAACACAGACACACACACAATTTCAAACGCTCACCACAATCGACCTTGATAAGTAGTCAATGCAATTTTTTCTTCTCTTTCGATTTGTCCACTTTATGTCATGAGTTCAGCAGAATGTCATGCGTATACCTTTTTCTTTGGCCAATTGCAACAAGTCACAGTTTCGCTCTTCTATTTTTGTTTTTTTGTTTTTTGTTTTTGGTTAGTGGCACTATTTGATCTATGCTATTAAATTAGAACTACAAAATTTTCTTTCCACTTGGTTCACTCACATTTGTTTTAGTTTTATACTAATCCCTTCTATAGTTGTCATTGCAAAGTTCATGGCCAATTGTTAACCCTCACACTAATACATTTTGAATCTGTTAGCTATACTTTGGTGTAAGTTTGCTATTGGCAACACTTGTACCTTTCCCCATATGCCAACACTCGTATATATATTTTCAAATACAGTATACTCTACTGGTATGTACATCAAATATGTCATTTCTCGATTTCATTTCTCTGCAATGTGTTCTAAATTGAATACTCAAACACTCCTAAGGTCATGGATTCCAATTGTATTGAAAGGGATTTTTATTGAGATGATTTAGCTATGCAGCTATTGAGGTGATCTAAGCTGCTATAAGATAGTCAACAACAATTTGTAAGTACCCTCCTACTCAAACATGCTCCAAAATGGTCTTACACCTATGATAAATGTTATATTTTTTTATGTCTAGCCAAGTCCATTGGTCACGGACACACACATTTGCCGATTTAGGTAGTGTGTAGATACCCATCTTTGTGCAGATCCGCCGATTTAGGCAGCACATTGACAAATTGCAGACTCATGATTTTTCAATAATACTAAATGAAGATTCACCGATTTAGGCAGCATTAGTGCAGATTCACTGATTTAGGCAGCACGTCTTATTGGTGTAGATTTCTCGATGTAGGCAACACCAATCACAAAATCATGCTGGAGTGGCTGGCCACCACTGTAACTGGAATGATTTTGTTACCCGGGTATACAAACTATAGGATATTTGAATTTGGATTTGAAATGAGTACATGCTCGTAGATGTTTAGATTTGGATTCAAAACGGATATATGTTTATTTTCTATCGCGATAGTATTGAACTTGAAAATGATGAGAATGGATTATTGAATGATGAGTGTGACCAATGATATCTTGATACATTAGGGTATGACATATGCTGCTTATTCTAGTGGTATGGGAAACTAGAATAGGTAGTATGTGGATGAATTTAGGCATATGCAATGTTGTTTAGTTTCACTATGTTTTTTACTATATGCTATTTTTTGACACAGATTTCTAATCATTATTTTTGACAAGCATCATTTGCAAATTTCTTATCTTTGCAAATGAGGATATGTGCTTTCAAACGGAGAGGTATGTTACGTAATTGATATTTACCCATTTATTGCAGCTGACATGTGGCAAAAGTATCAATAGATAATGGATTATGCAAAAGGATATTACATTTTATATATATATGATTATTCAAGCGCTCTTTATGAGATTTTGACATTTATGTCCGGCCGGCCAGTTTGTACTCATTTTTGTGCATTCAAGAAATCTATAAAATAAAGACGTGCAAGAGGGAAATGCTCACTCTTGCACGGGGGGAGATTGCACCCACTGCTTGTGTATTCTTCTCTTCTCTCCTCCCTCCTCTCTCACAGTGCCGATGTAGCACTCCGCTCTAGGAGGTGCACTTGCACGTGTTCTTTTGCTCCCTATCTCTCTCTGTTCCCGTTTATCGTCGACTATGTGCTCGTGCAACCTCTAGCATCTACGTACGACTCTTTCATAAATTAATGTTCATTCATCATTTGATGTTATTAATTGTTATGCACACATATCCATAGTTGAAAATTGCATAAATTACAAATATTTGGGGATTTTTATTCAAACTGTCCTCTTTAAATGGCTCATTGTTATATTTTGCACCTCCTACTTGCACTCGTCAACCCTGTTAACCATATGTTTTTTGTTTTTTCACAATTTTATGGCTCTATACCATCATCTGGACTACTCCATTGCCAGATTTTTAGGAAAAGGCCATTGTTATATTCTGCACCTCCTACTTGCACTCGTCAACCTTGTTAACCATATGTTTTTTATTTTTCACAATTTTACGGCTCCATATCATCATCTGGACTACTCCATTTTTTACTATATTGTATTTAGGATACCATTAAGGACGCAAGTGTTTTCAGTATACCATTTACATGAATCCTCTCTTTGTTTTCTATTTTGCAAAATTATTTTAACCCTTTTTGCTTGGTACTTATTTGGTTCATTATACTAACATCATTTGGTACAATATTCCATTCATGGAAAACAATGTAGGTATGCATACTTCACTAAACTCATTTCTCTATCGCATTGCTCAATCACTGTTTCTTCACAAAACTTTTACGTAATCAATTTCTCAATGTAGTTTACATTCCAGACTCATTTCAAATTTTAATAGAAAATACACTGCTACGCTCAGGGCTTACTACTTGCAAGGTATGAAATTTTTATTGACATGATTATTCATTAGCTATGCAGCTCCTCATTTGAGGTAGGGTGCTCTCGGATATCAAGCCACAATTTGTAAGTGCCTTGTTAGTGGAACATACTCTAATTTGGTGTCAAACAGGTGGCAAATGTTTTTTTAAAATGTCTTGCTTGGTCCATTGGTCATATGCACACAGATTTGCCGATTTAGGCAGTGTGTCAATGCTCATCTAGTGCAGATTTTCCAATTTAGGTAGCACAACAACAAACTACACATTCATGCTTTTTGAACTTATATCATATGTAGATTTGTTGATTTAGGCAGCATTGGTGCAGATTCGCCGATTTAGGTAGCACGTCAGGTGTAGATTCACCGATTTAGGCAACACCAATCACAAAATCATGTTGGAATGGCTTGCCACCACTATAACTGGTATGATTTTGTTACGTGGGTATACAAAATGAAGGATATTTGGATTGGAATTTGAAATGGGTATATGTTGGCAGATATTTGAATTTGGATTTGAAATTGGTATATGATAATTTTTTATCGCGACAATATTCATGGAATTTAGCTTGTGACATTGATGAGGATTAATTTATTGGCTGATGAGTGTGACCAATGATATCCTGATTCCTGAGGATATGACATATACTGCTTATTCTAGTGGTATGGGACACTAGAATAGGTAGTATGTGGATGACGGCAAGCATATGCAATGTTGTTTAGTTTCACTAGTTTTATTATATGCTAAATTTTTGACACAGATTTCTAATCACTAATTTTGACAAGTATCATTTGCAGATTTCTTATCTTTGCAACTGAGGACAATTGCTTTCCAACAAAGAGGTATATTATGGAATTGATATCTACCCATTTATTGCAGGTGACAGGTGGCAAAAGCATCAGCAGATAACAGATTATGCAGAAGGATATTACATTTTATGTATATTTGATTATTCAAGTGCTCTTTATGAGCTTTGGCCATTCATGTCCGCCGGCTAGTTTGTACTCATTTCTGGGCATTCAAGAAATCTATAATTAAAAATGTGCAAGAGGAAAATGCTGACTCTTACACGGGGAGAGATTGTACCTAGTGTCTGTGTTATTCTCCGCTCCTCTCCTCTCTTCTCTCTCTTGCCATGTCAGCTTATCACTCCGCTCTAGGAGGTGCGCCTGCACGTGCACTATTGTGCTATTTCACTCTCTCTCTCTCTCTCTCTCTCTCTCCCCGCTTACGGCTTTGATTTTGTGCTACAAGATCTGTCAGGTATGTCGATTAGTCTGTTTTATGGTTTGTAGTGTGCTATTTTGGGTATTATACATGGCAGCCAGGCTTCCGGTTGTAGTAGTGGTATTAGAGCGTAGGCTACGCTCCAAGACTGAAGATTTTTTTACAAGTAGCAACTAAGTGTTTTGTTTCCTTATGCTTGTAGATTTTGCTAATTGCTTCAATTGAAATAATAATTAGTGTTGATTGTATGAGATGGATAATGATCTTTAGAAATTGTAGAGAATCCTTTCGTTATTGTCATAATATGGTGCTTATATAACTATGTTAATTAAACATATTAATATAATAGATTAAATTTAATCTACGATGATACTCGAGGACGAGAAAGGAGCAGGGTGAGATAGACTCCGGAAGGGGAAAAGAGATGAAGAGGGGAGATGAGGTTTGTTTAATGCTTCATAGTCTTGAAAAATCAATCCCGAGGAATATGAGCAAACTATCTAGGTAAAGTCATGCAAAATGACCCTTTCATTAGCTATGTTATCAACACTATGATGAACCACAATATTGTTTTATTTATTTTTTTGTTCTAATGAGCACAAGAACATCATTGTGCGATGCCGCTCATCATTGTGCAGACCTTCTCGTCACCATGAGCACAGACAACAAGGTTTGTGGGGACCTAGGAATGCAAGGGTAGCTATTGCATCAACGACAATCCATCCAGCAGCAATGGTTGCAAGGATCGACAACGTCGTTGGCCTGCCATGCACCCACGCTCTCTCTCTCTCTCTCTCTCTCTCTCTCTCTCTCTCTCTCTCTCTCTCTCTCTCTCTCTCTCTCTCTGCGGCTAGTTGCCATGCAGCATGCGGCTGTGGTGTGTTAATGAGCACGAACCCTCCCTCTTTCTCATCACCTCACAGCCTCACACATGCCCAATTGAATTCTCTCTCTCACTCTCACTCTCTCCCTACCACCCATTACATACCGTACCATGCAGCCCACTAGTTGTCCCTATGTCTCTGTTGATGCTCACTTAGACCAACCTCAACCACTCTCGCTCTCTCACAAGAACCAGAACTGGAGTCTCGCACCTTAAACCAATCGGCCATCCTGACTCCTCCAACTCCATGCATCCATTCTCTTTCTCTTTCTTTTGACTATTTAGCCTTCAACAACATTCACTCGCACTCGTTGTTCACACTAATCAACCCCTCCCTCCGACTCACACAAGCCATGCAAAGTGGGATATCCCCCCCCCCCTTTACTGTTCGCGCCAACACCCCATCCAAATCTCTCTCTAACTCTCCCTCTCTCTCAGTTGCCTACATGGCATCACCCACCCAGCAACAAGTGGCGTGTTGAACCAAGTTGGGTAAGTGATGCATGCCTACCTTTGGTTCTGTCCAGTGGCTGCATGCACTCCACGGCCATCATCTTGATGTCAACACTTTTGTAGGTGTGTTGCAGTAGGTCACGAGTCATCTAGCAGACCCATGTTGCAGCAGGCTACTACAAACTTGTGCTACCAGCATATTCGAATCATGATGTGCTTGTTGGATTTTCTTGCCCTACATCAGCTACAAAGTGTGCAACTATGACAAGCTTGTGATTGTTTGGAAGGTGCAACTGGCCACTTTGTGTGAGGGGCTATTGGCATCTTGTGAGGCATGCAAAGATAGCTGCAAAGGAGCGCAAATTCTGAGGGCAAGGAGGACTCTAGAGGGCCTCAAGAATATTAGAGAGCCAATGCAAACCTCTACCAGGATGCAGACAGCATGGGAAAGGGTCTGCATGGCCTAGACTAAAGGGTGTAAGGGAGCAGAAGAGGAAACGTGGCCCAAGACAGGTCGGGATAATCTACCATCTGTGTGAAGAAATGCGATGCCGGGGAGATAAAAAAGCCCATGCTCGGGGACATGAATAGCGTGGGACTCAGTTGGGTTGTTCTTTTGCATTGCCACAGTAACATCTCTCTCTCTCCCTCTTGACTCTCTATGAGAAAAACTGGCTGCCAAGACCAGGCTCAGATAGTCGCATCAAACGCTCTCTGTCTCTCTCTTGTGCTGGGACAAACCCCCTCGTCTACTGCATATACCACCCTCACAACTGTGCCCTGCCCTCCCCTCCCATGACTACTTATCGAGGGGGCGGACATTGACTCTTCAATGACCGGTGCAGCTCGCTCTCCGACAATGGCCGCTACAGAGCATTCACGAGAATTGACGACGAGGACGACAATGATGATTTTAGTTTGACATTGTTAGACGTTTCGTTATAACATTGCATACGCTAGTTAGGAATGCTCATATCCCCAAACATGTTGGAGAAATCCGACGGAAACCTCGGCATTGAAAGCATTGTACATTAAGTTCTAAGGTAGGAAGGAAATGATTAATGGGAATGCTGTTTGCAATAGGAAAGAATGTATGCTAGGGAAAATTTAGCTCGGCATGTTCATTCTATTTCCAATGTTGAATTAGTCATGAACCCCCTGCTGATCACAGGGGGCAGAGTTCCTGGTTAAGGGCTCTTGAATCCACGTGTGCTGGTTAAGCGGTGGATACCTACGACTTGCTTTCTATGCGGTGGGAACCCACGTCTTGCTTTCTATGCGGTGGGAGTGTCCATGACGTGCTTTCTATGCGGTAGACATACCTAGTTGTATGGGCAGCTAGGCGACAATGGGAGGAGTGAACTGTCGCTGGAGGGGGGATGTTGTACCTCCAGAACATTGGAACGTTTATGAATAAGTTTGAGTAGAATTTTTACTAGAATTCTGTCTTGGTTTTGTTTGCAATACTGGTTGAAGGGCTGTTTTAACGAACCATGTGGTTCGGAATTAAACAAGGAATATCTATGTTGAACAACCTTGTGGTACTAATTAGGTCACACGAGGAAGTGTGAGTGTGGGGTGGAAAGTGGGGGCTTGACTCGGGTTGCCAATGCCTACGAGATGGGTGGTCCCGTTGGTCGCGAACTCTCTGTCCCCATAGTGCTTACTCGATATTGGTATTACTCATTGCCCCTAGAGCGGCGAATCCTCGAGAGTACGTGCCTCTGAAACATTGGGAAAAAGGCACTCGGGGTTTCTCTCCTCTTGGAAGGTGGGTCTTAGGATCGCTAGATAGTTAAGTACGCTTCCCCTGTGAGGTGGAGCTAGATCTCGTTACTAGTAGGCTCGAACTCGACTCACTTTGTGATGAGCGATCGTCCGCTAGTTGAACCCTGAACCATTTTGTTTGCTTCCGCTATAGATCTAGTGGCCACCAGGTTTACCATCAGATCCGTTGTTTGATACGACGGGGTGGGGACCTTACATTGTCCTTTTAAGAACGGTTCGTATAACATTTCATTTCATTTCTCTCTCTCTCTCTCTCTCTCTCTCTCTCTCTCTCTCTCTCTCTCTTCACAACCCCTGACCACCTTGTTATGTTTTGGTCATTGACATCAATAATGTTGTATTTTTTTACAATTAAAACATATATTTAATGTATAATAATCCAATAATTAAATATATAAAACATACAGTAAACTAAAGTACATAGCGAATGAATGGTATACTAATATATACTAATCAAGATGTCGTTCAACAAGGTACATAAGTATTGTGATCTGTATTAATCGCTAGCAACCTGTTGTCATTTAACCTCTAGCATCTACGTAGGACTCCTTCATAAATTAACGTTCATTCATCATTTGATGTTATTAACTGTTATGCACACATATCCATAGTTGAAAATTGCATAAATTATAAATTTTTGGGGATTTTTATTCAAAGACATTGTCCTCTTTAAATGGCTCATTGTTATATTTTGCACCTCCTACTTGCACTGGTCAGCCCTGTTAACCTTATGTTTTTAATTTTTTCACAATTTTACGGCTCCATCCATCATTTGGACTACTCTATTTTTTACTTTATTGTAATTAGCACACCATGAAGGACGCAAGTGTTTTCAGTATACCATTTACATGAATCCTCTCTTTGTTTTTTATTTTGCAAGATTATTTTAACCCTTTTTTCTTGGTATTTATTTGGTTCAGTATACTAATCCTCTTGTACAATATGCCATTCATGGAAAACAATGCAGGTACGCATACTTCACTAAACTCGTTTCTCTATCGCATTGCTCAATCACTATTTCTTCACCAAACTTTTACGTATTCAATTTCTCAATGTAGTTTACATTCCGGACACTCATTTCAATTTTAAGTAGGAGATACACTACTACGGTCAGGGCTTACTTACTACTTGCACGGTATGAAATTTTTATTGACATGATTATTTATTAGCTATGCAGCTCCTCATTTGAGCTAGGGTGCTCTCGGATATTAAGCCATAGTTTGTAAGTGCCTTGTTAGTGGAACATACTCTAATTTGGTGTCAAATAGATAGAATATTCTTTCTCGCCGAAATATTATGGCCGGACGGCGGCCTAAAAGTGGTCGGAAATTAACCAGTCGGTTGGTCGGTTGGTCGGTGGGGCCGTGTTGGACGGGTACGCTGCGACAGACGTCAGCACAGCGAGAACTCGCCTAACAAGTAATGTCAGCTAAGGACAAAGCTCGACCCGCAGGCGCATGAAAGCAAGCATAAGGTGTCAACCTACACTCGACCGACTCCTAACTAATTCCTACAGAGGTCCCTACCAATTGTCTAAGTCACAGTCTTCAAGAGTGCAAAAGAGGATACTTCCTACAACGCTTGCTAGAGCCGAACACCCATCAAACACTTTCGAAACACCATAGAGCTTGAAGGAGACCCTACTAATACCTATAGGTCGCTCTCCCTAAGGTCTATGAACCAAAATCACGACCCACAACACCCGGTGCAAAAACACGTAGGATGTCTGGCCGAAATTTGCAGGTCTTTGTTTCCGAAATCTGAAGTGCCTAATGTGTAGCAATGTGAACGCGTGGATATGTTGCAATGCGAAATCAGATAACGTATGCTCACCCAAACAACCGATGAAGCTCCCAAATCCGGACCGTACGCGCGCAATGTGGGTATCGGCTCGTAGCTCTAGTCAGGGGCAACACGCTGCACTTCTCCGCACTCGATTCCGACCACCGTAGCACACATAGCGTCAAGACGAAGCTCACACTCTCTCTCACGTACACAGTACGCTCACTCACAGACTTCAAACTTGTTTAAAATGACAAAAGGTCCTTCATTAAGGTCAAAAAGTGGTATATATACCTTACAACTTCTCAAACCCTAAAGTTCCAAAATCAACCATCTACTCAATCTAACTATCAAAACTGGGATACAATCTGGAAACTTCTATAAGTCCCAATATTTACAAGGTGAAAAATCGGGTTTTCCTTAATGAATGAATAATTACAAAAATGATAGTCCGCCAAGTAGTTAGATTCCGTGGGGTGTGTCCAGCTTCTAACACCCCCCCCCCTCCTTGTTCATGTCGTCCCCGACATGGCCTTGATCCTCTGCTTCATCTTATGGTCTCCCGCATCTTTAGTAGTGATTCGTACCGTGCATGTAGATTTAGCATTGTTGGGCCAAAGATATCTGTATGCATGGTGAAGAACCCCGTGTAGAATGGTTCTTCGAAATCCTGGAGGTGATAGGATGGTAGAAACATAATTCTTTGATACAACGCATGTATCACCTCCTTGGAAGGCTGACCTGACATATCATAAGCACATCTGTATGTATCCTGGAAGAAGAATATGCTGTCAGTCACTTGGCTTGGATTGAAGGTGTCGAACACTGCTAGGATGGTTCTGCAGATCTTTCTCATCATAATGCATGGAAGGTCAGGTGAGCCAGTGAACAACTTTATGGAGCCCGTTAGGGTTTTCACCATGTATTGTACACTTATTCTCTCACATGCCTTCACGCCCGACAGCTTTGGGTAGTTCAGTCAAGTGGGTTGGCTTCTTTGTAAGATTTCTTGCGCTTTCCACGTCCTAACCTTTGGTAGAGGACAGAAGCTGAGGTTGTCTCTAATGTGTTTAGGTGCCTCTACCAAGTGGATTAGGTATTGTGGGTACTTGGTAAGCCAAGCTTTCCTCCACTTTGGCTGAGAATCCACTATGAGCTTTACTCCTTCTGGCCTTGAGGTGTCTGCGTTGTAGAGAGGGACCGTTGGCTCTTATCTGATTCGCCTGTTTATTGTTGCCGCTTCATATTTCAGCAATGGATATGGGAGAGAGGGTTGAAACCATTCACGCCTGAGATTGCTGGCGTCGATTTTCTGAATTGTCATAGATTTGAAAACCCTCTGTTCCCATTCCAAGGCTTCCTTTGTGCTTTCTCTGAGCTCTGCCTCTATTGCCTTACGCAATTTTTCCTCCTCTTCTTGTGTTAGATCCTGTGGCTCTTGAGAGGATCCTGCTGTGCTTTCCTCTTGCATGGGTGTGTCCATAGGATCTACCACATTGTCGAGGTCGATGCCCTCATTGGAAGCTGGCCCTGAGCTTTCTGCTTCTGCTTGTTGCTGGCCTTTCAACTCCTCAATTTTCTTGAGGAGTGTCTTCTTTTTCGCTCCGGCTTCTCCTCCCATAGTCACGAGGAGGTCATTGAGTTCAGCGTTTACTTTTTCAGTCTCCTCGAGCTTTATCTTTATGCTCTCCAATTCTTCTTGTAGGGATTTTTGGCTGTCCTCCATTCTGGTTTGCATTGCGATAGAACCTTTAGCCATCATCAACCTCTGCTTCTTCTCGAGAGTCAGCTCCTTCTAGAGTTCTTGCATCTGCTCCTCATATATTTGAATCTCGGAAATGATTTGAGTCGAGCTCGTAGCTCTAACTCTAGTAGGTGATGCTCGCAGCCTCTGCATGGTTTGATCTTTGACTTTTAATTGGTCCTTGAGCTCAAGGACTTCATCCAGGCTTTCTTCTTGTTCTATCTCCGCCTTTTCCTTGGCATTCCTCATGGCTTCTACTTCTTTAGTTTCTTCTGCTAGCTGGAGTGTCAGATTATCTCGTTCTTTTTCAGCATCTCGCAATGACTTGCAGAGTTGCAGACACTCTTCTTCAGCTGCTTGTAATCTTTTTGTTGCTGCCTCATTTGCTTCTTCCTTTGCTTGGCAGTTTTGTAGAGCAGTTGCCAAGATGGCCTGGAGGTCAGCTTCTCTCTCTTTTTGTCCTTGGCTTTGTGCCTGCAGAGTATCCCTTTCCATCTTGGTCTTTTCTTCGGTGGCCTTTAGAGTTCTTAATTCTTTGTCTGATGCCATAGATTGTGCTCTTATTCCCGCTAGCATTGTCATCACCATGTCCCAATCATTAGAGGGCGGGTGCAGGTCTACCGTATCGGTAGCAATTTCCTTCAGCTCAACTAGCCGGATGCCTGGCATCTGTTCTTTATGCCCTGTTCTCGCCAAGTCGAATGCGACTGTGGCGGCTTCTTCCCTTGTATATCCTGCAGCTAGCAGGTCCAAAAATGCATAATCTGCCTCATCTAGTTCTTTTTTCTCAAACGCAGGCTTGGTCTCTTCTTTGGGCTCAGGTTCTTGCCTTTGCTCTTGCTCCTCAGCCTAGTGTTCTTCTTGATTGTCCTCAACCTCCTTATCTTCTGGTGGAGGGCTGCTAGGAGGTGGTGATGGTGGCGGTGATGGCTGTGGGCTGGGTTTAGGGCTATCTGGTAAAGCTGCAGGTTTGCCCTTGAAGTCTCTGTTTGCTTTCGTTTTTCTTTCCCTTTCTTGTCTTTCTTGTTCATCTAGCAATGTCTGCCTTATCTGCTCCACTTCTTCCTCGGTGAAAGGGACATGGGGAATGTTTTCCGCTGCAACATCAAGAATCTCGAAATTCTTGATATATTCTTCAAAGCGGTCCCTTTGCACTCTTCTGGATGATCCGGACATAGACTCGAGAGATGGCTTCCATAGTTCGTTTAAATCACCCTTGAGGGCTCTTTCTGCTCGGAAACTCTCCATCAGCCTTTCGAGTCTAGCCGCTTTTTGTGATCTTGTCTCTTTGTCCGGCACTTGAGCAGATTCCTTTTTTCCTTTCTTCTACTCAGGTTGCTCCTCTGCAACTGGCTCTAGCCGTCGCTTCAACCTTGTAGCCACCCTTGGTGCTCGTTGTGGCTCGTCTTCTTTGTCTTCCTTTACCCTTAGCCAATCATTCTAAGATGGGGGGTCAGGCCACCTTCCCTTGGCATGTAGTGCTGCATAAATTACCTTGGTTATCATTTCTCCTGGCACTATGTAGGTTGGCTTTTTGTTGCCCATTTTTACCAAGCTGTCATGTATGTATGCCGCATAGTTGATTATCTTTGGGGTGCCTTTTGTCATTGCCCAAGTAAACGTTGTGGCAATTGCACCTGGCGGAATCTTGTACTTCTATGGCCTCTTCGTGCACATGTGGAAGTACTGGTTGTACAATTGGCTCATGATCGCCACCTTTGGGTTGGCGATGTCTTCAAAGGTGTAATTGGCCTTTTTCTCTTTGTACACCTTGACTTCATCCCTTCTTTTTGTCACACTGTCTCCCTGATTGGAGAGATCTAGTGCATGGGCTACAACCCGCTCTGTGATAATGATCTCTGTATCGGGTCTTCCGGGCAAATCTGTCACCTTGGCCACTCCATCCTCTTTGATGCTTGTTACAAACTCCCATACTCTTTTGACGTCCACCCCTGCTGGTATTGCTTCGAAATAGTTATGGAGGTCAATTTTCTCCAAGTAACTTTGCTTCGGACAAATTCATTGAGCTCTCTTGGCAGCATTGGAAGCTCTATTACATTGCCTTCATTGTCTTTGAACACCCCCTGGTAGATCTTTAGGTCGTTTGACTCTAACAGATCTTCCTGTATCCAGGTGCTGGTGGGCTTTAGTGTTCCCTCTGGAATGACAAAAGGTTCCACCTTGTCCAGATAATCTTTGATTGTCATTCTCTTCTTCTTTGCCGATGACTTTGAGGCTGCCATAGATCCTGTTGCATTGAGCAATCCAAAGTTCGCGTTTTTTCCATATCAGCTGTTAAGCTAAGTTTTACTTATCCAAATGACTTGAAAATTGAAATTATAGCTTAAAAGGAACTTGTGAAGCTGTGCATGTGCTCACAGTGCAAATCTGGCCAAAAATTCCATCTAGACATCCTACGCGTAGGATGTCTTTTTCTTCAGAATTGGTTCATACTTGACATGCAGGTAGTGTAAGGCTCATGGAACATGGTTATAAGCTTGGATTTGAATTTGGATGACAAAAAGTGGATTTTTGGGATGATTTAGGCTTTAGGTCACAATTTGGGTAGATTGTCCATCATGGGTAGCAATTGATGTCTAAATGGGTTGAAAATGGGTATATTGGCCTACTGCATCATGATATTGGCTCCTATGATGTCATTTCTTGCACAGAAGGATAAATTTATGCTGAAGACATCCTACGCGTAGGATGTCTTTTTCATCAGAATTGCATAAAACTTGTTCTGTGGGTTGTCCTTGGCCTATGGAACATGGCCATGTTCTTGGATCTGAATTTGGATAAGATTTGATGCCTGTAGGGCTCTGTGAGGTGTTTTTGGGATCAAAAAGTGTATCTTGAAGGTTTTGGGGGTCAAAAGTGATTAGAATGGCTTCAAACTTGACATATGGGCTCTTGCTGATGAGGTAATTAAATTTGGAATGTCAAAACTTCCCTTCCATGCCAAAAAGGTCCATTAGACATCCTACGCGTAGGATGTCTAATTCATCATTTTTATTCCCTGACCACACAGATGGTTTGCTGATGTGTATGTGAATGTGTTGTGCAAGTTTCATGAGATTTGGACAAGATTTGGTAGGTCAATGGCCCATTATTGCCTCTATACCCTAACTTTGCGTTTTTCCATGCATATGAGGTCAAATCTGGTCCAAATGTAATGAAACTTGGTGTAGGGCTTGTAAATGTCATTCAGAACATGTGCATGACAAAAATTGTTGGGTTTTGTGCCAAAAAGTGCCTTTGAGACATCCTACGCGTAGGATGTCTCCTGATGATTTTTTCAGTGTCAGTGCTCCCAGTGCTTGCCCTTTGCCCCCCTAAGTCCCTTTTGAGCCTAATTTCACCAAAAAAGTCAAATGGATAGAGTATAACTCCCTGTGTGGACTTCAGAGCCTCCGAGCCGTTTTCTGACATTTGGAGTGCTTTTTGGCGATGAAATTTCTCGATGTTGGTCTCCATAGCTTCCCAATCCCTTGGGGATCCTTGCCGTATGGTTTTTGTCGACTTTGGCTTCACCGGAGCTCCATTTGGCAATTTGTCGCTCTAGAAGCACCCGTAGTTGCGTTTACATACCTTTGATGATTTGTGGGGGTATACCGCCATAGGACTTGGTTGTTGATGCTCTAGGAAAGCCGCTCGTGAAGTTTGGTGGCAAACGGACTTGCGGTTTGGCCGCAAGTGCATTTTGATGCTTTGTGTGTCTGATGCCGTTTCTGAGGTTAAGTGCCGCTTCGGGTCACTTTTTGGTCATGCGGGTCATATGGACTTGTCGAGCATATCGAGATGCTCCTACCCATAAATTTTGGTAGCATTTGCTCGCCGCTTCGCCGATTTCCCATTTGGTGGCCTCTTGCGGGTTTCTGGGAATTAGGGTTTTTCCTGATGGTTTCCCACTTCCTTTGTCTATCCATGACTGGTCTCCTAGACTAGGGTAAGCTGCCAATGAAGTCTTGTTGCTTTCAGGTTAGCCGTTAGGCCGCTGTCTCTACTTGCAGGTCTCTACCGCTCGCTTTGTGTGTGACCTCTACGCTAGTTTTCGCGACATAATGACAATCATGCGCGAAAAGCTCAAGGTGGTGAGCCTACCTCTCATGTCTGGAGCTGGTCGGGTAGACATGCGCGTCGTACAAGCTGCTGGAAGGTGGATCCGCTCTAGGTGGAGAAGCTCTCTCCACAAAGTCAATAGTGAGAATGAGCTAAAAATGGGGTGAAAAATTCTTATAATGGAGGTCCCCGAACCACTTTTCATGAAATTTGACATGTGCTCCTATCTTCCTGCGAGATGCGGTTTAGGCTCAAAAATTTCTTGATTTGGACTCCATTTGTTGCTCTGTTTACGAGAAATTTGTCATTTCGGTCAAAACCTAGCCAAAACATGCGTTCCGCTCCAGTCTCATAATTGCACCCCCACTGTACCATAGGATGTTCTTTAGTCACTGGTCATCCTCATATTTTTTGTTTTTCATTACGACTGTTTTTCACCTGCTTTTTGTATTTTTGAAGTTTTTCTGCCGAAAATTAGCAAAATTAAAAGGAAAATAGCAAATCAAACCCAAAAAATCCCCAAAATTCAGAATAGATCACAAACATCACCGCAACACATTATATACGAGTACATGCAATTTTTATGGCCGGATTTCTCTGTTTTACCAATATTTTGCTTGAAAAATGGCTATTTCTACTTATATACACACACACCTAGAGGTTTGATTTGGCGTTTGGCCCCCTATACCTGTAGCTTCATGCTGTATAAGGGCATATATACTTGGGTTACTCCAGAAAATTTCGCAATCAAACGTCAACCCTTAAAATAGTCGAAAATCATGCCCTTTTTTTGTTGTTTCTGTTATTGGTTCTGCATTGAGAATGCCTCCCCCCCTCCTAGTCGGAGTCCTCCCAGACGACAAGGTTTCGCCTCGGGGTATGTGCCATGCATAGGTTGAAAATTTTGTGCTAATGCCTGGCCGATTAATGTGGCCCTATTTTATGCATACTCGGTTAATGCATGGAAAAATTAATGCCGTGCAAGAGAAGGGAATAAGCAAGATGCTTATTGGAATTCGCCGTCGAGGCTTCCTGCTTTCTTTGCAAGTAGCAGCTGTAACTCTGCTGCTCTCTGTTTAATTGTCTTTTTGGCAAGAGGCAATTGCTTTGTCGACACTTTTGATGGAGTCGTAGCTGTTTCTGAGGATAGAATTGGCTGGGATGTGATAGCGATGGGCCTTATGGCCTTGGCTTTCCATTGGTAGTTTGGTGCTGCCAACTTTTGTAGATGGTTTGGCACTTTCTTGTTTACCACTTGTTTGTCTATCATCGGCATCCACATGTATCTGTTCTCCTTGTTGACCTGCAGATGTCTGCTTTCCATTGTTGCTTGTACCGTAGGGATTTCCTTTAGCTTTTTCTTTAGTATCCAAATGTAAGTGACATTTGGGTTATGGCTAAGCATTTTCTTTGGGATCCATATCTGTTTTATGACCTTGGTTTTGGGTTGCACCGTCTTCTTTGTTGGAATCCGGTTGTTACATTGTTTTTTTTCCGCCATTGCATTTCTATCCTTCCGCATCCATACACGTTTACCTTGTTTTGGTAGCCTAGATTTTTGCGTTGTGGCCAGTGACTTCAGCTATCAGTGATTAGCATGGTTGGCTTTTACCTGGTTGTTGGTCTCAGGTTGCATGGTTTTCTTTGATGGTATTTGTTCTTTTGTCTTTGTTGCCAGTGATTGCATGGCTTTTAGTTGATCATAATGGTATTTCTGAGCAAAAGCTATCACCTGTTGTTCATGTTCGTGCTGAATTTTGACCGCCTTTGCTTGCCAATCTATCTGGACATTGTATGCTTTTTGCCAAGGTTTCCCTAGCATCATTGGGTGTTGTGTGCTTTCCTCTGTCACCACATAGAATTTGTGTGGGTAAATATATTGATGTAGCTGTACATGCAATATAATCCATCCTAATGTTTTCAATGGGTGTGATGTGCTACTTTCCAGCACTTGGGGGGTAGGATGAAGTTGATATGCGACTTTGAGCTATTGGAATAATCCGTAAGAGATCAAATTTTCTTGAGCACCCGAATCAAGCAAGGCTGTTGATTCAACTTGATTGTTGCCCACTTTGACTGTAATTATTGGCTCTACTGTTTCCTCCTCCAAGTTCATCAGTCGAATGGCATTGATTCTCAATGGTGGTTTACTCTGTTTTTGTTGTCGTAGAAGCCGTCTTTTTGCAATGTGTTCTTGTGCTTCGGCTTGAGCTTCTTCCAGTACTCTCTCTTTTTCCTTCATTCTTTGCTTTCCTTGATGAATTTGTTGCAGCATCTCCTGTGTGAAGGGTAGAAGGTATCTCCTCAGTCGACACCCACTAATCCAGTTTGGCATTTCTTCACCTACTAATGTAGCAAGCTTGACAGCTCCACTTTGTGATAGATCATGAATCACAAATGGTCCCATCCCTCGCTTTTTAAGTTTCTTGGCATGTTGCTTAAAGGTATAAACAAGTACGTAATCACTTGTTTTGAACTCTTTGGTACGCACATGTTTATCAAAAAATTCCTTTTGTCTTCTCTTGTTAGCATAGATCGAAGCGACAACTTGTAAGCGGAGTTCATCTAGCTTCGCAAGATCATTAATTTTTGAAGAGAGTTCATGCCCTGTCCATTCCAAGCTTGTTGCTACTCGTAGAGTTGGTATTAAAAACTCTATGGGTAGTATAGCATTTAGCCCAAACACCATGTTGTATGGTGTTGTTCCTATTGATGTTTTGTAAGCTACCCTGTATGCCCATAGTGTTGAGTGTAGCTGCTGATCCCAATCGGTTCTTGATTCTGACACTATTTTAGTGAGAATCGTGCATAGTGTTTTATTTGTGGCCTCAGCTTGCCCATTGGCCTGTGGATGGTATGGTGCTGATTTCCTATGTATGACCATGAATTCCTCTAGTAGATATTCAATGACTTCATTGAGGAAGTGTGTTCCACAGTCACTGACAATTTCTATTGGTAACCCGTAACGTTAAAAAACATTCTCATACAAAAATTGAGCCGTGGTGCGTGTATCAGCTTTTTGTGTTGCTTTGGCTTCGACCCATTTTGTGAGATAGTCCGTAGCCACAATGATATATTGGGTATGGGTGCGATATGCACGGGGTGATATAGGTCCTACAAAATCAATGCCCCATTTTGCAAATGCCCTTGCCCCCATCATTGGCCTTAATGGCATCTCATGTCTTTTTATTGGTATCTTGGTGTGTTGACACGCATCACAACGCTTTACAAACTCATCGGCATCCATGTGCAATGTAGGCCACCAAATTCCTGCGGTTAAGACAATTTTCGCCGTCTTATTTCCCGAAAAATGGCCTCCACTTACTCCGCTATGTGCATGTTCTAGAATCAGCACGTATTCACTTTCACTTGCATAGATTCTAAGTTGATTGTCCTTTCCCCGCTTATAGAGTTGATTTCCAATTATCTAAAAGTCACGAGCTTCCAGCTCTATAGCTTTTTCCTGTGCTCTTGTAATGTTCTCAGGGAACGTTCTAGTGGTTAAGAAGTCAATGATATATTGGCTCCATGCAGGTGCTATGTTCACCCGAAACAAAGTTGCGTGATCCACTGGTCGTTTGGCACTACATACTGTACAATTGGTAACATAAAAATGTGTATCCGCATACATAGTTGTCCAATAAACCCCTAACTGTTTCAATCTCTGGTGTGTTTTCACTGTCGAACAATGAAATGCACAACCCTGGACATGTGCCTCTTCAAGGTAGCACTCGAATTCTTCCGGATTTATACATAATCGTAGGATTAGGTCAGATTCAAGATGATACAGCCATCCTGCTATCAACTGGAAGTTTTTTGTTTGTCGAATTGTTTGCTGTTTGGATCTACATCCTGTATTATCAGACTCACTTCCGAAGGAGAGAATGCTAACTATTTCCTGGGACCAGTTGGGTATCATTTCAATGTTGAAAAGATAAGCATCTGGTATGTCATCATCTACCCCTTGAGGAGCTTCCCCGTTGTGTATTCTTGAAAGATGATCAGCTCGCAGATGGGTTTTACCCTTTTTGACCACCACTGTGAAGTCAAATTCTAGAAATATAATAAACCAGCGTACAATTCTCCGTGTATTGCAAGGTTTATTTACTAGGTATAAAAGAGCTTGATGATCCGTGAAGAACACAAATTTGTTTGCAAGCAAATAATGCCGAAATTTCTTTACAGCATAAATCATTCCTAACCCTTCCCTCTTGGTGGTTGTGTAGTTCTTTTCTGCACTGTTTAACTGTCGGCCCGCATAGCAAATTGGAAAATCCATTGTTCCGTCTCTAGGTTGAGCTAGAATACTTCCAATGGCATATGCTGAAGCATCAATGTGCACGTGGAATATCTTTTCCCAATCTGGTGCCTTTAGTACAGGTGCTAATATAAGGTTTTCCTTCAGCCTTTAGAATGAGGTTTCACACTCCTTGGTCCATTCGAAATTGACTAGCAAACGATACAGAGGTTGTGCGATAACCGCATACATGTATATGAATCTTCGATAATATCCACAGTGCCCCATGAAGGATTGCACTTGTTTCGCATTAGTAGGCCTGGGCAGGTCTACAATGACTTTGACTTTGTCTAGGTTTGTGGTTATACCGTTTCTTGAGAGAATGTGTCCTAAGATTCGTCCTTGCTTAACCATAAATACACACTTTTCCGGGTTCAGATAGATTCGATATGTTCTGCACTTTTCAAAGACCTTTTGCAAATGGTCAATATGTTCCTCTCGCAGAAGAGAGTGTACACACGGGTCATCCATGTAAATTTCTAAGAATATTCTTAGGTATTCCTTGAAAGAGTGAGTCATTAACCTCTAGAAAGTGGCTGGTGTATTTGTTAAGCCAAATGGCATAGCTAGATCAAGGAGAGTGATAGAATGAGGGAGTGAGGACTAGAAGAAACATATAGATTTTAATGTAGGAATGTGGGATGACAACATATTTAGGAATTTTGGGAATTATTCAAGTCCCATTTCTTTAAAGGGTACTTGAAATTTGAGTATTATTGTGTATTTGGAGATAGCATCTGTTTTTGTGAGCCCTTGATTATGCCATTAAAATGTATCCCTTCTTCAATAAATATATGAATGTGTTGGTATAAAATCACATGGAAGAATACACTAAACATGAACGTTGGAAGGATGCCCTCGAAATTTATCTAAACTCTCAATTTTTCCATGTGTAAAAAATACTTGATATGAATGGATTTTAATTTTTCCGTTGTTATGATTGCACTGACTATATCAAGACTACCTAGAAATAAAACGTTTTCATGAAGAACATCTGAATTGATAGGATCCCAAAAGAATATGGTGCTTAGAAACACCAAGAAAAGTGACATTAGTATAATTGTATTGCATTATAGATAAACTAATCTAATAATTCACATATTACAAGAAATTAAGAAACACACATATTTTTGGATGTCAATGGTTGGAAAATTAAAGAGCTATTTAAAGATAATATAGGAATTGATGATATGTCAAATAGATGGTGGTGTTTAAAAACACCAAAATAAGTAATGAACCGTAACGTTATCATTTATTGTTTGGTTTAGGTACATGTACCAAATTCCATCCTACTCTAATACATGTGATTCTTATTATAAAAATGCTTCTGTTTGGGCCAATATGTACTCTACTTCTGTCTCTATATTCATTTTCCACAATGATGCAAGTTAATCATGCTTTCCTCTTACAGCAGCTAATCCAAATAACCATGACATTGTCATGATTTTTCTTCTTAAAAAGGCTTATGTTGTTTGATGTCATAGTTGTGAAAAAAGGAAATTAAGACACTATGTGCAATTCCCAAAGATAATTAGAACTATGTTAGTACTAACGCTAGAAATGTATTAAAAATGATTAAAATTCCTCATAAAATTCCCAACTCCAAATACAAGGTTCTCTCTCTTTCTCTCTCTCTCTCTCTCTCTCTCTCCCCCCTTGCTCTTGTGTCAATCAATAACCATACATATTCAAAAAATACACATTGTATTTAGTAAGACCTAATTTATGCATGATTTTTAAGACATGCATACACCTTGATTATTACTAGATATGACATATTTTAAATAAATCAAAGTAATAATAGCCTTGGCAATTATGAATAATGAGCCTCAAAACTATTCACAACCACTGACAGTCACATTAACACAAGTCTTTTAATTAGACATTCAAGTGTCCTGAGACACTAAAGTGTCTTGCAAACAAATGAACTTTGGTTGATTTTTTTAGTATACTTATGATTTATATAGATTATAAAACAGTCATGACCATATAGTTCAACACTTCAATTACGCTCCTAAATTTTGTTTCAGTTAAATTAGAGCTTACTAGTGCGCAAAATTTAGGTGCCTATGGAATGAAATTTTGCATGCACCCGCTTTCCATTGCCATGCAGAATCTTGGCATGCATGACTTCGTGTGAGGCATTGCTTGAGCTAGGGCCTCTTTGGCCAAATTGATAAGCAAATTCAAATTTTAAGTGGCCATTTGGCATGCCAAACCTTCAAGCTGGTTTAGAATGAAACATGCTACCCGAAAATGAGTGGAAGAGGCCTCGCTTACAAAAAACAGAGGTGTTAATTCATTGCACTATAGTTTCGGGTAACGTGCTACTCGCGTGCAAACAGGATGGTGCTACCTTCTACAGGTGAAGACCTTCCCTCCATGCAATTTTGTAGAAGTTTAGAAGGCCACGAGGTTCTGTATCCGGCCACAGGTGGATTGGGCAAAGCAGGCCCATCCTATTGATTGGCACAGTAAGTGTTACAAGGGGACAATCCTTGCATTCAACTCCCGCATGCAGCTCTTTAAATGCATGTTCGAGGGTGACAAGGCCTGCTTCATGATCTCTTTAAATGCATGTTCGAGGGTCACAAGGCCTGCTTCATGATCTCATGGGAGAATTTGTGCATGCATATTGTTCTAGATGCACAAGCAATGCTTGATTCATAGAATGTAATTGATTTTGATGTTGATGATGAGGTCTCTTTGGCAGAGTTTTTGGCATCCCAAAAGAAGGGAAGGGACAAAGCACGATGCTCAAATGTATGTCCTCGTGTGGAGCCACCCGTGGTTTTTTATGTGGATGGCGTAGTTGATGCCGATGGAGATGCGATGCAAGTCATGAAATCTATGGATGATGCTTTGATTATGCAACTCATGTCTTTGCAAGAAAAAGATGTACAGCATGAGGAATCTTTGTGTGTGTCCGGACATGCTCAGATTGCAAATATGCCTATCGTTGGATGTATTGGTAGACCTCTTGCGCTGTGTAAAAGAGGTCGCCCTCCAAAGCGTACCTCAGATTGGACTGGTTGTTTTGACATGCGAGCGTCCACAAGTGGTTTTTGTTTCATGCTTCGCAGCTCATGTATATCATGGTTGAGCAAGAAGCAACCTATTGTGACCACTTCGAGTTGTGAGGCTAAGTACAGGGAAGTCTTGACAGCTACGGTTGAGTGTGTATGGCTCAGATGCCTTATGGCTGATTTGGGTGTTGGATAGGACACTGCCAACACTATCTACACTGACAGTCAGAGCGCATTGGCAGTTGCAAGGAACCCAGTTTTTCATGCTCCAATAAAGCACATTGAGGTGCATTACCACTATGTCAGGGAGAGGATCTCAGCAGGAGAGATCATGTTGGCTTATGTGCCAACACAGGACAACCTTGCAGATCTTTTCACAAAGGCATTGTCTCGTGAGAAGCTTGAAGCTTTCCGCAAAGCTTTGGGCTTACTCCCCTTTGTGGACTGATCATGTCCTCAGGGCATGGCACTTCCCTTTACTCATGTGCCAGCTCTCGTTCACCGCATCACTCCAGGGGGGATTTGTTACCATATACATGTGGTAGTGATGTGTGTGAACACACTAGGCCGCCAGGGCATTTTTTCCCTCTTTAGAAGGTTTTTTCCCCTGAGCATTGTATATACGCCCATCACTCTAGGGCTATCTATCTTTCCATTGCACACTAAGTAACACACTCTCTATTGTGTGCCTTGAGCTTCCTTTGTCTTCTCCAAGCTGTGTGTGTTCCTCTGCAACCCTAATTCCAACATTGACATTGTCTTTGTTCACACTAATTTCATTCATTGGCCACTTGATCATGCTTCCAAATGCCTAAGACATGTTTCATGCATCCATAGTCTCAACTAGAATCATAAGCATACTATCAATGCTCTCAAGGACATGTATGGACACACATGTTACACCAATTGATCAAAGTTACATCTTGTGAATGGATCGATGGAATGCACAATCCTACGTGCATTCCTTGTAGAACCATCAATAAGAAACAAAACTTCACTTTGTTTTGGTCCCTCCAATCTTTGCAAAAATGAAGACAACAATGTGTGATAAGACAATGTATTCCCAAAAAGGTTGAATTTAAACATAGCTTGAGGTTCAAACCCAGGCTCTAGATTTAGGCTCCAACTTAAGTTCAAGTTCATTGCATTAAGGCCTTGCGCACACTGCTTTACCACAATTCGGATTGGTTTGATACAATCCAGGGTCGTCTGCTACAATCTAGACTGGTTTGCTACAATTTGCCATGATCGACAAAGATTCAGATTGATCATTTAACACTTGGACCAGTTTGTTAAAACATTGTAGAAATCTAGATTGTTATAGATTGGCTGTCAAAAATCCAGATTGAACAGGTCCACAAAACGCTGAAAACAAGTTTGTAGGCATAAATTAGGATAAGTATGCAACAATCAGGGACAGTTCACAAGAATTTGAACTGATTTGCGACAGTTCGGATTCATATGACGTGATCGTTCAAAATTTGGATTGATCATTGAAAATCTAGAACGCTCATTAAAAGCCCAAAGTTTACACCAACTCTTCAAAAATCTATATGGGCCCATAAGAATAAATCTAGATCTTTCCACAACATCCGAACTAGTCCACAAGAATCTAGATTGGTCCATAAGAATCTAGAATGTGTTCATAACCAAATCGATGTGCAACTCTCAGTGAGCTCCTAACACATCACACTTATTACATTGGCTTGAAATAAATCAAAAAGTTACATTACATGGCCATATTGAGAGAAGAAGAAACTCTAATCTCTATTGTTTCTTTCTATTCATTCTTGATGTGCATCTGCAAGGTGTGGTCCTTTCACAGATTCTGTTTACTAACTCCACTCCGTTAGCACCCTTCAATACTAAACTACACATTAAGGTGAGTGAAGGGCCATCAAATGTTTGCCTTGCATGATAAAGGGTGACGTACTTGATGTCCCTTCCTTAGTGAAGGGAAAGTACTAAAATTCCCCTTCCTTAGGAATGATAAGGGCACCTTGAAATTTTCACCTTGCTTCTACTTTCACCATCTTATAAACTTTTGTGAGTTTTCTCTTCCATGTTAACAAGATTTGCATTGCTCATGCTCATAGCTTGTTGCTCCATGTAATGCAGCTATCAGTTCATCTCATCAAGGAGAAGAACGAGTCTTATTAAGCACTAAGTAAACTTTACCGAGCGAACACAAAAATTGAGCAAAATGCAGACGGAACAAGAATATGTGTGTGTGTGTGTGTGTGTGTGTGTGTGTGTGTGTGTGTGTGTGTGTGTGTAGAGAGAGAGAAAGAGAGAGAGAGAGAGTCTCATGAACTAATCAACCTTGGCAATGAATAAGTGATACAATGTACAATTGGGAGGGGGGGGGGGGGGGGGGGGGGGGGGGTGTCACATACCTACCTACCTTAGTAAATTTACCTACCCAAACTTTGACAAATAAATAAAATAATACCCAAAAGCAAAAATAATAATGGGATCACTTTGGGCAGTTCACTTGAGATGCCAAAACCTTAACACCCTCTATACAACTCATAGTGGACATAAATAGTGAGACCACGTCCATGAAGAAGCTACCATGAACACCTATGTAGTTGTACACTCCACTACCTACATCTCGCATTTGCTACCCTCAACTTTGTTCCTTAGAAGAATGCCATCTTGAGCATTAGTTGACTTTTAGAAAATTGAACTATAGAACACACTACATCCAAGAATCCCCACTTGTGAACTATGAACACATCACGTCCAAAATACTCCAAGACAATGAACTATGGAACACATCATATCCTAAATACTCCAAGATAATGAACTGTGGAACACATTCTGTCCATAATCTGACCAACAACAATGGATTGGTGTGCACTCATCCATAGTGTTTCAGATACTCTAATTGGTTCCCTACCTGATGCATGTGCCTTGAACTTCGACCCACGGGTTCAAACACCGGTAACTTGAACTCCAAAACACAAGGGTCCCAATTCCTTGCCCCTCTCTACCACTCACAAGCCTCTCTTTGCCTAAAGCTAGTGGCGGCATCTGCCCTTTTAACTAAAAATCTAGTGTCGTGGCCTCTGTGGTTGCCACCACGTGTGACAAGAAGATCTCCACTATCAAATCTTTATCATTGTCATCCCTATCCAGCTTGTCTTTGTCTTAGACTTCCTGTGAGTTCCTGCTTTTGTCTTTGGCTTCAAACTCCCGAGCCAAACAAAGCATCATGTCACATTTATAACAATTGTGGTCGGACCTCGTGGGTACCAATGCAACTAAGTGAGCACTCCTTATCAAGCTTCCTTTACCTTTGTCCTCTAGCAAACTCGTCCATATGATTTTGGCTTCACAATCTTAGTGCATAGACTCCTAACTAGATAGCTCGATGTCCCATATCATTGAGATCGGATGATGTTAATAAGGTTAATCCATAAGTAGTCAAAATACGATACCAGTAGGTGTACCAACATTTTTCAGTAGATTGTGGATACCTCTCTTTCATGAAAAGTAAAAGAAATGGATTTTTTTTTTTTGGGGGGGGGGGAGGGGACCTCAGCACTAAAGGGCATGGGGCATTAAATGAAGCCCCAGAGGTGGGATCTACGGCTGAGAAGCCCGGGCACAAAAGCAGAGGCGCGCAGGACCGTAGGATGCACCAGAAGTAAACTAGGACGCCGAAAAGTAAACTTGGACATGGACACACCTGTCCACGTTGACTTATCATGCGTTTGTTGCCCACCATGGTCAACATATGCGCACGAGGGGTTGGATAAGCCATGCGCCTCGCTCAACACCCACCGGGGTTCAAATCGTGCGAGCAGCACCCCACGCCACCGGGGTTCAAATTGTGCGAGCAGCACCCCACGCCCCATTTTTTTGAGCCCTCAAATCTCCTTGAAATTCCTGCGCGCACCCCCAGCCATAGATCCCATCTCTTTGCTCCCGGGGCCTTTAGTGCTGAAGGGGGGGGGGGGGGGGGGGGGGGGGGGGGCGCAGAAAGGTTAAATGGGTGGGAGAAAAGGGGGCACGTGTTCGGCTGACTCCGTCGGGAGGGGACACAGAGAGCTGGTCAAGGGCATGCCATGCAAGATGGGGAGGGGATAATGGAGCAAGGACAAGGCAGGGCGAGGAAACGCGAGGCAACAATTGGGGACAGAATCGAGAGGAGGCGACACTACAACGTTGGAGGGTAGATCTCTCTCTCTCTCTCTCTCTCTCTCTCTCTCTCTCTCTCTCTCTCTCTCTCTCTCTCTCTGTGCGCGCGCACGCGTGCTGTCGTGCATGATCTGCCCTGCGCATTGCTAGGCCTCATATACAAGGAATCTTGCACACAGGACGTGTGGGGGACGAAGGCGCTAATGAGGGTCAATGTCACAGGCAATATTGTTGAAGATTATGAGTGTGGGTAGGCAAGGGGGGGGGGGGAGGGGTGGGGGAGGCTAGGAAGGGATGGCTCCTGCACTAGAAGATTTTGCAGAAAAGTCGAGCAACTTTTGGTGGAGCTTGTTGGTGGAGGGCACAGGCTATGGTGTGGCAACAGAAGGGGACGGGATGGAGGGCAAGGTAGGAGGTTTAATTTGGTAGAACTAAGACCAAATCTGCAACAAATCCCTAACAAAATGACAAGGAGCAAGGATTGTTTGAGCCTCAATGATTGGAAGGTGTTTATGAGAGTGTTAAACTCACTGAGTATGGCTTTTTGTGTGTACAGGAAAGCATTGGAGAAGCATAGGCGTTAGCTATTTATTGGGCATGTCACCACGAGGGAGAGACTAACCATAGAGGGCACTGTTGTTTGTAGAAGTGATAAAGGAAGCATTAACATGTTCTGTTTTGAGTTCATGCAAAATTTTATTCTAGGGAAAAGTGGAGCACTTAATCAATCATGAGAGCTATTGTATGTTGACTACTGCCTCAAAACCACTAAAGTTTAGAGCATCCCTTAGAAGGCAATTTGAAAGACATTTTTTTCTTACCTCGGGATACAACGCATGCCATGTCTGGTGTTTAGAGCAGAGTCGTACCCAGGGCTAATGGGGGGGAGTGGGGGGAGAGCACACTCCATTCTCAGTGAACGCGAGAATGCAGAAAATAATCCTACTAGCACTCCGTGAAAGGTAGGTATTAAGCTTTACTTCCGCAAGCTCTTTCGTAGGCTACATATTTCCTATCAAAGCGGTCAGGTCACCATGCTGCAAGAGCCTACCACAAACTCAATGCAGAGGGGCTACCGGGTTTGTAGCCTTGCCCCTACTCCCCCCATAAGCCCTGGCGCGACCCAACTCTTAGCATGAATGTAAACATTTTGATGCTTTCTTACTTGATGGGGAAGGCGTGCCCAGGAGCCCTTAGGTTCTTAACGACTGCCCATATGAGATTGCATGTGACAGGAGCATGAGGGTGCCTAGTGACTTCTCTTCTTTGTCTCTCTAGAGTTTTCCAAAGAAGGAAGCTTTAAGAGGGTCTTCCCGTAGCCCTCCGAAAGAGCCTCTGAAGGCACCCCCTAATTGAAAAAGCCTGCCGGTAGCCTCGCTTGCAATAGCAATTGAATCGAAAAGAGCCCCCGAGGGTGGTTCCAAAAAGGCCTCCTGCCTCTGAGACAGGAGATTGCATGTTTAAAGGATTGATTGTCAGTGAAACAGATCCGTTGCACCAGTGGACACCGGAACAATAACCGAACAATACCTTGTAGTCTGCTCTATGGGATTGCCTCGTCGCCACTAACGACCCGGGTCTCCTTCATTTCACAAGCTCGTGTGTTTATAGCTGTACTTTTAGCATGGCTACGAGCAGGCGCTCTAAGGCCACCATTTCTCTATTCGGCATTAACAATGGGTGAGCCCAACATGTGGCGAGGCTTTGCATAAAATGGCTAGATCGGAGGTTCCCAAGAGTGCCGACCTAAGAGTGCCCTCCAACCTAGCGGCCCTTTCGAGTCCAACAACATTTTTGGATGACATATGGGGACGACTCTTCGACTCAATTGTGCTTTCTTTCAGTAGCTATGAGAAGGCACTCTAATAATTATACCCAGGGCTAAAACCTAAGAAAATAAGGACAAACTTGAGATTCTCCCGGTTTTTAGGTCAAAATTTGAAGCTTTTGCCCGTAGCTACACTAAAACTTGTGAAAATTTCTCGGTTTTCTTCAAGGCAAGCTCAAAATCTAACCGAGATTTTAGGATTTTAGCCAGTTAAAACACACAACACACTGCGCTTGAAACAAGAAGACCTACTAACCATCGCCAAAACTTCCTGCAAGTTTGAAATAAGACACCAAAACCATCGCTAAATTAAGCCTTTTTTCAACACCAATGTTCTGTGTGTAAGTTATTGGTTAACTGCTTTGAAGTAGAATAGTGTGTATCACCGCAGACGCGTATCCAGCTTAAGATTGTTCAAAGAGGAGACCACCCAATGGTAGGATCGTAACAAATCCATACAAACATTAGAGCTAAGTTCAGATAGGAGCACTCCACCCAAATCGTCTCAGGAAGTATGCATTCCTGCTGCATATAGATTGAAGAGTTAAAGCTCAGGTTTCCAAGAGATTCATCTGAGGAGACGGTGAGAACACTTCAACACAGAATGGACCATTCAACATCATCAACAGTAAAATAGGGACTGGATGAGATTGTGCACATTGTCTTTCTGACACTGGTTTAGTTTTCCATTAGAAAACCAGACTTCTTCAACCCCAATGCTGGAGGCATTTTCGACACCAAGTTTCCACCACAAAGTGAAGATTGTCTACAACAGACTGCAACAAGTCTTTTAAAGATCATGATGATAGCGAAAGTAGTACGAGACACATATGCACAGAAGGCCCTACCTGCCCTGTTGTCAAAATGCAGGGTTTGGACAGAAGGATGGTCATGGCACATGTGCGGCATGCCACTTTCATAGCCTCGACACAGAATACTGACCGCTGGAACTGATTGGGGGACCTCAAAATGAAGCTGTCATCCAAAGCATGGAACTTTTACCAGTGTCATCATATCCCTAGAGGCATACGACATATTAAGCAAAAGAAGTCGTTGGCAGACATTGATGTCAAGGAGGATATTCGGAGCAGACAAGGATCAAAGAGCTAGACAAATGAACTATGAGAGATCGCAGACGAGAGTAAAAAACAAAGTCAAGCATGGAAGTCTGGAGGATATTCAGAGCAGACAAGGATCAAAGAGCTAGACAAATGAACTATGAGAGATCGCAGACGAGAGTAAAAAACAAAGTCAAGCATGGAAGTCTGCAGGAATCAAGATTTTACTTGAGAGCGCGGGGAGCAGTACCTAACCAAAGAAAGGATTACCCACCTGAACCACACACAGCTGTGCGTTTCTTTACTGCACATTTCATTCAGCTGAGAAGAAACTGCTTTATCACCTCATGGCCCAATGAGATTTAAGTAACGCCAAGCCAGTCAAACAGATTTAAGCATAGCTTGGAATGGAAAAAAGTGTGATAACTCTTGACAAATATTTGAGAATTGACAAAGACTTTTTTCTCAACTATCACCAAATTAAAGAATAGAAATGAAATTAATATTGAGGTTATGCAACAACATTCAACCATGGGACAGACTGAATATCCTTGCCTTGCAACACAAAGCCCTTTTTATTGACTAATCAAACATTTCCCGTACAAAACATCCAGCTTCAATTTTCATCGCTTCCCAAGACAACCAAACACTAAGGATCACCAGAATTCACAATAGCAGGTGCCCAAGAAAAAGAACAGCACATCCAGAGTCACAGGCTCTACCACACATTCCATCAATTCCCCCCTCTGAGCCGAAGCACAAGGTGAAGAGTGGATTCCTTCTGAATGTTGTAATCAGCCAGGGTGCGCCCATCCTCCAGCTGTTTCCCCGCAAAGATTAAGCGCTGCTGATCAGGGGGAATACCTTCCTTATCCTGAATCTTCGTTTTCACATTATCAATAGTATCAGAGCTCTCAACCTCCAGGGTAATGGTCTTGCCAGTAAGTGTCTTCACGAATATCTGCATCCCACCTCGCAACCGAAGCACAAGGTGGAGGGTAGACTCTTTCTGTATGTTGTAGTCAGCAAGAGTCCTCCCATCCTCAAGCTGCTTTCCCGCAAAAATAAGGCGCTGCTGGTCAGGAGGGATGCCCTCCTTGTCCTGAATTTTAGTCTTCACATTGTCAACGGTGTCAGAGCTCTCAACCTCCAAAGTAATGGTCTTACCAGTAAGGGTCTTCACAAAGATCTGCATGCCACCGCGGAGACGCAACACAAGGTGAAGCGTGGACTCCTTCTGTATGTTGTAATCAGCAAGAGTGCGGCCATCCTCAAGCTGCTTTCCAGCAAAGATGAGGCGTTGCTGGTCGGGAGGGATCCCCTCTTTGTCCTGGATCTTCGTCTTGACATTGTCAATAGTATCTGAGCTTTCTACTTCGAGAGTAATGGTCTTACCAGTGAGCGTTTTCACAAATATCTGCATGCCACCACGAAGGCGAAGGACAAGGTGGAGGGTAGACTCCTTCTGGATGTTGTAGTCGGCAAGGGTGCGGCCATCTTCAAGCTGCTTGCCAGCAAAGATAAGGCGCTGCTGGTCAGGGGGGATACCCTCCTTATCTTGGATCTTGGTCTTAACATTGTCGATGGTGTCTGAGCTTTCGACCTCCAAAGTGATGGTTTTGCCAGTGAGGGTCTTCACAAAGATCTGCATGGCTGCAAGGTCAGGTTCGAGCGACGGAGAGGACGGATCAAGGTCTAGAGCACACCACAGAAAAACGCAGAAGATAGAAAAGAGAATGCGATGAATTATCCAAGGGGAAGAGGTGGCTTAATATATAGAGGCCAAGGTAGGTCGGTTCCGGAAGCTTCTCGCGGTTTGTAAGGTTGTTCGCTTGTGACGTTTCTCAAAGTTTCAAGTTAGGCTCAACAAACCGCAAGAGCACATCAAGGCTGGGTTCACACTGCACGTTCCATGCTCACTTTCTTTTAGGTGGAACACTGAGATTTGACACCCCTGATTGTGCCATTCACATTGTGCGCTTTCCACCCACCTTGAATCCTAGATGGCATGCTGACTCATGGCCATCTCACTGCACAGGTGTTTCGAGCTAGTTACGACGTCCTCGAGTGGAACACTGGAAGCTCATCCAATCACACAGCGGGAGAGGGAGAGAGAGAGAGAGAGAGTGAGAGAAACAGAGCAAGAATCGGACACACGGTCCTTTTTTAGCAAAACATTGTGTAGGTATCCATCATGTGTGTGTGAACCAATACTCGGACAGGAGCTTAGCCTTCGTCGACAACGGTTTGAAGGTATCTTTAGTTACGATCAAAGTGTACCTGTACCCTCTAATTGGGATAGAAAGGAACATAATTCAAATCATATTCTATCCATTCCACTACTGGAAAATGTCCATGTGTACACATTGCATGCACGTCTTAGAACTCTCGACGAGTTGCTAATGCTCCACATTAATTACGTTTGGAATATGGATCCTACAAAAAGAATGAGAGAGCATACTGGGGCTTGTAGGCATTTGGTCGAGTGTGCATCTCAATGGCAAGGTGGCGGAACTTACAAAGGATAAGAGGACATCAAGTTGCACATGAGTTAAACCCAATAAAATTTGTATGGGTGGCACTAAAGCAAGGCATCCACTTTCACACCATTTTGACACTCAAAGTCGTAATGAGTATTATTTATGGAAAAAGGTTTGTAGCATGATAACTTACAACATGCGTAATGAAGCAACCCTTTGACTTAACTGCGCTCGCGAACGAAAATGTGTTGACAAATTGCTTAGGTTTCTTAAGAATGCAAAACTAAACTCTCATGAGGTCACGTTCCTTAAGTTGACAATCGACACTATGGCTATTGGAAATATGGCTATTGGAATTTAGAGTCGAGTCGCACCCAAGGTTAACAGGGGTAGTGGGGATAAAGTTGAAACTTGGTCGCACCCACAGGCGAAGAAGCTGGAGATGATGGCTGACAAGAGGAATGTGCTGAAAAGTGAATAGGCGTCGACGTTCCATTGGCCAGAGGCTTCAACCATGTGCGTTGCTTTGATTTTCTTCCTGAATTATAGCCTAATACCTTCATTTTTTAGTGGATTAGTGGAACGATTGCAAAGCTACGGGAATTCAGCGAGTTTACTATCAATGGCGTTTACGGCTGCTCCTTCCCCCCATTGTCCCCAAGTGCGACCCAACCCTTACTAACATAATATGGCGGCCGTGGTTGCCCTTTCCACGTGTCATCTTCTGCGATATGAAGGCTACATCCAAAAAAGAGAGACGCGAACGAATATTTTCTAGCTGCTGGGTGGCGGCTCTGCAAGGCTTTGAAGGCTTTCAAGCTCATTTAGTTGCTTGGTGACGAACGAAACTTGAACTCCTTGCTCGCTCAAATTCGTGCTTGCAGAGAGAGAGAGAGAGAGAGAGAGAGAGAGAGAGAGAGAGAGAGAGAGAGAGAGAGAGAGAGAGAGAGAGAGAGAGAGAGAGAGAGAGAGAGAGAGAGAGAGAGACTCAGGTATTCCCTTCCCTTGCTCATATCCCACAAATCGAGATCTTTCTTCTCGCAACTAATCGCTGCCATATTGGCTTCCCGCAACTCTAGAGAAGTTCAACTCTGTGCCTTCCCTTCCTTTTTAGTTGAATCGGATGGTGAAGGGGACGACCCATAAGAGCCTAGCTCATGGGAAGGGAGAAGGCGTTGCTTTTGGGCGCAGTGAATTAGCGTCAACAGATGGAGTCGTCGTGGGTGAAGACACCATAGGGACAAGCCTGACACTAGATGACGGGGCTACTGCCAATGCATTAGAGGCATTGATACAACAACGGGTGTTACTATTGCTTATGTGAATTAGCCTCAACAGATGGCGTCGTCATGGGTGAAGACACCGTAGGGACAAGCCTGGTACTAGATGATGGGGTTATTATCGATGCTTCTTTGATGTAGTAAAAGCGTGCAAAGCATAAGGTCTATATCCTCCTGTGTCTTAGCATCCATCTCTCTCTCTCTCTCTCTCTCTCTCTCTCTCTCTCTCTCTCTCTCTCTCACACACACACACACACATACACTGTGCGCGTATGTCGCATGTGTCAATGCAAGGAACTTGCCGATACACTGTGTGCGAGCCACAAATGGCTCCAAGCACGCAACTAGCCCAAACTAGTAAGCTCAAAGATGGCGATGGTGTGTCACTCACCGCTCTACGCTTGCTATTGTGGAGGATTCCTCGTCGCGAAGAAGAGGGAGACGCCGCTACGCCACGCTTAACCGCCTCGTCGCCGTCGTGCCGCCGCAATGTTCGATCACACACACTCTCTCTCTCACACGCATACACACACACACACAAGGAGATGAAGAAGAAGAAGATGGAGATGGAGCAAGAGCACTCTTCAATTGCACAAATGAGAGAATGAGTGAATTTTAGGTTTAATTGACTTTTATATGAGCTCGCCCCATTCACACTTCGGCGCCCATGCTTAGCCAACTAATCCCTTGAATGTTCCAGTTAGAGTGCGTCTCTCATCGGCGATCACTCTTACCCTTTTTCTATTGGACCGACAAGCCCGGTACTTGACTCTACCAAATAAATAATACAACGCCCGTTATAGGTGATAGGAATGTGCGTGAGGGTTAACACGCCCCCCTTCCTGATGTAGATTCCGTCCTCGGAAGCTATTGAGTTGAAGCTCGTTGTTGAGGTGGAAGAGCATTTGAGATGATTGTCCTTAGCCTTCTTCAGTCACTGCAAAATCAAACAACATTGGCACAGTAATTGCATTCTCATATACAATTAAAAAGCATATGCAGTTTTAGGCAGACAAATTGATTGGTAGCAGAATTCTAAACCATTTGTCAGCAATAAACATTAAATTGCAATATAATCAAACGCATAAACAGTTGTAAAGATAAAAAAATTAAACAAGTCTAGGGTTGCTAATTTAACGGTCGAAAGGCACTAAAGATCGACTATTAATACCATTGGCAAGCTTCTCAATTTTCTCTCGTCAATTAAGTTGTTTAATTGCGAGAGCCAAGGATTTCATGTCCGAGGGCTGACTAGAGGCTATACCTAGAAGACCTTGTAGTTAAGCTACGATAAAAGGAATTTCTCATGAAATCATTGCCTGACTGATTACCTTTTCTTTGACCCCCCAAAGTCTTTTCACATTGTTTCATTTTTTATGTGTGTGCTTATTTTGTATGCCTTGGGTTTTTTGCTTTTCAAGGAAAAGCGCCCACACTGGGAACCTCTAGGGCTCTAGTACCATAGGCGATACATGTGGGTGGAGTACCAAATCAAGCTGAGGTTTCTCTTCCAGCTTAAGATTTTACATTGTGGCACTTTGATTTTTTTATTATTCGTTTTCAGCATTTTAATTTTGTAACTTTGGGGGGTCATATAACACTGTTATCCTCCCCAGGGTCATCATATTAGTAAACTCCCTTTATAATACTTAAGCTAAAGGTCAATAGGGACTAAGCCCACTAGAAAGCCCTAGTACATTTCATACAATGCTGCCTAAATTGGATTAAGAACCTAAGTAATCATTGATTATTGGGAAGGCATTCCCCATGATATTAAGAGAAGATCTCTAACGCTTAGCTTGGTCAAACTAGCTTAGCCGAACTGCTTGATTTTTAAACCTAGACAAGTGATTATGACGAAAAATTACATTGAATTTAATGTTTTATACTAAGCAAATGTGTTGGATATTATGCTACCAATCACAATTAAAGCAGACAAACATGGATGCAAAAAGATAAGGGGTAATGCTAATGGACAAGAAACACCTGTTTGTGTTGATGGTCGCGCTTGATTTGAAGTGTGAATGAGAGAAAGATTCCAGGAAGGTCCAAATCCGAACAACAGCAACATGTTCTTGTACACACTAGGAAACACAAAGAATACCTCTAGGAGGCACATCAGTGGGAAAAAAGAACTTTGCTAATCACTAAACTCTAATACAGAAACACTCCTATCGTACTAATCCTACCTACCCTCCATCACTCAAGTGATGAGGATCAAAGGTGTTTTATGACATAGGTTTCTGTTTCAGTGTACTGGATGTAAATGTGTAGGTCTGGGTCAATGATTTGGTCTTTATTGTGCATACTCATTTGCTAATTGCTCTTGCTCTTTATTATTATTTTTTTTTGTGAGTATAAGGCTTTATATATACATTCCCTAAGATTGGTGATTGAGAGGTCAGGGAGGAAGGTTGAGAGGAGAGTGAGTGAATGATGACTATCAACAAACACTCCCCCCTTCCTTGGGTAGATCATACCGTTTGAAATGTGCGTCACCCTTTGAAACCAATTGTTCCAGTTGGTAATAGGTAAGGATTTTTGCCAGTAGTTTTCTATTACTTTAGGTGCCTCATCGAGTTGCAAGGGTGGTAAGGTACTCTCCCATGATCGAACTTGAAGTGGTTCATCAGATGATTCTTGAACACTGGGAGGTGTGAATTCCTTTGTAGCTTTATGGAGGTTCACTATTGTAGGTGGAGGTTGTGGAGACGCTTTTACCTCTATGGATGCATTACATAAGGAGCTAGAAGCTTCATGGGACTCCCCCCTTCTTGATCTAGGTGGAACAAATTATTCTTTCTTCGGTACCCAAACTAGATCTAGAGAGGGTGTGTAGCATTCTGTGATTTTTTTCTTTCCCCAATCGTCAATTTGTTTTGGAGCTACAGGATTGGGCGCACATGGGTCAGGTGACAGGTAAGAACACAATCTACGTTTTGCACCCAGATTTGATCATTTCCTTGATAATAGCCTTGGGCTTCCAATAGTCGTTTAGGAATCCAACGCCATGTTCCCTTACATTTCTTGGGGTGAATGGGACGTCTCTTACCAGGCTCTTGTCTTTTAGCACTGGCTATGGTCGCTAAGAAGCTTTAGGGACCCACTTGTATGTTTTCTTTGTTATATTGGGATGGGTCTTGCTAGAAGTTGTATGCATTGCTTGTAGCAAATTTAAAGGTACGAGTGGTGGCATTTCATCCCCCTGAGGTGTTAACCAGGTCATCCCCCTATTTCCCCAAGTGTCTATGGTTGTTGCTAGGTGAACCCAATCCATATTGTCTGACTCACTCATCCTAGATAGTACATCCATATAAGGAGAATCTTCCCCAACATCAGTGTCCGCTTTAAACGTGTAACAATACTGCAATGGGACGGAGTGAACTGTGGTGTCAGATCTATGATCAATTATAAACATGTTTCCTAGAGGATGTGCTCGACTAGTTACAAGATCCAATCTAATGACAGAATCTTGGAACTGCAAGTAGACATAATTTTTAGACCACTCATGCACCATTTGTGCTTCCCTCATGAAAGGACGTCCTAAGATCATCTTCGATGCCATAGTGTGCTTGGAGAAATCCATAACAATGAAGGTAACTCTTATTTTATGTCCAAAGACCTTGATCTTGAGATCTTTTAGCATCCCAATAGGTTTAATAATAGACCCATTGGCCATCTTCACTACTATGGTTGTAGTCACAAGGTGAGGTCTTCCTATAGTTTCCCATCAATTTTTAGTCACAATGCTAACCCCAGCGCCACCATCAAGGATTCCCTTCACAGTTAATCCCTTAGTAGTGATTGGTATGGTTGCATTGGATTCGTCTCCCTCAAAGGATTGTCCCAACTTGTTAACAGGTATTTCTATAACAAGGTGCTCATCTAGGTTGGGTTGTGGATCTAAGTGCTCCTCCTCTATTGGCATCTCCCCAGGTCCATCCATCTGTGCAAATTGTGGTAGTCCAAACTTCAGTTCTCCATTGAGGAAGGCTCGAAGAGCTGAGACTAGCTCAGGGTCTTTATATAGTTTGGACATGATGGTGGTTCTAACTTCTCAAGACATGAAATCCATCAATTTGGAAATGTTCAACGGCACCTTTTGGGCTTCAGTCCCTTGACGTGGGGAAGATGGGATCTCCATTTCTTTGATAGGATCAGGCAGTCCCTCTGTAAACATTCTTTCCATCAAGAAGTGAGTACGCCCACTTTCCCATGACTTTAAGTCACTTTCTTCTTGGATGACACTAGGTATAATATATAGAGGTGGCTTAATATATAGAGGCGAAGGTAGGTCGGTTCCAGAAGCTTCTCACATTTTGTAAGGTTATTCGCTTGAGGTCATGTGTGACGTTTCTCAAAGTTTGAAATTAAAAATATGACCTCGTAACGAGATCATGCCAAGCGGCCAATTGTGGGCTCAACAAACCGCAAGTGCACACCAAGACTAGGTTCACACTGCACGTCCCATGCTCACTTTCTTTTAGGTGGAACACTGAGATTTGACACCCTAGATTGAGCCATTCACATTGCGCGCTTTCCACCCACCTTGAATCCTAGATGGCATGCTGACTCATGGCCATCTCACTGCACAGGTGTTTCCAGCTAGTTACGACCTCCCCAACTGGAACATTGGAAGCTCATCCAAGCGTGCGCGCGCACACACACACACACACACACACACACACACACACACACACACACACACAGAGAGAGAGAGAGAGAGAGAGAGAGAGAGAGAGAGAGAGAGAGAGAGAGAGAGAGAGAGAGAGAGAGAGAGAGAGAGAGAGAGAGAGAGAGAGAAACGGAGCAAGAATCGGACAAAGCCTTAAAAATCCTACAGGAGAAATGTCTTCCTTGAGGACTATATCTGATATTGTATAAGTACAGACAATTCTTCCCTCTTCAAGGACACTCCTACTTAGCTCTTCTATGCTAAAGAATTTAAAAACTCATCTTTCTGATGAGGTAGTAGGCCCATACAATGGGCCTACTGCCGAAACCCATTGTGTATGGCGCCTGGGATAGCGCAGGTACACACACACACACTTTGTCACAGCAACTGACCATGATAGCATCTCAAGGGGTTCTGATTGTGATCTGAATCACTTTATCTTACTAAAAACTATGAGATCTAATTGTATGCACTCAATTTAGACTTAAGCTGCTGTCGTATGGTAGTTTACCATAGGCTTTACTATACACCTCATGTATTGACAAGCAGCCTACTGATAGCATAATGATCTCCACCTTAGTTAGGAAAACTATGAAATGCTACTCGATTTCAGTGTTGCTGGCCTACTATGAAATGCTACTCGATATCAGTGTTGTTGGCCTACTATGCTATCTTGATTAGCATGGCTGAATGAGTACCACTAAAAGCCTAACTCAGTGGGAGCTTTCCCTTGTGGATTTAACCCTTAGAATAAGGAATCAGTGGGAACTATCCCTTGAGGTGCTAACCTTAAAAGGTAAATAGTTTTATTATAAAAACTCCCCTTCCTTTTATGGCTCCTCCTGGCATAACACCGCCGCGAGGCTTTTCCAGTCACCATTTTTCCCTTCCCTCCTTTCACTCAATAGGCTCCACGAGTGGTGCTTCCCTTTCTGATGATGTTGGCGGCTTGGCCAGGCTTGCAGCTCGTCTTTAGGGCCCGCTCACGATCTCGATGGGATTGCTCGCAACGGTGAGCTTGCATGGTGCGGCCATACCTGGATTACTTTTCAACGACGATTGCTGACATACTTCTCTGCTAACACTTACCCATCCACTGCCCCTTTATTAAGGTGAGGGCTCTTCTCCCTTCACTTAGACTTGGGTTTTTTTCTGTCTTTTTCCTTTTAGCATACAGGAAAAGCAGTTATATTTTTTTTTGGCATACTATCCCATGCTACATTAAAAATGGTCGACCTGGTGGTATTGGGTTAAAAAAAAGAAGGGGGAAAGTGAGAATAGGAAGACATTGGAGTTGTGCTTGGCTTTCCCCTGCCACTTTGGAGATTGATTTACTTCTACTCACAAGTTCTATATTTAAACTCACAATCTCTGTTTTAGATAATCTCTTACTCTGTATTGGAAGATTGGATGGATTCTTGAGAAATGATTTCAAGTTTTGAGTTACAATACCATAAGAAAGTGATTTGTTGCTATGAGTGGTTAGTGGGTTTGAATGATTGGAAAACTTTCTTACCTCGGGGTTGATTTGCCTCTTCATAGATAAAACTCTGATTTTTTTGCTCGTGATCCTGTTCACTTGGTAATCTAGTTCTAAAGGAGTTGTGGTTTTACTGGAAATACATACATACATCTCACTGATAATACCATGATTATCTATTGTTATTTGGTTCAATCTGTCTATTGAGGTGGGTGAATTACTGGACACTCGTTTGTATTTTGGAGGGTTATGTGGTGGTTCATACTCTTCTAGAGAGTTACATGGGGATTCTTTTGAGAAATGATTTTGGCTTACATACAAAACCATTGGAAGTAATTTGCTACTGAAATCTAAGCTTGGAAATTGCAGGTTCTAATCTGGTTATGATTCATACAGTTTGCGGATAATACCATGACTGTCTATTGCTATCTCTCTACTGAGGTGGGGAGGCTTGTTTTGCTTTGATTTACCTACTGCCCGCTGCAGATTATTGGTTGGATTTTTAGGGTCTTGGTTATCACGCTTAGTCCTGATCGTACTATAGCTAAGCTCTTGGGGGTGCTGCCATAAATTATGTGTAAATTTTATACATACATATTCTGGTTTTGATGCTCTACTAAATAATTGGCATAGAATCCGGCTGACATATGGATACAGATATGGCTATATCTAGGTACAGTTTGAGGGAGTCCTACCGTATGGCGAGCGAATATTTTAGAGCAAGGAGAAAATCGAGCGAGCAATGTGTGTGTGTGTGTGTGTGTGTGTGTGTGTGTGAGAGAGAGAGAGAGAGAGAGAGAGAGAGAGAGAGAGAGAGAGAGAGAGAGAGAGAGAGAGAGAAGGATAAGTAAGTGGATACCAAGACTCTCTGCCTCAACAATATTTCTTGCCTCACATATCAACTCAAAATTTCATGCATTGCAAAGTAAAAGAATTGCAATTTTGGGCCAATTATAATGGTGGAAATAACCCTCCAATTTTTTCATCCATAATACTAGAGAAGCTTTTTGTAATCATTGTTCACCAAGAAATAGTCCTATTATTTGTATCCAGGTTATAAATTATGTTTTTGGCCAAGGCTTGCAATGGAGGTTTATACTGAGCTTAAACTCCAATGCTTTTTTAGGATCAATCCATATTGGATTTAAGTTGACCATTAACTTATTTAAGCCAACATGAAAGTGATCTATTCGATTAAAATACTTTTTTTTCAGATCTTAAACCCGGAATATTGTTAGGCATGCAACAACCTACATGCCCATATGAATTGCATAACCCAAAAAAAAAAATCATCTCTTTCTATTACTTGTAGGTATGTGTGCCAACACGGATGGGTACATGCAATGAAGGTGGAAAAAAGGGAAATTCCATAAGCACTAGCTTTGGTTTTTGGGTGAAGAGGATTTGGCAACATGGATGGCTACATGAAATTCTTTGTGAAAAAAGCATGCCATACGAGGTCAAGTTAAGTCATTAAAATTAGGTCTAATTTGTAGCTTTTGTGTGTCAATTGATTAATATCCCTCTATTGCTATTTATTTAGTGTAAGTGCTCGCAATGATGCTTGCAATGGTTGTGTCTCTAGCCATCAACTAAGTTGACATTGTGGGGTACAGATAAAGTCTTAGTAAGAAAGTACACTAGAATAGCAACAAGACATCTATCATCATTCAAATGATGTGAATGAAAGATTGTGGGTTGTATCACATATGTCTGCTCCTTGGACATGTCCAATTTTACGTTTGTGCACAACTTGTGGCAAGAAGCTACATTGCAAGAGACTTCTGTGGTTCAGGGCAACCTCCCCAAGAAGAAAAGGACATTCATTTTATTAGAGGCAAGAAAGACATTTAAATGTCTTGAACTTTAGATTTCGAGGAGGCATCGTGAACACTTTATAGTCAGCTGAGACCTTCATTTTCTTTGGCTCACTGTCTATGTGTGTTAGCAAGGGTGTTCAACTTGCCTTGTCAGAGTACCCACATGTGACAAGAAAATTATTTGGTACATAATGGAAGTGTCTGTAGCCATCTGTGCTGGCGTGGATGGCTACATGCAAGTTTCTAATGAAAATCTTTACCTATGAGTTTCTACAGGTAGCTAGCGGGGGTGTTTCATTTGCCTTGTATGAGCACCACATGTAACAAGGGAATTATTTGGTGCATAATGGAATTGCCTATAGCCATCCGCGCCAGCGTGGAATGGAAATCTTTACCCATCACTCCTGTAAACATTGGCACGATCATTCAAAAAATGAAGGAAAAATTACTAAAATACCCCTCAAATTTCAAAAATTCCCAAGATACCCTGTTGGACGGATACACCGCGACGGACGTTAGCACAGCGAGAACTCACCTAACATGTAATGTCATCTAAGGACGAAGCTCGACCCGCAGGCGCGTGGAAGCAAGCATAAGGTGTCAACCTACACTCGACTGACGCCTAACTAATTCCTGCAGAGGTCTCTACCAATTGTCTAAGTCACAGCCTTCAAGAGTGCATAAGAGGAAACTTCCTACAATGCTTTCTAGAGCCGAACACCCATCAAAAAATCTCGAAACACCATAGAACTTGAAGGAGACCCTACTGATACCAATAGGTCACTCTCCGTAAAGGTCTAAGAACCAAAATCCCAACCCAAAACACCTGGTGCAGAAACACGTAGGATGTCTGGCCGAAATCTGCAGGTCTTCGTTTACGAAATCTAAAGTACCTAATGTGTAGTTCTACTCAATGTGAACGCGTGGATATGCTGCAATGCAAAATCGGACAACGTATGCTCACCCAAACAACTGATGAAGCTCGTAGAAGGAGCTCGCAAAACCGGACCGTACGCGCGCAATGTAGGTTTCGGCGCGTAGCTCTCGTCGGGGGCAACACGTTGCACTTCTTCGCACTAGATTCCGACCATCAGAGCACACATAGCATCAAGATAAAGCTCACACACTCTCTCTCTCTCGTACACAGTACGCTCACTCACAGACTTCAAAACTTGTTTTTAAAAAAAATGACAAAAGGTGTTTCATTAAGGTAAAAAAGTGGTAAATATACCTTACAATTTCTCAAACCCTAAAGTTCCAAAATCAATCATCTACTCAATCTAACTATCAAAACTGGGATACAATCTGGAAACTTCTGTAAGTCCCAATAATTACAAGGTGAAAAATCAGGTTTTCCTTAATAAATGAATAATTACAAAAAATAATAGTCCTCCGAGTAGTTAGATGCCGTGGGGTGTGTCCAGCTTCTAACACTCCCCCGCTCCTTGCTCATGTCGTCCCCGACATGGCCTTGATCTGCTGCTTCACCTTATCGTTTTCCACATCTTTAGCAGTGATTCGTACCTGGCATGGAGGTTCAACATTGTTGGGACAAAGATGTCCATATTTATGGTGAAGAACCCTGTATAGAATGCTTCTTCAAAAGCCTGGAGGTGATAGGATGGTAGAAACATGATCCTTTGATACAGCGCATGTATCACCTCCTTGGAAGGCTGACCTGACAGATTATAGGCGCATGTGTATGTATCCTGGAAGAAGAATATGCTGTCGGTCACTTGGCCTGGCTTGAAGGTCTCGAACACCGCTAAGATGCTTTTGCAGATTTTTCTCATCATAATGCATGTAAGGTCAGGTGAGCCAGTGAAAAACTTTATGGCGCCCATTAGGGTTTTCACCATGTATTGGACACTTATTCTCTCACCTGCCCTCACGCCCGGCAGCTTTGGGTAGTTCAGCCAAGTGGGTTGGCTTCTTTGCAAAATTTCCTGTGCCTTCCATGTCCCAACTCTTGGTAGAGGACAGAAGATGAAGTTGTCTCTGATATTTTTAGGTGCGTCCACCAAGTGGATTAGGTATTGTGGGTACTTTGTAAGCCAAGCCTTCCTCCACTTTGGCTGAGAATCTACAATAAGTTTAACTCCTTCTCGCTTTGAGGTGTCTGCATTGTAGAGAGGTACAGCTGGATCTTCTTTGATCCGCTTGTTTATTGTAGCTGCCTCATATTTCAGCAATGGATATGGGAGAGAGGGTTGAATCCACTCGTGCCTGAGATTGATGGCGTCGATCTTCTGAATGTTCATAGATTTGAAGACCCTCTGCTCCCACTCCAAGGCTTCCTTCGTGGTTTCTCTGAGCTCTTCCTCTATTGCCTTACGCAATTTTTCCTCCTCTTCTTGTGTTAGATCCTGTGGCTCTTGAGAGGATCCTGCTATGCTTTCCTCTTGCATGGGTGTGTCCACAGGATCTGCCACATTTTCGAGGTCGATGCCCTCATTGGTGGCTGGCCCTGAGCTTTCTTCCTCTCCTCCTTGTTGCTGGCCTTTCAACTCCTCAATTTGCATGAGGAGTGTTTGCTTTTCCACTTCAGCTTGTCCGCCCATATTCACGATGAGGTCATTAAGTTTGGCGTTTATTCTTTCCGCCTCCTCGAGCTTTATCTTCATGCTTTCCATTTCATCTTGCAGGGCCTTTTGGCCCTCTTCCATTCTAGTTTGCATGACTATAGAACCTTCAGCCATCATAAACCTCTGCTTTTTCTCGAGAGTCAGTTCTTTCTAAAGTTCTTGCATTTTCTCTTCGTAGAGTTGACTCTCAGAAATGACTTGAGTTGAGCTCGTAGCTCTGACTCTAGCAGGGGATGCTCGCAGCCTCTGGATGGTTTGGTCTTTGACCTTTAGTTGGTCCTTGAGCTCAAGGACTTCATCCAGGCTTCCTTCCTGTTCTATCTCTACTCTTTCCTTGGCATTCCTCATGGCCTCTACTTCTTTCGTTTCTTCTGCCAGCTGTAGCGTTAGATTATCTCGTTCTTTTTTGGCATCTCGCAGTGACTTGCTGAGCTGCTGACACTCTTCTTCAACTGCTTTTATTCTTTTTGCTGCTACCTCATTTGCGTCTTCCATTGCTTGGCAGTTTTGCAGAGCCCTTGCCAAGCTGGCCTGGAGGTCAGCTTCTCTCTCCTTTTGCCCTTGGCTTTGTGCCTGCAGAGAATCTACTTCCCTTTTGATCTTTTCTTCAGCGGCTTTGAGAGTTGTCACTTCTTTCCCTTAAGCCATCACTTGTGCCTTCAATCCGGCTAGCTTTGTCATCACCACGTCCCAGCCATTGGAGGGCGGGTGCAGGTCTATCGTGTCGGTAGCAATTTCTTTTAGCTCCACTAGCCTGATGCCTTGCATCTGTTCTTTAGGCCCTGTCCTCGCCAAGTCAAATGCGACCGTGGCGGCTTCTTCCTTCGTATAGCCTGCAGCTAGCAGGTCCAAAAATGCATAGTAAGCCTCATCTAATCCTTTTTGCTCAGTTTCACGCTTGGCCTCTTCTTTTGGCTCAGGTTCCTGTCTTTGCTCTTGATCTTCTGCTTGCCTTTCTTCTTGTCTGTCCTGAGCCTCCTTGTATTCGTGTGGAAGGCTGCTAGGAGGTGGTGATGGCTGTGGGCTGGGTTTAGGGCTGGCTGGTAAAGAGGCAAGTTTCCCCTTTAAGTCCCTGTCTGCTTTTATTTTTCTTTCTCTTTCCTGGCTCTCTTGTTCATATAGCAGTTTTTGCCTTATCTGCTGTACTTCCTCCTCTGTGAAAGGGACATGAGGAATGTTTTCTGCCGCAGCATCAAGAATCTCAAAATTCTTGATATAATCTTCAAAACGGCCCCTTTGAACTCTTCTGGATGATCTGGAAATAGACTCGATAGATGGATTCCAGAGTTCGTTTAAATCACCCTTGAGGGCTCTCTCTGCTCGGAAACTCTCCATCAGCCTCAATAGTCTTGCCGCTTTTTGTGACCTTGTCTCTTTGGCCGGCACTTGAGCAAACTCCTTCTTTCCTTTCTTCTGCTCGGGTTGCTCCTCTTCAACTGGCGCTAGCCGTCTTTTCAACCTCGTAGCCACCCTTGGTGCCCTTTGCGCCCCATCTTCCTCATCTTCTTTTACTCTCAGCCAATCATTCTGAGATGGGGGGTCAGGCCACCTTCCTTTAGCGTGTAGTGCCCCATAAACCACCTTGGTGATCAGTTCTCCTGGCACTATGTAGGTTGGCTTTTTGTTGCCCATCTTTACTAAGATGTCATGTATGTATGCCGCATAGTTGATTATCTTTGGGGTGTCTTTTGTCATTGCCCAAGTGAACGTTGTGGCAATTGCACCTGGCGGCATCCTGTACTTCTGTGGCCTCTTTGTGCACATGTGGAAATACTGGTTGTATAACTGGCTCATGATTGCCACCTTTGGGTTGGCAATGTCTTCAAAGGTGTAATTTGTCTTTTTCTCTTTGTACACCTTGACTTCATCCCTTCTTTTTGTTACATTGTCTCCCTCATTGGAGAGGTCTAGTCCTCAAGTACCTTAGTCATCAAGCATGACAAAAACTTAGGTGGAGTTTCCACCTCAAGCTTATCCCTAGCTTGCACTAGGTCAAAGACAAGTTTAGGTCGGGTTTCCACCTCAAGCTCAACCCTAGCTTGCTTAAGGTCAAAGGACTTTTAATTCTAACCATTGGAGGTCTTTAATGAAGATAACCCTAAGGTATTTTAAGCTCCATTAGTTAGCCTTGATCTTTGATAGACCATCTCTCATTTGGCCCCCTTTACCATTGGCCCCGTGTTGAGATAGATTCGTAAGTACATGTCTATATTCTAACCCTTGTTCCCATTTATTACCTCACATTAAATGATCAGTTTAATACGAGAAAATCATTTGGGTTGGTTAGATATTAGATATTTAATGACAAAGATTGTATAAAATTACAAGTGTTATGATGGCCAAGTGTTGAATGCACCTAACTTTAAGACATGGTTAGAATGCATAGGAAAAGTTTGCACTAAAAAATGGGCCTTGTAAGAATTGTTGATGTGGCATAGCTTTCAAAAATTGGGGATCGGTAAAATTTTTTCAAATAAGATCCAGACTTGTCGGAGGTTGGATATTTAGAATCTACTCTTTAAATGCTATCTATTGATATATAGCATGCATGTATCGGACATTGCCTTCATGTAGATCTAGAAAAAGGTGATTTTAAATTACCGTAACGGTAACAAAACCTGGCTGATTGAAGAAAAAAATGGCATAACTTTCATAGAAGTCATCCAAACGTTTCAGACCTTGGCTCTTTAGAATCCATTTTTCAAGAACTTTCCAATGATAGGTCATATCATGGGGTTCTAAGCAATATTTAGAGGGGTCTACCGGGTTGCTTTCTTTTGTCCAACTTTGATGATCTGGCACTCTTAAAAGGCCCAAAAATGAGTTCAAAATTTTCCTAATGGCCAAGTGGTGGATCTAGGAGACACCAACAATTGGATCCACAATTCAAGCCTTGATTATAATGGCCAAGTGGTGTATCTTTGATGCATCTACTTCCCAATTCTTAGTCTAAATGGCCAAATGGGGGATCTAGGATCTACTCATCCCACAAACATTGTGTAAAATTACAAGTGTTATGATGGCCAAGTGTTGAATGCACCTAGCTTTAAGACATGGTTAGATGACCAAGTGGCGGATCTAGGAGACACCAACAATTGGATCCACATTTGAAGCCTTCGTTATAATGGCCAAGTGGTGGATCTTTGATGCATCTAATTTCCAACTCTTAGTCTAAATGGCCAAGTGGTGGATCTATGATCTACTCATCCCACAAACATTCTGTAAAAGTACAAGTGTTATGATGGCCAAGTGTTGAATGCACCTAACATTAACACATCGTTAGCATGGCTAAATGGTGGATCTAGGAGACACCAACAATTGGATCCACAATTCAAGCCTTTGTTATAATGGCAAAGTCGTGGATCTTTGATGCACCTACTCCCCAATTCTTAGTCTAAATGGCCAAGTGGTGGATCTAGGATCTACTCATCCCACAAACATTGTGTAAAACTACAAGTTTTATGATGGCCAATTGCTAAATGCACCTACCTTTAAGACATGGTTAGAATGGCCAAGTGGTGGATCTAGCAGACACCAACAATTGGATCCACGATTCAAGCCTTTGTTATAATGGCCAAGTGGTAGATCTTTGATGCATCTAATTCCCAATTCTTAGTCTAAATGGCCAGGTGGTGGATCTATGATCTACTCATTCCACAAACATTGTGTAAAATTATAAGTGTTATGATTACCAAATGTTGAATGCACGTAACTTTAGGACATGGTTAGAATGGCCAAGTGGTGGTTCTAGGATACACCAACAATTGGATCCAGATTTCAAGAATATGTTATAATGGCCACGTGGTGGATCTTTGATGCACCTACTTCTCAATTTTTAGTCTAAATGGCCAAGTATTGGATCTAGGATCTACTTATTCCATAAACATTGTGTAAAATTACAACTGTTATGATGGCCAGGTGTTGAATGCACCTAACTTTAATACATGGTTAGAATGGCCAAGTGGTGGATCTAGGAGACACCAACAATTGGATCCACAACTCAAGTCTTTGCTATAACGGCCAGGTGGTGGATCTTTGATGCACCTACTTCCTAATTCTTATTCTAAATGGACAAGTGGTGGATTTAGGATCTCCTCATCCCATAAACGTTGTGTAAAATTACAAGTGTTATGATGGCCAATTGCTGAATGCACCTAACTTTAAGACATGGTTAGAATGGCCAAGTGGTGGATCTAGGAGACGCCAACAATTGGATATATAATTCAAGCCTTCGTTATAATGGCCAAGTGGTGGATCTTTGATGCATCTAATTCCCAATTCTTAGTCTAAATGGAAAAGTGGTGGATCTAGGATCCACTCATCCCACAAACATTTTGTAGGAGTGTTATGATGGCCAGGTGTTGAATGCGCCTAATATTAACATATGGCTAGAATGGCCAAATGGTGGATCTAGGAGACACCAATAACTGAATCCACAATTTAAGCCATTATTATAATGGCGAAGTGGTGGATCTTTCCTGCACCTACTTCCCAATTCTTAGTCCAAATGGCCAAGTGGTGGATTTCAAGTGGTGTATTTAGGATCTACTCATCCCAAAAACATTGTGTAAAATTACAAGTGTTATAATGGCCAAGTGCTGAATGCACCTAACTTTAAGACATGGTATGAATGGCCAATTGGTGGATCTAGGAGACACCAATAATTGGATCCATAATTGAAGCCTTGGTTATAATGGCCAAGTGGTGGATCTTTGATGCATCTAATTCCCAATTCTTAGTCTAAATGGCCAAGTGTTGGATTTAGGATCTACTCATTCCATAAACATTGTGTAAAATTACAAGTGTTATGATGGCCAACTGCTGAATGCACCTAACTTTAAGACATGGTTAGAATGGCCAAGTGGTGGATCTAGGAGACACCAACAATTGGTTCCACAACTCAAGCCTTTGTTATAATGGCGAAGTGGTGGATCTTTGATGCACCTACTTCCCAATTCTTAGTCTAAATGGCCAAGTGGTGGATCTAGGATCTACTGATCCCACAGACATTGTGTAAAATTACATGTGTTATGATGGCCAAGTGCTGAATGCACCTACCTTTAACACACGGTTAGAATGGCAAAGTGGTGGATCTAGGAGACACCAATAATTGGACCACAATTCAAGCCTTTGTTTTAATGGCCAAGTGGTGGATCTTTGATGCATCTAATTCCCAGTTCTTAGTCTAAATGGCCAAGTGGTGGATTTAGGATCTACTCATCCCACAAACATTTTGTAAAGTACAAGTGTTATGATGGCCAGGTGTTGAATGCACCAAACATTAACACATGGTTAGAATGGCCAAATGGTGGATCTAGGAGACACTAACAATTGGATCAACAATTCAAGCCTTTGTTATATTGGCAAAGTGGTGGACGCTCTTCAGTGCTTTGCTGTTGCAATATTTTATCTAGCATATGCTTGTTGCCAAGCATTCTCACGCATTGATGATGATGATACTTATTTTAATCACGATATTAGGCTCTAGGTTTTATGCTTTCAATTGTACTTCATTTTGTTTTATTTTTATTTTTGTTTGTACCCTGGCATTGGAATAGATACACAAGGACTGTATCAGTGGTTCTCACACTTAGGTTCACATTTTTTAGACGGTTAATATAACATTTTCTTTTTTTTTCTCTCTCTTCTCCCCCTAACCAAATAGCGGGCCCTATCTTTGTATTCGATTGCCCACAACGTCGCCAATTGATGATTTTTTTTGGCACCCACACATACACACACTCATTTGTCATTTCAAGTGCTATACGCCCACACACACACACACACACACACACACACACACACACACACACACACACACACACACACACACACACACACACACACACACACACACACACATCGAGACTGTCTCGCTAATGCGCACATTGGAATCTTTACTTCATGGGTCCTTCTTCTTTTCATCAAGCTAATTTGACACTAACTTTGCCATAATTTTGAATGATAGGGCTATACCTTGTGTGATCTACAATATCTGACTTTTAAGGCATTGTTTAGCTTAGTTTAGGTAATTTGTATATGATGCAGACTCCCATACTACCTACTAACAGTTTAAATGAGACACTTAAGTAGGTGGTTTTGCAAGGCATTCTTTTGATGAACAAAAAATCGAGATTATCTTACATAATTTTATGTCTAAAAATGGCTATCGTAAATGGAGACTTTTAGGTAAGAGCAGATAGATCAAATCAATTTTGTGTCGGTAATTATTTGTTGGATTGATCTACTATCTCTCGTCTGGCCTTCCCATCATGTATGCTCGTGATGTTATGACTATACACTCGTCAATGCCCTTTCAATAATTTTATTTGATTATTATTATTGAAAAAAAACACAGACACACACACAATTTCAAACGCTCACCACAATCGACCTTGATAAGTAGTCAATGCAATTTTTTCTTCTGTTTCGATTTGTCCACTTTATGTCATGAGTTCAGCAGAATGTCATGCGTATACCTTTTTCTTTGGCCAATTGCAACAAGTCACAGTTTCGCTCTTCTATTTTTGTTTTTTTGTTTTTTGTTTTTGGTTAGTGGCACTATTTGATCTATGCTATTAAATTAGAACTACAAAATTTTTCTTTCCACTTGGTTCACTCACATTTGTTTTAGTTTTATACTAATCCCTTCTATAGTTGTCATTGCAAAGTTCATGGCCAATTGTTAACCCTCACACTAATACATTTTGAATCTGTTAGCTATACTTTGGTGTAAGTTTGCTAGTGGCAACACTTGTACCTTTCCCCATATGCCAACACTCGTATATATATTTTCAAATACAGTATACTCTACTGGTATGTACATCAAATATGTCATTTCTCGATTTCATTTCTCTGCAATGTGTTTTAAATTGAATACTCAAACACTCCTAAGGTCATGGATTCCAATTGTATTGAAAAGGATTTTTATTGAGATGATTTAGCTATGCAGCTATTGAGGTGAGCTAAGCTGCTATAAGATAGTCAACAACAATTTGTAAGTACCCTCCAACTCAAACATGCTCCAAATTGGTCTTACACCTATGATAAATGTTATATTTTTTTATGTCTAGCCAAGTCCATTGGTCACGGACACACAGATTTGCCGATTTTGGTAGTGTGTAGATACCCATCTTTGTGCAGATCCGCCGATTTAGGCAGCACATTGACAAATTGCAAACTCATGATTTTTCAACAATACTAAATGAAGATTCACCGATTTAGGCAGCATTAGTGCAGATTCCCTGATTTAGGCAGCACGTCTTATTGGTGTAGATTTCTCGATGTAGGCAACACCAATCACAAAATCATGCTGGAGTGGCTGGCCACCACTGTAACTGGAATGATTTTGTTACCCGGGTATACAAACTATAGGATATTTGAATTTGGATTTGAAATGAGTACATGCTCGTAGATGTTTAGATTTGGATTCAAAATGGATATATGTTTATTTTCTATCGCGATAGTATTGAACTTGAAAATGATGAGAATGGATTATTGAATGATGAGTGTGACCAAAGATATCTTGATACATTAGGGTATGACATATGCTGCTTATTCTAGTGGTATGGGAAACTAGAATAGGTAGTATGTGGATGAATTTAGGCATATGCAATGTTGTTTAGTTTCACTATGTTTTTTACTATATGCTATTTTTTGACACAGATTTCTAATCATTATTTTTGACAAGCATCATTTGCAAATTTCTTATCTTTGCAAATGAGGATATGTGCTTTCAAACGGAGAGGTATGTTACGTAATTGATATTTACCCATTTATTGCAGCTGACATGTGGCAAAAGTATCAGTAGATAATGGATTATGCAAAAGGATATTACATATTATATATATATGATTATTCAAGCGCTCTTTATGAGATTTTGACATTTATGTCCGGCCGGCCAGTTTGTACTCATTTTTGTGCATTCAAGAAATCTATAAAATAAAGACGTGCAAGAGGGAAATGCTCACTCTTGCACAGGGGGAGATTGCACCCACTGCTTGTGTATTCTTCTCTTCTCTCCTCCCTCCTCTCTCACAGTGCCGATGTAGCACTCCGCTCTAGGAGGTGCACTTGCATGTGTTCTTTTGCTCCCTATCTCTCTCTGTTCCCGTTTATCGTCGACTATGTGCTCGTGCAACCTCTAGCATCTACGTACGACTCTTTCATAAATTAATGTTCATTCATCATTTGATGTTATTAATTGTTATGCACACATATCCATAGTTGAAAATTGCATAAATTACAAATATTTGGGGATTTTTATTCAAACTGTCCTCTTTAAATGGCTCATTGTTATATTTTGCACCTCCTACTTGCACTCGTCAACCCTGTTAACCATATGTTTTTTGTTTTTTCACAATTTTATGGCTCTATACCATCATCTGGACTACTCCATTGCCAGATTTTTAGGAGAAGGCCATTGTTATATTCTGCACCTCCTACTTGCACTCGTCAACCTTGTTAACCATATGTTTTTTATTTTTCACAATTTTACGGCTCCATATCATCATCTGGACTACTCCATTTTTTACTATATTGTATTTAGGATACCATTAAGGACGCAAGTGTTTTCAGTATACCATTTACATGAATCCTCTCTTTGTTTTCTATTTTGCAAAATTATTTTAACCCTTTTTGCTTGGTACTTATTTGGTTCATTATACTAACATCATTTGGTACAATATTCCATTCATGGAAAACAATGTAGGTATGCATACTTCACTAAACTCATTTCTCTATCGCATTGCTCAATCACTGTTTCTTCACAAAACTTTTACGTAATCAATTTCTCAATGTAGTTTACATTCCAGACACTCATTTCAAATTTTAATAGAAAATACACTGCTACGCTCAGGGCTTACTACTTGCAAGGTATGAAATTTTTATTGACATGATTATTCATTAGCTATGAAGCTCCTCATTTGAGGTAGGGTGCTCTCGGATATCAAGCCACAATTTGTAAGTGCCTTGTTAGTGGAACATACTCTAATTTGGTGTCAAACAGGTGGCAAATGTTTTTTTTTAAAATTTCTTGCTTGGTCCATTGGTCATATGCACACAGATTTGCCGATTTAGGCAGTGTGTCAATGCTCATCTAGTGCAGATTTTCCAATTTAGGTAGCACAACAACAAACTACACATTCATGCTTTTTGAACTTATATCATATTTAGATTTGTTGATTTAGGCAGCATTGGTGCAGATTCGCCGATTTAGGTAGCACGTCAGGTGTAGATTCACTGATTTAGGCAACACCAATCACAAAATCATGTTGGAATGGCTTGCCACCACTATAACTGGTATGATTTTGTTAAGTGGGTATACAAAATGAAGGATATTTGGATTGGGATTTGAAATGGGTATATGTTGGCAGATATTTGAATTTGGATTTGAAATTGGTATATGATAATTTTTTATCGCGACAATATTCATGGAATTTAGCTTGTGACATTGATGAGGATTAATTTATTGGCTGATGAGTGTGACCAATGATATCCTGATTCCTGAGGATATGACATATACTGCTTATTCTAGTGGTATGGGACACTAGAATAGGTAGTATGTGGATGACGGCAAGCATATGCAATGTTGTTTAGTTTCACTAGTTTTATTATATGCTAAATTTTTGACACAGATTTCTAATCACTAATTTTGACAAGTATCATTTGCAGATTTCTTATCTTTGCAACTGAGGACAGTTGCTTTCCAACAAAGAGGTATATTATGGAATTGATATCTACCCATTTATTGCAGGTGACAGGTGGCAAAAGCATCAGCAGATAACAGATTATGCAGAAGGATATTACATTTTATGTATATTTGATTATTCAAGTGCTCTTTATGAGCTTTGGCCATTCATGTCCGCCGGCCAGTTTGTACTCATTTCTGGGCATTCAAGAAATCTATAAATAAAAATGTGCAAGAGGAAAATGCTGACTCTTACACGGGGAGAGATTGTACCTAGTGTCTGTGTTATTCTCCGCTCCTCTCCTCTCTTCTCTCTCTTGCCATGTCAGCTTATCACTCCGCTCTAGGAGGTGCGCCTACACGTACACTATTGTGCTATTTCACTCTCTCTCTCTCTCTCTCTCTCTCTCTCTCTCTCTCTCTCTCTCTCTCTCTCTCTCTCTCCGCTTACGGCTTTGATTTTGTGCTACAAGATCTGTCAGGTATGTCGATTAGTCTGTTTTATGGTTTGTAGTGTGCTATTTTGGGTATTATACATGGCAGCCAGGCTTCCGGTTGTAGTAGTGGTATTAGAGCGTAGGCTACGCTCCAAGACTGAAGATTTTTTTACAAGTAGCAACTAAGTGTTTTGTTTCCTTATGCTTGTAGATTTTGCTAATTGCTTCAATTGAAATAATAATTAGTGTTGATTGTATGAGATGGATAATGATCTTTAGAAATTGTAGAGAATCCTTTCGTTATTGTCATAATATGGTGCTTATATAACTATGCTAATTAAACATATTAATATAATAGATTAAATTTAATCTACGATGATACTCGAGGACGAGAAAGGAGCAGGGTGAGATAGACTCCGGAAGGGGAAAAGAGATGAAGAGGGGAGATGAGGTTTGTTTAATGCTTCATAGTCTTGAAAAATCAATCCCGAGGAATATGAGCAAACTATCTAGGTAAAGTCATGCAAAATGACCCTTTCATTAGCTATGTTATCAACACTATGATGAACCACAATATTGTTTTATTTATTTTTTTGTTCTAATGAGCACAAGAACATCATTGTGCGATGCCGCTCATCATTGTGCAGACCTTCTCGTCACCATGAGCACAGACAACAAGGTTTGTGGGGACCTAGGAATGCAAGGGTAGCTATTGCATCAACGACAATCCATCCAGCAGCAATGGTTGCAAGGATCGACAACGTCGTTGGCCTGCCATGCACCCACGCTCTCTCTCTCTCTCTCTCTCTCTCTCTCTCTCTCTCTCTCTCTCCCCCCGGCTAGTTGCCATGCAGCATGCGGCTGTGGTGTGTTAATGAGCACGAACCCTCCCTCTTTCTCATCACCTCACAGCCTCACACAGGCCCAATTGAATTCTCTCTCTCACTCTCACTCTCTCCCTACCACCCATTACATACCGTACCATGCAGCCCACTAGTTGTCCCTATGTCTCTGTTGATGCTCACTTAGACCAACCTCAACCACTCTCGCTCTCTCACAAGAACCAGAACTGGAGTCTCGCACCTTAAACCAATCGGCCATCCTGACTCCTCCAACTCCATGCATCCATTCTCTTTCTCTCTCTTTTGACTATTTAGCCTTCAACAACATTCACTCGCACTCGTTGTTCACACTAATCAACCCCTCCCTCCGACTCACACAAGCCATGCAAAGTGGGATATCCCCCCCCCCCCCTTTACTGTTCGCGCCAACACCCCATCCGAATCTCTCTCTAACTCTCCCTCTCTCTCTCAGTTGCCTACATGGCATCACCCACCCAGCAACAAGTGGCGTGTTGAACCAACTTGGGTAAGTGATGCATGCCTACCTTTGGTTCTGTCCAGTGGCTGCATGCACTCCACGGCCATCATTTTGATGTCAACACTTTTGTAGGTGTGTTGCAGTAGGTCACGAGTCATCTAGCAGACCCATGTTGCAGCAGGCTACTACAAACTTGTGCTACCAGCATATTCGAATCATGATGTGCTTGTTGGATTTTCTTGCCCTACATCAGCTACAAAGTGTGCAACTATGACAAGCTTGTGATTGTTTGGAAGGTGCAACTGGCCACTTTGTGTGAGGGGCTATTGGCATCTTGTGAGGCATGCAAAGATAGCTGCAAAGGAGCGTAAATTCTGAGGGCAAGGAGGACTCTAGAGGGCCTCAAGAATATTAGAGAGCCAATGCAAACCTCTACCAGGATGCAGACAGCATGGGAAAGGGTCTGCATGGCCTAGACTAAAGGGTGTAAGAGAGCAGAAGAGGAAACGTGGCCCAAGACAGGTCGGGATAATCTACCATCTGTGTGAAGAAATGCGATGCCGGGGAGATAAAAAAGCCCATGCTCGGGGACATGAATAGCGTGGGACTCAGTTGGGTTGTTCTTTTGCATTGCCACAGTAACATCTCTCTCTCTCCCTCTTGACTCTCTATGAGGCTAACTGGCTGCCAAGACCAGGCTCAGATAGTCGCATCAAATGCTCTCTATCTCTCTCTTGTGCTGGGACACACCCCCTCGTCTACTGCATATACCACCCTCACAACTGTGCCCTGCCCTCCCCTCCCATGACTACTTATCGAGGGGGCGGACATTGACTCTTCAATGACCGGTGCAGCTCGCTCTCCGACAATGGCCGCTACAGAGCATTCACGAGAATTGACGACGAGGACGACAATGATGATTTTAGTTTGACATTGTTAGACGTTTCGTTATAATTTTTCACCTTACTTCATTTTTTTTTAAACTACCTAGTCATTGGGTTAGATCATTAAGGATTGTATCTGTTTGGTCTCGTAGGCTTTTTGAAGATGAGTGATAACATTTCATTTCATTTTGCTCTCTCTCTTTCCCCTCCTAGCACCGCTACTTACAGCGGCAAACATTGATGAAGTTCTTCTGCGAGCAGTGCCATACTTTCTCCAACAATGTCTGGCAGTGAGATGATGATGATGATGGTTTACTCCAACGATTTTAAACTTTGACTTTCAGTCTTTCACGTACTTAACTTTATTTTATTTCTTTGTGCCCAAACATGGCATTAGATCCACTGCAATTGTATCACTTTACTTTCATAGGTCATTTTGTCTGTAAGGTTTCTGACCCCGATCAAAAGGAACACCCTTGTACCATGAAATAATCATAATGGAATAAGTTACTATTTTTAGCAGTTTTCCAGATTCTGTCAGTGCCATGATGTTTAGAATGTTATTAAGCTTCAAAATGTGAATTAAAATAATCTTTGTGAAAAATTTTCAAAAATAGTAAGTTTTTGGTCACCCGACCCGTCCAGTTTTGATCGTCTCGAAAAACTGCACCCGTACCCCAAATTTGAAAAAAATGCATTTTCGAACCCCGGGGGCTGCTATATATGGCAGGTACTCGGGCCAGTACGCCTTAGTTAGAGCTTTCTATATCAATTTTCGGCATCAAATTCCGACTCGTATGACATGTTTTAGCCTAGAACCAAATTTCCTAAAAATTGTCCGGGGAGGTACCGGGAGCCCGGGACTGTGTGGAAACAGGTCCCAGGCCACTCCAGATCAGCTTTAGCAGCTAGGGGGCGCCCTCTTGCTTTGTGGGAGTCTTGGGAAAGCTGCCAAGCCTGCAACTCAGTCTCAGAACCAGTTAACCAAGCCAACCTGACACTTGGTGGGCAGAGAACTGGAGTTGCCATGCTTAACTGGAGAAGCTCCCAGATGCATTTAGCAACCCAGATCGATTTTCAGCCTGTAGGAGCCTATTTAAAGACCTGCACACACACACACACACTTATGATCACACACACACACAATGCATACACACACACCCACATACATTGGGGAGGTGCTGCCAAATCACACACCTATTGCAGAAGAAGCTAGGAGGGAGGTGCTCCCGAATTTTCATCTCAAGAAGCTCGATTAGATCAGAAAATCGAGAAGATTACCAGCTCTTAATCATAGTAACGACAGTTTAATTAATGCCATCTGAAAATCCCTTTCTCTACCATCAAAATTTCTCGTACATTATGCCTATTCCTAGCCGAAAATCTCTATGACTACTCTCTAAATTCTCCTTATTCGTACTCTATTATGTAATCATCATTCCATAGCTGAATTATCAGCCATTCTTCACTCTCGATTAATGATTAGAGCATAATTATCAGAATCTTCTCTCTCTAGATAGCATAGTAATTAATTGGCAAGCTAGTATTTGTGCAGATTGAAGAGAATCACTATTGTAATCACTCATTAACATTGTAGCTTAATTGAATTCATTTCTCTTATGCATTAAGATGTAATTAAGGAGAAATTAATCTGTCATTAAGTCTCTAAGAATTGGTTTTTCCTCACACATATGCATAGGGTAAATCTGCATCATCTAATTGCTAGGAAATAGTTTAATCTGGTAATTCCAATAGTGAAATCCTAATTATTCTTGATCATGTGAGCCGAATAATTATCTTAGAGTCAGTTCCCATAGGATTATGTGCCATCCTTAATGATTGCTTTATGAAAAATCTAGATCTATCATATAGGAGGGATTAATTAATGTCACTAATCTACGCATTGGACTGTTATGATGCTTGCGAACCTTAGCTCTTTCTCCAAGCTAATCATTTAAAGTAGTGAGAAATGGCCCCGGTTAAGAGGACTCGCTTTGGTGGTGCCCACGATCGCGAGGTAGGAACGAGCAATGTCAACGGGAAGGGGAAGGCTCCCATGGAGGAACAAATACCGGCCATCTCACGGGCCATCGATGAAGAAGGGGAAGAGGTAGATCATATTTTTATTCAAGTTGTTTAAACTAACATTGCATACGCTAGTTAGGAATGCTCATATCCCCAAACATGTTGGAGAAATCCGACGGAAACCTCGGCATTGAAAGCATTGTACATTAAGTTCTAAGGTAGGAAGGAAATGATTGATGGGAATGCTGTTTGCAATAGGAAAGAATGTCTGCTAGGGAAAATTTAGCTCGGCATGTTCATTCTATTCCAATGTTGAATTAGTCATGAACCCCCTCCTGATCACAGGGGGCAGAGTTCCTGGTTAAAGGCTCTTGAATCCACGTCTGCTGGTTAAGCGGTGGATACCCACGACTTGCTTTCTATGCGGTGGGAACCCACGTCTTGCTTTCTATGCGGTGGGAGTGTCCATGACATGCTTTCTATGCGGTGGACATACCTAGTTGTATGGGCAGCTAGGCGACAACGGGAGGAGTGAACTCTCGCTAGAGGGGGGATGTTGTACCTCCAGAACATTGGAACGTTTATGAATAAGTTTGAGTAGAATTTTTACTAGAATTCTGTCTTGGTGTTGTTTGCAATACTGGTTGAAGGGTTGTGTTAACGAACCATGTGATTCGGAATTAAACAAGGAATATCTATGTTGAACAACCTTGTGGTAGTAATTAGGTCACACGAGGAAGTGTGAGTGTGGGGTGGAAAGTGGGGGCTTGGCTCGGGTTGCCAATGCCTACGAGATGGGTGGTCCCGATTGGTCGGGAACTCTCTGTCCCCATAGTGCTTACTCCATATTGGTATTACTCATTGCCCCTAGAGCGGCGAATCCTCGAGAGTACGTGCCTCTGAAACATGGGGAAAAAGGCACTCAGGGTTTCTCTCCTCTTGGAAGGTGGGTCTTAGGATTGCTAGATAGTTAAGTACGCTTCCCCTGCGAGGTGGAGCTAGATCTCATTACTAGTAGGCTCGAACTCGACTCACTTTGTGATGAGAGATCGTCCGCTGGTTGAACCCTGAACCATTTTGTTTGCTTCCGCTATAGATCTAGTGGCCACCAGGTTTACCATCAGATCCGTTTTTTGATACGACGGGGTGGGGACCTCACATTGTCCTTTTAAAAATGGTTCGTATAACATTTCATTTCATTTCTCTCTCTCTCTCTCTCTTCACAACCCCTGACCACCTTGTTATGTTTTGGTCATTGACATCAATAATGTTGTATTTTTTACAATTAAAACATATATTTGTATAATAATCCAATAATTAAATATATAAAACATACAGTAAACTAAAGTACATAGCGAATGAATGGTATACTAATATATACTAATCAAGATGTCGTTCAACAAGGTACATAAGTATTGTGATCGGTATTAATCGCTAGCAACCTGTTGTCATTTAACCTCTAGCATCTACGTAGGACTCCTTCATAAATTAACGTTCATTCATCATTTGATGTTATTAACTGTTATGCACACATATCCATAGTTGAAAATTGCATAAATTACAAATTTTTGGGGATTTTTATTCAAAGACATTGTCCTCTTTAAATGGCTCATTGTTATATTTTGCACCTCCTACTTGCACTGGTCAGCCCTGTTAACCTTATGTTTTTAATTTTTTCACAATTTTACGGCTCCATCCATCATCTGGACTACTCTATTTTTTACTTTATTGTAATTAGCACACCATTAAGGACGCAAGTGTTTTCAGTATACCATTTACATGAATCCTCTCTTTGTTTTTTATTTTGCAAGATTATTTTAACCGTTTTTTCTTGGTATTTATTTGGTTCAGTATAGTAATCCTCTTGTAGAATATGCCATTCATGGAAAACAATGCAGGTACGCATACTTCACTAAACTCGTTTCTCTATCGCATTGCTCAATCACTATTTCTTCACCAAACTTTTACGTATTCAATTTCTCAATGTAGTTTACATTCTGGACACTCATTTCAATTTTAAGTTAGGAGATACACTACTACGGTCAGGGCTTACTTACTACTTGCACGGTATGAAATTTTTATTGACATGATTATTTATTAGCTATGCAGCTCCTCATTTGAGCTAGGCTGCTCTCGGATATTGAGCCATAGTTTCTAAGTGCCTTGTTAGTGGAACATACTCTAATTTGGTGTCAAATAGATAGAATATTCTTTTTCGCCGAAATATTATGGCCGGACGGCGGCCTGAAAGTGGTCGGAAATTGACCAGTCGGTTGGTCGGTTGGCCGGTGGGGCCGTGTTGGACGGGTACGCTGCGACAGACGTCAGCACAGCGAGAACTCGCCTAACAAGTAATGTCAGCTAAGGACAAAGCTCGAGCCGCAGGCGCATGGAAGCAAGCATAAGGTGTCAACCTACACTCGACCGACTCCTAACTAATTCCTACAGAGGTCCCTACCAATTGTCTAAGTCATAGTCTTCAAGAGTGCAAAAGAGGATACTTCCTACAACGCTTGCTAGAGCCGAACACCCATCAAACACTTTCGAAACACCATAGAGCTTGAAGGAGACCCTACTAATACCTATAGGTTGCTCTCCCTAAGGTATATGAACCAAAATCACGACCCACAATACTCGGTGCAGAAACACGTAGGATGTCTGGCCGAAATCTGCAGGTCTTTGTTTTCGAAATCTGAAGTGCCTAATGTGTAGCTCTACTCAATGTGAACGCGTGGATATGCTGCAATGCGAAATCAGATAACGTATGCTCACCCAAACAACCGATGAAGCTCCCAAATCCAGACGGTACGCGCGCAATGTGGGTATCGGCTCGTAGCTCTAGTCAGGGGCAACACGCTGCACTTCTCCGCACTCGATTCCGACCACCGTAGCACACATAGCGTCAAGACGAAGCTCACACTCTCTCTCACGTACACAGTACGCTCACTCACAGACTTCAAACTTGTTTAAAATGACAAAAGGTCCTTCATTAAGGTCAAAAAGTGGTATATATACCTTACAACTTCTCAAACCCTAAAGTTCCAAAATCAACCATCTACTCAATCTAACTATCAAAACTGGGATACAATCTGGAAACTTCTATAAGTCCCAATATTTACAAGGTGAAAAATCGGGTTTTCCTTAATGAATGAATAATTACAAAAATGATAGTCCGCCAAGTAGTTAGATTCCGTGGGGTGTGTCCAGCTTCTAACACCCCCCCCCCCTCCTTGTTCATGTCGTCCTCGACATGGCCTTGATCCTCTGCTTCATCTTATGGTCTCCCGCATCTTTAGTAGTGATTCGTACCGTGCATGTAGATTTAGCATTGTTGGGCCAAAGATATCTGTATGCATGGTGAAGAACCCCGTGTAGAATGGTTGTTCGAAATCCTGGAGGTGATAGGATGGTAGAAACATAATTCTTTGATACAACGCATGTATCACCTCCTTGGAAGGCTGACCTGACATATCATAAACACATCTGTATGTATCCTGGAAGAAGAATATGCTGTCAGTCACCTGGCTTGGATTGAAGGTGTCGAACACTGCTAGGATGGTTCTGCAGATCTTTCTCATCATAATGCATGTAAGGTCAGGTGAGCCAGTGAACAACTTTATGGAGCCCGTTAGGGTTTTCACCATGTATTGTACACTTATTCTCTCACATGCCTTCACGCCCGACAGCTTTGGGTAGTTCAGCCAAGTGGGTTGGCTTCTTTGTAAGATTTCTTGCGCTTTCCACGTCCTAACCTTTGGTAGAGGACAAAAGCTGAGGTTGTCTCTAATGTGTTTAGGTGCCTCTACCAAGTGGATTAGGTATTGTGGGTACTTGGTAAGCCAAGCTTTCCTCCACTTTGGCTGAGAATCCACTATGAGCTTTACTCCTTCTGGCCTTGAGGTGTCTGCGTTGTAGAGAGGGACCGTTGGCTCTTATCTGATTCGCCTGTTTATTGTTGCCGCTTCATATTTCAGCAATGGATATGGGAGAGAGGGTTGAAACCATTCACGCCTGAGATTGCTGGCGTCGATTTTCTGAATTGTCATAGATTTGAAAACCCTCTGTTCCCATTCCAAGGCTTCCTTTGTGCTTTCTCTGAGCTCTGCCTCTATTGCCTTACACAATTTTTCCTCCTCTTCTTGTGTTAGATCCTGTGGCTCTTGAGAGGATCCTGCTGTGCTTTCCTTTGGCATGGGTGTGTCCACAGGATCTACCACATTGTCGAGGTCGATGCCCTCATTGGAAGCTGGCTCTGAGCTTTCTGCTTCTGCTTATTGCCGGCCTTTCAACTCCTTAATTTTCTTGAGGAGTGTCTGCTTTTCCGCTTCGGCTTCTCCTCCCATAGTCACGAGGAGGTCATTGAGTTCAGCATTTACTTTTTCAGCCTCCTCGAGCTTTATCTTTATGCTCTCCAATTCTTCTTGTAGGGATTTTTGGCTGTCCTCCATTCTGGGTTGCAGTGCGATAGAACCTTCAGCCATCATCAACCTCTGCTTCTTCTCGAGAGTCAGCTCCTTCTGGAGTTCTTACATCTGCTCCTCATATATTTGAATCTCGGAAATGATTTGAGTCGAGCTCGTAGCTCTAACTCTAGCAGGTGATGCTCGCAGCCTCTGCATGGTTTGATCTTTGACTTTTAATTGGTCCTTGAGCTCAAGGACTTCATCCAGGCTTTCTTCTTGTTCTATCTCCGCCTTTTCCTTGGCATTCCTCATGGCTTCTACTTCTTTAGTTTCTTCTGCTAGCCGGAGTGTCAGATTATCTCATTCTTTTTCAGCATCTCGCAATGACTTGCAGAGTTGCAGACACTCTTCTTCAGCTGCTTGTAATCTTTTTGTTGCTGCCTCATTTGCTTCTTCCTTTGCTTGGCAGTTTTGTAGAGCGGTTGCCAAGATGGCCTGGAGGTCAGCTTCTCTCTCTTTTTGTCCTTGGCTTTGTGCCTGCAGAGTATCCCTTTCCATCTTGGTCTTTTCTTCGGTGGCCTTTAGAGTTCTTAATTCTTTGTCTGATGCCATAGATTGTGCTCTTATTCCCGCTAGCATTGTCATCACCACGTCCCAATCATTAGAGGGCGGGTGCAGGTCTACCGTATCGGTAGCAATTTCCTTCAGCTCAACTAGCCGGATGCCTGGCATCTGTTCTTTATGCCCTGTTCTCGCCAAGTCGAATGCGACTGTGGCGGCTTCTTCCCTTGTATATCCTGCAGCTAGCAGGTCCAAAAATGCATAATCTGCCTCATCTAGTTCTTTTTTCTCAAACGCAGGCTTGGTCTCTTCTTTGGGCCGCTTTTTGTGATCTTGTCTCTTTGTCCGGCACTTGAGCAAATTCCTTTTTTCCTTTCTTCTTCTCAGGTTTCTCCTCTGCAACTGGCTCTAGCCGTCGCTTCAACCTTGTAGCCACCCTTGGTGCTCGTTGTGGCTCGTCTTCTTTGTCTTCCTTTACCCTTAGCCAATCATTCTAAGATGAGGGGTCAGGCCACCTTCCCTTGGCATGTAGTGCTGCATAAATTACCTTGGTTATCATTTCTCCTGGCACTATGTAGCTTGGCTTTTTGTTGCCCATTTTTACCAAGCTGTCATGTATGTATGCCGCATAGTTGATTATCTTTGGGGTGCCTTTTGTCATTGCCCAAGTAAACGTTGTGGCAATTGCACCTGGCGGAATCTTGTACTTCTGTGGCCTCTTTGTGCACATGTGGAAGTACTGGTTGTACAATTGGCTCATGATCGCCACCTTTGGGTTGGCGATGTCTTCAAAGGTGTAATTGGCCTTTTTCTCTTTGTGCACCTTGACTTCATTCCTTCTTTTTGTCACACTGTCTCCCTGATTGGAGAGATCTAGTGCATGGGCTACAACCCGCTCTGTGATAATGATCTCTGTATCGGGTCTTCCGGGCAAATCTGTCACCTTGGCCACTCCATCCTCTTTGATGCTTGTTACAAACTCCCATACTCTTTTGACGTCCACCACTGCTGGTATTGCTTCGAAATAGTTATGGAGGTCAATTTTCTCCAAGTAACCGGCCATTTTGCTTCGGACAAATTCATTGAGCTCTCTTGGCAGCATTGGCAGCTCTATTACATTGCCTTCATTGTCTTTGAACACCCCCTGGTAGATCTTTAGGTCGTTTGACTCTAACAGATCTTCCTGTATCCAGGTGCTGGTGGGCTTTAGTGTTCCCTCTGGAATGACAAAAGGTTCCACCTTGTCCAGATAATCTTTGATTGTCATTCTCTTCTTCTTTGCCGATGACTTTGAGGCTGCCATAGATCCTGTTGCTGCTGGTCGGGTAGACGTGCGCGTCGTACAAGCTGCTGGAAGGTGGATCCGCTCTAGGTGGAGAAGCTCTCTCCACAAAGTCAATAGTGAGAATGAGCTAAAAATGGGGTGAAAAATTCTTATAATGGAGGTCCCCGAACCACTTTTCATGAAATTTGACATGTGCTCCTATCTTCCTGCGAGATGCGGTTTAGGCTCAAAAATTTCTTGATTTGGACTCCATTTGTTGCTCTGTTTACGAGAAATTTGTCATTTCGGTCAAAACCTAGCCAAAACACGCGTTCCGCTCCAGTCTCATAATTGCACCCCCACTGTACCATAGGTTGTTCTTTAGTCACTGGTCATCCTCATATTTTTTGTGTTTCATTACGACTGTTTTTCACCTGCTTTTTGTATTTTTGAAGTTTTTCTGCCGAAAATTAGCAAAATTAAAAGGAAAATAGCAAATCAAACCCAAAAAATCCCCAAAATTCAGAATAGATCACAAACATCACCGCAACACATTATATACGAGTACATGCAATTTTTATGGCTGGATTTCTCCGTTTTACCAATATTTTGCTTGAAAAATGGCTATTTCTACTTATATACACACACCTAGAGGTTTGATTTGGCGTTTGGCCCCCTATACCTGTAGCTTCATGCTGTATAAGGGCATATATACTTGGGTTACTCCAAAAAATTTCGCAATCAAACGTCAACCCTTAAAATAGTCGAAAATCATGCCCTTTTTTTGTTGTTTCTGTTATTGGTTCTGCATTGAGAATGCCTCCCCCCCTCCTAGTCGGAGTCCTCCCGGACGACAAGGTTTTGCCTCGGGGTATGTGCCGTGCATAGGTTGAAAAATTTGTGCTAATGCCTGGACGATTAATGTGGCCCTATTTTATGCATACTCGGTTAATGCATGGAAAAATTAATGCCGTGCAAGAGAAGGGAATAAGCAAGATGCTTATTGGAATTCTCCGTCGAGGCTTCCTGCTTTCTTTGCAAGTAGCAGCTGTAACTCTACTGATCTCTGTTTAATTGTCTTTTTGGCAAGAGGCAATTGCTTTGTCGACACTTTTGATGGAGTCGTAGCTGTTTCTGAGGATAGAATTGGCTAGGATGTGATAGCGGTGGGCCTTATGGCCTTGGCTTTCCATTGGTAGTTTGGTGCTGCCAACTTTTGTAGATGGTTTGGCACTTTCTTGTTTACCACTGGTTTGTCTGTCATTGGCATCCACATGTATCTGTTCTCCTTGTTGACCTACAGATGTCTGCTTTCCATTGTTGCTTGTACCGTAGGGATTTCCTTTAGCTTTTTCTTTAGTATCCAAATGTGAGTGACATTTGGGTTATGGCTAAGCATTTTCTTTGGGATCCATATCTGTTTTATGACCTTGGTTTTGGGTTGCACCGTCTTCTTTGTTGGAATCCGGTTGTTACATTGCTTTTTTTCCGCCATTGCATTTCTATCCTTCCGCATCCATACACGTTTACCTTGTTTTGGTAGCCTAGATTTTTGCGTTGTGGCCAGTGACTTCAGCTATCAATGATTAGCATGGTTGGCTTTTACTTGGTTGTTGGTCTCAGGTTGCATGGTTTTCTTTGATGGTATTTGTTCTTTTGTCTTTGTTGCCAGTGATTGCATGGCTTTTAGTTGATCATAATGGTATTTCTGAGCAAAAGCTATCACCTGTTGTTCATGTTCGTGCTGAATTTTGACCGCCTTTGCTTGCCAATCTATCTGGACATTGTATGCTTTTTGCCAAGGTTTCCCTAGCATCATTGGGTGTTGTGTGCTTTCCTCTGTCACCACATAGAATTTGTGTGGGTAAATATATTGATGTAGCTGTACATGCAATATAATCCATCCTAATGTTTTCAATGGGTGTGGTGTGCTACTTTCCAGCACTTGGGAGGTAGGATGAAGTTGATATGTGACTTTGAACTGTTGGTATAATCCGTAAGAGATCAAATTTGCTTGAGCACCCGAATCAAGCAAGGCTGTTGATTCAACTTGATTGTTGCCCACTTTGACTGTAATTATTGGCTCTACTGTTTCCTCCTCCAAGTTCATCAGTCGAATGGCATTGATTCTCAATGGTGGTTTACTCTGTTGTTGTTGTCGTAGAAGCCGTCTTTTTGCAATGTGTTCTTGTGCTTCGGCTTGAGCTTCGTCCAGAATTCTCTCTTTTTCCTTCATTCTTTGCTTTCCTTGATGAATTTGTTGAAGCATCTCCTGTGTGAGGGGTAGAAGGTATCTCCTCAGTCGACACCCACTAATCCAGTTTGGCATTTCTTCACCTGCTAATGTAGCAAGCTTGACAGCTCCACTTTGTGATAGATCATGAATCACAAATGGTCCCATCCCTCGCTTTTTAAGTTTCTTGGCATGTTGCTTAAAGGTATAACAAGTACGTAATCACCTATTTTGAACTCTTTGGTACGCACATGTTTATCAAAAAATTCCTTTTGTCTTCTCTTTTTAGCATAGATCGAAGCGACAACTTGTAAGCGAAGTTCATCTAGCTTCTCAAGATCATTAATTTTTGAAGAGAGTTCATGCCCTGTCCATTCCAAGCTTGTTGCTACTCGTAGAGTTGGTATTAAAAACTCTATGGGTAATATAGCATTTAGCCCAAACACCATGTTGTATGGTGTTGTTCTTATTGATGTTTTGTAAGCTACCCTGTATGGTGCTGATTTCCTATGTATGACCATGAATTCCTCTAGTAGATATTCAATGACTTCATTGAGGAAGTGTGTTCCACAGTCACTGACAATTTCTATTGGTAACCCGTAACGTAAAAAAACATTCTCATACAAAAATTGAGCCGTGGTGCGTGTATCAGCTTTTTGTGTTGCTTTGGCTTTGACCCATTTTGTGAGATAGTCCATAGCCACAATGATATATTGGGTATGGGTGCGATATGCACGGGGTGATATAGGTCCTACAAAATCAATGCCCCATTTTGCAAATGCCCTTGCCCCCATCATTGGCCTTAATGGCATCTCATGTCTTTTTATTGGTATCTTGGTGCATTGACACGCATCACAACGCTTTACAAACTCATCAGCATCCATGTGCAATGTAGGCCACCAAATTCCTGCGGTTAAGACAATTTTCGCCGTCTTATTGCCCGAAAAATGGCCTCCACTTACTCCGCTATGTGCATGTTCTAGAATCAGCATGTATTCACTTTCACTTGCATAGATTCTAAGTTGATTGTCCTTTCCCCGCTTATAGAGTTGATTTCCAATTAACTAAAAGTCACGAGCTTCCAGCTCTATAGCTTTTTCCTGTGCTCTTGTAATGTTCTCAGGGAACGTTCTAGTGGTTAGGAAGTCAATGATATATTGGCTCCATGCAGGTGCTATGTTCACCCGAAACAAAGTTGCGTGATCCACTGGTCGTTTGGCACTACATACTGTACAATTGGTAACATAAAAATGTGTATCCGCATACATAGTTGTCCAATAAACCCCTAACTGTTTCAATCTCTGGTGTGTTTTCACTGTCGAACAATGAAATGCACAACCCTGGACATGTGCCTCTTCAAGGTAGCACTCGAATTCTTCCGGATTTATACATAATCGTAGGATAAGGTTAGATTCAAGATGATACAACCATCCTGCTATCAACTGGAAGTTTTTTGTTTGTCGAATTGTTTGCTGTTTGGATCTACATCCTGTATTATCAAACTCACTTTCGAAGGAGAGAATGCTAACTATTTCCTGGGACCATTTGGGTACCATTTCAATGTTGAAAAGATAAGCATCTGGTATGTCATCATCTACCCCTTGAGGAGCTTCCCCGTTGTGTATTCTTGAAAGATGATCAGCTCGCAGATGGGTTTTACCCTTTTTGACCAACACTGTGAAGTCAAATTCTAGAAATATAATAAACCAGCGTACGATTCTCCGTGTATTGCAAGGTTTATTTACTAGGTATAAAAGAGCTTGATGATCCGTGAAGAACACAAATTTGTTTGCAAGCAAATAATGCCGAAATTTCTTTACAGCATAAATCATTCCTAACCCTTCCCTCTTGGTGGTTGTGTAGTTCTTTTCTACATTGTTTAACTGTCGGCCCGCATAGCAAACCGGAAAATCCATTGGTCCGTCTCTAGGTTGAGCTAGAATACTTCCAATGGCATATGCTGAAGCATCAATGTGCACGTGGAATATCTTTTCCCAATCTGGTGCCTTTAGTACAGGTGCTAATATAAGGTTTTCCTTCAGCCTTTAGAATGAGGTTTCACACTCCTTGGTCCATTCGAAATTGACTAGCAAACGATACAGAGGTTGTGCGATAACCGCATACATGTATATGAATCTTCGATAATATCCACAGTGCCCCATGAAGGATTGCACTTGTTTCGCATTAGTAGGCCTGGGCAGGTCTACAGTGACTTTGACTTTGTCTAGGTTTGTGGTTATGCCGTTTCTTGAGACAATGTGTCCTAAGATTCGTCCTTGCTTAACCATAAATACACACTTTTCCGGGTTCAGACAGATTCGATATGTTCTGCACTTTTCAAAGACCTTTTGCAAATGGTCAATATGTTCCTCTCGCAGAAGAGAGTGTACACATAGGTCATCCATGTAAATTTCTAAGAATATTCTTAGGTATTCCTTGAAAGAGTGAGTCATTAACCTCTAGAAAGTGGCTGGTGTATTTGTTAAGCCAAATGGCATAACTCGATATGCATAAATCCCCCATTCTGTGGCAAACGCTGTTTTGTGTTGATCCTCCCTTGTTATTGCCAGTTGGTTGTATCCTGAAAACCCATCTAGAAAGGAAAAAACCGTTTCCCGGCCACTCGCTCAAGGACATGTTCTGTAATTGGCAAGGGATAGTTATCCCTTGTGGTTGCTGCATTCACCTTTTTGAGGTTTACACACACCTTGCAGTTTTCCATTCTTCTTGGGAACTACCACAATGGGTGACACCCAATCTGTATGTTCAATCTCATAGATAAACTCTGCTTCCATCAGTTTATCAATCTCTTCTTTGATTCGTTTGGAAAATGTGTCATTATATGTATAAGTAAGTTTTTTGCTAGGTTTTGCATCCGATTTCAAAGGAGTTGTATGTTGACATATCAATGGATCAACTCCTTTGAGGTCTTTATAGGACCAAGCGAACACATCTTTATACTTCGTGAGAAGTTATGTTAGCTGTGCTTCCTCCTCAGGCTCTAAATCGTTAGCTATATAGACCGGCTAAGGCTTTTCACCTGGTTCTGCGAGGTCTATTCTTTTTTCATTTTCAGGCCCATCGTAAGATTCTTAGTTGGTTCTCTCCCTGATCGGTGGTGTCATGATGATTTTTCTATCTTGGATAGTAAATTTTCAATAGTGTGCTGGTACGTTCATGTTGCCCTTTTCTGACTCCCCTTTACCATTGACGGGAGCAAAGCGAACCTTGAACCCCGACGGCCTCTAAAACACCGGAAACCGAATGGCGCGCCTCAAGCCTGTCATGGTAAAGCCAACAGGGGGCACCACCTAGCTTCAGCGGCTAGGACGCAAAGAACACACCACCATAACAAAGTTTTCATCCAAGAGAGATGGATGCTTGGGAGTAATGATGAAGAGGAAAGCGAATGAGATCGAGAGAGAGAGAGAGAGAGAGAGAGAGAGAGAGAGAGAGAGAGAGAGAGAGAGAGAGGGAGGGGGTATAGCGGCTTAGTACTTAGGCAAAACAAAAGGATGGCGAATCCGCACACCCTTCACACATACACAAGCTCACTCCAAACACAAGACTAGGTGGAGATTCCGCACACCTCACATAAGCAAAACATTGCAAGAAAACATACTCACAAAACCTCAAGCTTTATTTAGAGAATAAGGCGATGAAATGGGGAGCATAGGGTAGGGGAATGAGAAGGGAGAGCGTGGTAGAGCACATGGCGGATAGGTGGGAGTTGATGGCGAAGACTTGCACGAGGGTTATGGCCATCATCCTTCATTTAGTTTCCCTTCATCTTCCATAGCCCAAGGGTGTAGAGGTCATGCTCAAGACGAGCATGGTGATTGCGGTGATGGTGATGGTGTGGGTGTGTGTGTGTGCACTAGGCACACACAGTGCATAGTGTACTCTTTGGTGATGGTGTGTGTGTCTTTAGTGTGATGGTGACCCCTCTTTATATAGGGGAGGAGGGGGGAGAAATTCTAAAATGAAGAAATCATTATCTACATAGGCCATGTGACTGTGGGCCCCACTTGTCTGGCTGTGTGTATATGTGCCAGAATAGCAGTCTCATGAGAGAGAGACTCAGAGAGAGAGATGGGTTGATGAAAAAAAAGTGAGAGGTGACATGGAGAATAAAGTAATTACAAGAGGGGAGAGAGGGGAGTGTGTTCAGAGGTGAATCTGTGTGCAGATGTGTGTGAACACAAGAAAAATCAGGTAACCACCGGGTGGGGATGGGTATGTGGGCACCTTTTTCAGTGAAACTGAGTGTGTGTGAGTGTGGGGGAGGTTCTTTAGCTACAAAACAAGAGACATGGCGCCCTTTAGAGAGAGAGGGGGGTATTTGGGTCATGGGATATGATAGGAGAGAGAAAGAGGGGGTGGGGTATACTATTTTGGAAGATAGGGTAAGTTGCATGTGAGTTAGGGTGCATTATTGGTGAGTTATAATGCATTATTGGTGAGAGGTGGGGTAGCTTGAGGGGAGAGAGAAAGAAGAAAGGACAAGGGGAAGAGAGAGGGGGTTGACCTTTTGAGTTGAGGAGAGGAAAAGGGACACTCGGCGGGGCAACAGTGAAGAAAAAGGAGGCAAGGTGGGAATGGGCTACCCCGCATGCATGAGGTGGCCTATTTTACCTTTCTTATATATTTACATAATCATACTTTATTTTTTTCTTACTTTTTTCCAATGCCTTTTATCACTCCCTCCCTAAGAGGGGGTTTTCATGGGGTGGGGACGAGAGAAGAGGGGTATGGGAGCTTGGCTTGTGAAAAGCCCCCATCATTAGCCCTCCGCTTTTGGCTAGAGGCATTCACGTCTCTAGCTCATCTGTTTGATCATTATCGTCAGAGGTGGCGTCTGATGGTGTGTCCTCATCTGGAATGTCAATTGGTGGAGCTTGGTCAAATCGAAGAAAATAAGGTTTAAGTCGCCAACCATTTACCCTGGTTTTATGAAGTTTTCCATCAGCCTCCATAAGCTGGTAGCTTCCATTGGCATACTTTTTCCTGATGATGAAAGGGCCTTCCCATCGGACAAGGAGTTTTTTATCCTTGCGCGTGTCGAAGCGATTGTCGTAGCGGAGCACCAACATTCCTTTCTTCAATTCTTTTTTCCGGAGATGCTCGTTAAAGCTAAGCCGTCTATGCTCTGCTTGTGCTGCATAAAAATTTATTGCTTCTTCTCTGTCCATCTGCAGTCTTTCCAAGTTGATGATGTGATCTCTCAAATGCATGTTGGGCTGTTGAAGCTGGCTTGCCATTACTCTGAGACTTTGTAGTTGCACTTCAATGGGCAAGATTGCTTCCTTACCAAATACTAGATGATATGGTGTGAATCCCAAGGATGTACGAAATGAAGTTCTGTAGGCCCATAAAGCTGGTAGTAGATACTTATCCCAGTCTCCGGGATGATTGTTTACCTGCTTGGTAATAATTTTAGAAACCATTCCATTTACCTTTTCAACTAGGCCATTACATTGAGGGTAATATGGTGAAGAGTGCCTCCTTGTAATGCCAAGTTTCTGCATTAATTCTCCTACCAAGTCTGCTCTGAAACTTGGACCTCTATCAGAGATGATCTCTAAAGGTGTGCCAAACCTACAACATATGTGCTCGTAGATAAATTTAGCTACCACTACCGCTGTGATTCTAGTGGTGGCTGTAGCCTCTGCCCATCTAGTCATGTAGCCGACCCCCATGATAATGTAGAAATTTCCTGAGTTGGCCCTAGGTAATGGCCCAATGGCATCAATACCCCATTTTTCAAATGGGCCATATGAGAGAATAGGTGTCTGTGGTTCAGGCATAAGTGACCTAGTGCCGGCCTTTTGACACAACTTACACGTTTTGCACCAATGGTGTACATCACGGTTGAGACTAGGCCATATGAAGCCTGCCTGCAAGATTTTCCTACTTGTTATGTCTAGGGCAAAGTGACCACCACAAACCCTGTCGTGACAGCTATCAATTACTCCCGTGATTTCGTGAGAGAGAGGGACCTTCCTGAGTATTTGGTCCTTACCCTTACAGTACAAACCATCATTGATGAGTCGATACCTTGTGGCCTTCCGCGTCAGCCATTGCTTCTGTCCCTTTGTTAAATCTGATGGGCATTCCCTTGTTTCCAAAAACTGCATGATGTTAGGCAAGGCATCACTGCCTTGAAATAGAGGGAGCTTTAGTTTTATTGCTCCAACCACCACTTCCTGTAGTCTTTCACTTGCTAGGGCATCTGCTTCTTGGTTTTGAGCCCTTGGGATATGGTGTTTTTGAACTTCTTCAAACTTACCCAACAAGGTTTTTACACCACTTAAGTGAGTCCTTAAACTAGGATTCTTGCATGTCCATGCTCCATTTACTTGCCTTACCAGAAGTAGAGCATCCCCAAATACATTAAGGCGTTGTACACCTTGTGAGATGCACCATTGTAGACTCTTGGTTAGTGCTGCATACTTAGCTTCATTGTTAGAATGTGAATCTAACAATTGGCCCAACGAAAATACCTTTGTCCCTTTGTCATCAAAGACCACTATGACTGCAGCTGCTTTGTCGGACGCTCGCTTGTAGGCTCCATCAAAGTAGAGAGAGTATGCTCCTTCTACCATCTGTGGTACTGGAGGTAATCGGACTTCTCCTTCCTTAGATTGCTTCTCCTTCCTTTCAAAGACTTGGTAGGTCATGAGTCCCCCCAAACTTGCCCTTGTCGTGCTTTCTACCTGTACCGTGTAGTCAAACTCTTGCAGACGAACTAGCCATTTAGTAATTCTAGCAGACACATCCATGTGTTGTACAACATAGGGAAATATTTCATCCGTGGTTAGAATCACAAATTGCTTAGGCAGCAAATATGACCTAAACTTTGTAGTTGCAAATCTAAGAGATAGGACTAAGTGTTCCACATGGGTGAAACCTTTCTCTCCTGCTGTCATCATTCGACTAGAGAAGTAGATTGGCCTCATGAAAGATGTCGTCGTATCCTTTTGGAGTAGCACAGCCCCCAATGAGTCATCACCAACACTTGAGGTGACATAGAATTTTTCATCCCACTTAGGTGGTGAGATAGTTGGTAGAGTGGCTAAGACCTCCTTTACCTTGTTGTAGTGATGTTCACTTTCCTCATCCCAAGTGAAAGTTGATCTTTGAGTGAGTTGTTGCAGTGGTAGAACAAGTTGTGATAGTAGATGTATGAATCTACTTAAGTACCTCACCTTCTGTAGAAAAGAGACCAGTTGACGTGCGGTCATTGGTGAAGGTAGGGCTATGAGTGCGGACACCTTACTTGGATCGGCGTTGATACCTCTTGCTGAAATTTCATGGCCTAGTAGAATGACTTTACTCTCCCCAATGTGACATTTATCCACATTTAATTGCCCAGCTAGGCTCTGCAACCTCGCCAAACCTTCAGTTACCTTTTCTAAATGTGAAATACGGGAGCTATATATACAAAAATCATCAATGAACACTCTTATGGATGTTCCAAAGAACGGTTGAAAAACATATGTGACATATCTTTGGAATGTGATAGGTGCATTTGTGAGACCAAATGGCATAAGCCTGTATGCAAAACAACCCCATGGCGTGATAAAAGTGGTTTTTAGCTGATCTTCCAAGGCTATGCGTATTTGAAAGTATCCTGAATAACCATCACAGACGGTATAGCATTCAAAACCCGCTACTTCATTCAGAATTTCATCCAAGAAAGGGAGAGGAAAGTGGTCTCTCTTTGTAGCTGCATTTAGTGGTTTGTAGTCAACACAGACCCTCCACTTACCATTCTTTTTAGGTGTCACCACTACGGGTGACACCCATTCTGAGTTTTCTACAGGATAGATGAATCCCGCCTCCAGCAGTTTCCTTACCTCGGCCAAGAGTGCCTTTTCTTGTATGACCCCCAGTCGTCGTAGCTTTTGCACAACTAGTTTTACCCCTTCCTTCAGCTTAATATGATGTTCCACCACTGTAATGCCTGTGATTCTTTCATAGTTGTCAATGAACAGGTTAGGAAATCCCATCAACATTTGCAAAAAACTATCTTTCTCCTTTCTCCTCAAGTGTCAATTCCGTAGACAACATACCCTTCAACCTACTTCCTCCTAGGCCAGGTGATTTTCTCTCCTCTTCATTGGGTTTCCCTTTTGGTGATGGATCACCAGTTGTGCTTACCCTTTGTGGATCCTTCATAATGATACCCATCACATCAATGGAACTGTCACTTTCGTCGGTGGATGTGGTCTCCTCCTCAGAACTGGAAGATTCTCTAGTGGTTTCATCTGCCGATGTTTCCACATTCATTTGCTTCTGCTTGCCAATCCTCATGTCGTAGTAGATTGTCTCCCCTTTCTTACCAGTCATGCGTAGAAGGCCAGTACCCCAGTCCTGTTTTGCCTTCATGGCCATCAACCACGGCCTTCCCAAAATTAGTGGATAACCCTCCCCTTTAGTAGGCATTACAAAAACATCTACCTCTACCTCAGTGGTAAAAGCTTTTATTTTCACGGCACTTACCACACCCACACACTTTACTTTTGCGTTTTTTGCCATCTTTGCCTTGCATGGAGAAGGCCTGTCAACCTCGAGCCCTAATCGAAGCATCATAGCTTCGCTCATTACACAGATTTGTGCAACTCCATCAATGTAGGTGTTTCCAACCCTCTTTCCTTTTATGTTTACGTCGACAGTTAGAAGGATGTCATCCATGTTGCATCCCGAAATTGCTCCGGCTACCTTTGTTTTGGAGCGTCTTGTACTTACCATTTTAGACCATTGTCGCCTTACTTTAGGTACAAGATGTGTAATCTTTGGTCCTTGCTCTGCCACATCCAATGTTAGATCATAGGGCTTAGAACTTTCCCCTAGCTGGAAGTCGGTGATGCCCAATTTCCGTCGTGTCCTGGATGGCCTCTTGCTAGTTTCTCCTCTCATGCTTCTCTCATCATCTGATTGTGTAGCTTTCTCCCTCCTAGCTCTTCTCACAGTCATGGCTTCAAGTGGTTCTAAAAAGGTTACATTCTCCTTACCCTTGTCCCTCTCCTTTGCTCTGGGTGGATCCACTACTACGGCTTTTCCTTTCTCTTCTAGCCTTATGATGTTTACAGGGCGATCAGGTGGTGGGGCTGGTGGAAGAGGTGGGATGGATGCTTGTAGTGGTGTCTGGGGTGGACGTAGAATTTGTGTTGGTGGGGGTGGTGCTCGGGGTGGGGGTGTTCTTTCTCTAGGGGGTGACAATTGGTTCCTCCTACCTCCTCTATTATAGTTTTGTCGTGGTTTGGGACAGTAGTACATACCGTGACCGTCTTCTCTGCAGTTGTAGCAATGATACTCCCTGTTTTGTCGTCGTGCTCTTCCAGGGTCTTGATCTCTTTCTTCACTCCTCCCTTGCTGTATTAAGTGGACAGACAAATTCTGCAGTTGGTCAGTAATATGGGCCAACATATCTTGTTGGTCATATCTTACCCCAAGAGCCGATGGTGGTGGTGGAATGGTGGTTGTCGTAGTTGCTGGTCGACGTGATGTTGCTGTTTCTGTTGACTCGGTTTCTTTGGCTTTCAGTCGCAGCTTCTTGTCCTTAAGGCGAGCAATCTCAACGGCTAACTCTTACGTAGCCGGGAATCTACCTTTCACCTTCTCCTTGAGAAGCGGCCATAAGCCATGCGTGAATCGATCTTTTTTTAGGAAATCGGGTGCAGCTTCCCCCCTTGCTAGTGACTCAACCCACCGTTCCCACAAATCCACAAATTTGGACTCATAGGTGGCATATTCTAAAAGACCCTCCTGCTTCAAGTCTCTCAACTTGTCCCACAACTTTTCTGAAGTGGTACCTCCCCCAAAGCGCCTCTTAAAAGCGGTTTTTAAGGGTTACCAGTCATCCTTGGTTGCTTGTGGAAGTGCATTGTACCATGATCTAGCTTCTAGCTTCATGAGATGCTTAAAGATTCTAACCCGGGATTCATCCGTATCTTTGTTGCTCACTACACATGCTACTTCAAAGTCATCTAGGAAGTCTGTTACCAAATCCTCCCCCTTCTTTCCTTTAAATGTTGGAAATGCTACACTTGCCATGATTACTGAGAGAGAGCTAGAAAGACACACTACTTAACTTGCAAAAGTTTTTTTCTTCTTTACAAGGAGGCGTGTATACCCTCTTATACTAGGACATAGATTAAAACTTCAAACGGTACATTGCCTTGTACCAAAGGTAAGACAAATGGTTGATCTGATGCCAGAACCTCAAAAAACCGCTCCCCACCCAGCATGGTGTCAATGACATGCTGGTAGTGAGCCTTCAAGTCCAGTATTACCTTGATTGAGCGTACACGTGTTGGTATGTGTGATCTGTCTTGAGGTAGGTTGTACTATTCATGTGAAGCTTAGAGGTGCTTAGTCACTGTCCAAGCTTGTGGGAGAGGGTGGTGTTCTTTCCTGAAACAAACTCAGTAGATCCCTACTTTCTCTAGTGAGAGTGTGAGCCAATGCTTCCGTTATCTGTGCTACAGCATCAGGTGCAACTTGAAAACTCACTGTGATAATTCCCTCGGTGACTTGAGTTACCCGATTCTCAAAGTAGAATAGTGTTGATTCTCTATTGTGTAGAGCTCCTTCCATTTTGTTGTTGTGGGTTGGTTGTAGGTTGCGGACATGGTTTTGACCTTCTCCTTCTTCTTCTTGGCACTTAGCCTATGTTATATCCACTGGGTTTGGCGTGTTGGTTGACTCTCCCACAGCAAATCGATTACCGTTACACCTGGCACTCGAGCTTCAATGGAGATGCAGAGTTCGTCTAGTTGTGCTTAGAGCTCTTCTTCTTTTGTCGTCCAATTAGCAAATCCTGCTAGCCATTCATCCATTCACAATAGTTTAGGGGTTTTAGTCTTGTAAACTGAAGGGTTTCATGAAAAGATCCTTAGTGGGGGCACCAAATGACGAGAGCAAAGCGAACCCCGAACCCCGACGGCCTCTAAAACACCGGGAACCGAATGGCGCGCCTCGAGCCTGTCATGGTAAAGCAAATAGGGGGCGGACACCACCTAGCTTCAGCCGCTAGGACGCAAACAACACACCACCATAACAAAGTTTTCATCCAAGAGAGATGGATGCTTGGGAGTAATGATGAAGAGGAAAGGGAATGAGATCAAGTGAGAGAGAGAGAGAGTGAGGGAGGGGGTATAGCGGCTTAGTACTTAGGCAAAACAAAAGGATGGCGAATCCGCACACCCTTCACACATACACAAGCTCACTCCAAACACAAGACTAGGTGGAGATTCCGCACACCTCACATAAGCAAAACATTGCAAGAAAACATACTCACAAAACCTCAAGCTTTATTTAGAGAATAAGGCGATGAAATGGGGAGCATAGGGTAGGGGAATGAGAAGGGAGAGCGTGGTAGAGCACATGGCGGATAGGTGGGAGTTGATGGCGAAGACTTGCACGAGGGTTATGGCCATCATCCTTCATTTAGTTTCCCTTCATCTTCCATAGCCCAAGGGTGTAGAGGTCATGCTCAAGACGAGCATGGTGATTGCGGTGATGGTGATGGTGTGGGTGTGTGTGTGTGCACTAGGCACACACAGTGCATAGTGTACTCTTTGGTGATGGTGTGTGTGTCTTTAGTGTGATGGTGACCCCTCTTTATATAGGGGAGGAGGGGGGAGAAATTCTAAAATGAAGAAATCATTATCTACATAGGCCATGTGACTGTGGGCCCCACTTGTCTGGCTGTGTGTATATGTGCCAGAATAGCAGTCTCATGAGAGAGAGACTAAGAGAGAGAGATGGGTTGATGAAAAAAAAGTGAGAGGTGACATGGAGAATAAAGTAATTACAAGAGGGGAGAGAGGGGAGTGTGTTCAGAGGTGAATCTGTGTGCAGATGTGTGTGAACACAAGAAAAATCAGGTGACCACCGGGTGGGGATGGGTCTGTGGGCACCTTTTTCAGTGAAACTGAGTGTGTGTGAGTGTGGGGGAGGTTATTTAGCTACAAGACAAGAGACATGGCGCCCTTTAGAGAGAGAGGGGGGTATTTGGGTCATGGGATATGATAGGAGAGAGAAAGAGGGGGTGGGGTATACTATTTTGGAAGATAGGGTAAGTTGCATGTGAGTTAGGGTGCATTATTGGTGAGTTATAATGCATTATTGGTGAGAGGTGGGGTAGCTTGAGGGGAGAGAGAAAGGAGAAAGGACAAGGGGAAGAGAGAGGGGGTTGACCTTTTGAGTTGAGGAGAGGAAAAGGGACACCCGGCGGGGCAACAGTGAAGAAAAAGGATGCAAGGTGGGGATGGGCTACCCCGCAGGCATGAGGTGGCCTATTTTACCTTTCTTATATATTTACATAATCATACTTTATTTTTTTCTTACTTTTTTCCAATGCCTTTTATCACTCCCTCCCTAAGAGGGGGTTTTCATGGGGTGGGGACGAGAGAAGAGGGGTATGGGAGCTTGGCTTGTGAAAAGCCCCCATCACCATCACTATCTTCTTCAGTAGTCCATATCTCTCTCAAAGACCGTTTCAGTTCTTGGTATTTCTGTTTACGCTCGAGTTTGGTCCACTCTTGGTTTTTTGTTGGTTCTTTTTTTTATTTTTCATATTTTTTTGATTTTGTTTCGGTTTCAGCTTTTCTTACCTGTTTTATTTCTTCTCGCGTTCGTTCTTTTCGATTTTCTGAGAATTTTCCTGATATTTGATCTTTTACACAATCCTCTGCTTTTACAAGTATCAAATAGTGAGTTTTACCTTTTATCTTGGGCATCACGTTCTCTCTCGCTTTCCTTCCTGCTCTTTTCCTCCTATAGCGTTCTTGGCGTCTAGGGTGTTGATTAGCAAAATCATAAAACTTGATATTCTCGGCTTTATTCCCACGCTCACTTGAGGTGTCTGAACACTCATTATCTGCCTCATCATTTACTTCCAATTGTTCAGAGGAGTTGTAAAACTCTTCTTGTTTTGTGGGTTCTACCGTCTCTTTCTCTGGTACAATGCTTACCATGTAATAGGGTAGCACATCGTAGCCATCCTTATCGCAAAATTTTGTTGTTGGACTGTTGGTAATGGTACAGACATCTAATGTTGCCAGTATGTGTTCCCATTCTAGAGGTTCCAAGGCATCTTCAGGGAAAGGTTTCGGAATATACTCCTTGTCCTCAATTGATCTTTTTAAGACGCATTCCTCTTTTCTTAAGCTTCCACAATGTGAAGCTCCGCACATCCATAGCTCTTTTGGTTTCCCTAACCATGATGGTAGTTCCGATCCTGCTATTGTAGCCGAATCAAACTCTTCCACTGGTGTTTGGTTTACATCTTTGTAACTATGGTCTTTCAGGTGTATTTTAGTTGTCGTCTCGCCATGTCTGAGGTATATGTGGTCATAACCCCAATCTTGGACCATCTTCAGTTGTCACATGAATGGTCGTCCCAAGATTATCTCATAATTGTTCTTTTTGTCAAAATTGACTATTGCAAATGTATGCTCGTACTCGATTCCACACGAAGTGACAATTACTTTTTCTAAGAGTCCTAGAGGCTTCTCCATGAACCCATCTGCCAACTGCAGCTTCATTCTGGTAGCCCTCAAAGCTGGTTTTCCCCATTTTTTCTAGATTTCCTTGGTGGCGATAGCAACTCCCGCTCCACTGTCAAGAATAGCCTTGGAAACTACTCCTTGGAATTCTACCGGTAGCGTGGTGTTTCCGTCTTCTCCCTCGCAATATTCTCCAACCTTATTCAATGGTATCGGCCTAGTGTTTAGGTTAGGCCTGTCCAAATCCATGATTCCTTCTTGTAGCTTCAAGGTGGGGTCTTTCACTCCAAATTTTTCTAGGCATTTTCCTACTGTGGTCCACATGTTTGGCCTTAACCTTAGGAGTTCTGCTAACGTGATTGTGCATGCCACCGGGGTGGATAACAACTCAATCAATCCTTGTGAATCCATCACCTTGTTAGAAGAAAGTCTTTGAGATGGGAGTGCTCTCACTTCCGACTTAGCTTCATATTCTCCTAGGTAAGAGGGTAAAGTTTTCAAAGAGTCTGGTTGGCTGTGCCCCGAACTAATAGATCATTGGTCTCCCCCTTGTGAATGTATCTCAAAGTTCATTTGTGATCTTGCCTCAAATTCTTCAATAGGAGGTAAGATCATGTTCTTTTCTTTTCTCGTGCTATTCATGTGGTGACTCATCCTATTAGCCTCGTTGGCCTCCCTGATTTTCTTCCACAGATCATCTAGACCGTTATCGTCCTTTCCCATTTTTGCCAATATTTTAGGATGGACCCTGTCACTTGCCTCATCGGTGGTATTTGGCACTATGATAGGCTGTCCTCTGGACTCATAATCATTAGTGAGTCTTTCCTTTATTTCTTCATGTTTATCTAATGTTGTCTGGATAGGGGTTGGAGCTGGTGCATCATGACAATTTGCCGGTTTACCCAACGGGTCTTCCATCAATGATTGAGCCGTCTCGATCATCTTTTTACACATATCCAACCTTTGTTTTTCTATTTCTGCATATGGATAAGTCATCCACCTTTGCTCGTGGGTTTGATTCTTTTTAAGCCGAGCTTCATAAGCTTTTAGAAGCGCATCCAGCTGCTCGTTTACCTTGTCTGCCAGTACAGATCCTCCTGATCCTGCACTTTTGGGCTCTGCTATTTCCTTGTGTGCTATGGCTGCTGTGGTGTGTGTGCTTAGGCTAGCTAGATCTTCTAACCGCTCCAATCTGTTCTTTGTATTGAGGCGGTCCGGGGCGGGCAACAAGAAGAGCAACCTCTAGACACCCTTCAAGGCTCCCGTGCTGCTCAATGGGGCCGGGGCACAACACAACACAAACCAAAACAACAAACCCACAGCCAAATCCCAACTACACAAGGGGCACCACCTAGTTTAAGAGCGAACTAGGACGCAAAAGAGGAGAATCGTTAGAGCAACCCACAAACAAGCAAGGAATTTACACTAACCCTAACACCAATGGAACACTCTCACACACTAAAACACGAGAGAGAGAGAGAGAGAGAGAGAGAGAGAGAGAGAGAGAGAGAGAGAGAGAGAGATGGTGTACAACTTAGCTTCAACTTTATATTTTGCACAAAAAGGAACTTAGAGCTTGCGGAATCAAGTGACAAGATTTGGTTATAGCATCACTAGCACATTGTCTTAGGGTTATGGGAGCCCTCTCACCATCCACCCTCTTACAATGGTAGCCAAACAATAGCCAATGAATCACAAGCAACAAAACAACAACCTTCAATGAAACAAGTCACCTTATGAAGCTGGATGAGTTTGCCAAGCCAAATTGGAGGAGAAGCGTGAGCCTTTGGACATGAATTGCACCCAAAACTACCAATTCATTGATGTTGGGATAGATACAACAATGGTAGGAAGAATATCTTCTACTCGCACTCACTCAAACTAGCTCAAGCTTTTCTATGCACCAAGGTGATGGTGTATAGAAAGCTTACTCTCTCTTTACAACCAAGATAGAACTGGCATGTGGTACGCTCAATCTAGTGTGCAATGGTATAGTCATGTCTTTTACAAGGAGGAATGGGTTCTATTTATAGGTTTTAGAATCCTTGATTAGGATTAAGCCTAATCAATTTTATTAGGAAAGATCAAGGATTATGAATTTTTATGAATTTCAAATGAGAATGGGGTCTCTCTTTTCTCTTGAGTCACATGGATATGGGCTCAAGTAAGAGAATTATTGATGTGGTGAAAGGAGAGAAACTTCCATGGGAGTGAGTGAATTTGGTTTACTTGTGCGGTTGCCTACTCCATATGTTAACAGTGTGGGTGCATTTTTACAAGAGAAGTTAGTTGTTAGTGGTAATAATCACTAGAATTGTTAGTGATACATTTAAAATGGGTAGGATGAGTTGATTTGATGAAGGAAGAGGGGTGAATTAAAAGAGAATCATTGAGATGGTGAAGCTTTGAAGAAGCTTGAACTCACCCTTGTGTAGATTGTGGAAAAAATGACCGCTGGTCGTCTTCTTCTTCTTCGCTTCTTTACGCCGCCGCCACGGTTGACCACCACGATGAAAAGAGGATTTGTTGATGAAAAATCCTCAATTTGCAGAAGTTATCATGGTTAAGATGCTGAATTTTAGATATTTTTAGGAGAGGTAAATGAAATTGTAACATAGAAGCAATGGAGAGAGACATGGAGAGGGTGTATGTATGTAGAGGTTCATAAAGGAACTATAGGGATGAGAGAGAAGGGTAATGGTGAAGAGGGTGGGAGAAGCCATGGAAATTGCAGGTTTGAGTGAGGGAAGGAGAGGGAGGGATGTGTAAGAGTGAGTAGGTGTGGGGAAGGGTGAGAGAAGACTAAGGGCTACTTGTGAGAAAAGTGGGCAGACTGGGGTCCACTCAAAAAATCATAGCTCACCGCTGGTAGCTCCAAAAATCATGAAACAATTTGAGGTGATTATTCAGAGAGTGGGCTACATTTTATCTTTTGACCATCGCTCCAAATTCGGAGTGGAGATAGGTGCCAAAATTCTCACCAAAAAGCCTGTTTTTATGCTTGCAAAAGTCTTTTAGTGGCCCCCTCCTTTGTTGAATTTGTACAATGCATCCAAGAGTGAGCCCCTCCTTTGTCATATTATAATACAAAGCATCCAATTTGCCCTTGACCCACGCATGGAGGAGGATTATTGGTGAATAAAGAAATATATACATGGTGGGACTAGTGTATGGACTATTCATGGACTTTAGCTCAATGAGCACATGGTGTTAGAGTAATGAGTAAAAATAATAATAAAAATATGGAGGAGTTATGGATATGGAAAGATATTGGAATCATATGATATGGTCCCTCCTTGAATTATTTTGGGTGAAAGAGAAAAAGGTATGCAAGTAAATAATATAATAAACGTAACCAATGAGTAGAAATCAATTTTTTGTTTTCATGAGGGTGAGGGTGAAAATGTGGGAGTGATTTGTATAAAGGAAAAATATGAGGTTAGAGTATGTACATATTGGCAAAAAATATAATTATGGTGTAAGAGGATGAAAGAAGGTGTACATAGGTTTAATAAAACACACACCTAAGTAGAAATATTTAAATAAAATACCAAAATAATTATAAAAAATCCCTATATTTAGCCCATATATACAATGAAATATTTACACACAAAGAGGCCATAATATACTTTTATTTTTTATTTTTTTTGTTTTTTTGTCTCAACTAGCCCAGTGACTAGCTAGCTGAGGGTTTTTAAGAAGATATGGGAAAAGCCCCTTAACTCACACACGCCTATGTACAGTGAAATGGTAGGGATAGCCATAGCGTTTGGGTGAATTTGGTAGGGTGGAGTAACTTACTATGGCAATTATGGAGAGCCAAAAAACGGCTATCAATACGGTGGTTGATGGTCGCGTTGTGCAATTGGGTGGGGTTGGTCGTAAAATGGAGGCAAGATTGGACGCATTGAAGATATGGTGAGTGGAGGTTAACGTGCCCAATGCCAAAATTCAGGGAAGCTAGGGATGATTAAAACTGCAGGACGAAGTGCTTGTATAAGAGGTAGGGCATTAATGAAGGTAATAGGATTAAACAACTTAATTGACCAGAGAAAATTAAGAAGCTTACCCATACTTGGCTAAGCATGGGTGCCCAAGTGTGAATGGGGCGAGCTCATATAAAAGTCAACTAAACCTAAAATTCACTCATTCTCTCATTTGTGCAATAGAAGAGTGCTCTTGCTCCATCTCCATCTTCTTCTTCTTCATCTCCTTGTGTGTGTGTATGAGAGAGAGAGAGAGTGTGTGTGCGATCGAGCATTGCGACGACGGCACGACGGCTGCGAAGCGGCAGCTCCTTCTTCATCGCGGCGAGGAATCCTCCACAAAGCAAGCGTAGAGCGGTGAGTGACACACCATCACCTTCTTTGAGCTTACTAGTAGTGAAGATGGCCAATGGGTCTATTGTTAAACCTATTGGGATGCTAGAAGATCTCAAGATCAAGGTCTTTGGACATAAAATAAGGATTACCTTTATTGTTATGGATTTATCCAAACACACTATGCCATCGGAGATGATCTTAGGACGTCCTTTCATGAGGGAAGCAAAAATGGTGCATGACTGGTCCAAAAACCATGTCTACTTGCAGTTCCAAGATTCTGTCATTCGAGTGGATCTTGTGACTGGTCGAGTACATCCTCTAGGAAATAGGTTTATAATTGATCATAGATCTGACGCCACAGTTCACTCGATCCCATTGCAGTATTGTTACACGTGTAAAGCGAACACTGATGCTGGGGAAGATTCTCCTTATATGGATATTTTACCTGGGATGACCGAGTCAGACAATGTGGATTGGGTCCACCTAGCAGCAACCATAGACGCTTCGGGAAATAGAGGGACGACCTGGGTAACACCTGAGGGGGATGAAATGCATGTACCCTTACATATGCTAGAAGCAATGCATATAGATTCTGACAAGACCCATCCCAATATAACAAAGAAAACATACAAGTGGGTCCCTAAAGCTTCTTTAACAAACATGGTTGATGCTAAAAAACAGAAGCCTTATAAGAAACGTCCCACTCGCTCCAAGAAATGTAAGAAAACGTGGCGTTGGATTCCTAAACGACTATTGGAAGCACAAGGCTACTATGAAGGAAATGATCAAATCTGGGTGCCAAAACATTAATTGTGCTCTTACTTGTCACCTGACCCATGTGAGCCCAATCCCGTAGCTCCAAAACGAATCAACGATCGCGGAAGGAAAAAAATCACAGAATGCTACACACCTGCTCCAGAGCTAGTTTGGGTACCGAAGAAAGAACAATTTATTCCACCTAGCTCAGGAAGGGGGGAGTCCCATGAAGCTTCTAGCTCCTCATGTAATGCATCCATAGAGGTAAAAGCTTCTCTACAGCCTCCACCTACAATAATGAACCTCCATGAAACTACAAACGAATCAACACCTCCTAGTATTCAAGAATCACCTGATCAACCACTTCAAGTTCGATCTTGGGAGAGTACCTTACCACCCTTGCAACTTGACGAGGTACCTAAGGTAATAGAAAACTAATGGAAAAAATCTCCACCTATTACCAACTGGAACAATTGGTTTCAAAGGGTAACAAGCTCATTTCAAACAGTATGACCTACCCAAGGAAGGGGGGAGTGTTTGCTAACAGTCATCATTCACTTACTTCCCTCTCAACCTTCCTCCCTAACCTCTTAATCTCTAATCTTAGGGAATGTATATATAAAGCCTTATACTCACAAAAAACAAAAATAATAAAGAGCAAGAGCAATTAGCAAACGAGTGTGCACAATAAAAGTCAGAACATTGACCAGACCTACACATTCACATCCGGTACATGAAATAGAAACCTTTGCCATAAAACACCTTTAATCCTCATCACTCAAGTGATGGAGGGTAGGTAGAATTAGTACGATAGGAGTGTTTCTGTTTTAGAGTTGAGTGATTAGCAAAGTTTCTTTTTCCCACTGATGTGCCTCCTAGAGGTATTCTTTGTGTTTCCTAGTGTGTACAGGAACGTGTTGCTTTTGTTAGGATTTGGACCTTCATGGGATCTTTCTGTCATCCACTTTTCAAATCAAGCGTGATCATCAAAACAAACAGGTGTTTCTTGTCCATTGACATTGCCCCTTATCTTTTTGCATCCATGTTTGTCTGCTTTGATTGTGATTGGTAGCATAATATTCATCGCATTTTCTTAGTACCAAACATTAAATTCAATGTAATTTTTTGTCATAATCACTTGTCTAGATTTAAAAATCAAGCAGTCCGACTAAGCTAGTTTGACCAAGCTAGGTGTTAGAGATCTTCTCTTAATACCATGGGGAATGCCTTCCTAATAATCAATGGTTACTTAGGTTCTTAATCCAATTTAGGCAGCATTGTGTGAAATTTACTATGGCTTTCTAGTGGGCTTGACCCTATTGACCTTTAGCTTAAGTATTATAAAGGGAGTTTACTTGTGTGATAAGCCTGGGGAGGTGTATCAGTGTTATATGATTCCCCAAAGTTACAAAATTAAAATGCTGAAAATGAACAAACAAAAAATCAAAGTGCCACATTGTAAAATCTTAAGCTGGAAGAGAAATCTCAGCTTGATTGGGTACTTCACTCACATGTATCGCCTATGGTACTAGATGTAGACATGTAGTAGTGTTAGTGTGTATACGCGCTTCACCAGGGGCACTTTTCTCCCACTGGGTTTTTCCCCCTGGACATCTGGTGTGAAAGGACACCTTATCTCTTAGGGTTTCATATAAGCTTTGTAGCTCTGAGTTTGTATACTCTATTATTCTAATACAGAGATCTCGTACGCAAGCTCTGTGTCTTCTCCTTCTCCATCTTCTTCCTACTCTGAGTTGTTGTCTTCCTTCTGTTTCCTGTTTCATCATCTTCAACAATTGGTATCAGAGTAAGGTGATTTCTAGAGCCTCTACTTGCATTTTCCCGTCGGCGCGCGCAATCGCAGTTTTTAGGCAGTTTTTGGAAAATTTGCTCATGGGAGCATCCTCGATGTTCCGGTAGTATTTTGATTAGCTGACTTGGGGTTTTACCACCCTTTCGAAGCCGTTTGAGCCCTCAGAATTTTGTTCTGAGCAGCGTAGCAAAAGTTACTTTTCGGAGGCGTTTAGATCAAGAGGGTGTGCTTTTTGACAGATTTTCTTCAGGTAAACAGTTCTTTTGGAAAGCAGTTTGTCTTAGCTTTGTGCTGAGATTTTGTGTAGAGTTTTGCTTGCATTGGAGAGGAGATTTGTGAATTTCTTGGAGGTTCTTTTGCTCTCTTGTGTGCATCCACAGTATGGCTCAATCTACGGAGAAAGAGATTTTTGGTGCGTTTACATCCGAAGACAAATTGGATGGTACCAACTATTCTCTTTCGTCTTTTATGGCCAAAAATGTTTTGGTTGGTAAAGGATTGTGGGATTATGTATCTGGAGATGAAGTTCGTCCAGTTAGCATTGCACTTGCCACGCCTGGTCGTGGTGCAGCTGTTGGTGCAGGACCCTCACAAGTCACTCCAGAGCAAAAGAGATGGGATACTAAAGATGCACAAGCTATGGCTGTGATTGCCTTAACCATAAAGAGGACAATCACACCACATATCAGATCTTGCAGAACTTCTGAGGATGCTTGGAACACTCTGAAAGCTATGTTTGGAGGAAGAAACGCTGCCAGAATAGAGTTTTTGAAGAAACAACTTGACAAAATACAGATGGACGAAGGTGACGATATTGTCGAGCATCTTACAAAAATCAGGGATCTTAAAGAGCAATTTCTTAGCATTGATGAAGTGATTCCAGAGAAGGACTTGGTTTCCAAAACACTCAATTCACTACCACCATCTTATTTGACTTTTCAGACTTCTTTGACTCTGTCTTTGCGAGCTAATCCTAATCCTCTTCATTTTGAAGAGTTAGTGGCTTTGCTATTGCAGGAGGATCAATCACGTAAGAACAAGTCTTTACAGGTGGATGGTATGGATCATGCTCTTGTTGTACATAACAAAAACAAGGGTAAAGAGAGTGCTCATCACTCCAAGTCTGGTGCAGGACAGTCTTCAGAGAAATCTAAAGGTGATTTCGACAAGTCCAAGAAGAAAGGTAAATGTCACTACTACAAGAAACCTGGTCACTACATTAGTGAGTGTAAAAAGCGAGTTGCTAAAGAAAAGAAGAAAGAGTCAAGTTTGGTTGTTTCAGCTTCTGGTGATTCTTCTACAGCTAAAGAAGAGTATGCAAACTTTGTGCAGGATTCTTATGCTTTTGTAGTATGTTCAGATTTTTCTGCTTACAGTGTTGATGAGACACAAATGATTTGGTACTTTGATAGTGGTGCATCCAAGCATATTACTTCAAGGAAGAATTTGTTTTGTTCATTGGATGCAGTTCCAGCAGGAGAGAAGGTGACATGTGCAAATAATGCTTCTTATCCAATCAAAGGCGTTGGTAAGATTTTGATTACCATTTCAGATGTTTTAGATTTATGCTTCCAAGATGTCTTATATGTTCCAGGGATCAAGAAGAATTTGTTGTCTGTATCCTCTCTTGCAAAAAATGGTCTTCAGGTCATTTTTGAGGATGACAGATGTATTGTACGAGATCGAGAGAATGGTTATTCTCTTATCACTACAGGTACGCTGGAAAATGGACTATTTGTGCTAGATCGTTATGAAAAGCAGATTCAGTTATGTATTGCAGAAACAAAGACTCAGGCCATGCAGGATGCTGAGTTGTGGCATGCTAGATTCGGGCATGTTAGTTATGGCAGTTTGATGACTTTACAACGTCATAATATGGTGCATGATTTGTCTTTATTGGAGATGCCACCAAGACATGTATGTGAAGGTTGCGTTCTTGGAAAGATGCACAGATTTTCATTTTCGCAGGATGGTTTAGTTAGAGCGACACGAAATTTGCAGCTTGTACACAGTGATGTATGTGGTCCTATGAGGATGCCATCTTTGGAAAACAGCCTTTATTTTGTGACCTTCATTGATTACTTTTCTAGGTTTTGTTGGGTGTATCCACTCAAAGCAAAGTCAGACATGTTTGCAGTTTTTCAACATTATGTCGCCATGGTTGAAAATGAAACAGGTTGCAAAGTACAGACTCTTCGTACCGATCGAGGAGGTGAATACATGTCAGGTGCATTTAAGGATTTTTTGGGAAAGAAAGGCATTAAACACCAATGCACTATGCCATACACACCACAACAGAATGGTGTTGCAGAAAGGAAGAACAGGTCTTTAATGGAGACGGCTAGATGTATGCTCAAGGCTAAGAGTTTGCCTCATAAGCTATGGATGGAGGCAGTTGCTTGTGCAGCACATGTTTTGAACAGGTGTCCTACTCGTGCCTTGAAGACCATTACTCCATATGAAGCTTGGTATGACAGAAAACCTTCAGTCAGTTATCTTCGTGTTTTTGGTTGTCTTGCTTATGCTCACATCCCTCAGCAGTTACGTGGGAAGCTTGATGATAAGGCAATCAAATATATATTTGTGGAGTACAGTAGTGGAAGGAAAGGTTATAGACTTTACCATCCTACTACAAACAAGATTTTTGAAAGTCGTGATGTAATTTTTGCTGAAACTACTGCTCAACCTATGGTTGCTTTTGATGTACCTCATATGCAGACACATGATGTATTTGAAGGTTTGCTTCCTTCTTTTGTGGAGAATCAAGAATCAGAACAGGTTGATGATCTTGATCAATCTTTTGATCAGCATGTGACACCTCATGATGTAGAGGAAATTGTGCGTGAAGAGCAAGAAGTTCTCAGGGAAGAAAGAACCTTGCCTAAATGGGTTCAAAAAACTTTGCAGGATAGCAAGTAGGATGCACCGTTGCCACGAAAAACACGTGTTGGTACTACTTTTGGTAGAGAGCAAGTAGATTTGGCTTGCTTTAGCACTCTTTGTGATGTAGATGAGCATGATTCATTTGAACAAGCTTTAGAGTGTGTTCAGTGGAAAGATGCTATGCAGCAAGAAATTGATTCTATTCATAAGAATCATACATGGGATCTAGTGGACTTGCCTACAGGAAAAAAGCCTATTGGTACAAAGTGGGTTTTTAAGGTAAAAAGGAAACAAGATGGTACTGTTGACAGGTACAAAGCAAGGCTTGTGGCAAAAGGCTATGCGCAACAGAAAGGCATAGATTATGATGAAACCTTTGCTCCTACTTCTCGTGCGTCCACAGTTAGATCACTAGTTGCAATTGCTGCTCATCATGCTTGGAAAGTGCATCGGTTGGATATCAAAACTGCTTTTTTGAATGGTGATTTACAGGAAGAAGTTTATGTAAGTCAACCAAGTGGTTTTGTTGTAAAAGGTCAAGAGAAAAAGGTATGTAGATTGCGTAAAGCTTTGTATGGTCTCAAACAGGCTCCAAGAGCATGGTATGAGAAGATACATACTTATTTGATTGGCCAGGGATTTCAAAATAGTCCAATAGAAAGTACTTTGTATGTCAAAAAGAGAGATGGAGTTCTCATTATGCTAACACTTTATGTGGATGATATGCTTCTTACAGGCAATAATGCAAATGAAATTGAAGCGTTTAAAGATGCTTTGAGAAAAACCTTTGAGATGTTTGATCTTGGTTTGCTACATTATTACTTGGGTATTCAGTTTGTTCAATCAGAGGATGGCATATACATGTTGCAGGCAAAATATTTGCATAAAATTTTGGACAAGTTTGGTATGCAAAATTGTAAACCAATCTCTACACTTGTAGAAACTGGATCAAAGTTGAGCATGCACGATGCTGGAGAACCTTTTGATGTACATACTTATGCAGCAGCCGTTGGTTGCTTGATATATTTGGCAGGCAACACTCGTCCAGACATTCAATTTGGGGTTTCACAACCAAGCAGATTTATGCACAGCCCAGGTATGCATCATTGGCAAGCTGTGAAGCGCATACTTCGTTACCTTTCAGGTACCCCTAATCTTGCCATGTTCTTTCCAAGGGGGGATATGTATGGAAAGCACAGTTCTATGCAGCTTCTTGGTTACAGCGATTCAGATTGGGCTGGTGATTTTGACACACGACATTCCACAAGTGGCAATTGTTTTTTCTTGGGAAATGCATGTATATCTTGGCTAAGCAAGAAGCAACCCACAATGGCTACATCAACTTGTGAAGCTGAGTACAGGGCAACTTTCACGGCAACAGTTGATTGTGTATGGATACGCAGGTTATTGGCAGATCTTTGTGAGTGTCAACAGGTACCCACTACCATTTTCACTGACAGTCAGAGTGCTATGGCAGTTGCAAGGAATCCAGTATTTCATGCAAGAACAAAGCACATAGAGGTTCACTACCACTATGTCAGGGAAAGGCTACATCCAGGGGAGATCACACTAACTTACTGTCCTACACAGGATAACATTGCAGATCTATTTACGAAGGCGTTATCACGAGAAAAGTTTGAAGCTTTCCGAAAAGCTTTGGGCTTACTCTCATACACATGATGATCTGCTACCTTGTACGGATTCACACTATCACTACAGGGGGGATTTGTAGACATGTAGTAGTGTTAGTGTGTATACGCGCTTCACCAGGGGCACTTTTCTCCCACTGGGTTTTTCCCCCTGGACATCTGGTGTGAAAGGACACCTTATCTCTTAGGGTTTCATATAAGCTTTGTAGCTTTGAGTTTGTATACTCTATTATTCTAATACAGAGAGACAGACTACAGAGATCTCGTACGCAAGCTCTGTGTCTTCTCCTTCTCCATCTTCTTCCTACTCTGAGTTGTTGTCTTCCTTCTGTTTCCTGTTTCATCATCTTCAACACTAGAGCCCTAGAGGTTCCCAGTGTGGGCGCCTTTCCTTGAAAAGAAAAAAACCCAAGGCATACAAAATAAGCACACACATCAAAATTGAATCACTGTGAAAAGACTTTGGGGGGTCAAAGAAAAGGTAATCAGTCAGGCAATGATTTCATGAGAGATTCCTTTTATTGTAGCTTAACTACAAGGTCTTCTAGGTATAGCCTCTAGTCAGCCCTCGAACATGAAATACTTGGCTCTCGCGATTAAACAACTTAATTGACCAGAGAAAATTAAGAAGCTTACCCATGGTATTAATAGTCGATCTCTAGTGCCTTTCGACCGTTAAATTAGCGACCCCAGACTTTGTTTAATTTTTTACCTTTACATATGTTTATGCATTTGATTCTATTGCAATTTAATGTTTAATTGTTTAAAATTCTGTTACCAATCAATTTGTGTGCCTAAAACTGCATATGCTTTTTAATCGCTTATGAGAATGCAATTATTGTGCCAATATTGTTTGATTTTGCAGTGACTGAAGAAGGCTAAGGATATTCATCTCAAATGCTCTTCCACCTCGACGAACGAGCTTCAACTCAATAGCTTTCGAGGATGGAATCTACATCAAGAAGAGGGGCATGTTAACCCTCACGGCTCACGGACACCCTATCACCTACGACGGACGTTGTAACCTACGACGGACATTGTATTATTTCTTTGGTAGAGTCAGGTACCATGCTTGTCGGTCCAATAGGAAAAGGGTAAGAGTGATCGCCGATGAGAGGCGCACTCTAACTGGAACATTCAAAGGATTAGTTGGCTAAGCAAGGGCGCCCAAGTGTCAATGGGGCGAGCTCATATAAAAGTCAACTAAACCTAAAATTCACTCATTCTCTCATTTGTGCAATAGAAGAGTGCTCTTGCTCCATCTCCATCTTCTTCTTCTTCATCTCCTTGTGTGTGTGTGTGTATGCGTTTGTGTGTGTGTGTGTGTGTGTGTGTGTGTGTGTGTGAGAGAGAGAGAGAGAGAGAGAGAGAGAGAGAGAGAGAGATCATTGCGACGACGGCACGGCGGTGGCGAAGCAGTTGAGCGTGGCGAAGCGGAGGCTCCTTCTTCTTCGCGGCGAGGAATCCTCCACGAAGCAAGCGTAGAGCGGTGAGTGACACACCATCGCCTTCTTTGAGCTTACTAGTTTAGGCTTGTTGTGTGCTTGGAGCCATTTGTGGCTCACGCACGGTGTATCGGCAAGTTCCTTGCATTGACACGTGCGACATACGCGCACACCCGTAGGTGCATGGAAACAAGAAGGGTTATGAACCTACTTCTCGACCTTGTAAGTCAATCACTAATAAGGAAATCAGGTCAAAGATCGCACTAGTGAAGACAATCCAAATTACAATGCTAACGCTCATCGAATCTAGGTCAAACGCATTTGAAATGTCATGAAACTCATAAGGTACACTCTCCTTGCCTTGAGATCAACATCTTATGGACTGTGATAACCCACTTCCAACTACCCCTTGTGACAATTACGTATAAAGACATGCCACAAAATAAAAGTTGCCATTTTTCGTTGCGTATGGTCCTAACATGTAATCCTACTTGCTGTGAACCCATAGGTACAAAGAAGTCACCAAATGGACACCCGATTTGCAAGAAAACTCACGTAGAAGCTTGTAGACACTCTCTTCGCGTCGTTGTTGAAATCATATACTATTGGCGTCAAAGGGAAGCCCTTGCAGTTGCTAACACAATGGTGGTGTCGCTTCAGCAATGGGCCTTTCGTAGTGCGCGTAGCAAAGAGATCAAGTATCTCTCTCTCTCTCTCTCACGCATAGAGATAAGACCGATTTGATTAATTCCAAAAAATTGGGTTTAGGTTACAAAAGTTGAATTGTATGCATTCCTCCATAGAGGATCGTTCCCACAAGGTCTATTGGCAGCTCAAATACTACAAAGGTACCATTTCACTTCAGAAAATAGTAGTACAATGTATTGGGAAACCTCTTTTGTATCCTGCCGTCAACACTCCCCCCTTCCGCGTCCATGTCGTCCCTGACATGACTGGTCTTACTTTAGTAAGAGTTGCTCTTATGTCAGTGGAAGCGTGGTGGTTTTAGGAGCTTTAGGTACAATTCGTACCGGATGTTCCCCAAAGTGACCGTCGAGCCAAATATCTTGCTATCATAAGTAAAGAATACCGTGTAGAAAGCTTCTTCAAAGGCTTGCATGTGATAGCTGGGCAGGAACATGATTCTTTGATACATCAGATGTAAAACCTTTGGAGATGGTTGTTTTGACAGATCATATGTCATTGCAATGACAGTGTCGCTTGTTGATAGGAGTGTAGAATCCGTCGCTTTAGAAGGCCCGTGTAACATTTAATGGTCTAGTAACTTGTGTGTAGTGGAAAATAGCATGAACATAGTGATCATTTCATTAGAAAATATTCCTAATGCGAATAAAAAGAGTACTTGGGTGGAGAGAGCAACAAAAAGTATAACACCTAGTTAGATAGCATGAACAATACTTCAAAAGAGATAGAAATTAAGCAATTGACAACAGTTGAGGACCGGATTTGCATGGAGCCGGTCCCCCCTCCAAAAGGCTTTGTATTATGGTTTCTCCCATTACGAGAGACATTTTACAATACAATTCTTTGTGTTCCTTCAATACTAGCTAGTGCAATGAAGATGGAAACCTCAAGCACTAAGCAAAACACTTACAAACACAACATCAATTCCCTCACGGTCTAAGACCCAAGACCTCACACACCTTCAAAGATGGTCAGAGCTAGCGGGGTATGAGAGTAGATTGAGAGGAAGAAGGAGTAGTCTTATGAGAAAGATGTACATCTCCTCACATAATCACTCATATTAGCATAGCTTAGCTTAGTAATTAGCATGGTAGAGGAGATGAGCATGCATTGAAGCTTGGCTCTTGGTTGGATTTGCATCACAAAGCCAAGAGTTGTTGGTGTAGGCCTCCCTTCTCACAAGCTTGGAGTAGGTGATAATCTTTCCATTAAAGCTTGATAAGAGAGAGAGAGTATTCTTACTCTACACATGAGCTTGTGTGAGTGTGTGTGGATAATTGCCTTTGAAAACTCAGTCCCCCTCTCTCTCTTACTCATGCTAATGGACCCTTTACTTGCCTGATGTGGAGCCCATATGCTTTTATTTTTATGGATGTGTAGCGAACATGCATAACAATGCCAAGTTTGGTGACTCCTTTTGTTTCCTTAGAGGGTGCTCCAACCACCGTCCACATTCTTGATACTCCTTCTAAGTTGGTTGCTTCAAGTAAGATGCCCGATTGGCACGCGCTTCCCTGCGTGTGCCAAAGAAGCCTATTATGGTTCCAACTTGTAGGCAATTGTGTTATGCGATGAAGGGCCCTCCAAATAAAATTCCATTTATAAGGCCTATAGGGATTCCTCACTAAGGAGTTCCAGAAGGAAGACTTCCTCTCCCTCTCTCTCTCTCTCTCTCTGTCTCTGTCTCTCTCTCTCTCTCTCTCTCTCTATATATATATATATATATATATATATATATATATATATATATATATATATATATATATATATATATATATATATATATATATATTGAGGTGCTACAAAGCTGATGTAGTTGCAATCAAAGCATGCCAAAAAAACATTTTTCCTAGACAAAGAAATTAGGACACACTTAAAACTCTTTGAGTTTTTAGGTCATAATTTGAAGTGTGTCATGTCATAAAATCTAATATCTAACCCAAATGATTTTCTCATATTAAACTAATCATTTAATGTGGGAGAATAGATGGGAACAAGGGTTAGAATATAGACATGTGTTGTTGGGTCTATCTCAACACGCGGCCAATGGTAAAGGGGTCCCAAGGAGAGATGGTTTGTCAAAGAGCAAGGCTAGCTAATGAAGCTTAAAGGCCTTGGAGTTAGATTCATTAAAGACCTCCAAAGGTTAGTGTTAAAAGTCCTTTGACCTTAGGTAAGCTAGGGCTGTACTTGAGGTGGGAACTTGTGCCTAAGCTTGAGGTGCTTGTCGTGCTTGCTGACTAAGGTTCTTGAGGTGCTTGTCATGCTTGTTGACTAAAGTTCTTGAGGTGCTTAATATCTAAGGTGCTAAGCTCCATGACTAAGTTTCTAAGATCCATGACTAAGGTGCTTGAGGGGGGTAGGTGTTCCACACTAAGTCAATACATATCCCTACACAAGGGGGGGCGATCCCTCATTGTAGGGGCTAGAGAGAGAACGCACACACCCTCAAAAACAAGGCAAGCTTGGTACAAAGAAAGAAAATAGGACACTTGTCAAGCTCCTCTTCATGTTTCCCTCCTGGTGTGCCTAAAGACTATTCGTTGGACTCGCAAGGGGTCCAATGGTAATTTAGTTAATTTAATTAATTGTTTTTGCATTTATCAGGACCTCTCTCTCGAAGGGAAAAGGGGGACACTTGTCCCAAGGCTACCCTTGTTGCTTGATATGCACTAAGCATATGATTGGCCAAGCTTGAGGACTTCCAATCAAATACAATCTAGTTCTAGAAGAGGGGGTCAACCAAGGAAGGAGGGGGCTAGCTTGGGGGGTATACTCTCTTACACACACACACACACACACTCATTGTGTGAAGTGCAATGTGCAAGAGCTCCATCTCCTTCTCCAAGCTAGTAGAGAAGTTGAGAGCCTACACCAAAAATGCAAATCCAACCAAGAGCCATGCTTCTATGCTTAAGCTTGCCATCTTCTCCATCTTCATTACTATGCTATTATGTATGCTAGCAAGAAGAGTGATGATAAGTGAGGAACTATTTCTTTCTCCTATGAATGTTTCTTCTTCCTCTTCCTTACCCTCATTCCCCGCTAGCTCTCTCCACCTTTGAAGATGTTTGAGGCCTTGGGATTGAGGTTGGGGATGGTTAATACTTTTCACAAAGTCTATGTTTTTCTCGTGATGCATGAAGCTTTCCATCTTCATTGCATCACCTAGGTCACAGGGATCTCAAAGATTGTATTGTACCAAGTCTCTCTTGATGATGGGAGAATCTATAATACGAAAACGTATTGGAGGGGGGATCGGCTTGACATAAATATGGTCCTCAACTGTTGTCAAGCTCTCTAAACTCTCTCTCTTGCAAAAGTATTCGTCATGCCAAGTTAATTAAGTAATATGGTTAAGTTGCTACCGCTAAATAAGTTCACCCTCTATGCTCACAAAGTAATCTCACAAAAAATCTTTCTCTCATTTTCCTAATTCCTCTACTCTCAAAGTTCATAGGCCATTTCCATTACATTAGTATTAGAGCTATTGGCTTCTTTTTTCTTACTTAAGAAGAGAGGTCCTTAAGTTGTCCATGAAAGGTTGGGCCTGTTTATTGCAATAGGGTAAGTGGGACATGGATCTATTATCTTGGTTGAGAAGAGCCTCTCGAGGCTTGTCTTTGGCTTTACCATTATTGAGCTACGAGCAAGCTCAACAGGAACCATAATCTACCGAGCAATGTTAGACCCTCTACACTAGTCTTTGCAATCGACAGTGTCTAAACAATGGGTGTGGCTGCTTGAGAGCTAATTTTCAAAGGTAAAGAAGTGTAGCGACTAAGGTTTTTGAGAGTACTGAAGCACAAAGTAAATCTATATGTAAGTTTGATTAGCATGATTGACAATAACCAAGAGAGTAGAATGAACATTGATAATTTTGATTTTGCACATGAAGGACCTAATGATGATGCCCCCATGTTTGTCAAATATCTTGCTACTAGGTTGTAGCAAGGCTGCTATGGGAAACCCTACTTTTTGCAAGCCGAAGTTACTTAACAACTTCGTGCTTATGTGATTTCCCTTCCTCTCCAAGAGGAGAAAGAGCTTAGGAGGCCTCTTGATGAGACCCTCTAAAGAAGACTCTCTCCCATACGAAGGAGGAATCCAAAGAGCAAAAAATTAATGAATCCCTAAGTTTCTCTGAAGATGTGGCTCCATGAAGACGGCAGTCTAGACGATATCCAACTCCTCCCAAGAGGAAACGATCAACCCACAGTCCTTCTCCTTGTCACTCCGAAAGGGAAGAGAGGAAAAAAAGGAAGAAAAGGGCAAGAAAGAGGCCACCCTCTTCTCACATTGTGGTCCCAAAAGCTCAAGAAGTTTAAAGAGGGAGGAAAGTATCTCTTTTCTCACCTATGATGGCACCTTTGGTGCTACTGACAGAGTATTGGCCTTCATCCAGAGATTCATTACAGCCTTTGGAGACGAGGGCTTCAAGGAGTCCTCCAAGCTATGCCATATAGCTATGCACTTCCAGAAATCTGCACGTCAATGGTGGGCTAGCCTTCATGGCAATGGCAAAGCCCCAAACACATGGAAAACTCTCCATCATGAAGCAATTCCTTGCAAGTGATGCAAAGGACAAAGTGCTTACCGAATGGCCGAGTTTGATGCTTCTCTCCTATGAGTCTATCCACAAGTATGTAGACAAGTTTTGGGATTTACATCTCAAGGCTACTTTCTTTCAAAAGATAGACTTCGCCGAGCAAAAGCAACAATTTTGCGTGGGATTACCTGAAGAGATGGCTGAGTACGTCAACTCTAAATGTCCTGGTTCTATCACTGAAGTATTCCACCACACTATGGTTACATCACACATCAATTTCCAACAAGGGGCTAGAAGGAATGTCAAGCCCATGGAAAACAAAGACAAAAGTGATGCAAAGGAAAAAAATCAATTCCCAAAATTGTTCCCAAGGCAATTCCAACAACAACAACAACAACAATCGGTCCAAGGAGAAGGGAGTTTAGAAAGGTAAAAATAAACTCTCTCCTGAAGAGCTTGAAGCTTTTTCCAAGGACCACAATGTTTTAAGCGTGGGGAGCAAGGACATGGCTACCATTCTTGCCGCAAGAGAAATGCCCGCAATGAGACTCCTAGAGCTCCCACTATCGAAGCTCCAAAAGAGGATGCTTATCGCAAAGGATCACCTCTCTCCTATGCTTGGGGAAATTTAAGGGAGCATGATGCCTTCATCTTGTTTGATCCTGGCTCTAGTCGAAACTTTATACCAATGCAGTTAGCCACCAAGTTGGGCATTGAAGCTTTTGAGATGGGAGATATTGTAACAGCTGACATAGCTTTCAAGGGACATCAAGCCTTTGGTACTCCGTTAATTGGGAAATTGAGGCTTCATGTCCAAAGCTATGTCAACAAAGAAGACTTTTCATCTCTCCTCTCCAACAAGAGGATGCTATCCTAGGGGCACCATGGTTCAACCGCATGGCTTCCAACATGAAGTTCCCTGGAAGGAGAATCTACTTCACCTACAAGGAAAATAGCATGTATATAGATGCTAGTGAGTCTAGTGGTACTATACCACTTGTAAATCCTCCTGCTTTTGATAAATCAATGAAAAGATTAGTTTTTGCGTACATGATTTTTGTCAAAGAGTCCCTAAAAAGTCCTAATGTTTTATCAAATGTAAATGGTAGGAATCAAGAAGAGTTAGACTTGTCTAATTGTTTTAAAGGATTCCAAGATGTGTTCATTGATGATATCCCTATGGACTTACCTCCAAAACAAGGGGATGATGACCATCGAATTGAGCTCCTACCAAGAAGCTCACTGCCTAACAAGTCTCCTTATCAAGTTTCCAAGCTCAATAAGAGAAGATCATGAGATAAGTACAAGAATTGATAGAAAAAGGGATGGTGAGGCCTAGCTCCCCTCCCTTTTTTTCTCTAGTCCTTTTAGTGCAGAAGAAAGATGGTACATACTCCATGTATATGGACTATTGTGCACTAAACCATATCAATGTCAAAAACAAATTTCCTGTGCCTCGGGTAGAAGATCTGTTTGATAAGCTACAAGGCTCTACCTACTTCAGTAGGATTGACCTTAAAAGTGGCTACCATCAAATAAGGATAGTGAATGATTATATCCTAAAAACTAGGTTTCGTACAACGTTTGGTCTTTATGAATATCTAGTCATGCCTTTTGGCTTGACTAATGCACCAGCTACATTCAATCGTTTAATGGAGAAACTCTTTAGACCCTACCAGAAATTCTCTGGAGTGTTCTTTGATGATATCATCATCTACTCCAAGTCCTTAGAGGAACACAAGCAACGTCTCCAGGTGATCTTTCAAGCATTGAGGGAGAACAAGATTTTTATCAATCAAAAGAAAAGAGATTTTTTCCTTCAAGAGATTCAATACTTAGGTCATATTATCTCTCAAGATGGTATCCATATGGATCCATTAAAGTTGGAGGTAATAAAAGCATGGCCTAACCCAAGGAATCTACATGAGCTAAGAAGCTTTATTGGTATGTGCATACTATAGATGCTTCATAGAAAAATTCTCTCAAATAGTAGGACCATTACATGACTTGACAAAGAAGAACGTTAACTACTCATGGACTGCTAAGGAGCAAAATGCTTTTGAAGAGTTCAAAGAGAAGCTTACTTCCCAACCAGTCCTTATGCTTTCGGATCTCTCAAAGCCATTTGAGGTACAATGTGATGCTTGTGGTGATTGCCTTGGAGCAGTCTTGCTTCAAGAAGGGCATGGCATAGCATATGAGAGCCGAAGGCTCAATATGGATGAACGAGTCTTAGGCATTTATGAGAAAGAGATTTTAGTAAATCTACATGTCCTAGACACATGGAAACACTATCTATTGGAGACTCCATTTATTTTACGAGCAGACCACCAAAAGTCTTAATTGCTTCATGACGCAAACCAAGCTTTCTGACAAATTACAAATGAGGTGGGAAAATTTTCTTTTGCAATTTTATTTTCATATTGCTCACATTGCTGGTAAGCACAATCAAGTGGCCGATTCACTTTCACGACGACCAAAAGTTAATGTGGTGTCTATAGCAACTCACAATGATCTATCTTCTATGATAGATGAGTATGCTACTGACCCTGATTTTAAATACATAATGTTAGCCCTTGCTTTTTTGGGAAAGAAAGAGGAACCATTCACCTTGTAGGATGGTTATCTTCTCCATGGCAATAGGCTATGTGTTACCCACTCCCTTTGTGAGGAAGTTATGTATGAATCTCATGCGCCTCCCTATGCGGGGCATAGAGGCATTCAACCTACTCTTTGAGGAGTAGAGACATACTTCTATTGGCCTACCATGAAAGTGGACATCCAAGAGTATGTTTCAAAATGTGTGGTATACCAAAAGACTAAGTATGATAAATGAAAGCAACCTGGATTACTCCAGCCATAGCCAATCCCTAATTCATTGTGGGAGAGTATATCCATGGATTTTATCTTTGGATTACCCAAGTCTATCCATGGGAATATGGGAATATGGACAATAGTCAACAAGTTTAGCAAGCAAGCACACTTTATTCCTGTCAAAAAGACTATTAAGGCACACCAAATGGCAACTCTCTTCATATCTCAAATCTTCAAACACCATGGATTGCCAACGTCCATCGTGTCAGATTGAGATCCTAGAATGATTAGTAATTTTTGGAAAGGTCTCTTTGAAAAAATCTAGGTACAAGATTGAATTTCTCTTCGGCCTATCACCCACAAACGGATGGCCAAAGTGAGATAGACAATCTTACGATACTCGATGTACTAAAGACTTATGTTACAGAAGTTGATCAACGCTCATAATGGGAAAAGTAATTACCTCTTGTAGAGTATGCGTACAATAATACTCTCCATATTTCTACGGGAAAAGCACCTTTTGAAATCATAGAGGGAAGGGACCTAAAAGTCCCTTGCTACTTAAAGTACACGGGAAGATCTTCGATGAATATAGCCATGACCTACTTGCTATTGACAAGCATAGAAGGGCCTTAACGTTCAAAGGAAATGATTGGGTCTTACTTAAATTTCCCAAGGCTCGATCGAGGCAAACGACGGGAAAAAATCCTACGGGCCATCAAAAGTATTATGCTAATCTAGCAAAAAGATACTATGGTCCTTTTCAAATCTTAAAGCTAATCAATGAGATGGCTTATGAACTCAAGCTGTCGAGCCTTTGGATCATACACAATGCTTTTCATGTGAGCCTACTTGAGCCCTACAAAGCAGAGCCACCAAGTGAACCAATTATTGAAGACCCTCCCGAAATCAAAGACCAAGAAGAGGTGCTACAACCCGAAGCTATCCTTCGGCATGAAGACAAATCTAACACCATATTAGTGAATTTGGGAATTTTCCAATTCCCACTTTCAAAAGGAGCTTAATATTTGACCACGTGGACAAATCTTAGCTAAAATTTTGAAAGCATGGCTCCAAAGAGCTCTCCAAGCACTACCTTGTGGGAGGGTTTGGCCTTTAAAAATAGTTTGAGATTTGTCAATATGGCTAAATCTTTAAGACAATTACGATTCCCAAATTGGTTCTAAAGTCTCAAACTCTCTAATATGGTGTCAAGGTACTACGACATGGTAAGATTATCTGACGGTATCTTATTAGGTTCAAATATTATCCTTTTCAAGATGCTACATGGATGCAAGGAATAGAGCTTAAGGATAGTATGAACCTTGTCAATGCTTACAATGCTACATTAGGGTAAGGAAATGTACATGTTTCTTTTAAATAATCAATGTTTTTGTCTTATAGGACTAATTCTCTTTTTATTCTCCACAAATTTAAATAGTATGCATGCTTAGAATCATGTTTGTGATGATGACGTCTTTCAAACACGAAGTAGAATTTGTCACTCTACTTTGGGAGAATGAAATGGACTAAAGAGCAAACATGCTTGTGGCATGTATGTCTCCCAAGCACCAAATGGATTAATCATGCATCTTGGAATGATGTTGTAGGGTAAAAAGTGATCCTCTACACGCTAAGAAACATTAACTTATGACTCAGGCTTTATCTCTTCTATCTCATAGTCGAGGACGACTATGATTTCAAGATGAGGTAATGTCATAAAATCTAATATATAACCAACCCAAATGATTTTATCATATTAAACTGATCATTTAATGTGGGAGAATAGACAGGAACAAGGGTTAGAATAGACATGTGATTTCGGGTATATCTCAACACGGGGCCAATGTTAAAGGGGTCCAAATGAGAGATGGTCTGTCAAAGAGAAAGGCTAGATAATGGAGCTTAAAGACCTTAGAGTTAGCTTCATTAAAGACCTCCAAAGGTTAGTGTTAAAAGTCCTTTGACCTTAGGTAAGCTAGGACTGTACTTGAGGTGGGAACCCGGCCCAAGATTGAGGTGCTTGTTGTGCTTGCTGACTAAGGTGCTTGAGGTGCTTGTTGTGCTTGCTGACTTAGGTGCTTGTTTTTCTTATCATGCTTGCTTACTTAGGTGCTTGAGGTGCTTGTTGTGCTTGCTGACTAAGGTGCTTAATGACTAAGGTGTTAAGGTGCTCCGTGACTAAGGTGCTTGAGGGGGGTAAGGTGCTCCACAAAGTCAATACATATCCCTACACAAGGGGGGGGGGGTGATCACTCATTGTAGGGGCTAGAGAGAGAACACACACATCCTCACACAAGGCAAGCTTGGTACAAAGAAAGCTAATAGGACACTTGTCAAGCTCCTCTTCATGTTGCCCTCATGGTGTGCCTAAAGCGTATTGGTTGGCCTCCCAAGGGGTCCAATGGTAATTTAGTTAATGTAATTAATTATTTTTGCATTTATCAGGTCCTCTCTCTCGAAGGGGAAAGAGGGACACTTGTCCCAAGGCTACCCTTGTTGCTTGATATGCACTAAGAATGTGATTGGCAAAGCTTGAGGAGTTCCAATCAAATGCAAGCTAGTGCTAGAAGAGGGGGTCGACCAAGGAAGGAGGGGTCTAGCTTGGGGCGTATACTCTCTCTCTCTCTCTCTCTCTCTCTCTCACACACACACACACACACACACACACACACACTTATTGTGTGAAGTGCAAAGTGCAAGAGCTCCATCTCCTTCTCCAAGCTAGTAGAGAAGTTGAGAGCCTACACCAAAAATGCAAATTCAACCAAGAGCCATGCTTCAATGCTTAAGCATGCCATCTTCTCCATATTCATTACTATGCTATTATGTATGCCAGCAAGAAGAGTGATGATAAGTGAGGAACCATTTCTTTCTCCTATGAATGTTTCTACTTCCTCTTCCCTACTCTCATTCCCCGCTCGCTCTCTCCACCTTTGAAGATGTTTGAGGCCTTGGGACTGAGGTTAGGGATGGTTAATATTGTTCACAAAGTCTATGTTATGCTCCTGATCCATGAAGCTTTCCATCTTCATTGCATCACCTAGGTCATAAGGAACACAAAGATTGTATTGTACTAAGTTTCTCTTGATGGGAGAATCTATAATACAAAAGCCTATTGGAGGGGGGACCTACTCCACGTAAATATGATCCTTAACTATTGTCAAGTTCTCTAAACTCTCTTTCTTGCAAAAATATTGGTTATGCCTAGTTAATTAAGTATTATGGTTATGTTGCTACTACTAAATAAGTTCACCCTCTAAGTTCTCAAAGTAGTCTCACAAAAATTCTCTCTTGAATTCTCCTAATTCCTCTATTCTCAAAGTTCATAGGCCATTTCCATTACAATGTCATGATTTACTCTAAATCTTGTAAAATTTAGGCAATCTTCTTCAAGATAGACTCAAAATCTAGCTAGTTTTTGTGCACACTGGCAACAACTCTCTCTGTCCAATAGAAGCCGCAAAAGCTAATGTCCACAACTCCCTACCCCCCCCCCCCCCCCCCCCCCCCTCTCTATCTCTAAGATGAAGTCGAGATGCACTTGGAAGCTGGCACGTGGAACACGACAAGTGGGGGTGCATTGTTCCACAATGTAGGTCATGTAATATAGCTCAACACTGAGAAAATGCACCAAAAGTTTCTCAGGTAGGGTTTCTGATCACAGGCAGCATCCATTTTTTGCAGCCTCCTCTAACAGGTGATGTATGGAGGGATCTGTTGGCCTTGAAACTTTTAGTCTCTTTAATAAGCTTACCTTTTTTGAGAGCTCAAGAGCCTCTCTCTCTCTCTCTCTCTCTCTCTCTCTCTCTCTCTCTCTCTCTCTCTCTAGTGGCGAGAGCAATGCCTGATTTTTTCCCCCAAAAACTTGGCAAATCTACAAATGATAAATTTTAGAGTTAAGTTGACTAAATTTGAAGGCTTCCACAAAAATTTTCTCTGAATTTGGTAGGCTTTCTCACCTCAAATTGAAACTTTGGAGGTAAATTTGCAAATTTGTAGATTACACTAAACCTATATTTTTGAAGCACAAGGCGAAAGGTCTCTCTCTCTCTCTCTCTCTCACACACACACACACATGTACAATAGCAAGAATACTTCCCTCTCTCTCTCTCTCTCTCACACACACACACACACACACACACACAAACACACACACACACGCACGCACGCACGTGCACGCGCACACACACACACACACACACACACAAAACGGTGGTGGCGAGAGCCTTCTCTCTCTCTCTCTCTCTCTCTCTCTCACGATCGCCATAGCCTAGATACTCTCTCACACACATACGTGGGTGCAACTATGGATGCCTGGGACTATTGGGAAAAATGTTAAGCAAATGCATGCACGAGGAAGGGTCTCCAAGTTGCACTCACGTTGGAGAGCTAGCTCCCAATTTGGTGACCAGTGTTCGGGAAAAGTGTGCCTCAGCTTAGCCTTGAGCCGGTTGAAAACTCAAAACAACCAGTCGAAGGGAGGGGAGGTAGGGGAAAATCCGCTTGAAAGTTTTCAAAAAATAGAGTCACATGTGGTTAGTTTTGAAAATTTTCTCTTTGAATCTACCCTAAAGGAAATTTTCTATGTTTGCAAAATTGATTTTTCTCGAACAGTGTTGGCGGCATCTGTTAGTGCTTGTTGCTCGAGAATTTCTTAAGTTCCATATGAAGTAGTGTTGAAGTTGAAGATAGTATGTGCATCCTTCAAAAAGCAAAGTTGAGGCACCCTTAAATTCTTAATTGGGGATGCAAGGATGTAGAGCATCTTAGCATTGGATACAATTGGGCTTCTTCTATGGCTACCAATGTTGTTTTAGCTTCTAGAAGCCGTAGCTTCTAGAAACCATTGCCACTGACTACTTTAGCTTCACATATTTGGAGAAGTTGTAGATATTTTACATCTATCCCAAGGCATGTGGGTGAGTGTGTGTGTGTGTGTGTGCGCGCGCGCGCACGTGTGGGGGCGAGAGAGAGAGAGAGAGAGAGAGAGAGAGAGAGAGAGAGAGAGAGAACAAAATTTTAAACAACATAGGAACAATTCAAAAAGGGACATTGGTGTGTGTGTGTGTGTGAGAGAGAGAGAGAGAGAGAGAGAGAGAGAGAGAGAGAGAGAGAGAGAGAGAGAGGCATCATTATCTTCCTAGGGTGATTTTAAGGACTACAATTTCATTCTCCTCACATGTGCACGCAGATACACACACACCTACATGTGTGTGTGTCTGTGTGTGTGGAGAGAGAGAGAGAGAGAGAGAGAGAGAGAGAGAGAGAGAGAGATATATATATAATAACCATGCTTTTCTTGGCCGTAGCAGCGTGCGGGTCACATTCTAGTATAATATAATGCAACTTAAAAATTTTAAGGCCGAAGAAGCCGTCCATGTGTCTCATTGTGTCTCATTTCTGTGAAGTTTGGAACCTATAAATCTTTTCAACCTTCAACTTTAAACCTTTGAAGTTTAAAAAATAGGTTGGCCATACTTTTCCTTTTCAAGGCGGACTTCACTGTCCCTCAAGAAAAAGACCCATTTTAACTTTTTGCTTCAATTACTACATCACCATCATAACTTGCAAATAAATATCTCTGAATATGTCAGTCCCCCACATTGCCTAATGTATAGGGAAGTGCCATCGTGGCTAATGGCCGCGCGCGCGCGTGCACACACACACACACACACACACACACACACACACACACACACACACACACACACACACACACACACGAGGGGAAGATACAGAAAGAGACATAAGAAAAAATACAGACTTCTTCAATAGATTTTAAGGAATCCGAACTAAAATTGGCTGGATCTATTCTAGTTGATTAAATTTACGAACCAATCAATGCAGCTTTGCAAGCTGGACTAAAAGCAGGGCAAACGTTGGAAAATAATGGAAAAACTACTTAATGCCTGAAATGGAAGCAACTAAATTAGAAGCTTACAAAAACCTAGTGCAAATTACACAAGCTTGGATGGAAAAATAGAATCCTCAGCAGGAAGATATAGGAGAACCAAAAGAAGTTAAAACCAAAGTCATAAGAGAAAAAGCTCCAAAAAAGAAAAGGTAAAAAAACTGGGAAAACTAGGAAATACTACTACCTAAATTGGAAGTTCCTGATAGTGAAGAAGGATGGACAGGGTACTAATAGTTGAGGACGATTGGCCAAACTATATGTGGAAATGAGTTAGGGAAGTGAAAGATGGGAGCTTGACTATGAAATCATCACCAATATAATAAGTTCAACATTAGGAAGAGGATGGGATCTAGGAGGGCCTCTTTATTTTCCATGAGATCATCGAGCTGATTAATATTTTGACAAATAGGTGCATGCCATGTGTGCAAAAATGGTGGGTGTGTAAGTTGAGGTGTAAGAGTGGTCAAATGATGCACGTTCCCCCCAAAACGGGGATGGACAATTTTATGATTCTCGGCCTTCCATAACTCCTACATACAATCTTCAATTTGAGTGAAGATCATCGATCTATATTCTAGATGCAGAGCTTTTTCCTTAGATCTGTTACGTGATATGGTTTTTCCCGCTAGATTTTTTTAGGGGGAAAATTTGAATGCAAATAAACTAGCCGTTATGCTTGTTTGAATTCAAAAGTTATCCTTTGATTTATTTCTTAATACTAGAGCTTTGACTCCCTTGAATTGCCAAATAAAGTGGTCCTCCTAGATCAGATTCTCTTCCTAATGTTTGACAGATCACCCATGAAACTAGATGAACAATCATTGTATCAATATGGGGATCAGAATAATCAGACTCTACAGAAGCTGAAACCTTGCAAACACTACTGTCTTACTTAGGCGCGAGAATAAAGAGAAATCACTCGTCTGCAAAACAACAAAATTAGAAAGGCCAAGACAAGCTTTGGATGTGGCTAATTTACAATCCATTATGTCGACACCAATTCAGTGCACAATCACTTTGGGTGAGCTACTGAAACTGAGACCACACTATGGGGAGATATACAAACTACCATGAGAAGGATGGGATTGAAAGGAGCATCTCAAATGAACTTGAAAAAATTGCAAAAAGAAGAGACACAGACTAGACTTGTCAAGTCGATACCTATGAATAAGGTCAGGGACTGTTGTGAAGGGAATGAGGGAAACACCATCCTTCTAGTAGAATACGATGATGTAACAACTATGGCTATTTTAGATAGTGGAGTTGGCATAGCCATAGCAACCAAAGCTATTGGGAAGCTTGGGAAAAGCCAGCAATTTGGAAAATAAGAATGAAACTACGACTGGTAGATGGACACATAGAGAAGCCGATGGGCCTACTAGAGAATGTGATAGTCACCTCCTACGGGATTGACTACCAACACACTTTTTCCATTGTAGAGTTTGGGAAGAAACTCAATTATAAAATCATGTTGGGAAAGAACATTCATGAGACAAATACAATTAATCCAATATTGGGGCGATGACTACAACTACCTGAAGCAAGTAGGGGCAGTGACTTGACTGAAGTTGAAAGACCATACTTACAAGGATGACTTGAGGACACCAATACAAGAATTGGACTCTGAAACTTGTACGAAAACTAAACCTCCATCCTGGGTACATAAATACACTCCAATTTGGATGTGTGGTGCTTCTCAATCGGGAAGCTTACAAAAGGAAGACTATGTTCTAGACAGAGATGTAAATGATGAAGATTACATACCAGAACCATGCCCTGAACATTTTTTTGAACCCTTTGAATGGACTTAGATCCTAGCCACCATGGATGTATGTATTAAAAAATCTACACCTACACACTTTTGTGACAAAGAGGGCTATGATATAGTCCCCATCCAAATGATATCTATTGAGATGATCGAGGAGCAACAAATCTTCTCTGATCACTATTATGATGCTACGGATGAGTGGGAAGAAGAACCAAATACAACGGAGGGATCGGACTCTGAGAAGGAGTGGGTAAGAGCCAAGCTTCTACTCAAAGGAGGGGAAGAAAGATTTTTTGAATTTCCAAACTAACACCAAAGACGCCAAAAAAGATACAAAAAAAAACGAGACCATAACTTCAGAAAGAAAACTACAAAATGGCCATTGGAAACCAAGACTCAATTCTTGATGAAAGTGAATGCAACACACTGCATAAAAGACAAGATACCTGGAAGACATCAAAATTTAGGGCATGCAAAGATACAAAACCAGACAAAACCAAGGTCAATTAAGTTGGATAAAATCAGAGAGAAAGAACCTCTGATGGCAAAGACTAATTGAAAAGAAAAATACAAAGAACTGAAACAAACCTTGAGAGAAATATGACCACGGAAATGGAATTAGATAGTGACAAATAAAAAAAATTAGTGTTCTAATGCTTTATAAAAAATACACTTTACAAGATCGTAGGATCATTATCAATAGAGCCGGGGAAGTCCTTTGAAGGGCCAAAAAGTGCCCAACAAATCGATCTTGCAAATCCTTGAACAGAGCCTGGAGAAGAGCCAAAACCGGCATACATAGCCAAAGATATGTTGCAAGAAGAGGAGATTCTCAAAAGAGCGTTAAAAGAATACATGGATGTTTTTTCATGGTCTTATAAAGATCTCAAAGGGGTGGATCCTACCATACGCCAACACACTATCCCTATGAGAGATGATGCTAAGCCAAGTAGACAGAGACCATACACCTATAATGAGACCTTTGCAAAAAAAATCAAGAAAGAGATAGAGAAACTCAAGGAGGTTGAATTGATCTATGAAATAGACTGATTGGGAATCACCAATTGTAGTGGTGCCTAAAAAGAATGGAAAACTTAGAGTGTGTGTAGATCTTAAAAAGGTGAACTCCGCCACCATACACGATAACTATCCTCTTCCAATCACTGATCACGTGCTAGAATGGGTAGCTGGCAAGGCAGCCTATAGATTTTTGGATGGCTCCTCTGGATACAACCAATTAACTATCGATCCCAAGGACCAATATAAAATAGCTTTTGCCACGGAGTGGGAAATGTTTTCTTATCAGTAATGCCTTTCGGATTGACCAATGCACTGGCAACATTCCAGAGGCTAATGAGCCATGCCTTTAAGGAGTATCTATGAAATTTCTTGGAAGTATTCATGGATGATCTTTGTGTGCACTTCACAAAACGATAAATTCATGTCAAACATTTACAATGTGTCTTTGAGAATGCGTCTATATAGGATTTAATTAAATCCTGAAAAATGCATTTTTATGGTTAGACAAGGCAAAATTCTTGGACATATTGTGTCAAAAAATGGTATAGCCACATACATGGAAAAGGTGGTGATGGGGGCTTTTCATAAGCCAAGCTCCCAAACCCCTCTTCTCTCGTCCCCACCCCATGAAAACCCCCTCTTAGGGAGGGAGTGATAAAAGGCATTGGAAAAAGTAAGAAAAAAAATAAAGTATGATTATGTAAATATATAAGAAAGGTAAAATAGGCCACCTCATGCCTGCGGGGTAGCCCATCCCCACCTTGCCTCCTTTTTCTTCACTGTTGCCCCGCCGGGTGTCCCTTTTAATCTCCTCCACTCAAAAGGTCAACCCCCTCTCTCTTCCCCTTGTCCTTTCTCCTTTCTCTCTCCCTTCAAGCTACCCCACCTCTCACCAATAATGCATTATAACTCACCAATAATGCACCCTAACTCACATGCAACTTACCCTATCTTCCAAAATAGTATACCCCACCCCCTCTTTCTCTCTCCTATCATATCCCATGACCCAAATACCCCCCTCTCTCTCTAAAGGGCGCCATGTCTCTTGTCTTGTAGCTAAATAACCTCCCCCACACTCACACACACTCAGTTTCACTGAAAAAGGTGCCCACAGACCCATCCCCACCCGGTGGTTACCTGATTTTTCTTGTGTTCACACACATCTACACACAGATTCACCTCTGAACACACTCCCCTCTCTCCCCTCTTGTAATTACTTTATTCTCCATGCCACCTCTCACTTTTTTTCATCAAACCATCTCTCTCTCTTAGTCTCTCTCTCTTGAGACTGCTGTTCTGGCACATATACACACAACCAGACAAGTGGGGCCCACAGTCACATGGCCTATGTAGATAATGATTTCTTCATTTCTAAATTTTAAAATTTCTCCCCCCTCCTCCCCTATATAAAGAGGGGTCACCATCACACTAAGGACACACACAACATCACCAAAGAACACACTATGCACTGTGTGTGCCTAGTGCACACACACACACACACACACACACACACACACACACACACACACACACACACACACACACACACACACACACACACACACACACACACCCCATCACCATCACCGCAATCACCATGCTTGTCTTGAGCATGACCTCTACACCCTTGGCTATGGAAGATGAAGGGCAACTAATTGAAGGATGATGGCCATAACCCTCGTGCGAGTCTTCGCCATCAACTCCCTATCCTCTTGGGTGTTGTCAAAAAGTTCCATTGCCTTTCGTGACATTGGTAATAAGCTACCAACCTTGTAGCTTAAAGACAAGCTTGATACATGTTGTACCAAAGTGCATAGCATAAACAAAAGATAGGATGCAATCCACATGTTGAAAAACACTTCATCTCGACTATATGCATGAAAGACCATACTGCCATCTTTCTCACATTGGGATCCATTTTTTGTGACCCTTATTCCCATCCCTTGTGCTAAGGATTCTTTAAATATTTTCTTAAATGCATCTAACACAGTATGATCAAACATAATCTCTACATTTGGGTTTTCAAACCTAGATTGCCAATAAATTGTCACTACATCTATTTGCTTAAGAATCTCCTTAGGGTGGACTCCAAAATTCCACTCCTTAGTAACAACCATTCCAGTTTTCTCTCCAATAGGTTCCTCTAATTGGAGTAGTGCCAAAGACTTCATGCTTCCTTCTTGCAACTGTATATGTGGTGGATCCACCTTGTTGTGATCACTGAGAATGAGACCCATGATTTCAAGAGAGTTATCACTATCATTCATTGTGGTAGATTCCTCCTCCTCTAATGTTGTAGTAGAATTTCTAGAGAGTGCACTAGTCTCTAGGTCCATCTCTTGTTGCTTGTTGGCCTTCTTGTTGTATGTAATCTTCTTTCCTTTCTACCTTGCATCTTGAGAATTTCTGTGTCCAAATCTTGATTTTTTCTCATGACCCTGATCCATGGTCTTCCTAAGATAGTTGGGTAGCCCTCCCCCTTAGGGATTCTCAAGCCCTACATAAAAACATCACTCACAAGACCACAAGATTCTATAGATTCACCAATTGTGAAATATAAAATGCCCGTTGTTTGTCGTGGCTTAGACTTTCTCATGATTGACTCCCCTTTGGTCTTTATCTTCTCTTTCTTTTCTGAGCCTTTCTCATGTCTAGAGTGATTAAATCCCATGGCTTCTACGTCTTCTACCTTGGTCTTACCTTTTTCCACTTCTTTGATGGGTTTCTCCACTTTCATCCTACCCTTATCTTCGGGACTGATGAAACTCATTACCTGGTTGCCAATTAGTGGTGGTGGTTAAGGTGGAATGAGGGTATGTGGTGGTGGTTGTGGTTGTGGTTGAACATATCGTTGTAGGATTTTCACAGGTGGTGCTTGTTGTGGTGGCCTCGATGGTGGTTGTCTTGCTCTCGGTGGTGAAATCTGGTTTTGTGATCTTGCTGCTCTATTGAAACTCTACCTCCTTGGGTGTGGGTAGTAATACATGCGATGGCCATCCTCTCCACAATTGTATCAGTGGTATTCTTGGTTTTGCCTTCATTTTCCTCTCCCTTGCTCTTGATTGTGGTTGTTTGCATGCCCTTGTTGCACCAAATGGACAAATAAATTTTCCAGCCGAGTAGTGATGCGGCTCAACAGGTCTTGGTACTCTTTTGATGCCTCTTGTGGTTGGTTCCTTTGAGCAGTTGTTGCATTTACTAGGGTTAGTTGAACTGAGCTTGATTACTCTGACTCATTGACTCTTGCTTGCATGTGTAGCTTCTTGTCTTTAAGGTGGGCTACATCCACTACTTCCAGATCATACATTGCAGGGAATCTCCCCTTCACTTCTCCTTAAGCGACAACCACAGGCCAGCAATGAAACGGTCCTTCTTCAAAACATTAGGCGCTCCCTCACCTTCCTCTAGTGAGTCATAAGTGGCATAAGCGGACCTCTCTGCTTTAACTCTGTTATCAACTACCATAACTTTTCTGAGGTTCTGTCTCAACCAAACCTCTTCCTCACGAATGCAACACGTAGTAAGTCCCATGCATCTTTGGTAGCTTGGGATAAAGCATTGTACCAAGACTTGGCCTCTACTTTCATCAGTAGAGGAAATATTCGTAGCCATGAGGCGTCGTCATCCTTGTTGGAAACCACACAGCGATGTCAAAGTTATCCCAAAAATCAGTGGTGATGTCTTATCCCTTCTTTCCACTGAACGTGGGAAAAGAGACACTTGCCATGGTAGTAAATCAATGAGAAGACGATTACAAACTTTGTTTTTGTATTGACTTAGTGATTCATGAAGGTTTATACATGGGTGGAAATCTGGAGCTAGAGCTAAGAAGATCACAAGGCTAGAATATAATAAAGATGCTTACAACAAAAGAGTGGTAGTAATCAAGAATAAGCAAGATGATGGGACGTGGGGATCTAAGAATTTTTCCAAGCATCTCTCCTCTGAATACGAAATCAATCTTTTGTTAGTAGAATATCTTTCTATCAATATACATGTTTACATACATGTATTGCATGAAACAAAAAGGAAAGACTTATGGCCTATTGTTATTATCCATGTTGGGTGTAGGACAAGGCTTTGACCACTAGAGTTTCATACCTTAAGTGTTGACAAGATGACACCTTCACCCCAGGCCTCTACCTCTTGTTAAAGTCCATAAAATCCTCCATATTGGGTTCAAAACAGACTGGACAAGAAGAGTCTACCTCAATCGGCTTTCCATTTTGCATGCGGCGGCGACGCTTGGGTGTTCGTACTTCACTTGAACTCTCTAGGCCTAGAGAGAGCATAGGTCCACTTGCTTTCACCAAATTCTTTAGGCTTTGTGACTTGGACTTTGTGGTTATTTTCTTGATGAATCTTCTCTAAGCGTTGGAGAGAAAACATTTGGTGCTACAAAAAATATGACTGATGTGAGAGTGCTGATGCAGTTCTCAAAAGAAAAGCTAATCGTTCTTTCTTCACCTCCTCTATCGGCACTCATTGATAGAATGCTTTGGTTAATAGCAGTGATGACATTCCGTAGCCCTCCCTCCTAATGCTCTTGATTTGCAATTAGCAAGAGCAATGCGAGATGGAGAGATTACGTTTTGGATATCGCGATGATGCTACAACCTAGTAGTGATGCATGCCATCAATCATGGATGAGTGGCTACAAGATTTTTTAGATTGGAGAAGTGAAGAAGTGGAGACTGTAGAAGCACTCAAGGCCTTCATCAAAGTAGCAACTCCAATGAAGGCCTTGAGTGCTTCTACAGTCTCCACTTCTTCACTTCTCCAATCTAAAAAATCTTGTAGCCACTCATCCATGATTGATGGCATGCATCACTACTCTTTGTTGATCGAAGGTCTTTGAAAATCCCTCCTCACTGGGGACACCAAATGAGAGGTGGAAGTGAAAAATAGACTGGGTGTCCTCTACACCAAGACTATGCACAATGGCCTCATCATGGAGGGTACACAATAGGGGCTAGGACACATACATATACACAATCAAACATGCCATGGAAAACAATTTCAAGATCCACACCCAAGTGTGGGATGGGGTGGTCGGAAAAAAAGATGAGAGGAATGGTGAGTGAGTGAGAATGGACTTGCTACTCGTGCATGTAGTAAGGAAGATAATGAGGTAAGGAAAACATGCAAGTGTGCTCACTTCTCATACCAGAGGTGGCGAATCCGCACACCTCAACATAAGTAAAATGGAAAGAAACAAGCATAAACCATACTCACAATGAAGTATATCCCAAATGACACAAGGTATGGCACCACATTAGGAGAAAGTTGGAATCACTTTTGGGACTTTCAGTTCTAGAGAGAGAGTGGCGCTTGACCAATGAGGAAGAGGCTTATGTTACATTGAGAATCGACATTTTGGAGCCAAGCTCTTTTAGAAAAAAGAGAGAAAATATTAATTTTGTTCATCAAATCGCACAATTTCACACTTTCAAAGCATAAATGCCATAAGTCTGCTAACTCTATCCTGACAAATTTTAGAACTTTCATTGAAAATTCTAGTATCTATGTTCCCGCCCAAATATTACGTTGAGTAGCTCTACCTCCCTCGCAAAACTTTCTTCCCTTTTTTATATTTGTGCTAGATTTTTTGTGTATTCTAGTGCACACCATGACTACTTCTCAAAGGCCTAGCACTACCATTGACTCTGTTAGCATTTTTAATAAATATAGTACAGATGATCAATCATGGATACCATCTCGAATAACTCTCGAAAGTTGGGTACTACCGCAAACTAGGAGGAGGAAGAGGAGTCAACGAAATGATTTTGTGGAGGATTTCAAGGGACAATTTAAAGAGTTTAAAGTGTGTGCACAAAGCAGGTGGGTGAAAGAGGTCCTCATACAACATGCTTTCCAGCATGCAGACTTAAGGTTGCAAACATCTCCTCCAAGTTTTCCACGTCATCGACCCAACTGTAAGCTATTTTGAGCATCTCACTTAGTGCATGATTATATTTGAAGGTTAAGTGGTGGATATCATCTTTGGTATGTTTTAGATATTTATCCATCGAATAGGACGGACTAGAAACCAGTTGAGAGCATAATTGGGATTTTTGATGCTTTCCATGCATTTATTGGTGAGCAAATGTACTGTAAGGTCTCTGACCCGATCACAAGAGCACCCTTGTACCACAAAATGAATACAATGGAATAAGTTACTATTTTTAGCAGTTTTTCAGATTCTGTCAGTGCCATGATGTTTAGAATGTTTTAAAGCTTCAAAATGTGAATTAAAATAATTTTTGTGAAAATTTTCCAAAAATAGTAAGTTTTTGGTCACCCGACCCATCCAGTCTCGACCGTCTCGAAAAACTACACCCGTACCCCAAATTTGAAAAAAATGCATTTTCGGATCCCGGGGGCTGCTAAATATGGCAGGTACTCGGGCCAGTACGGCTTAGTTAGAGCTTCGTATGGCAATTTACGGCATCAAAATCCGATTCGTATGACCCGTTTTAGCCTAGAACCAAATTTCCTAAAAATTATCCGGGGAGGCACCGGGGGCCCGGGACTGTGTGGGAACAAGTCCCAGGCCACTCCAGATCAGCTTTAGCAGCTAGGGGGCGCCCTCTTGCTTTGTGGGAGTCTTGGGAAAGCTGCCAAGCCTGCAACTCAGTCTCAGAACCAGTTAACCAAGCCAACCTGACACTTGGTGGGCAGAGAACTGGACTTGCCATGCTTAACTGGAGAAGCTCCCAGATGCATTTAGCAACCCAGATCGATTTTCAGCCTGTAGGAGCCTATTTAAAGACCTTCATACACACACACACACACACTTATGATCACACACACACAGTGCATACACACACACCCACACACATTGGGGAGGTGCTGCTGAATCACACACCGTTTGAAGAGGAAGCTAAGAGGGAGGTGCTGCCGAATTTTCATCTCAAGAAGCTCGATTAGATCAGAAAATCGAGAAGATTACCAGCTCTTAATCACGCTCTTTCTCCAAGCTAATCATTTAAAGTACTGAGAAATGGCCCCGGCTAAGAGGACGCGCTTCGGTGGTGCCCATGATCGCGAAGCAGGAACAAGCAATGTCAACGGAAAGGGGAAGGCCCCCATGGACGAGCAAATACCGGCCATCTCACGGGCCATCGATGAAGAAGTGGAAGAGGTAGATCATATTTTTTTTCAAGTTGTTTAAATTAACATTGCATACGCTAGTTAGGAATGCTCATATCCCCAAACATGTTGGAGAAATCCGACGGAAACCTCGGCATTGAAATCATCGTACATTAAGTTCTAAAGTAGGAAGGTAATGTCTGATGGGTATGCTGTTTGCAAGAGGAAAGAATGTTTGCTAGGGAAAATTTAGCTCGACATGTTCATTTTATTTCCAATGTTGAATCAGTCGTGACCTCCCTACTGATCACAGGGGGCAGAGTTCCTCGTTAGGACTCTTGAATCCACGACATGCTTTCTATGCGGTGGATACCCACGACTTGCTTTCTATGCGGTGGGAACCCACGTCTTGCTTTCTATGCGGTGGGAGTGTCCATGACGTGCTTTCTATGCCGTGGACATACCTAGTTGTATGGGCAGCTAGGCGACAACGGGAGGAGTGAACTCTCGCTGGAGGGGGGATGTTGTACCTCCAGAACATTGGAATTTTTATGAATAAGTTTGAGTAGAATTTTTACTAGAGTTCTGTCTTGGTGTTGTTTGCAATACTGGTTGAAGGGCTGTTTTAACGAACCATGTGATTCGGAATTAAACAAGGAATATTTATGTTGAACAACCTTTGTGGTAGTAATTAGGTCACACGAGGAAGTGTGAGTGTGGGGGTGGAAAGTGGGGGCTTGGCTCAGGTTGCCAATGCCTACGAGATGGGTGGTCCCGATTGGTCGGGAACTCTCTGTCCCCATAGTGCTTACTCGATATTAGTAACGCTCATTGCCCCTAGAGCGGGGAATTCTCGAGAGTACGTGCCTCTGAAACATGGGGAAAAAGGCACTCGAGGCTTCTCTCCTCTTGGAAGGTGGGTCATAGGATCGCTAGATAGTTCCAGTACGCTTCCCCTGCGAGGTGGAGCTAGATCTCCTTGCTAGTAGGCTCGAACTCGACTCACTTTGTGATGAGAGATCGTCTGCTAGTCGAACCCTGAACCATTTTGTTTGCTTCCGCTATAGATCTAGTGGCCACCAGGTTTACCATCAGATCCGTTGTTTGATACGACGGGGTGGGGACCTCACACCTGGTATCAGAGCCTAGGTTAGGCTGGGAAAATAAAGTCATATTGTTTGAACATTTAAAAGGAACTGAAAATATATAGGTAGTTGATCCGAATTCCTTGCATTGGTGTTGTAGGAAGACCCCGTGCTCGAATATCGGAAGTTCCAAGTATTTGAGCTTATTTATGAGCAAGCTCGAAGATCCCCTGTTTACCAGTTCAGGCGAGATGTCATGGAGATACTGTTGAAGGCTTATACGCCACACTCCACTCGCATTGACAATGGATGGGAACTTGATTGGACATTTCCAGGAGGGGTTTACTACCTCAATGCTCGGAAGCTAGGATGCCTGGCTACCGACTTGAAGAAGATACGTTGGGGAGAAGAGTTGAGAGTAATAGAGATATTCTACTTGGTGCCCACTCGATTGGATCAGACTGTTTCGGGCAACTCCAACCAAACCATCAACGACTGGCTCTTGGAGAAGGTCACCAATGTGATTCTAGCAAACCGAGTCAAGACCTTTGGATTACTGAAAGCGGAACTCCGACCCGACATCTTAGTTTATTATCCCCTCAAGAATGTGTACAAGAACTATTACACGAATGAAGTAGTGCATCATGTCAACACCATTTCCTAGGCGTATGTTATACGCAAATCCATAAAGCCATGTAATAAGCGGTCATCAGTCATTCTAAACCTTGAGGGGTTTCGATTGTAATAAATTTCCATCAATAAAGTGCTTTTTGTCTTTGAATCTCTGTCTCTTGATAAAGTGGAATTTTGAATTTTATTAAAGTCTCGTGTCTCTTGAAATTCAAGTAATGGTATCAAGAATTTCGTATAACCCATGTAGGTACCGCCTGTTGCTCTGTACTCGGCAGCGCAAGAGAAGAAGCTCCTCCTTAAGCAAGCCCAACCTCCGATCTTTAAGGGCGAGGGGGAAAATGTGGAGAGAGATGCGGAAGTATGGATGGAAGCCATGGACGATTACTTTGAAGCTGCGGGAACCCAACCCGTAAATCAAACCATGCTTGCGATGTTCCGCCTGACTGGCGATGCCAAGATATGGTGGAAGCAACATTGCAGGGACATGGATATTAAGGGATCTTCCCAATCCTGGGAAGACATCAAAGCTGTGATAATGGGACGTTATTTACCACCTGCCTATAGGACCTTGAGAATGAACGAATTCTTTTCACTTAGGCAGCTGAATTCAACGGTCGAAGAATACTATGGAAAGTTTGTCACTCTTCGGAGATATGCTCCTAAGATGACCTTGGAACAACAGGTGGCAAGGTTCTGTCAAGGACTAATCGATCCCTTGAACACTCGGCTGGAGGCTCTCAGGCCGTCAACGCTACAAGATGCCTTGTTGAGGGCTAAACCTCTAGCTCTCGAAGTACAAAAGGCTAATCAGAATAGGAGGAATAATTGGGCAAAGAGGGCAAGGAACACTGCTTGGGACAACAGACCAGCCAACCAAACCTATAACCAACGCCCTATTGTGGCTACCACCACAACCATGGAGTTCCCTAATGTTCGATGCTATGGTTGCGGTGAGCATGGACACTACAGATCAAATTGCCCCAGGAACATTCATGCAACCAACGCCAATGCCATACCCTTGAATACCCGTGGGCGTGGCCAAGCTAATGGAAGAGGAGGACGCGGAAGAATGAACAGAGGGCGAGGGCGTGGAGCTACCTCCAGAGTGAATGCCGCAGTAGTTCAACCAACTGTGGGTGACGAAGTAGTGGAGAGAGCAACCCTGCATGCTGCAATTGACAATCCCAATGGTTGCGAGCAATACGCAGTCATTCATACGCCAGGATCTCTCAGAGGTGAACAAGTTAACTTCCTTATAGATTGTGGTAGTACTCTTTCATTTCTTTCACCCAGATGCATGAGAAAGCTTAAGCTAGATAAGTATCCGTCAAGCAAACTAGTTGTCGAGTTAGCAAATGGCAAGGAGGTAGTATCTAAACACTCTGCAGGAAAAATTGACTTTGATTTAGGGGGACACCCAACTTCTGCCCAATTTCGAACCTTACCCTTAGGATTCTTTGATGGGATACTAGGGATGGACTGGCTAAAGCAAAATAGGGCCCACATACATTGTGCACAAGGGAATTTTACCTTTACAGATAACTTGGGTAATGAAGCCTTAATTCAGGGGGAAAATGGGAGACCTAAGGCTACTCTAGTTAAGGCCAGCAGACTTTTGAAGGGACTAAGGAAGGGTCAGCAAATATATGCAGTTAAACTCAATAAGGTGGACCAATCAGATACCTCACTTCGACCATACTGGCTGAGGGAGTATGATGATGTATTCCCCGAGGACCTTACGAATCTTCCACCACACAGAGAGGTAGATCATGAGATTGAAACTATCCTTGGGTGTGAACCTATTTCAAAAAGACCTTATAAAATGTCACTTCCGGAGGCCATCGAACTCAAAGAACAACTTAGGCAACTCATTGAGCAAGGATTCATTCGACCCAGTACTTCTCCTTGGGGTGCTCCAGTTCTTTTCCAAAAGAAGAAGGATGGAACCTTAAGGCTATGCATAGACTATCGTGGACTGAACCAGGTAACTGTCAAGAACAAGTATCCAATTCCAAGGATTGACGAACTTTTGGACAGACTCCACGGCGCCAAAATATTTACAAAGATAGATCTAAGGTCAGGATATTACCAAATCAGGATCAAGGAATCAGATATTCCGAAGACAGCTTTCAATACTAGGTATGGGCACTACGAATTCACAGTAATTTCTTTTGGTCTAACAAATGCTCCTGCAAGCTTCAATCGACTTATGCAGGATATTTTTAGACCTTACCTGGATGATTTTTTCTTGGTTTTCTTTAATGACATTCTAGTCTATTCTAAGAATGAAGCAGATCACAAGGAACATGTTCGCAAAGTACTTGATCTCCTTCGAGAACACCAGCTTTACGCTAAGGAGAGCAAGTGCACTTTTTTCTCACCAAAGGTCAACTATCTTGGATTTGTCATTTCGGCTGAAGGGATTTCAGTAGACCCAGACAAAGTCAAGGACATCGTTGACTGGCCTCAACCATCCACTGTCAGCGAAGTAAGGGGATTTCTTGGAATAACGGGATGGTACAGGATTTTTGTCAAGGATTATGCACGTATTGCTGCACCTTTGACGGAACTCCTGAAGAAAGGAATGAGGATCGATTGGAAGACCGAGCACGAGTCTAGCTTTGCTAAGCTAAAAGAATTCTTGGTCTCAGCTCCTATTTTAAAGCTTCCAGACTTCAGTAAAGAATTTGAAGTAGCGACAGACGCTAGCAAATTCGCTCTAGGCGGAGTTCTTACTCAAGAAGGAAGACCAGTGGCGTATACTTCGCGAAAGCTGAGGGATCATGAGACGAATTATCCCACTCATGATCTGGAACTTTTAGCAGTTATACATGCATTGAAGTTATGGAGACATTATCTTCTTGGACGCAAGTTTCAGTTGGTTACAGACCACAAGAGTTTAAAGTGGATTTTTACTCAACCCATTCTCAATATGCGACAACGGCGATGGATAGATCTATTACAGGAATATGACCTCGACATAAAGTATAGACCAGGGAAGGAAAACGCAGTTGCAGATGGTCTTAGCCGAAAATCGTTTCTCGGAGCTGTCTCTATTCCAAATAACCCTATCTGGGATAGAATCAAAGAAGCATCCCTTGAAGATCCAGAGTACCAATGTATGGCTTCATTAGTCCAGCAGAATAAGATGCCTGAAGCGAAATATTACTCTCTTATGGGAGGATGTCTTTACTACAGACATAGACTCTGTGTACCCAGAGACCCAGCTTTAAAGAAGGCCATTCTATACGAAGCACACGATAGCCCTACATCCGGACACCCAGGCCATGCTAAAACTCTTCACGCCGTCAGAAGGAGTTATTTCTGGTCTGGAATGAAAGGAGACATACTTCGATATGTGAGGCAATGTCTTTCTTGTCAACGGATAAAGGCCGCCAGGGCAACTTCAACCTCTTGACATACCCCAGATGAAGTGGGAATGCATCAGTATGGATTTTGTTACAGGGTTACCTTCTACAGGAGGTTATGATTCTGTTTTCGTGGTTGTTGACATGCTCACAAAAGTGGCTCATCTAATACTCGTAAAGACAACCTTTACTGCTTCAGATATTAGTCGGGTATTCATCAAGGAGATTTTTAGGTTACATGGTCTACCCAAGCGTATCGTCAGCGATAGAGATGCCAAGTTCACATCAAAATTTTGGACCTCTCTTTTCCAATCTATTGGATCACAATTAGCCTTCAGCACAGCATATCATCCGCAGACTGATGGGCAAACCGAAAGAGTTAATCAAGTCATCGAGGACATTCTCAAAGCCTATTGTTCGCAAGAACCAAAGAAGTGGTTACAATATCTACCTTTGGTAGAATATGCTTATAACTCTTCCGAACACAGAAGCATTGGAATGTCACCTTTCAAAGCTCTTTATGGACAGGACTGCTTAGCACCACTGAACTTTTCAGATCCAACCATCAGAGTAGAAGCCTCTAAAAAGATGTTAGAAGATATGGAAGCCCAGACTAGAGCCATTCGCCAGGACATTCAGGCAGCTCAGGATAGACAGAAGCACTATGCAGATAAGGATCGTTCGGAAAGGACTTTCAAGGAAGGAGATAAGGTTTTTCTACGAGTCCGACCTAAGAAAAGCAACTTATCACTAGGGAAATATAAGAAGCTTAGCCCAAGGTACTGTGGACCATTCGAGATCATTAAGGTTGTAAGTGACCAGGCCTACAAGCTAAAGCTACCTGCAAACTTGAAGGTTCATGATGTATTCCATGTCAGCTTACTCAAACCCTATATTCCCAATCCCGATAAATTCCTGGACTCAGATCAGTTAGTCATGCCAGCACAAGGAGTTCTCGAGCTCAAACCTGACTATGTACTTGAAACAAGGGAAAGAAAATTATGCAACAGAACTATCACGGAGCATCTGGTAAAGTGGAAGGATTACCCTGAAGAAGATGCAACTTGGGAAGAAGAATCGACTCTCTTAAAAGATTACCCAAACTCATTCTTGAGATGAGGACATCTCAAATTTTTCACGTTGGGGAGGTTGTAAGGTCTCTGACCCGATCACAAGAGCACCCTTGTACCACAAAATGAATACAATGGAATAAGTTACTATTTTTAGCAGTTTTTCAGATTCTGTCAGTGCCATGATGTTTAGAATGTTTTAAAGCTTCAAAATAAGAATTAAAATAATTTTTGTGAAAATTTTCCAAAAATAGTAAGTTTTTGGTCACCCGACCCATCCAGTCTCGACCGTCTCGAAAAACTGCACTCGTACCCCAAATTTGAAAAAAATGCATTTTCGGACCCCGAGGGCTGCTAAATATGGTAGGTACTCGGGCCAGTTTGGCTTAGTTAGAGCTTCGTATGGCAATTTACGGCATCAAAATCCGATTCGTATGACCCGTTTTAGCCTAGAACCAAATTTCCTAAAAATTGTCTGGGGAGGCACCGGGGGCCCGGGACTGTGTGGGAACAGGTCCCAGGCCACTCCAGATCAGCTTTAGCAGCTAGGGGGCGCCCTCTTGCTTTGTGGGAGTCTTGGGAAAGCTGCCAAGCCTGCAACTCAGTCTCAGAACCAGTTAACCAAGCCAACCTGACACTTGGTGGGCAGAGAACTGGACTTGCCATGCTTAACTGGAGAAGCTCCCAGATGCATTTAGCAACCCAGATCGATTTTCAGCCTGTAGGAGCCTATTTAAAGACCTGCATACACACACACACACACACACTTATGATCACACACACACAGTGCATACACACACACCCACACACATTGGGGAGGTGCTGCCGAATCACACACCGTTTGAAGAGGAAGCTAGGAGGGAGGTGCTGCCGAATTTTCATCTCAAGAAGCTCGATTAGATCAGAAAATCGAGAAGATTACCAGCTCATAATCACGCTCTTTCTCCAAGCTAATCATTTAAAGTACTGAGAAATGGCCCCGGTTAAGAGGACGCGCTTCGGTGGTGCCCATGATCGCGAAGCAGGAACGAGCAATGTCAAAGGAAAGGGGAAGGCCCCCATGGACGAGCAAATACCGGCCATCTCACGGGCCATCGATGAAGAAGTGGAAGAGGTAGATCATATTTTTTTTCAAGTTGTTTAAATTAACATTGCATACGCTAGTTAGGAATGCTCATATCCCCAAACATGTTGGAGAAATCCGATGGAAACCTCGGCATTGAAATCATCGTACATTAAGTTCTAAAGTAGGAAGGTAATGTCTGATGGGTATGCTGTTTGCAAGAGGAAAGAATGTTTGCTAGGGAAAATTTAGCTCGACATGTTCATTTTATTTCCAATGTTGAATCAGTCCTGACCCCCCTACTGATCACAGGGGGCAGAGTTCCTCGTTAGGACTCTTGAATCCACGACATGCTTTCTATGCGGTGGATACCCACGACTTGCTTTCTATGCGGTGGGAACCCACGTCTTGCTTTCTATGCAGTGGGAGTGTCCATGACGTGCTTTCTATGCGGTGGACATACCTAGTTGTATGGGCAGCTAGGCGACAACGGGAGGAGTGAACTCTCGCTGGAGGGGGGATGTTGTACCTCCAGAACATTGGAATTTTTATGAATAAGTTTGAGTAGAATTTTTACTAGAGTTCTGTCTTGGTGTTGTTTGCAATACTGGTTGAAGGGCTGTTTTAACGAACCATGTGATTCGGAATTAAACAAGGAATATTTATGTTGAACAACCTTTGTGGTAGTAATTAGGTCACACGAGGAAGTGTGAGTGTGGGGGTGGAAAGTGGGGGCTTGGCTCAGGTTGCCAATGCCTACGAGATGGGTGGTCCCGATTGGTCGGGAACTCTCTGTCCCCATAGTGCTTACTCGATATTAGTAACGCTCATTGCCCCTAGAGCGGGGAATTCTCGAGAGTACGTGCCTCTGAAACATGGGGAAAAAGGCACTCGAGGCTTCTCTCCTCTTGGAAGGTGGGTCATAGGATCGCTAGATAGTTCAAGTACGCTTCCCCTGCGAGGTGGAGCTAGATCTCCTTGCTAGTAGGCTCGAACTCGACTCACTTTGTGATGAGAGATCGTCTGCTAGTCGAACCTTGAACCATTTTGTTTGCTTCCGCTATAGATCTAGTGGCCACCAGGTTTACCATCAGATCCGTTGTTTGATATGACGGGGTGGGGACCTCACATGTACCAAGGAAGACAACACAAGGAACTCGCAAATAATGGAATATTCTTTTATGATATGTCATATTTGGAACCGAGAACTTTGGCTGGGGTCGTGTAACTCCTTTGCCACTTTCATCCTTTGACAGCAAGGATTGGTCTTTGTTGCCAGCTTCACAAACTAGTGAAAGATTTAGGAATAGATTGTTTCAGGATATACAAAAGTCCCTCAAGTATTCAATTGCCACAAAAATAGTTTGGCTCGCACTATTTATGCCTCTTGAAGTGTTTATAGATTTCTTCTTTGATGAGCAAATAAGAACTACCACAACAATGTTCAGTTGCAAGTCTGAGAGCTGTTTGGACTGTTTAGATAATAATTGGGATAGGAAACAATCACAGGGAAAATTTTGTATTTTGCAAAAGAAGTCCACAGTTTGCAAGTTTATTATAAGCTCTCAAAATTTCATAGCGTCGTTTTACTATTTTAGATATCATCTTTTGAGTGGGCAGCTTCTTCCACTCGACCAAGATACAGAGTCTAGCCTTGAGAACAAACCTTTATCAATGGAGCTCTACTTTCTAGACAACCTCCTTGAAAAGAAACTCAAGCATTCAAGCCATTGATGAGAGGAATTCATGAGGGAGGGAGTAGTAATGCCAAATTGTACTTAGTCATTAACATAAGCCTAAGCCTACACTTTCTCCTAGAAGAAGACTAGCCATTCTTGCAACAAGCTAACCTTGGAAGATCAACTCTATTCAAAGAAGGTCTTGCACTTGGTGTATCAATCAAACTGGAATTATCCACTCTTCTTCTCTCTCCATCAATAATGGTGCCGAAGGGTTTGTCAAGTAAGATGTGTTCTACATTGATGTTTTCTTGATTTCTTGTTGTTTTCATTTTCATCTCTAATCCAACATATATATATATATATATGTATCTAATCTCATCTCCTTAACCAAACCTATCTCTTTCATTCTTAGTAATTCATCCTCTCTACAAATTTTAGGTTCTCTTTGCTACAGGTACATCTCTCCCCGTAGTATCCTTATTGCCTACGGGCAAGAATAGGGCTTGGGAGGGAAACTTCTCATCTCTTCACTTCTCTCATATCTACATTTCTCACATACTATCCTAGATGAATAACCCACATGATGATAATTTCTATCGCTTTCACTCTGTATGATCTATTAGAATTAACGTATGGATTATCCGTAAAATACACTTTCCACAACGTATAGTGTTTCTCTTTGGCCTAGAAAGGCTCAATGAGATACTTCTTTCACCGGATCCCATCATACTACCTCTTATAGACTATAACTTTTCTTTTGATGTAAGCGTAGTTATCTTGCTATGAACCAAGAGGATTTGTATACACAATGAATCCCCATCACTAGACAAAACATATATATTTGGTTAGCCAAGATTGAATGCCATTAACTCATCTATTAACCCTTTCATACTATCCATGATACTATATGACCATAGCCTTGATGTTTTCATCTTTGTGTTGTTTTGACATTCTCTTTTGTGTTCTTTCTTTGTGTGTGTCAGTGGAAGAGAGAAAGAGTGGAACTTCTTTGATTGCACTTCCGTCCAAACCCTAGTCTTCATGGCATCTATGGTTTAACTTCGTCATATAGTTTTTTTTGAGTTCTCTCACAAACTCTCAGAGCCATAAGCCCGGTGCTTTCCCGGCAAGACCACAAATTTCTAGACAGCGTAGGATGTCTACATGCTAATTTCGGAAGAATTTTGGGATTTTGAGTTGACCAGTGTTCAGAAGGTAGGTTTTACCCTAATTTCAACTGGAAAGTGGAAATTTGGTCATATCTTGATAGGATAAGTCCAGATAGACTGAAATTGCCATACATCCTACCCAAATAGTGCTAAAACATTATTTTGAGACCAAGACCATAAGATGGCTGCATGAGCATGTCTTGCATGATATATTGAGTGACTGAAAGGGGTTTCACCTCATTTGGGTGAGAAAATTGGGTTCAAAGTGGACTTTAGCACTTTTAAATGAAAAGGGCAAGAACAACTGAAATTTGGGACTTTTGGCATCCAAACCAAAATTTAAGCATATCACTGGGTTACTCACATCAAGGGGAAGCTGTGGGACAAGTCTGGGGTCAAACAAGCCAAAAAGACATCCTACGTGTAGGATGTTTTTTGAGTGATTTTGGACTCCAAACTGAATTCTGAGTATACCAAAGTGATCAACAACTCAAGGGGGGCCTGGGCTTTGAGTTTGAAGCCATTCTCATGAAAAAGACATCCTACGCGTAGGATGTCTAATGCAAGAAAATGAAGCAAGAAAATGACTTTGAGCATAGTAAGGTGTTGTATAGCCCAAGGCAAGCCTCCTAGTCAATTTTGGTCCAATTTGGAGTTGATTAGACTGATCAATATCAGCAACAGGCTGTCAGAACAGATTTCTGACTCATTGACCAGCTAACAGGTGTCCAAATCAAAAAGTAAAAGCAACTCTAAGCTCAGCACAACAAGGGGAAACAACAGTGCAAAAAATCCAGGCAAAGCACAGTAGGAGACATCCTACGCGTAGGATGTCTATTAGGGCCTAGTGCAAGGAAAATTTGACCTGGCATAGACAATAAGATTCTATTTGGCTTAAGATTTCCAAAACTTCTTTCAGAAGTGAATTTGGACCTTGTTTGCCCATTTGACGAAGCAAAGACTGAATTCAGACTATTTCGCGTAAATTGACCAACATCGGAGGGTAGTACTGTTTCAGATTAGCAAACCTAATCTAGAACATCATCAGTGTATAAAATACAGTAGTGCTTGAGATTAAGTCTCCAGTTATACCAATCATTACTAAGATAACCTCTAGCAGATAAATGCTTCGATTCAATTGCCGAAATTAAAACGCTTGTGTACAGGTATATTCAGCAACAAAGCAAGAAGTTGTGCAGAAACTGACCTTTGCCAGGTGAGTGGTTGGATTTATGATAAATTGCATTGATAAGTTTGATGAATTTAAGATCAGGAAGATACATTGCTAGAGACCAAAAGGTGGCAGGTGACCAAGGTAGCTTAGTGTCCACCAAAGAGAGTGTAACTCAGGCAAGGCTAGATCCACTAGCACCGATTATTAAGGAAGGTAGTGATACTGACACTTCTTCAAACAGATCTTTCTTCATGATGGGTAGTCAACAGCCAGGAGGTTTCACCTATGATGGAACTATGCGAGGAGGAAGCACCTCCCAAAATCCTTTGAATGATTCCAAGCTCACGGTGATCTTCTTAGAGAGAACAAACTCGAGGGGAGCCCTAGTCTATTCTGACTATCGAGGCCGCAAGTGCATTTGTATTGAAGAGAGGCCAGCTCAAAGATTGGAGATAATCGAGTCTATGATGATGGAGATAGATTCCGAGACGAAAAGGGGAACCACTATTTGATAGTTAGTAACCCTGAAGATTACAACAGATATGGAGATAACGTGGCGAAAGGGAAAATGGTTTTAGAAACTCAAGAACCGCCACCAAACATTGATCGGCCCGGAGCTATTTTTATGTATGATAAGAAAAATAACAGGGTTCCAACTTATACCCAGAACGTGGGAATCTACAAGCATGAGAGTGAGGGTATAGTCTCTTACTTTCACAGCAAAGAACCATACATAAACGAATTAAGCAAAGACAAGGTTCTTTACTTATTCTCTTATGAAACTGCTACGGGGAAGGGCATAGTTTTTGTTGATAGATACGGGCGAGAATACCAACGTATTCTCCCAGAGGAAGTAGAGAGAGTAACAGGTCCAGGAGCATCAACACATGCCCCTGAGGAAGTGCCAAGAGCCACCTACACCCTAAGCAAGTCTACGAATCCTTTTTCAGATGAGTATGACGCAACCTCACATTGCACCCGACCACAAGCATTCAACAACCAAGACCAACCAGCAAACCAACTATCATTGCAGGTATGGCTTCGACAAAGCGCAACAATGGAATCAAACTGAAACCGATATGGTTATCAAGCCACACGAGGGCTCACTCAGGGATTTGCAAGAAACACCACTCTATTCAAGGTATTAGGCAGAGAGTAAGCCAAAGACAAAAGGGTCAACAGAGCCTGGAGGACCACCCATAGAACGAGTTCGAAGAGAAGAACCACCTCCAACGAGAACCGTTAGAAATTATGGCTTAGGAGCACCACTGGGAGAGGAACCAACCTATTACAGAAGGCCTAAGGAGGTGTATCGACTAGGACGGGATGATCCAATGATGAGGTTTTTAGACCATCGAAGAATTAGACCTTCTCAAGTGCAAAAATGGGTAAACAAGAAATACACAGGAAGCAGATACCCAAGAGATCATGTAGCAGCCTTTGTGCGTGTAATTAGAGCGGAAGAGGTGTTAGATTTTCCTACCCAATTTGCGGGGTTTGGACTAACCCTAGAGGATGATGCTGCCACTTGGTTTGACTCTGTAGAGCGTAGAGACTTTGAGTCGATGGAGAAAGTGTTCGACGAGTTTATTGAGGAATTCTCTCAAAGGGGGATAGCTCATAATACCATCTCACAAATCCATAAATTCAAACAGAAAGATGGAGAATCTGTACGAAAGGCAGCCTTAAGACTAAAAAGATATGTTAAGTTCTGTCCTGTCAAAGAACTGCCAACTCAGCCCAGACTTATGCTGAGATTCATCCAAGGACTAAGAAATGCAGATCTCCAGAAAGACTTACATATGAAGAGGAGCACGACCTTGAATGAGTTGACCAAGGAAGCTCTGTACCTTGTGGACAATTGTGCGGTCTACAAAGAAGGGGAGTTCAAGGACCTTCATGATGATTCGTCTTCACAGAAAAGTGGAAGCAAGTCTTCTAAGACAACACCGAAAGGAGAGGTAGCGGTAAGTCAGGAGCAGCTTGTAAATGAAGTGCTAAAAAAGATCAACTTGTACGCCAAACCCCAAGCTAAATAGCCCAAGTGGTGTGCTATTGAACAAAAATGGACAAACCATGGGACCGAGGAATGTTATTATAACAAGGGATATGTAAGAGAGAGACCTTACGCTCCCTAAGCTCCAGTAACTTCCCCTCAAGTTCCACCGATGCCTAGATATCAAGCAGGCAATTTACCAGGACCTGTAGGAGTAGAAAGACCACAACCGGTGTTGGGGCAACAACCACCCCTACCAGGATTACGACCAGTTGGTATAAGATACACACCAACAGTAACTGAATCAGAGGATAAGGCTTTGGTGCCTATGGATGCATGTTATAAAGATCCCAATGGATATGCGGTAAACCTTGTCTATTATCCACCGGAAGAACCCTCGACACCAGAACCATGGAGCATGATAGGAAATACAGGATCACCAACTGCTGCACAGGCAGCAGGAGAAGGAAGATATAGCCTAGATGAACGAACATTGTTGTTCATAGCCAATGGAGGCATGGGCGGACAGAGACATGCTTACCAACAAAGTGTTAGGAAATAAGACGTAGCTAAATAGATAATTGAGTAGATTACTTAATGGAGAGAGACAGATTTACATACACGAGATTATAGAGTAGAGAGAGAGAGAGAGAGAGAGAGAGAGAGAGAGAGAGAGAGAGAGAGAGAGAGAGAGAGAGAGAGAGAGAGAGAGAGAGAGAGAGAGTACACACGATATACGTGGTTCACCCAATGTGGGCTACGTCCACGGGAAAGCATCCACTCAATGGCTTTAGTACTTCAAAACAAGAAGTAGTTTACAAAGGGATTATACCCTTAATGGAGCTCCCGCCTTGCTTCACTCTCACCACCTCACACTCACCTTGTTGTATCAACTTCACACTATGAAATGTGTGTAGAAATGGCCTCCTGTTATAGGCCAAAAGGGTTACCCTCTCTTATGAGAGGCAGCCATGTGTAGCCACCCTTGTGTGAATAAGTCCAAATCGGACCCTCCAATCCGCCCATGTGTGGCCGCCCTTGAGAAGACAAGTCCGCTTTTGAATTCGACCACAGGCCACCGGCCACTTTCCAACCATTGTCTTGATGCTTGCTTTAAACCATACAAGCTCTTCTTTAATCTGCAAACCATTTTCTCCTAACCTTTTACTTCATACCCCTTTGATTGAAGCATGTAGATTTCCTCCTCTAAGTCACCATGAGGAAATGCCGTATTTACATCCATTTGCTCGATATTTAGATCATGAGCAGCCACAAGGCTTAAGACAAGCTTAATTGAGTTCATTTTTACAACAGGAGAAAATATTTCGTTGAAGTCAATACCTTTCTTTTGAGAAAACCCTTTTACTACAAGCCTAGACTTGTACCTTTTCTTCCCACCTTTTTCTTCCTTCAGCTTGTACACCCATTTGTTTTGAAGTGCCCGCTTACCTTTAGGCAACTCAACCAATTCCCATGTTTGGTTGCGATGTAGTGAGTACATCTCCACTTGCATGCTCTTCGTCCATTCTTCTTTAGATTCATGTTGCATAGCTTCTTCGTATGATTCCGGCTCTCCAGAATCTGAGATCAAGAGATGGTTGAAGGAAGGAACAAACCTTTCTGGAGGTCTACTTGCTCTTGTAGATCTTCGGGGAATAGGTTGAGGCTCCTCATTTGGTTGACGTTGTTGCACATTGTCACCGTTTGCAGTCCTTGAGTCTTCACCGTCCTCAAGCTCCATGTACTCATCACCTGTTTTTTTTGTTTGTTTTCTTTCCAAGTAATCTTTGTACATATTTTGTTCGTTAAAAATTACATCCCTACTCCTTAAGATTTTACCATCTTCAGGAATTCATAGGTGATACCCAAAGTCACCTTCTCCATAGCCAATGAAGAAACACTTTTTAGACTTTGCATCTAGCTTTGATCTTAGGGTTCTATCTATGTGCATGAAAGCCTCACACCCAAACACTTTGAGAAATGCATAATTCACCGGTTTACCTATCCATGCCTCTTCTGGAACTCCCCCATCCAATGCCGTTGAGGGTGATCGATTGATTAAGTACAGAGACGTACTTACAGCTTCCGCCCAAAGCTCAAGCGGTAGGCCTGCATGTAGCCGCATGCTTCGTGCTCGCTCCATGATTGTCCTGTTCATCCTTTCCGAAATCCCATTTTGTTGAGGTGTCCTTGGGGTTGTCCTTTGCCTCCAAATTCCATTGCTAGCCCAAAATCTTTCAAAAGCTTGGCTGCAATATTCGCCTCCATTGTCGGATCTGAGGTATTTAACCTTGGTACCTGTTTTATTCTCCACAAAGGCTTTCCACCTTTGAAATATGGAAAATACATCGGATTTATTCTTCATTACATAAACCCATGTTTTTCTAGTCGCATCGTCTATGAATGTTACACAGTACAATGAGCCACCAAGTGATGGTGTACTTGCAGGACCCCAAACATCAGAATGAACCAACTCAAGATTTTTATTTTTTCTTTCATTTCTTGATTTTTGAAATTTTACCCTCTTTTGTTTACCATAAACACAATCTTCATAGAACTCTAAGTCCACTTCTTTCAAACATGGTAGAAGCTTCTTTGTTTGAAGGATTTGCATTCCTTTGGCACTCATATGCCCAAGCCGATAATGCCACACCGCACTATCAACTTCTGTAGTTGCTGCACAAGCTAAAGGTTGCGTGCTAACAGTACACAAGTAAAGTGTACCGAAATTTTCTCCCTTGGAAACCACCAAAGATCCCTTTGAGATATTCCACCGTTTGTTTCTGAATGCAATGTTGTGACCTTCATCGTCCAATTGTCCTGTAGAGATAAAATTTTTCCGAAGAGAAGGAACATGCCTAACATCTTTAAGCTTCCATTCATTTTCGTTAACAGTTTTGACGAAAACTGTACCTTTGCCGACAATCTCACAAGCTTCATCATCTCCCAAGTATAGATACCCAAAATTACCTTTGGTGTAGTCTTGGAAATGTTGCTTGTGTGGTGTCGCATGAATGAAGCCCCGGAATCTACTATCCAAGAATTAGACACATTGTCTAATGAGAGAATTAGAGAATCTTGCTCTACTTTACCTGCCACATTGGCCTCCGATGTTGGCTTGTTGTCTTGAGACTCTGTCTCCTTCTTCTTCTTGGACCAGCAATCCTTCTTGACGTGGCCCTTCTTGTCGCAGTTCCAACATTCAAGAACTGACTTTGTGCGTGACTTGCTCCGCCTTGAGCGATCACGACCCTTTTGGTTTTTGAACCTCTCCTTAGGCCTTCCTCTTGTTTCTACTGGCAGTGCAGCACTTGATGATTCTCCTGTGCTTCTTCTTCGTATTTCCTCGCTTAGGAGAACACCCACAACATCATCAAACTTAAGAGTATTTGTGCCAGAAATAGAATTACTTACAGCCATCACAAGGCTGTCCCAACTATCCGGTAGAGATGATAGTATAAGGAGAGCTCACACTTCGTCATCGAAATTGATTTTCACTGATTGAAGTTGACTTATGTTTGTTAAAGTCATTTAGGTGTTCTGCAACTGAACCATTCTCTGCCATCTTTAGATTGAACAAGCGCTTCATAAGAAATACCTTATTGGATGCCGATGGTTTCTCGTAGAAGTCGTCAAGTGACTTCATCAAGTCCTCCGTGGTCTTCATCTCCGAAACATTGAAGGTCACCGTTGATGCCAAGCTTAACCGGATTGTTCCCAGTGTCTTTCGATCAAGGACAATCCATGCTTCATCTGCCATTGTTGCGGGCTTCTTCGCAAGACCGCGTAGTGGCAAATAGAGATCCTTCTGGTAGAGATAGTCTTCAATCTGCATCTTCCAATGTTGGTAGTTTTTGCCGTTGAACTTCTCAATCTTGAGTTTCCCTTCTTCCGCCATAACTCCCACTCAATTCAAGGAATCCTTTCCTTGAGATAATTTAACTACGAGCAAACCTTGCTCTGATACCAGTTGTTAGGAAATAAGACGTAGCTAAATAGATAATTGAGTAGATTACTTAATGGAGAGAGACAAATTTACATACACGAGATTATAGAGTAGAGAGAGAGAGAGAGAGAGAGAGAGAGAGAGAGAGAGAGAGAGAGAGAGAGAGAGAGAGTACACACGATATACGTGGTTCACCCAATGTGGGCTACGTCCACGGGAAAGCATCCACTCAATGGCTTTAGTACTTCAAAACAAGAAGTAGTTTACAAAGAGATTATACCCTTAATGGAGCTCCTGCCTTGCTTCACTCTCACCACCTCACACTCACCTTGTTGCATCAACTTCACTCTATGAAATGTGTGTAGAAATGGCCTCCTTTTATAGGCCAAAAGGGTTGCCCTCTCTTATGAGAGGCAGCCATGTGTAGCCGCCCTTGTGTGAATATGTCCAAATCGGACCCTCCAATCCGCCCATGTGTGGCCGCCCTTGAGAAGACAAGTCTGCTTTTGAATTCGGCCACCGGCCACCAGCCATTGACTTCCGACCACCGGCCACCGGCCATTGACTATCGGCCACCGGCCAACCGACGGTTGTTTTCCGACCACTTTCCGGCCGCTTTCCGGCCATAATATTTCGGCAAAAAGGAATATTCCAGCGAGGAAAAAAAAGTCTCGGGGGCGCCCCTAAAGTTGCCCCTGGTTTTTTACTGTGAAAATTTTGGTTTTCGGTGAGTGATTTACCTTCACGCACGATGGCTTCTCCTCATAATGGGGGCCTTACAAATGTGCGCTTTTACCACAAAGAGGAGCTCAAGGAACACCTCAACAACCCAAGGGACCCTGCTACAAGTATGGAGGAGACCATTGGTTGAGAGACTGTCCTCATGATGAAATCATTAGAGTCAATGCGTATTGCCCAGAATGTGGAATTACTCATTTGATTCCCGATTGCCCTAAAAACCCGAGCAAAGGAGCACAAACCACCTTGAACATGTTAGAAACAGTACCTTCCAGTGGAGGATCGGAAAATGAGACAATCATACCTATTCAGGCGATAAAACGAGCCGAAGCTCAAAGAAGGACGAATGAACCCATAGTTGAAGAAACAAAAACCGATGCCCAAAGTTCAGAAACGAAAAATCAAAGAAGCACTTGGAAAGCTAGAAAAACACGTAGGGAAGCCAGGAAAGAACGAGAGCAAACAGCCCTAGCTAGAGGATCTAGCTAGCTTAAGCTCACACACCACAGCCGCCATAGCACCCAAGGAAATAGCAGAACCCAAAAGTGCAGGATCAGGAGGATCTGTACTGGCAGACAAGGTAAACGAGCAGTTGGATGCACTTCTAAAAGCTTATGAAGCTCGACTTAAAAAAACCAAACCTAGGAGCAAAGGTGGATGACTTATCCATATGCAGAAATAGAGAAACAGAGGTTGGATATGTGTAAAGAGATGATCGAGACGGCTCAATCATTGATGGAAGACCCGCTAGGTAAACCTGCAAATTGGCATGAAGCACAACCTCCAACCCCTATCCAACCAACTTTAGAGAAACATGTGGAAACAAAATAAAGACTCACTAATGCCTATGAGTCCAGAGGAGAGCCTATCATAGTGCCAAATACCACCAATAGGGCAAGTGACGGGTTCCAGCCTAAAATATTGGCAGAAATGGGTAAGGACTGTAACGGTCTAGACGATCTATGGAAGCAAATCCGAGAGGCCAACGAGGCTAATAGGATGAGTAACCACATGAATAGCACGAGAAAAGAAAAGAATGTGATATTACCTCCTATTGAAGAATTTGAGGCAAGGTCGCAATTGAACTTTGAGATACATTCACAAGGGGGAGACCAAGGATCAATTAGTTCGGGGCACAGCCAACCAGACTCGTTGAGAACTTTACCCTCTTACCTAGGAGAGTACAAAGCTAAGTCGGAAGTGAGAGCAATCCCATCTCAAAGAATTTCTTCTAACAAGGTGATGGATTCACAAGGATTGATTGAGTTTTTATCCACTCCGGTGGCATGCACAATCACGTTAGCAGAACTCCTAAGGTTAAGGCCAAACATGTGGACCACAGTAGGAAAATCCCTAGAAAAATTTGGAATGAAAGACCCTACCTTGAAGCTACAAGAAGGGATCAGAGAGTTGGACAGGCCTCAACTAAACACTAGACCAGTACCATTGAATAAAGTTGGAGAATATTGCGAAGGAGAAGATAGAAACACTACGCTACCATTAGAATTCCAAGGAGTAGTTTCCAAAGCTATTCTTGACAGTGGAGCGGGGGTTGCTATCGCCACCAAAGAAATCTGAAAAAAATGGAGAAAACCGGCTTTGAGGGCTACCAGAATGAAACTGCAATTGGAAGATGGGTTCATGGAGAAGCCTCTAGGACTTTTAGAAAAAGTGATTGTCACTTCGTGCGGAATCGAGTATGAGCATACATTTGCAATAGTCGATTTCGACAATAAGAACAATTATGAGATCATCTTGTGACGACCATTCATGCGACAATTGAAGATGGTCCAAGATTGGGGTTATGACCACATATACCTCAGACATGGCGAGACAACAACTAAAATACACCTGAAAGACCATAGTTACAAAGATGTGAACCAAACACCTGTGGAAGAGTTTGATTCGACTACAGTAGCAAGATCAGAACTACCAGCATGGCTAGGGAAACCAAAAGAGCTATGGATATGTGGAGCTTCTCACTGTGGAAGCTTAAGAAGAGAGGAATGCGTCTTAGAAAGAACAATTGAAGACAAGGAGTATATTCTGGAACCTTTCCCTAAAGATGCCTTGGAACCTCTAGAATGGGAACACATACTAGCAACATTGGATGTCTGTACCATTACCGACAGTCCAACAACAAAATTTTGCGATAAGGATGGCTATGATGTGTTACCCTATTACATGGTAAGCGTTATACCAGAAAAAGAGATGGTAGAACCACCAGAACAAGAAGAGTTTTACAACTCCTCTGAACATTTAGAAGTAAAAAATGATGCAGATAATGAGTGTTCAGACACCTCAAGTGAGCGTGGAAATGAAACCGAGAATATCAAGTTTTATGATTTTGCTAATCAACACCCTAGACGCCAAGAACGCTATAGGAGGAAACGAGCAGGAAACACAAAGCAAGAGGAACCTAATGCCCAAGATAAAAGATAAAACTCACTATTTGATGCTTGTAAAAGCAGAGGATTGTGTAAAAGATCAAATATCAGGAAAATTCTCAAAAAATCGAATAGAAAGAACGCGAGAGGAAATAAAGCAGGTACCAAAAGCTAAAACCGAAACAAAATCACAAGAATCTCAAAAATAAAAAAAGAAACAACAAAAGACCAACAATGGACCAAATTGGAGCGTAAACAGAAATACCAAGAACTGAAACGGTCTTTGAGAGAGATATGGACTCCTGAAGATGATAGTGATGGTAAAGGGGAGTCAGAAAAGGGGAACATGAACGTACCATCACACTACCGGAAATTTACTATCCAGGACAGAAAAATCATCATGACACCACTAGTCAGGGAAAGAACCAACCAAGAATCTTACGATGGGCTTGAAAATGCAAAAAAGATAGACCTCGCAGAACCAGGTGAAAAGCCTCATCCGGTCTATATAGCTAACGATTTAGAGCCTGAGGAGGAAGAACAACTAACACAACTTCTCAAGAGGTATAAAGATGTGTTCGCTTGGTCCTATAAAGACCTCAAAGGAGTTGATCCATTGATATGCCAACATACAATTTCTTTGAAATCGGATGCAAAACCTAGCAAACAACGTCCTTATACATATAATGACACATTTACTAAGCGAATCAAAGAAGAGATTGATAAACTAATGGAAGCTGAATTCATCTATGAGATTGAACATACAGATTGGGTGTCACCCATTGTGGTAGTTCCCAAAAAGAATGGAAAACTGCGAGTGTGTGTAAACCTCAAGAAGGTGAATGCAGCAACCATAAGGGATAATTATCCCTTGCCAATCACAGAACATGTACTGGAGCGAGTGGCCGGGAAACGGGCTTATTCCTTTCTGGATGGGTTTTCAGGATACAACCAGCTGGCAATAGCAAGGGAGGATCAACATAAAACAGTGTTTGCCACAAAATGGGGGATTTATGTGTATCGAGTTATGCCATTTGGCTTAACCAATGCACCAGCCACTTTACAAAGGTTAATGACTCACGCATTCAAGGAATACCTAAGGATATTCTTAGAAATTTACATGGATGACCTGTGTGTACACTCTCTTCTACGAGAGGAACATATTGACCATTTGCAAAAGGTCTTTGAAAAGTGCAGGACATATCGAATCTATCTTAACCCGAAAAAGTGTGTGTTTATGGTTAAGCAAAGACGAATCTTAGGACACATTGTCTCAAGAAATGGCATAACCACAGACCTAGACAAAGTCAAAGTCATTGTAGACCTACCCAGGCCTACTAATGCGAAACAAGTGCAATCCTTCATGGGACACTGCGGATATTATCGAAGATTCACATACATGTATGCGGTTATCGCACAACCTCTGTATCGTTTGCTAGTCAATTTCGAGTGGACCGAGGAGTGTGAAACTTCATTCCAAAAGATGAAGGAAAACCTTATATCAGCATTTTATATTATCTTGGATTTCGTATCATCAAACCTACTTCCATGTATCATCCAAGAATTCGAGTGCTACCTTGAAGAGGCACATGTCCAGGGTTGTGCATTTCATTGTTCAACAGTGAAGACACACCAGAGACTGAAACAGTTAGGGGTTTATTGGCCAACCATGTATGCGGACACACATTCTTATGTTACCAATTGTACTATATGTAGTGCCAAACGACCAGTGGATCACGCAACTTTGTTTCAGGTAAACATAGCACCTGCATGGAGTCAATATATCATTGACTTCTTAACCACCAGGACCTTCCCTGAGAACATCACAAGAGCACGGAAAAAAGCTATAGAGATAGAAGCTCGTGACTTTTAGTTAATTGGGAACCAACTCTATAAGCGAGGTAAGGACAATCAACTTAGAATCTGTGCAAGTGAAAGCGAATACCTGTTGATTCTAGAACATGCACATAGCGGAATAAGTGGAGGCCATTTTCGGGTGATAAGACGGCAAAAATTGTCTTAACCGCAGGAATTCGGTGGCCTACATTGCACATGGATGCGGAAGAGTTTGTAAAGCATTGTGACGCATGTCAACGCACCAAGATGCCAATAAAAAGAGATGAGATGCCATTACGGCCAATGATGGGAGCAAGAGCATTTGCAAAATGGGGCATTGATTTTGTGGGACCTCTATCACCCCCTGCATATCGCACCCATACCCAATATATCATTGTGGCTATGGAATATCTCACAAAATGGGTCGAAGCCAAAGCAACACAAAAAGCTGATGCACACACCACGACACAATTTTTGTATGAGAATGTTTTTGTACGATACGGGTTACCAATAGAAATTGTCAGTGACCGTGGAACACATTTTCTCAATGAAAACATTGAATATCTGCTAGAGGACTTCATGGTCATACATAGGAAATCTGCACCATACCATCCACAGGCCAATGGGCAAGCTGAGGCCACTATTAAAACACTATGTACGGTTCTCACTAAAAATGTGTCAGAATCAAGAACAGATTAGGATCAACAGCTACACTCAACACTATGGGCATACAGGGTAGCTTACAACACATCAATAGGAACAACACCATACAACATGATGTTTGGCCTAAATGGTATACTACCCATAGAGTTTTTAATTCCAACTCTACGAGTAGCAAAAAGCTTAGAATGGACAGGGCATGAGCTCTCTTCAAGAATTGATGATCTTGAAAAGCTAGATGAACTCCGCTTACGAGCTGTCGCTTCAATTCATGCTAAAAAGAGAAGACATTTTTTTTTTGACAAACATGTGCGTACCAAAGAGTTTAGCGATAACGTACTTGTTTATACCTTGAATCAACATGCCAAGAAACTTAAAAAGCGAGGGATGGGACCATTTGTGATTAGTGATCTATCACAAAGTGGAGCTGTCAAGCTTGCTACATTAGCAGGTGAAGAAATGCCAAACTGGATTAGTGGATGTCGACTGAGGAGGTATTATCTACCACTCACACAGGAGATGCTCCAACAAATTCATCAAGGAAAACAAAGAATGAAGGAAAAACTGAGAGTACGAGAAGAAGCTCAAGCCGAAGCACAAGAACGCATTGCAAAAAGACGGCTTCTGCGACAACAACAACAAAGTGGACCACTATTGCAAATCAATGCCATTCGACTGACGAAATTGGAGGAAGAAACAGTGGAGCCAATAATTTCTGTCAAAGTGGACACCAATCAAGTTGAATCAACAGCATTGCTTGATTCGGGAGCTCAAGCAAATTTGATCTCTTTCGGATTATACCAACAGCTCAAAGTCACAAGTCAACTTTATCCTACTCCTCAAGTGCTGGAAAGTAGCACATCACACCCATTGAAAACATTGGGATGGACTATATTGAATGTACAGATACATCAATATATTTACCCACACAAATTCTATGTGGTGACATATGAAAGCACACAACACCCAATGATGCTGGGCCAACCTTGGCAAAAAGAGTACAATGTGCAGATAGATTGGAAAGCAAAGGTAGTCAAAATTCTGCATGAACATGAACAACAGGTGATAGCTTTTGCTCAGCAATACCAGCATGATCAACTGCAAGCCATGCAATCACTAGAAACAAAGCCAAAAGCACGAATGCCATTAAAGAACAACATGATAACCGAGACCAACAATCAGGTAGAAGCCAACCATGCTAATTACAGACAAATGAAGTCACCGGCCACAATGCAAAAATCTAGGCTACCGAAACAAGGTAAACAAGTATGGATGCGGAAGGATAGAAATGCCATGGCGGACAAAAAACAATGCAACACCAATATTCCAACAAAGCAGAAGGTTCAACCACAAACCAAGGTCATAAAACAGATATGGATCCCAAAGAAAATGCTTAGCCATAACCCAAATGTCAATCACATTTGGATACCAAAGCAAAAGCAAAAGGAACTCCCTTCAGTACAAGCAACAACGGAAAGAAGACAATTGCATTAGAAAAAGGAAAACCGACATATGTGGATGCCAATAAAAGACAAAACAGTGGCAAACAAGAAAGTGCCAAACCATCTACAAAAACCGGAAGCAACAAAATACCAATGGAAAGAAATGGCAATACGGCCCATAGCCATTACGGCCCAGCCAATTCTATCCTTCGAATCAGCTACGAATCCATCAACAGTGTCGGCAAATCAATTGCCGTTTGCAAAAAAGAAAATTAAACAGAGAGCGGTAGAGTTACAGCTGTTACCTGCAAAGAAAGCAGGAAACCTCGACGGCGAATGCCAATAAGCATCATGCTTGTTCCCTTCTCTTGCACAACATTAATTTTTCCATGCATTGACCGAGTATGCATCAAGTAGGGCCACATTAATCAGCCAGGCATTAGCACAACTTTTTCAACCTATGAACGGCACATTTCTGCGGCGAAACCTTGTCGTTCGGGAGGACTCCGGCTAGGAAGGGGGGGGAGGCATTCTAGAGGCACTCTCAAATGCGGAACCAATAACAGAAACAGCAAAACAGGGCATGATTTTCGGCTATTTTTAGGGTTGTTGTTTGATTGCAAATTTTTTTGGAGTAACCCAAGTACATATGCCCTTATACAGCATGAAGCTACAGGTATATGGGGCCAAACGCCAAATCAAGCCCCTAGGTGTGTGTATATAAGTAGAAATAGCCATTTTTTAGGCAAAATATTGGTAAAACAAAGAAATCCGGCCATAAAAATTGCATGTGAGTGTATATAATGTGTTGCGGTGATGTTTGTGATTAATTATGATTTTTGGGGATTTTCTGGGTTTGATTTGCTATTTTCCTTTTAATTTTGCTAATTTTCGACAGAAAAACTTCAAAAATACAAAAAGCAGGTGAAAAACAGTCGTAATGAAAAACATAAAATATAGGGATGATCAGTGACTATAGGACAACCTATCGTACAGTGGGGGTGCAATTATGAGACTGGAGCGGAAAGCATGTTTTGGCCAGGTTTTGATCGAAATGCCAAAATTCTGGTAAACAGAGCAAATGGTGTCCAAATCAAGAAATTTTTGAGCCTAAACCGCATCTCGCAAGAAGATAGGATCACATGTCAAATTTCATGAAAAGTGGTTTGTGGACCTCCATTATAAGGAATTTTAACCCCATTTTTAGCTCATTCTCACTATTGACTTTGTGGAGAGAGCTTCTGCCACCTAGAGGGGATCGACCTTCCAGCAGCTTCTATGACGCGCATGACTACCTGACGAGCTCTAGACATGATAGGTAGGCTCACCACCTTGAGCTTTTCGCGCATGTTTGTCATTATGTCGCGAAAACTAGCGTAGGGGTCACACACAAAGCGGGCGGTAGAGACCTACAAGTAGAGACGGCGGCCTAACGGCTAACCCGAAAGCAACAAGACTTCATTGGCAGCTTACCCTAGTCTAGGAGACCAATCCTGGATAGCCAAAGGCAGTAGGAAACCATCGGGAAAAACCCTAATTCCCAGAAACCTGCAAAAGGCCACCAAATGGGAAATCGGCGAAACGGCGACCAAATGCTACCAAAATTCATGGGTAGGAGCATCTCGACATGCTCACCAAGTCTATATGACCTGCATGACCACAATGTGACCCGAAGCGGCACTAAACTTCAAAAACGGCATCAGACACACAAAGCGTGAAATTGCACTTGCGGCCAAACCGCAAGTCCGTTTGCCACCAAACTTCACGAGCGGCTTTCCTAGACCATCAACAACCAAGTCCTATGGTGGTAGACCACCACAAATCATCAAAGGTATGTAAACGCAACCACGGGTGCTTCTAGAGTGACAAATTGCCAAATGGAGCTCCGATGAAGCCAAAGTAGACAAAAACCATACGACAAGGATCCCCAAGGGATCGGGAAGCTATGGAGACCAACATTGAGAAATTTCATCGCCAAAAAGAACTCCAAAAGTCAGAAAACGGCTCGGAGGCTTTGAAGTCCACACAGGGAGTTATTCTCTATCCATTTGACTTTTTTGTTGAAATTAGGCTCAAAAGGGACTTAGGGGGGCCAAGGGCAAGCACTGGGAGCACCAGCACTGAAAATATCACCAGGAGACATCCTACGCGTAGGATGTCTCAAGGGCACTTTTTGGCACAAACTCCAACATTTTTCATCATGCACATGTTCTGAATGACATTTACAAGCCATACACCAAGTTTCATCACATTTGGACAAAGTTTGACCTCATATGCATGGAAAAACGCAAAGTTAGGGCATAGAGGCAATAATGGGCCATATACCTACCAAATCTTGTCCAAATCCCATGAAACTTGTACAACACATTCACCAATACATCAAGAAACAATTTGTGTGGTCAGGGAGAAAGATTGATGAAATAGACATCCTACGCGTAGGATGTCTATTTGACCTTTTTGGCATGCAAGGGATGATTTATCATTCCAGATGCAATCACCTCATCATCAGGAGCCCATATATCAAGTTTGAAGCCATTCTAATCATTATTTGACCCCAACACCCTCAAGATACACTTTTTGAGCCCAAAAACACCACACAGAGCCTTACAAGCATCAAATCTTGTCCAAATTCAAATCCAAGCATATATCCATGTTCCATAGGCCAAGGACAACCCACAGTGTTAAGTATGGAGCCTGATTTACCCTTGTAATTTTTTGTGGTAAAAGCACACATTTGTAAGGCCCCCAGTATGAGGAGAAGCCATCGTGCGTGAAGGAAAATCACTCGTTGGAAACCAAAATTTTCACGGCCAAAAATCAGGGGCAACTTTAGGGGTCGGAAAGTGGTCGAAAAACAACCGTCGGTTGGCCGGTGGCCGGTGGCCGAATTCAAAAGCGGACTTGTCTTCTCAAGGGTGGCCACACATGGGCGGATTGGAGGGTCCGATTTGGACTTATCTACATAAGGGCGGCTACACATGGCTGCCTCTCATGAGAGAGGGCAGTCCTTTTGGCCTATAAAAGGAGACCATTTCTACACACATTTCATATAGTGTGAAGTTGATGCAACAAGGTGAGTGTGAGGAGGTGAGACTGAAGCAAGGCAGGAGCTCCATTAAGGGTATAGTCCCTTTGTAAACTACTTCTTGTTTTGAAGTACTAAAGCCATTGAGTGGCTGCTTTCCCGTGGACGTAGCCCACATTGGGTGAACCACGTATATCGTGTGTACTCTCTCTCTCTCTCTCTACTCTATAATCTTGCGTATGTAAATTTGTCTCTCTCCATTAAGTAATCTACTCAATTATCTATTTAGCTACGTCTTATTTCCTAACAACAACTAGTATCAGAGCAAGGTTTGCTCGTAGCTAAATTATCTCAAGGAAAGGATTCCTTGAATTGAGTGGGAGTTATGGCGGAGGAAGGGAAGCTCAAGATTGATAAGTTCAACGGCAAAAACTACCAACATTGGAAGATGCAGATTGAAGACTATCTCTACCAAAAGGACATCTATTTGCCACTAGGCGGTCTTGCAAAGAAGCCCGCAAAAATGGCAGATGAAGCATGGGTTGTCCTTGATCGAAAGGCACTGGGAACAATCTGGTTAATCTTGGCGTCAACGGTGGCCTTCAATGTTTCGGACATGAAGACCACGGAGGACTTGATGAAGTCACTTGACGACTTCTATGAGAAACCATCGTCATCCAATAAGGTATTTCTTATGAAGCGCTTGTTCAATCTAAAGATGGCAGAGAATGGTTCAGTTCCAAAACACCTAAATGACTTTAACACAAACATAAGTCGACTTCGATCGGTGATTTCGATGACGAAGTGCGAGCTCTTCTAATACTATCATCTCTACCGGATAGTTGGGACAGCCTTGTGATGGCTGTAAGTAATTCTATTTCTGGCACAAATACTCTTAAGTTTGATGATGTTGTGGGTGTTCTCCTAAGTGAGGAAATACGAAGGAGAAGCACATGAGAATCATCAAGTGCTGCATTGTCAGTGGAAACAAGAGGAAGGCCTAAGGAAAGGTTCAAAAACCAAAAGGGTCGTGATCGCTCAAGGCGGAGCAAGTCACGCAGAAAGTCAGTTCTTGAATGTTGGAACTGCGGCAAGAAGGGCCACGTCAAGAAGGATTGCTGGTCCAAGAAGAAGAAGGAGATAGAGTCTCAAGACAACAAGCCAACATCGGAGGCCAATGTGGCAGGTAAAGTAGAGCAAGATGCTCTAATTCTCTCATTAGACAATGTGTCTAATTCCTGGATAGTAGATTCCGGGGCTTCATTCCATGCAACACCACACAAGAAACATTTCCAAGACTACACCAAAGGTAATTTTGGGTATGTATACTTGGGAGATGATAAAGCTTGTGAGATTGTCGGCAAAGGTACAGTTTCTGTCAAAACTACTAACGGAAATGAATGGAAGCTTAAAGCTGTAAGGCATGTTCCTTCTCTTCGCAAAAAATTGATCTCTACAGGACAATTGGACGATGAAGGTCACAACATTGCATTCGGAAACAAACGGTGGAAGATCTCAAAGGGATCTTTGGTGATTGCCAAGGGAGAAAAAGTTGGTACACTTTACTTGTGTATTGTTAGCACGCAACCTTCAGCTTGTGCAGCAACTACAGAAGTTGACAGTGCGGTGTGGCACTACCGACTTGGGCATATGAGTACCAAAGGAATGCAAATCCTTCAAACAAAGAAGCTTCTACCAGGTATGAAAGAAGTGGACTTAGAGTTCTGTGAAGATTGTGTTTATGGTAAACAAAAGAGGGTAAATTTTAAAAAATCAGGAAATGAAAGAAAAAACAAAAAAACTTGAGTTGGTTCATTTTGATGTTTGGGGTCCTGCAAGTACACCATCACTTGGTGGCTCATTGTACTATGTAACATTCATAGACGATGCGACTAGAAAAACATGGGTTTATGTCATGAAGAATAAATCCGATGTACTTTCCATATTTCAAAGGTGGAAAGCCTTTGTGGAGAATGAAACAGGTACCAAGGTTAAATGCCTTAGATCCGACAATGGAGGTGAATATTGCGGCCAAGCTTTTGAAAGCTTTTGTGCTAACAATGGCATTCGGAGGCAAAGGACAACCCCAAGGACACCTCAACAAAATGGTATTTCTGAAAGAATGAACAGGAAAATCATGGAGCGAGCACGAAGCATGCGGCTACATGCTGGCCTACCGCTTGAGCTTTGGGCAGAAGCTGTAAGTACGTCTGTGTACTTAATCAATCAATCACCCTCAACAGCATTGGATGGGGGAGTTCCAGAAGAGGCATGGACAGGTAAACCGGTGAATTATGCATTTCTCAAAGTGTTTGGGTGTGAGGCTTTCATGCACATAGATAGAAGCCTAAGATCAAAGCTAGATGCAAAGTCCAAAAAGTGTTTCTTCATTGGCTATGGAGAAGGTGACTTTGGGTATCGCCTATGGAATCCTGAAGATGGTAATCTTAAGGAGTAGGGATGTAATTTTTAACGAACAAAATATGTACAAAGATTACTTGGAAAGAAAACAAACAAAAGAAACAGGTGATGAGTACATGGAGCTTGAGGATGGTGAAGACTCAAGGACTGCAAATGGTGACAATGTGCAACAACGTCAACCAAATGAGGAGCCTCAACCTCTTCCCCGAAGATCTACAAGAGAAAGTAGACCTCCAGAAAGGTTTGTTCCTTCCTTCAACCATCTCTTGATCTTAGATTCTGGAGAGCCGGAATCATACGAAGAAGCTATGCAACATGAATCCAAAGAAGAATGGACGAAGAGCATGCAAGTGGAGATGGACTCACTACATCGCAAACAAACATGGGAATTGGTTGAGTTGCCTAAAGACACTTCAAAACAAATGGGTGTACAAGGTGAAGGAAGAAGAAGGTGGGAAGAAAAGGTACAAGTCTAAGCTTGTGGTAAAAGGGTTTTCTCAAAAGAAAGGTATTGACTTCAATGAAATATTTTCTCTTGTTGTAAAAATGAACTCAATTAGGCTTATCTTAAGCCTTGTGGCTGCTCATGATCTAAATCTCGAGCAAATGGATGTAAATACGGCATTCCCTCACAGTGACTTAGAGGAGGAAATCTACATGCTTCAACCAAAGGGGTATGAAGTAAAAGGTAAGGAGAAAATGGTTTGCAAATTAGAGAAGATCTTGACGGTTTAAAGCAAGCATCAAGACAATGGTACTTGAAGTTTGATCGATGGATGTTGGATCATGGATTCACAAGATGCAACTCGGATCACTGCGTCTACACGAAGAATTTGGGAGATGGAAAATTCATCATCATAATGTTGTATGTTGATGACATGTTGATCGCAAGTGCTAACATGCAGGACATCAAAGACCTAAAAGAGGAGCTATCTAAATCTTTTTCAATGAAAGAATTAGGTGCTGCAAAGAGGATACTTGGTATGAAAATATCAAGGGACGGGACAAAGAAGACAATAAAGCTATCTCAAGAAGATTACATCAAGAATGTACTAGAAAGGTTTGCAATGCAAAATGCAAAACCAGTTTCTACACCTTTGGCTGGTCACTTTAAACTAACGAAGGATATGTGTCCAAAGACACAAGAGGAGATAGCCTATATGTCTAAAGTTCCATATGCTACAGCGGTAGGTTCTCTAATGTATGCAATGGTCTAGACAAGGCCAGACATTGCACATGCAGTGGGAGTTGTGAGTAGGTTCATGGACAACCCAAGTAAAGAGCATTGGCAAGCTGTGAAGTGGATACTTAGATATCTAAAAGGGACAACAACAAATGCTTTGTATTTTGGAGGAACTGATATTTTTCAAGAAGGGTATGCTGATACAGATATGGCAGGTGACAAAGATACTCGAAGGAGCACTACTAGCTATGTCTTCACGGTTGGACGCACAACAATAAGCTGGGCTTCAAAGCTGCAGAAAGTGGTTTCACTTTCTACCACGGAAGCAGAGTATGTAGCAATGACGGAGGCAATCAAAGAAATCCTGTGGCTTCACAAATTCTTAGAAGAGCTTGGATTCAAACAAGACAATTGTGTCTTGTACAGTGATAGCCAAAGCCCTATCCATCTTGTGAAGAACTCAGCCTTTCATTCAAGGACAAAGCACATTGAGGTGAGATATCACTTCATACGCACTCTTTTGGAAGAGGGACAGCTAAAGCTAGGAAAGGTGCATACAAGTGAAAATCCTGCAGACATGTTTACAAAGGTGGTCAACAAGGAGAAGTTGAGCTTTTGCTCATCTTCAATCGGCATTCAAGGATAAGAAGCCAGAATGGAAAGCAGTCACAGCTTTGGTTTGGAGATCAGTCTCCAAGTGGGAGATTGTTAACTATGGAGCCTAATTTACCCTTGTAGTTTTCTGTTGTAAAAGCGCACATTTGTAAGGCCCCCAGTATGAGGAGAAGCCATAGTGCGTGAAGGAAAATCACTCGCCGGAAACCAAAATTTTCACGGCCAAAAATCAGGGGCAACTTTAGGGGCCTCGGGGACGGAAGCCCCGGAGACTTTTTTTCCCATCGCCGGAATATTCCTTTTCGTCGGAATATTATGGCCGGACAGCGGCCGGAAAGTGGTCAAAAAACAACCGACGGTTGGCCGGTGGCCGGTAGTCAATGGCCGGTGGCCGGTGGTCGGAAGTCAATGGCCGGTGGCCGAATTCAAAAGCGGACTTGTCTTCTCAAGGGCGGCCACACATGGGCAGATTGGAGGGTCCGATTTGGACTTATCTACATAAGGACGGCTACACATGGCTGCTTCTCATGAGAGAGGGCAGCCCTTTTGGCCTATAAAAGGAGACCATTTCTACATACATTTCATATAGTGTGAAGTTGATGCAACAAGGTGAGTGTGAGGAGGTGAGAGTGAAGCAAGGCGGGAGCTCCATTAAGGGTATAATCCCTTTGTAAACTACTTCTTGTTTTGAAGTACTAAAGCCATTGAGTAGCTGCTTTCCCGTGGACGTAGCCCACATTGGGTGAACCACGTATATTGTGTGTACTCTCTCTCTCTCTCTCTCTACTCTATAATCTCGTGTATGTAAATTTGTCTCTCTCCATTAAGTAATCTACTCAATTATCTATTTAGCTACGTCTTATTTCCTAACACACAGAAGAAGTTTCATGTCATTTTGATGAAAAAGACATCCTACGTGTAGGATGTCTCCAGCATAAATTTGGCCTTCTCTGCAAATAATGACAACATGGAAGCCAATACCATGGTGCAATGAACCCATATACCAATTTTCAACCCATTTGGACATCAATTGCTACCTATGATGGACATTCTACCCAAATTGTGACCTAAAGCCTGAATCAGCCCAAAAATCCACTTTTTGATACCCAAATTCAAATCCAAGCATATATCCATGTTCCATGGGCCTTACACTACCTGCATGTCAAGTATGAACCAATTCTGAGGAAAAAGACATCCTACGCGTAAGATGTCTAGATGGAAATTTTTGGCGAGATTTGCACTATGAGCACATGCACAGCCTCACAAGTTCCTTTTAAGCTTTATTTTCAATTTTCAAGTCATTTGGATAAGTAAAACTCAGTTTCGCAGCTAATATGGAAAAAACGCTAACCTTGGACTACTGAGTGCAACAGGATCTATGGCAGCCTCGAAGTCACCGGCAAAGAGGAAAGGAATGACCATCAAAGATTATATGGACGAAGTGGAACCCTTTGTCATTCCAGAAGGAACACTAAAGCCCACCAGCACCTGGATACAAGAGGATTTGTTAGAGTCCAACGACCTAAAGATCTACCAAGGAGTGTTCAAAGACAATGAAGGCAATGTCATAGAGCTACTAATGCTGCCGAGAGAACTCAATGAGTTTGTACGAAGCAAGATGGCCGGCTACTTGGAGAAGATTGATCTCCACAACTACTTTGAAGCCATACGGGCAGGAGTGGACATCATAAGAGTTTGGGAGTTTGTAACAAGCATCAAAGAGGATGGAGTGGCCAAGGTAACAAATTTACAAGGCAGACCAGATACACAGATAATAATCACTGAGCGGGTTATAGCCCATGCTTGTCATACTTAATGAGGAAATTGCTTGAGAAGCTTCCTATGCATGGGGGGTAAGATGCTTGAGTCAAAAAGAGACCCTACACACTTAATGAGGAAGTTGCTTGAGAAGCTTCCTATGCATGGGGGGTAAAATGCTTGAGTCAAAAAGAGAACCTACACACTTAATGAGGAAGTTTCTTGAGAATCTTACTATGCATAAAAGTCCCAAAGTTAGGGGAATCTTTGACCTAACCTTCCACTCACCCAAGGGGCACCCCTTTTCTAAAAGGGCACATGGGACACATGTCAGACTCTCACTAAGCTTAACCACATGGTGTGCTTGAATGCCATTGGTTGGGCTAAAGAAGGGTCCAATGAGATTCTACTTCCATCCAAAAAATATCTAGATATTTTCAAGATCTCTCTCGTTAAGGGGTAAGGAGGACACTTGTCAAAAGACTACCCATATACTTGACTGCATGCTACATGTGATTGGCTAGGGGGAGAGGGGTCCAATGAGCTTCTAGCATGTAGAAATTTTGCCCAAAGAAAGGAAGGAGGGTGCTAGGGGGATATACTCCACACACACCCATTGGCAAGGGCATTCTCACTTGGTGAAAGGTGAGGAACACCACCTCCTTCTCCAAGCTTGTGAGAAGTGAGAGTCTACATCAACACTCTTGGCTATGGAATGCAAATCCAACCAAGAGCCATGATTCAATGCTTAAGCTTGTCATCTTCTCCATCTCCATTACTATCCTATTATCTATGCTAGAAAGAAGAGTAATGATAAGTGAGGAAAAATTTATTTCTCCTATGGAATGTTTCTTCGTCCTCTTCCCTACCCTCATTCCTCGCTAGCTCTCTCCACCTTTGAAGGTGTTTGAGGCCTTGGGACTGAGGCTAGGACAATTAATGCTTTCTACAAGTTATGTTATGCTTGTGATGCATGAAGCTTTCCACCTTCATTGAATCACGCAGGTCACAAGGAACACAAACATTTTATTGTACCAAGTCTCTCTTGATGGGAGAAAATATAATACAAATGCCTATTGGAGGGGGGACCGGCTCCATATGAATCCGGTCCTCAACTATTGTCATGTTCTCTAAACTCTCTCTCTCTTGCAAAAGTAATGTTCATGCCAAGTTAACTAAGTACCATGTTTATGTTGCTACCATCAATTAAGTTCATTCGCTATGCTCACAAAGTAACTCTGTAAAAAATGCTTCACCTAATTCCTAATTCTGCTACTCTCAAAGTTCATAGGCCATTTCCATTACATTGGTATCAGAGCATTTGGTTTCTCTTTTCTTGCTTAAGAAGAGAGGTCCTTAATTAGCCTATTAATGGTTGATTTTGTTAATTATATTAGGGTAACTAGGACTGGGATCTATTATCGGTTTTGTTGAGCCCACTTTGTGGGATATGGTGCACACCTCGGGATCTTTCATGTTAATAATGGAGTCTTTTTAGACTTACCTATGGCTTTACCATTATTTAGACATGAGAATTCCGAAAGGAGCTATCCCTCGGGAACTTCGCTATGTTAGACTCACTCCACCACTCTCTATAATTAACCAATCGAGCCATGGGTGTAGATACTTAAGTGCCTATTTTCAAAGGCTAAGAGGAGTAGCAACTAAGGTTTTGAATTGCCAAAGCATATACCAAGTAAACACCTAAGTTTAATTAACATGGCTGACAATAACCAAGAGAGTAGAATGAACATTGATAACTTTGACTTTGCACATGAAGGTGTTAATGATGATGCCCCCATGTTTGTTAATTATCTTGTTACTAGGTTGCAACAAGCTATGGGCAAAGATATGGGCAACCCCTCTTTGCAAGACGAAGTTACTCAACAACTTCGTGCTTATGGGATTTCCTTTCCTCTCAAAGAGGAGAGAGAGATTAGGAGGCCTCTTGGTGAGACCCCCAAAAGACAACTCTCTCCCATACGAGAGGAGGAATCCAAAGAACGAGAAAGTAATGACCCCCTAAGTTCCTCAAAAGATGTGGCTCCATGAAGATGGTGGTCTAGCTGATCACCAACCCCTCCCAAGAGGAAATGGTTAACCCATAGTCCTTCTCCTCGTCACTCCAAAAGGGAAGAGAGGAAACAAAGGAAGAAAAGGGCAAGAAAGAGGTCACCCTCTTCTCCTTCTTCTTCACCTTCGTCCTCTACCGATGAAAGCTATGACTATTCTCCTAGAGAATACAAGAAGGGAGGACATTGCAAATCTTACTCTGCATGGCGAAGGTCACAAAATCTAAAGAAGTTCAAAGAGGGAGGAAAGAGTATCTCTTTTCTCACCTATGATGGAGCCTTTGTTGCTACCAACAAAGTATTGGCCTTCATCCAACAATTTGATGGGCCTTTGAAGATGAGGGCTTCACGGAGTCCTCCAAGCTATGCCATGGAGCTATGCACTTCCAAAAATTGGCTCCTTAATGGTGGGCTAGCCTTCAAAGCCCCAAAGACATGGAAAACTCTACGCGTTTCCATTATGAAGCGATTTCTTGCAAGTGATGCAAAGGACAAAGTGCTTACCAAATGGTGAAGTTTAACACTAGGTTGGTAATGGGACACTTTTATGTCCTGGGACACTTTTATGTCCTGTTAAGTGACCATTTTCCTTGAATTATATCAAGAGTTTCAAAATGGATTTTGAGGTGCTATCTGTCTAGAAAGTTGTCTAATGAGCTTAAAAAAACTCGACATGTTTTTGGAATATCAATTCCATCTTTAACCTTGTCTTTGCACAACATTTCACAACCTAAACTGGGTGAAAAAACGGGTCCTGTTTTTGGCGTTTTTCAAATTTTTGCAACTATACCACTCTAGAATTCATGTTTGTGAGGTCTATAATGATAGAGAACTATCTTTAGTAGTCCTGAACATGTCCTGATGCTTCTAGGGAGAAATAAATGTTAAAGTTGTAAGTTATGACCAAATTACAAAAATTGTCAAATCCTATTTTTTAGCCAATTTTAGCTCTTCAATGATTTTTTTGGTGGCTTTCATGATATCCAAATGCAGTTTTGATTTTCTATGTCACATATTGTAACATAAAGCTAATATTCCTTGAGTTTTGGGGCACCCAATACCCTATTTTGCATAGTAGACAACGATGGTTGATTTTTTCAATAATAGAAGAAAACGAAACATTCTAGTATATCAAGTATAGCTTTTTCAATATTGTTAGTTTCTTGTGACAACTACATGCATTTTGTAGGTAGTAACCATATCTAGTCATAAGGATCAAATTTGACTAGATATTGAATAGTTTCTATGGGATTCTACAACTCATAATGTTGAACCCAGGTTTTTCATGTTTGCTGTATTTAGTACTTCATCTTTCTCCCCAAGATTCCCCTTGGTAAGTGATGTATTATTCTTTTGACATGCTCCATGGCTCCTTATGAACCTAAAGGACAATAGGGAACTAAGAAAACATGCATATATTATTTTTATTGAGCATGGCTATAGAAACTTTTATGATAGGTTTGCAGATTGGTAAAAATTCAACTTTTTTGTACCTATTTCTTTTGGCAAAACAAAAAATAGTGAGTAAGAAGCAATCATATGTTCTGATCACCAACCCATTGAAGTTAACTAGGGAATTTATCTCAAGTCCTACAAAAATCCCTAATCTTATATTTATGCAAAAAAACGTAAGAAATGACTGTTTTGATGAAAATGTACTGGTCCATCAACTTTGGAGGCTTGATGTGACCAAAATATGAGAAATTTTACAAGTTTCTTATTTTTTCCATGTGTAGTAGGCCTTGAACTATAACCTCATGAAAGGATTTTACAAAATGAGTGGATCTACTATGGTTTTGGAGGTTTTTTTCAAAACCCTGAAAGGACACTTTTATGTCTTGTTAGGTTACCAACCTAGTGTTAAAGCTTCTCTCTCATGAGTCTACCCTCAAATATGTGGACAAGTTTTGGGATTTACATCTCAAGGCTACTATCTTTCAAAAGATAGACTTTGCCAAGCAAAAACAACAATTCTGTGTGGGATTACCCAAAGAGATGGCCCAAGTATGTTAACTCTCAACGATCTAGTTCTATCATCGAAGTAATCCACCACATCATGGTTGCTTCACGCATCAATTTCCAACAACAGGCTAGAGGGAATGTCAAGCCCATGGAAAATAAAGACAAAAGTGATGCCAAGGGGAAAACCATATCCAAAATTCTTACCAAGGCTATTCCAACAACAACAACAAATGGTCCAAGGAGAACGGAGTTTACAAAGGTAAATATAAACTCTCTCCTAAGATCTAGAAGCTTTTAGTAAGGACCACAAATGTTTTAAGTGTGGGGAGCAATGCCATAGTTATCGTCCTTGCCCAAAGAGAATTTCCCACAATGAGACTCCTAGAGCCTCTATGTTTGAAGCTCCAAAAGAGGATGCTCATTGCCAAGGATTTCTCCTTTCCTATGCTTGGCGAAGATGGAAGAGCATGATGCCTTTATTTTGTTTGACCCTGGTTTAACTCACAACTTCATATCCACGGAGTTGACCACTAAGCTAGGCATACAAGCCCACAAGATGGGAGATGCATTGAAAGCCAATGGAGCTATCAAGGGACAAGACGTATCGGTTACTTCTTTCATTGGAAATTAAGGCTCTATGTCCAAAGCTATGTGGACAAAAAGGATTTCTTCATCTCCCCTCTCAAACATGAGAATGTTATCATTGGGGCACCACGGTTTGACCACATGGCTTCCAACATGAAGTTCCTTGAAAGGAGAATCTACTTCACCTACAGGGAAAAGATCATGTACATAGATGCTAATGAGTTGGGGCACACCATATCCCTGCAATAAAGGGAATCAAGAGGAATTAGAGTTGTCTAATTTACTAAATGGATTCCAAGATGTTTTCATTGATGACATCCCTAGTGAGCTATCTCTAAAATGAGGGATGATGACCATGAAATTGAGCTCCTACCAAGAAGCTCACCACCTAACAAGCCTCCTTATCAAGTTTCACAAGCTCAACAAGAGGAGATCATGAGGCAAGTGCATGAATTGGTGAAAAAGAAGGGATGGTGATGTCTAGCTCCTCTCCATTTTGTTCACCATTGCTTTTAGTGCAAAATAAAGACGACATATATTACATGTGTGTTGATTATAGTGCACTAAATAAAGTTACTATCAAAAATAGATTTCCCGTGCCGCGGGTAGAAGATCTATTTGATAATTTACAAGTTTTGGCTTGACAAATGCTCCACATGCATTCAAACTCATGACGGACAAAAATCTTGAGACCATTCAAATTCTCTTGAAGAGTACAAGCGACACCTCTAGGTAATCTTTCAAGTTGTGAGAGAGAACAAGCTTTTCATTAATCAAAAGAAAAATGAATTTTTGGTACAAGAGATTCAATATTTAGGTCACATTATCTCTAAAGATGGCACCCGCATGGATCCAACAAAGTTAGAGATAATAAAAAGGATGACCTAATCCACGGAATCTATAGGAGGTACGAAGTTTCATAGGTATGTGTGTATATTTTAGATGCTTCATTTAAAAAAAATTCTCGCTATTAGCAAGCCCATTACATGACTTAACAAAAAAGAACGTTAAGTATTCATGGACTGCAAAAGTGCAAGAAGCTTAAGGAGAATCTTATCTCTCAACGTGTTCTCACACTACTAGATCTCTCAAAGCCATTTGAGGTCCAATGTGATGCTTGTGGTAATTGCCTTGGAGCTATTTTACTTCAAGAAGGGGATGCCATCATGTATGAGAGACAAAGACTCAACTTCGATAAGTGTGTATTGGGTAAATATAAAAAAGAGCTACTAGCTATTCTATATGCCCTAAACACGTGGAAACATTATCTCTTGGGGACTCCATTCATCCTATGAATGGATCATAAAGCCTCAAGAACTTCATGACACAAACCAAGCTCTCCGACAAACAAACGAGGTGGGCAAATTTTCTTTTGCAATTTAAATGTCATATTGCTCACATTGTTGGCAAGCACAATCAAGTGGTTGATGCACTTTCACAACGACCAAGGATAAATGTGGTGTCTATAGCAACTCACAATGATCTATCTTTTATAGATAAGTATGCTACTGATTGAGACTTTAAGTATGTAATTAGAGTCTTTGAATTAGGGAAAAAAAAAAGAACCATTCACCTTGAAGGATGCTTATCTTCCAAATGGCAATAGGCTATGTGTTACTCACCCATACAATAACAAAGTCATGTATGAATCCCATACTTCTCCTTATGTGGGGCAAAGAGGGAATCCATAATCTACACTTCAAGGAGTAGAAATGTATTTCTGTTGGCCTACCATGAAAAGTAAACATACAAGAGTATGTTCCAAAATGCGTGGTATACCAAAAGTTGAAATTTGATCGAGGGAAGCACCTTGGATTGTTTTAGTGGACAAGGTTAACAAGAAAACACACTCTATGTCTGTCAAAAAGACTATTAAGGCACATCAAATGGCAACCCTCTTCAGATCTCAAATTTTCAAGCATCATGGATTTACAACACCCATAGTGCCGGACAAAGATCCTAGAATGACCAGTAATTTCTAGAAGGGTCTCTTTGAGAATCTAGGAAGTAGATTAAATTTCTCTTTCGGTCTATCATCCACAAACAGATGACCAAAGTGAAATAACTAATTTAACAATTCTTGATATACTAAAATCCTATGTCATGGAAGTAGATCAATGTTCTCAATGATAGAAGTATGTACCTCTTATAATGTATGCATACAATGATATTGTACATACTTCTATGGGGAAAGTACCTTTTGAAGTTAAAGAAGGAAGATCCAAAAGTCCCTTACTACTGAAAGTACTTGGGAAGATCTTCATTGCCGATGAATATAGCTGAAACCTACAAGAATCTTTTCCAAAGATAAAAGGGGTTATATCCATCTCACAAGAAAGGAAAAAAGGGTTGCTACTAGTAAGCACAGAAGAGCCTTAGCCTTTAAGGAAAAGGATTGGGTCTTGCTAAAGTTTCTCAAGGCTCATCTGAGGCATACTACGGGCAAGAGTCCTATGGACCACCAAGAATATGATGTTAAACTAGCAAAAAGAGATTATGGTCCTTTTTAAATTCTTAAGCCAATCAATGAGATGGCTTATCAATTCAAGTTGCCCAACCATTGGCTCATGCACCATGTTTTCCATGAAAGCCTATGTAAGACTTACAAAGGAGCGCTATCAAAAGAAGCAATAGTTGTTGCAGACCCTCCAAAAATCAAAGATCAAGAAGAAGCACTTCAACCTGAGTCCATCCTATGACATGAAGACAAGGTATTAAGAAATGGTAAGATTATCTGACGATATCTTATTAAGTTTAAGAATTATTCTTTTAAAGATGCTAGATGGATGCAAAGAACCTAGCTTAAGGATAATATGAACCTTGTCAATGCTTACAATGATGCACTAGAGTAAGCATATGAAAATTCATTTTAAATGAAAAATGTTTTTGTCTTATAAGACTGATTCTCTTTTTATTGTGCACAAATTTAAGAAGTATGCATGCTTGAAATCATGTTTGTGGTGACGACGTCTCCCAAACACCAAGTAGAACTTGTTAGTCTACTTGGGAAGTATGATATGGACTAAAGATCAAGCATGCTTGTGGCAGATACGTCTTCCAAGCACCACATGGATTAGTCATCCATCTTGGAATGACATGGAAGGGTAAAAAGGGATCCTCTACCCGCTAAGTAACATGGAGTAATGACTATGACTTTATCTCTTTTACCTCATAGTCGAGGATGACTATGTTTTCAAGGGAGAGTTAATGTCATTAAATATCTAATATCTAACCAACCCAAATGATTTTCTCATATTAAACTGATCATTTAATGTCGGATAATAAATGGGAACAAGGGTTAGAATATAGATATGTGCTTATGGATCTATCTCAACATGGGGCCAATAGTAAACGGGCCCAAATGAGAGATGGTATATCAAAGAGCAAGGTTAACTAATGGAGCTTAAAAGAACTTAAGGTTAGCTTCATTAAAGACCTCCAATGGTTAGTGTTAAAAGTCCTTTGACCTTAAGCAAGCTAGGGTTGAGCTTGAGGTGAGAACTCCACCTAAGGTGCTTGTCATGCTTGATGAATAGGTACTTGAGGTACTTGTCATACTTAACAAGGAAGTTTCTTGAGAAGCTTCCTATGCATGGGGGGTAAGATTCTTGAGTCAATAAGAGACCCTACACAATATTGTGGGATGATTAGATCCCACTTGGGCACTAAGACTAAGAATTGGGAAGTAGTTGCATCAAAGATCCACCACTTTGCCATTATAACAAAGGCTTGAATTGTGGATCCAATTGTTGGTGTTTCCTATATCCACCATTTGGCCATTCTAACATGCGTTAATGCTACGTGCATTCAACACTTGGCCATCATAACATGTGTACTTTTACACAATGTTTGTGGGATGAGTAGATCCTAGATCCACCACTTGGCCATTTAGACTAAGAATTGGGAATTAGATGCATCAAAGATCCACCACTTGGCCATTATAAAGAACGCTTGAAATGTGGATGCAATTGTTGGTGTCTCCTAGATCCACCGCTTGGCCATTCTAACCATGTGTTAAAGTTAGGTGCATTCAGCACCTGGCCATCATAACACTTGTGATTTTACACAATGTTTGTGGGATGAGTAGATCCTAGATCCACCGATTCGCCATTTAGACTGAGAATTGGTAAGTAGGTGCAATAAAGATCCACCACTTGGCCATTAAAACAAAGGCTTGAATTGTGGATCCAGTTGTTGGTGTCTCCTAGATCCACCACTTGGCCATTCTTACCATGTCTTAAAGTTAGGTGCATTCAACACTTGGCCATCATAACACTTGCGATTTTACACAATGGTTGTGGGACTAGATCCTAGATCCACCACTTGGCATTTAGACTAAGAATTGGGAAGTAGGTGCATCAAAGATCCACTACTTGGCCATTATAACAAAAGCTTAAATTGTGGATCCAGTTGTTGGTGTTTTCTAGATCCACCACTTGGACATTCTTACCATGTCTTAAAGTTAGGTGCATTCAGCACTTGGACATCATAACACTTGTAATTTTACACAATTTTTATGGGATCAGTAGATCCTTTATCCACCACTTGTCCATTTAGACTAAGAATTGAGAAGTAGGTGCATCAAAGATCCTCCACTTGACCATTGTCGAAAAGGCTTGAATTGTGGATCCAAATAAATGGTGTTTCCTAGATCAACCACTTGGCCATTATAACGAAGGCTTGAAATGTGGATCCAATTGTTGGTGTCTCCTAGATCCACCATGTGGCTTTTTTTTACCATGTCTTAAAGTAAGATGCATTCAACACTTGGCCATCATAACACTTGTAATTTTACATGAGTAGATCCTAGATTCAGCACTTTGCCATTTAGACTAAGAATTGGGAACTAGGTGCATCAAAGATCCAACACTTCGCCACCATTATAACAAAGGCTTGAATTGTGGATCCAATTGTTGCTGTCTCCTAGATCCACCATTTGGCCATTCTAACCATGTGTGAATGTTAGGTGCATTCAACACTTGGCCATCATTACACTTGTACCTTTACACAATGTTTGTGGGATGAGTAGATCCTAAAATAAGATCAAAGTCTTTGGACATAAAATAAGGATTACTCTCATTGTTGTGGATTTCTCCAAACACACTATGGCATCGGAGATGATCTTAGGACGTCCTTTCATGAGGGAAGCAAAAATGGTGCATGACTGGTCTAAAAACCATGTCTACTTGGAGTTCTATGATTCTGTCATTCGAGGCGATCTTGTGACTGGTCGAGCACATCCTCTAGAAAACAATTTTATAATTGATCATAGATCTGACACCACAGTTCACTTGGCCCCATTGCAGTATTGTTACACCTGTAAAGCGGACACTAATGTTGGCGAAGATTCTCCTTATATGGATGTACTACCTAGGATGACAGAGTGAGACAATGTGCATTGGGTCCACCTAGCAGCAACCATAGACACTTGGGGAAATAGGGGGACGACATGGGTAACACCTGAGGGGGATGAAATGCCACCACTCGTATCCTTAAATATGCTAAAAGAAGTACATATAGTTTCTGATGACCTACAAAATGAAAGTTTGACTAGCATTGGAACTAGTAGCACTAGCCCACACGATTTGGGGTCAAAATCATCAATTGAAATTGATTTTGAGGAGGACGACGAATCTGAGTTAAATCTTAGTACAAATGTGGGGACAAACCATTCAAGGCCCAGTGGTAACCTAGATGATAGTCTATCCAAGGGAGCAGAAGACACAAGTAGTGATTCATCTAGTGACTCTTCACTAGAGATCGGCCGTAATCGAGAATTAAACAAGAAGAGTAAGAGATATAAGAGGCGACAATATCGAGCAAATGTGCATGCTAGACTAAACGAAAAGAAATATACCGCAGAATGGCTTAATTATATAGGGGCATGTGATGCTCATCGGAAGTTGGTAGATAACTGGGGTGAATACCTTCAAATCGTTATGTGGTGTAGTCCACAACCCATTGACATCGCACAACTAGAGGCTACAGAGAAGCCAAAGTTGAGCCATACCATAAGGAGACGAAAACATCGAGAGTTAGCTCAACAACAAAAGTAATCGGAAGTGAAATCACAGTCCACAGAACAACAGGACCCCACAAACTTACACCCTGCACCTGTATACCACAGAGGAACGTAAAGTTGTGTATACAAAGGCTCAAAGAAAACCTATCGATGGGAGCAATGGAGTCTATGACGGTCTAGCGATAGTTAAGGAGATAGAGTTAGCAGACCCAAGAGAAGAGTCTAAACCCGTTTTTATTGCCCAAGATCTGACAGAGATTGAGGAGTGTGTACTTAAATAACTTCTCAAGGAATTCAGGGATATATTTGCATGGACATATCATGATATGAAAGGTGTTCCACATTCCGTGGTGCACCACACAATCCCCATGAATAACATGGCTAAACCAATTCAGCAAAAACGACCCTACCCAATGAATCCTAAATATGCAAAAATCATTCAAGAAGAGATTGAAAAGCTTGTGGAATGTGGATTCATATACCCTATTGAGCACTCTGAATGGGTGTCTCCAGTAGTGATTGTGCCAAAAAATAATGGGAAACTCAGAGTGTGCATGGATCTTAAGAAGGTCAATGCCGCCACTAGGAGGGACCATTACCCCTTGCCATATTCAGAACATGTGCTTGAAAGAGTTGCAGGGAAGGAAGCTTATATCTCTTTAGATGGGTACTCTGGCTACAATCAAATCACAATTGCGCTGGAGGACCAAGCTAAAACAGCCTTTATAACTGAATTTGGAGTGTTCGAATTTCGTGTTATGGCTTTTGGCTTAACCAATGCCCCTGCTACCTTTCAGACATTAATAAACATTGCTTTTAGAGAATATTTGAGGGAGTTTTGTGAAGCTTTCTTAGATGACCTTTGTGTTTATTCTTCTTGGAAAGAACATCTATCATGCTTACAACAAGTGTTTGAGAAGTGTAGATTGTATCCATCTCCTTAAACCCTTTCAAATGCCAATTTTGGGTTAAACATGGAGTCATTTTAGGGCATATAGTGTCCAAAAATGGGATTTTCACAGATGAGAACAAAATTAAAGACATTGTTGAATTGCCACCACCTACAAACTGTAAAGGAGTTCAAAGGTTCATGGGCCATGTTGGTTATTATCGACGGTGATAAACCACTTTTGGTATGTACAAAGTAGTGCATATATGCATGGTCATATGTTCAAAAAGATGTAAATACATGCATTTGGGAGCTTTGCAAAGTGGTTTCAAGTTCAAAAAAAGGTGCAACGTGTGCACATTGTAAATATGAGTGCTTGTGTGTCGGCAGTCGAGCATACGTACATGCCTGGATAGGGTATCGGGGCCTTGGATATGGTTCTAGGTGGCTTATTTTGGCTCTAGATAATGTGTTTGAGATTTCTAGAATGTAAATAATGCAAGTGACAAGTGTGGGTACTCTCATCCCGCTCGAGAAGTTTGACACATGCGGTAACTGTCTATTTGCGGCGCCTGATCTGCAGTGATGCGTGCACCGCCCTAGAAGTGGTCAAAAATAGAATATGGGGATGTGGAAAAGTGATTTGGGTATTGAGGATCAAGCGTAAAAAATTTGGTGAATTTTGGAGTCCGTTTGGGGTTTTTCCCGGGAAAAATGCCCGCCGGGGGTCAAAAAATGGTGTGAAAAGGCATCAAATTGCCATATCAGTGGTGCTTCTTGAGTGCTTGGGATGATACAGCATTTTGGAAGCCAAGTTTTGACACTTTCACCTCTCTGTGTGGGGAAGGAAGCAGGGTTCCTACAGGTGGTCTAGTGCAGTCCTGTCGCGTTCGCGTCCTGTTTTCGAGTGTGTGGAGGAGTGAATGAGAGCTTTCTCCCTTCAATTTTGCACTTGGGAGAGTGTATGGAAGTTTTGAGGTTTCCATGGATGTGTGTGTGCGAGGAATGGAGGGAAGAAGGTGCGGCTTTCCGCAAGACTATGTGACCCTGTATCGGTGCCATTAGGGTTGGCGCTACTCCAAAGAGTCCAACAGAGTGGAGTTTGGTGAAGGCTTTGCAATGGTTTGAGAGTGGCATTTTGTGGCTGGAGTTTTCGGGTTTTTGATGGTTTTTCCTGTATATTTTGGTCACCATCAAGCGTGATTTCCAAGGTTGATCACCTCGACTCACCTAGAAGTGTCTGCGGGTAGGCAAGGGCTTGTAGGTCGAGGCGTTTGGAGTTTGAATTGAGTTTGTGGGTAGAATTTTCAGGGAGCTTTTGAGTGGTGGTGAGTGAGGTGAGGAATTTAAGTAAATTCCTTGTGTTGTGTTGAGTTTTCTGGGTGTGTGAGTGTGCGCACGACATCTTTTTCTCCATCATCCTTTGGCGATCCCACTCGGGAGCGAAAATTGCCGGTTGTGCACCCAAAATTTCGATTTTGAGCAGTGATGTACACAAATTTTGGATGTTGAAGGCAGTTTCATGATGGTGGTTCCATTCCAACCATCAATTTTCACAGGTTCTAAGGATGCAGACGATTGGCTTGCATCATATGAGTTCGACTTGACATGTTTATGCCGTGCAGTTCCAAGTGAGGCACAAAAAGCTTGCAGGTATCAATCTGGTGGTCAGAGGTAATGCAAGAGAATGGTTTGAGAGATTGTCACAAGATGACAAAGTGAATTGGGACAGCTTTAAGATATGCTTTTTGAAGCGGTTTAAAAAGCTGATTCCTCACCAAGATGCATGGAAACAGGTCACTAGTTTGTTTATGCAAGAGCACGAGTCTGTTGCAGATTTTTGGTCAAGATTTGATGATGCTTGGAGAGTGTGGAAAGATTCTCTATTGCATGTGGAAGCCATGTCTAAAGAGGAATTTTATTCTGCATTTACAAATAGCCAAAGAATACAGGTATTCACGAGTTTGTTACGACCAATCCTTAAAGTGAAAGTGCAAGAGAAAGAGCCGAATTCCATGCATGAAGCATTGAAGATAGCACTGCAAAAAGAAAGAAAGCTATGAGTTGCCACAAGCATGAAGTTCCCTTTTTCAATACGTGGTATGGATAGTGTAGATGACCTTTATGTGCATAAAGTCACAGTTGCAGGTGCTCATGCTAGCAAGGATAATAGCTTGGATATAGGTGTGGATTCCCATATGTGCAAAGTCGATGCAAATGAAATATGCGAAGCAATTCTGGAGAGCATACACATGACAATGGTGGAAAATGGCAAGGACGTAGTAGACAAATGTGAAATTTTGAGCACTAGTACAGAAAGTGAAGATGATGAAACTAAAATTGACAAGGATGAGGCAACTTATGATGGTGACACATCTGATGCTTGTGCGAGTTGGTTCGATGATGTATGCGATGATGATATAGAGTCACTAGATCCATTGAAGGATATGGTAGCCTTGCACAAAGAGCAACGTATCTTTTGGGAAGGAGCTTTGCAGCAACATGATATGGATGCTTGCTTTGATGATGAGATGGTGGGCTATGGAAAAAGACTTTCTCCATCGACAAGTGAAGATGATGCAGGAGAGGATGATGCTATGATGGTTGATGTGACCTTGGGTCCATGTGCTTTACCAAAGCTAGGGGTTGGGAAACCCTATAATGGTTGTGATGCAAAGACATTGGGTCATGAAGGTTATATGGATGAGTTCTATGTGTGCAAGGATTTGATGCTAGTGCCATCTCCAAGGGATGTCCATGAGAATATGTGACCTACGGTTGTTAAGTATGAAATTCTTGAGGATGGGGTAGACAAGGAGGTTAAAGTGACCTTTTGCTTGCATGATGATTTGATGGATGCATTTCACAAAATTCAATGTATGTTTAGGACATATCCCTTTATCTATGAAGATCCTAATTGGCAATAAGTGAGTCTTGGGGCTAGTTGGCATGATGAAGACTTGATTATAAGGTGCTATGTGGCTTTGTATGCATGTTTCCAACTTTTCAAGTGGAAAATGTCTTATGTGGAAGAAGAAGAATCTGCTAGTGATAGCATTTTTGGAGAGAGTTTTCAATTTCGGAGTGGATTTTTTAATGCTTGGAGTGATGATCTCTTAGCCATAAGAAATGAAGAGCAGTTGATGCGTCAGGAAGATGATGTGAAATTTATGGTTGTCAATCGAATGGGATCCAATTATGAGATGCATTTTGAGCTATCTATGTTTCTGAATGATTGTGATAGCTTCTGGTGTGAGATGGAGTGTAGAAACCTTCGAGGTGATTTATATTGTGCTTGGGATCCAGGTGGAGGATGGCATTCATGCAAGAAGATAAAAGATTTCTTATTTGGTGTGAGTGGAAGTCTTGGGCACATAAGTGGTGCTATGAAGCTTGACGAGTTTCCCTATGATCCTGGAGGAAGTTTTGGGCTACTTTTTCATTTTTTTGTCACTGTTTGATGCAAGTGTTGAGCATAAATGCTCAACTAGGGGTTCAGCACAATGAGATAAACCACTTTTGGTATGTACAAAGTAGTGCGTATATGCATGGTCATATGCTCAAAAAGATGTAAATACATGCATTTGGGAGCTTTGCAAAGTGGTTTCAAGTTCGAAAAAAGGTGCAACGTGTGCACCTTGTAAATATGAGTGCTTGTGTGTCGGCTGTAGAGCATACGTACATGCCTGGATAGAGTATTGGGCTACTGGAGTCGATGATGAGTTGCCCGATACTTCTCTATTCCTAGTTGAAACCATAATTGAATGGAGTGAGAAGATTGTGAACTTTCTAGTTAATGGTTTTCCACCCAAAGAGATTCGTAAAGACATAGCTCGAAAAGTGTCAAAAATATGTTAACCTTACTCTCTCATTGTAGGAACTCTCTACAGGACAGGGAAGGATGATATTCTTAGACGTTGTGCCCGTGAGGATGATATTTATACATACTGCAAGAAGCCCACATGGGTATAGCCGGAGGACATTTCTCAGGGGAACTAACAACTAGAAAGGTGTTGCAATCAGGTTATAGGTGGCCAACCTTATTTAAGGATGCATCACTTTTTGCAAAAGGATGTGATGAATGCCAACGTTACAAGATCACACAACGAAAGGATAGGATGCCCTTACATCCTGTTAAAGTGACTCAACCATTTGAAAAATGGGGTTTGGACTTTTTAGGCCCGATTAGTCCGGCAGCTCGTAGCACTCAATCTCGATATATTATCGTTGCCACTGACTATGTGACAAAGTGGGTGGAAGCCAGGGCGACACGTAAGGCTGATGCAAGGTCAACTACCAAGTTTCTCTTTGAGAACATTATTACAATATTTGGTTGTCCCTTTGAGATTGTGAGCGACAATGGTACTCGTTTTAAAAAGGGAGTAATAAAAGAACTCACTACCAACTTTATGATAGCTCACCATAAGTCCACACCTTATTATCCACAAGAAAATGGCCAACCTAAGAGCACCAACAAGATCTTAATCTCTATCTTGACCAAAACAGTGGAAGCTTATCACACAAATTGGGATTTAAAGCTTACATCAGCTCTATGGGCTTATCATACTGCGTACAAAGTTGCAATTAATTGCTCACCATTTAAGATGGTGTATGGCCAAGAAGCGGTTATGCCATGGGAGTTTGTCGTTCCTAGTCTTCAAGTAGCTTCTCAAGAAGGTTGGGATGGTAACCCCTTAGTTCAACGATTATATATCCTTGAAAGGCTAGATGAAGAGAGGAAATTAGCTGTGCAAAATGCACTTGTGGAGAAAGATAGGAGGAAGAAATGGTTTGACCGTTATCTAAAGAACAAAGATATCAATGTTGGTGATAAAGTCCTTATGTATGGAGTACGTAACAAAAAGAAAAAGTTGAAATATGCGAGAAAAGGACCATATAGAGTATGTGAGATCACCCCACAAGGAACCATTCATGTGGAGACTCTTGATGGAGTTGAAACCATTGGATTCCTCAATGGGAGCAAACTTAAAAGATACTATGATCCTTTAAGCCAAGAGGAGCTACATGCCATCCATACCAAAAAGGAAGCCAAGGCACAAATAGGATTGAAGAAGATACAAGCTCAAGCTGAGGCTAAGGAGCGAGAACAACGCATAAGACAAAAACGAGAGGCTAACCTTGGAGTCACACATGCATTCCACGTTGAAATCGAGGAGGATTGGTTGGACTCTGACACACCTCTATGATACCGTATTGAGTTAAACAGAACCTATGGAAAAGTGCTATATAATGCCTTATTGGACACCAATGCTAAATATAATCTGCTATCATATGGGATGTGGTGTCAGTTAGGGAAGCCACCTCTATCTGAGAGTATTATCCAAGTCAAGGGTGTCAACAAGAAAAAAACTGCGATTTTTGGACTCTGGCACACTTATGTCACTTATGACAATGGAGTTGTAGCTCAAGATTTTTTGGTCATGCCTGTTGGAACTATGGAGGGTAATATAAACCTAGGATGCATGTGGATGATAGCGACCAAATCCACTATTGATTGGGGGACAGGGGGGGTCACAACAAAGAAACCAACTCTTAGCCCTGCCACTCAAGCCATAGTCCCTAAAATATTGCCTTTTAAGGAAATAAAACCCAAAACATTGCATGTCCAAGAGGTTGAACCATATCTCCCCATAGCTCAACTCTCTAGAGCTTTAACTAATGTAGTTGAAATAAAGCTTGAGACACACACGAACCATCCCAATATAACAAATAAAACATATAAGTGGGTCCCTAAAGCTTCTTTAGCGACCATAGCCAATGCTAAAAGGCAGGAGCCTGATAAGAGACATCCCATTCACTCCAAGAAATGTAAAGAAACGTTGCACTGGATTCCTAAAAAACTATTGGAAGCCAAAGGCTACTATAAAGGAAATGATTAAACCTGGGTGCCAAAACGTAAATTGTGCTCTAACTTGTCACCGAGCCCATGTGGGCTCAATCCTATGGCTTCAAAACAAATTGAAGATCGCGGAAAGGAAAAAATCATGGAATGCTACACACCTGCTCCAGAGCTAGTGTGGGTACCAAAGAAAGAACGATTTGTTCCACCTAGCTCAGGGACATCGAAATCAAATGAAGGTTCTTGCTCTCCGTGTAGTTCCTATACGGAAATAGAAGCTTCAACACAACCTCCACCTACCATTGTACATATCCATACAAGCAAGAAAGAGCTTGCACCTTCCGCTGTAAGTTCACCACCTACAACAATGTTGCAAATAAAATCATGGGAGATTACCTTACCACCCTTGCAACTAGATGAAACGCATAGGGCGGTCGAAAACTATTGGTTAAAGCCTTCACCTATAACTACTTGGAACAATTGGTTTCAAAGGGTAACGACATCATTCCAAAAGGTTTGATCTACCCAAGGAAGGGGGAAGTTTTTGCTGACATCCATCATTCACTTGCTTCCCTCTCAACCTTCCTCCCTGAATTCTTAATCTCCAATCTTAGGGAATGTATATATAAATTCTTATACTCACAAAAACAAGATAAAAAAGTAAAAGAGCAAGAGCCATAACACAAAATCATAAAAAGAGATTATGCACAAGAACACGACCCTGGTAATATTTGTACTCTATCCATTATCTATTTGCGTATACAGATATGGCTAGTACACTAGAGTCATCCACTCCTGCCTTGGGTGAGAGGTACCCTGGTTACTTTTTACAAATGTTTCACATGGTCTTTCCGGTGCTTGCATGTGAATGGGATTTGGTAGGTACGCTAGCATGTGAGAGGAATTTCGAGGAGCTAGAATGGCTGATACGTCTCTTGACCACGACTGATCCATACTTAGTAGAGAGCATTTCTCTCATTGCACAATCCTACCCTTTTGACCAAGATGACTATAGGCATCTAGTGACCTTCTTAGTAAACATGGGTACCTATGATGAAGAAGAAGATTTACATGACTACACGGATGGCACATATGGTCTCATGGATGATGACTTTGTTTATCTTGACGACGAGGATAGGGGTTTAGCCTTAGGGTTTCCCCTCAATCTCTACAATATCCTATTCCCTTAGCTCTCTAAGGGGAGTGCAAATAATTAGGTTAGGGTTCCTTATGGTTTTTTGTTGTGTTCAATAAGTGTTGGTACCTTTTTCCACTGATGTGCCTCCTAAAGGTATTCTTTGTGTTTCCTAGTGTGTACAGGAACGTGTTGCTATTGTTAGGATTTGGACTTTCATGGAATCTTTCTCTCGTTCACACTTCAAATCAAGCGCGACCATCAACACAAACAGGTGTTTCTTGTCTATTAGCATTGGCCCTTATCTTTTTGCATCCATGTTTGCCTCCTTTAATTGTGATTGATAGCATACTATTCAATGCATTTTCTTAGTATCAAACATTTAATTCAATGTAATTTTTTGTCATAATCACTTGTCTAGGTTTAAAAATTAAGCAATCCGACTAAGCTAGTTTGACCAAGCTAGGTGTTAGAGATCTTCTCTTAATACCATGGGGACTGTCTTCCTAATAATTAATGGTTACTTAGGTTCGTAGTCCGAATTAGGCAACATTGTGTGAAATGTACTAGGGCTTTCTAGTGGGCTTAGTCCCTATTGACCTTTAGCTTAAGTATTATAAAGAGAGTTTACTAATGTGATGAGCCTGGGGAGGGTAACATTGTTATATGACACCCCAAAGTTACAAAATTAAAATGTTGAAAAAAATCAAAGTGCCACAATGTAAAATCTTAAGCTGGAAGAGAAATCTCAGCTTGATTTGGTACTCCACTCACATGTATCGCCTATGGTACTAGAGCCCTAGAGGTTCCTAGTGTGGGCGCTTTTCCTTGAAAAGCAAAAAACCCAAGGCATACAAAATAAGCACACAAATCAAAATTGAATCACCGTGAAAAGACTTTGGGGGGTCAAAGAAAAAGTAATCAGTCAGGCGATGATTTCATGAGAAATTCCTTTTATCATAGCTTAACTACAAGGTCTTCTAGGTATAGCCTCTAGTCAGCCCTCGAACATGAAATACTTGGCTCTCGCGATTAAACAACTTAATTGACCAGAGAAAATTAAGAAGCTTACCCATACTTGGCTAAGCATGGGTGCCCAAGTGTGAATGGGGAGAGCTCATATAAAAGTCAACTAAACCTAAAATTCATTGATTCTCTTATTTGTGTAATAGAAGATCGCTCTTGCTCCATCTCCATCTTCTTCTTTTTCATCTCCTTGTGTGTGTGTATGCGTGAGAGAGAGAGAGAGAGAGAGAGAGAGAGAGAGAGAGAGAGAGAGAGAGAGAGAGAGAGAGAGAGAGAGAGAGAGAGAGAGAGAGAGAGAGTGCGAGAGAGAGAGAGAGAGAGAGAGAGAGAGAGAGAGAGAGAGAGAGAGAGAGAGAGAGAGAGAGAGTGCGATTGAGCATTGCGATGGCACGGCGGCGGTGAAGCGGTTGAGCATGGCGTAGCAGCGTCTCCTTCTTCTTCGCGGCGAGGAATCCTCCATGACAACAAGCGTAGAGCGGTGAGTGACACATGATCGCCATCTTTGAGCTTACTAGTTTAGGCTTGTTGTGTGCTTGGAGCCATTTGTGGCTCGCACACAGTGTATCGGCAAGTTCCTTGCATTCACACGTGTGACAAACACGCACAGTAGGTTCTCAAAATGACTATCGATCCTCTTTTTCTTCTTCTCTTCTTTATGTCACCGCCGTCAATGTTGATTATCGTGGATGAAAATGGAAATTTGGTTGTTGAGGTCTCTCAATTTGCAGAGGTTAAGCATGGTTTATATGCTATTTTTTATATATATATATAGAAGTTGTAAGATGGAATTATACTTTGGAAGTAATAGAGAGAGGCATAGAGATGGTGTATGTATATGTAGAGCTCATATGAGAGCTATGGAAGTAAGAGGGGGGATTAATGGTGGTGAAGAAGGTGAGAGAAACCATGGAAGGTGTAGGTTTGAGTGAGGTATTGAGAGGAATGGGTGTGTGTGTGTGTGGAAGTAGGAAAGAGGTGAGAGAAGACTATGGGCTACTTGTGAGAAAAGTGGGCAGACTGGGGTCCAATCAAAAAATCATACATCACCGATGGTAGCTCCAAAAATTATGAAAACATTTGAGGTGATTATTCAGATTATGGGCTATATATTCTCTCTTGATAACTTCTTCCAATTCCGAATGGATATGGGTGCCAAAAATCTCACCAAAAATCCTGTTTTTTATGCCTGCAAAAGTCTTTTAGTGGTCCCCTCCTTTGTTGAATTTGCACAATGCATCCAAGAGTGAGCCCCTCCTTTGTCATATCATGATACAAAGCATCCAAGTTCCCTTTACACATGCATGGAGGAGGATTATTGATGAAATAAGAAATATATACATGGTGAGGCTAGTGTATAGACTATTCATGGATTTTAGCTCAATGAGCACATGGTGTTAGAATAATGAGTATATAATAAGAAAAAATATGGAAGAATTATGGAATTGGAAAAAGATATTGGAATCATATGATATGATCTCTCTTTTGTATTATTTTTGGTGAAAGAGGAAAAGCTATGCAAGTAAATGAAAATAATAAAATAAATGTGACTAAGGGAGTAGAAATCATTTTTTTGTTTTCACGAGGGTGATGTGAAAATGTGGGGGTAATTTGTATAAAAGAAAAATATGAGGTTAGAGTATGTACACATTGGCAAAAAATATACTTATGGTGCAAGAGGATGAAAGAAGGCATACATAGGTTTCATAAAACACACACCTAGATATAAATATTTAATAAAATACCAAAATAATTTTAAAAATCCCTTTATTTAAACCATATATACAATGAAATATTTACACACAAAAAAGGCCATAATAATTTTATTTTATTTTTTCAACTAGCCCAGTTACTAGCTAAGTGAAGGTTTTAAGGAGATATGGAAAAAGTTTCCTAACTTACACACGCCTATGTACTGTGAAAGGGGGAGGATAACCATAATGTTTGAGTGATTTGATAGGGTGAGGTAGCTCACTATGGCAATTATGGAGAGCCAAAAAACGGATAGCAGTAGGTGCATCAAAGATCCACCACTTGGCCATTGTAACAAAATCTTGAAGTGTGGATCCAATCGTTGGTGTCTCCTAGATCCACCATATGGCCATTCTAACCATGTCTTAAAGTTAGGTGCATTCAACAGTTGACCATCATAACACTTGTAATTTTACACAATGTTTGTGGGATGAGTAGATCCTAGATCCACCACTTGGCCATTTAAACTAAGAATTAGGAAGTAGGTGCATCAAAGATCCACCACTTGGCCATTGTAGCAAAAGCTTGAATTGTGGATCCAATTGTTGGTGTCTCCTAGATCCACACTTGGCCATTCTAACCATGTCTTTAAGTTAGCTACATTCAGCATTAGGCCATTAAAACACTTGTAGTTTTACACACTGCTTGTGGGATGAGTAGATCCTAGATCCACCACTTGGCCATTTAGACTAAGAATTGGGAAGTAGGTGCATCAAATATCCACCACTTCACCATTATAACAAAGACTTGAATTGTGGATCCAGTTGTTGGTGTCTCCTAGATCCACCATTTCACCATGCTAACCAGGTGTTAATGTTAGGTGAATTCAACACTTGGCCATCGTTACACTTGTAATTTTCCACAATGTGTGTGGGATGTGTAGATCCTAGATCCACCACTTGGCCATTTAAACTAATAATTGGGAATTACATGCATCAAAGATCCATCACATACCCATTATAACAAAGGCTTGAATTATGGTTCCAAGTTGTTGGTGTCTCCTAGATCCACCACTTGGCCATTCTAACCATGTCTTAAAGCTAGGTGCATTCACCACTTAGCCATCATAACACTTGTAATTTTACACAATGTTTGTGGGATGAGTAGATCCTAAATCCACCACTTGGCCATTTAGACGAAGAATTGGGAAGTAGGTGCATCAAAGATCCAGCACTTTGCCATATAACAAAGGTTTGAATTGTGGATCCAATTGTTGGTGTCTCCTAGATTCACCATATGGCCATTCTAACCATGTGTTAATGTTAGGTGCATTAAACACTTGGCCATCAAAATACTTATACTTTTACAAAATGGTTGTGGGATGAGTAGATCCTAGATCCACCACTTGGCCATTTGGACTTAGAATTGGGAATTAGATGCATCAAAGATCTACCACTTGGCCATTATAACAAAGGCTTGAATTGTGGATCCAATGGTTGGTGTCTCCTAGATCCACCACTTGGCCTTTCTAACCATGTCTTAATGTAAGGTGCATTAAGCAGTTGGCCATCATAACACTTGTAATTTACACAATGTTTGTGGGATGAGTAGATCCTAAACACACCACTTGACTATTTAGACTAAGAATGAGGAAGTAGGTGCTTCAAAGATCCACCATTTGGCCATTGTATCAAAAGCTTGAATTGCGGACCCAATTGTTAATGTCTCCTAGATCCACCACTTGGCCATTCTAACCATTCATAAACTTAGGTGTATTCAACACTTGGCCATTGTAACACCTGTAATTTTACACAATGTTTATGGAATGAGTAGATCCTAGATCCAACACTTGGCCATTTAGACTAAAAATTAAGAAATAGGTGCATCAAAGATCCACCACTTGGCAATTATAATGAATTCTTGAAATCTCGATCCAATTGTTGGTGTCTCCTAGATCCACCACTTGGCCAATCTAACGATGTCTTAAAGTTAGGTGCATTCAACTCGTGGTCATCATAACACTTGTAATTTTACACAATGTTTGTGGGATGAGTAGATTCTAGATCCACCACTTGGCCATTTAGACGAAGAATTGGGAAGTAGGTGCATCAAAGATGCACCACTTGGCCATTATAAAAAAGGCTTAAATTGTGGATCCAATTGTTGGTGTGTCCTAGATCCACCACTTGGCCATGCTAACCATGCCTCAAACTTAGGTGCAATCAACACTTGGCCATCATAACTCTTGTAATGTTACACAATGTTTCTGGAATGAGTAGATCCTAGATCCACCACTTGGCCATTTATACAAAGAATTGGCAATTAAATGCATCAAAGATCTACCACTTGGACATATTAAATCGAAGGCTTGAAATGTGGATCCAATGGTTGGTGTCTCCTAGATCCACCACGTGGCCATTCTAACCATGTCTTAAAGTTAGGTGCATTTAGCACTTGGCCATAATAACACTTGTAATTTTACACAATGTTTGTGGGATGAGTAGATTATAGATCCAACACTTGGCCATTTAGACTAAGAATTGGGAATTAGATGCATCTAAGTCCACCATTTGGCCATTATAACGAAGGCTTGAATTGTGGATCCAATTGTTGGTGTCTCTTAGATCCAGCACTTGGCCATTCTAACCATGTGTTAAAGTTATGTGCATTCAACACGCGGCCATCATAACACTTGTAATTTTACACAATGTTTGTGGGATGAGTAGATTCTAGATCCACCATTTGGCCATCTAGACAAAGAATTGGGAAGTAGGTGCATCATAGATCCACCACTTGGCCATTATAACAAAGGCTGAAATTGTAGATCCAGTTGCTGGTGTCTCCTAGATCCACCACTTAGCCATTCTAACCATGGCTAAAAGTTAGATGCAATCAACACTTGGCCATCATAACTCTTGTAGTGTTACACAATGTTTATGGAATGATTAGATCCTAGATCCACCACTTGGCCATTTAGACTAAGAATTGGAAATTAGATACATCAAAAATCCACCACTTGGCCACTATGACAAAGGCTTGAATTGTGGATCCAATTGTTGGTGTCTCGTAGATCCACCACTTAGCCATTCTAGACATGTCTTTATGTTAGGTGCATTCAGCACTTGGCCATCATAACACTTGTAATTTTACACAATGTTCGTGGGATAAGTAGATCCTAGATCCACCACTTAGCCATTAAGACTAAGAATTGGGAAGTAGGTGCATCAAAGATCCTCCACTTTGCCATTATAACAAAGGCTTGTATTGTGTATCCAATTGTTGGTGTCTCCTAGATCCACCATTTGGCCATTCTTACCATGTGTGAATGTTAGGTGCATTCAACACTTGGCCATCATAACACTTGTAATTTTACACAATGTTTGTGGGATGACTAAATCCAAGATCCACCAATTGGCCATTTAGACTAAGAATTGGAAATTAGATGCATCAAAGATCCACCACTCGGCCATTATAACGAAGGCTTGAAATGTGGATCCAATTGTTGGTGTCTCCTAGATCCACCACTTAGCCATTCTAACCATGTGTTAAAGTTAGGTCTATTTAGCACTTGGTCATCATAACACTCGTAATTTTACACAAATTTTGTGGGATGAGTAGATCCTAAATCCACCACTTTGCCATTCATACTAAGAACTAGGAAGTAGGTGCATCAAAGATCCTCCACTTCGCCATTATAACAAAGGATTGAATTGTGTATCGAATTGTTGGTGTCTCCTAGATCCACCATTTGGCCATTCTTACCATGTGTGAATGTTAGGTGCATTCAACACTTGGCGATCATAACACTTGTACTTTTACACAATGTTTGTGGGATGAGTAGATCCTAGATCTACCAATTGGCCATTTAGACTAATAATTGGAAATTAGATGCATCAAAGATCCACAACTCGGGCATTATAAGGAAGGCTTGAAATGTGGATCCAATTGTTGGTGTCTCCTAGATCCACCACTTAGCCATTCTAACCATGTGTTAAAGTTAGGTCCATTTAGCACTTAGTCATCATGAAACTCATAATTTTACGCAATAAGATGCACCACTTGGCCATTATAATGAAGGCTTGAAATGTGGATCCAATTGTTGGTGTCTCCTAGATTGTACAGTTGGCCATTCTAACCATGTGTTCAAGTTAGGTGCATTCAACAATTGGCCATCATAACACTTGTAATTTTACACAATGGTTGTGGGATGAGTAGATCCTAGATCCACCACTTGGCCATTTAGACTAAGAATTGGAAAGTAGATGAATCAAATATCCACCACTTGGCCATTATAAGAAAGGCTTGAATTGTGGATACAATTGTTGGTGTCTCCTAGATCCACCACTTGGCCATTCTAACCATGTGTTAAATTTAGGTGCATTCAACATTTTTCCATCATAACACTTATAATTTTACATAATATTTTTGGGATGAGTAGATTCTAGATCCACCGCTTGGCCATTTAGACCAAGAAATGGGAAGTAGGTACAAAGCCCACCACTTGTCCAAACTTATGCTCTATTGAAGCATAGAGATCCACAAGGTCCACCACTTGTCCAAGCCTAAGCTATATTGAAGGATATATATCCACAAGGTCCACCACTTGTCCAAGCTAATCTTTATTATATCATATAGATCCACAAGGTACAACCAAAGCACAGAGAGCCAGAATGTCCACAATCTAAGATATGCATGGAAAATTGATGCAAGGTCCACCACTTCTTCAAGCTAAGATTCTTTGATGCATTGAGCATCACTCCATTGAAGAATAGAGAGCCATAATGTCCACCACCTATTCAAGATAATCTTTATTGAATCATTGAGTGACAAAAGGTCCACTATTTAAGCTTAGAATGGAAAAATGATGGATGGTCCATCACTTATTCAAGCTTAAGCTATATTCAAGCATAGAGAGCCACAACGTCCACCACTTGTCCAACCTAATCTCCATTGTATCATAAATACTTACAAGGTCCATAACTTAATATATTTTCATGGAGAACTGATGCAAGGTCCACCATTTATCAAAGCCTAATCTCTATTGAAGCATAGAGATTCACAAGGTTCACCACTTGTTTAAGGTAAGATTTATTATAGCATAGAGACCCACTCTATTGTAAAATAGACAGCCAAAAGGTCAACCACTCGTCCAAGCTGGGATCCATTGAAAAATAGAGAGCCACAAGGTCCACAATCTAATCTAGGCATGAAGAATGGATGCAAGGTTCCACCACTTGTCTAAGAAAATTCCCATTAAAGCGTAAAAAGTGACAAGGTCTATGACTTATCCAAGCTAAGGTCCAGTGAAGAATAGAGAGATGCAAGGTCCACGGTCTAAGTGATGTGATGATGTGCGCATCTTTTGAATAACACATTATAAGCCATGAGATAGATGAGTGTTCATGTAGGCATGTCTGATCACAAAACCATCCTCTATAAGCTCAAGGAGATGCTCTCTGTAGAAAGCCATCTTCGTGCCAAGCACATGCATAGGCTATATCCTTGTCCTCCTAGTGTCTAATTGAATCAAGTCGTGTCTAATGAGCTGCGTGATCTCGGTTTGCATGAGAGACAAGGAGGGTGTGTCTAGTGTATAATTGGAAAGGGGGTAATATATCCATGTGTGTGTGTGTGTGTGTGTGTGAGAGAGAGAGAGAGAGAGAGAGAGAGAGAGAGAGAGAGAGAGAGAGAGAGAGAGAGAGAGAGAGAGAGAGAGAGAGAGAGAGAGAGAGAGAGAGAGAGAGAGAGACGGGGGGGGGGGGGGGGGGGGGGGGGGGGGGGGGGGGGGGGAAGGTTGGGGCAGGGAGAGAGAGGGGGGGAATACAGGGGGGGAGAGGGGTGACATGGGTTGCACACACACACACAAAGGGTGAAGGGAGGTGGGGAGAGAGAGAGAGAGAGAGAGAGAGAGAGAGAGAGAGAGAGAGAGAGAGAGAGAGAGAGAGAGAGAGAGAGAGAGAGAGAGAGAGGGGGGGGGGGGGGGGCATGAGTATAGAGTGATAGGAAAAGAGAGAGGAAGAAGAGAGTGGAGGACCTTGTGGAAGGGAAGCGGGTTGCTGGAGCACAAGATGGAGGAAGGGAATGCAGTTATAGGAGTAGATGGAGAGAGGAGGTGGAGGATTTTGGAGGAGGAGGTTGAGGAGGAGGAGCAAGGGAGGAGGAGGTAGCACATGGGCGGCGAAAGGAGGAAGGGGAGGTAGGGACGACGGTCCAAAAAAAAAAAAAAAAAGCTTGCTTCAAAGCTCGCTCTGTTGAGCTCGCTCGAAGACCTAACTCTAAGGGGGAATGGTTAGCATGGAGAATCGCTGCAAGGTCCACCACATGTACAACCTATCATCTGCTATTATATCTAGTAGCATGGCTTGCTTGGTTTCTAGATCCACCACTTGTCCGACCTAGATTAAAAGTTTCCTGCTTGGATCTAAATTATTTTCCCACTTGGATTCAAATTTCAAAATTTATCGCCTAAATTAAGAATTTTCCACTTCAATTCAAAATTTTCTACTTGAGGAAGAGCAAGGTCCACCACTTGTCCAACCTCAATCTATAATCTTCTTTATACTGAGAATCTATCTTATTTCATCCCAAGAGTAGGTAATTTTCATTTCATGTATTATCTATGAGCCTCTCCTAGTTTCAACTATCATGTTCATTAGAAACCTCAGTAAGCTACGTTACGTTTGTTGAGAAATTAAACAAGGAATCACATTTACAGAGGCATTGGACAGAAAGCAATAAAACACCAATGAAAGCAACTCCACTGGAAGACACAAGTAAGTCAACTACTAAAATTTGCATGCTTATGTACAAAAAAATAATTAATGTATATGTATGTATGTCCCATATCCATACTATGTCATGTACAAGCATATGTATTTGTATGTTCTGATGTATATCACCATGAGATAGTATACATCTCTACCACGCATGTATATAAACATATGTACCTACATACATAGGCAAAGAAAACACAATACCAGTCATATTCACAACATGCGTACACTACATTATTACAGATGGATGCACCTACAGAAGTAGGACAAATAGAACAAGAATGAGAAATTTGGATCTGTGTATATGTATCTGCGAGAGAGATATAGTATCTATGTAAATATGTGTGATTTGGTGTGTATGTGGGTATTTATGGGAGCAAGGAAGGTGAAGAGTGTGAAGGAAAGGAGTTTTATTTATGTTTATGTGTGGGTTGTGTGTGTGCGCAAAAGATTCATGTATATGTGTGTGTAAGAAGGCATCATAGAGAAAGAGAACCATTTTGGTTTCTTGGAGAGCAAAACATAAAGACAGAAACCTAATGTAGATGGAGAGTGTGTGTGTGTGTGAGAGAGAGAGAGAGGGGGAGATGAAATGCACCTTGTCATATGCTTTCAATTTACATAGTAAAAGATTCTGCTTTCTGTGATGTCGAAGCCTTGAGTGTGATTGCTTCTGTCATGCTATTCACTCTCTATTTTTCACACAATGTGGTCCCTTTATGCATACAAGCCATAAGTCCCTCTTTTGAATGTGATGTGGCCCCTATCATGTTGTGCACAACCTATTTTGCATGGGCTATGGTTTCCTTGTGTGCACGAGCAAGAAATCCCTCTGTGCGTGTGAGAAAGAATATCCCCTGTTTTGTCTGTGTTTTGCTTGGTTCGCTGTGTTTTTGTGGTAGGGTTATGTAAAATTTCATGTATATATTAAAACTTAAACTCATCTCCCTTTTGAGGGATTTGCTTTCGTCTTGACCAACTAAGTTTTTTTAAAAATAGCAAATTTGGCATACCATACAAGTAAAAAATCATGTTAAATAGAGGTAAAACCTCATTAAAAACTTCTTGTTTTTCAAAAAAGGCGCAGGGTGCTGTCCCTCACCCCGCCTGGCCCTTAACCCCGGTTGGGGAGCTGCCCCAAACCCAACGGGGGCTACCGTTCTTTGACCCTCCTCGGGCCATTGCCCCGAACCCCACAGGGGCTTCCGCCCCTTGACCCTGCTTAGGATGCTATCCCAAACCCCATGGGACCCCGCTTGGGGTGTTGCACCAAACCCCAATCTAAACTCTTGTTGCACCACCTTATTCCACTTTTTCAATTGTGGTCTAGCTTATATCATGTTTGTATCTAAAACCTAGTCTCTTTCCTTGCTTCACAACTCACCAAGGAAAATAAACATAAATAAGTGGTGGAGAGAGACTCTATTTTGGAGCTCATAACTCAAAATTTTCCTAGGACATTGACCATGTCCACAACATGCTTAAACTATGCTCAAAGCTATTATGGTCATAGCAAGCTTGGGGGTTTTTGTTTCAAATTTCACCAATTGTCAAATCTTTACCACTTTTCCTTGTTGAAGCAAGTACTTCTTTGACTTTAGAAAGCTACTAGTTCATCTAGTATTTGACCTTCAGCATTGGCCATTACAAGTACGTCCACCACTTCTCCAAGCTTCCATTGAAGAAAACAAGGGCTGCTCGAACATTGAGAAGAAAGGCCCTACTATCAACCTTGTTCCATTGAAAAAATCAAGGGCTACTTGGACATTGAGAAGTAAGGCCTTGAAATTGTCCTATGTTTTTCATTAAAACTTGTAGGTCCACCACTTGTCCAAGCTATACTCTATTATAGTTGGACCAACTGCTTGTAGTTCACCTTGAACCTTGGCCATTAAAACTAGGTCCACCACTCATCCAAGATACCCTCTAATAAAGTAGGGGGCTTTTGTTTCAAAATGCACAACTGCTCCAATTTTGTTTCCATTAAAATAAGCAAGGGCTACTCGGACATTGAAAAGCAAGGCCCTACAATAGTTCACCTTGGACATTGGTCATTGAAACTAGGTCCACCACTTGTCCAACCTTTACTCTCATTTAGAAAGGGACTTTTGGTTTCAAGATCCATCACTTATCCAACCATACTTCCATTGAAAGAAGCAAGAGATACTTGCACATTGGGAATTAGGTTCATACAATACTAGCTTGGAAATTGGACATTAAAACTAGGCCCATCACTTGTCCAAGCTTTACTCTCATATAGAAAAAGGGACTTCTGGTTTCAAACTCCACCACTTGTCCAACCTTACTTCCATTGAAAGAAGCAAGGGATATTTGGACATTGGGAAGCAAGTTCCTACCATAGTTCACCTTGAACAATAGCCATTAGAACTAGGTCCACCATTTCTCCAAGATTTACCTCATATAGAGAGGGGCTCTTGGTTTCAAGAATCCCCCTTGTCCAACCTTACTTCCATTTGAAGAAGCAAAATATACTTGGACATTGACAAGAAAGTTCCTAAAATAGCACCTTCGACACTCACCATTACAACTAGGTCCACCATTGTCCAAGCTATGATCTAATATAGGAATTTCTATAGCGTTATAGTATTCACAACCCTTGTGTAATGTGTAATGTAACTTATACATTTCTTTTCAAAGAGAATTTATCTATAAATATGCAAGGTGTTTCTTTTCAACTTACAGGATGGACTTTGAATCTGGGGAGAAAGTGCATATGGTACTTGATAATGGAATTGTTGGTATTGGTTTTGTGTGTAGAGCAACTCCTGATTCCACTTGTGCGGTACAAAGATAGGGCAAGAAAATGTATATGTACTAGTGAAGGAATGCTTGAAGGATGTGGTCCTCCCTTTTTCTACAATGGATACTACATCTCTCCAAAGCTCATTATGGAGTTTTGTTCGATGGCCTAAGATTCTTTTGCAGAAATCTATAATGAATGACAATGTAATTGACACAAATGAAAGCTACAATGTTGATGAACAAGGGGATCATCTTGATCCTCTGGGTACAAATGCAATATCTATTACAAGCCCAGAGTTTGAAATGTCAATACGCGAATCTTGGAGAAATCAAAGGGTCCTTTCAAAGGACGACAAAATGATGCACATTGTGAATGAAGGGACCATATTGTATGTATTTCCACATGATTATGTCAATTTTTAGGTACTTGGTGATGACTTCGTGGACGCCGGGTATTGAAAGGGAGAATGCAATCAGTGAGAAGATACCTGAAGTGGGAAGCATTACTTTGCTAAAGTGGCCCATCCCAACAGACAACCATGTTGGATGGGAGCCCACTACAACACTTTGTTCCTGGTTGATGGGGGGGGGTGGAGAAAGGGAGCTATATATATATATATATCTATATATATATATATATATATATATATATATATAGAGAGAGAGAGAGAGAGAGAGAGAGAGAGAGAGAGAGAGAGAGGGAGGGAGAGGAGGAGAGAGAGAGAGAGAGAGAGAGAGAGAGAGAGAGAGAGAGAGAGAGAGAGAGAGAGAGAGAGAGAGAGAGAGAGAGAGAGAGAGAGAGAGAGAGAGAGAGAGAGAGAGAGAGAGAGAGAGTTGGATGACAATTAAAGAAACATCACTCCAGTCACTTCATAAGCAAGCTTTTTCCCTCAAATACAACATCCATGGGAATATTCAAAAAAAGTTGACTCTGGAGCTCTCTCGATAGCAATCCCCAATGACATTACCTCTCCAATTGGTTCCACATCCGCTAGTGGAACCGTCCATATGTTGAGATCATTGATGCAGAGACTAAAAAAGGGGATGAAGCAAGATGGGCTAGCAAGGAGGAAAGAGATAAAGTGCTAGGCTTAAAATGCCATTACTACATGGGAACAAGCTCTAAAGCGTCTCCCTCAAGGTGGCCAATGGACTCATCCCGCACCTGCATAAAAAGGATTGCTCTTAGATGTTGATTGCACTCTCAAGCTTTGAGTTTATTGTCTTCTGCCTCTCAAATTTTGTGCCTGGGATCCTTATGTTGTCTATCATGCTTTTAAAACATCTGAGATTGTGAACGCATGCTAAGGGAATGGATTTTTAAGAATAAATAAAGATAGTGCTTTAATAAATAATGCACAGAGACCTCCAAATTTCACACACTTGTAGAAATGAAGTGAGCACAGAAAAGGGGGTTTGTACATCTTTGCTCTCTAATGAAGATGAAATGTGGCAAGATTAGATTAATCCTCTCTAGAAAGAGATAAGAAAAACAAAGCTTTATTATATTTTTTAAACATAATATTTAAAAATAGTGTAATTGATTGTTTTTAAATAAAGTTATGCTATTCAATCAATTTAATCATGTTATTTTAAAATAAAATTAGCCAAAAAACTTTATCAAAATATATTGACATAATTTTGAACTTATTTTATTTGATTTATAATATTAAGTTATCAATATTTTAAAAAAACAAATAAAATCTAGGAAAGTAATGTGGCATTTGGAGTGCCCATTCATGGATGAGACGGTTATTCATGGGGGGAGATGATGTGGATGGTTGATTATTTGGATTGCATAGATGGAAAGGTGATGTGGTGAAGGAAACACTCTCATTTGCCATGTTGGACGATAACATGTCAAATTGATGACATGGAGTGATTAGGTGGCAAAAAAGATGGAGGATGAGTTAGTGGGGTAGTGATCTGCTATGCAAGTTGTCTCATAGATGGCAGGTGATGTGGCATGCCATGCAATCACCATGTACAAGGTGGTGCATGACGTGGTAGATGACATGGCATGCATGGTGGCCATAGAGGTGGTGGATGCTTTGACAATTAAGGTGATGTGGCATACAAGGTACATAGTCAAAGAGTTGACTTTGTTGATACGGTAGGTGACATGGGATAAGGACATAGATTTTTGGTGTTTTGGTAGATCCCTCATATGAGGTGGACTCACCAACTAGGATTTGGAGACTAGGACTAGATTGTGGATGATGGACAAGTGTCAAATTCTTAAGCTTCAACACTGAGAAGGCACACCTCAAGTGATTTAAACAAATAAAGAAAATTAAAATAGTAGAAATGTTGCCTTCTTTTAGTCAAATTTAATGAAGGATTTTTTTTATAGATCCTACATTAAGGGATATAATAAATGTGAAAACCAAAAGCAGTAGAAATGCAAAATAATTTTTAGATTTTTTAAAACCCTAGAAGGATCTTCTAAGTAGCTTTTGTAACCTTTTGAGATAAATTTGTCAAGATTGAAGTTTTAAAGTTCCTTTTTTTTTTTAGCATGGTTGCATTCTTTGTGTGGTAATTCATCAAATGATCATTGTCTCTTGAACATTGCAAGAAACCAAAAACAAATCACGAGTGGTGGTCAAAAAGTAGGTCGCTAGTGGTGGGTGAGTAGAGAGAGGAAGGTGGCGAGTGCTAGCAGCTTGGAAGAAGCTGGGGCAAAAAGATTTTGTCTTAACACTAGGTTGGTAATGGGACACTTTTATGTCCTGGGAAGTGACCATTTTCCTTGAATTATGTCAAGAGTTTCAAAATGGATTTGGAGGTGCTATTTGTCTAGAAAGCTGTCTCATGAGCTGAAAAAAACTTGACATTTTTTTGGAATATCAATTCCATCTTTAACCTTGTCCTTGCACAACATTTCACAACCTAAACTGTGTGAAAAAACGGGTCCTGTTTTTGGTTTTTTTTCAACTTTTTGCAACTATACCACTCTAGAATTCATGTTTGTGAGGTCTATAATGCTAGAGAACTGTCTTTAGTAGTCCTCAACATGTCCTGATGCTTCTAGAGAGAAATAAATGTTAAAGTTGTAAGTTATGACCAAATTACAAAAATTGTCAAATCCTGTTTTTTAGCCAATTTTAGCTCTTCTATGATTTTTTTGGTGGCTTTCATGATATCCAAATGCAGTTTTGATTCTCTATGTCGCATATTGTAACATAAAGTTAATATTCCTTGAGTTTTGGGGCACCCAATACCCTATTTTGCATAGTAGACAACGATGGTTGATTTTTTCAATTATAGAAGAAAACGAAACATTCTAGTATATCAAGTATAGCTTTTTCAATATTGTTAGTTTCTTGTGACAACTACATGCATTTTGTAGGTAGTAACCATATCTAGTCATAAGGATCAAATTTGGCTAGATATTGAATAGTTTCTATGGGATTCTACAACTCATAATGTTGAACCCAGTTTTCTCATGTTTGCTGTATTTAGCACTTCATCTTTGTCCCCAAGATTCCCCTTGGTAAGAGATGTATTATTCTTTTGACATGCTCCATGGCTCCTTATGAACCTAAAGGACAATAGGGAACTAAGAAAACATGCATATATTATTTTCATTGAGCGTGGCTATAGAAACTTTGATGATAGGTTTGCAGAATGGTAAAAATTCAACTTTTTTGTACCTATTTCTTCGGCAAAACAAAAAATAGTGAGTGAGAAGCAATCATATGTTCTGATCACCAACCCATTGAAGTTAACTAGGGAATTATCTCAAGTCCTACAAAAATCCCTAATCTTATTTTTATGCAACAAAACGTAAGAAATGACTATTTTGATGAAAATGTACCGGTCCATCAACTTTGGAGGCTTGGTGTGACCAAAAGATGAGAAATTTTACAAGTTTCTTATTTTTTCCATGTGTAGTAGGCCTTGAACTATAACCTCATGAAAGGATTTTACAAAATGAGTGGATCTACTATGGTTTTGGAGGTTTTTTTCAAAACCCTGAAAGGACACTTTTATGTCCTTTTAGGTTACCAACCTAGTGTTAAGGAGTGAAGTGTGCCTTCTAAGCACTATTGGGATTGGTCCGAGCTAGTTAGTGTAATGACCCCAACTTTTTCTAACGTCAATAGAGTTCAAATGCAATTTTGATTAGTGTTTTAATTTGTGGAGATTCCAGGCAATAAAACAAAAGAGCTACTCGTAGGTGTGAGAAATTTGGTTTAAAAGTTTTGGATATTTTAAACAATAAACCTTCAAAAGAAAAATGAAAAATAATGACGTAGAGGCCCAAAAAAATATCAATAAATCAAATAAGATTGCTTGAATGTACACAATTGATGTACAAAATGGTATATCAAACAAAGAAGGTAAGATAAGGTTACATTTTATTGCTCCATCAAGGTCACAATGATGTGACAGAGCATGGAATGCTTAACCAAGATAGTCCTTGTACACAAAAATTTCCATTATAATGACTACAATTGGCATTTGTGTGGTGGATTCCCAATGTGTTTCCAATTATGTGTTTTATGTGGTCAGCAATCTTTGCCTCTTAAAAGTTTCTACAACCAAGTCAAAATGATGTAGGAATAGCATAAACAAAAATATTTGTTGAAGCAATTGCAAAAAGTGTGTACACAAATCATGCACGCACCCACTAATGGTGGTAAGATAATTAGCAGGACATTTAACCATGTCACATTCATAAAAATGTTTGTTGTGGTCATAATCTTCCAAATAGCAAATCCATGAAAATATTGAGCCTGCTTTTGTGGTACCACCAAAATCTTTGAAAGAAAAGTGACTAATTTTACTCTTCTTCTTTTCATGCTTGGATTCAAAATTAGGTGCATGCATACTAGTGCTTTCCAATTCAATGCATCTAGTGCACTCATATGCCAAATCTGTTGAAAATAGAATAATTGCTCATTAAAATGGTAGGAAATAATGGTAAATGCACCATAATGTAGAGAATAATGAAAATAATTGGAATTTTAACAATAAAAATAGAAAAAAATACTTATATAATGAAAACGTGATGTTTGTAACTTGTAAATGCATTGTAACCTATTGACACCAAAAGATGGAAATTGAAATCAACTTCAACAATACTTTCAAGTCAATGGCATCAATGCATTTTACGCTTTCCAAAGGTTCTTAAATGATCGACACATGCATGACACTCTGCTCAGTCATAAAATTAATACAAACAAATTTTGTTTTTGCAACGAAACTTTATCAAGTGCTTGCTACCCACTATAGTTATTTGCAAGATCTAGAAATTTTGATCTTTTTTGGTCATCAATTTTATAAAAATCCAATGCCATTAGATATCCATGGCTTATTTAAATCTTCAAGAGCTATTGGAAAGAGAGGATTATGGTATTGGATCTTAAGGCTTATGACCTTCTATTTTAAGGAGTCCAACTTTTGGGCCCCACTTTAATAAAGTATGAGATGCATGCAAAATATGGCCGACAATGTGCAGAGATGGAATGTTAACCACTTACGGACACCCTAACACCTTTGACGAACGCCTTATCATTTTATTTGAGTCATGGACCGGGCTTGTCAGTCCTATAGGTGCATAGGTGATCGCCGATGAAAGGAGAACCACTTATCTCATTTTTACATTATTTTTGCTATAATTGGCCGCTGTGGGCGCCCATGTGTGAATGGGTCAGATTCATATAAAAGTCCATTTTGACCTAACATCCTCATTCTTGAGGTGCATGCTAAAGAAGTGCTTTTGGTCTACCTCTACCTTTTTCTCCATCGTGTTCTCACGTGTGTGTGTGTGTGTGTGTGCACGTGTGCATGCGTGCTTGAGAGAGAAAGAGAGAGTGTTTGTGTGTGTGATGAAGCATTTTGGTGTCAGGGTATATGTGTTCAAAAGGTGAGCCGGGCAGGCGTCGGGCCTCTGGCTGTGAGAGGTGTGAGAGATAACAAGAAAAACAAATGCATAAGGCTTTGTAAATCACCGTATTCTTCAATTAATCAATTTAAGCTCTGATTACATTCTACTCAATAGCCAAGGCGGGCTGGCAGCAGCACTGACACTTGGGTTCACTAAAATCTAGGAGTTTAGGCTCCCTTTACAATTACTCGGGTCGTTAACGACTCCTGATTTATAAAAAAGGATTAACTAAATCTAAGATGTTGTTGATGATCAAAAATTTCCTCGCTGTCAAATTTCCTTGCTTTGAATGTTGTTGAATTGAGGAATATCCGTCCTCGAGCGAGTAGTTTTGAGCGAACAAGAAAGCAAGCGAGCACATACAATTAGAAAGACTAGATCAAGACCTCAATAGCTACTCTGTAGAGGTTAGTGTAGCAAAGTAAATATGTTGCCTCTCAAATAGTCTCAAATAAAAGAGCTATACTCTTACTTTAATGTGTGCACATGCACCTTGATACGTAGTCACAAACACATATGCAAAATGTCCTAGCAAGCATTAACACTAAATCCAAGAACCTCATTATAAACCTAACTACAAAAACATGTGCTTACTCCTATAAACACTTTAGGCCACATCTCAGACGACAATAGCCGACAAAAAAATACCCTACAGTGTAAAAATCTAATGATGGTGGCTTTCTGCGTACACCCCCACTCGGTATTTCTCATGTGTATCCTCTCCAAAGAAGCCAAATGCTTTTAGTGTATGAACCACCTCTAGCATTTCTATCTTTAGCATTTTTTTCTACTAGTAGATTTGGCTTGTTTTTCCTATTTTATCTTTCAAAAATAAATAAAACCATCATATTTATCGTAATAAAAGTGAGGAACACTTCCCACATCATTACCTATTTTTCTGATATTTTTACTATTTATTATGTCATCACTAATTATTTTCCCTTCATTTTGCTATTTGTTATTTCCTATTTTCTATTTTCATTATATTTGCATATCTCTATCATCATCTTCTCTTTGATGGTTGCAATGTAACTCTTGGGTATACATCATGCTCACACAAGGCATCAATGAGTCATCTTTGGTAGCACAAGGAAAGGTAAGGCCATATGGTCCACCAAAAAGACTTTTGGGATGTGGAAAATACATGTTTATTGGCTCGAATTCTAGCACGTAGCTCCACCCCGAATTTGTTAGAGTGACGTGAATGAAATGTGTAGCTCGTTAGCTCATCTCTTTGCCCATATTTTTAATTTATTTTTTGGAGCTTTGAGCGAGGATCCATGTCCAAAATGGTGGGACTCTGTTGGCAGCTCACAGTGACAGGTTTGCCTACCCTGTTTTCTCTACTTCCACACACACACAACCACTTTACCCTCAAACCTCTCTTACCCAACCTTGTAAAAAACCCCTCCTTCTCTCTCACCTTTGTACATCATTATACCTCACTTACCACATCATTTGGCCTCTAGCTAGAGTGGCCACTCACATGGCTAGAGGCATCTTCTAGGCCTAGTCACCACTTGGCCATCATGCAAAAAACCAAAGTGGTGGGGAGGAGCTTCATCATCACTGCACCATTTGCTTTGAAGAAGTTAATTTCAATTATCAATTAACTCCATCTTAATCAAGCTTTGCCTCTCCTATATAAAGAGGCCTCTAGCCATGTTTATGTGTGTGTTCAAGGTCATGCAAATGGTCAAGATGGTTCCACTCTCTTTTTCTCCCATGGTCTTGGGGATTAGTGAGTGATGTTTTTATTTAGGGTTTTGGTAGAGTGCTCTCCCTCTTTCTCTCATGACAAGAAGCATTCCATATGGTCCATTGCATAGTGTGTTACCTACTCACTCTTTTTCTCCCTAGCTACACACAAGCTAGGTGGTGCCCCTATCGTTTTGGAAAATTTGTCAGCTCCATTGCCATGGAGGAGGATCGGCAAGGAGGTGTAGAGGCCACCCCTTGATAGATCCGCATTCCGGCCCTCATTTTGGTGCCCCCACGGAGGAGGTCTACATAGAGCTTCAGTTCACAAACAATGAAGGTGTGCAATTTTCAACATGGACGAGTGGCGTAAGGAGTTTGCAAATTGGAGGCCAGAGGAGGAGGAGGCCCTGAAAGCTCTCATCGAGATCTTGCTACCTGGCAGTAGCGTCGTTGACATTAAGAAGTAAGTCCCTCTCCTTGCCTTGTCAGTGATCATCACCAAACGAAGAAGAATGAGGAGAAGAGCTTGATTTACCTCTCCTCTTAACCTATGAATGCTCCAATAACCCCCGATGCACACACAATTGAAATTCTCTACATCAATACACATGAAAGTGCTGTAACGCACATTAAAGGAAGAGAGAGTACTACTAGACCTCTCTTTCCTAAAAAGTTAATTAAGAAAAGGAAGATAACATCCACACCTAAGTGGCCTAAAGCTGCAGCACGTGCTCAAGCGTGAAGGTGACATTTGGTCCCATCTCATTTAGTGGGGGTTACATGACCACTTTTGGCAAGAAAAAGGCCAGTGAGAAATAAGCTTCAACAAAACCTAGAACCACAAATTTCACCCCTAAACCCTCATGAATCAAAGAGGCGGAGGCTTGCCTATAAGATTGCTGCTCATATGTGTGTGCTCCCAGTGCACTTTGTGAATCCACCCGCCACTAGTCCTAAGCCAACCTCTTGTCTACATGAAGATTTCTTTGGATATTGTCCAAAGTGATTTGGTGATCGGGTGAAGAGCCTTCCCGCTTTACCTTTGTTGCTAATTTTCAAGAAGCTATCTCAATCTAAAGAGACTGTCCTTGTTGATGATGTTTTGCACATTAATGGTGTAACGTTTGTTCCTCGTGCTAATTATGGCAATAGCATCCAACTACTACTTGCAAAAAGTCTCAGCATAGTAAGAAGTCTTTCCATCACCCCCTACATCTTCACAGACGCGTCAGGAAGAGTAGAAGTGATCCGAGGTGCCGACCTTCTGTGGTTGATCAGGCTCATTGGTCCAAAGATGGTGCAACTAAGCTAGTCTATTTGTGTGGCTACGTATGGATGCCAATAATGACAATAATGATCCACGGATATTTCCTTTCCATTTTGTGGTCATATGCGTGTTAATATATGTATTGATAGGAAATTATTCTATCAGCAAAGAATAGCCTTGTTGTTTGGAGCTGAAAGACTTGGGGAAATCTTGCACTCTCCTCACCCTGTCATTCTACCCTTACTAGATTATCACCACTCATTTGATGTGTCAATATTCATCCTATTTTGAGTTAGCTATGGTAAAGCTCCAAATTGTACTTATCATACTATGCTTTCAATAAATTGGAGTTGTTTGTGTAATTGTGTACTCTCTCGGATACATTATGGCATTCCCTATTTTTTATGGTAAGCCTGGGGAGTTTGCTTCAGACTTTTTGGATAATTTGGAAATGGCATTTTTAGTGTCAGGAAGGGATGATGAGGCCACAAATCTAAGAGCCTTTCCACTAGTATTAAGAGAAGGTGCTAAAGTATGGTATCAAACTTTGGCACCCGAAGAAAGAAGAGACTGGAAAGCCTTAAAAACGGCCTTCATCGAAGAGTTTTGCCATCATGAGCCTCTAGAAGAGATATGGAGACAACTCTTACAGCTACGCCAAACATCACCCAATGACTATAGAAGCTATGAAGGGAAGTTTTCCAACCTGTGGGAGAAGTGGTGTGCATCATTAGGCGAAGGGGAAAGGGAGCCAGAGTGCCTAAAGAAGGATTGTTTCCTAGCAGGGCTTTACCTCATCCTTCGAGAAAAGGTAAAAGCTAAATTCCCAGACACCTTTGAGAAAGCTATGAATTATGAAAGGGAGAAGGATAGGAAATTAAAGTTCCAAGCTCAGCTACAAGGAAAAATGGAGCCTCCACCGCTAGCTCAACCTACGGCGAGGGTAGTAGTAGGGACAGGAGCAACAGACCAAGAGTCCTCTCAACAAGAGCTGCTTCAACAAATCACCAATCAGCTAGAGAGCCTGTCCATCAATTTGGTTCAAGGTGTAAGGGCTCCCCAACCAAGAAATGAACGAAATAGACAAGAAGGACAAAGGTAAACCCGTGAGGACGTTTGCTACAATTGTGGAGAGGTAGGTCATGGCATGTATTTTTTCCCTCACCCACGATGCTATTAAGGAAATGATAATCAAAGACGACCTCCCCGCCAACAAGTCACCCCCCCTCGAGCAAGGCTGCCAAATGGAAAAAAAGAAAATGTGGCTCCACCAATTCAAATATTGAGACCCCCTCCTCCACCACCACAAGCACCAGCAGAGATCCCTCCACTACCATCAGGTGGGGAGGATAGGGATGTCTCTGTCATAAGTCTTGACAATGGTAAGGATGAAGGGAAAGCAAAAATGGAGGAAGTTGTTGCCATGCCAATAAAGAGAGTTAGGAGACAAAGAACTGATAAAATGGAAGATTCAAAGCCGGATAAAGGGAATGACGGTTCTTCCCAAGTGATAGGAGACAAGAAAAGGAAGAGTAGGTCAAGGAGGCACATAGGAGTAGAAGACTTTCAACTTGGGGTGGGATCCATACCCTATGACCTCATAGCAGATGTGAGTAAGCAAGGAACAAAGATCTCATGGAAGCAACTCCTCCACCTTTCCCCAAAGATGCGTAGAACCTGGTCTAAGATGGTTAGCACCAGGAGGACTAAGGCAAAGTCAGTTGGGTCCATTAGTGCAAGAGGCATGAGGATATTGTGCCAGTCATTGATGCAAAGATTAAGAGTTAGCGAGTCTCCAATGTGTATGTGGATGGTGGAGCCGAGATTTGTGTTATGACAAAGAAATTGATGCATAGGTTGCGTTTGGAAGTAAATGAACAGACTTCCTTACAAGCTAAGATGGAAAATAATGTAAGGATGGCTTGTGTGGGAAAGGTTAATGGAGTGAAGGTTTCAGCTTTTGGTGTGGCAGTCTCAATTTATGCTTATGTGATCCCAACTAAGGGGGAGGGCTACCCATTAATTCTTGGAAGACCTTGGCTTATGGCTATGAAGGCCAGGCAGGATTGGGAGACAAGTTCCCTTGAGTTGCACCCAAGTCATAAGGCCGGTAGCAAGAAACAAAAAATTGTGTATGACATGAAGAAGGGTAGACAACAAGACGTGGATATGGAGACTTTGGTGGACGAATGGAGCACAAGAAACTACTCTTCGTCTGCGGGTGAGTCATCTGAGGAGGATGCTAGTTCTTTGCAGGTAATGGGTATAGTACTACGAGACCCTGAAGGAGAGGGTAGTCAAGACTCTCTAAACAAGGAGGAAGTCACATGCCTAGAAGAGATGTTAGCTAAAGACCTACCAGAAGAAGAAAAAGGACCCTATTTGCAAGTATTAAAGAAGCATCCTAGTCTCTTCATAACTGATTATGAACACATTAAGGGAGTAACAGTGACTCAACACCATATCCAATTGAAAGAAGGTGCCAAGCCAGTGGTGCAAAGACTTAGGAGATTAGGGCTAGTGAAACAAGATGCGCTCTTAAAGGAAATGAAAAGATTAATCAAGATTCCGAGTGGGTGTCCCCGGTTGTGGTAACACCAAAGAAAACTGGGAAGTGGAGGGTGTGTGTTCATTACAAGCCTCTAAATGTAGGGACCATTTTCCTTTGCCTTTCCAGATGAGATACTAAATGAAGTGGCTGGTCATGAAAGGTACACAGTGTGTGACGGGTACTCAGGATACTTCCATATCAGAATTACAGATGAAGATCAAAGGAAGACTACCTTCATAACACCCTGGGGGTGTTTTGCTTACAGAGTTATGCCTTTTGGCTTAACTAATGTCCCAACTACTTTCTAAAGGTTTATTAACTTGGTGTTTCAACCCTACTTTGGTAAATCCATACGAGCCTTCATTGATGATATTTGCATTTACATCTCTAGGGAAGTGCATCTTTCCAAGGTTGATGAAGGCTTCACCCGTTTGTCCCAATCGGGTGGGCAATTAAATAAAGACAAGTGCCATATAGGTGAGAGTATGGTCACTCTACTAGGCCATGTTGTGCCTCAAGATGGTATTGAGGCTAACCTTGAAAAGGTAAAGACATTGTTAGCCTTTGCTACTCCTTCAAATGTGAAGCAGCTAGTCTCCTTCATTGGAAAGGTTCACTACATAGGACGATTCATACATCTCCTTTCTCAGGAAATCTATCCTTTGTAGCAGCTCACTAAACACACTACATTGGCATCAAGTGAGGAGGGTGAAAGGTGCTTTCAAGAAGTTAAAACCTTTTTGAGCTCATTGCCTGTCGTCCTGCAGCCCACATGGAGTGAATTATTCTATGTGAATCCTAGTGTAGGCCCAAAAGCTCTAGGAGCTATCTTGATGCAAAAAGACCCAAAGATGTCTCTCATGAGACCAGTTTACTTCTCTAGTACACTGATGACAGTTAGTGCTGAAAAAGGTTTCAGTGCAACTGAGCAATTGGTGCTAGCTCTTTAGTTTGCAGTGGAAAAGTTTTAGGCTTACTTGCTTCCAAGACAATTTGTGGTGATCACAACTGAGGAAGTCTTTCCATATGCCCTACAACACATGAAACTGTCTCAAAGAATAGCAAAGTGGGTGGTGTAGCTTCAAGAGTTTGACTACACACTACACGTAGAGGATTCTACCTGTGCTTGTTTGGCAGACGTTTTTTGGTGACTCCATGTTGATTGTTAATCAAATGGTTGGCGTATGGGCCTGTAAAAATGACAAATTGTCTATTAAGATGAGGGAAGCAAAGACCTTGTTGAAGGGTTTTAAAGAAGTTCGAGTTCACTTTACCTCAAAATAAAAATCCAGAAGCAGATGACTTAGCAGCAGCTGAAGAACTACAAACTCTCATGGTAGGTGTTGTCCTTGTGAAAAGTCCTTTATACCAGGGAAAGGAGGAGCTGCATGATTTACTTTACTTTCTTAAGCATTGTGAAGCGCCCTCTGGTATGAGTAAAAGTGAACACAGGTGGCTAGCAAAAAAGGCTACCATATATAATTTAGTAAGTGAGAACTTGTATTGTAAGGGGAAAGATGCTGTCATGAGGAGAGTTCCCTCATCCCAAGAGATCAAGGATATTTTGTTTAGCTGTCATGATGGTGTGTGTGGTGGCCACTTTGCACAAGAGATCACTAGCAGGAAGATCATACAAGCAGGGTTTATATGGCCCAACCTCCATCGAGATGTACAACACTGGTGCCGCACATGGGAGGTTTGCCAAAAAGCCGGACCTAGGCGTCTTGCTTATGAAAATCAGCACCCAATTAAAACCTACGGGCCTTTTGCAAAATGGGGAATAGATGCAATAGGGCCACTACCTTGCACTCAATCAGGAAAGTAGTACATCATTATGGGGGTGGAGTATATGACCCACAAAGCGCATCACAGCCAAGGACGTGAATGATTTCATCTTTGAGTGCATTTGTTGCCGTTTTGGCACACCTTTGAAGATTATCTCCGATAGGAGACCGAGATTTTGAGCTGATTTAGTCGCGAAATTTTGGGCTTATAGAACATCCTTGGGATATACACCGTTTCACTTGGTTTACGGGAAAGAGGCACTACTACCTATAGAAGTGGAGCTAGCAAGCCTCCGAGTTCTAAAGGCACATCAAGAAGATAGTCAAGAGAAGCAGGTTGAGAGAAGAATCATTGATTTGGAGAGGGTAGGGCTAGATCGAGAGTCAGTGAAATACTATGCGGCTCAGACAGCAAATAAGCGAAGGAAGTTCAATCGCAACCTTGTCAAGAAAGACATCAAGGAAGGATCTTTAGTGCTCAGATACGACAATCGCTTTGATCACAAAAAGGATGGTAAGTTCTTGCTTAAGTGGGAGGGCCCTTTTGTAGTGATACAGAGGTTCTCAAATGGTAGTTACCAACTAGGTGACTTAGGTGGTAAAGTACATTAGACCCAGTAAATGGTTGGCGATTGAAGACCTACCACTGTTGTCTTTTACAGCCATATGTTGGTGGGATGAATGATAAGGTTGGTTCAGAGGAGAGCTCATCATATTTGAGCTCCGACTAAGATAACAACCATGTACATAGTTTATTTCAAAAAAAAAACAAAAAAAAAGAGAAAAAAAGAAGGAAAAATAAAAAAGAAAAAATGTTGCCAGTGAGAGAAGATATTGACAATGGATGACGTATGGCTTTCAAGGGTCTAGGAGACCAATTGTTTGTCATGGGTGGAGACAATCATTCATCAAAAAGGGCTAAAAACAAACAGGATGCAGTAGTCAAAGTGTAGCTACATGGCAAAGGACAGGGTCATGATAGAAGTCCAAGATATAACATTCCCATATCAAACTTGGCTTTCATCTACTACTCAATTGCTTCAAGATTGCAGGTGTGTAATGCACTCCATGAAACACCATATATCTTCTAGGGCTAGAGGCATAAAATACCTCTAGCTTTTTGGGGAGGGCTAATGATGGTGGCTTTTTGCGTACACCCCCACTTGGTATTTTTCATGTGTATCCTCTCCAAAGAAGCCAAATGCTTTGAGTGCATTAACCACCTCTAGCATTTCTATCTTCAGCATTTTTTTTCTACTATTAGATTTGGCTTGTTTTTCCTATTTTATCTTTCAAAAATAAATAAAACCCATCATATTTATCTTAATAAAAGTGAGGAACACTTCCCACATCATTACCTATTTTTCTGATATTTTTACTATTTATTATGTCATCACAAATTATTTTCCCTTCATTTTGCTATATGTTATTTCCTATTTTCTATTTTCATTATATTTGCATATCTCTATCATCATCTTCTCTTCGATGGTTGCAAGGTGAGTCTTGGGTTTACATCATGCTCACACAAGGCATCAATGAGTCATCTTTGGAAGCACAAGGAAAGGTAAGGTCATATGGTCCATTGGGATGTGGAAAATACATGTTTATTCGCTCGAATTTTAGCACCTAGCTCCACCATGAATTTGTGAAAGTGACGTGAATGAAAGGTGTAGCTCGTTAGCTCATCTCTTTGCCCATTTTTTATTTTATTTTTTGGAGCCTTGAGCAAGGATCCATGTCCAAAATGATGGGACCCTGTTGGCAGCTCACAGTGACAGGTTTGCCTACCTTGTTTTCTCTGCTTCCACACACACACAACCACTTTACCCTCAACCCTCTCTCACCCAACCTTGTAAAAAACCCCTCCTTCTCTCTCACCTTTGTACATCATTATACCTCACTTACCACATCATTTGGCCTCTAGCTAGAGTGGCCACTCACATGGCTAGAGGCATCTTCTAGACCTATTCACCACTTGGCCATCATGCAAAAAACCAAAGTGGTGGGGAGGAGCTTCATCATCACTGCACCATTCGCTTTGAATAAGTTAATTGCAATTAGAGTTTATCTCCATCTTAATCAAGCTTCCCCTCTCCTATATAAAGAGGCCTCTTCTACACACAAAACAGCACAACACAATAGGGTAACAAGTTGCTAGAGGATTACGCTACACACACCACCTCTTAAGCCTTGGTACGTGAGATTCATGCCTACACTTGGAGTATCCATGGATGCCCATTAAGTCTCTCTATTGTAACTATGGCCTTGTGTTGATAGTTACATGGTTTCCTTATGCCATATTTCCACAAATTGTTTCTTACCCTTACTTATTGTGCATGATGTATTGCTTATCACTTGGTGGTATGTGAGCTCCTAGACCTAAAACTCCCTCTCCATCACTCTCTCGTGATGGAATAAGTATACAATACCTAAAACGCAGCCCCATAACTCTCTCTCTCTCTCTCTCTCTCTATTTGTTTACATGTGTGTTCAAGGTCATGCAAATGGTCAAGATGGTTCCACTCTCTCTCTCTCTCTCTCTCTCTCTCTCTCTATTTGTTTACATGTGTGTTCAAGGTCATGCAAATGGTCAAGATGGTTCCACTCTCTTCTTCTCCCATGGTCTTGGGGATTAGTGAGTGATGTTTTTATTTAGGGTTTTGGTAGAGTGCTCTTCTTCTCTCTCTCATGACAAGAAGCATTCCATATGGTCCATTGCATAGTGTGCTACCTACTCACTCTTTTGCATCCTAGCCGCACACAAGCTAGGTGGTGCCCCTATCGTTTTGGCGAATTTGTCTGCTCCATTGCCATTGAGGAGGATCGACAAGGAGGTGTAGAGGCCACCCCCTGATGGCTCCGCATTCTGGCCCTCATCTTACAACCTGAGACATTTAAATTATTGTTATACATTTGCTCGTGCTCCAGCCAAGGTTTGAAAGAGTTCCATCTTGGTGAAGGGTTCTTGGAGCATGTCCTCATGGTCTTGAGAGTTCAAAACTAAAATTTGGCACAACGCATAGTAGCTATGCTTGCATGGCACTTAAGGCAACCTCTTGGAATCTCTCTTTTGAAAGTCTTTGCAGGTACATCATGGAAAAATAGATAGCTTCATAGAGTATGTAACTCCCTTTTCCCTTGATCCCTCTATGACAAACTGTAAAACATGTGTCTCACTGCACACAATTATAACCTATTTAATTAACTCAATTGTAATGTAGTTACCCAAATCAACTCTAATCTTGAATTTTTTGTTAGCTTTGATCTTGCTCTATAACAATTGGATCGAGGTGTCCGTGTTGCTTATATTGCAAAACCAAACATAACCCTTCATGACCCCCCAGAGTTTGACCTAGATGCTATGTATTTGTTGTGACCCCAAAAACATGGTGCTAGAACCCCATGCTTAATATCATGTGAGCCAACATAGATGAATCATCCACATCTATCTGTTCAATTTTGTACAGTCCAAAAACATGTCATCTTATTTCCTCCTTCAATTCTTCTAATCGTCCATACCATCTTTTCAACCTTTACCTTCGACCAATATCTATAAATCCTATGTGCAAATGCATACCCTCTCCCAGTAATGAGTTCAATGATCGTAACAAACTCACGCCTATGGCTATCCCTCTCCAGTACCACACTTGAATCCACAAAGATTAGCCTCTTTTTCTTCACATTTTTCTCCCCTATATTTGACCTCTTCATCTCTCGACTTTTCAAATCCATTTATACCATCAACGAATGAGTGAGATCAGTCAAATTTCTAATAGTGGAGGTGGAAGATAATTGATTTAATAATCTCTGGGCAAGGTCTTGCATACTGGGTCCATTGCTTCATTCACACACTTTAGTGTTAAAAAAAACCCTAGGTTTAGTGAAATACCTCTTATAGATTTTGAGATTTACGTCTAAATTTTAAATTTGAGGGTTAGAAAACCCATAAATAATGAAGAAATATAGTGTAAGGACCGGGTCGCACCCAAGGTGAGTGGGGGGAGGCCACCTTCTAATTGCAAAAAAGGAGAAAAGCATGGCAATAATTTTGAATGAAAATTTTACAACCTACTAGCACTATGAAAAGAGGTAGGAAATACACTATATTTTCGAGAGGGCTTTCTCCTCCTCGCTTGTAGGATGCACTCTTCAAATCAAAAGTTGGCACATGGCCCTCATTCAACCCTTACGAATCTCCTTTAGAAAGGGAGAGGGGAGGTGTGACCTGGGATCTTAGAGCCTCGTCCCACCTAGGGGATCTGGCAACTATAGTGGCTATAAGAGCTATTAACGATCTTTCACACACCAAAAAGCTCAATGCTTCTAAAGCATACAATGCCTACAGCATGAACTGTAGGCCCTGGAATAACTCCTCATTTAGGCAATTGTTAATGTGCATCAAATGTGCAAACACCGAGCCAGAGTATGGGACGGGTTATGGTAGATCATGTGACCTAATTTAGATCATGCGTTGTTGTTGAGTTGAGTTTCCCACATGCAATTGTAAGTTGAAGGTGTTGAAAGGGTTTACTAAATGCTAACTTATGGTGCCTTACCTTATGGTGTGACGAGGCTCTTATTTTTTCTCCACTCCCCCACTACAATGGGCCCAACTCAAGTCTAATATAGTGTAAAAATCTTCAAATTTGGACAATTTTCCTTGTTGGAATTAGGGTTGCAGAGAAACACACACAGCTTGGAGAAGACAAAGGAATCTCAAGGCACACGATACATTAGGAAAAATGTGGACTCTCTTTGGGCCATATAGGATTAAGGTTAATTAAGCTCCAGCCAATAGGAAGAGAGCAATGTATATAAGTCTAAAACCTAAGAAAGTAGAGAGAATAATAGGGTTGTCCACTCATTTATTGGAGGGGAAAAAAGGGAGGGGGGGAGTGGTGGGTCCACAGATACGTTTTTGCAAAAACCCTAAAATTTCAAAAAAAAAAATAAAAATTAAATTCAAAATATTCCATCCAAAACTCCCCCCAAACCTACCCTATGATCAAAAAGTCATTTTCTCACTCTAGAACTTTTTTTCCAAAACTCCCTTCCTCCATAGCCCCTTTCCATAACACAAAGCTCTCACTCTCTCTCTAAACTCTTACACCTTCCTCCTTCTTCAAGCTCTCCATTGCAACTTTAAGCTCCCACTCTCTCTCTAAACTGTCTCCCTCCTCCTTCCTCAAGCTCTCCATTGCAACTTTAAGCTCCCACTCTCTCTCTAAACTCTGTTTTCCTCCTCCTTCCTCAAGATCTCCATTACAAGTGTAAGCTCCCACTCTCTCTCTAAACTTTGTCTCCCTCCTCCTTCCCCAAGCTCTCCATTGCAATTTCAAGCTCCCACTTAAGCATCCATGGCAAACAATGGTCAAAATAGACGCCCCAAACCCATCATTCAAAGTATGGTTCTCCACAACTCGAAGAATGAGGAGCAGCAATGGGAACCTCGGATTTTTCAAGAAGGTGCGTGGGTCTACATGCAACCTTCCGCAATCGGTCCCCATCGTGTTCATGAAAGAACAAACGTTGATCTCCATTGGAAGGGAAGACTACTAGGCTTCAAGCAAGTAAGAGACAAGGGTACGATGGCAATCATTCAACATGTTTTCATGTTTGGACACATGCGTCTACAAGGGATCACCAACCCAAGGGATTTTCCTTGTAATTGTATATCCCTTGCACTTCAATGGTTTTGGTGGTAACAGAAAATTGGACTTTTTACATCTCACGGACTGTTTTGTTTCTATGTAGATGTTTTTCCTTCTAGCGTTGTGGAGGAGCAACCACTCTCGTGCTGACGGGAGCAAAGCGAACCCCGAACCCCCGACGGCCTTTAAGACACCGGGGACCGAATGGCGCGCCTCGAGCCTGTCATGGTAAAGCAAACAGAGGGCACCACCTAGCTTCAGCGGCTAGGATGCAAACAACACACCACCATAACAAATTTTTCATCCAAGAGAGATGGATGCTTGGGAGTAATGATGAAGAGGAAACGGAATGAGATTAAGTGAGAGAGAGAGAGAGAGAGAGAGAGAGAGAGAGAGAGAGAGAGAGAGAGAGAGTGAGGGAGGGGGTATAGCGGCTTAGTACTTAGGCACCACAAAAGGATGGCGAATCCGCACACCCATCACACATACACAAGATCACTCCAAACACAAGATTAGGTGGCGATTCCGCACACCTCACATGGGCAAAACATTGCAAGAAAACATACTCACAAAAACTCAAGCTTTATTTAGAGAATAAGGCGATGAAATGGGGAGCATAGGGTAGGGGAATGACAAGGGAGAGAGTGGTAGAGCACATGGCGATTGCGGTGATGGTGATGGTGTGGGTGTGTGTGTGTGTGCACTAGGCACACATAGTGCATAGTGTGTTCTTTGGTGATGTTGTGTGTGTCCTTAGTGTGATGGTGACCCCTCTTTATATAGGGGAGCAGGGGGGAGAAATTCTAGAATTTAGAAATGAAGAAATCATTATCTACATAGGCCATGTGACTGTGGGCCCCACTTGTCTGGCTGTGTGTATATGTGCCAGAACAGCAGTCTCATGAGAGAGAGACTAAAAGAGAGAGATGGGTTGATGAAAAAAAGTGAGAGGTGACATGGAGAATAAAGTAATTACAAGAGGGGATAGAGGGGAGTGTGTTCAGAGGTGAATCTGTGTGCAGATGTGTGTGAACACAAGAAAAATCGGGTAACCATCGGGTGGGGATGGATCTGTGGGCACCTTTTTTCAGTGAAACTGAGTGTGTGTGAGTGTGGGGGAGGTTATTTAGCTACAAGACAAGAGACATGGCGCCATTTAGAGAGAGAGGGGGGTATTTGGGCCATGGGATATGATAGGAGAGAGAAAGAGGGAGTGTGGTATACTATTTTGGAAGATAGGGTAAGTTGCATGTGAGTTAGGGTGCATTATTGGTAAGTTATAATGCATTATTGGTGAGAGGTGGGGTAGCTTGAGGGGAGAGAGAAAGGAGAAAGGACAAGGGGAAGAGAGAGAGGGTTGACCTTTTGAGTGGAGGAGAGGAAAAGGGACACCCGGCGGGGCAACAGTGAAGAAAAAGGAGGCAAGGTGGGGATGGGCTACCCCGCAGGCATGAGGTGGTCTATTTTATCTTTCTTATATATTTACATAATCATACTTTATTTTTTTCTTACTTTTCTCAATGCCTTTTATCACTCCCTCCCTAAGAGGGGGTTTTCATGGGGTGGGGACGAGAGAAGAGGGGTATGGGAGCTTGGCTTGTGAAAAGCCCCTATCATTAGCCCTCCCCTTTTGGCTAGAGGCATTCATGTCTCTAGCTCATCTGTTTGATCATTATCGTCGGAGGTGGCGGCTGATGGTGTGTCCTCATCTGGAATGTCAATTGGTGGAGCCTGGTCAAATCGAAGAAAATAAGGTTTAAGTCGCCAACCATTTACCCTGGTTTTATGAAGTTTTCCATCAGCCTCCATAAGCTGGTAGCTTCCATTGGCATACTTTTTCCTGATGATGAAAGGGCCTTCCCATCGGAGCAGGAGTTTCTTATCCTTGCGCATGTCGAAGCGATTGTCGTAGCGGAGCACCAACATTCCTTTCTTCAATTCTTTTTTCTGGAGATGCTCGTTAAAGCTAAGCCGTCTATGCTCTGCTTGTGCTGCATAATAATTTATTTCTTCTTCTCTGTCCAGCTGCAGTCTTTCCAAGTTGATGATGTGATCTCTCAAATGCATGTTGGGCTGTTGAAGCTGGCTTGCCATTACTCTGAGACTTTGTAGTTGCACTTCAATTGGCAAGATTGCTTCCTTACCAAATACTAGATGATACGGTGTGAATCCCAAGGATGTACGAAATGAAGTTCTGTAGGCCCATAAAGCTGGTAGTAGATACTTATCCCAGTCTCGAGGATGATTGTTTACGTGCTTGGTAATAATTTTAGAAACCATTCCATTTACCTTTTCAACCAGGCCATTACATTGAGGGTAATATGGTGAAGAGCGCCTCCTTGTAATGCCCAGTTTCTGCATTAATTCTCCTACCAAGTCTGCTCTGAAACCTGGCCCTCTATCAGAGATGATCTCTAAAGGTGTGCCAAACCTACAGCATATGTGCTCGTAGATAAATTTAGCTACCTCTACCGCTGTGATTCTAGTGGTGGCTGTAGCCTCTACCCATCTAGTCATGTAGTCGACCCCCATGATAATGTAGAATTTTCCTGAGTTGGCCCTAGGTAATGGCCCAATGGCATCGATACCCCATTTTTAAAATGGGCCATATGAGAGAATAGGTGTCTGTGGTTCAGGCATAAGTGACCTAGTGCCGGCCTTTTGACACAACTTACACGTTTTGCACCAATGGTGTACATCACGGTTGAGACTAGGCCATATGAAGCCTGCCTGCAAGATTTTCCTACTTGTTATGTCTAGGGAAAAGTGATCACCACAAACCCCGTCGTGACAGCTAGCAATTACTCCCGTGATTTCGTGAGAGAGAGGGACCTTCCTGAGTATTTGGTCCTTACCCTTACAGTACAAACCATCACTGATGATTCGATACCTTGTGGCCTTCCGCGTCAGCCATTGCTTCTGACCCTTTGTTAAATCTGATGGGCATTCCCCTGTTTCGAGAAAATGCATGATGTCAGGCAAGGCATCACTGCCTTGAAATAGAGGGAGCTTTAATTTTATTGCTCCAACCACCACTTCCTGTTGTCTTTCACTTGCTAGGGCATCTGCTTCTTGGTTTTGAGCCCTTGGGATATGGTGTATTTGAACTTCTTCAAACTTACCCAACAAGGTTTTTACACCACTTAAGTGAGTCCTTAAACTAGGATTCTTGCATGTCCATGCTCCATTTACTTGCCTTACCAGAAGTAGAGCATCCCCAAATACATAAAGGCGTTGTACACCTTGCGAGATGCACCATTGTAGACCCTTGGTTAGTGTTGCATACTCAGCTTCATTGCTAGAATGTGAATCTAAAAATTGGCCCAATGAAAATACCTTTGTCCCTTTGTCATCAAAGACCACTATGACTGCAGCAGCTTTGTCGGACGCTCGCTTGTAGGCTCCATCAAAGTAGAGAGAGTATGCTCCTTCTACCATCGGTGGTACTGGAGGTAATCGGACTTCTCCTTACTTAAATTGCTTCTCCTTCCCTTCAAATACTTGGTAGGTCATGAGTCCCCCCAAACTTGCCCTTGTCGTGCTTTCTATCTGTACCGTGTAGTCAAACTCTTGCAGACGAACTAGCCATTTAGTAATTCTAGCAGACACATCCATGTGTTGTACAACATAGGGAAATATTTCATCCGTGGTTAGAATCACAAATTGCTTAGGCAGCAAATATGACCTAAACTTTGTAGTTGCAAATCTAAGAGCTAGGACTAAGTGTTCCACATGGGTGAAACCTTTCTCTCCTGCTGTCATCATTCGACTAGAGAAGTAGATTGGCCTCATGAAAGATGTCGTCGTATACTTTTGGAGTAGCACAGCCCCCAATGAGTCATCACCAACACTTGAGGTGACATAGAATTTTTCATCCCACTTAGGTGGTGAGATAGTTGGCAGAGTGGCTAAGACCTCCTTTACCTTGTTGTAGTGATGTTCACTTTCCTCATCCCAAGTGAAAGTTGATCTTTGAGTGAGTTGTTTCAGTGGTAGAACAAGTTGTGATAGTAGATGTATGACTCTACTTAAGTACCTCACCTTCTGTAGAAAAGAGACCAGTTGACGTGCGGTCCTTGGTGAAGGTAGGGCTATGAGTGCGGACACCTTACTTGGGTCGGCGTTGATACCTTTTGCTGAAATTTCATGGCCTAGTAGAATGACTTTACTCTCCCCAATGTGGCATTTATCCACATTTAATTGCCCACCTAGGCTCTGCAACCTAGCCAAACCTTCAGTTACCTTTTCTAAATGTGAAATACGGGAGCTATATATACAAAAATCATCAATGAACACTCTTATGGATGTTCCAAAGAACGGTTGAAAAACATATGTGACAGATCTTTGGAATGTGGCAGGTGCATTTGTGAGACCAAATGGCATAACCCTGTATGCAAAACAACCCCATGGCGTGATAAAAGTGGTTTTTAGCTGATCTTCCAAGGCTATGCGTATTTGAAAGTATCCATAATAACCATCATAGGCGGTATAGCATTCAAAACCCGCTACTTCATTCAGAATTTCATCCAAGAAAGGGAGAGGAAAGTGGTCTCTCTTTGTAGCTGCATTTAGTGGTTTGTAGTCCAACACAGACCCTCCACTTACCATTATTTTTAGGTGTCACCACTACGGGTGACACCCATTCTCAGTTTTCTACAGGATAGATGAATCCCACCTCGAGCAGTTTCCTTACCTCGGCCAAGAGTGCCTTTTCTTGTATGACCCCCAGTCGTCGTAGATTTTGCACAACTGGTTTTACTCCTTCCTTCAGCTTAATATGATGTTCCACCACTGTAATGCCTGTGATTCTTTCATAGTTGTCAATGAATAGGTTAGCAAATCCCATCAACATTTGCAAAAAACTATATTTCTCCTCAAGTGTTAATTCCGTAGACAACATACCCTTCAACCTACTTCCTCCTAGGCCAGGTGATTTTCTCTCCTCTTCATTGGGTTGCCCTTTTGGTGATGGATCACCAGTTGTGCTTACCCTTTGTGCATCCTTCATAATGATACCCATCACATCAATGGAACTGTCACTTTCATCGGTGGATGTGGTCTCCTCCTCAGAACTGGAAGATTCACTAGTGGTTTCATCTGCTGATGTTTCCAGACTCATTTGCTTCTGCTTGCCAATCCTCATGTCGTAGTAGATTGTCTCCCCTTTCTTACCGATCATGCGTAGAAGGCCAGTACCCCAGTCCTGTTTTGCCTTCATGTCCATCAACCATGGCCTTCCCAAAATTAGTGGATAGCCCTCCCTCTTAGTAGGCATTACAAAAACATCTACCTCTACCTCAGTGTTGAAAGCTTTTATTTTCACGGCACTTACCACACCCACACACTTTACTTTTGTGTTGTTTGCCATCTTTGCCTTGCATGGAGAAGGCCTGTCAACCTCGAGCCCTAATAGAAGCATCATAGCTTCGCTCATTACACAGATTTGTGCACCTCCATCAATGTAGGTGTTTCCAAACCTCTTTCCTTTTATGTTTACGTCGACAATTGGAAGGATGTCATCCATGTTGCATCCCGAAATTGCTCCGGCTACCTTTGTTTTGGAGCGTCTTGTACTTACCATTTTAGACCATTGTCACCTTACTTTAGGTACAAGATGTAGCAGCTGTGTCCATGTAATCTTCGGTCCTTGCTCTGCCACATCCAATGTTAGATCATAGGGCTTAGAACTTTCCCCTAGCTGGGAGTCGGTGATGACCAATTTCCGTCGTGGCCTGGATGGCCTCTTGCTAGTTTCTCCTCTCATGCTTCTCTCATCATCTGATTGTGTAGCCTTCTCCCTCCTAGCTCTTTTCACAGTCATGGCCTCAAGTGGTTCTAAAAAGGTTACCTTCTCCTTACCCTTGTCCCTCTCCTTACCCTTGTCCCTCTCCTTTGCTCTGGGTGGATCCACTACTACGGCTTTTCCTTTCTCTTCTAGCCTTATGATGTTTACAGGGCGATCAGGTGGTGGGGCTGGTGGAAGAGGTGGAATGGATGCTTGTAGTGGTGTCTGGGGTGGACGTAGAATTTGTGTTGGTGGGGTTGGTGCTCGGGCTGGGGGTGTTCTTTCTCTAGAGGATGAAAATTGGTTCCTCCTACCTCCTCTATTATAGTTTTGTCGTGGTTTGGGACAGTAGTACATACCGTGACCGTCTTCTCCGCAGTTGTAGCAATGATACTCCCTGTTTTGTCGTTGTGCTCTTCCAGGGTCTTGATCTCTTTCTTGACTCCTCCCTTGTTGTATTAAGAGGACAGACAAATTCTGCAGTTGGTCAGTAATATGGGCCAACATATCTTGTTGGTCATCTCTTACCCAAAGAGCCGGTGGTGGTGGTGGAATGGTGGTTGTCGTAGTTGCTGGTCGACGTGATGTTGCTGTTTCTGTTGACTCGGTTTCTTTGGCTTTCATTCGCAAGCTTCTTGTCCTTAAGACGAGCAATCTCAACGGCTAACTCGTACGTAGCCGGGAATCTATCTTTCACCTTCTCCTTGAGAAGCGGCCATAAGCCATGTGTGAACCGATCTTTTTTTAGGAAATCGGGTGCAGCTTCCCCCCTTGCCAGTGACTCAACCCACTGTTCCCACAAATCCACAAATTTGGACTCATAGGTGGCATATTCTAAAAGACCCTCCTGCTTCAAGTCTCTCAACTTGTCCCACAACTTTTCTGAAGTGGTACCTCTCCCAAAGCGCCTCTTAAAAGCGGTTTTTAAGGGTTCCCAGTCAGCCTTGGTTTCTTGTGGAAGTGCATTGTACCATGATCTAGCTTCTAGCTTCATGAGATGCTTAAAGATTCTAACGTGGGATTCATCCGTATCTTTGTTGCTCACTACACATGCTACTTCAAAGTCATCTAGGAAGTCTGTTACCAAATCCTCCCCCTTCTTTCCTTTAAATGTTGGAAATGCTACACTTGCCATGATTACTGAAAGAGAGCTAGAAAGACACACTGCTTAACTTGCAAAAGTTTTTTTTCTTCTTTACAAGGAGGCGTGTATACCCTCTTATACTAGGAAATAGATTAAAACTTCAAACGGTACATTGCCTTGTACCAAAGGTAAGACAAATGGTTGATCTGATGCCAGAACCTCAAAAAATCGCTCCCCACCCAGCATGGTGTCAATGACGTGCTGGTAGTGAGCCTTCAAGTCCAGTATTACCTTGATTGAGCGTACACGTGTTGGTATGTGTGATCTGTCTTGAGGTAGGTTGTACTGATTCATGTGAAGCTTAGAGGTGCTTAGTCACTCTCCAAGCTTGTGGGAGAGGGTGGTGTTCTTTCCTGAAAGAAACTCAGCAGATCCCTAGTTTCTCTAGTGAGAGTGTGAGCCAATGATTCCGTTATCTGTGCTGCAGCATCAGGTGCGACTTGAAAACTGACTGTGATAATTACGTCGGTGACTTGAGTTCCCCGAGTCTCAAAGTAGAATACTGTTGATTCTCTATTGTGTAGAGATCCTTCCATTTTGTTGTTGTGGGTTGGTTGTAGGTTGCGGACATGGTTTCAACCTTCTCCTTCTTATTCTTGGCACTTGGCCTATGTATATCCACTGGGTTTGGCGTGTTGGTTGACTCTCCCACTGCAAATCGATTACCGTTACGCCTGGCACTCGAGCTTCGATGGAGATGCGGAGTTCCTCTAGTTGTGCTTGGAGCTCTTCTTCTTCTGTCGTCCAATTAGCAAATCCTACTAGCCATTCATCCATTCACAATAGTTTAGGGGTTTTAGTCTTGTAAAATGAAGGGTTTCATGAAAAGATCCTCAGTGGGGGCACCAAATGACAGGAGCAAAGCGAACCCCGAACCCCCGACGGCCTCTAAGACACCGGGGACCGAATGGCGCGCCTCGAGCCTGTCATGGTAAAGCAAACAGGGGGCACCACCTAGCTTCAGTGGCTAGGACGCAAACAACACACCACCATAACAAAGTTCTCATCCAAGAGAGATGGATGCTTGGGAGTAATGATGAAGAGGAAAGGGAATGAGATCAAGTGAGAGAGAGAGAGAGAGAGAGAGAGAGAGAGAGAGAGAGAGAGAGTGAGAGAGGGGGTATAGCGGCTTAGTACTTCGGCACCACAAAAGGATGGCGAATCCGCACACCCTTCACACATACACAAGCTCACTCCAAACACAAGATTAGGTGGAGATTTCGCACACCTCACATGGGCAAAACATTGCAAGAAAACATACTCACAAAACCTCAAGCTTTATTTAGAGAATAAGGCGATGAAATGGGGAGAATAGGGTAGGGGAATGAGAAGGGAGAGAGTGGTAGAGCACATGGCGGATAGGTGGGAGTTGATGGCGAAGACTCGCACGAGGGTTATGGCCATCATCCTTCATTTATTTGCCCTTCATCTTCCATAGCCAAGGGTGTAGAGGTCATGCTCAAGACAAGCATGGTGATTGCGGTGATGGTGATGGTGTGGGTGTGTGTGTGTGCACTAGGCACACACAGTGCATAGTGTGTTCTTTGGTGATGTTGTGTGTGTCCTTAGTGTGATGGTGACCCCTCTTTATATAGGGGAGGAGGGGGGAGAAATTCTAGAATTTAGAAATGAAGAAATCATTATCTACATAGGCCATGTGACTGTGGGCCCCACTTGTCTGGCTGTGTGTATATGTGCAAGAACAACAGTCTCATGAGAGAGAGACTAAGAGAGAGAGATGGGTTGATGAAAAAAAGTCAGAGGTGACATGGAGAATAAAGTAATTACAAGAGGGGAGAGACGGGAGTGTGTTCAGAGGTGAATCTGTGTGCAGATGTGTGTGAACACAAGAAAAATCAGGTAACCACCGGGTGGGGATGGGTCTATGGGCACCTTTTTTCAGTGAAACTGAGTGTGTGTGAGTGTGGGGGAGGTTGTTTAGCTACAAGACAAGAGACATGGCGCCCTTTAGAGAGAGAGGGGGGGGTATTTGGGTCATCGGATATGATAGGAGAGAGAAAGAGGTGGTGGGGTATACTATTTTGGAAGATAGGGTAAGTTGCATGTGAGTTAGGGTGCATTATTGGTGAGTTATAATGCATTATTGGTGAGAGGTGGGGTAGATTGAGGTCAGAGAGAAAGGAGAAAGGACAAGGGGAAGAGAGAGAGGGTTGACCTTTTGATTGGAGGAGAGGAAAAGGGACACCCGGCGGGGCAACATTGAAGAAAAAGGAGGCAAGGTGGGGATGGGCTACCCCGCAGGCATGAGGTGGCCTATTTTACCTTTCTTATATATTTACATAATCATACTTTATTTTTTTCTTACTTTTTCCAATGCCTTTTATCACTCCCTCCCTAAGAGGGGGTTTTCAAGGGGTGGGGACGAGAGAAGAGGGGTATGGGAGCTTGGCTTGTGAAAAGCCCCCATCAGTGCCTTTCAGGCACATTTACGGCCATGCATGCAAGTCTTGGGGATATGCTCTTGTCCAACACAACTTCATCAAACCTTGCACGATAGAGGGTGTTCTTCTACACCCACAAGTACATTGTACCTACAGATGAGGAAGGCTACGGAGAGCTACAACCTTTGGAGGCTACAACCTTGCGTAGCATGGAGTGGCCAAAGCCAGATGCATTCCCTGTAATGTCTTTGAAATCCAAGATTGTAGTTGATGTGAGAGCATCATTAAAATATGGAAAAGCCTCGCGTTCAGTTGGGCTTGGATGGTGTTGTCCTGCTCATGTCTTCGCTAGCATCTTTGGATCTTTGCCTTTCCATCATACAAATACTATGTATGTTTGCAAAGATCTACAATACGATACATTGGAAGCCATCCTTGGGGAGAAGTGGGGGTATCTTGAAGGACTTCACAACGGAGATCGCTTTCGGTGTCAGGTTGGAAGTTTCGGCATTGCTATCCGTTTCATCAAGGTGCACTCCACTCTTTACGTGCGGTACTTCTATGAAAGGTGGATGTGCAAGCTTGGTGAATGGATTCCATTGCAATCCATCGATGCTACAATTGAGGTATTTGATATTGCAATCAAATTGTTGAGTGGTGCCGTTGAAACCGTCCAAGTGAACAAGCATTGGACATTGGCCAATGTGGAGCACTTAGTGATAATGGGTTTAGAGCATCGAGAAGATACAAAATTTTGCATCGGACGACGTAAAGTGAATGATTTTTCTCTCTTAATTATGTTATATTTATGTTTTTTTTATTATTCCCTGCTCTAAGTTGGGTATGCTAATTTATTTATTTTTTGCTAGATTGGTAGCCACATGGAGAGCACGATTCAAATTGAAAAGGCATGGACGACGGAAGAGAATTTGATTTTATCATTAGAGTAGTTATGTTTTGTACTTAAATTTTTTATAATATCACAATTGTAAGTTCAAGCAGATGGTTGTATCAAATTTTGGCAATGCACATTATCTTAAAGTTGTAGTGATGTGTTTTTTGAGTTAAATTATTGTAATTTAGTTTGTAAGTTTTTTATAACTTCTTGTTATTTGTGTTACTTAATGAAAATTATTTAATATATTTTTTTGGGAGGGGGGAGGGGGGGGGGTGCTATATAAAGCCTCCTAAACCCTACAATTTTCACACTCTTTGCATGTTCACACTCTCATTTGAGCTCCAACACTCTTTGCATTCCTACTTTAAGAGCTAGCATTATGGCATCTTCCTCCACCCCTCCCAAAGCCACGGCGTTACAACGCTTCCAAGCGTTTTTACAAACAATCGAGTGGCAAGATCGTGACAATCTTCACAATTTCTTCACCCAATTCCTTGATGTGAATGCAACTATTCACCTAAACAGCCTATCTTAGAATTTTTTGAATTTTACATCGACAAGTATGCTGTACCAATTGTCGGACAAGGGGAATTGTGGATTCCATGCGATTTTCTTGGCTACATACACAAAGGCGATCGGCCTTTCACCCAGCGACTTCAACGATTTTGTGTAATTGCGGGTGAGGCAGGTCAGTACATTGAAGATTCACGTTTGAAAAAGAAGAAGGTCGGCACCCAGTTTCTAAGTCGCTTGGCGACTTTTGTGTTTCTTCTTGCGGAGGAGCCTGAAAGATCTGAGGTGAGTTTGCCTCATTTGCGCCGTGGGGTGCAAGCAAAGAGGGCAATATTCTTGCCCTAACCTACCCAGGAGGTGTCATGGATGCCGCCAAATCCATGGGTGATGAGGGTGCAGAAGCATCCTTTAAGCCCGCTACAAATGCGCCAGAGGAGACATCAACTCCGGAGGTTTTTTTTGAACACCTCTCCCCAATTGTGATAGATGGGGAGGAATATTTGTTTTTACATGATCTTGAAAAGACTTTTGACATCCGCATGGATGAGTGTCTGTCCATCCTCTGTGCCACTGTAGAGTCCTCTACCATTGACCCCTCTTCCGATCCTTTGGATCGAAGCCTCCTTCCCCTTGGAGAGAGTGTGGTAGATGCAGTGGAGTTGGCAATGGTGGCGGTGACAGATGCACCGCACTCATCTGTGTCGGAGGATGAGTTTTTAGCTACACGCGCATTGCTTGAAGCCCAACACACTCCTATGCCTGTTCATATAGATGAACTTGAGAGTGTCGCTATGGCTCCCAATTCACCTATTTCTCTTGACAGCAAAGGCATAAACGATGAAGATGACGAAAAACAAGAGGTATTAATTGATTTTTGTTTTGTGATTACGTTAATTTTCATTGTTGCATTCTCAAATATTATTTACCTATTGATTTCTTTGTAGAATGTTGTGGGGCTGGATGAGCATGCAGGTCGGGGAGGAGATGGTAGGCGCCAAGCTATTGGATGGCAGTCGTCTCTTGCGCATTACCTTGGCAAGCTCCCCCAGGACGGCTTTGCGATAATCCACAAGGAGTACACTCCTTGTGGTCAATTTTGGGTGTCAATGATGAAAGCAATGAGCCGCATCCTATGCCTGTCAACCATATCTCAAGCCTCCCAAGTTATATATCTTGTAATAAATCTCTGGCCAGTGCATTTGCGACACACATTCGTGGTCGTGTGCTTTGTAACGTGGCCTTAAGCCAAGCTGTAGGTCTAAGCAATGTGGAAAAAATTGCTTGGAATGTGTTTCACAAACAGCTTCCTTGCACCCAAGAGCGCCGAGAAAACATTGCTCGCCATATCTTAGATGGCTCAAACAGTCAATAGATGCATAAATCTTGTAATTAACTCCTTCAAATATGTAATGAGATATATCACATCTTTGTACTTTGTTATTTCAAAATTCGAATGGAAATTGATTTTAACTGGTACTTTTCAACTTCTATATTGAGTTTATTGTACGATAGATAGTATATGATTGGTTCTATCTTGTGATACACTTGTGTAATTCTCTGAATCAAAATATAGAGTTTTTTCAGTCCAATCTCCATCAATAAAAACATAATAACATTGTATTCTTATAATTTTGGTATAAATAAGCTTTAATTAGGCTGTCTAGAGGCCTGCCACAGAGGCGCGCGAGAAGTCAGAAGTAACATTTACTTCTGACTTCTCGTGCGCCTCTTCGGCAGGCCTCTAGACAGCCTAATTAAAGCATATTTATACCAAAATTATAAGAATACAATGTTATTTTGGTTATTCAATCAACCAAACTTGGTTGACAGTTCTTTTATCCACATCTCTCTCTCTGTCTCTTTTCCTCTCTCTACTTAGCTTTACTTATCACTTAAAACAAATGTACACACTCGTCATATTTGAAAAAGCCACTACTTGTTATATTTCAAAAAGATATCTTTACATTGGCAAAATTGCCTAAAAGTCAAATTCAATCTCTTTGTCCTCTGATTTGATGTGCAAGAGCTAAATCTTTGGGCATTATTGTCACCCGTTTTGCATGAATAGCACACAAGTTGGTGTCTTCAAAAATAGAAATTAGATGATATTCTGCCGCTTCTTGCAGAGCTTCTACGGCGATACCTTGAACTCCAAACGCCATTCGATAACTTTGCATGATCTCTTTTACCAAACGTGCGAATGGTGCCTTGCGTATGAGAAGGTCTGAAGTTTTTTGATAGTGACGAATCTCTTGCAACGCCTTTGGAATGCGTCGCTTCACAGCAGGAGCCCGTTGTTGAGGGATGGTAGGATCTGGGACATGGGCCTTGCGAGGGCGAACCTTGAAAAAATTTTCCTTTTTAGGAGAGGGCTTGCGAGGGGGAGCTTGCGCATCTTCAAGGCCACCATGTGCTCCGACTGGCTCTTCAACTCCACCCTGCGCTCCAACTGGCTCGTCTGTCACCTCTAGGCTGATCTGACGACAAAGCGCCAAAGCCACATGGCAATGTCTTCCGGGCCAGAACTCGATGATTGCTTGGGATCTTCTGTCTGCTCCATGGTGGGCTTTGTGCTTCGTTGTCCGTTTCGGCTTCTATGTCTGATGTCACTACCCGTTTCTTCTTGCGTGAAGGTTGTCCATCTTGTTGCTCTTCACCTGGCCATTCTCTCTCCATCTCTTCTATGAGCTCTTGTTCGTGTATCCAAGGTGGTTTTTGAGCACCTTGGACGGTTGAGTGAGGGTGAGCAAAAAAAGGTTGATCTTTTCTTGCTGTTTTCTTTGTGCGTGCCATGGTGTAAGAAGGGGCAAGATTGAAAATGAGACTCCTTCTTCTCTAAAAGCCCTCTATTTTTTTTAAAAAAGGTCTCTTCACACTTGACCAAGCCACTTAAAAAAACTCTTAATATCATCAAACTATAAAAAACAAAAAATAGATAAATGGAGAAGTATTATATGCAACTCAACAAAGACATCTACAAACATAAACATTACATTGCATAGCATCATTTGTTTTACATGTTGGGTAACCAACGTTTGCCCACTCTATGGCGATTTTCACGCCACCTAGCATGATTAAGGGGTTTGGTGGAGTTTCTCCATTTCTCTTTAGCAATAAGTCGAGATTGTCTCCTAACCTCCTTGGCAAGACTTGACTTTCGCGCTCGCTCTTTGGCATGACATCTCCTCAAAGAACAATGAAAGAACCAATCAAACATCTCCTTCATGTAGTTGGATCTCGTAGTTCCACCACCGTGATGTGTATTTTTAAAGTAAACACCTTTGGCTCGATAATGTGATTTTTCCATTCCTTGAGTGCTCCACATGTCTAATGAACCATATTTTGACATAAAGAATGCTCCATGCGCATACAAAATATGCTGCATCAAGAAAAAATTCTTAGATCAAATAAATATTTATGTATAGCATCAAAATTTGAACTGAACAAAGTAACTTACCATGTACTATGTGATATTGCTCTCTCCCCAAACTTGCACAAATGCTTTAGTGAAATTCGAAATGTGATCTTTGAACAAATTTTGTTGCTTGCTCGTGGTTTGGGGTTTCCACATGATTTGAAGCACTAACTCCAAGTGGCGCCACACTTGCCTACGTAGATTTACAAGCACGGTGTCGAGAAATGTGCGGTCTTGCCAGGAAAGCACCGGGCTTATGGCTGTGAGAGTTTGTGAGAGAACTCAACAAAAACTATATGAAGGAGTTAAACCATAGATGCCATGAAGACTAGGGTTTGGAAAGAAGTGCAATCAAAGAAAACTCACTCTTTCTCTCTTGCACTCACACACACAAAGAAAGAACGCAAAAGAGAATGTCAAAACAATACGAAGATGAAAACATCAAGGCTATGGTCATATCGTATCATGGGTAATATGAAAGGGTTAATGGATGAGTTAATGGCATTCAATCTTGGGTGACCAAATAAGCTACGAATTGTTCTTTGGAATTGTAGTTTGGTGCTTACCATAATATATATATTTTGTCTAGTGATTGGGATTAATTGTGTGTACAAATCCTCTTGGTTCATAGCAAGATAACTACGCTTACATCAAAAGAAAAATTATAGTCTATGAGAGGTAGTATGATGGGATCCGGTGATAGAAGTATTTCATTGAGCCTTTCAGGGCCAAAGAGAAACACTATACGTTGTTGAAAGTGTATTTTACGGCTAATCCATACGTTAATTCTAATAGATTGTACAGAGTGAAAGCGATAGAAATGATCATCATGTGGGTTATTCATCTAGGATAGTATGTGAGAAATGTAGATATGAGAGAAGTGAAGAGATGAGAAGTTTCCCTCCCAAGCCCTATTCTTGTCCGTAGGCAATAAGGATACTGCGGGGAGAGATGTACCTGTAAAAAAGAGAACCTAGAATTTGCAGAGAGGATGAATTACTAAGAATGAGAGAGATAGGTTTGCTTTAGGAGATGAGATTAGATACATATATATATATTGGATTAGAGATGAAAAAGAAAACAACAACAAATCAAGAAAACATCAATGTAGAACACATCTTACTTGACAAACCCTTTGGCACCATTATTGATGGAGAGAGAAGAAGAGTGGATAATTCCACTTTGATTGATACACCAAGTGCAAGACCTTCTTTGATTAGAGTTGATCTTCCAAGGTTAGCTTGTTGCAAGAATGGCTAGTCTCCCTTTAGGAGAAAGTGTAGGCTTGGGCTTATGTTAATGGCTAAGTACAATTAGGCATTACTACTCCCTCCCTCAATAATTCCTCTCATCAATGGCTTGAATGCTTGAGTTCCTTCCAAGGAAGAAGAGGTCCCCTTTTATAGGTGAAGGGAAACCCCAAGGGTTTACACAAGAAGAGAGGAGCCAGTGTGAACAGGAATTGGAAAAGTTGGAAATGAGCTGCCCCTGCATGATGTGGGCAGACTGGGGTCCAGTATTTTGATCATATCTCCTTATCCGTGGCTCCAAATAAAAAAGTAAAAATATGGGCAAAAACTTCAGCTCATTAGCTACGAGTTTCATTTTAAAATCGTTTTCCAATTCGGATTGGAACCTTGTGTAAAAAATTCATCAAAATAGGGTCCATTTATGGCAGCAAAAGTCTTCATGTGGTCTCCTTAGCCTAGACTTTCATTTAATTCCAAAGGACACCTCATGCCATATGAAAGCATGACATTGCTCCTTGAAAAAGTTTTGTAATCATGCTTGCAATAATGCATTAAAATAAGTGTATCTTTGAAATCATGCCACCTAGTGTCCCACTAGGATTTGATTCTCTCCTAGTAGCTATTTAAAAAGAAATATAAGAAAAGTATAAAAAATACATAGTATATATACATTGGAGTTTACCCTAGATATAGGATCTAGCTAGGATGTGAGATGATAATGAAATAGTAGAAATAAAGAATCAATGCTTTTTGCCCCAAGTTAAAGAGGCGAAGCTATTGATGCTTTTCCCATAGTATTTTCTGATGGTAAAGTAAGGATATGTTACCCTTGAGAAAAATAATAGGATGAGATAGAAGGATTATTATTACACTTAAATATGCATATGTACACTATAAGAAATATAATTATGTATCTAAAAAAATACAAGATAGATCTTGTAGCATGCGTTCCCACTATGTACGTGTCACAGCACGACAACGGGATTTGAATCTTGATCGGTCGTACACTTGCAAAGCGCTTTCCATAGATCCCATGGAGCATCCTCTTCACCCCTCTCCTTTCACATCTCTGGTTTCTTGAAAAACCTACGTTCTTTCACACCATTCATAGATCCTTTTTGTGGCACTTCATGCATATTATCCACCTCACCGATGATAGAAACATTGCCACCATGACATCCAATCGAATTTAGAATTGTTTCAACTATTCCAATGGCTTCCACGGATCTGGAAAGTGGTTTCATTGTGAAAGCGTACTCTATGTGAAGCTTTAACAAGAGATCAAATATACGCATAAAGGCATGCAAAGTGCAAAAGTGTACATTTGTAAGTGGAAAATTGATAATGGGATGCCATCTTTTATCTTTTGTCGACCGATTGGGGACCTCCATGATAGGACACTTCAACACCGAGCACACCCAATCCCTTGCATCATCATCCATTGACCCTGTTGCCTGACTTCCCTTGACATTTTTCTTTGAAGACGTGGAGCCACGAGTACTCTCCTTGTATCCTCGTACACAATATGGACAAGGAAGAAGTGATGAAGCACCTTGTTTACACCCAAGTATACATTTGATTGTTTTTAGATCACCTCCTAAGTGCCACTCAACATCAAATGTACCTACTCCATCTACTTCTAGCTTTTCTCCCTCTAGTTGTGCCTTAGTAACCTCTGTGATCCACGGGATCATAGAGAAGACCCATGCCAACACCTCATGAGTCTCCTTCGAAACTTCAAAAGCTCCTAACCACCATATTTCTTTTTCTGATTGTACACTAAATGATGGTTTCTGAGAATGATCGCCGATAGCATCGACTTTTGCAAAAAACATTGCCTCATTTATGAGTGTCACACTCATACGTTCCAATCTCCGTCCTTTGAAAATTTGACATTCATCTAGCTTAAGAATAAAAATGAGCTTCTCTCCAAGTTCTGAAACAACACAAGAATTGAATTGTTATACTAAATGATATTCAATACAAATAAAAAACGACATTACAATTTGTATTACCTTGTGGAGACAAAGCATAAAATTTAACCATAGCTCGTTGTAGTCGTTTCAAGTCAACAAAAATATTGTTGAATTGATGATAACTAAAAGACTTTGTCCCATTAGGAATAGTATTGCCTCTCTTACCACGTGACTTGGCACTCATGGAAGAGTACACCATGGATCCTTCAATGTGTTCGTATTCGCCAAGGGATTCCCGAACGAGATCATTGTTTGATTTTTTTGCAAGTCGGACCCTATGTGGAATAGGAAATAAATTCTCGGTGATGCCTTGCTCTCGTAATGCATCTTTCATCAATGCATGAAGTGCATGGTATGCATTTGTGCTGATCCCAACCTCATCACAAGCTCTTTGGACATCATCCTCAGACACAAGGTTAGAGATCTTTTTTAGGATCTCCTTTGTGATGCCATCTTTCATGTGTTTGACCTTTTCACAACCTATGATGTAAAGTATATCTTCCTTTAAGATGCATCCTAGGAGAAGGTAGCAACGGTCCTCTTGTCTAAAACTTCTACACACATCTTGTATATATGTCCTATTTCAAAAGGTGAACTGAGTTACAAATTGATGAAAATTATTTGAGAGTTATAAACATTGTGAATTTAAAAAAATACCTGGTTGCCGTGATCCGCTTCTTACGTGCCCCTCCATTAGATGCTAAGTTTTCAATGGAAGAGAACTCCCTCTTACGCGCACGCATGCCAAATGGAGTGGATTTTAGGTGCATCATTGCAATATGCAGCTTAGTTACCTCTGTTTCTGTAGCTTTCATCTCCTGTTTAAGATCTTTGAGTTGTTTCTCTGTGGAAAGTAGTTGTTGTTGGAGATTTGTGGAATGATTGTGTAACACTTGACATTGTTGTCGGAAATATGCTGACGCACCTGCGTGATTGGAGTCCAATCTCTTACAATACCCAAGAAAGACCACGTTCTCCTTCTCCCACATATTTGATTAAGCTTGGGAGTGTACGGAATGTCGGATGACAGCCCACGAGCAGATCTTTTGGATACAACCCTCCATCAAGCCACAAGTCAACATTGGTTTCTCCTCGAAACCGTCGTACGGATGCCGGTTGAGATGCTTTCTCGTCATTTTTTTTTGTGGGAGCAAATTCGATCGGTAGACGCAGTTTGACATTAGTTGACCTAGTAGATGACGGGCAGGTGATTCATTGGTTATGTCGCGAAGAGACATGGTGAAAAGTTATGATGGGAAAAAAAATTGATAAGATATACTTTTTGGGATAAACAGACAATTTTTGGGATAAAAAGACTTAAAAATATATTTTTTCATATATAGGTTCAATTTTTGAGCTCAAAGGAGGAGAATTTTTAAATTTTAAAAATTTCAATTTTTAGGCTTTATTAGATGGACGTTTTGATGATGTGGCATTGTCTATTTATTCTTGGAGTTAATGTAGAGAGGGACCCAAGGAATTTTAGATTTGGAGCTTATAAAAGCTAGATTCTTCTAAAAAAATACTGTTTTATATATATATATATATAGGGACCTTTTGAAAGCTTAAAAGATCCATTTTGAAAAAAATCATTTTTTGGGGGTAAATTGATGCACGAACTGAAAAGTGGCTTTTGCCATAACTACTTACTCTCTTTGTTTGGTCATAGGTAGAGAGACAATGGTTCTTCTCTCTACCTTTACTCCTCTCTCTCTTTTTACTCCCCTCTCTCTCCTACTTTATCCCCCCTATTCCTCCTACTTTACCACCCTCATTCCCTACTTTCCCCCCCTCCCCTATCTAGAGAGAAGTTAGAGAGAGAGCTACAAAAGTAGCCCTATTTATTGTATTTTTTCCCTCCATCCCCTACAAAATTAGCTTTAATCCCTTAAAATTAGGGATCCTTACATGGCCCCAAGGGGGTCCAATTTTTTCCTAATGAGAGAGTGTATTTCTTAGTGTGCAATGGAAAGATAGGTAGCCCTAGAGTGATGGGCGTATATACAATGCACACGGAAAAAAACCTCCTCAAGAGGGAAAAAATGCCCCGACGGTCCTAGTGTGTTCACACACATCACTACCACATGTATATGGTAACAAATCCCCCCCTGGAGTGATGCGGTGAACGAGAGCTGGCACATGAGTAGAGGGAAGTGCCATGCCCTGAGGACAGGATCAGTCCACAAAGGGGAGTAGGCCCAAATCTTTGCGGAAAGCTTCAAGCTTCTCACAAGGTGAAAAGATCTGCAAGGTTGTCCTATGTTGGCACATAAGCCAAGTTGATCTCTCCTGTTGAGAGCCTCTCCCTGACATAGTGGTAATGCACCTCAATGTGCTTTGTGCGAGCATGAAAAACTGGGTTCCTCGCAACTGCCAATGCGCTCTGGCTGTCAGTGTAGATAGTGTTGGCAGTGTCCTCTCCAACACCCAAATCATCCATAAGGCGTCTGAGCCATACACACTCAACCGTAGCTGTGAAGACTGCCTTGTACTCAGCTTCACAACTCGAAGTTGCCACAGTAGGTTGCTTCTTTCTCAACCATAATATACATGAACTACCAAGCATGAAACAAAAACCACTGTGGACACTCGCGTGTCAAAACAGCCAGCCCAATCTGAGTCTGAAAAAGCATGTAAGTCTGGCGGCAATGATCCCCCCTTGAGATAAAACAAGCCAAGATTTAAAGTGCCACTAAGGTAGCTGAAAATCCTTTTGACAGCCTGCCAATGCTTAGACCCTAGGCTATGCATAAATCTGCTGACCTGTGAGACAGCAAACTGAATATCTGGCCTCGTGTTGCATACATAAATGAGGCAGCCAACAACAGTTTAGTAAAGAGTGACATCTGCAGGATCTCCAGCATCATGTAGACTCAACTTCAAACCAGTTTCCATGGGAGTGTCAATAGGATTGCAATCCTCAAGTCCAAACTTACATAGCAATGTCTCTATGTAACTTTTCTGACACAAGGAAATACCACCATCACACTGCTTAAACTGTATACCCAAGTAATGATGAAACAGCCCCATTTGGTCCAGTGATCAGCAGATCATCAACATAAAGAACCACAATGAGAAGTACATCACCCTCACACTTTACATACAATGTGCTTTCTGTTGGACTGTTACGAAAGCCTTGTTTGACCAAATGAGTGTGAGCTTTCTCATACCAAGCATGAGGAGATTGCTTCAACCCATACAAAGCCTTGTTACATTTGCACACTTTGTCCTCTTGTCCTTTTATGACAAAACCGCGAGGCTGCGTTACATAAACTTCCTCAAATATGTCACCATTCAAGAAAGCAGTAACAATGTCTGATTGATGTACATCCCAACCAAAATGAGCTGCCAATGCACATAGAAAATGCACAGCAGTCATACGACAAGTGGGAGCAAAAGTCTCTTCATAATCTATGCCTTTTTGTTGTGCATAACCCTTTGCAACAAGTCGAGCCTTATGGCGATCAATCTCACCATCCGGCTTGTGTTTCAACTTGTAAACCCACTTCGTACCAATGGCCTTTTTGCCAGGAGGCAAATCACATAAAGTCCATGTGTCATTTTCTATAAGTGCATCATATTCTAATTGCATGGCAGCCATCCAATTTTCTGAATTCTGTGCTTCATCAAGAGATAGAGGCTCCTCAACATCATGTAAGCTAGACACAGCCAAAGCATAACAATCTGATGCATAAGATTCATGGAGAGAGCCTGAACGAGTAGGACTAGTCAAAGGTGCATCCAATTTACGATCACGCAAAGTGTGCACCAGACATTTTGGCATACCTCTAGCCTGCTCATTTTCAGCCCTTTCCTCATCAAGTACATCATGTACATCTGCATCAGTAATAGGCTGATCTATAACATTTTCAGAAACCCCCATAGGCTGTACATTTGCCTCATTGGTACTTACATTCGTATTTCCACCACTAAAAAGAGGCAACAAAGTGTCACAAATGTCATGTACGTTGACACCGAAGATTCGGAGCACGCTGAGGACTCCGAAACAGAGGGAGATGCGGATGGATTAGGAACGCCCGATGGTGCGTCTAAGAGATGACGCTCCACGTACCATTGTCTCTGCTGGGGTGAAAAAGAAGAAAGAAACTCCTCATCATCCATATTTGCATTAAACACACGAACATTTAAACTTAATATTGAATGAATGGAGTAGAAAAAATGGACAAGTAGATAGATAGATAGATAGATAGAGAGAGAGAGAGAGAGAGAGAGAGAGAGAGAGAGGAGGAGGAGGAGGTGCTCGTCGTCTCTGCTTATGAGAACATACCTAGAGCATACGTACCTGGAGTGGACGCAAAGACCATTAAATACAATGATGCATATAAATACAATGATGCAAATACTTAGAGAGCCAGAGTTTTTACAAAATGGAGCAAAATTTTTCAAAACGGAGAATTGTACAAGAACTTGAAGGTGCTTGTAGCTTTGGAATGTTCAAAGGCTAGCAGCAACAGAAAACGTTCTTCTTCTATTCAAGTTGAGTGATGGAAGAGGCAAGTGCATAACTCTGAATTTACAAAACGGAGTAAAATTGTTCAAATACAATATTTCTGGAGTTAAGAGATCTCTCTCTCATCCTCGCATAGCTCAGCATAACTTCCTATATCTATATAAAGCTCTCCGTTTAAAATGATGTCCTCTGTTTCATTTTGTAGATCCTCTGCATGCACCCCATAGAGAGTAGCAGCTTGATGTTCGTCTAGCACCACCTCCACGGCTTCTGACTGAGCATCTTCTCCGATCTCCTCCATTCATGATGCTATGATTGGCACATGGTAGCCTTCATATGTCCGTGCACTACGAGGGGCTACCTCTATGACGTACCACCAGTTTGATGCAGACTTTGTAGGATGAAATATCACCTGCCAAAGCCACATAACCTACATGAGAGCTTCCAAGCACATAAATTCTAAAATGGGATGTAAACTATTTACATACTTACTTGTTCACAATGCTCGGGTAGTACAAACGTGTCTCTTAGGTTAGTCCATTTCTTAGTTGAATCCACCTCAATAAAACCAGACTCTCCTCTACGCACAGTAGCGTTGCGACCCTCCATGATTATCTTGAACCATTGCACGTCCAACAAGTCGACAAAAAATCCTCTATAATCGATCCTCAAAATCTCTTGTAGCATGCCGAAGTAAGTGAGTTCCGCCACCACAGGATCTGCATCAAAGGACCGTCGTCAACTAGACTGTTCAAATTTTGCCATGATTCCACAATCTTGAGTAAAACGCTTTTTGTCGATCCGTTCCAACCTAAAATGTCGACCTTTACACCATGCTGCTGTGTATGACTTATACTACAACCAACAAAGATTATGAGTGGCCGTTCAAACATCTAGAAAGTTACTATTCGTACATTGCAAACTTACCTTGGTCGCGCAACCCCTGGAGTACTCCCACTCTTCCTCAGTCACTTCTTCACCGCACTGTTGTGCGCTTTTCAATTGGTTGTGCAACCATCTTAAGCTCATGAATGTTGGTAGGCTCTCCAGACCCGTCGGATAGTGCATCGGTGGTCGTCTTCCCCGTCTCCACTCGATTTGTGCCCTTTGTCTCTCTTGCTTTGCATCCTCATATTGTGAAATTCACTTCTACATGACTGAATTGTGAAGCATGAAAAATCGGTTGATTTTAGCCTCTAGATCTTCTGTCATCTTCTTCTCAACACCGAGATTTCACATGACAATTCCAGATATGCACTCATCATCTATGGTTCGCCATAGTGTGTCCTGGGCTTTGTCAAATCCGTCTAGCCACTCTCCAATGTACACTAGGGACTCTGATACCAGCCAACCTTCTGCCATGCTACCCTTCGGACGTGCCTTCTAACGCACATATCCCTTGAGCGTTTCATGAAACATTCTAAAAAGAACATCCATCTGGAATGTAGTGTGCCAACTATTTCCACCTCATCAACTATATGAACAGGAAGATGCACCTGAATGGTTAGCATGGTAGTAGGAAAATGTTTCTCAAACATGAACACAACCTCCGCAGCGTTTAGTTTGGCGAATGGTATGGAGTCAACGTTGATCTCCTTTTGTGATATCCATTGCACCAACTTCGCAAGTTTGTAGATTGTGTTACGGACGTCAAGAGACAAACATCCCTCAATGGCAACCGGTAAAATAAACTGCAAAACACGTGAAGCAATGATATTAAAGTCCACACACGAATTTGTTACACAATTCCCACTATGATATACTTCACTATGAACATACCTGACACATTTTATGCCAGTTGTGTGACTTCAAACCGATAAGATTTCCTTCTTTAGTAAAACACGTTCGGAGCGAGTGCATTACGCCAGTGGGGGTCTGCAAAGATCGAATGGTCTCTTTTACTTTGCGTTCTTGGGCTCCTCTGAAAATCCATGGTGCTTTACAAAGTTTCATCGATCCATCGAACGCTGTTTGCGGCCAATATTGCTCCATACAATCCACATTTCTAAGGTCAACTCTGGCTCCCAAAGTATCTTTCTTGCCGGTATGTGCATTGGATCGAGCAAGTGATTGATCATGAGTCGGGGCCAGTATGGTAACTTGTACCATAGAGGTAGTCTCTTCATCCCTGGGGGAAATCCTTCATCACACATATCCTTCTGCTCTAACCATGCTTGTGCAGACATCCTCAGTGGATCTCTTCCCAAAAAGCTGTCACGTAACACATGATTCTCTGGAAGATATGCTTGATGACCTTTGTAGATTTGCTTCTTCAATGAGAGTGCCCTACGTGCATTCAGTCTAGGTCCACATGTGACACATGCTCTATATTCGCTTGTTTGAACCCTGCATGTATACACATGATAATAGACCAGCTTGAGAAAAACCAAGATTTACTGTGTCTGAGTGAGGAGTGTAAATAGATCACCTGAGCATTCTGCTAGTCCGGGATAGTCATGCATGGTCCACATTAAAATGCCTCTGATCAAAGCATTCCGTCGACCTGTGTGTCGGCTCATATCCACCACTTCTATGCCAATCCACAATTGTTGTAGATCTTCCAATAGTGGAAAAAGATACACATCCATATTCTTCACTTTATATCACCGTGGCATAATCAAGCTTAGCCATAGGTGCCCCTTCTTCGTAGTCAACCACCATAGCTGCCCCTTGTTGACGATGACAACGGGCCATACACTATAAGATGTTGATCTTTGACCAAATGGATTTACGCCATTCATAGCCAGGCCTAAGCGCAAATTTCGAGCTTCCCTGGCAAAATCCGACCATGTTCCATCTGTATGTTTCCAGGCTGCACAATCTACAGGAATCCATAGCACACCATGTGAAGATTTATTCTCCTCATGCCATGGTTCTAGGGCGGCCATGGACTTACATTCGAAGAAATGCTTGATGCGAGGAAGTAGAGGAAAATGTCGCAAAACCTTTTGTGGAATGTTTGTTTTGTGGAGATCTACTCGATATCTTTCGGAATCACATTTCGGACACTTCTCCATGTCTATGTATTCCCCTCTGAAAAGAATGCAGTCATTAGGACAAGCGTGGATCAAATTGTAATCCATCCCCAAGTTTCGCAAAATCTTTCTTGCTTCCTCTCGGGAATCTGGCATCACATTATCAGTTGGTAGTATGTGCTCTTTGAGCAATCTACACAACATAAAAATACGGTACAATTGTGTAAAAATCTATCAGATCATTATACATTTAAAGTTTTATTAAAGTAAACTAATTGTAATAGATCACCTGAAAAGTGTTGTGATGCTAGTGTCACTCCATCCAAACTTTGTCTGCATGTTGAGAAGAACTAGGAGCGCTTTCAATCTAGACACACGTGCTCCATTTACAATGGTGTATCGGCTTCACTTTTCATATCATCATAGACAAGCCTTTTTGAATCCATGATCGTCTCGATCATTTCATCAATCTCGGGCTCAAACATTGCCTCATTGGGAATGTGGTCTGCATGATCATCCCCCGAGCTGTCAGAGGCTACATCTTGTGGCCTCACATATGCTGCTTGACCAAAGCGCCTGCGAACACGTCTATTGAGTTGTAAGATTGCTGCCTGTTGGCCAGCGTCAGAGTCCGACGAGTTATAATTGGCAACAACTCGATCTATAATAGATGGATCCAACTCGCCAAATTCACGAACGTGCTGCAAAGAAACGCGTCTTGTCCGTCTCACATCATGCTTGCAATGATTACAAGGACATAAGATCCTCGTTGAGAGATAGGTGTTTCGGTTGGACGGCCCCACATCCTCCTCACTACTCATAAGGGTAAAAAACTTATAACCTGGACAACAAATTTAATCTTCTATTGGCATTCTTTGTCTTTTCTCTCTCTCTCTCTCTCTCTCTCTCTCTCTCTCTCTCTCTCTCTTTGTTCACACTATAAACTACCTCACATTCTCTAGTCATGTCCAATCCCCGCACACCTCGGTCTAGAGGTGCACGGAGATCAGAACCACCGGGTTATAATCTCGTCTTTATTGGTCAATGCCTATATTTGTGGGTACAAGAGATCTACACACCCACGTCTACATGATACTGCATGTAGTGGACAAAACCCCTTTGCCTCTTCTCTAGCTGTAGCATTTCACAACATCTTAACATCTTTTCACAGTAGATCTTTGTTTGTAGCATGCAGGTATGCCATTCTTGCAATGTAGCTGATGTCTGCTCAAGGCACTTAATTCTTACTCTAGATTTGACGGGATGTGGTGTGTGTGTGTGTGACCCTTGGAATCGTCATCTTGCATCACTAATTTATGTGTAGGCTCAATTTGCTCTTCCATTAGCTGAACATGACGGCTTATTGTATGGTAGCAGCAGTCGAACATGCAGGTGGAATTGCTGGTTGGCATAGATTGTCGAGGCTGTGAGCGCAGGAAATTTTCTCGCCATTTCTTCTAACCTTATCTTAAACGATAAAAAGAAGAAAATGGTATAACCTTTCTATCACCCAAGTGTGGTAGATTGGTTATGCCAATTCCCTCTTCAATAACAGAGGTAAATAACGTAAATAAACCTAAATCTAATCTAATATAACGTAAATAAACCTAAATTAATAAAACTAAATTTAATCTAATATAACATAAATCTAAATCTAATGTAAATAAACCTAAATCTAATCAAACGTAAATCTAACTAAAAATAAACCTAAATCTAATCTAATTTAACTTAAATAAACCTAAATCTAATTTAACGTAAGTCTACATCTACCTAATCTTTAACGTCTTTTGGGATAGTTTCCAACGACGTTAAAACTCTCTTCTTCTTGTGTGTGTTTGTGTGTGTGTGTGTGTGTGTGTGTGCCAATAAAACGAGAAAAATTGTATAACCTTTCTATCACCCAAGTGTGGTAGATTGGTTATGCCATTTTCCTCTTGAATAACAGGTCTTGAGTTCAACTCCTCATCGACTAGATTTTTAGGTCTCTTTAATTAGTTTCCTACGACGTTAAATTAAACTCTCTTCTTCTCAGGTGTGTGTGTGGGTGTGTGTGCACGCCAATAAAAAAAGGAGAAAAATGGTATAACTTTTCTATCACCTAAGTGTGATAGATTGGTTATGCCATTTCCCTCATGAACAACATGTCTTGAGTTCAACTCCTATCGACTAGATCTTTAAGGTCTCTTGGGATAGTTTCCTACGATGTTAAGACTCTCTTCTTCTTCTTATTTTCTTTCTCTCTCTCTCTCTGTCTCTCTCTCTCTCTCTGTGTTTCATATCTCTCTCTCTCTCCTCTCTCTCTCTCTCTTTTCCTCTCTCAACGTGTGTGTGCATTCTTTGTTTATGCATGTGTGTGTGCGTTTTTGGTTTATGCATGCTTTCTCTCTCTTTTCCTCTTTCAATGTGTGTGTGCATTTTTTGTTTATGCATGTGTGTGTGCGTTTTTGGTTTATGCATGCTCTCTCTCTCTCTTTTCCTCTCTCAATGTGTGTGTGCATTCTTTGTTTATGCATGTGTTTGTGCGTTTTTTGTTTATGCTTGTGCTCTCTCTCTCTCTCTCTCTCTCTCTCTCTCTCTCTCTCTCTATCAAAAACACAATGTGTGTGTGTGTGTGTGTGTAAGAGAGAGAGAGAGAGAGGGAGAGAGGGAGAGAGAAAGAGGGGAAGGGAACATGAGAGTGAGGAGAGGGAAGGAGCATACCTGGATCTCCTTCCTCTCCTCGTGTGTGTGTGTGTGGAGAAGAAAGAGAGAGAGAGAGGGAGAGCGTTACCTTGCTTGAGCGCGTGTCGAAAACTCAGATCTGAGTTTTCCGATGATCTCGGTTATTTTTTTAATCCCTGGCGGTGTTGCTATAAGCGTCGCTATAAGCATCGCTATGAGCGTCGCTATGTTACAAGTAACATAGCGATGCTCATAGCGATGCCGTGGTTTTTCATGTCTGAGCGTTGCACTACGAGCGTTGCTTCTATTAAGTACCTCTTGTAGTGTGAGATTACTTTTTGAGCATTGAGGGTGAACTTAATTGATGGTAGCAACATAAATATAGCACTTAGTTAACTTGGCATGAACAATACTTTTCCAAGACAGAGTGTTTAGAGAACATGACAACATTTGAGGACCGGATTTATGTGGAGTTGTTCCCCCCTCCAATAGGCATTTGTATTGGGTTTAAGCATGTATTGGTGGTACCACTATTTGACTTTTTGGGGTACCACCAAGAGACTACTTTGGAAAGGAATTTGTGATAAATTAAAAAAAGAAAAGGGGAATTTTAAAATTTTAATGGCCTTAGTAGTTGGAAGGGGCTATTGATTGTAGGGAGGGGCGTCTCAGTCATCATTTCAAGTTATGCGTGATGTGACTTATCATAGGACGTCGACGTCAACTTTTGACAGATTCTTCCCACATGCCAGGTGATCTCCCTGAGCTTTGAAACAAATGCTCGTCTCATTCACTCTCGCATCTGTTCGACTGAGAAGGTAAACCCTACTGCCATTTGAACTGCTGAGGTTTGCAGACATCTCATTCACTCTCGCCTTTACTCTGTCGAACTTAGAAGGTTAAACCTACTGCCACTTTGAACTACTGAGGTTTCCATGTCTACATGTGCCATTTTTCTGCTGCTTTTGAAGTGAAGCTTTCCATGCATCATGAATATTGTAGCACTTAGAGCTATAGGTATGCATGCATTAGTATTTCTCCTCGTGCTCATAAGAGATGCATCCTTTCCGGAAATAGAGGTCGCCAACCATGCTCATACACAATTTTGAACTGCTGAGTCTTATATGTATGCATGTCCCATTTTTCATGTCTGCTGTACTGAACTAAAGCTTTGCATGCATCATACTATAGCACTTGGAGCTGTGGGCATTAGTCTTTCTCTGCATGCTCATAAGATCATCCTCTTTACTATATAGTCAAGTTGTAGGCTGCAAGATGAAGTCACCTGCACACGGTTTCCCAAGGCACAAGATCGGGAAGGGCACAATGTCTGAACCTAAACTTCAAGATCAAACCCCTCCAACCAATGAACTTGCGATGTGAAGCAATCCATAAAAAGTGGAGGTAAAGGCTATGCCTAGCACTCTAGAATGCGTTGCATAGAACTCAAAGTTGTCAACAAAGTCATTGAAAGGTATGCATGTGTATGTTTTGCATTGTTTTTTTCCATTGCTTCAGTGTTTGGAAAGTTGGGCTTTCAACAAGCTCTATTTTCTAGTGCTTGCACCATTGGAGTACCCGTGGCTATCAAGATTTTGATTCTCGATCAGGGAACTGCATGAGGAGTACGGTCTCAACCTAGAGGGGAAGCTGCCTAAAGAGCTCATAGATGAAGATATCCCCAATGAGGAGTGGCTGAGTGCCTTCAAGTGCCTGCACAACAAAAGCACAAAGCTATTTCTCAACCATGTGAGGGATGAGCTCGTTGATGAGTGCCAGCTTTTGTAGCAGAAGGTATATCAAGCAACCCCATCCAATGGTGAGATGCTAGAAAAATTTGCATGGGTTTCGTGTATGAGAGGTATCAAGCAGCAGCGAGTGATCCGACTAGACATCGGATTGCATGGGCAAGGTTTGGTGGCAGTGTCCTTGAAAATTGCAAGATGCAAAAATGGGGTTTGGAGCGGAAGATCGACAAGTTCCGCATCAATTATGGCTTGACAGGTGTCATTCAAATAGAATCATCTATCTGTCAAGGTGCCTTGTCATCAATACTGACAATGTCGGCAAGCAAGCTGCATCCATTTCAGGCAGTAGAAACGCCAATGTGTATTTAACTGGTGCTTAGCATGGCAGAGGGACTTAGTGCCAAGGAGAATGAGAAAAAAAGGTTGTCGAGCGAGGTGAAAGTGTAGTTGCAGGAAAAGAGGGACCTGTGGCTTAGAAATGAAGGGAATTTTTTTGCTTATCGTGACTTCTACAGGGAATTGGACCAACTAAACAAGGAGCTAGAGGTTCTCAAGACCTCACCTGATTGAGATCCACCTGAGGTAGACCGCAAAGAGGTATAGGTCAAAACTATCACCAAGATGTTGTCCAAGGCAGGTGTCACTACTGATTCAGGGCGGCTTAAAGAAGATTTGGACTCCTTGCAGGTTAGCTTGCTGCTAAAAGTGCCTAGAAGTGCTTTGTGATAAATTCAAATTGCTCAATAGATAAAGAGAATGTGTTGAGCAAGTGGTTGGACTTAAGACTAGAAGTGCTTCATGTTATGAAGTTCTTTGAGATAGGTCTAAACTGCTTACTTGGAGTAGGAAGTGTTGACCAAGTGGTTAGAAAAATCTTCATAGTGCTCACAAGTTCCTAGAAAGTGCTAAGAAAGGCCTTAAAAGCACCTAAAAGTGCTTTGAAGTGCTCAATGGTGCCTAAAATATGTTTGGAAATTCTTGATAGGTGGTAAGAAAGTGTTTCAAAGTGCTGAAAGGGTCCTTCAAAGTACTTTGAAGTGCTTTGATATAGCTATATACTGTTTTCTAGGTGGTTATGAAGTTTTGACCAAGTGGTAAGGATCGAGTGAAGAGACTCCTTTAAAGTGCTCCACAATGCTGAATGGTGCTAATAAAGTACTTCTAAAGGAAGCAATTAGAACTTTGAAGCACTTAAACTCCTCACAAGGAGCACTATGTGGTGACTAGAAGGTAAGAAAGTACTTTGAAGTGCTCAATGTTTCTTAATAGGTGGTCAAAAAGTGATTTGAAATGATTTATGGTGCAAAGAAAGTGGTAACCAGGTGGTTAGAAAGTGCTCCACAATACTGAATGGTGCTTAGAAATTACTTCAAAGTGCTTTCCAGTATCCAATTTGCAATCTGAAGAACTTTAATTGCTCACAAGGAGTAAAAGTGGTGTCTAGGTGGTAAAAAAATTCTTTGAAGTGCTTACTGTTGATCAATAGGTGGTCAAAAAGTGATTTGAAATGTCTTTTTGGTGCCAAGACAGTGGTAACCAAGTGCTTTGAAAGTGCTATAAAGAAAGTGCTTTGAAATGCTTACTGTTGATCAATAGGTGGTCAAAAAGTGATTTGAAATGCTTTTTAGTGCCAAGAAAGTGGTAACCAGGTGCTTTGAAAGTGCTTTGAAAGTGGTAGCTAGGTGCTTGAAAAGTGGTGACCAGGTGGTTAGAAAGTGCTCTAAAGTGCTCAATGGTGCTCAGTAGGTGGTTAAAAAGTGCTAAATGAGTTGTTAGAAAGCGTCAAGAAATTACTAGAAAGCATTTTGATAAGATTTGTCCAGCATTTTTTGATTTGCTTTGAATTCTTTAGAAGAAGTTGATTAGAATCATTTAAGCTTGTGCACTTAAGTCCATTCAAGCGTGAAATGATCTTACTCTCCGTTGTTGTTTATGCTATGGTTGGTAGCAAAGGAATATGGCTTTGGAATTTGAATTAGAAGGCTTGACGTTTCAAAGAGCATTTATGGATACATCCATCCAGTATATCTAGGAAAAGGGTAGAGGCATCATTGTCCCTTCACTACCGACTAAAGAGTCTATTTTAAAATTGTTTATGTGTATTGGGGGTGACTGTGTTGCATGTGGGAAAACCCTCTCAGCTAATCACATGGAAGGGTTCTTCTCGTTCGAATGTCAACACAAATATCATCCATTTTTCTTTGCAGTTCTATGCGGCACTATGGCAGAGTGCACTCACCCATTGTGCATAGTAAAGATTCCAGAAATTGCCAAGTGCTCGGCATTCATAATTGAGTACACAGAGCCGGAGGGTGGTTTCACTATACTCAACTTAAATCCACTTGTCATGAGATAATTCCCTTAGCATGATTTTTTTCTTCACAAAAACCAATACTGACAAAAGTTCTCATCTGTTTGAGCTTGACAAGAACAATACAAAACTGTCTGAACTTGACAAGAACAACATAGAGCTATCTGAGGGTTTTCATCATGGCAAGGCTATTGTAAAAAGTGGGGATAGAGTGGAGGACCCCGAGGCTGTGAACCCTTCGTGGTTGAGAACCATGGCAAGGAAACCATTGGACATGACTCTAGCAAGCTCTCAACCGACAACCAGGAAGGCAATGAAGTGCATATATGTAGTGTTTCATTTTTGTTTGAGCAGATTTTATTTTTTTTACCCTAAACCTTATTGAGGACGTAGAGGATGTGGAGACATTACTAGAAATTGCAAATACCCTGAGGAAGAAACGCAAGCGACCACAAGAGGAAGGAGTGCATCATCTAGATCCAAAGAAAAGTACTAATCAAGGACCCCCCAAAACCCACGCACATTGAAAAATTTAAGTTCCATGTGCTTTTTGTGTTATTTTACTTATTTTGAATATAAGATATATTTTTTTGTCAATTTACTGGGTGTGGTTTTTTGTGCGCTGTAGTAAAAATACAATTGATTGGTAATGTTGGGCACCGACATTGTTCTCAAGAAGACCTGGTGATCGTGAGACTCCCCCAGTAACTCAGTTTCATGTCCCTCACCTTTTGGAGGATAGTAGGCCTGCCTTGATCATTAATATTAATGATCTGCTTATTGTCACTCATGCCAAGAGAGAGGGACCAAGCCCGCCTAACATTGGAGAGGGGGAATGGAGGAACACACTCCGCACATTCACAAGGGCCTCTCTATAGCTCAGCGTACCCACAAGACCCATATCCTCTCAAAAAACACCTTCAAAAACACACTTCTCACTAGTAGACCATCGCCTGCTCAATTTCTAGTGCTCACACACTCCACAAATACACCACACAATGCACACCTGTTGCCACTGTCTATCTCCACCCTTACACACACACACAACCACTCAATCTCACTCTCTCACAGAAAACACTATCAGTCCGAGGGGTCACACACTTCCACACTACCGGCACTGAGGGGAAACACCAGAGCGGGGGAAAGAGAAGGGGTGAAGGGGAGACAACAGCAAGACGGGGCAACAATGGATTGATTTCACTTCAAAAGGCATGTACACAGGCTTGCACTGCCATCACCATGGCCATTTTCAAGAAAAAAGTACAAAGGGATTAGTTTGTCAGAGAGCTCCACTTTGTAGGCTTCAAACGGCACCAAAAAAGCCCCTAATTTGATTTAAAAATGACCTTTATAGTGGGGGGCCTTCAATTTTGGAGATCGCCTTCTTATTGGCCCATCTAGCATTCACGTTTGATAACTTTGGGAGGAGGTAGCCGCTTTTTTTTCATCTGCCCTCTTTCTCTTTCTTTGCACTTGGGGGGGGGGGGGGGCTTAGCAATGTCGCTATTGCCCCTAGGAATTTTATTTTTTCTCTTTTTTTTTCTTATTTCTTTTTCACCCTTTGGAAGGCCCCCTCTTCCACTGCCTTATCGACTTCCCCTTTGACCCTACTCGGCCCTCTTGCTATGGCTAGCTACATCCTCTGTCTCTCTCTTCTCTCTGAGGGAACCATCCCCTGCCCCCAGATCTTGAGCATTAGCGACCCCGCTAAGGGGGGGGCAGGGGGGGGGGTTTGCCTTCAAAAAAGGTTGGGTCCCTAAGAGCCGTGGGAACGGCCATGCCACATCATCATTCACAGCTGCCGATGATCCACCTTGTTTACCGCCAACCACCGGCATCATGTGTCGTTGACATTGGTTAAAATCGCCGGATTGCACTATCAAGAGTGACAGACTCTTTGAAAAGTTGAATCTGTGAGGGAAAAATTATCAAGCGGCAAAGGCAAAGTGATGCCTGCACCACCTCCACAAACACGTTATAAAAGGCCGCCTTCTAATCTCCGGTCTCAACAAAACTCTTAAGCTTTGTGTACCTGTGATGTAAATACCCATGATGATTTTGATAGTGTAACTCATGATGAGGACTTTTTTTTTTGTAAGATGGGGAAAAAAGAGACATTGTATTGTGGAATTCAATAATGATTTCTAATGTAGAAACATGATTTGCTATTCAATCAACCATTTTGTTGTGTGCCTTGCAAGATGTCTTATTATAAGGTGATTTTAAAATTTTTTAGCACTTTTTCTTAGGGCTTTTGTAGAAGATAAATATGAGCGGTCAGTGGGCATAAGTGCAAGCTATGCCACTTGTGAACTATGGACTACATGCAAGTGATTGAGAACCATTTTCATTATGTAAACTGGTCGCCACAAGGAAATGGTAAAGAACCACTTTAAAGAGGTTTTGAACCACTTGCAAAGGGCTTCTGGACCACTTGCTAGGTTTTCTATTCCACTTGCAAGCACTTTGAAAGTGGTTTTGAACCACTTTCTAGTGGTTCAGATAGCACTTGACAGTGGTTCTGAACAACTTGCAGTGGTTTTGAACCTCTTGCTAATGGTTAAGATAGCTCTTGCCAGTGGTTCAAAATCACTTGAAGTGGTTAAGATAGCACTTGCAGGTGCTTCTGAAGCATTTGCTAGTGGTTTAGATAGCACGTGGTAGTGGTTCAAAACCATTTGGTAGTGGTTAAGCTAGCACTTGATAGTGGTTCAGAACCACTTGCTAGTGGTTTAGATAGCACTTGTAGGTGGTCTATGAGATTGACACTACATATTCAAAAAAGTGGTTCTAAAGCACTTGCAAAGGCCTCCTACATCACTTGCTAGGTCTTCTCCTCCACTTGCAAGTGATTTGAAAGTGGTTTGAAAAAGGTTTTGAACCACTTGCTAGTGGTTTAGTTAGCACTTGTAGGTGGTCAATGATACCAAAACTACGTATATAAGGGTGTCTTGACAACTTTTGGGTGGCTTAAATGGCTTGATATTTTTGTAAAATCTGGTTGAAGGTAGTTTAAAGCACTTGCAAGTGGATGGCAAGTTGTAAGCTACATGTACTCAAAAGAAGAAAAAATTGTCAGGAACGCTTTAGCTTTTGGATAAGGAACATAATTTTTTATGAGGAACAAATACAAGAAAGTGGTACCCAATTATACTTTATGAGGTCAATGTGTTTTAAATCGGCTTGCTATTAGCAGAGGGCATGCTGTTGTAGATGTGCTCATACACGGTATCACTCAAAGTGTAGAATACAAGGGGAACTGAAGGCATCAAACTAGGTGCAAGTACATGCAAGCAAGATGCTGTTTGAGGATAGATCAAATGGGTAACACCTGGCCGGACACGTAGCTGGAAACCACATTTGTACTCTATTAATTGTCTGAGCTAGTGTAGTGATACTCTATGTAATTCCTAATTCTAGAGTAGCACGTCAATTTCTTGAGTTGTCATGATGTCATGATAATTGTAAAGGTCCATGTGAGTCGGCCATTGGCCATTTAGAAAGCCCTAGGTATAAAGGTCAATAACTTTAATGTGAAAATAGGGCTTATCTTTAGAGAGGAAAATACCTCTGCTGTACGTACGCTCAAGCTACAAGCTGCTCCAACTTGCAATCATCGCTTAATGAATGGGTAATCAGTTTTCAATTCAAAACTTGCATTGTGTTCCTCTTCCTTTGCTCTTTCATTCTAGTATAAGCATTGTCAGTTTTGTTGTGGTTCGCGACTATGCATTAGTGAGCCTTAATTACAAATTTGAGTGCTTATATCACTATTTTTAGTCATTTTGACCATAAGAGAGTATTCTTAGACCATAGGGTGACATTTCTAGATAGTTTTGTTGCAGTTTTTAGGAACTTTTTCATGATGGATCGTGATTTTGGTACCTTGTTAGATTATGACCAGACTTGGTAGGATAGTGCCCCTAGGTGTCTTAGACCTCCTACTAAAGTCTCATTGCATTTCGAGTCCATTCGAGTGCCGAAATGGCGTGATGACCTAGAGCTATGAGAAAGGACATAAGTAGATTTCCCTGATCATTGAGTGTTGGTTTGCTTGTTGAGCTAGAGTGTTTGCTTGTTAAGGTTCACTTCTTGAGATTGACAATGTCAAAGAGTCTCCGTGTCCCATCCGAGTCACTTCCCTGAGTATTGACATTATGTTAGTACCAAAAAGCTATGCTACAGGCGTCCATCAAGGCACCCTCCGCTAACATTGGCGCCCTTGCCAAGGATATGATCCTTAGATGGTGAGTGACCTAGTGCATATTTAGAGCGTTCTTTTTCGAAGATTTGTCTCTCCATTCCATTTACACCTTAGCAGTGAAGCAGCTAGACAAGGGATTTAGTGCTTAATAGAGTTTAGAAGTTGAGGACTTGCTAGATCTATTCTTGGGAAGTAAAGAGGGTTGTGAGTGAGATAGCCAAAAGCATTCCATTCTTTGATTTTCTCATTACTTTTAGAGTGTTGTTTTGTTTTCCGTTTTGACTTTATTTTGTACCATTCTATTTGTTTTTGTTTCATGTTTCATTTCAGTACTTAGGAGTAGGGTAAATAGAAACTACCGCCATCAAATTTGGGCTAAAAGATTGAAGAAAAAAGAGGGGGAAAATCATATTTTGGCCGAAATGACCATAACTTTGAAATTCAGAAAATCTGATGGTAAAGACCTCAAAAGAGATCCAAATTCAAAAATTTGTAGATCAAGAGCATCAACAGACTCTTTAGAAGTAGTCTGGAAAGTTTGGCCAAAATTTGTGGAGGAACATGGATCGTGATCCATGTACCCCAGAGACCAATTTTGCAGAAAAGTGATCAATGATAGTGAGCATTAGTGGGACGTTGCTCTGATCAAGTTTTCTTGAAAGAAAAAGTCAAAAATCACATCAGAATTGGCTGTTAGGACAAAAACACCAAAACAAGGATTCAAACATAAAATTGGGCAAATCTTGAGATTTTGGGATCCAAATTCAAAAAGGGGGTGAGATTTGGCTTCTATAGGGCATAGAGAACCAACAAACAAAATTCATGACAAAATGTTCTAAACATGGATCGCGATCCATGTACCTTTTCGACATTTGGGGCTGATATTTGACAAGTACATCCTTGATAACTAGTGGAACCACTTTGCCCAAAGGGACTATGCCAAAAATTTGAAAAAAGTTGGTCAAAATAGCCAAATACAGAAACTAGCCAAAAACCGCATGGCAGACAGAATAACTCACTTTTGACTAAGAACATGTTGGCCAAATTCAAAAAGATTTAGGGAATAGTGTCACCATAACATGGACTCCAAGCTGACCAAGTTTCATGTTAAAATGAGGTCAAACATGGATCGCGATCCATGTACCTCATGAAAACATTTTGAATTTTTTTTGAATGAGATTTGAGTAGTAGGTCGCTAAAACATAGACAACCAACTTTACCAAAAGAACCATATGCAAAAAAGTTGTAAAAAGGGGTTAAAAGAGCCAGAAACAGTTTATTGTCAAGACTGCCATAGCAAACAGTAGAAGTCAGTTTTGGTTGGGCAAAACTGATCCAAATTCAAAAAGATTTGTGGAGCAAGCTACAAACATCATAAGCTATCAGCACACCAAAGATCAGGTCCAAAAGTGGTGGAACATGGACCGCGATCCATGTATCCTTGAATTTTTTTTGGACAAACTTTTGTAGTCCCCAAAGAAATTTTGTCAAAAAAGTTCAAAAAATGGGTGAAAAGAGCCAAAAACTGCTCACAGAGAAAAACCCTAAAATAGACCTAGGGATTGACTTTTTCTTGACCTAAAGTGATCCAAATCACATAAAAACCATATAGCAGGGATCAGTGGACCAAGGGAAAGCTCTATACCAAGTTTCAGTGCATTCTGACACATAGGTACATGGATCACAATCCATGTTCCTTTGTCACAGACTGATACCATATTTGCACCATAGCTAGAGGACATCATAAGGAATCTAGTGGTCTTTTCAAAAGTGAATTTGGATACCAAAAACCAAACGAAAAGACAAGAGCTGTCAAGTACTCTAAGCAAGTGCCAGAATTGACCTAACTTTCAATCCAGAGGTCCATATTCAAAAATATTGATACCATAGGACCTACTAATCATGCTAAATCTGATGGTACCAAGAGAAGTCAATTTGGGCTCCAAACATGGATCGCGATCCATGTACCCATCGTGACAGCTTGACTTGAAATTTTTCAGATCAGTAGTGCATACACAAGGAAACATATATCCAAGTCCAGTTTTGGAAAAAAATGATTAAATTTGGGTCAAAAGGGAGTAAAATAGGTGGTAGACTAAAAACCGCAGTGCAGACCTAGTGTGGGCTATTTGACATGTCAAAACAAGTCTAAATCCAAAAAGATTTGAGATTTAGCTTGTGGACATAGTCAGGAACAAGCTCCTAAGAGGACAAGTCCAGATGTGGTTGAATGTGGATCGCAATCCATGTACCTCAATCTCAGAATTTGCTGAAAATTGGTATATAGCCTACTTATGACCTTGACACAATCAAAATTTGGAAAAAAAAATTGACGGAGGAATATGGATTGCGATCCATGTACCTCCGCATAGTTGGGGTATTTGACTTCATGATCTTGTAGATATACTTGAGTACATTCCAAATCTCAACTTTGAGCTAAAAATACCTTCGGGAGACTAAGATACAAGCCAAAGTTCTTGTGTTCTGGTCTTGAGACTGTTTTGAGTGGCTGTTTTGAGTGCACTTCACTAAAATTGCTCTAACTTTTGATAGACAACTTCAAATTGAGTCAGGTATAGCTAGAAAGAAATCTTGTGGGCAATAGGACACACCTAGACCAAAATGAATTTTAGAGATGAATTTTACCAGGTTTCCTAATTCCAAACTTTTAGGGTATCCCAAGACCAGTTTTCAGAGAGACCAAAAAGTCACAAATTCATGACTTTTGAGACACCTTACCAGGGGCAAAAAAGGATAAGTTGCACTAAGCCAAGTTGGACATTTCAAGTACTATCTTGAGAGATATGAGCCTTGACCATGACAAATCATCCACCACCATGGTTTTCTACTCCACTTAGAGACATGAAAAATGCAAAAATGATGCAATGCCGACAACAGGGGGATTGGGAGAATACCTAGAGGAGAGAGACCCTCTGATAAACAAACCAAATGTGAGATTCATCAAAGACAATGAATCCATGAGAGTTATTACGGACTATGCTCATGATGGCTTAACAGATTCACAAACGGGGAGCCATACATATTCTACAGGTGTGTAGAACCCAATGCTAGAGAGTTGACCACCCATAAGAACCTCTATGCATTCACCTATATAGATGCGCACGGAGTGCAAGTTTTGATGGTAGATAAGTATGAAAGAGAGTACAAACTTGTTAATCCAATTGACTTAGAATGCTACACATACAAAGGTACTCCGATCTCTACTTACTTTCAGTCAAAAAATATGCCAAAACACACATCAGAGAGGATTCCAGCGGGATTTTCTCCAAGAGGAGAGGAGAGAGTGAGAGACATCTTTCCAAGAGACCACAAATTGGTTAGATTGGTGAGTGAACCACAACGTTTAAGACCATACCAAGTGGCTCAATGTGTCAAGACAAAATATGGTCGGTCAAAGGATCCATATGCTCATGTCTCTCTCTTCAAACAAGTTTTGAGAGCTGAACAGATTGGAAATTTCCATATTCAATATGAGGGATTCGGGTTGACATTAGAAGGAAAAACTTTGACTTGGTTCCAACCATTGAACAAAGATGATTTTCCAAACATAGCACAACTCTTACATGAATTCACATAAGAGTTCTCAAAAAGGGGAATCAAACATAGCACATTGTCCCAAATCTACACTTTCAAATAGAAAAAAGAACGAAAGAGTGAAGGAAGCTTTGCTTCGCTTCAAACAATACATAGAGAGATTTCCCATGAGAGAGTTACCGCAATATGAGAGATTATTAGTTCTCTTCATAGAGGGCTTGAGAAACGAGACTCTAAAAAAGGACCTACATTTGAAAGGATGCACGTCATTTGATCAACTCACTAGAGACTCTTTATATCTAGTTGACAATTGCAAGGCCTACAGAGAGGTAAGTGAAGATACCGACAACACTACTAGTAGTGCCTCATCTCCAAAGAGAAAATAAAAAACAAAGAGAGATGTTCAAACTCCTTGGGAACCAATCATTGATCAAGTAATTGAGGGGGTAATTAGAAGAATAAACCAAGGCTACAAACAAAACCTAGATGCACAACAGCCTCAATTGAGGAGATTTCATACTTGTGGAGGGGATCATCCCACTCCATGGTGTAGCACTCAACCAAAATTGCAACGTATGCTAGGGAAGCAACCGCATCTTCTAAATGATGGTAGAGTAGTAGGCAACTATGCTCAACCAACGTATGTTCCACAACCCATGAAAAACCAATACTCCATGGATGTGAATACGCTCATGTTCATAGACAATCAGGAGTATGGTTCAAAGAACATCCTCACAAGGCAAGAACAACCATTGGCTGGATCGCCAGCTATGAAACAAGAAGGCCCATGCTATGAGTGTAGAGGTGATCATTGGGCACAAAGTTGTCCAAAAAAGGGTCCACAAATAGAATTATTTGTACTCTATGATCGTTGTGGGATAGACCATCTACGCGAACACTATGCTTGTTAGGAAATATGATGTAGCCAATAGATATTTGCGTAGATTACTTGATGGTTGGTGAGAGATAGATTTCACACACACGAGATTATAGAGAGAGAGAGAGAGAGAGAGAGAGAGAGAGAGAGAGAGAGAGAGAGAGAGAGAGAGAGAGAGAGTATACACACAATATACGTGGTTCACCCAATGTGGGCTACGTCCACGAGAAAGCAGCCACTCAATAGCTTTAGTACTTCAAAGGAAGAAGTAATTTACAAAGGGATTATACCCTTAACACTAGAATGGTAACCTAACAGGACATAAAAGTGTCCTTTCAGGGTTTTGGGAAAATTTTCCAAAACCATAGTAGATCCACTCATTTTGAAAAATCCTTTCATGAGCTTATAGTTCAATAACTACTACATATGGAAAAAATGAGAAACTTGTAATTTTTCTCATCCCTTGGTCACTACAAGCCTCCAAAATTGATGGACCAGTGCATTTTGCCCAAAACAACAATTTCTTATAGTTGATTGCATATAAATAAGAGTGGGGATTTTTGTAGGACATGAGATAAAATGCCCCGTTAACTTCAATGGGTTGGTGACCAAAACATATGGTTGCTTTTACCTCACTAATTTTTTTTTGGGCAAAAAAAAAGGTACAAAAAAGTTGCATTTTTGCCATTCTGCGGACCTATCATCAAAGCTTCTATAGTCACGCTCAATACAGATACTATATACATGTTTTCTTAGTTCCCTTTGGGCCTTTTGATTCAAAAGGATCCATGGAGCATGTCAAAAGGATAATGGATCTCTTACAATTGGAACCTTGGGGGCAATGATAAAGTGCTAACTATAGCAAACATGAAAAGACTGGGTTTAGCATTATGACCTCTAGAAACCCATAAAAACTACTCAATATCTAGCCAAGTTTGTAGTCTATGATTAGATATGGTTACTACCTACAAAATACACACAATTGGCCTAAGAAACTAGCAATATTGAGAAAGTTATACTTGCTACTCTAAAATGTATCGTATTCTTCAGTAATCAAAAAACTCAACCATCATCATATACTATGCTATATAGCATATTAGGTCCCCCAAAACTCAAGGAAGATTAGCTTTATGTTATACATTACACTTACACAATCAAAATTGAATTTGGATATCAAGAAAGCCACCAAAAAATCATAAAAGTGCTAATTTTGGCCAAAAAACAGGATTATGCAATTCTTATAAATTGGTCATAACTTTCAATTTTAACACTTAGCTCTCCCTACAAGCATCAAAACATGCTGAGAACTATGAAGGCCTAACCTCTAGCCATCTAAACCCCACAGACATGAAGTTTAGAGTGGTATAGTTGCCAAAAATTTAAAAAAAGCAAAAAACAGGACCCGTTTTTTCACACAGTTTTAGATTCAAAAATGTTGTGCAAGAGTAAGGTTAATGGTGAGATCGATACTCCAAAAAAAATACTAAGTTTTTTTTAGCTCATAAGGCAACTTTGTGGATATATAGCACCTAGAAATTCATTTTCATACTCTTCAAATAATTCAAGCAAAATGGTCACTTAACAGGACACAAAAGTGTCCAAGGACATAAAAGTGTCCTGTTACCATTCTAGTGTTAATAGAGCTCCCGCGTTGCTTCACTCTCACCACCTCACACTCACCTTGTTGCATCAACCCCACACTATGAAATGTGTGTGTAAATGGCCTCCTTTTATAGGCCAAAAGGGCTACCCTCTCTCATGAGAGGTAGCCATGTGTAGCCGCCCTTGTGTAGGTAAGTCCAAATCAGACCCTCCAATCTGCCCATGTGTGGCCGTCCTTGAGAAGACAAGTCCTCTTTTGCACCCGCCATTGAATTCAGCCATCGACCATCGGACATTGACTTCCGACCACCGGCCTGTTCGAAGCTGGACACACCCCACGGCATCTAACTACTCGGCGGACTATCATTTTTGTAATTATTCATTCATTAAGAAAAACCCGATTTTTCACCTTGTAAATATTGGGACTTACAGAAGTTTTCATATTGTATCCCAGTTTTGATAGTTAGATTGAGTAGATGGTTGATTTTGGAACATTAGGGTTTGAGAAGTTTCCAAGGTATATATACCACTTTTTGACCTTAATGAAGGACCTTTTGTCATTTTAAACAAGTTTGAAGTCTGTGAGTGAGCGTACTGTGTACGTGAGAGAGAGTGTGAGCTTCGTCTTGACTCTACATGTGCTAGGATGGTCGGAATCGAGTGCGGAGAAGTGCAGCGTGTTGCCCACGACTACAGCTACGAGCCGATACCCACATTGCGCGCGTACAGTCCGGCTTTGGGAGCTCCTTCTACGAGCTTCATCGGTTGTTTGGGTGAGCATACGTTATTTGATTTCGCATTGCAGCATATCCACGCGTTCACATTGAGTAGAGCTACACATTAGGCACTTCGGATTTTGGAAACAAAGACCTGCAGATTTCGGCCAGACATCCTACGTGTTTCTGCACCGGGTGTTGTGGGTCGTGATTTTGGTTCATAGACCTTAGGGAGAGCGGCCTATAGGTATTAGTAGGGTCTCCTTCAAGTTCTATGGTGTTTCGAAAGTGTTTGATGGGTGTTCGGCTCTAGCAAGCGTTGTAGGAAGTATCCTCTTTTGCACTCTTGAAGACTGTGACTTAGACAATTGGTAGGGACCTTTGTAGGAATTATTTAGGAGTCGATCAAGTGTAGGTTGACACCTTATGCTTGCTTCCACGCGTCTGCGGGTCGAGCTTCATCCTTAGCTGACATTACTTGTTAGGTGAGTTCTCGCTGTGCTGACGTCCGTCGCGGCGTACCCGTCCAACATTAGCGCCTTTGCCGAGGACGAAAACCTTAGGTAGGTGACCGAGACTAATCCTTGAGGATTGGGATTTTTGGCTTACCAAGAGTCTCGCCTTACATTTAGATAGGATCAGAGGGTGGAGGACTCTCTAGGTCTTAGAGGGAGTCTAGGAAGCGTGTGTCTGTCCTAGATCCTTCGACTTAGGTAGAGGAGGTAGACTTAGGTAGTTTTAGGTAGTAGTCGAGTTCAAGAGTAGGAGTTGGGTGGTAGAAGCGGTGAGCGGAGAGCTTGAGAGTCCGGAGAGGCCAAAAAGCAACCAAAAATACCATTATCACCATTTCTTCATGATAGGTAGGAGTAGAGTAAGTAGGACATCATGATTCAGATCTAGAGCAATTCATGCATGTACACTTGCTTGGTTGAATCATTACAAGTTTGTAAAAGACGCAAGAGTGTGGTTGAAAGCCTAATTGAAGTCCAAAAGTTACTGTGAGTGTTTGTGATAGGTCTACAGAGCATCAGCGGCATTCCTGTCAGAAAAAAACTTTAATTTTAAGCCAGGAGACATCCTACGCATAGGATGTCTATAGGCCAATCTGGGAGGAATTTTGGGATTTTGAGTTGACCAGTGTGTTCAGAAGGTAGGGTTTACCCTAATTTCAACTGGAAAGTGGAAATTTGGCCATCTCTTGACAGGATAAGGCCAGATAGACTAAAATTGCTAGACATCCTACCCAAATAGTGCCAAAACATTAACTTGAGACCAAAACCATAAGATGGCTGCATGAGTGTGTCTTGCGTGATATATTGAGTGACTGAAAGGGGTTTCACCTCATTTGGGCAAGAAAATTGGGTTCAAAGTGGACTTTAGCACTTTTAAATCAAAAAGCAAAAACAGATGAAGTTTGGGACTTTTGACATCCAAATCGAAATCTAAGCATACCACTGGGATACTGACATCAAGGGGAAGCTGTGGAACAAATCTGGGGTCAAATAGGTCAAAAAGACATCCTACGCGTAGGATGTCTTCTGAGTGATTTGGGACTCCAAACTGAAATCTGAGTATACTAAGGTGATGAGCAACTCAAGGGGAGCTTGGGCCTTTAGTTTGAAGCCATTCTAAAGAAAAAGACATCCTACACGTAGGATTTCTAATGCAAGAAAATAAAGCCAGAATTTGACTTTGAGCATTGTAAGGTGTTATATAGCCTCAGGCAAGCCTGCTAGTCAATTTTGGTCCAATTTGGAGTTGATTAGATTGATCAATACCATCAACAGGCCGTCGGAACAGATTTGTGACTCATTGACCAACTTATAGAAGTCCAAATCAAAAAGTAAAAGCAGCTGTAAGCTCAGCACAACAAGGGGAAACAACAGTGCAAAAAATCCAGGCAAAATACAACAGGAGACATCCTACGCATAGGATGTCTATTGGGGCATACTGTAGAGAAAATTTGACCTAGCCTAGACAGTGAGGTTCCATTTGGCTTAAGGGTTCCAGAACTTCTTTCAAAAGTGAATTTGGACATCGGTTGCCCATTTGACAAAGCAAAGACTGAATTCAGACTTTTTCACGTAAATTGGCCAACATCAGAAGGAAGTACTGTTTCAGATTAGCAACCTAATCCAAAACATCAGCAGTGTATAAAATACAGTAGTGGTTGAGATTAACTCTCCAGTTATACCAATCATTACTAAGATAACCTCTAGCAGATAAATGCTTTGATTCAATTGCCAAAATTAAAACTCTTGTGTAAAGGTATATTCAACAACAAAGCAAGAACTTGTGCAGAAACTGATCCGTTGCCAGGTGAGTGGTTGAATTTGTGATAAGTTGCATTGATAAGTTTGATGAATTTAAGATCAGGAAGATACATTGTTAGAGACCAGAAGGTGGCAGGTGACCAAGGTAGCTTAGTGTCCACCGAAGAGAGTGTAACTTAGGCAAGGCTAGATCCGCTAGCACCGATTATTGAGGAAGGTAGTGATACTGACACTTCGTCAGAAAAATCTTTCTTCATGATGGGTAGTCAATAGCTAGGAGGTTTCACCTATGATGGACCTATGCGAGAAGGAAGCACCTCCCAAAATCCTTTGAATGATTCCAAGCTTACAGTGATCTTCCTAGAGGGAATGAACTCAAGAGGAGCCCTAGTCTATTCTGACTATCGAGGCCGCAAGTGCATTTGTATCGAAGAGAGGCCACCACAAAGATTGGAGATAATCCGCGTGTATGATGATGGAGATAGATTTCGAGACGAAAAGGGGAACCACTATTTAATAGTTAGCAACCCTGAAGATTACAACGGATATGGAGATAACGTTGCTAAAGGGAAAATGGTTTCAGAAACTCAAGAGCCGCCACCAAACATTGATCGGCCCGGAGCTATTTTTATGTATGATAAGAAAACAATCAAGATTCCAACTTATAACGAGAAGGTGGGAATCTACAAACACGAGAGTGAGGGTATTGTCTCTTACTTTTGCAGCAAAGAACCATATGTAAACGAACTAAGCAAAGACAAAGTTCTTTACTTATTCTCTTATGAAGCTGCTACGGGGAAGGGCATAGTTTTTGTTGATAGATATGGGCGAGAATACCAGCGTATTCTCCTAGAGGCAGTAGAAAGAGAAACAGGACCAGGAGCATCAGCATATGCCCCTGCAAAAATGCCGAGAGCCGCCCACACACCAAGAAAGTCAAGGAATCCATTTTCAGATGAGTATGACACTACCTCACATTATACCCGACCGCAAGCATTCAACAACCAAGACCAACCAGCAAACCAGCCATCATTGCAGGCATGGCTTCGACAAAGTGCAACAATGGAACCAGACCGAAATGGAGATGGTTATCAAGCCGCACGAGGGCTTAGGGATTTTCAAGAACCACCACACTATTCAAGGTATCAAGCAGAGAGTAAGCCAAAAACACAAGGCTCGACCGAGCCTGGAGGACCACCCATGGAACGAGTTCGAAGAGAAGAACCACCTCCAGCGAGAACCGTTAGAAATTATGGCTTAGGAGCACCGTTGGAAAAGGAACCAGCCTATTACAGAAGGCCTGAGGAGGTGTATCGACTTGGACGGGGTGATCCAATGATGAGATTTGTAGACCATTGCAGAATTAGACCTTCTCAAGTGCAAAAATGGGTAAACAAGAAATACACAGGAAACAAAGACCCAAGAGATCATGTAGCAGCCTTTGTGCGTGTAATTAGGGCCGAAGAGGTGTTAGATTTTCCTACCCAGTTTGGAGGGTTTGGAATAACCCTAGAGGATGATGCTGCAACTTGGTTCGACTCTGTGGAGCGTAGAGACTTTGAGTCGATGGAGGAAGTGTTTGACGAGTTTATTGAGGAATTCTCTCAAAGGGGAATAGCTCATAATACTATCTCACAAATCCATAAATTCAAACAAACAGATGGAGAATCTGTACGGAAGGCAGCCCTAAGACTAAAAAGATATGTTAAGTTCTGTCCTGTTGAAGAACTGCCAACTCAGTCCAGACTTATGCTGATATTCATCCAAGGACTAAGGAATGCAGATCTCCAGAAAGACTTACATATGAAGAGGAGCACGACGTTGAATGAGTTGACCAAGGAGGCTCTGTACCTTGTGGACAATTGTGCGGTCTACAAAGAAGGGGAGTTCAAGGACCTTGATGACGATTCATCTTCATAGCAAAGTGGGAGCAAGTCTTCAAAGACAACATTGAAAGGAGAAATAGCGGTAAACCAAGAGGAGCTCGTAGATGAAGTGCTAAAAAAGATCAACTTGTACGCCAAACCCCCGGCTAAACAGCCCAAGTGGTGTGCTATTGAACAAAAATGGACAGACCATGGGACCGAGGAATGTTATTATAACAAGGGATATGTGAGGGAGAAACCTTACACTCCCCAAGCCCCTGTAGCTTCCCCTCAAGTTCCACCGATGCCTAAATATCAAGCAGGCAACTTACCAGGACCTGTAGGTGTAGAAAGACCACAACCAGTGTTGGGGCAACAACCACCCCTACCAGGTTTATGACCAATGGGTATAAGATACACACCAACGGAAACTGAATTAGAAGAAAAGGCTTTGGTGCCTATGCATGCATATTATGAAGATCCCAATGGATATGCGGCAAACTCTGTCTATTATCCATCGGAAGAACCCTCGACACCAGAACCATGGAGCATGATAGGGAATCAAGGACCTCCAACTGCTGCACAGGCCGCAGGAGAAGGAAGATATAGCTTAGATGAACGAACATTGTTGTTCATAGACAATGGAGGCATGGGTGGACAGAGACAGGCTTACCAGCAAAGAGGGGCTCAAGGAGCACCTCAGCAACCCAAGGGCCCCTGTTGCAAGTGTGGCGGAGACCATTGGATGAGAGATTGTCCTCATGATGAAATCATTAGAGTCAATGCTTATTGCCCAGAATGTGGAATTACTCATTTGATTCCCGATTGCCCTAAAAACCCGAGCAAAGGAGCAAAAACCACCTTGAACCTGTTGGAAACAGTACCTTCTAGTGGAGGATCGGAAAATGAAACAATCATACCTATTCAGGCGATAACATGAGCACAAGCCCAAAGAAGGACGAACGAACCCATAATAGAAGAACCAAAAACAGATGCCCAAAGTTTAGAAACAAAAAATCAGAGAAGCACTTGGAAAGCGAGAAAGGCGTGTACGACAGGAAAGAACGAGAACAAACAGCCCTATTCGATGAGTTGAAACATACAAAGAACAGATTGGAGCGGTTAGAAGATCTAGCTAGCCTAAGCACACACACCACAGCAGCCATAGCACCCAAGGAAATAGCAGAGCCCAAAAGTGCAGGATCAGGAGGATCTGTACTGGCAGACAAGGTAAATGAGCAGCTGGATGCGCTTCTAAAAGCTTATGAAGCTCGGGTTAAAAAGAACCAAACCCAGGAGCAAAGGTGGATGACTTATCCATATGTAGAAATAGAAAAACAAAGGTTGGATATGTGTAAAAAGATGATCGAGACGGCTCAATCATTGATGGAAGACCCGTTGGGTAAACTGACAAATTGTCATGACGCACCAGCTCCAACCCCTATCCAGACAACATTAGATAAACATGAAGAAATAAAGGAAAGACTCACTAATGATTATGAGTCCAGAGGACAGCCTATCATAGTGCCAAATACCACCGATGAGGCAAGTGACGGGGTCCATCCTAAAATATTGGCAGAAATGGGAAAGGACGATAATGGTATAGATGATCTGTGGAAGCAAATCAGGGAGGCCAACGAGGCTAATAGGATGAGTCACCACATGAATAGCACGAGAAAAGAAAAGAACGTGATCTTAGCTCCTATTGAAGAATCTGAGGCAAGATCACAAATGAACTTTGAGATACATTCACAAGGGGGAGACCACTGATCTATTAGTTCGGGGCACAGCCAACCAAACTCTTTGAAAACTTTACCCTCTTACCTGGGATAATATGAAGCTAAGTCGGAAGTGAGAGCACTCCCATCTCAAAGACTTTCTTCTAACAAGGTGATGGATTCACAAGGATTGATTGAGCTGTTATCCACCACGGTGGCATGCACAATCACGTTAGCAGAACTCCTAAGGTTAAGGCCAAACATGTGGACCACAGTAGGAAAATGCCTAGAAAAATTTGGAGTGAAAGACCCCACCTTGAAGCTACAAGAAGGAATCAGGGAGTTGGACAGGCCTAACCTAAACACTAGGCCGATACCATTGAATAAGGTTTGAGAATATTGGGAGGGAGAAGACGGAAACACCACGCTACCGGTAGAATTCCAAGGAGTAGTTTCCAAGGCTATTCTTGATAGTGGAGCGGGAGTTGCTATCGCCACCAAGGAAATCTGGAAAAAATGGGGAAAACCAGCTTTGAGGGCTACCAGAATGAAGCTGCAGTTGGCAAATGGGTTCATGGAGAAGCCTCTAGGACTATTAGAAAAAGTAATTGTCACTTCGTGTGGAATCGAGTACGAGCATACATTTGCAATAGTCAATTTTGACAAAAAGAACAATTATGAGATAATCTTGGGATGACCATTCATGCGACAAGTGAAGATGGTCCAAGATTGGGGTTATGACCACATATACCCCAGACATGGCGATACGACAACTAAAATACACCTGAAAGACCATAGTTACAAAGATGTAAACCAAACACCAGTGGAAGAGTTTGATTCGGCTACAATAGCAAGATCGGAACTACCATCATGGTTAGGGCAACCAAAAGAGCTATGGATGTGCGGAGCTTCACATTGTGGAAGCTTAAGAAAAGAGGAATGCATCTTAGAAAGATCAATTGAGGACAAGGAGTATATTCCGGAACCTTTCCCTGAAGATGCCTTGGAACCTCTAGAATGGGAGCACATACTGGCAACATTAGATGTCTGTACCATTACCAACAGTCCAACAACAAAATTTTGCGATAAGGATGGCTACGATGTGCTACCCTATTACATGGTAAGCGTTGTACCAGAGAAAGAGACGGTAGAACCCACAGAACAAGAAGAGTTTTACAACTCCTCTGAAAAATTGGAAGTAAATGATGAGGCAGATAATAAGTGTTCAGACACCTCAAGTGAGCGTGGGAATAAAGCTGAGAATATCAAGTTTTATGATTTTGCTAATCAACACCCTAGACGCCAAGAACGCTATAGGAGGAAAAGAGCAGGAAGGAAAGCGAGAGAGAACCTGATGCCCAAGATAAAAGGTAAAACTCACTATTTGATGCTTGTAAAAGCAGAGGATTCTGTAAAAGATCAAATATCAGAAAAATTCTCAGAAAATCGAAAAGAACGAACGCGAGAAGAAATAAAACAGGTAAGAAAAGCTGAAACCGAAACAAAATCACAAAAATATGAAAAATCAAAAAAAGAACCAACAAAAAACCAAGAGTGGACCAAACTGGAGCGTAAACAGAAATACCAAGAACTGAAACGGTCTTTGAGAGAGATATGGACTATTGAAGAAGATAGTGATGGTAAAGGGGAGTCAGAAAAGGGCAACATGAACGTACCAGCACACTATTGAAAATTTACTATCCAAGATAGAAAAATCATCATGACGCCACCGATCAGGGAGAGAACCAACCAAGAATCTTACGATGGGCCTGAAAATGCAAAAAGAATAGACCTCGCAGAACCAGGTGAAAAGCCTTAGCCGGTCTATATAGCTAACGATTTAGAGCCTGAGGAGGAAGCACAGCTAACACAACTTCTCACGAAGTATAAAGATGTGTTCGCTTGGTCCTATAAAGACCTCAAAGGATTTGACCCATTGATATGCCAACATACAATTCCTTTGAAATGGATGCAAAACCTAGCAAACAACGTACTTATACATATAATGACACATTTTCCAAACGAATCAAAGAAGAGATTGATAAACTGATGGAAGTAGAGTTCATCTATGAGATTGAACATACAGATTGGGTGTCACCCATTGTGGTAGTTCCCAAGAAGAATGAAAAACTATAGGTGTGTGTAAACCTCAAAAAGGTGAATGCAGCAACCACAAGGGATAATTATCCCTTGCCAATTACAGAACATGTCCTTGAGCGAGTGGCCGGGAAACGGGCTTATTCCTTTCTAGATGGGTTTTCAGGATACAACCAACTGGCAATAGCAAGGGAGGATCAACACAAAACAGTGTTTGCCACAGAACGGGAGATTTATGCATATCGAATTATGCCATTTGGCTTAACAAATGCACCAGTCACTTTCTAGAGGTTAATGACTCACGCTTTCAAGGAATACCTAAGAATATTCTTAGAAATTTACATGGATGACCTGTGTGTACACTCTCTTCTGCGAGAGGAACATATTGACCATTTGCAAAAGGTCTTTGAAAAGTGCAGAACATATCGAATCTGTCTGAACCCGAAAAAGTGTGTATTTATGGTTAAGCAAGGATGAATATTAGGACACATTGTCTCAAGAAACGGCATAACCACAAACCTAGACAAAGTCAAAGTCATTGTAGACCTGCCCAGGCTTACTAATGCTAAACAAGTGCAATCCTTCATGGGGCACTGCGGATATTATCGAAGATTCATATACATATATGCGGTTATCGCACAACCTCTGTATCGTTTGCTAGTCAATTTCGAATGGACCAAGGAGTGTGAAACCTCATTCCAAAGGCTGAAGGAAAACCTTATATTAGCACCTGTACTAAAGGGACCAGATTGGGAAAAGATATTCCACGTGCACATTGATGCTTCAGCATATGCCATTGGAAGTATTCTAGCTCAACCTAGAGACGGAACAATGGATTTTCCGGTTTGCTATGCGGGCCGACAGTTAAACAGTGCAGAAAAGAACTACACAACCACCAAGAGGGAAGGGTTAGGAATGATTTATGCTGTAAAGAAATTTCGGCATTATTTGCTTGCAAACAAATTTGTGTTCTTCACGGATCATCAAGCTCTTTTATACCTAGTAAATAAACCTTGCAATACAGGGAGAATCGTACGCGGGTTTATTATATTTCTAGAATTTGACTTCATAGTGGTGGTCAAAAAGGGTAAAACCCATCTGTGAGCTGATCATCTTTCAAGAATACACAACGAGGAAGCTCCTCAAGGGGTAGATGATGACATACCAAATGCTTATCTTTTCAACATTGAAATGGTACCCAAATGGTCCCAGGAAATAGTTAGCATTCTCTCCTTCGGAAGTGAGTTTGATAATACAGGATGTAGATCCAAATAGCAAACAATTTGACAAACAAAAAACTTCCAGTTGATAGCAGGATAGCTGTATCATCTTGAATCTGACCTAATCCTACGATTATGTATAAATCTGGAAGAATTCGAGTGCTACCTTGAAGAGGCACATGTCCAGGGTCGTGCATTTCATTGTTCGACAGTGAAAACACACCAGAGATTGAAATAGTTAGGGGTTTATTGGACAACTATGTATGCGGATACACATTCTTATGTTACCAATTGTACAGTATGTAGTGCCAAACGACCAGTGGATCGCGCAACTTTGTTTCGGGTGAACATAGCACCTGCATGGAGCCAATATATCATTGACTTCCTAACCACTAGAACGTTCCCTGAGAACATTACAAGAGCACAGGAAAAATCTATAGAGCTGGAAGCTCGTGACTTTTAGTTAATTGGAAATCAACTCTATAAGCGGGGAAAGGACAATCAACTTAGAATCTGTGTAAGTGAAAGTGAATACCTGCTGATTCTAGAACATGCACATAGCGGAGTAAGTGGAGGCCATTTTTCGGGCAATAAGACGGCGAAAATTGTCTTAACCGCAGGAATTTGGTGGCCTACATTGCACATGGATGCTGATGAGTTTGTAAAGCGTTGTGATGCGTGTCAACGCACCAAGATACCAATAAAAAGAGATGAGATGCCATTAAGGCCAATGATGGGGGCAAGGGCATTTGCAAAATGGGGCATTGATTTTGTAGGACCTATATCACCCCCTTCATATCGCACCCATACCCAATATATCATTGTGGCTACGGACTATCTCACAAAATGGGTCGAAGCCAAAGCAACACAAAAAGCTGATACACGCACCACGGCTAAATTTTTGTATGAGAATGTTTTTTTATGTTACGGGTTACCAATAGAAATTGTCAATGACTGTGGAACACACTTCCTCAATGAAGTCATTGAATATCTACTAGAGGAATTCATGGTCATACATAGGAAATCAACACCATACCACCCACAGGCCAATGGGCAAGCTGAGGCCACAAATAAAACACTATGCACGATTCTCACTAAAATAGTGTCAAAATCAAGAACCGATTGGGATCAGCAGCTACACTCAACACTATGGGCATACAGGGTAGCTTACAAAACATCAATAGGAACAACACCATACAACATGGTGTTTGGGCTAAATGCTATACTACCCATAGAGTTTTTAATACCAACTCTACGAGTAGCAACAAGCTTGGAATGGACAGGGCATGAACTCTCTTCAAGAATTAATGATCTTGAGAAGCTAGATGAACTCCGCTTACAAGCTGTTGCTTCGATCTATGCTAAAAAGAGAAGACAAAAGGAATTTTTTGATAAACATGTGCGTACCAAAGAGTTCAAAACAAGTGATTACGTACTTGTTTATACCTTGAAGCAACATGCCAAGAAACTTAAAAAGCGAGGGATGGGACCATTTGCGATTCATGATCTATCACAAAGTGGAGCTGTCAAGCTTGCTACATTAGCAGGTGAAGAAATGCCAAACTGGATTAGTGGGTGTCGACTGAGGAGATACCTTCTACCCCTCACACAGGAGATGCTCCAACAAATCCATCAAGGAAAACAAAGAATGAAGGAAAAAGAGAGAGTACTGGACGAAGCTCAAGCCGAAGCACAAGAACGCATTGCAAAAAGACGGCTTCTACGACAACAACAACAGAGTAAACCACCATTGAGAATCAATGCCATTCGACTGATGAACTTGGAGGAGGAAACAATAGAGCCAATAATTACAGTCAAAGTGGGCAACAATCAAGTTGAATCAATATCCTTGCTTGATTCGGGTGCTCAAGCAAATTTGATCTCTTACGGATTATACCAACAGCTCAAAGTCACAGATCAACTTCATCCTACCCCCCAAGTGCTGGAAAGTATCACATCACACCCATTGAAAACATTAGGATGGATTATATTGCATGTACAACTACATCAATATATTTGCCCACACAAATTCTATGTGGTGACAGAGGAAAGCACACAACACCCAATGATGCTAGGGAAACCTTGGCAAAAAGCATACAATGTCCAGATAGATTGGCAAGCAAAGGCGGTCAAAATTCCGCACAAACATGAACAACAGGTGATAGCTTTTGCTCAGAAATACCATTATGATCAACTAAAAGCCATGCAATCACTGGCAACAAAGACAAAAGAACAAATACCATCAAAGAAAACCATGCAACCTGAGACCAGCAACCAGGTAAAATCCAACCATGCTAATCACTGACAGATGAAGTCACTGGCCACAACGCAAAAATCTAGGCTACCAAAACAAGGTAAACGTGTATGGATGCGGAAGGATAGAAATGCAATGGCGGAAAAAAAACAATGTAACAACCGGATTCCAACAAAGCAGACGGTGCAACCCAAAACCAAGGTCATAAAACAGATATGGATCCCAAAGAAAATGCTTAGCCATAACCCAAATGTCACTCACATTTGGATACCAAAGCAAAAGCCAAAGGAAATCCCTACGGTACAAGCAACAATGGAAAGCAGACATCTGCAGGTCAACAAGGAGAACAGATACATGTGGATGCCAATGACAGACAAACCAGTGGTAAACAAGAAAGTGCCAAACCATCTACAAAAGTTGGTAGCACCAAACTACCAATGGAAAGCCAAGGCCATAAGGCCCATCGCTATCACATCCCGGCCAATTCTATCCTCAGAAACAGCTACGACTCCATCAAAAGTGTCGACAAAGCAATTGCCTCTTGCCAAAAAGACAATTAAACAGAGAGCAGTAGAGTTACAGCTGCTACTTGCAAAGAAAGCAGGAACCCTCGACGGCGAATTCCAATAAGCATCTTGCTTATTCCCTTCTCTTGCACGGCATTAATTTTTCCATGCATTAACCGAGTATGCATAAAATAGGGCCACATTAATCGGCCAGGCATTAGCACAAATTTTTCAACCTATGCACGGCACATACCTCGAGGCGAAACCTTGTCGTCCGGGAGGACTCCGACTAGGAGGGGGGGAGGCATTCTCAATGCAGAACCAATAACAGAAACAACAAAAAAAAGGGCATGATTTTTGACTATTTTAAGGGTTGACGTTTGATTGCGAAATTTTATGGAGTAACCCAAGTATATATGCCCTTATACAGCATGAAGCTACAAGTATAGGCGGCCAAACGCCAAATCAAGCCTCTAGGTGTGTGTATATAAGTAGAAATAGCCATTTTTCAAGCAAAATATTGGTAAAACGGAGAAATCCGGCCATAAAAATTGCATGTGAGTGTATATAATGTGTTGCGGTGATGTTTGTGATCTATTTTGAATTTTGGGGATTTTCTGGGTTTGATTTGCTATTTTCCTTTTAATTTTGCTAATTTTCGGCAGAAAAACTTCAAAAATAAAAAAAGCAGGTGAAAAACAGTCGTAATGAAAAACAAAAAATATGAGGATGACCAGTGACTAAAGAAAAACCTATGGTACAGTGGGGGTGCAATTATGAGACTGGAGCGGAACGCGTGTTTTGGCTAGGTTTTGACCGAAATGACAAATTTCTGGTAAACAGAGCAACAAATGGAGTCCAAATCAAGAAATTTTTGAGCCTAAACCGCATCTCGCAGGAAGATAGGAGCACATGTCAAATTTCATGAAAAGTGGTTCGGGGACCTCCATTATAAGAATTTTTCACCCCATTTTTAGCTCATTCTCACTATTGACTTTGTGGAGAGAGCTTCTCCACCTAGAGCGGATCGACCTTCCAGCAGCTTGTACGATGCGCACGTCTACCCGACCAGCTCCAGACATGAGAGGTAGGCTCACCACCTTGAGCTTTTCGCGCATGATTGTCATTATGTCGTGAAAACTAGCGTAGAGGTCACACACAAAGCGAGCGGTAGATACCTGCAAGTAGAGACAGCGGCCTAACGGCTAACCTGAAAGCAACAAGACTTCATCGGCAGCTTACCCTAGTCTAGGAGACCAGTCCTGGATAGCCAAAGGAAGTGGGAAACCATCGGGAAAAACCCTAATTCCCAGAAACCCGCAAGAGGCCACCAAATGGGAATCGGCGAAACGGCGAGCAAATGCTACCAAAATTTATGGGTAGGAGCATCTCGACATGCTCGACAAGTCCATATGACCCTCATGACCAAAAAGTGACCCGAAGCGGCACTAAACCTCAGAAACGGCATCAGACACACAAAGCATCAAAATGCATTTGCGGCCAAACCGCAAGTCCGTTTGCCACCAAACTTCACGAGCGGCTTTCCTAGACCATCAACAACCAAGTCCTATGGTGTTATACCACCACAAATCATCAAAGGTATGTAAACGCAACCACGGGTTCTTCTAGAGCGACAAATTGCCAAATGGAGCTTCGGTGAAGCCAAAGTCGACAAAAACCATACGGCAAGGATCCCCAAGGGATTGGGAAGCTATGGAGACCAACATCGAGAAATTTCATCGCCAAAAAGCACTCCAAATGTCAGAAAACGTCTCGGAGGCTCTAAAGTCCACACAGGGAGTTATACTCTATCCATTTGACTTTTTTGTTGAAATTAGGCTCAAAAGGGACTTAGGGGGGCAAAGGGCAAGCACTGGGAGCACTGACACTGAAAAAATCATCAGGAGACATCCTACACGTAGGATGTCTCAAAGGCACTTTTTGGCACAAAACCCAACAATGTTTGTCATGCACATGTTCTAAATGACATTTACAAGCCCTACACCAAGTTTCATTACATTTGGACAAGATTTGACCTCATATGCATGGAAAAACGCAAAGTTAGGGCATAGAGGCAATAATGGGCCATTGACCTACCAAATCTTGGCCAAATCTCATGAAACTTGCACAACACATTCACATACACATCAACAAACCATTTGTGTGGTCAGGGAATAAAAATGTTGAATTAGACATCCTACGCGTAGGATGTCTAATGGACCTTTTTGGCATGGAAGGGAATTTTTGACATTCCAGATTTAATTACCTCATCAGCAAGAGCCCATATGTCAAGTTTGAAGCCATTCTAATCACTTTTGACCCCCAACACCTTCAAGATACACTTTTTGAGCCCAAAAACACCTCACAGAGCCCTACAGGCATCAAATCTTATCCAAATTCAGATCCAAGAACATGGCCATGTTCCATAGGCCAAGGACAACCCACAGAACAAGTTTTATGCAATTCTGATGAAAAAGACATCCTACGCGTAGGATGTCTTCAATATAAATTTAGCCTTCTGTGCAAGAAATGTCATCATAGGAGCCAATACCATGATGCAGTAGGCCCATATACCCATTTTCAACCCATTTAGACATCAATTGCTACCCATGATGGACAATCTATCCAAATTGTGACCTAAAGCCTAAATCAGCCCAAAAATCTACTTTTTGTCATCCAAATTCAAATCCAAGTTTATAACCATGTTCCATGAGCCTACCTGCATGTCAAGTATGAACCAATTCTGAAGAAAAAGACATCCTACGCGTAGGATGTCTAGATGGAATTTTTGGCCAGATTTGCATTGTGAGCACATTCACAGCTTCACAAGTTCTTTTTAAGCTATAATTTCAATTTTCAAGTCATTTGGATAAGTAAAACTCAGCTTAACAACTGATATGGAAAAAACGCTAACTTTGGATTGCTCAGTGCAACAGGATCTATGGCAGCCTCAAAGTCATCGGCAAAGAAGAAGAGAATGACAATCAAAGATTATTTGAACAAGGTGGAACCTTTTGTCATTCTAGAGGGAACACTAAAGCCCACCAGCACCTGGATACAGGAAGATCTGTTAGAGTCAAACGACCTAAAGATCTACCACGGGGTGTTCAAAGACAATGAAGGCAATGTAATAGAGCTACCAATGCTGACAAGAGAGCTCAATGAACTTTTCCGAAGCAAAATGGCCGGTTACTTGGAGAAAATTGACCTCCATAACTATTTCGAAGCAATACCAGCAGGGGTGGACGTCAAAAGAGTATGGGAGTTTGTAACAAGCATCAAAGAGGATGGAGTGGGCAAGGTGATAGATTTGCCCGGAAGACCCGATACAGAGATGATTATCACGGAGCGGGTTGTAGCCCATGCACTAGATCTCTCCAATCAGGGAGACAGTGTGACAAAAAGAAGGGATGAAGTCAAGGTGTACAAAGAGAAAAAGGCCAATTACACCTTTGAAGACATCACCAACCCAAAGGTGGCGATCATGAGCCAATTGTACAACCAGTACTTCCACATGTGCATGAAGAGGCCACATAAGTACAAGATTCCGCCAGGTGCAATTTCCACAACTTTTACTTGGGCAATGACAAAAGGCACCCCAAAGATAATCAACTATGCGGCATACATACATGATAGCTTGGTAAAAATGGGCAACAAAAAGCCAACCTACATAGTGCCAGGAGAAATGATAACCAAGGTAATTTATGCAGCACTACATGCCAAGGGAAGGTGGCCTGACCCCCCATCTTAGAATGATTGGCTAAGGGTAAAGGAAGACAAAGAAGATGAGCCACAACGAGCACCTAGGGTGGCTACAAGGTTGAAGAGACGGCTAGAGCCAGTTGTAGAGGAGCAACCTGAGCAGAAGAAAGGAGAAAATGAATCTGCTCAAGTGCCGGACAAAGAGACAAGATCACAAAAAGCGGCAAGACTCGAAAGGCTGATGGAGAGTTTCTGAGCAGAAAGAGCCCTCAAGGGTGATTTAAACGAACTATGGAAGCCATCTCTCGAGTCTATGTCCGGATCATCCAGAAGAGTGCAAAGGGACCTCTTTGAAGACTATATCAAGAATTTCAAGATTCTTGATGTTGCAGCGGAAAACATTCCCCATGTCCCTTTCACCGAGGAAGAAGTGGAGCAGATAAGGCAGACATTGCTAGATGAACAAGAAAGACAAGAAAGGGAAAGAAAAACGAAAGCAAACAGAGACTTCAAGGGCAAACCTGCAGCTTTACTAGATAGCCCTAAACCCAGCCCACAGCCATCACCGCCACCATCACCACCTCCTAGCAGCCCTCCACCAGAAGATAAGGAGGTTGAGGACAATCAAGAAGAACACTAGGCTGAGGAGAAAGAGCAAAGGCAAGAACCTGAGCCCAAAGAAGAGACCAAGCCTGCGTCTGAGAAAAAAGAACTAGATGAGGCAAATTATGCATTTTTGGACCTGCTAGCTACAGGATATACAAGGGAAGAAGCCGCCACAGTTGCATTCAACTTGGCAAGAACAAGGCATAAAGAATAGATGCCAAGCATCTGGCTAGTTGAGCTGAAGGAAACTGCTACCGATACGGTAGACCTACACCCGCCCTCTAATGATTGGGACGTGGTGATGAAAATGCTAGCGGGAATAAGAGCACAATCTATGGCATCAGACAAAGAATTAAGAACTATAAAGTCCACCGAAGAAAAGACCAAGATGGAAAGGGATACTCTGCAGGCACAAAGCCAAGTACAAAAAGAGAGAGAAGATGACCTCCAGGCCAGCTTGGCAACCGCTCTACAAAACTGCCAAGCAAAGGAAGAAGCAAATGAGGCAGCAGCAAAAAGATTACAAGCAGCTGAAGAAAAGTGTTTGCAACTCTGCAAGTCATTGCTAGATGCTGAAGAAGAACGAGATAATCTGACACTCCAGCTAGCAGAAGAAACTAAAGAAGTAGAAGCCATGAGGAATGCCAAGGAAAAGGCGGAGATAGAACAAGAAGCAAGCCTGGATGAAGTCCTTGAGCTCAAAGACCAATTAAAAGTCAAAGATCAAACCATCCAGAGGCTGCGAGCATCACCTGCTAGAGTTAGAGCTACAAGCTCGACTCAAATAATTTCGGAGATTCAAATATATGAGGAGCAGATGCAAGAACTCCAGGAGGAGCTGACTCTCGAGAAGAAGCAGAGGTTGATGATGGCTGAAGGTTCTATCGCAATGCAAACCAGAATGGAGGACAACCAAAAATCCCTACAAGAAGAATTGGAGAGCATAAAGATAAAGCTCGAGGAGGCTGAAAAAGTAAACGCTGAACTCAATGACCTCCTCGTGACTATGGGAGGAGAAGCCGAAGCAGAAAAGTAGACACTCCTCAAGAAAATTGAGGAGTTGAAAGGCCGGAAACAAGCAGAAGCAGAAAGCTCAGGGCCAGCTGCCAATGAGGGCATCGACCTCGAAAATGTGGTAGATCCTGTGGACACACCCATGCCAGAGGAAAGCACAGCAGGATCCTCTCAAGAGCCACAGGATCTAACACAAGAAGAGGAGGAAAAATTGCGTAAGGCAATAGAGGCAGATCTCAGAGAAAGCACAAAGGAAGCCTTGGAATGGGAACAGAGGGTTTTCAAATCTATGACAATTCAGAAAATCGACGCCAGCAATCTCAGGCGTGAATGGTTTCAACCCTCTCTCCCATATCCATTGCTGAAATATGAAGCGACAACAATAAACAGGCGAATCAGATAAGAGCCAACGGTCCCTCTCTACAATGCAGACACCTCAAGGCCAGAAGGAGTAAAGCTCATAGTGGATTCTCAGCCAAAGTGGAGGAAATCTTGGCTTACCAAGTACCCACAATACCTAATCCACTTGGTAGAGGCACCTAAACACATCAGAGACAACCTCAGCTTCTGTCCTCTACCAAAGGTTAGGACGTGGAAAGTGCAAGAAATCTTACAAAGAAGCCAACCCAAAGTTGTCGGCCGTGAAGGCAGGTGAGAGAATAAGTGTACAATACATGGTGAAAACCCTAACGGGCGCCATAAAGTTGTTCACTGGCTCACCTGACCTTACATGAATTATGATGAGAAAGATCTACAGAACCATCCTAGCAGTGTTCGACACCTTCAATCTAGGCCAGGTGACTGACAGCATATTCTTCTTCCAGGATACATACAGATGTGCTTATGATATGTCAGGTCAGCCTTCCAAGGAGGTGATACATGCGTTGTATCAAAGAACTATGTTTCTACCATCCTATCACCTCCAGGATTTTGAAGAAGCATTCTACACGGGGTTCTTCACCATGCATACAAATATCTTTGGCCCAACAATGCTAAATCTACATGCACGGTACGAATCACTGCTAAAGATGCGGGAGACCATAAGATGAAGCAGAGGATCAAGGCCATGTCGGGGACGACATGAAAAAGGAAGGGGGGGGGTGTTAGAAGCTGGACACACCCCACGGCATCTAACTACTTGGCGGACTATCATTTTTGTAATTATTCATTCATTAAGGAAAACCCAATTTTTCACCTTGTAAATATTGGGACTTATAGAAGTTTTCAGATTGTATCCCAGTTTTGATATTTAGATTGAGTAGATGGTTGATTTTGGAACTTTAGGGTTTGAGAAGTTGTTAGGTATATATACCACTTTTTGACCTTAATGAAGCACCTTTTGTCATTTTAAACAAGTTTGAAGTCCGTGAGTGAGCATAATGTGTACGTGAGAGAGAGTGTGAGCTTCGTCTTGACGCTATGTGTGCTACGGTGGTCAGAATCGAGTGCGGAGAAGTGCAGCGTGTTGCCCTTGACTAGAGCTACGAGCCGATACCCACATTGCGCGCGTACGGTCCGGCTTTGGGAGCTTCATCGGTTGTTTGGGTGAGTATACGTTATCTGATTTTGCATTGCAGCATATCCACACATTCACATTGAGTAGAGCTACACATTAGGCACTTCAGATTTTGGAAACAAAGACATGCAGATTTCGACCAGACATCCTACGTGTTTCTGCACCGGGTGTTGTGGGTCGTGATTTTGGTTCATAGACCCTAGGGAGAGCGGCCTATAGGTATTAGTAGGGTCTCCTTCAAGTTCTATGGTGTTTCGAAAGTGTTTGATGGGTGTTCGGCTCTAGCAAGCGTTGTAGGAAGTATCCTCTTTTGCACTCTTGAAGACTGTGACTTAGACAATTGGTAGGGACCTCTGTAGGAATTAGTTAGGAGTCGGTCGAGTGTAGGTTGACACCTTATGCTTGCTTCCATGCGCCTGCGGGTCGATATTTGTCCTTATCTGACATTACTTGTTAGGTGAGTTCTTGCTGTGCTAACGTCTGTCGCAGCGTACCCGTCCAACACGGCCCCACCGGCCAACCGACCAACCGACTGGTCAATTTCCGACCACTTTCAGGCCGCCGTCCGGCCATAATATTTCGGCGAAAAAGACTATTCCAGAGAAGGAAAAAAAAAGAAAACATTTGCCATCTATTTGACACCAAATTAGAGTATGTTCCACTAACAAGGCACTTACAAATTGTGGCTCGATATCCGAGAGCACCCTAGCTCAAATGAGGAGCTGCATAGCTAATAAATAATCATGTCAATAAAAATTTCATACCGTGCAAGTAGTAAGTAAGCCCTGACCGTAGTAGTGTATCTCCTACTTAAAATTGAAATGAGTGTCTGGAATGTAAACTACATTGAGAAATTGAATACGTAAAAGTTTGGTGAAGAAATAGTGATTGAGCAATGTGATAGAGAAACGAGTTTAGTGAAGTATGCGTACCTGCATTGTTTTCCATAAATGGCATATTGTATAAGAGGATTAGTATACTGAACCAAATAAATACCAAGAAAAAAGGGTTAAAATAATCTTGCAAAATAGAAAACAAAGAGAGGATTCATGTAAATAGTATACTGAAAACACTTGCGTCCTTAATGGTGTGCTAATTACAATAAAGTCAAAAATAGAGTAGTCCAGATGATGGATGGAGCCGTAAAATTGTGAAAAATTTAAAAACATAAGGTTAACAGGGCTGACCAGTGCAAGTAGGAGGTGCAGAATATAACAATGAGCCATTTAAAGAGGACAATGTCTTTGAATAAAAATCCCCAAAAATTTGTAATTTATGCAATTTTCAACTATGGATATGTGTGCATAACAGTTAATAACATCAAATGATGAATGAACGTTAATTTATGAAGGAGTCCTACGTAGATGCTAGAGGTTAAATGACAACAGGTTGCTAGCGATTAATACAGATCACAATACTTATGTACCTTGTTGAACGACATCTTGATTAGTATATATTAGTATACCATTCATTCGCTATGTACTTTAGTTTACTGTATGTTTTATATATTTAATTATTGGATTATTATACAAATATATGTTTTAATTGTAAAAAATACAACATTATTGATGTCAATGACCAAAACATAACAAGGTGGTCAGGGGTTGTGAAGAGAGAGAGAGAGAGAGAGAAATGAAATGAAATGTTATATGAACCATTTTTAAAAGGCCAAAATGACCTATGAAAGTAAAGTGATACAATTGCAGTGGATCTAATGCCATGTTTGGGCACAAAGAAATAAAATAAAGTTAAGTAAGTGAAAGATTGAAAGTCAAAGTTTAAAATCGTTGGAGTAAACCATCATCATCATCGTCTCACTGCCAGACATTGTTGGAGAAAGTATGGCACTGCTCGCAGAAGAACTTCATCAATGTTTGCCGCTGTAAGTAGCGGTGCTAGGAGGGGAAAGAGAGAGAGCAAAATGAAATGAAATGTTATCACTCGTCTTCAAAAAGCCTACGAGACCAAACTGATACAATCTTTAATGATCTAACCCAATGACTTGGTAGTTAAAAAAAATGAAGTAAGGTGAAAAATTATAACGAAACGTCTAACAATGTCAAACTAAAATCATCATTGTTGTCCTCGTCGTCAATTCTCGTGAATGCTCTGTAGCAGCCATTGTCGGAGAGCGAGCTGCACCGGTCATTGAAGAGTCAATGTCCGCCCCCTCGATAAGTAGTCATGGGAGGGGAGGGCAGGGCACAGTTGTGAGGGTGGTATATGCAGTAGACGAGGGGGTGTGTCCCAGCACAAGAGAGAGACAGAGAGTGTTTGATGCGACTATCTGAGCCTGGTCTTGGCAGCCAGTTAGCCTCATAGAGAGTCAAGAGGGAGAGAGAGAGATGTTACTGTGGCAATGCAAAACAACACCCCAACTGAGTCCCACGCTATTCATGTCCCCGAGCATGGGCTTTTTTGTCTCCCCGGCATCGCATTTCTTCCCACAGATGGTAGATTATCCCGACCTGTCTTAGGCCACCTGTCTTGGGCCACGTTTCCTCTTCTGCTCTCTTACACCCTTTAGTCTAGGCCATGCAGACCCTTTCCCATGCTGTCTGCATCCTGGTAGAGGTTTGCATTGGCTCGCTAATATTCTTGAGGCCCTCTAGAGTCCTCCTTGCCCTCAGAATTTGCGCTCCTTTGCAGCTATCTTTGCATGCCTCACAAGATGCCAATAGCCCCTCACACAAAGTGGCCAGTTGCACCTTCCAAACAATCACAAGCTTGTCATAGTTGCACACTTTGTAGATGATGTAGGGCAAGAAAATCCAACAAGCACATCATGATTCGAATATGCTGGTAGCACAAGTTTGTAGTAGCCTGCTGCAACATGGGTCTGCTAGATGACTCGTGACCTACTGCAACACAACTACAGAAGTGTTGACGTCAAGATGATGGCCGTGGAGTGCATGTAGCCACTGGACAGAACCAAAGGTAGGCATGCATCACTTACCCAAGTTGGTTCAACACGCCACTTATTGCTGGGTGGGTGATGCCATGTAGGCAACTGAGAGAGAGGGAGAGTTAGAGAGAGATTCGGATGGGGTGTTGGCGCGAACAGTAAAGGGGGGGGTGGGGGGGGAATATCCCACTTTGCATGGCTTGTGTGAGTCGGAGGGAGGGGTTGATTAGTGTGAACAATGACTGCGAGGGAATGTTGTTGAAGGCTAAATAGTCAAAAGAGAGAGAAAGAGAATGGATGCATGGAGTTGGAGGAGTCAGGATGGCCGAGTGGTTTAAGGTGAGAGACTCCAGTTCTGGTTCTTGTGAGAGAGCGAGAGTGGTTGAGGTTGGTCTAAGTGAGCATCAACAAAGACATAGGGACAACTAGTGGGCTGCATGGTATGGTATGTAATGGGTGGTAGGGAGAGAGTGAGAGTGAGAGAGAGAATTCAATTGGGCCTGTGTGAGGCTGTGAGGTGATGAGAAAGAGGGAGGGTTCGTGCTCATTAACACACCACAACCGCATGCTGTGGTGTGTTAGAGAGAGAGAGAGAGAGAGAGAGAGAGAGAGAGAGAGAGAGAGAGAGAGAGAGAGAGAGAGAGAGAGAGAGAGAGAGAGAGAGAGAGAGAGAGAGAGAGTGAAATAGCGTAATAGTGCACGTGTAGGCGCACCTCCTAGAGCGGGGTGCTAAGCTGACATGGCAAGAGAGAGAAGAGAGGAGAGGAGAGGAGAATAACACAGACACTAGGTACAATCTCTCCCCGTGTAAGAGTCAGCATTTTCCTCTTGCACGTTTTTATTTATAGATTTCTTGAATGCCCAGAAATGAGTACAAGCTGGCCGGCAGACATGAATGGCCAAAGCTCATAAAGAGCACTTGAATAATCAAATATACATAAAATGTAATATCCTTCTGCATAATCCGTTATCTGCTGATGCTTTTGCCACCTGTCACCTGCAATAAATGGGTAGATATCAATTCCATAATATACCTCTTTGTTGGAAATCAACTGTCCTCAGTTGCAAAGATAAGAAATCTGCAAATGATACTTGTCAAAATTAGTGATTAGAAATCTGTGTCAAAAAATTAGCATATAATAAAACTAGTGAAACTAAACGACATTGCATATCCTTGCCGTCATCCACATACTACCAATTCTAGTGTCCCATACCACTAGAATAAGCAGTATATGTCATATCCTCAAGAATCAGGATATCATTGGTCACACTCATCAGCCAATAAATTAATCCTCATCAATGTCACAAGCTAAATTCCATGAATATTGTCGCGACAAAAAATTATCATATATCAATTTCAAATCCAAATTCAAATATCTTCCAACATATACCCATTTCAAATCCCAATCCAAATATCCTTCATTTTGTATACCCACGTAACAAAATCATACCAGTTATAGTGGTGGCAAGCCATTGCAACATGATTTTGTGATTGGTGTTGCCTAAATCGGTGAATCTACACCTGACGTGCTGCCTAAATTGGCGAATCTGCACCAATGCTGCCTAATCAACAAATCTACATATGATATAAGTTCAAAAAGCGTGAATGTGTAGTTTGTTGTTGTGCTACCTAAATTGGCAAATCTGCACTAGATGAGCATTGACACACTGCCTAAATCGGTGAATCTGTGTGCATATGACCAATGGACCAAGCAAGACATTAAAAAAAAAACATTTGCCACCTTTTTGACACCAAATTAGAGTATGTTCCACTAACAAGGCACTTACAAATTGTGGCTTGATATCCGAGAGCACCCTACCTCAAATGAGGAGCTGCATAGCTAATGAATAATCATGTCAATAAAAATTTCATACCTTGCAAGTAGTAAGCCCTGAGCGTAGCAGTGTATTTTCTATTAAAATTTGAAATGAGTGTCTCGAATGTAAACTACATTGAGAAATTGATTACGTAAAAGTTTTGTGAAGAAACAGTGATTGAGCAATGCGATAGAGAAATGAGTTTAGTGAAGTATGCATACCTACATTGTTTTCCATGAATGGAATATTGTACCAAATGATGTTAGTATAATGAACCAAATAAGTACCAAGCAAAAAGGGTTAAAATAATTTTTCAAAATAGAAAACAAAGAGAGGATTCATGTAAATGGTATATTGAAAACACTTGCGTCCTTAATGGTATCCTAAATACAATATAGTAAAAAATGGAGTAGTCCAGATGATGATATGGATCCGTAAAATTGTGAAAAATAAAAAACATATGGTTAACAAGGTTGACGAGTGCAAGTAGGAGGTGCAGAATATAGCAATGGCCTTCTCCTAAAAATCTGGCAATGGAGTAGTCCAGATGATGGTATAGAGCCATAAAATTGTGAAAAAACAAAAAACATATGGTTAACAGGGTTGATGAGTGCAAGTAGGAGGTGCAAAATATAACAATGAGCCATTTAAAGAGGACAGTTTGAATAAAAATCCCCAAATATTTGTAATTTATGCAATTTTCAACTATGGATATGTGTGCATAACAATTAATAACATCAAATGATGAATGAACATTAATTTATGAAAGAGTCGTACGTAGATGCTAGAGGTTGCACGAGCACATAGTCGACAATAAACGGGAACAGAGAGAGATAGGGAGCAAAAGAACACGTGCAAGTGCACCTCCTAGAGCGGAGTGCTACATCGGCACTGCGAGAGAGGAGGGAGGAGAGAAGAGAAGAATACACAAGCAGAGGGTGCAATCTCCCCCCGTGCAAGAGTGAGCATTTCCCTCTTGCACGTATTTATTTTATAGATTTCTTGAATGCACAAAAATGAGTACAAACTAGCCGGCCGGACATAAATGTCAAAATCTCATAAAGAGCGCTTGAATAATCATATATATATAAAATGTAATATCCTTTTGCATAATCCATTATCTATTGATACTTTTGCCACATGTCAGCTGCAATAAATGGGTAAATATCAATTACGTAACATACCTCTCCGTTTGAAAGCACATATCCTCATTTGCAAAGATAAGAAATTTGCAAATGATGCTTGTCAAAAATAATGATTAGAAATCTGTGTCAAAAAATAGCATATAGTAAAAAACATAGTTAAACTAAACAACATTGCATATGCCTAAATTCATCCACATACTACCTATTCTAGTTTCCCATACCACTAGAATAAGCAGCATATGTCATACCCTAATGTATCAAGATATCATTGGTCACACTCATCATTCAATAATCCATTCTCATCATTTTCAAGTTCAATACTATCGCGATAGAAAATAAACATATATCCGTTTTGAATCTAAATCTAAACATCTGCGAGCATGTAATCATTTCAAATCCAAATTCAAATATCCTCTAGTTTGTATACCCGGGTAACAAAATCATTCCAGTTACAGTGGTGGCCAGCCACTCCAGCATGATTTTGTGATTGGTGTTGCCTACATCGGGAAATCTACACCAATAAGACGTGCTGCCTAAATCAGTGAATCTGCATTAATGCTGCCTAAATCGGTGAATCTTCATTTAGTATTGTTGAAAAATCATGAGTCTGCAATTTGTCAATGTGTTGCCTAAATCGGCGGATCTGCACAAAGATGGGTATCTACACGCTACCTAAATCGGCAAATCTGTGTGTCCGTGACCAATGGACTTGGCTAGACATAAAAAAATATAACATTTATCATAGGTGTAAGACCAATTTGGAGCATGGTTGAGTAGGAGGGTACTTACAAACTGTTGTTGACTATCTTATAGAAGCTTAGCTCACCTCAGTAGGTGCATAGCTAAATCATCTCAATAAAAATCCCTTTCAATACAATTGGAATCCATGACCTTAGGAGTGTTTGAGTATTCAATTTAGAACACATTGCAGAGAAATGACATATTTGATGTACATACCAGTAGAGTATACTGTATTTGAAAATATATATACGAGTGTTGGCATATGGGGAAAGGTACAAGTGTTGCCACTAGCAAACTTACACCAAAGTATAGCTAACAGATTCAAAATGTATTAGTGTGAGGGTTAACAAATTGGCCATGAACTTTGCAATGACAACTATAGAAGGGATTAGTATAAAACTAAAACAAATGTGAGTGAACCAAGTGGAAAGAAAAATTTTGTAGTTCTAATTTAATAGCATAGATCAACTAGTGCCACTAACCAAAAACAAAAAACAAAAAAAACAAAAATAGAAGAGCGAAACTGTGACTTGTTGCAATTGGCCAAAGAAAAAGATATACGCATGACATTCTGCTGAACTCATGACATAAAGTGGACAAATCAAAAGAGAAGACAAAATTGCATTGACTACTTATCAAGGTCGATTGTGGTGAGCGTTTGAAATTGTGTGTGTGTCTGTGTTTTTTTTCAATAATAATAATCAAATAAAATTATTGAAAGGGCATTGACGAGTGTGTAGTCATAACATCACGAGCATACATGATGGGAAGGCCAGACGAGAGATAGTAGATCAATCCAACAAATAATTACCAACATAAAATTGATTTGATCTATCTGCTCTTACCTAAAAGTCTCGATTTACGATAGCCATTTTTAGACATAAAATTATGTAAGATAATCTCGATGTTTTGTTCATCAAAAGAATGACTTGCAAAACCACCTACTTAAGTGTCTCATTTAAACTGTTAGTAGGTAGTATGGGAGTCTGCATCATATACAAATTACCTAAACTAAGCTAAACAATGCCTTAAATGTCAGATATTGTAGATCACACGAGGTATAGCCCTATCATTCAAAATTATGGCAAAGTTAGTGTCAAATTAGCTTGATGAAAAGAAGAAGGACCCATGAAGTAGAGATTCCAATGTGCGCATTAGCGAGACACTCTCGATGTGTGCGTGTGTGTGTGTGTGTGGGCGTATAGCACTTGAAATGACAAATGAGTGTGTGTATGTGTGGGTGCCAAAAAAAATCATCAATTGGCGACGTTGTGGGAAATTGAATACAAAGATAGGGCCCGCTATTTGGTTAAGGGGAGAAGAGAGAGAAAAGAAAAGAAAATGTTATATTAACCGTCTAAAAAATGTGAACCTAAGTGTGAGAACCACTGATACAGTCCTTGTGTATCTATTCCAATGCCAGGGTACAAACAAAAATAAAAATAAAACAAAATGAAGTACAATTTAAAGCATAAAACCTAGAGCCTAATATCGTGATTAAAATAAGTATCATCATCATCAATGCGTGAGAATGCTTGGCAACAAGCATATGTTAGATAAAATACTGCAACAGCAAAGCACTGAAGAGCGTCCACCACTTTGCCAATATAACAAAGGCTTGAATTGTTGATCCAATTGTTAGTGTCTCCTAGATCCACCATTTGGCCATTCTAACCATGTGTTAATGTTTGGTGCATTCAACACCTGGCCATCATAACCCTTGTACTTTACAAAATGTTTGTGGGATGAGTAGATCCTAAATCCACCACCTGGCCATTTAGACTAAGAATTGGGAATTAGATGCATCAAAGATCCACCACTTGGCCATTAAAACAAAGGCTTGAATTGTGGTCCAATTATTGGTGTCTCCTAGATCCACCACTTTGCCATTCTAACCATGTGTTAAAGGTAGGTGCATTCAGCACTTGGCCATCATAATACATGTAATTTTACACAATGTCTCCTAGATCCACCACTTTGCCATTCTAGCCATATGTTAATGTTAGATGCATTCAACACCTGGCCATCATAACACTCCTACAAAATGTTTGTGGGATGAGTGGATCCTAGATCCACCACTTTTCCATTTAGACTAAGAATTGGGAATTAGATGCATCAAAGATCCACCACTTGGCCATTATAACGAAGGCTTGAATTATATATCCAATTGTTGGCGTCTGCTAGATCCACCACTTGGCCATTCTAACCATGTCTTAAATTTAGGTGCATTCAACACTTGGCCATCATAACACTTGTAATTTTACACAATGTTTATGGGATGAGGAGATCCTAAATCCACCACTTGTCCATTTAGAATAAGAATTAGGAAGTAGGTGCATCAAAGATCCACCACCTGGCCGTTATAGCAAAGACTTGAGTTGTGGATCCAATTGTTGGTGTCTCCTAGATCCACCACTTGGCCATTCTAACCATGTATTAAAGTTAGGTGCATTCAACACTTGGCCATCATAACAGTTGTAATTTTACACAATGTTTATGGAATAAGTAGATCCTAGATCCAATACTTGGCCATTTAGACTAAAAATTGAGAAGTAGGTGCATCAAAGATCCACCACGTGGCCATTATAACATATTGTTGAAATTTGGATCCAATTGTTGGTGTATCCTAGAACCACCACTTGGCCATTCTAACCATGTCCTAAAGTTACGTGCATTCAACATTTGGTAATCATAACACTTATAATTTTACACAATGTTTGTGGAATGAGTAGATCCTAGATCCACCACCTGGCCATTTAGACTAAGAATTGGGAATTAGATGCATCAAAGATCTACCACTTGGCCATTATAACAAAGGCTTGAATTGTGGATCCAATTGTTGGTGTCTGCTAGATCCACCACTTGGCCATTCTAACCATGTCTTAAAGGTAGGTGCATTTAGCAATTGGCCATCATAAAACTTGTAGTTTTACACAATGTTTGTGGGATGAGTAGATCCTAGATCCACCACTTGGCCATTTAGAGTAAGAATTGGGGAGTAGGTGCATCAAAGATTCACGACTTTGCCATTATAACAAAGGCTTGAATTGTGGATCCAATTGTTGGTGTCTCCTAGATCCACCATTTTGCCATGCTAACGATGTGTTAATGTTAGGTTCATTCAACACTTGGCCATCATAACACTTGTACTTTTACAGAATGTTTGTGGGATGAGTAGATCATAGATCCACCAATTGGCCATTTAGACTAAGAGTTGGAAATTAGATGCATCAAAGATCCACAACTTGGCCATTATAACGAAGGCTTCAAATGTGGATCCAATTGTTGGTGTCTCCTAGATCCGGCACTTGGCCATCTAACCATGTCTTAAAGCTAGGTGCATTCAACACTTGGCCATCATAACACTTGTAATTTTACACAATGTTTGTGGGATGAGTAGATCCTAGATCCCCCATTTGGCCATTTAGACTAAGCATTGGGAATAAGATGCATCAAAGATACACCACTTGGCCATTATAATCAAGGCTTGAATTGTTGATCCAATTGTTGGTGTCTCCTAGATCCACCACTTGGACATTTGGAAAATTTTGAAGTCATTTTTGGGCCTTTTAAGAGTGCCAGATCATCAAAGTTGTACAAAAGAAAGCAACCCGGTAGACCCCTCTAAATATTGCTTAGAACCCCATGATATGACATATCATTGGAAAGTTCTTGAAAAAAGAGCCAAGGTCTGAAAAGTTTGGATGACTTCTATGAAAGTTAGGCCATTTTTTTTTCAATCAGCCAGGTTTTGTTACCGTTACGGTAATCTAAAATCACCTTTTTCTAGATCTACATGAAGGCAATGTCCGATACATGCATGCTATATATCAATAGATAGCATTTGAAGAGTAGATTCTAAATATCCAACCTCCGACAAGTTTGGATCTTATTTGAAAAAAATTTACCGATCCCCACTTTTTGAAAGCTATGCCACATCAACAATTCTTACAAGGCCCATTTTTGAGTCCAAACTTTTCCTATGCATTCTAACCATGTCTTAAAGTTAGGTGCATTCAACACTTGGCCATCATAACACTTGTAATTTTATACAATCTTTGTCATTAAATATCTAATATCTAACCAACCCAAATGTTTTTCTCGTAATAAACTGATCATTTAATGTGAGGTGATAAACGGGAACAAGGGTTAGAATATACACATGTACTTACGGATCTATCTCAACACGGGGCCAATGGTAAAGGGGGCCAAATGAGAGATGGTCTATCAAAGATCAAGGCTAACTAATGGAGCTTAAAATACCTTAGGGTTATCTTCATTAAAGACCTCCAATGGTTAGAATTAAAGTTCCTTTGCCTTAAGCAAGCTAGGGTTGAGCTTGAGGTGGAAACCCGACCTAAACCTGTCTTTGACCTAGTGCAAGCTAGGGATAAGCTTGAGGTGGAAACTCCACCTAAGTTTTTGTCATGCTTCATGACTAATGTACTTGAGGTGCTTGTCATAAAATCTAATATCTAACCAAACCAAATGATTTTCTCATATTAAATTGATCACTTAATGTGGGAGAATAAACGGGAACAATTGTTAAGATATAGATATGTGCTTATAGATCTATCTCAACACGGGGCCAATAGTAAAGGGGCCCAAATGGGAGATGGTCTATCAAGAGCAAGGCTAACTAATGGAGCATAAGACCTTAGGGTTAGCTTCATTGAACACCTCCAATAATGTGTGAAAAAGTCCTTTGACCTTAGGTAAGCTAGGGCTGAGCTTGAGGTGGGAACCCGGCCCAAGCTCGAGGTGCTTGACCTGCTTGAGGTGCTTGTCATGCTTGAGGTGTTTGTCTTGCTTGAGGTGCTTGATTAAGGTGCTTGAGGTGCTTGACTTACTCCATGCTTGAGGTGCTTGACTTGCCACTTGATTAAGGTGCTTGAGGTGCCTTAACATGCTTGCCTGAGATGCTTGTGGGAATACTTCCTAGTCCAAGTGCTTTGTCATGCTTGATGACTAAGGTGCTTGAGCTCCTAAAGTCAAAAAGATCCCTACAAGGAGGGGGGCGAGCCTACAAGGGGGGGGGGGATGAGAGAGAACACACACACACACACACACACAAGGGAAGCCCCAGCTTGAAGAGGCAGCAAGGACACTTGTCAAGTTCCTCCTCATGTTGCCCTCATGGTGTGCCTGAAGCCTATTGGTTGGCCATCCAAGGGGTCCAATGATAATTTAGGATATTTAATTAATTGATTTTGCATTTATAAAGTCCTCTCTCTCAAAGGGGAAAGGGGGACACTTGTCCCAAGGCTACCCCTGTTGCTTGTAATGGCTCCTGCTTGTGATTGGCTAGGCCTGGAGGGGTCCAATGAGCTTCAAGCATGAGCTACAAGGGGGGGTCGACCCAAGAAAGCTAGGGGGGTGCTTAGGGGGTATACTCACCCACACACACTCACAAACACTCTCATTGTGTGCTATGCAAAGTGCAAGAGCTCCCTCTCCAAGAAAGTAGAGGTTGAGAGCCTACACCAACACTCTTGGCTATGGAGTGCAATACAACCAAGAGCCATGCTTCAATGCTTGAGCTTGTCATCTCCTTCTTCTTCATTACTATGCTATTATGTATGCTAGCTCAAGAGTTATGATAAGTGAGGAACTAGCTCTTTCTCGTATGAAATGTTTCTTCTTCCTCTTCCCTACCCTGATTCCCTGCTAGCTCTCTCCACCTTCGAAGGTGTTTGAGGTCTTGGGACTGAGGCTTGGTATAGTTAAAGCTTTCTTCAAGTTTAGGTGATGCTATGATGGTGATGCATGAAGCTTTCCATCTTCATTGTTTCACCTAGGTCACAAGGAGCACAAAGAATGTATTGTAACAAGTCTCTCTTTATGGGAGAAATCATAATACAAATGCCTATTGGAAGGGGGACGGGCTCCACATAAATCCGGTCCTCAACTGTTGTCATGTTCTCTAAATTCTCTCTCTTGCAAAAGTATTGTCTATGCCAAGTAAACTAATTGCTATGAGTATGTTGCTATCTTCAATTATGTCTACCCGCTATGCTCACAAAATCATTTCTTGAAAGTATTCTCATTAAATTCCACTACTCTCAAATTGAATAGGCGAATTCCATTACATTGGTATCAGAGCATTTGGTTTCTCTTTTCTTGCTTAAGAAGAGAGGTCCTTAAGTAGCCTATAAATGGTTGATGTTGTTAATTATAATAGAGTAAGTGGAACTGGGATCTAATATCAATTTTGTTAAGCCCACTATGTGGGGGATGGTGCACACCTCGGGAGCTTTGGACTTAATAATGGAGTCATTTTAGACTTGCCTACGGCTTTACCATTATTGAGCCATAAGAAGTCCGAAAGGGGCTAGCCCTTGGCAACTCTGCTATGTTAGACCTACTCCTCTACTCTCTATAATTAACCACTTTGAGCCATGGGTGTAGATACTTAAGAGCCGATTTTCAAAGGCTAAGAGGAGTGGCAACTAAGGTTTTGTATTGCCAAAGCATACACTAAGTATAAACATAAATTTTGTTAACATGGCTGACAATAATCAAGAGAGCAGAATGAACATTGATAGCTTTGATTTTGCACATGAAGGTGCTAATGATGATGCTCCCATGTTTGTGAATTATCTCGTCACTAGGTTGCAACAAGCTATGGGCAACCCTGTTTTGCAAGCCGAAGTTACTCAACAACTTCGTGCTTATGGAATTTCCCTTCCTCTCCTAGAAGAAAGAGAGCTTAGGAGGCCTCTTGAAGAGACCCCCAAAAGAAGACTCTCTCCCATTCGAGAGGAGGAATCCAAAGAGAAAGAAAGCAATGACAGTCTAAGTTCTTCTGAAGATGTGGCTCCACGAAGACGATGGTCTAGACGATTGCCTACTCCTCCCAAGAGGAAAAGAGCAACCTATAGTCCTTCTCCTCATCACTCTGAAAGGCAAGAGAGGAAACAAAGGAAGAAAAGGGCTAGGAAGAGGTCACCCTCTTCTCCTTCTTCTTCACCTTCCTCCTCTTCCGATGAAAGTTATGGCTATTCTCCTAGAGAATACAAGAGGGGAGGACATCGCAAATCATTTCCTGCATGGCGAAGGTCACAAAAGCTAAAGAAGTTCAAGGAGGGAGGAAAGAGTATCTCTTTTCTCACCTACGATGGCACCTTTGGTGCTACTGACAAAGTGTTGGCCTTCATCCAACAATTTGATGCGGCCTTTGAGGACGAGGGCTTCACAAAGTCCTCCAAGCTACGCCATGTAGCTATGCACTTCCAAAAATCAGCTCGTCAATGGTGGGCTAGCCTTCGTGGCAATGGAGAAGCCCCAAAGACATGGAAAACTCTACGAGTTTCCATCATGAAGCAATTTCTTCCAAGTGATACTAAAGATAAAGTTCTTACCGAATGGCGCGGCTTGAAGATTCTCTCTCATGAGTCTATCAACAAGTATGTAGACAAGTTTTGGGATTTACATCTCAAAGCTACTGTCTTTCAAAAGATAGACTTTACCGAACAAAGACAGCAATTCTGTGCGGGATTACCTGAAGAGATGGCCGAATACATCAACTTTCAACGGCCCGGTACTATTACCGAAGTAATCCTCCACACCATGGTTGCTTCACGCATCAATTTCCATCAAGGGGCTAGACGTAATTTCAAGCCCATGGAAAACAAAGATAAAAATGATGCAAAGGGGAAATCCAATGCTCAAAATAATTCCCAAGGCACTTCCAACAACAACCACAACAACAACAACAATCGGTCCAAGGAGAAGGGAGTTTACAAAGGTAAAAACAAACTCTCTCCTGAAGAGTTTGAAGCTTTTCGCAAGGACCATAAGTGTTTCAAGTGTGGAGAGCAAGGACATGGCTATCGTTCTTGCCCCAAGAAGAATACTCGCAATGAGACTCCTAGGGCTTCCACCATCGAAGCTCCAAAAGAGGATGGTCATTGCAAAGGATCATCACTTTCCTATGCGTGGGGAAAGGTAAGAGAGCATGATGCCTTCATCTTGTTTGACCCAGGATCTACTCTCAACTTCATATCAATAGAGTTGGCCACCAAGTTGGGCATTCAAGCTTTTGAGATGGGGGATATAGTAACAGCCGATGCAGCTTTCAAGGGACAACAAGCCTCTGTTACTCCCTTGATTGGGAAGTTGAGGCTTCATGTCCAAAGCTATGTCGACAAAGAATACTTCTTCATCTCTCCTCTCCAACATCAGGATGTTATCCTAGGGGCACCATGGTTTGATCGCATGGCTGCCAACATGAAGTTCCCTGAAAGGAGAATTTACTTCACCTACAGGGGAAAAAACATGTATATAGATGCTAGTGAGTGTGGTCGCACTATTCCACTTGTAAATCCTCTTTCTTTTGATAAATCGATGAAGAGCTCAGTTTCTGCGTACATGATTTATGTCAAAGAGTCTCTAAAAGCTAATAATGTTTCATCAAATGAAAATGATAGGAATCAAGAAGAGTTAGACTTGTCTACTTTTCTAAAAGGATTCCAAGATGTGTTCATCGATGATATCCCTATGGACCTACCTCCAAAATGAGGGGATGATGACCATCGTATTGAGCTCCTTCCAGGAAGCTCACCCCCTAACAAACCTCCTTATCGAGTCTCACAAGCTCAACAAGAGGAGATTATGAGGCAAGTACAGGAACTGGTAGACAAAGGGATGGTGAGGCCTAGTTCCTCTCCCTTTTGTTCTCCAGTCCTTTTAGTGCAAAAGAAAGATGGTACATACCGTATGTGTGTGGACTATCGAGCACTAAACCATATCACTATCAAAAACAGATTTCCCGTGCCTCGGGTAGAAGATCTGTTTGATAAGCTACAAGGATCTACCTACTTCAGTAGGATTGACCTTAAGAGTGGCTATCATCAAATAAGGATAGTGGATGAAGATATCCCAAAGACCGCATTTCGCACAACATTTGGTCTTTATGAATATCTAGTCATGCCTTTTGGCTTGACTAATGCACCAGCTACTTTCAATCGTCTCATGGAGAAAATTTTTAGACCATATCGTAAATTCACTGGAGTGTTCTTTGATGATATCATCATCTACTCCAAGTCTTTGGAGGAACATAAACAACATCTCCAAGTGATTTTTCAAGCCTTGAGGGAGAACAAACTTTTTCTCAACCAAAAGAAAAGTGAATTCTTCCTTCAAGAGATTCAATATCTAGGTCATATTATCTCTCACGATGGTATTCGTATGGATCCATCAAAGTTAGAGGTAATAAAACCATGGCCTAAACCAAGGAATCTACATGAGCTAAGAATCTTTATTGGTATGTGTGCATACTATAGACGCTTCATAGCAAAATTCTCTCAAGTAGCAGGACCACTACACGACTTAACAAAGAAGAACGTTAAGTTTGTATGGACTGCTAAGGAGAAAAATGCTTTTGAGAAACTCAAAGAGAAGCTTACTTCCAAACCAGTCCTCGTGCTTCTGGATCTCTCAAAGCCATTTGAGGTCCAATGTGATGCTTGTGGTGATTTCCTTGGAGCGGTTTTGCTTCAAGAAGGGCATGCCATAGCATATGAGAGCCGAAGGCTCAATAGTGATGAACGAGTCTTGGTCATTTATGAGAAAGAGCTTTTAGTTGTTCTACATGCCCTAGACACATGGAAGCACTACCTATTGGGGACTCCATTTATCCTACGAACCGGCCACCAAAGTCTCAAGTATTTCATGACGCAAACCAAGATTTCCGACAAACAAATGAGGTGGGCAAATTTTCTTTCGCAATTTAATTTCCATATTGCTCACATAGCTGGTAAGCACAATCAAGTTGCCGATGCACTTTCACGACGACCAAAAGTTAATGCGGTGTCTATAGCTACTCACAATGATCTATCCTCTATGATAGATGAGTATGCTACTGACCCTGACTTTAGAGACATAATGTCAGCCCTTGCTTTGGGGAAGAAAGAGGAACCATTCACCTTGCAGGATGGTTATCTTCTCCACGGCAATAGGCTATGTGTTACCCATTCCCTTCGTGAGAAGGTTATGTATGAATCCCATGCTCCTCCATATGCACGGCATAGAGGTACTCAACCTACTCTCCGAGGAGTAGAGACGTATTTCTATTGGCCTACCATGAAAGTGGACATACAAGAGTACGTTTCAAAATGTGTAGTATGCCAAAAGACCAAGTATGATAGAGGGAAGCAACCTGGATTACTCCAGCCATTGCCTATTCCAAATTCACCGTGGGAGAGTATATCCATGGATTTCATCTTTGGATTGCCCAAGTCTATCCATGGGAATACAGGAATATGGACAATAGTCGACAGGTTTAGCAAGCAAGCACATTTTATTCCTATCAAAAAGACTATTAAGGCACATCAAATGTAAACTCTCTTCATATCTCATATTTTCAAGCACCATGGATTACCCACATCCATCGTGTCAGAAAGAGATCTTAGAATGACCAGTAATTTCTGGAAAGGTCTCTTTGAAAATCTAGGAACAAGATTGAATTTCTCTTCGGCCTATCACCCACAAATGGATGGCCAAAGTGAGATAGCCAATCTTACGATACTCGATCTACTCAAAACTTATGTTACCAAAGTAGATCAACGCTCACAATGGAAAAGTATTTACCGCTAGTAGAGTATGCCTACAATAATACTATACATACTTCTACGGGGAAAGCACCTTTTGAGATCATAGAGGGAAGACCCAAAAGTCCCTTGCTACAAAAATTACATGGGAAGATCTTCGTCGCCGATGAGTATAGCCGTGACCTACAAGAATCTTTTCAAAAGATTAGGGAGGCTATAGCCATCTCTCAACAAAGGCAAAAAGATGCTGCTGATAAGCACAGAAGAGCCTTAATGCTCAAAGAAAATGATTGGGTCTTACTCAAGTTTCCTAAGGCTCGATTAAGGCAAACGACGGGCAAAAATCCTACGGGCCATCAAAAGTATTATGCTAAACTAGCAAAACGATACTATGGTCCTTTCCAAATCTTGAAGCCTATCAATGAGACGGCTTATCAACTCAAGTTGCCCAACCATTGGCTTATACACAATGCCTTTCATGTAAGCCCACTTAAGCCCTACAAAGGAGAGCCACCAATTGAACCAATTATTGAAGACCCTCCCGAAGTCGAAGACCAAGAAGAGGTGCTACAACCCGAAGCTGTCCTTCAGCATGAAGACAAGGTACTACGACATGGTAAGATAATCCGATGGTATCTTATTAAGTTCAAAAATTATCCTTTTGAAGATGCTAAATGGATGCAAGGAGTACAACTTAAGGATAGTATGAACCTTGTCAATGCTTACAATGCTACATTAGAGTAAGCAAATGTAAAAATTTCTTTTAAATGACTCATGTTTTTGTCTTATATGACTACTCCTCTTTTTAATTGTGCACAAATTTAACTAGTATGCATGCTTAGAATGATGATTGTGATGACGACGTCTCTCAAACACCAAGTAGAATTTGTCACTCTACTTTGGGAGAATGAAATGGACTAAAGAGCAGACATGCTTGTGGCAGCTATGTCTCCCAAGCACCAAATGGATTAGTCATCCATCTTGGAAAGATGTCGTAGGGTAAAAAAGGGATCCTCTACCCGCTAAGTACGATTGACTAATGACTAAGCCTTATCTCTTCTACCTCATAGTCGAGGATGACTATGATTTCAAGAGAGAGGTAATGTCATAAAATCTAATATCTAACCAACCCAAATGATTTTCTCATATTAAATTGATCACTTAATGTGGGAGAATAAACGGGAACAAGTGTTAAGATATAGATATGTGCTTATAGATCTATCTCAACACGGGGCCAATAGTAAAGGGGCCCAAATGGGAGATGGTCTATCAAGAGCAAGGCTAACCAATCGAGCATAAGACCTTGGGGTTAGCTTCATTGAAGACCTCCAATAATGTGTGAAAAAGTCCTTTGACCTTAGGTAAGCTAGGGTTGAGCTTGAGGTGGGAACCCGGCCCAAGCTCGTCGAGGTGCTTGACCTGCTTGAGGTGCTTGTCATGCTTGAGGTGTTTCTCTTGCTTGAGGTGCTTGACTTACTCCATGCTTGAGGTGATTGACTTGCCGCTTGATTAAGGTGCTTGAGGTGCCTTGACATGCTTGCCTGAGATGCTTGTGGGAATACTTCCTAGTCCAAGTGCTTTGTCATGCTTGATGACTAAGGTGCTTGAGCTCCTAAAGTCAAAAAGATCCCTACAAGGAGGGGGGCGAGCCTACAAGGGGGGGGGGGATGAGAGAGAACACACACACACACACACACACAAGGGAAGCCCCAGCTTGAAGAGGCAGCAAGGACACTTGTCAAGTTCCTCCTCATGTTGCCCTCATGGTGTGCCTGAAGCCTATTGGTTGGCCATCCAAGGGGTCCAATGATAATTTAGGATATTTAATTAATTGATTTTGCATTTATAAAGTCCTCTCTCTCAAAGGGGAAAGGGGGACACTTGTCCCAAGGCTACCCCTGTTGCTTGTAATGGCTCCTGCTTGTGATTGGCTAGGCCTGGAGGGGTCCAATGAGCTTCAAGCATGAGCTACAAGGGGGGGTCGACCCAAGAAAGCTAGGGGGGTGCTTAGGGGGTATACTCACCCACACACACTCACAAACACTCTCATTGTGTGCTATGCAAAGTGCAAGAGCTCCCTCTCCAAGAAAGTAGAGGTTGAGAGCCTACACCAACACTCTTGGCTATGGAGTGCAAATCCAACCAAGAGCCATGCTTCAATGCTTGAGCTTGTCATCTCCTTCTTCTTCATTACTATGCTATTATGTATTCTAGCTCAAGAGTTATGATAAGTGAGGAACTAGCTCTTTCTCGTATGAAATGTTTCTTCTTCCTCTTCCCTACCCTGATTCCCTGCTAGCTCTCTCCACCTTCGAAGGTGTTTGAGGTCTTGGGACTGAGGCTTGGTATAGTTAAAGCTTTCTTCAAGTTTAGGTGATGCTATGATGGTGATGCATGAAGCTTTCCATCTTCATTGTTTCACCTAGGTCACAAGGAGCACAAAGAATGTATTGTAACAAGTCTCTCTTTATGGGAGAAATCATAATACAAATGCCTATTGGAGGGGGGACCGGCTCCACATAAATCCGGTCCTCAACTGTTGTCATGTTCTCTAAATTCTCTCTCTTGCAAAAGTATTGTCTATGCCAAGTAAACTAATTGCTATGATTATGTTGCTATCTTCCATTATGTCTACCCGCTATGCTCACAAAAGCATTTCTTGAAAGTATTCTCATTAAATTCCGCTACTCTCAAATTGAATAGGCAAATTCCATTACAGTGCTTGTCATACTTAATGACGAAATTGCTTGAGAAGCTTCCTATGCATGGGGGGTAAGATGCTTGAGTCAAAAATAGACCCTACACACTGAATGAGGAAGTTGCTTGAGAAGCTTCCTATGCATGGGGGGTAAAATGCTTGAGTAAAAAAGAGACCCTACACACTTAATGAGGAAGTTTCTTGAGAATCTTACTATGCATAAAAGTTCCAAAGTTAGGGGAATCTTTGACCTAACCTTCCACTCACCCAAGGGGCACCCCTTTTCTAAAAGGGCACATGGGACACATGTCAGACTCTCACTAAGCTTAACCACATGGTGTGCTTGAATTCCATTGGTTGGGCTAAAGAAGGGTCCAATGAGCTTCTACTTCCATCCAAAAAATATCTAGATATTTTCAAGATCTCTCTCATTAAGGGGTAAGGAGGACACTTGTCAAAAGACTACCCATATACTTGACTGCATGCTACATGTGATTGGCTAGGGGGAGAGGGGTCCAATGAGCTTCTAGCATGTAGAAATTTTACCCAAAGCAAGGAAGGAGGGTGCTAGGGGGATATACTCCACACACACCCATTGGCAAGGGCATTCTCACTTGGTGAAAGGTGAGGAACACCACCTCCTTCTCCAAGCTTGTGAGAAGTGAGAGCCTACATCAACACTCTTGGCTATGGAATGCAAATCCAACCAAGAGCCATGCTTCAATGCTTAAGCTTTTCATCTTCTCTATCTCCATTACTATCCTATTATCTATGCTAGAAAGAAGAGTAATGACAAGTGAGGAACAATTTATTTCTCCTATGGAATGTTTCTTCTTCCTCTTCCCTACCCTCATTCCTCTCTAGCTCTCTCCACCTTTGAAGGTGTTTGAGGCCTTGGGACTGAGGCTGGGACAATTAATGCTTTCTACAAGTTATGTTATGCTTGTGATGCATGAAGCTTTCCACTTTCATTGAATCACGTAGGTCACAAGGAACACAAACATTGTATTGTACCAAGTCTCTCTTGATGGGAGAAAATATAATACAAATGCCTATTGGAGGGGGGACCGGCTCCATATAAATCCGGTCCTCAACTATTGTCATGTTCTCTAAACTCTCTCTCTCTTGCAAAAGTAATGTTCATTCCAAGTTAACTAAGTACCATGTTTATGTTGCTACCATCAATTAAGTTCATTCGCTATGCTCACAAAGTAACTCTCTAAAAAATGCTTCACCTAATTCCTAATTCCGCTACTCTCAAAGTTCATAGGCCATTTCCATTACATTGGTATCAGAGAATTTGGTTTCTCTTTTCTTGCTTAAGAAGAGAGGTCCTTAAGTAGCCTATTAATGGTTGATTTTGTTAATTATATTAGGGTAACTAGGACTGGGATCTATTATCGGTTTTGTTGAGCCCACTTTGTGGGATATGGTGCACACCTCGGGATCTTTCATGTTAATAATGGAGTCTTTTTAGACTTACCTATGGCTTTACCATTATTTAGACATGAGAATTCCGAAAGGAGCTATCCCTCGGGAGCTTCGCTATGTTAGACTCACTCCACCACTCTCTATAATTAACCAATTCGAGCCGTGGGTGTAGATACTTAAGTGCCTATTTTCAAAGGCTAAGAGGAGTAGCAACTAAGGTTTTGAATTGCCAAAGCATATACTAAGTAAACACCTAAGTTTAATTAACATGGTTGACAATAACCAAGAGAGTAGAATGAACATTGATAACTTTGACTTTGCACATGAAGGTGTTAATGATGATGCCCCCATGTTTGCTAATTATCTTGTTACTAGGTTGCAACAAGCTATGGGCAAAGATATGGGCAACCCCTCTTTGCAAGACGAAGTTACTCAACAACTTCATGCTTATGGGATTTCCTTTCCTCTCAAAGAGGAGAGAGAGATTAGGAGGCCTCTTGGTGAGACCCCCAAAAGACGACTCTCTCCCATACAAGAAGAGGAATCCAAAGAACGAGAAAGTAATGACCCCTTAAGTTCCTCAAAAGATGTGGTTCCATGAAGACGTTGGTCAAGCTGATCACCAGCCCCTCCCAAGAGGAAATGGTTAACCCATAGTCCTTCTCCTCGTCACTCCAAAAGGGAAGAGAGGAAACAAAGGAAGAAAAGGGAAAGAAAGAGGTCACCCTCTTCTCCTTCTTCTTCACCTTCCTCCTCTACCGAAGAAAGCTATGACTATTCTCCTAGAGAATACAAGAAGGGAGGACATCACAAATCTTACCCTGCATGGCGAATGTCACAAAATCTAAAGAAGTTCAAAGAGGGAGGAAAGAGTATCTCTTTTCTCACCTATGATGGAGCCTTTGTTGCTACCAACAAAGTATTGGCCTTCATCCAACAATTTGATGGGCCTTTGAAGATGAGGGCTTCACGGAGTCCTCCAAGCTATGCCATGGAGCTATGCACTTCCAAAAATTGGCTCGTTAATGGTGGGCTAGCCTTCAAAGCCCCAAAGACATGGAAAACTCTACGCGTTTCCATTATGAAGCGATTTCTTGCAAGTGATGCAAAGGACAAAGTGCTTACCAAATGGTGAAGTTTAAAGCTTCTCTCTCATGAGTCTACCCTCAAATATGTGGACAAGTTTTGGGATTTACATCTGAAGGCTACTATCTTTCAAAAGATAGACTTTGCCAAGCAAAAACAACAATTCTGTGTGGGATTACCCAAAGAGATGGCCCAAGTATGTCAACTCTCAACGATCTAGTTCTATCATCGAAGTAATCCACCACATCATGGTTGCTTCACGCATCAATTTCCAACAACGGGCTAGAGGGAATGTCAAGCCCATGGAAAATAAAGACAAAAGTGATGCCAAGGGGAAAACCATATCCAAAATTCTTACCAAGGCTATTCCAACAACAACAACAAATGGTCCAAGGAGAACGGAGTTTACAAAGGTAAATATAAACTCTCTCCTAAGATCTAGAAGCTTTTATTAAGGACCACAAATGTTTTAAGTGTGGGGAGCAAGGCCATAGTTATCGTCCTTGCCCAAATATAATTTCCCACAATGAGACTCCTAGAGCCTCTATGTTTGAAGCTCATTGCCAAGGATTTCTCCTTTCCTATGCTTGGCGAAGATGGAAGAGCATGATGCCTTTATTTTGTTTGACCCTGGTTTAACTCACAACTTCATATCCACGGAGTTGACCACTCAACTAGGCATACAAGCCCACAAGATGGGAGATGCATTGAAAGCCAATGGAGCTATTAAGGGACAAGACGTCTTGGTTACTTCTTTCATTGGAAATTAAGGCTTTATGTCCAAAGCTATGTGGACAAAAAGGATTTCTTCATCTCCCCTCTCAGACATGAGAATGTTATCATTGGGGCACCACAATTTCACCGCATGGCTTCCAACATGAAGTTCCTTGAAAGGAGAATCTACTTCACGTACAGGGAAAAGATCATGTACATAGATGCTAATGAGTTGGGGCACACCATATCCCTGCAATAAAGGGAATCAAGAGGAATTAGAGTTGTCTAATTTACTAAATGGATTCCAAGATGTTTTCATTGATGACATCCCTAGTGAGCTATCTCTAAAATGAGGGATGATGACCATGCAATTGAGCTCCTACCAAGAAGCTCACCACCTAACAAGCCTCCTTATCAAGTTTCACAAGCTCAACAAGAGGAGATCATGAGGCAAGTGCATGAATTGGTGAAAAAAAAGGGATGGTGAGGTCTAGCTCCTCTCCATTTTGTTCACCATTGCTTTTAGTGCAAAATAAAGACGACATATATTACATGTGTGTTGATTATAGTGCACTAAATAAAATTACTATCAAAAATAGATTTCCCGTGCCGGGGGTAGAAGATCTATTTGATAATTTACAAGTTTTGGCTTGACAAATGCTCCACATGCATTCAAACTCATGACGGACAAAAATCTTGAGACCATTCAAATTCTCTTGAAGAGTACAAGCGACACCTCCAGGTAATCTTTCAAGTTGTGAGAGAGAACAAGCTTTTCATTAATCAGAAGAAAAATGAATTTTTGGTACAAGAGATTCAATATTTAGGTCACATTATCTTTAAAGATGGCACCCGCATGGATCCAACAAAGTGAGAGATAATAAAAAGGATGACCTAATCCACGGAATCTATAGGAGGTACGAAGTTTCATAGGTATGTGTGTATATTGTAGATGCTTCATTTTTAAAAAAATCTCGCTATTAGCAAGCCCATTACATGACTTAACAAAAAAGAACATTAAGTATTCATGGACTGCAAAAGTGCAAGAAGCTTAAGGAGAATCTTATCTCTCAACGTGTTCTCACACTACTAGATCTCTCAAAGCCATTTGAGGTCCAATGTGATGCTTGTGGTAATTGCCTTGGAGCTATTTTGCTTCAAGAAGGGGATGCCATCATGTATGAGAGACAAAGACTCAACTTCGATAAGTGTGTATTGGGTAAATATAAAAAAGAGCTACTAGCTATTCTATATGCCCTAAACACGTGGAAACATTATCTCTTGGGGACTCCATTCATCCTATGAATGGATCATAAAGCCTCAAGAACTTCATGACGCAAACCAAGCTCTCCCACAAACAAACGAGGTGGGAAAATTTTCTTTTGCAATTTAAATGTCATATTGCTCACATTGTTGGCAAGCACAATCAAGTGGTTGATGCACTTTCACAACGACCAAGGATAAATGTGGTGTCTATAGCAACTCACAATGATCTATCTTTTATAGATAAGTATGCTACTGATTGAGACTTTAAGTATGTAATTAGAGTCTTTGCATTAGGGGAAAAAAAAAGAACCATTCACCTTGAAGGATGCTTATCTTCCAAATGGCAATAGGCTATGTGTTACTCACCCATACAACAACAAAGTCATGTATGAATCGCATACTTCTCCTTATGCAGGGCAAAGAGGGAATCCATAATCTACACTTCAAGGAGTAGAAATGTATTTGTGTTGGCCTACCATGAAAAGTAAACATACAAGAGTATGTTCCAAAATGCGTGGTATACCAAAAGTTGAAATTTGATCGAGGGAAGCACCTTGGATTGTTTTAGTCGACAAGGTTAACAAGAAAACACACTCTATGTCTGTCAAAAAGACTATTAAGGCACATCAAATGGCAACCCTCTTTAGATCTCAAATTTTCAAGCATCATGGATTTACAACACCCATAGTGCCGGACAAAGATCCTAGAATGACCAGTAATTTCTAGAAGGGTCTCTTTGAGAATCTAAGAAGTAGATTAAATTTCTCTTTCGGCCTATCATCCACAAACGGATGACCAAAGTGAAATAACTAATTTAACAATTCTTGATATACTAAAATCCCATGTCATGGAAGTAGATCAATGTTCTCAATGATAGAAGTGTGTACCTCTTATAAAGTATGCATACAACGATATTGTACATACTTCTATGGAGAAAGTACCTTTTGAAGTTAAAGAAGGAAGATCCAAAAATCCCTTACTACTGAAAGTACTTGGGAAGATCTTCATTGGCGATGAATATAGCTTAGACCTACAAGAATCTTTTCCAAAGATAAAAGGGGTTATATCCATCTCACAAGAAAGGAAAAAAGGGTTTCTACTAATAAGCACAGAAGAGCCTTAGCCTTTAAGGAAAAGGATTGGGTCTTGCTAAAGTTTCTCAAGGCTCATTTGAGGCATACTATGGGCAAGAGTCCTATGGACCACCAAGAATATGATGTTAAACTAGCAAAAAGAGATTATGGTCCTTTTTAAATTCTTAAGCCAATCAATGAGATGGCTTATCAATTCAAGTTGCCCAACCATTGGCTCATGCACCATGTTTTCCATGAAAGCCTGTGTAAGACTTACAAAGGAGCGCTATCAAAAGAAGCAATAGCTGTTGCAGACCCTCCAAAAATCAAAGATCAAGAAGAAGCACTTCAACCTGAGTCCATCCTATGACATGAAGACAAGGTATTAAGAAATGGTAAGATTATCTGACGATATCTTATTAAGTTTAAGAATTATTCTTTTAAAGATGCTAGATGGATGCAAAGAACCTAGCTTAAGGATAATATGAACCTTGTCAATGCTTACAATGATGCACTAGAGTAAGCATATGAAAATTCATTTTAAATGATTTTTTTTTTGTCTTATAAGACTGATTCTCTTTTTACTGTGCACAAATTTAAGAAGTATGCATGCTTGAAATCATGTTTGTGGTGACGACGTCTCCCAAACACCAAGTAGAACTTGTCAGTCTACTTGGGAAGTATGATATGGACTAAAGAGCAGGCATGCTTGTGGCAGATACGTCTTCCAAGCACCACATGGATTAGTCATCCATCTTGGAATGACATGGAAGGGTAAAAAGGGATCCTCTACCCGCTAAGTAACATGGAGAAATGACTATGACTTTATCTCTTTTACCTCATAGTCGAGGATGACTATGATTTCAAGGGAGAGTTAATGTCATTAAATATATAATATCTAACCAACCCAAATGATTTTATCATATTAAACTGATCATTTAATGTCGGATAATAAACGGGAACAAGGGTTAGAATATAGACATGTGCTTATGGATCTATCTGAACATGGGGCCAATGGTAAACGGGCCCAAATGAGAGATGGTATATCAAAGAGCAAGGTTAACTAATGGAGCTTAAAAGAACTTAAGGTTAGCTTCATTAAAGACCTCCAATGGTTAGTGTTAAAATTCCTGTGACCTTAAGCAAGCTAGGGTTGAGCTTTAGGTGAGAACTCCACCTAAGGTGCTCGTCATGCTTGATGAATAAGTACTTAAGGTACTTGTCATACTTAACGAGGAAGTTGCTTGAGAAGCTTCCTATGCATGGGGGGTAAGATTCTTGAGTCAAAACGAGACCCTACACACATAATGAGGAAGTTTCTTGAGAAGCTTCCTATGCATAAAAGTCCCAAAGTTAGGGGAATCTTTGACCTAACCTTCCACTCACCCAAGGGGCACCCCTTTTCTAAAAGGGCACATGGGACACATGTCAGACTCTCACTAAGCTTAACCACATGGTGTGCTTGAATGCTATTGGTTGGGCTAAAGAGGGGTCCAATGAGATTCTACTTCCATCCAACAAATATCTAGATATTTTCAAGCTCTCTCTCTCTAAGGGGTAAGGAGTACACTTGTCAAAAGACTACCCATGTACTTGACTGCATGCTGCATGTGATTGGCTAGGGGGAGAGGGGTCCAATGAGATTGCAACATGTAGAAATTTTGGCCAAAGCAAGGAAGGAGGGTGCTAGGGGAATATACTCCACACACACACACACACTCATTGGCAAGGGCATTCTCACTTGGTGAAAGGTGAGGAAAACCACCTCCTTCTCCAAGATTGTGAGAAGTGAGAGTCTACATCAACACTCTTGGCTATGGAATGCAAATCCAACCAAGAGCCATGCTTCAATGCTTAAGCTTGCCATCTTCTCCATCTCCATTACTATTATGTATGCTAGAAAGAAGAGTACTGATAAGTGAGGAACTATTTCTTTCTCCTATGGAATGTTTCTTGGTCCTCTTCCCTACCGTCATTCCCCGATAGCTCTCTCCACCTTTGAAAGTGTTTGAGTCCTTGGCACTAAGGCTTGGGATAGTTTATGATTTCTACAAGTTATGTTATGCTTGTGATGTATGAAGCTTTACACCTTCATTGCATCACGTAGGTCACAAGGAACAAAAAGATTGTATTGTACCAAGTCTCTCTTGATGGGAGAAACTATAATACAAATGCCTATTGGAGGGGGGAGTGGCTCCATATGAATCGGGCTCTCAACTATTGTCATGTTCTCTAAATTCTCTCTCTCTTGCAAAAGTATTGTTCATGCCAAGGTAACTAAGTACCATGTTTATGTTGCTACCATCAACTAAGTTCACCCGCTATGTTCACAAATTAATCTCTAAAAAATGCTTCACCTAATTTCCTAATTCCGCTACTCTCAAAGTTCATAGGCCATTTCCATTACAATGTTTGTGGGATGAGTAGATCCTAGATCCACACTTGGCCATTTAGACTAAGAACTGGGAAGTAGGTGCATCAAAGATCCACCACTTCACCATTATAACAAAGGCTTAAATTGTGGATTTAATTGTTGGTGTCTCCTAGATCCACCACTTGGCCATTCTAACCATCTCTTAATGTTAGGTGCAATCAGCATTTAGCGATCATAACACTTGTAATTTTACACAATATTGTGGGATGACTAGATCCACCACTTGGCCATTCTAACCATGTGCTAAAGTTAGGTGCATTCAGCACCTGGCATCATAACACTTGTGATTTTACACAATGTTTGTGGGATGAGTAGATCCTAGATCCACCTATTCGCCATTTAGACTGAGAATTGGTAAGTAGGTGCAACAAAGATCCACCACTTGGCCATTAAAACAAAGGCTTGAATTGTGGATCCAGTTGTTGGTGTCTCCTAGATCCACCACTTGGCCATTCTTACCATGTCTTAAAGTTAGGCGCATTCAACACTTGGCCATCATAACACTTGTAATTTTACACAATGTTTGTGGGATCAATAGATCCTATATCCACCACTTGTCCATTTAGACTGAGAATTGAGAAGTAGGTGCATCAAATATCCTCCACTTGACCATTGTCGAAAAGGATTGAATTGTGGATCCAAATAAATGGTGTTTCCTAGATCAACCACTTGGCCATTATAACGAAGGCTTGAAATGTGGATCCAATTGTTGGTGTCTCCTAGATCCACCACGTGGCTTTTTTTTACCATGTCTTAAAGCTAGGTGCATTCAACACTTTGCCATCATAACACTTGTAATTTTACACAATGTTTGTGGGATGAGTAGATCCTAGATTCTCCACTTTGCCATTTAGACCAAGAATTGGGAACTAGGTGCATCAAAGATCTAACACTTCGCCACCATTATAACAAAGGCTTGAATTGTGGATCCAATTGTTGTTGTCTCCTAGATCCACCATTTGACCATTCTAACCATGTGTGAATATTAGGTGCATTCAACACTTGGCCATCATAACACTTGTACCTTTCATGAGGGAAGAAAAAATGGTGCATGACTGGTCTAAAAACCATGTCTACTTGCAGTTCTAAGATTCTGTCATTCGAGGCGATCTTGTGACTGGTCGAGCACATCCTCTAGGAAACAGGTTTATAATTGATCATAGATCTGACACCACAGTTCACTTGGCCCCATTGCAGTATTGTTACACGTGTAAAGCGGACACTAATGTTAGCGAAGATTCTCCTTATATGGATGTACTACCTAGGATGACAGAGTGAGACAATGTGGATTGGGTCCACCTAGCAGCAACCATAGACACTTGGGGAAATAGGGGGATGACATGGGTAACACCTAAGGGGGATGAAATGCCACCACTCGTATCCTTAAATATGCTAGAAGCAGTGCATATAGCTTCTGATGACCTACAAGATGAAAGTTTGACTGGCATTGGAACTAGTAGCGCTAGCCCACACGATTTGGGGTCAAAATAATCAATTGAAATTGATTTTGAGGAGGAGGAAGAATCTGAGTTAAATCTTAGTACAAATGTGGGGACAAACCATTCAAGGCCCAGTGGTAACCTAGATGACAGTCTATCCAAGGGAGCAAAAAACATAAGTAGTGATTCATCTAGTGACTCTTCACTAGAGATCGGCCGTAATCGAGAATTAAACAAGAAGAGTAAGAGATATAAGAGGCGACAACATCGAGCAAATGAGCATGCTAGACTAAACAAAAAGAAATATACCGCAGAAAGGCTTAATTATATACGGGCATGTGATGCTCATCGGAAGTTGGTAGATAACTGGGGTAAATACCTTCAAAGCATTATGTGGTGTAGTCCACAACCCATTGACTTCGCACAACTAGAGGCTACAGAGAAGCCAAGGTTGAGCCATACCATAAGGAGACGAAAAAATCGAGAGTTAGCTCAACAACAAAAGGAATCGAAAGTGAAATCATAGTCCACAGAACAACAGGACCCCACAAACTTACACCCTGCACCTGTATACCATAGAGGAACGTAAAGTTGTGTATACAAAGGCTCAAAGAAAACCTATCGATGGGAGCAATGGAGTCTATGACGGTCCAGCGATAGTTAAGGAGATAGAGTTAGCAGACCCAAGAGAAGAGTCTAAACCCGTTTTCATTGCCCAAGATCTGACAGAGATTGAGGAGTGTGTACTTAAATAACTTCTCAAGGAATTCAGGGATATATTTGCATGGACATATCATGATATGAAAGGTGTTCCACATTCCGTGGTGCACCACACAATCCCCATGAATAACATGGCTAAACCAGTTCAGCAAAAACGACCCTACCTAATGAATCCTAAATATGAAAAAATCATTCAAGAAGAGATTGAAAAGCTTGTGGAATGTGGATTCATATACCCTATTGAGCACTCTGAATGGGTGTCTCCAATAGTGATTGTGCCAAAAAATCATGGGAAACTCAGAGTGTGCATGGATCTTAAGAAGGTCAATGCCGCCACTAGGAGGGACCATTATCCCTTGCCATATTCAGAACATGTTCTTGAAAGAGTTGCAGGGAAGGAAGCTTATATCTTTTTAGATGGGTACTCTGGCTACAATCAAATCACAATTGCGCTGGAGGACTAAGCTAAAATAGCCTTTATAACCGAATTTGGAGTGTTCTAATTTCGTGTTATGGCTTTTGGCTTAACCAATGCCCCTGCTACCTTTCAGACTTTAATAAACATTGCTTTTAGAGAATATTTGAGGGAGTTTTGTGAAGTTTTCTTAGATGACCTTTGTGTTTATTCCTCTTGGAAAGAACATCTATCATGCTTACAACAAGTGTTTGAGAAGTGTAGATTGTATCGCATCTCCTTAAACCCTTTCAAATGCCAATTTTGGGTTAAACATGGAGTCATTTTAGGGCATATAGTGTCCAAAAATGGGATTTTCACAGATGAGAACAAAATTAAAGCCATTATTGAATTGCCACCACCTACAAACTGTAAAGGAGTTCAAAGGTTCATGGGCCATGTTGGTTATTATCGATGGTGATAAACCACTTTTGGAATGTACAAAGTAGTGCGTATATGCATGGTCATATGTTCAAAAAGATGTAAATACATGCATTTGGGAGCTTTGCAAAGTGGTTTCAAGTTCAAAAAAAGGTGCAACGTGTGCACATTGTAAATATAAGTGCTTGTGTGTCGGCAGTCGAGCATACGTACATGCCTGGATAGGGTATCGGGGCCTTGGATATGGTTCTAGGTGGCTTATTTTGGCTCTAGATAATGTGTTTGAGATTTATAGAATGTAAATAATGCAAGTGACAACTGTGGGTACTCTCATCCCGCTCCAGAAGTTTGACACATGCGGTAACTGTCTATTTGCGGCGCCTGATCTGCAGTGATGCGTGCACCACCCTAGAAGTGGTCAAAAATAGAATATGGGGATGTGTAAAAGTTCTTTGGGTATTGAGGATCAAGCGTACAAAATTTGGTGAATTTTGGAGTCCGTTTGGGGTTTTTCCCGAGAAAAATGCCCGTCGGGGGTCAAAAAATGGTGTGAAAAGGCATCAATTTTCCACATCAGTGGCGCTTCCGTGAGTGCTTGGGATGATACAGCATTTTGGAAGCCAAGTTTTGACACTTTTACCTCTCTGTGTGGGGAAGGAAGCAGGGTTCCTACAGGTGGTCTAGTGCAGTCCTTTCGCTTTCGCGTCCTGTTTTCGAGTGTGTGGAGGAGTGAATTAGAGCTTTCTCTCTTCAATTTTGCACTTGGGAGAGTGTATGGAAGTTATGAGGTTTCCATGGATGTGTGTGTGCGAGGAATGGAGGGAAGAAGGTGCGGCTTTCTGCAAGACTATGTGACCCTGTATCGGTGCCATTAGGGTTGGCGCTACTCCAAAGAGTCCAACAGAGTGGAGTTTGGTGAAGGCTTTGCAATGGTTTGAGAGTGGCATTTTGTGGCTGGAGTTTTCGGGTTTTTGATGGTTTTTTCCTGTATGTTTTGGTCACCATCAAGCATGATTTCCTAGGTTGATCACCTCGACTCACCTAGAAGTGTCTGCAGGTAGGCAAGGGCTTGTAGGTCGAGGTGTTTGGAGTTTGAATTGAGCTTGTGGGTAGAATTTTCAGGGAGCTTTTGAGTGGTGGTGAGTGAGGTGAGGAATTTAAGTAAATTCCTTGTGTTGTGTTGAGTTTTCTGGGTGTGTGAGGAGCGAAAATTGCCGGTTGTGCACCCAAAATTTCAATTTTAAGCAGTGATGTACACAAATTTTGGATGTTGAAGGCAGTTTCATGATGGTGGTTCCATTCCAACCATCAATTTTCACAGGTTCTAAGGATGCAGACAATTGGCTTGCATCATATGAGTTCCACTTGACATGTTTATGCCGTGCAGTTCTAAGTGAGGCACAAAAGCTTGCAGGTATCAATCTGGTGGTCAGAGGTAATGCAAGAGAATGGTTTCAGAGATTGTCACAAGATAACAAAGTGAATTGGGACAACTTTAAGATATGCTTTTTGAAGCGGTTTAAAAAGCTGATTCCTCACCAAGATGCATGGAAACAGGTCACTAGTTTGTTTATGCAAGAGCACGAGTCTGTTGCAGATTTTTGGTCAAGATTTGATGATTCTTGGAGAGTGTGGAAAGATGCTCTATTGCATGTGGAAGCCATGTCTAAACAAGAATTGTATTCTGCATTTACAAATACCCAAAGAATACAGGTATTCACAAGTTTGTTACGACCAATCCTTAAAGTGAAAGTGCAAGAGAAAGAGCCGAATTCCATGCATGAAGCATTGAAGATAGCACTGCAAAAAGAAAGAAAGCTATGCGTTGCCACAGGCGTGAAGTTACCTTTTTCAATACATGGTATGGATAGTGTAGATGACCTTTATGTGTAGTCACAGTTGCAGGTGCTCATGCTAGCAAGGATAATAGCTTGGATACAGGTGTGGATTCCCATATGTGCAAAGTCGATGCAAATGAAATATGCGAAGCAATTCTGGAGAGCATACACATGACAATGGTGGAAAATGGCAAGGACGTAGTAGACAAATGTGAAAGTTTGAGAACTAGCACAGAAAGTGAAGATGATGAAACTAAAATTGACAAGGATGAGGCACCCTATGATGGTGACACATCTGATGCTTGTGCGAGTTGGTTCGATGATGTATGCGATGATGATATAGAGTCACTAGATCCATTGAAGGATATGGTAGCCTTGCACAAAGAGCAACGTATCTTTTGGAAAGGAGCTTTGCAGCAACATGATATGGATGCTTGCTTTGATGATGAGATGGTGGGCTATGGAAAAAGACTTTCTCCATCGACAAGTGAATATGATGCAGGAGAGGATGATGCTATGATGGTTGATGTGACCTTGGGTCCATGTGCTTTACCAAAGCTAGGGTTTGGGCAACCCTATAGTGGTTGTGATGCAAAGACATTGGGTCATGAAGGTTATATGGATGAGTTCTATGTGTGTAAGGATTTGATGCTAGTGCCATCTCCAAGGGATGTCCATGAGAATATGCGACCTACGGTTGTTAAGTATGAACTTCTTGAGGATGGGGAAGACAAGGAGGTTAAAGTGACCTTTTGCTTGCATGATGATTTGATGGATGCATTTCACAAACTTCAATGTATGTTTAGGACATATCCCTTTATCTGTGAAGATCCTAATTGGCAATTAGTGAGTCTTGGGGCTAGTTGGAATGATGAAGACTTGATTATAAGGTGCTATGTGGCTTTGTATGCATGTTTCCAACTTTTCAAGTGGAAAATGTCTTATCTGGAAGAAGAAGAATCTGCTAGTGATAGCATTTTTGGAGAGAGTTTTCAATTTCGGAGTGGATTTTTTAATGCTTGGAGTGATGATCTCTTAGCCATAAGAAATGAAGAGCACTTGATGCGTCAGGAAGATGATGTGCAATTTATGGTTGTCAATCGAATGGGATCCAATTATGAGATGCATTTTGAGCTATCTATGTTTCTGAATGATTGTGATAGCTTCTGGTGTGAGATGGAGTGTAGCAACCTTCAAGGTGATTTATATCGTGCTTGGGATCGAGGTGGAGGATGGCATTCATGCAAGAAGATAAAAGCTTTCTTATTTGGTGTGAGTGGAAGTCTTGGGCACATAGGTGGTGCTATGAAGCTTGACGAGTTTCCCTATGATCCTGGAGGAATTTTTGGGCTACTTTTGCATTTTTTTGTCACTGTTTGATGCAAGTGTTGAGCATAAATGCTCAACTAGGGGTTCGGCACAATGAGATAAACCACTTTTGGTATGTACAAAGTAGTGCATATATGCATGGTCATATGCTCAAAAAGATGTAAATACATGCATTTGGGAGCTTTGCAAAGTGGTTTCAAGTTCGAAAAAAGGTGCAACGTATGCACCTTGTAAATATGAGTGCTTGTGTGTCGGAAGTCGAGCATACGTACATGCCTGGATAGGGTATTGGGCTACTGGAGTCGATGATGAGTTGCCCGATACTTCTCTATTCCTAGTTGAAACCATACCTGAATGGAGTGAGAAGATTGTGAACTTTCTAGTTAATGGTTTTCCACCCAAAGAGATTCGTAAAGACATAGCTCGAAAAGTGTTAAAAAAATGTTAACCTTACTCTCTCATTGTAGGAACTCTCTACAGGACAGGGAAGGATGATATTCTTAGACGTTGTGCCCGTGAGGATGAGTATTTATACATACTGCAAGAAGCCCACATGGGTATAGCCGGAGGACATTTCTTAGGGGAACTAACAACTAGAAAGGTGTTGCAATCAGGTTATAGGTGGCCAGCCTTATTTAAGGATGCATCACTTTTTGCAAAAGGATGTGATGAATGCCAACGTTACAAGATCACACAACGAAAGGATAGGATGCCCTTACATCCTGTTAAAGTGACTCAACCATTTGAAAAATGGGGTTTGGACTTTTTAGGCCCGATTAGTCCGGCAGCTCGTAGCACTCAATCTCGATATATTATCGTTGCCACTGACTATGTGACAAAGTGGGTGGAAGCCAGGGCGACACGTAAGGCCAATGCAAGGTTAACTACCAAGTTTCTCTTTGAGAACATTATTACAAGATTTGGTTGTCCCTTTGAGATTGTGAGCGACAATGGTACTCGGTTTATAAATGGAGTAATAAAAGAACTCACTACCAACTTTATGATAGCTCACCATAAGTCCACACCTTATTATCCACAAGAAAATGGCCAACCTAGGAGCACCAACAAAACCTTAATCTCTATCTTGACCAAAACAGTGGAAGCTCATCACACAGATTGGGATTTAAAGCTTACATCAGCTCTATGGGCTTATCATACCACGTACAAAGTTGCAATTAATTCCACACCATTTAAGATGGTGTATGGCCAAGAAGCGGTTATGCCATGGGAGTTTGTCATTCCTAGTCTTCAAGTAGCTTCTCAAGAAGTTTGGGATGGTAACCCCTTAGTTCAACGATTATATATCCTTGAAAGGCTAGATGAAGAGAGGAAATTAGCTGTGCAAAATGCACTTGTGGAGAAAGATAAGAGGAAGAAATGGTTTGACCGTTATCTAAAGAACAAAGATATCAATGTTGGTGATAAAGTCCTTATGTATGGAGTACATAACAAAAAGAAAAAGTTGAAATATGCGAGAAAAGGACCATATAGAGTATGTGAGATCAGCCCACAAGGAACCATTCATGTGGAGACTCTTGATGGAGTTGAAACCATTGGATTCCTCAATGGGAGCAAACTTAAAAGATACTATGATCCTTTAAGCCAAGAGGAGCTACATGCCATCCATACCAAAAAGGAAGCCAAGGCACAAATAGGATTGAAGAAGATACAAGCTCAAGCTGAGGCTAAGGAGCGAGAACAACGCATAAGACAAAAACGAGAGGCTAACCTTGGAGTCACACATGCATTCCACGTTGAAATCGAGGAGGATCGGTTGGACTCTGACACACCTCTATGATACCGTATTGAGCTAAATAGAACCTATGGAAAAGTGCTATATAATGTCTTATTGGACACAAATGCTAAATATAGTCTGTTATCATATGGGATGTGGAGTCAGTTAGGGAAGCCACCTCTATCTGAGAGTATTATCCAAGTCAAGGGTGTCAACAAGAAAAAAACTACGATTTTTGGAATCTGACACACTTATGTCACTTATGACAATGGAGTTGTAGCTCAAGATTTTTTGGTCATGCCTGTTGGAACTATGGAGGGTAATATAAACCTAGGATGCACGTGGATGATAGCGACCAAATCCACTATTGATTGGGGGACAGGGGGTGTCACAACACAGAAACCAACTCTTAGCCTTGCCACTCAAGCCATAGTCCCTAAGATATTTCCTTTTAAGGAAATAAAACCCAAAACATTGCATGTCCAAGAGGTTGAACCATATCTCCCCATAGCCCAACTCTCTAGAGCTTTAACTAATGTAGTTGAAATAAAGCTTGAGACACACACGACCCATCCCAATATAACAAAGAAAACATATAAGTGGGTCCCTAAAGCTTCTTTAGCGGCCATAGCCAATGCTAAAAGGCAGGAGCCTGGTAAGAGACGTCCCATTCGCCCCAAGAAATGTAAAGAAACGTTGCGTTGGATTCCTAAAAAACTATTGGAAGCCAAAGGCTACTATAAAGGAAATGATTAAATCTGGGTGCCAAAACGTAAATTGTGCTCTTACTTGTCACCGGGCCCATGTGGGCTCAATCCTGTGGCTTCAAAACAAATTGAAGATCGCGAAAAGAAAAAAATCATGGAATGCTACACACCTGCTCCAGAGCTAGTGTGGGTACCAAAGAAAGAACGATTTGTTCCACCTAGCTCAGGGACATCGAAATCAAATGAAGCTTCTTGCTCTGCGTGTAGTTCCTATACGGAAATAGAAGCTTCAACACAACCTCCACCTACCATTGTACATATCCATACAAGCAAGAAAGAGCTTGCACCTTCCGCTGTAAGTTCACCACCTACAACAATGTTGCAAATAAAATCATGGGAGAGTACCTTACCACCCTTGCAACTAGATGAAACGCATAGGGCGGTCGAAAACTATTTGTTAAAGCCTTCACCTATAACAACTTGGAACAATTGTTTTCAAAGGGTAACGACATCATTCCAAAAGGTTTGATCTACCCAAGGACGGGGGGAGTTTTTGCTGACATCCATCATTCACTTGCTTCCCTCTCAACCTTCCTCCCTTAATTCTTAATCTCCAATCTTAGGGAATGTATATATAAATTCTTATACTCACAAAACAAGATAAAAAAGTAAAAGAGCAAGAGCCATAACACAAAATCATAAAAACAGATTATGCACAAGAACACGACCCTGGTAATATTTGTACTCTAACCATGATCTATTTGCGTATACAGATATGGCTAGTACACTAGAGTCATCCACTCTTGCCTTGGGTGAGAGGTACCCTGGTTACTTTTCACAAATGTTTCACATGGTCTTTCCGGTGCTTGCATGTGAATGAGATTTGGTAGGTACGCTAGCATGTGAGAGGAATTTCGAGGAGCTAGAATGGCTGAAACGTCTCTTGACCACGACTGATCCATACTTAGTAGAGAGCATTTCTCCCATTGCACAATCCTACCCTTTTGACCAAGATGACTATAGGCGTCTAGTGACCTTCTTAGTAAACATGGGTACCTATGATGAAGAAGAAGATTTACATGACTACACGGATGGCACATATGGTCTCATGGATGATGACTTTGTTTATCTTGACGACGAGGATAGGGGTTTAGCCTTAGGGTTTCCCCGCAATCTCTACAATATCCTATTCCCTTAGCTCTCGAAGGGGAGTGCAAATAATTAGGTTAGGGTTCCTTATGGTTTTTTGTTGTGTTCAATAAGTGCTGGTACCTTTTCCCACTGATGTGCCTCCTAGAGGTATTCTTTGTGTTTCCTAGTGTGTACAGGAACGTGTTTCTATTGTTAGGATTTGGACCTTCATGGAATCTTTCTCTCGTTCACACTTCAAATCAAGCGCGACCATCAACACAAACAGGTGTTTCTTGTCTATTAGCATTGGCCCTTATCTTTTTGCATCCATGTTTGCCTGCTTTAATTGTGATTGATAGCATACTATTCAATGCATTTTCTTAGTATCAAACATTTAATTCAATGTAATTTTTTGTCATAATCACTTGTCTAGGTTTAAAAATTAACCAATCCGACTAAGCTAGTTTGACCAAGCTAGGTGTTAGAGATCTTCTCTTAATACCATGGGGAATGTCTTCCTAATAATTAATGGTTACTTAGGTTCGTAGTCCGAATTAGGCAGCATTGTGTGAAATGTACTAGGGCTTTCTAGTGGGCTTAGTCCCTATTGACCTTTAGCTTAAGTATTATAAAGGGAGTTTACTAATGTCATGAGCTTGGGGAGGGTAACATTGTTATATGACACCCCAAAGTTGCAAAATTAAAATGTTGAAAAAAATCAAAGTGTCACAATGTAAAATCTTAAGCTGGCAGAGAAATCTCAGCTTGATTTGGTACTCCACTTACATGTATCGCCTATGGTACTAGAGCCCTAGAGGTTCCTAGTGTGGGCGCTTTTCCTTGAAAAGCAAAAAACCCAAGGCATACAAAATAAGCACACAAATCAAAATTGAATCACTGTGAAAAGACTTTGGGGGGTCAAAGAAAAAGTAATCATTCAGGCGATGATTTCATGAGAAATTCATTTTATCATAGCTTAACTACAAGGTCTTCTAGGTATAGCCTCTAGTCAGCCCTCAAACATGAAATACTTGGCTCTCGCGATTAAACAACTTAATTGACCATAGAAAATTAAGAAGCTTACCCATACTTGGCTACGCATGGGTGCCCAGGTGTGAATGGGGAGAGCTCATATAAAAGTCAACTAAACCTAAAATTCATTGATTCTCTTATTTGTGTAAAAGAAGATCTCTCTTGCTCCATCTCCATCTTCTTCTTCTTCATCTCCTTGTGTGTGTGTGTATACGTGAGAGAGAGAGAGAGAGAGAGAGAGAGAGAGAGAGAGAGAGAGAGAGAGAGAGAGTGCGATTGAGCATTGCGATGGCACGACGGCGGTGAAGCGGTTGAGCGTGGCGTAGCAGCGTCTCCTTCTTCTTCGCGGTGAGGAATCCTCCACGACAACAAGCGTAGAGCAGTGAGTGATACATGATCGCCATCTTTGAGCTTACTAGTTTAGGCTTGTTGTGTGCTTGGAGCCATTTGTGGTTCGCACACAGTGTATCGGCAAGTTCCTTGCATTCACACGTATGACAAACACGCACAGTAGGTTCTCAAAATGACTATTGATCCTCTTTTTCTTCTTCTCTTCTTTATGTCACCGCCGTCAATGTTGATTATCGTGGATGAAAATGGAAATTTGGTTGTTGAGGTCTCTCAATTTGTAGAGGTTAAGCATGGTTTATATGCTATTTTTTTTATATATAGAGAAGTTGTAAGATGGAATTATACTTTGGAACTAATAGAGAGAGGCATAGAGATGGTGTATGTATATATAGAGCTCATATGAGAGCTATGGAAGTAAGAGGGGGGATTAATGGTGGTGAAGAAGGTGAGACAAACCATGGAAGGTGCAGGTTTGAGTGAGGGATTGAGAGGAATGGGTGTGTGTGTGTGTGGAAGTAGGAAAGAGGTGCGAGAAGACTATGGGCTACTTGTGAGAAAAGTGGGCAGACTGAGGTCCAATCAAAAAATCATACATCACCGGTGGTAGCTCCAAAAATTATGAAAACATTTGAGGTGATTATTCAGATTATGGACTATATATTCTCTCTTGATAACTTCTTCCAATTCCGAATGGAGATGGGTGCCAAAAATCTCACCAAAAATCCTATTTTTTATGCCTGCAAAAGTCTTTTAGTGGTCACCTCCTTTGTTGAATTTGCACAATGCATCCAAGAGTGAGCCCCTCCTTTGTCATATCATGATACAAAGCATCCAAGTTCCGTTTACACATGCATGGAGGAGGATTATTGATGAAATAAGAAATATATACATGGTGAGGCTAGTGTATGGACTATTCATGGATTTTAGCTCAATGAGCACATGGTGTTAGAATAATGAGTATATAATAAGAAAAAATATGGAAGAATTATGGATATGGAAAAAGATATTGGAATCATATGATCTGATCTCTCTTTTGTATTATTTTTGGTGAAAGAGGAAAAGGTATGCAAGTAAATGAAAATAATAAAATAGATGTGACTAAGGGAGTAGAAATCATTTTTTAGTTTTCACGAGGGTGAGGGTGAAAATGTGGGGGTAATTTGTATAAAAGAAAAATATGAGGTTAGAGTATGTACACATTGGCAAAAAATATACTTATGGTGCAAGAGGATGAAAGAAGGCATACATAGGTTTAATAAAACACACACCTAGATATAAATATTTAATAAATTACCAAAATAATTTTAAAAATCCCTTTATTTAAACCATATATACAATGAAATAGCTAAGTGAAGGTTTTAAGGAGATATGGAAAAAGTTTCCTAATTTACACACGCCTATGTACTGTGAAAGGGGGAGGATAACCATAATGTTTGAGTGATTTGATACGGTGAGGTAGCTCACTATGGCAATTATGGAGAGCCAAAAAACGAATAGCAGTAGGTGCATCAAAGATCCACCACTTGGCCATTGTAACAAAATCTTGAAGTGTGGATCCAATCGTTAGTGTCTCCTAGATCCACCATATGGCCATTCTAACCATGTCTTAAAGTTAGGTGCATTCAACAGTTGACCATCATAACACTTGTAATTTTACACAATGTTTGTGGGATGAGTAGATCCTAGATCCACCACTTGGCCATTTAAACTAAGAATTAGGAAGTAGGTGCATCAAAGATCCACCACTTGGCCATTGTAGCAAAAGCTTGAATTGTGGATCCAATTGTTGGTGTCTCCTAGATCCACACTTGGCCATTCTAACCATGTCTTTAAGTTAGCTACATTCAACATTAGTCCATTAAAACACTTGTAGTTTTACACACTGTTTGTGGGATGAGTAGATCCTAGATCCGCCACTTGGCCCATTAGACTAAGAATTGGGAAGTACGTGCATCAAAGATTCACCACTTCACCATTATAACAAAGACTTGAATTGTGGATCCAGTTGTTGGTGTCTCCTAGATCCACCATTTCACCATGCTAACTAGGTGTTAATGTTAGGTGCATTTAACACTTGGCCATCGTTACACTTGTAATTTTCCACAATGTGTGTGGGATGTGTAGATCCTAGATCCACCACTTGGCCATTTAAACTAATAATTGGGAATTACATGCATCAAAGATCCATCACATACCCATTATAACAAAGGCTTGAATTATGGTTCCAAGTTGTTGGTGTCTCCTAGATCCACCACTTGGCCATTCTAACCATGTCTTAAAGCTAGGTGCATTCACCACTTAGCCATCATAACACTTGTAATTTTACACAATGTTCGTGGGATGAGTAGATCCTAAATCCACCACTTGGCCATTTAGACGAAGAATTGGGAAGTAGGTGCATCAAAGATCCAGCACTTTGCCATATAACAAAGGTTTGAATTGTGGATCCAATTGTTGGTGTCTCCTAGATTCACCATATGGCCATTCTAACATGTGTTAATGTTAGGTGCATTCAACACTTGGCCATCAAAATACTTATACTTTTACAAAATGGTTGTGGGATGAGTAGATCCTAGATCCACCACTTGGCCATTTGGACTAAGAATTGGGAATTAGATGCATCAAAGATCTACCACTTGGACATTATAACAAAGGCTTGAATTGTGGATCCAATGGTTGGTGTCTCCTACATCCACCACTTGGCCTTTCTAACCATGTATTAATGTAAGGTGCATTAAGCAGTTGGCCATCATAACACTTGTAATTTACACAATGTTTGTGGGATGAGTAGATCCTAAACACACCACTTGACTATTTAGACTAAGAATGAGGAAGTAGGTGCTTCAAAGGTCCACCACTTGGCCATTGTATCAAAAGCTTGAATTGCGGACCCAATTGTTAATGTCTCCTAGATCCACCACTTGGCCATTCTAACCATTCATAAACTTAGGTGTATTCAACACTTGGCCATTGTAACACCTGTAATTTTACACAATGTTTATGGAATGAGTAGATCCTAGATCCAACACTTGGCCATTTAGACTAAAAATTAAGAAATAGGTGCATCAAAGATCCACCACTTGGCAATTATAACAAATTCTTGAAATCTCGATCCAATTGTTGGTGTCTCTTAGATCCACCACTTGGCCAAGCTAACCATGTCTTAAAGTTAGGTGTATTCAACTCGTGGTCATCATAACACTTGTAATTTTACACAATGTTTGTGGGATGAGTAGATTATAGATCCAACACTTGGCCATTTAGACTAAGAATTGGGAATTAGATGCATCTAAGTCCACCATTTGGCCATTATAACGAAGGCTTGAATTGTGGATCCAATTGTTGGTGTCTCTTAGATCCAACACTTGGCCATGCTAACCATGCCTCAAACTTAGGTGCAATCAACACTTGGCCATCATAACTCTTGTAATGTTACACAATGTTTCTGGAATGAGTAGATCCTAGATCCACCACTTTGCCATTTATACTAAGAATTGGGAATTAAATGCATCAAAGATCTACCACTTGGCCATATGAAATTGAAGGCTTGAAATGTGGATCCAATGGTTGGTGTCTCCTAGATCCACCACGTGGCCATTCTAACCATGTCTTAAAGTTAGGTGCATTTAGCACTTGGCCATAATAACACTTGTAATTTTACACAATGTTTGTGGGATGAGTAGATTATAGATCCAACACTTGGCCATTTAGACTAAGAATTGGGAATTAGATGCATCTAAGTCCACCATTTGGCCATTATAACGAAGGCTTGAATTGTGGATCCAATTGTTGGTGTCTCTTAGATCCAACACTTGGCCATTCTAACCATGTTTTAAAGTTATGTGCATTCAACACGCGGCTATCATAACACTTGTAATTTTACACAATGTTTGTGGGATGAGTAGATTCTAGATCCACCATTTGGCCATCTAGACAAAGAATTGGGAAGTAGGTGCATCATAGATCCACCACTTGGCCATTATAACAAAGGTTGAAATTGTAGATCCAGTTGTTGGTGTCTCCTAGATCCACCACTTCGCCATTCTAACCATGGCTAAAAGTTAGATGCAATCAACACTTGGCCATCATAACTCTTGTAGTGTTACACAATGTTTATGGAATGAGTAGATCCTAGATCCACCACTTGGCCATTTAGACTAAGAATTGGAAATTAGATACATAAAAAATCCACCACTTGGCCACTATGACAAAGGTTTGAATTGTGGATCCAATTGTTGGTGTCTCGTAGATCCACCACTTAGCCATTCTAGACATGTCTTAATGTTAGGTGCATTCAACACTTGGCCATCATAACACTTGTAATTTTACACAATGTTCGTGGGATAAGTAGATCCTAGATCCACCACTTAGCCATTAAGACTAAGAATTGGGAAGTAGGTGCATCAAAGATCCTCCACTTTGCCATTATAACAAAGGCTTGTATTGTGTATCCAATTGTTGGTGTCTCCTAGATCCACCACTTGGCCATTCTTACCATGTGTGAATGTTAGGTGCATTCAACACTTGGCCATCATAACACTTGTAATTTTACACAATGTTTGTGCGATGACTAAATCCAAGATCCACCAATTGGCCATTTAGACTAAGAACTGGAAATTAGATGCATCAAAGATCCACCACTCGGCCATTATAACGAAGGCTTGAAATGTGGATCCAATTGTTGGTGTCTCCTAGATCCACCACTTAGCCATTCTAACCATGTGTTAAAGTTAGGTCTATTAAGCACTTGGTCATCATAACACTCGTAATTTTACACAATTTTTGTGGGATGAGTAGATCCTAAATCCACCACTTTGCCATTCATACTAAGAACTAGGAAGTAGGTGCATCAAAGATCCTCCACTTCGCCATTATAACAAAGGCTTGAATTGTGTATCGAATTGTTGGTGTCTCCTAGATCCACCATTTGGCCATTCTTACCATGTGTGAATGTTAGGTGCATTCAACACTTGGCCATCATAACACTTGTAATTTTACACAATGTTTGTGGGATGACTAAATCCAAGATCCACCAATTGGCCATTTAGACTAAGAATTGTAAATTAGATGTATCAAAGATTTACCACTCGGCCATTATAACGAAGGCTTGAAATGTGGATCCAATTGTTGGTGTCTCCTAAATCCACCACTTAGCCATTCTAACCATGTGTTAAAGTTAGGTCTATTTAGCACTTACTCATCATGAAACTCATAATTTTACGCAATAAGATACACCACTTTGCCATTATAATGAAGGCTTCAAATGTGGATCCAATTGTTGGTGTCTCCTAGATTGTAGAGTTGGCCATTCTAACCATGTGTTAAAGTTAGGTGCATTCAACAATTGGCCATCATAACACTTGTAATTCTACACAATGTTTGTGGGATGAGTAGATCCTAGATCCATCACTTGGCCATTTAGACTAAGAATTGGAAAGTAGATGAATCAAAGATCCACCACTTGGCCATTATAAGAAAGGCTTGAATTGTGGATACAATTGTTGGTGTCTCCAAGATCTACCACTTGGCCATTCTAACCATGTGTTAAATTTAGGTGCATTCAACATTTTTCCATCATAACACTTATAATTTTACATAATATTTTTGGGATGAGTCGATTCTAGATCCACCGCTGGGCCATTTAGACCAAGAAATGGGAAGTAGGTACAAAGCCCACCACTTGTCCAAACTTATGTTCTATTGAAGCATAGAGATCCACAAGGTCCACCACTTGTCCAAGCCTAAGCTATATTGAAGGATAGATATCCACAAGGTCCACCACTTGTCCAAGCTAATCTTTATTATATCATATAGATCCACAAGGTACAACCAAAGCACAGAGAGCCAGAATGTCCACAATCTAAGATATGCATGGAAAATTGATGCAAGGTCCACCACTTCTTCAAGCTAAGCTTCTTTGATGCATTGAGCATCACTCCATTGAAGAATAGAGAGCCATAATGTCCACCACCTATTCAAGATAATCTTTATTGAATCATTGAGTGAAAAAAGTTCCACAATTTAAGCTTAGAATGGAAAAATGATGGAAGGTCCATCACTTATTCAAGCTTAAGCTATATTCAAGCATAGAGAGCCACAACGTCCACCACTTGTCCAACCTAATCTCCATTGTATCATAAATACTTACAAGGTCCATAACTTAATATATTTTCATGGAGAACTGATGCAAGGTCCACCATTTATCAAAGCCTAATCTCCATTGAAGCATAGAGATTCACAAGGTTCACCACTTATTTAAGGTAAGATTTATTATAGCATAGAGACCCACTCTATTGTAAAATAGAGAGTCAAAAGGTCAACCACTTTTCCAAGCTGGGATCCATTGAAAAATAGAGAGCCACAAGGTCCACAATCTAATCTAGGCATGAAGAATGGATGCAAGGTTCCACCACTTGTCTAAGAAAAGTCCCATTAAAGCGTAAAAAGTGACAAAGTCTATGACTTATCCAAGCTAAGGTCCAGTCAAGAATAGATAGATGCAAGGTCCACAGTCTAAGTTAGGCATGGAAGAAAAATGCATGCGTCCACGGCTTATTTAATATAAGCCCCATCAAAGCATATAAGCCACAAGGTCCGCCACTTGTTCAAGCTAAGCTCATTTGAACAATACAGAGCCACAAGATCCTTAGTCTAAGCTCAAATGATGCAAGGTCTATCATTGAAGTAAAAATCTATCATTGAAGAAAAAAGAGTGACAATCTCTGAAACTTCTCCAAGCTAAACTCTATTATTGACACACAAATAGCCACAAGGTCCACCACTTGTCCACACTAAGATTCATTAAAGTATAGACAACCACAAGGTCTACAATCTAAGCTAGCATGGGGAATTGATGCAAGGTCTTACACTTTTCCAATCTAAGCTCCATTGGAGCATAGAGAACCACAAGGACCATAGTCTAAGGGGGGATGGTTACGAAGTGAGCTTTGGAGCGAGATTCTTTTTTTTTTTCCATCCCACCACCACTACCTCCCATTGCCTCCCCTTAACTTAGTCCACCACTAGTGGTTAGTGGTGCTAACTTACAACCACCATATGTGCCGCCCCTAATCCTACAACCATAGCCCATTGCCACCCCTCCCTTCAGTGGAGTAACCAAGAAACTCCTCCTCCTTCTATGCGTATGTGTGTGTGTGTGTTAGCCCCTACCCTCTTCCCCCCCCCCCCCTCTTTCTCTCTCTCTTTCTCCCCTCACACCTTCTCTCTCTATCAGCCCCTCTCCTTCCCCACCTCTCTCTCTCTCTCTCTCTCTCTCTCTCACACACACACACACACACACACACACAGACACACATAGTTGTTCCTTTCCTTCTCTCTCTCTCCCCTCCCCCTCTCCCCCTCTCATGATCCCTCTAACCCATCCCCTCTTCTCTCTCTCTCTCTCTCTCTCTCTCTCTCTCACACACACACACACACACACACACACACACACATTTGCCCCTCCCCTCTCGCTTCTCTCTCTCCATCCCTCATCTTTATCTCCCCATACCCTCCCCCCCTCTCTCTCTCTCTCTCTTGTGCGTGTGTGTGCGTGTGGGTGTGCACGTGCTAATAGAAAGAGGAAAATGGTATAACCTTTCTATCACCCAAGTGTGGTAGATTGGTTATCCCATTTCCCTCTTGAATAACAAGTCTTAGTTTAGCTCTCGTATCTTTGAGGTCTCTTGGGATAGTTTCCTACAATGTGAAAATCCTCTTCTTCTCGGGTGTGTGTGTGGGTGTGTGTTAATAAAAAAAGGAAAAATGGTATAACCTTTCTATCGTCCAAGTGTGGTAGATTCGTTATGCCATTTCCCTCTTGAATAACAAGTCTTGAATTCAACTCTCGTCGTTCAGGTCAAAGAGAGAGAGAGAGAGTGCGCACATGCATTATCGAGAGCGGCCAGAATCCGACGAGGGGTGAGCGAACGCCTGACCCAGGCTAGGTTGCATACATGCAACATATACAGCCGGGGGTGAGCAGGTCAACATGACAAATTATTGCTTTTCAAAAGACGTAGAGCTTGTCTACCATTGAGAGTTCCTCCCGCCACTCCAACGGCGAAGAACGCAGGTGAACGTTGTTGCACTACCTTCTCATGTTACGATTCACACGATGGCAGACGATGGAGAAAACATTGAGTGTACACAGGGGAGTGGTGGGCTTGTGGTGGGGCTGTTGTGTTTTACTATCGAAAATACCATCTCTTAGGGTGTATGTGCGCACCCTGAGAGAGAGAGAGAGAGAGAGAGAGAGAGAGAGAGAGAGAGAGTTGGGGGGGGGAGGGGGGGTAGAAATTGTGAGAGGGAGGGAGGGGGTGATACCTTCTTATTTTATTTTTTTAAAGAGGGAAAGAGTGGGGGGGGGAGGGGGTGCTTTAGGCAAAAAAAGAGGAAAAAAAAAAGCCAAGCCCAAGCAATAGCGACATCGCTATTGCTTGGGCTTGGCTTTTTTTTCCCTCTTTTTTTGCCTAAAGCACCCCCTCCCCCTCTTTCCCACTCTTTCCCTCTTTTAAAGAAGACAAAAATAGAAGGCATTCCCCCCGCCCCCCCCCCCTCCCCCGTATCTCTCTCTCTCTCTCTCTCTCTCTTCTTCCCTCCATATCTTCCCTCTCTCTCTCTCTTGCCACACCTCGCTCTCTCTCAACCCTAGCCTCTGTTGTTACTCCTCTATATCTGCCAGCCTCAATCTCTATTGATCTGATGATGCGCCCATCTGTCCAATAACACATCGTAATCCATGGGATAGATGAGTGTTCATGTAGGCGCCCCCCCGCCCGGTCTCTCTCTCTCTCTCTCTCTCTCTCTCTCTGCCACATCTCGATCTCTCTCAACCCTAACCTCTAATGGTACTCTCTAAATCTTCTAGCCACAATCTCTAACTGATGTGATGATGTGCACATCTTTTGAATAACACATTATAAGCCATGGGATAGATGAGTGTTCATGTAGGCAGGTCTGATCACAAAACCATCCACTGTAAGCTCAAGGAGATGCTCTCTGTAGAAAGCCATATTTGTGCCAAGCACATGCATAGGCTATATCCATGTCCTCCTAGTGTCTAACTGAATCAAGTCGTGTCTAATGAGCTGCGTGATCTCGGTATGCATGAGAGATAAGGAGGGTGCGTCTAGTGTATAATTGGAAAGGGGGTAATCTATCCATGTGTGTGTGTGTGTGTGTGTGTGTGTGTGTGTGTGTGTGAGAGAGAGAGAGAGAGAGAGAGAGAGAGAGAGAGAGAGAGAGAGAGACGCAGGGGGGGGGGGGGGGGGGGGAGGTTGGGGTAGGGAGAGAGAGGGGGGGAATACAGGGGGGGAGAGGGGTGACAGGGGTTGCACACACACACACAAATGGTGAGGGGAGGTGGGGGGAGAGAGAGAGAGAGAGAGAGGGGGGGGGAGGGGGGGGCATGAGTATAGAGTGATAGGAAAAGAGAGTGGAGGACCTTGTGGAAGGGAAGCGGGTTGCTGGAGCACAAGATGGAGGAAGGGAAGGGAGTTATAGGAGTAGATGGAGAGAGGAGGTGGAGGATTTTGGAGGAGGAGGAGCAAGGGAGGAGGAGGTAGCACATGGGCGGTGAGAGGAGGAAGGGGAGGTAGGGACGGCGGTCCTATATATATAAAAAAAAAGCTCGCTTCAAAGCTCGCTTAAAGACCTAACTCTAAGGGGGGATGGTTAGCATGGAGAATCGCTGCAAGGTCCACCACATGTACAACCTATCATCTGCTATTATATCTAGCAGCATGGCTTGCTTGGTTTCTAGATCCACCACTTGTCCGACCTAGATTAAAAGTTTCGTGCTTGGATCTAAATTATTTTCCCACTTGGATTCAAATTTCAAAATTTATCGCCTAAATTAAAAATTTTCCACTTCAATTCAAAATTTTCTACTTGAGGAAGAGCAAGGTCCACCACTTGTCCAACCTCAATCTATAATCTTCTTTATACTGAGAATCTATCTTATTTCATCCCAAGAGTAGGTAATTTTCATTTCATGTATTATCTATGAGCCTCTCCTAGTTTCAACTATCATGTTCATTAGAAACCTCAGTAAGCTACGTTACGTTTGTTGAGAAATTAAACAAGGAATCACATTTACAGAGGCATTGGACAGACAGCAGTAAAAAACCAATGAAAGCAACTCCACTGGAAGACACAAGTAAGTGAACTACTAAAATTTGCATGCTTATGTACAAAAAAATAATTAATGTATATGTATGTATGTCCCATATCCATACTATGTCATGTACAAGCATATGTATTTGTATGTTCTGATGTATATCACCATGAGATAGTATACATCTCTACCACGCATATACATAAACATATGTACCTACATACATAGGCAAAGAAAACACATTACCAGTCATATTCACAACATGCGTACACTACATTATTACGGATGGATGCACCTACAGAAGTAGGACAAATAGAACAAGAATGAGAAATTTGGATTTGTGTATATGTATGTGCGAGAGAGATATAGTATCTATGTAAATATGTGTGATTTGGTGTGTATGTGGGTATTTATGGGAGCAAGGAAGGTGAAGAGTGTGAAGGAAAGGAGTTTTCTTCATGTTTATGTGTGGGTTGTGTGTGTGCGCAAAAGATCCATGTATGCGTGTGTGCGCAAAAGATCCATGTATATGTGTGTGTAAGAAGGCAACACAGAGAAAGAGAACCATTTTGGTTTCTTGGAGAGCCAAACATAAAGACAGAAACCTTATGTAGATGGAGAGTGTGTGTGTGTGTGAGAGAGAGAGAGGGGGAGATGAAATGCACCTTGTCATATGCTTTCAATTTACATAGTAAAAGATTCTGCTTTCTATGATGTCGAAGCCTTGAGTGTGATTGCTTTTGTCATGCTATTCACTCTCTATTTTTCACACAATGTGGTCCCTTTATGCATACAAGCCAGAAGTCCCTCTTTTGAATGTGATGTCGCCCCTATCATGTTGTGCACAACCTATTTTGCATGGGCTATGGTTTCCTTGTGTGCACGAGCAAGAAATCCCTCTGTGCGTGTGAGAAAGAATATCCCCTGTTTTGTCTGTGTTTTGCTTGGTTCGCTGTGTGTTTTTGTGGTAGGGTTATGTAAAATTTCATGTATATATTAAACCTTAAAACTCATCTCCCTTTTGAGGGTTTGCTTTTGTCTTGACCAACTAAGTTTTTTCAAAAATAGAAAATTTGGCATACCATACAAGTAAAAAATCATGTTAAATAGAGGTAAAACCTCATTAAAAACTTCTTGTTTTTCAAAAAAGGCGCGGGGCACTGTCCCTCACCCCGCCTGGCCCTTAACCCCGGTTGGGGAGCTGCCCCAAACCCAACGGGGGCTACCGTTCTTTGACCCTCCTCGGGCCATTGCCCCAAACCCCATAGGGGCTGCCGCCCCTTGACCCTGCTTAGGATGCTATCCCAAACCCTACGGGACCCTGCTTGGGGTGTTGCACCAAACCCCAATCTAAACTCTTGTTGCACCACCCTATTCCACTTTTTCAATTGTGGTCTAGCTTATATCATCTTTGTATCTAAAACCTAGTCTCTTTCCTTGCTTCACAACTCACCAAGGAAAATAAACATAAATAAGTGGTGGAGAGAGACTCTATTTTGGAGTTCATAACTCAAAATTTTCCTAGGACATTGACCATGTCCACAACATGCTTAAACTATGCTCAAAGCTATTATGGTCATAGCAAGCTTGGGGGTTTTTGTTTCAAATTTCACCAATTGTCAAATCTTTACCACTTTTCCTTGTTGAAGCAAGTACTTCTTTGACTTTAGAAAGCTACTAGTTCATCTAGTATTTGACCTTCAGCATTGGCCATTACAACTACGTCCACCACTTCTCCAAGCTTCCATTGAAGAAAACAAGGGCTGCTCGAACATTGAGAAGAAAGGCCCTACTATCAACCTTGTTCCATTGAAAAACTCAAGGGCTACTTGGACATTGAGAAGTAAGGCCTTGAAATTGTCCTATGTTTTTCATTAAAACTTGTAGGTCCACCACTTGTCCAAGCTATACTCTATTATAGTTGGACCAACTGCTTGTAGTTCACCTTGAACCTTGGCCATTAAAACTAGGTCCACCACTCGTCCAAGATACCCTCTAATAAAGTAGGGGGCTTTTGTTTCAAAATGCACAACTGCTCCAATTTTGTTTCCATTAAAATAAGCAAGGGCTACTCGGACATTGAAAAGCAAGGCCCTTCAATAGTTCACCTTGGACATTGGTCATTGAAACTAGGTCCACCACTCGTCCAACCTTTACTCTCATTTAGAAAGGGACTTTTGGTTTCAAGATCCATCACTTGTCCAACCATACTTCCATTGAAAGAAGCAAGAGATACTTGCACATTGGGAATTAAGTTCATACAATACTAGCTTGGAAATTGGACATTAAAACTAGGTCCATCACTTGTCCAAGCTTTACTCTCATATAGAAAAAGGGACTTTTGGTTTCAAACTCCACCACTTGTCCAACCTTACTTCCATTGAAAGAAGCAAGGGATATTTGGACATTGGGAAGCAAGTTCCTACCATAGTTCACCTTGAACAATAGCCATTAGAACTAGGTCCACCATTTCTCCAAGCTTTACCTCATATAGAGAGGGGCTCTTGGTTTCAAGAATCCCCCTTGTCCAACCTTACTTCCATTTGAAGAAGCAAAATATACTTGGACATTGACAAGAAAGTTCCTAAAATAGCACCTTCGACACTCACCATTACAACTAGGTCCACCATTGTCCAAGCTATGATCTAATATAGGATTTTCTATAGAGTTATAGTATTCACAACCCTTGTGTAATGTGTAATGTGACTTATACATTTCTTTTCAAAGAGAATTTATCTATAAATATGCAAGGTGTTTCTTTTCAACTTACAGGATGGACTTTGAATCTGGGGAGAAAGTGCATATGGTACTTGATAATGGAATTGTTGGTATTGGTTTTGTGTGTAGAACAGATCCTGATTCCACTTGTGGCAGTACAAAGATAGGGCAAGAAAATGTATATGTACTAGTGGAGGAATGCTTGAAGGATGTGGTCCTCCCTTTTTGTACAATGGATACTACATCTCTCCAAAGCTCATTATGGAGTTTTGTTCAATGGCCTAAGATTCTTTTGCAGAAATCTATAATGAATGACAATGTAATTGACACAAATGAAAGCTACAGTGTTGATGAACAAGGGGATCATCTTGATCCTCTGGGTACAGATGTAATATCTATTACAAGCCCAGAGTTTGAAATGTCAATACGCGAATCTTGGAGAAATCAAAGGGTCCTTTCAAAGGACGACAAAATGATGCACATTGTGAATGAAGGGACCATCTTGTATGTATTTCCACATGATTATGTCAATTTTTAGGTACTTGGTGATGACTTTGTGGACGCCGGGTATTGAAAGGGAGAATGCAATCAGTGAGAAGATACCTGAAGTGGGAAGCATTACTTTGCTAAAGTGGCCCATCCCAACAGACAACCATGTTGGATGGGAGCCCACTACAACGCTTTGCTCCTGGTTGATGGGATAGATACTAGACATGAATATGTATCCAATGATGACAATGCTGGGAAAAAACTTGATGGTAGTGTTGATGCCCCTTTGCTAAGCAAGAGACGATACAGTTTCATCAATAGGACTCAAAAAGTCCAAGCAACACCAGCTTCTACTTTTTATCTTTCAGCTGAGTCAATTCAAAGGGTTTCATGCATTGATTGTTGTGGAAAAAAATGATGTCAATTTGCAGATCATGATTTGGTGACAAGATTATGACAAGAATTTTGGGGAGAGTCTGAAAAAGCACGCACAAATTGTGTATATGAGGTTCTATCTATATGCCATCAGAAAGATGAGAAGATGTGATACCAATTCAAGATAAATTGCTCTATTGTTTGCTGCAGAGCATGGTATGAGCTACATGGAATACCAAAGACATCATTTTCCACTACAAAGAAATTCTTGAAAACGGTGCACGCCAATATGTGCATGGTAACACATGTACATTGAGAAGAGGACTTCAACATACTAGTTTACTGAGAGCACTATTAAATAAATTTGTGGATAACAACTCTGAGAAGATGCCACATTGAAGCAGAACACTACTAGATGGCTCAAGAGAGACTCAATTAGTGATTCCATCAATGTACAAACAAGTTGAAATTTTAATCGTAATCAACACAACACTGGATCAAATGGGCTATGAGAAGAAGTTATCTCAATCTTATTTTGGTAGAATTTGGAACAAAGAGTATCCACATGTCACTTTGACAAACACAAGTGAGTTCTCTAAGTGCAATGTATTTAGTTCAGTCAAGGAAAAGCTAGAAGCTAAACCTTCTCTTGAAGAGAGAGATATTATCTTGAGAGAAAGATAAGTTCACATGGCACAACAAATGAGTTGTAGGCACTTATTTTATGCATGGCGCACATATTCAAAAACTCAACCACAAAATTATATTTGTATAATCCATGATAAGATGGATCAAAAGAAGACTGCCATTCCTAGATTATGCATTGTTCCTAAGGGTGTGGATTCAGAATACAATTTTCAGGTGGCTTTGATAGGTATGATTACTCATGGCCATGGAGAAGGTCATTATGGTATTTTTGTCTGAATGGTTTGTGGCTAGCTGATCTAAATCTAACAATTGGATCAATTGCTAATTGTTTACATAACTTAGAGAGGATAGATAAGCATCCTCTTGGTGATCTGGACTACCAAGGAGTAGTATCTCTCTACTCCATGCTTTGAACTCAAGGGATGCTTTAGACCACCACAACTCGAGTGATGGAAAAGAGCGCATTGTGCAACTATCGGAAGCTACAGAAGCGGAATCGGAGCCAACATTTTGCAAGTTGCCAGAGAACTTGTTACTACAATAATTGTGTAGGGTAAAACAAAAATTGATACTTAGTGCTTGTTTTGCAAGGGATGTTTTCAAAACCATCCAACTAGGATTTTTGATGGTTGGGCATACACATGAGGACATAGATTCCATGTTCAGTAAGTTTTCAAAAAAATTGAGAGTTACACAAACATATAATTTTCCAAACTTGATGGATACATTACAAAATAGTTCATCTTCATCTCCGGCCCCATTTTTGCTTGAAAAGGTCCCCAATTTCAAGCAATATTGTGATGGTTATCTTTGTGATGGACAAGACATACTTGTTGGACATTCCAAACCACTTCAATTCAGGTTTTTAATTCAAGATGAGATACCAATGATGTAGTATAAGGCACATGTAGGTGTATCAAGTTGGAGTGGAAGCATTTGCCTATGAAAAACAGACATAGAAGGCAATCCAATGTTTCCACATGGAGATTCACCTTTGGTTCCAATGGCAGAATATGTCAAGGCTCATGTAGAAGTGATTTTATGGTTAAAGAATTATATTAAGTTTTGGCAAAATCTAGGGAATGGTTCAAATGTTCCACGGTATTATAAACCTGTGGGTGATAGATTACTCGAGTAAGGTGATTGACGAGCTTGGAAAAGCAACCATATCAAAGGGAGGCTTGTATGAAAATTTTTGGCCAACAACTCAGGACTCTTGTCACCTACAATCTACTACAATGAGCTTACAACAAGGAGCAAAAAGATTCCTAGGCCTTGAAGAGTTGAATGATTATTTTTGTGGTCTTTAACGAGATAGACCAAGGGAAGAGTTTGACCCTATGTCTGATATGCACCAAGGTGACTTTGTTATGCTAGCTCCAAGTGACATGGAAATCTATCCATTTGGCTCGCAATGGATTTTTAGACATTGATAACGAGCCTAGATCACCAAACTACAAAAAAAAAAATTGATTCAATAGTGGGCACCTTGTGCAAGAAAGAGTGGGATGATGGATACTCAAGCTTACACTAATTGTTGGAAGGGTTTTTGGGCTATCAATTGCAAGGACCCACAAGTGTGGGAAATGGTAGATGCAATTTTTTGGTAATGGAGACCCAACAAAGAAGGACCATTTTCTAGAATTAAAATTCCACAAAGGCATGCTCTAAAAGCTAAAGCAAGTCTTGCTTATGCACATCAACCACGCTTGGATCAAAATTGGATATGTCATAAAATTTGGAGTAGATTATGTGGAGCTTCTATTGTGACTATAAGAGTCAATTTTGTAAACAAGATCTCTAGTTGTATCAAACTTTCTTTCTTTTATTTAATTAAAAGAGTTTCTTCAAATTCATCCTCTTGACTTTTGGTGTTTATCAACACCACAATTGTTGAAGGAGCGACTCACACACCCATGAAGTGCATGCAAACACTACCTAGATCAACATAATGTCAATCGAGGACACAGATGACATGATAGGTACACAGAGGAAATCTCTTTAGCTTGTCAGGCTGAGACCATCCTACATATACAACACTCTGGAAGGCCAACTATACCACAATCAAGAACCTCACTGCTCTCAACTACACCACCTAGACACATACACACATACCGAAGGTAACTCACCTAATCATGCTAGATTCGTACGAAACCTAAGGAACACCATCCCCTCACTAGGATACACCTGTCCCTAAGCTTCTACACTCAAAACCCTCACTCTAAACCCATCTGCGGAAAACGTGTAGGATGACACAACAGAATTTTGAAAGTGCCTGAAACTGAAATTTATGAGTACCTATGCGTAGCTTATGTTGCCAAAATTCTATAGACTACTAGCACGCAGAAAACAGACATCGTTTGATACACTTACGGCCACAAATAGCTCGTAGATGCGTCGGTGTGTGCGCTTCGTCTCGCGTGGAATGCTTGGCGTTGTCGCGTAGCTCTTCTCGAGCCTACAACAATGGTGCAGTCGGATCTCCAATGTGTTAAGCGATCCGAGCGTAGCTAGAGGATAAAGTTCACGCTCACTCTCTTTCTCTCTCACACACAGTAGACGACAGCGCTAAGTTTTGATTATGATAAAAAGTATTTTTTACAAAATGACCTAGGTACCTTATATACTAAGGGTAACTTAGGTTTAACCAAAAATGGGGTTGAAAGAGTCAAATGGATTTATATTTACAATCTGGAAGTGCCATTGCACCCTGGCTTCTGAAACTAGAATAACTACTTATTACAAATGACATTTATAGCCCTAATCCGCAGCATTTCATAACTCGCAAAAGATAAGACTTTGGTACGAAACTTGAGTTATGTTGTGTTGTTGACCCAGCGGTCAACATTCCCCCCTTCCGCATTCATGTCGTCCCCGACATGACCTGATTGTCGATGGCGATGTGGTCTTTGCTGTCCTTTGGCTTCATTTGTTGCACTGCTTGTAACTTTGTCGAACCACAACAAGAACTATGATCCATTAGAGCGGACATCTATCATCATAACCATTCATCTTTTGAGATCCTCTGATTACTTTTATGTCTACTCTTCTTCATTGGGGACTTCTTTGTTCCTGTGCAATCATGTTGTTAGTGTTGTCTGCATCTTTGTCATTGTAGGCCATTCTTCGACCTGCTATTGAGGAGAAGTATGGTATGATCTGAAATTGGTTCTCCAATTCATTTGTCAATTGATTTGAGTAGCATTTCCTTATTGTTGATGTAGAAGGAATATGTACAAGAGGATGGTGATAGGTGTCTTTAGATTAGGGTCTAAAACCTAGATGAACAAAGGGAAAAAACCCGGTGGGAAAAAAATGCCTTTGGTATACGCTCTTATTTGAGTTGAACAGTTGAACGTGAAGTACATGTTCATGAAAGGTGAGTTCTTGGGTGAAACACGGAAAGAGTGCCTGATGCAGGTGCCAATTATGGGACACTCTATATGCATATGAGAAATTTGTCACCAAAAGCATGCAATGTGAAAGAAGGAGATGATGGGTGTTTCGAGGAATAAATGTAGCACATGTGACATCAAAAGATGTCTCAATAGCTTCCACCTTTCCAAGAAAGGTTGTCGATGTAGAAGTTTCTCCACTCGTATCTCACTGTGCTCAGTACGTGAGTGTCTTTTGGACCTTCTCCTTCACTTCACGAGACTTAAGTACTTAGACTTCGACTCTTTTGCTCACCTATCCCAGCATGAGCGACACAACATAAATATGCTCAACTCTTCCAGCTTGACCAGTACCTAGAATAGCTAAGACGCTTAGACCACAGAGAATATTACTTGAAGATTTGAGACTAACACCTCACTCATTTTGTGGCTTAGATACTCGACTCTGACTTTTATGACTTGTCGGTTGCCTGTTGATACTGCTTTGTGACAAGTTCTTCGGCTGTTGTAGTGGCTGCTGAGACATACTTCGTGAAGTTTCATCGTTTCCCTGTACCTTCTTCTCTTTGTCGTGCTCAGGCCTCTCGCTAGTCTTTTCTTCATGTGGATTATGGATTTTTTTATTTTTTCTCAATAATAAACAAAGAAAATCTTAAAACAACTCAACAAAAGAAAAATCATTCAAATAGAAATCTAAATGCTATGTACACTATACACATGTCCCTAGGGGCTCATATATGGATTTTGTCCCCATACTCCTCTGTAACACTACTATGAGGGAATATACTCTAAATTTCGTCAAAAATTTAATAGAATAAAACACAAAAATTCAATGCATCTCACAAAACATTGCCCTCTAATAGTCATAATGTTAGGTCTGCATTCAAAATGCCTCCCCCCTTCTTATTTGGAGTCATCCTTTACGACAGGGTATCGCAAAGGGTATGTGTTGTGCTTGGGCAATTAAAAGTTGTGCCTATGCAGGCCTTGTAATGTAGCCCTATTATGCATACATAGTCAATACATGGAAAATATTTATGTTGTGCAAGATGTGGGTATAAGCAATTTGCTTATTGGAATTTTTTGGCGAGGCTTCCTATTCTAAGAAATGTGATGGTCGTTGAAGCTCCTATATCGTTGCTTGATTGAAGAGACTTGCTCTCTTCTAACTATATTGTAATCGTAGGAAGAATTGTAAGAATTCAAGCGGCGATGCACTGACAGCAGTTTTGTTGTTCTTCTTTGGGACCCATTTCTTTGCGATTATTGGCTGTTTTGTTGCTGGCTCTCATTTGGGAACCCGTACTTGCCCGTGCTTTGTTTGTGTTTGAAGAGACTTCTTTGGGATCCACCTTTTTGTTGTGTGAGTCAACGGTTGTCTTTGCTTCAGCCCTTGTACGCTTGGTTGGGGATGGGATTTAGGCTTTGCAAGTTGATAATGTGGTTGTTTTGGAATCCAAATGAATTCCTGACTTTTTTGTGCTTGAATCAACTGCTTTGGAGCCCAAACGTGAGTTGTGAAAGCTTGAGACTTTGTGATATTCTTACCCGTTCGTGCACACTTTCCTTGTTTTTGTTTTGGTGTTGGATCTTGTGATTTGTCATTAGAGATCTTTGTCTTCTTCATCCATATCTGTTTTTGGCCGATTTGGCTTTTTGGTATCCAGATTTGTTGAGCTTTTTGGCTTTGACTTGTTGTCCTGTTCTTTTGACCAGTCATGGTTGTTGTTGCTGAAGGGGTTGGTGATAGTGATGGCCTGGGTTGATGATAGGGGATGTCGTAAGATTCATCACTATCGCTACTATCTTCAACAAGGTTGACTTCTTGTACTTTCCCTTGATTTTTTGGCTAATAGTGGAAAGTTATTGTCTGTTTACTCGTGGGTGGTAGTTTCTTGGAGGACTTTTCTAGCCCATTGATTAGAGCATTGTTAGCTCATTGCTCTGGTCGTATTCCTCCTAGCTGAGTCTTTGCATTCTTATTAGGAGCCATGTATGAGGATGCTTGTGGTGGCCGTGTCTTCACAGAGGACTTTGGAATCCTTTATTGATGCACTTTATTCGTGTAGCGATGACATTGATTCCTGCGTCGTTGATCTTCTTGAAGCTCGAAGTATTCTACAGAGTCATAGAACTCGTCTTCTTCTTCTTTTTTTGATTCTCCACATTTCTTTGTTTGATCCTTATTTTGAGAGCTTGTTGTTTAACTCTTCTTCAGGAAATGGTTCTGGGATATAGTCCCTATCCTCTATAGCCCACTCTAGGATACATTCCTCACGTTTCAAGCTACCACATTGTGAAGCTCCACACATCCACAGTTCTTTAGGCTTACCTAACCAAGCTGGAAGTTCTGATCTTGCTACTACTGTGGCGGGATCAAACTCCTCAACCGGTGTTCTCATCACATCCCTATAGCTATGGTCCCTCAAGTTTATCTTTGTTATGGTTTCCATATGGCTCAGGTATATATGGTCATAACCCCAATCTTGGACCATTTTCAATCGTCACATGAATGGTCTTCCCAGAATGATGTCATAGTTGTTCTTCTTTCCAAAGTCAACAGCAGCAAAAGTGTGTTCATATTCAATGCCACAAGAAGTAATAAGTACTTTTTCTAGCAGTCCTAGGGGCTTTTCCTTGTGTCCGTCTGCAAGCTGCAGGGTCATTCGTGTGGATATCAAGGCAGGTTTTCCCCATTTTTTCCAAACCTCTTTGGTTGCAATGGCCACACTATATCCACTGTCAAGGATTGCCATGGTTTTTACACCATTGAATTCCACAAGAAGGGTGGTGTTTCCATATTCTCCCTCGTAATACTCGCCTACTTTGTTTAATGGCACTGGCCTAGTATTTAGTTTAGGCATTTCAAGCTCTTTGATGCGTTTCTTGATTTGAGTCATTGGGGTTTTTACACCAAATTTCTCTAGACATTTATCCACATTAGCCCAGATGTTTGGTCTTATTCTAAGCAACTCAGCTAACATTATTGTACGGGGTGACTGGGGTAGATAGAATATCTACTAGCCCCTTTGAATCGATGGCCTTGTTGGGAGAACAGTCTCGATGATGGGACTGCAACCACATCTGACTTGGTCTTGTACTCTCCCATGTAGGACGGTAGTGTTCTTAGCGAATGGGGTTGACTATCCATAGATTGTACAGATCCTTTGTGGCCCCAATACGATCGCACGTCTAGATTCACTTGAGATCCAGTCTCAAATTCCTCTATTGGTGGTAGAAACACTCCTTGTTCATCACTAGTCTTTTCTACTCGTCTTCTTAGGTCATCGGCTTCATCGGCCTCTCTGACTTGTTTCCACAATTTGTCAAGACCATCTATCTCTTTACAATCCTCAGGTATAGCTTGGTGAAATCCCTCGGAAGAGTTATCCGTGGTATTCAGTACTATCCTTGGTTCTAATGTTGGGTCTTTGAGGTTTGGTCTGTGCTCATGACTAGAATCTGGCTCTTTTAGTTCCTAGTTTGGTGGGATTACTTGTGTAGGCATGACACAGATCACATCCTCAGGTTTTGCACCTGGTGGTTCTTGTAAAGCTTGGGCTGTTTGAATCATTTTCTTGCACATTTCAAACCTTTGCTTTTCTAGTTCCACATAGGGATATGTCATCCACCTCTGTGTTCTTGGGTTTGGTTGTTTTTGAGCCTCACATCATAGGCTTTCAAGAGGGCATCTAATGTCTCATTAACCTTGTCTGCCAACACAGATCCTCCTGAACTAGCACTTCTCAGTTTCTCATCCGTGGATGGTTCTTCTAGAGGTTTAACCATCTGTGTAAGAGAAGGTGCCTCCTTTTCCTCATATTGTTTTATCTTCTCCTCAGTTTCGGTAAGCTTCTCAGCTATGGATTTTTGCTCTCGTTCCCTGCGTGCTTTCATCCTAGTCTTTCTAGCTTTCCAACTATTTTATTTGCTCTTGGTTTTCTAACTAGGTGCGTTTGTCTTTGGTCCATCATCTGTCTTTGGACTCGTGTCACTTTCTGTGTTCTTTGTCTCTGGATTCTCATCAGCTTTCTTTTGAGCTTGTGCTCTCGTAACCACTTGAACTGGTACGACATTTTCATTTTCTGAGCTACTAGGTAGTTGAACAATCCCTAACACATTTGTCGTGATTTTTGTGATTTGGTTTGGTTTTTTCAAGAAATCGGGGATCAAGTGAGTGATGCCACACTCAAGACAATAGGCATTTACTTCAGTGATATCTGTATGAGGACATTGCTTGACCAAGTGGTTGTCACAACTTTGAGGAGATTCTTTTAGAATTTCCTCTTGGCTATAAGCAAGCTTTGACCTAGATAAGCCTCTATTTGCAATGAATCACAATGTCCTTTCGTCCATTTCATACCTTCTTTCTTTTGAGTGGGCCCCAGGAGGTGAAGGTTGTACCGGCCTCATCACTCCATGTATTTTGTTGCTCCAAAGGGTAGTACTCACGTTGGTTGCTATACCACATTGTAGCTGGTACTAGCGTTGGTTTATTTGATGCTTCCATCATTGGCATGTATCTCATGTCTACTGGCATTCTAGCAGCTGGCAGCGCAGGTTGTTGTCCTAAGACAAGCTGTTGCCTTAAAACTCCTACTGGTCCTGGCGCATTCCCCGTAATGTATCTAGGTGGAGTAGGTGCTTCTGGAACAGGTTGTACATACCTCTCCCTAGCATTTTCCATGCTATAATAGCACTCTTCCTCCGTATGGTTCGTCCATTTTCTCTCAATTTCACACCACTTCGGCTCTCCTGAATCAGACCTTACAAGAGGAATCAACCTCTTGACCAAGTCATCGATAAGCTTTTCTTGATCAATAGGTGCCGTTGGCTTGGCAATGGACTCACTTATCTGTGAAACACTGTGCTAAGAGGATGTGTCATCTCCTTGACTCTTTAAGTCCTTTTCTTTGTATGCCTCATAGTTATCCACTAGATAAAGAGCTTCTTTGATCAACTTGTTTAGCATCATCCTCCTTATCATATGCAGATCCTTCTGAAGGCCCACATGTATCATTTCGTGGATAAAGATCAGCATCAGTCGTGCTTGCGTAGGTAATTCCGCTCTCGGACAAAGCTTAACATATCTCTTGAGCCGTAATGATGCTTTGCGTACTGATTCATTCTCTTTCTGTTTGAATCTATGGATTTGTGAGACCGTGTTGTGAGCAATGCCTTTTGGCGAGAATTATTCAATAAACTCCTCAAACATCTCATCTAGGGTCTCAAAATCCCATTTTTCCACCGAGTCAAACCATGTAGCTGCATCATCTTCTAGAGTCAATCCAAATCCCGCAAGCTGTGTCGCAAAATCTTAAACTTCCTCTTCTCTAATCACTCTTCTAAAAGCCGTTACGTGATCTCTCGGATCTTTATCTCCGGAGTATTTTCTGTTTACCTATTTCTGGACTTGAGATTGTCTAACTCGTCGATTGTCTACAAGCAGAGACTCTCCCAATCCTTCTCTCGTTATCGCTCTTGAAGGGAATCCTGGTAACTCTCTTCTTGGAATTCCTATAGGAATTCTCGTGCTTGGTGGAGGCATTAGTGGTCCTTCATTGACCAAATATCCACCTCTTTCTAGTACAGTCTGTGGATTTGTTCTTTCTACAACTCTATATTCTCGTCCAAACTTGTCGACAACTATATATCTCCATTGACAGTCGACTCTGTATGTGTAGACATATAAGAGCTTGTAATCCGTTATCTCTTCTAGGTATGCATATGAGCACCTATAAAGATTGACCTCATTGTCGTCAATGTATCTATATAGTCCTTCACTCTCATGACCAATCATCCAAACTCTCTCAACAAGATGGATGTTTATCAATTGCAAGTTTGGAAGATCCATTGTGGGAGGATATTCCTCTATCGCCGGGATCTCCAAGCTTGTGTAAGTTGCGTTTGGATCTAGGATAGACATGATTTCTGGGCTTAAGAGCTTTTTCTTGGTTCAAGTAGACTTAGTCCACTGTGTTCAAGTTCTTTGGTTAGGGAAAAGTCGAAACTATGTCCAAAACTGCAACCGTTTCGTCACAATTCTCGCAAATTGTCGCTTTTAAGACACCCCTAACTTTTGGATGCATTTTGAGGCCTCAAACGACGTTTTTTTTTCAAAGTTGACCTAAATGGTTGCCATAGGCATCATTTATTTCATGTTTTGCTCTAAGATTTGTAGAGCCGCTCTCAGGCTACGTTTTGATATAAAAACTTTTCCAATCCGATACCGTTTGTGAAAGTTATGGCCAAAATAGAAAAATGCAGTTGAGAAAGGTCAAAATGAGTCCAAATTCAATTTTAAAAGAAGATTTGGGATCTCTGTGACACTGTGAACACTCGTGTATGGTCAAAATTACAGTTGGACCCTAAAACTGGCCTAGAGACATCCTACGCATAGGATGTCTATATGCTCAAAATTTAACAACATTTGGTCCAAAGACTCCCCTTAAGTCTAGCAACACAATGGTATGCTCAGAATTTCATTTGAACCTAAAAATGGCCTTGAGACATGCTACGTGTAGGATGTCTTTTTGATCAGAATGACTTGAAATTTTCACCCCATCTTCTCCTTGATGTGTTGATCACAGTGGTGTGCTCATAGGTTGGTTTGAAGTCCTAAATCAAGCTAGAGACATCCTACGTGTGGGATGTCTAACTACTCATATTTGTCCAAACTTGATCCCAATATTTTCTTAGTGCTCAGCAACCCAATGGTATGCTCAAAATTGAATTTGGATGCCAATAGGTCAGGATTTAGGCTGCAAGAGCTTCTAGTGAACTCCAAGAGTAGGATGTCTGACAATTCTTGTCTTTGCTTGGTAAATAGTCCAAACAAGGTCCAAATTCACTTTTGAAAAAAGTTCTGGAATCCTTGAGACACTTAAAAACCTCCCGATATGGCCAAAGTAGAATTTTGACCACTTTATGACCCTGGAGACATCCTACGCGTAGGATGTCTTTTTGCTCTGTTTCAGTTCAAACTTGCACTGTAGCTTCCCCTTGATGTGCTAAGCTCACATCTATTTTTACTTTTTGATTCTGACACCTAAAGGTTGGTCAAATGATCAAGAATCTGTTCCAAAAGCCTGATGTCCGTTCTGATGAATTCACCAGTCAAATCAACTCCAAACTGGAGCAAATTTGCCTAGGAGGCTTATCTAAGGCTATATGACAGCATGATATGGTCACAGTAGAATTTTGGTTTCAGAATTATGCAGTAGACATCCTATGCGTAGGATGTATTTTTGCTCAGAATGAACCCAAATTTGAACCACAGACTCTCCTTAAGGTGCTGATCACTGTGGTATGCTCAGAGGTTGATTTAGAGTGCTAAATCATGGTGAAGACATCCTAAGCGTAGGATGTGTAAGTGCTTAGAATTGCCCCAAACTTGAGCCACAGCTTCCCCTTGATGTCAGCAACCCAATGCTATGCTTAGATTTGGGTTTGGATGTCAAAAGACCCCAAAATTAGCTATTCTTGCCTTTTTCAGTAAAAAATACTAAAGTCTGTTCAGTCTTCCTTTCACTGAACCAAATGAGATGAAATTGATCACATGCACTCAATACAACATTTGGAACATGCCTATGGATTCATTCTATGGTTTGGTCTCAAAATTATGCCTTGGGCACAATTTGTGTAGGATGTCTCGTCTTTTGGCTTTGATCTGTCAAAATTTGGTCAAATTTCCACTTTCTAGGTGAAAATAGGGTAAAACCTACCTTCTGAACACACTGGTCAACTCAGAATTTCAAAATTTCCACCTGATCACCCTGTAGACATCCTACACGTAGGATGTCTACTACTGATTTTTTGAGACTGAAGTGTCCCTGATGCTTCCTTATGCTCTCAGCAAGTGCAAGTATGCTTCACAATTGCAAAAACATGCAAAAATCACTCAATTAAGCCCTTGCTGAAATTTTACATTTTCTGACTTCGCCTTTTGGCTTTTGGTCAATAAAAATAGGGAAAAACACCCAAGTCAATATGTTACTAGGGTAAAACCTACCCTCTGAACCCACTGGTGCAGTCATAATTTTCAAATTTGGTCTCCAGAACCCCTTTGAGACATCCTACGCATAGGATGTCTATGTTTACAGAATTGCAGGTTTTCTTCACAGAACCCTTGCAAATGCTCTTTTATATACACAACATTATTCAGTCATACAAAAATAGCCACAAAAGCTTGTTTAATGCATTTTTACCCTCAAAAGCACACTTTTCCGTGATTTCAAATGCAATCAAGCACTTTAGCAAATAATTCAATGATGAATAGCTCTAGATCAGAATCAGATCACTTACCTAAAGGAACTCCTACAAATCATATGGGGTTTTGCATCTATGAGTAGAAAAACGCTTAACTGCCACACACGGACTAGTAAACGCTTTTATCACCTCACAAATCACTCGACCACCAACAACTACTCTAATCCACAAATCCTAACTAAACCTATCTAGTCGCAAACCCTCGGCATGACACACGCTTCCTGGCTATCCACTTGATCGCGGAATATCCTCTTCCGGATCCACTTAAGAAAAACGCTTTCTTTAGCCGAAACTAAATCAAGAAACCATCACATGAGTGTTAGTAGGAAACCTACTTAGGTCCTTCTGTCCCCGGCAACGGCGCCAATGTTGGAGGAGCGACTCACACACCCATGAAGTGCATGCAAACACTACCTAGATCAACAGAAAGTCAATCGAGGACACTGATGACACGATAGGCACACGGAGGAAATCTCTTTAGCTTGTCAGGCTGAGACCATCCTACACATACAACACTCTGGAAGGCCAACTATACCACAATCAAGAACCTCAATACTCTCAACTACACCACCTAGCCACATACACACATACGGAAGGTAACTCACCTAATCATGCCAGATTGCTACAAAACTTAAGAAACACCATCCCCTCACTAGGATACACCTGTCCCTAAGCTTCTACACTCAAAACCCTCACTCTAAACCCATGTGCGGAAAATGCGTAGGATGACAGAGCATAATTTTGACAATGCCCAAAACTAAAATTTATGAGTACCTATGCATAGCTTATGTCGCTACGATTCTATAGACTACTAGCACATAGAAAACAGACATCGTTTGATACACTTACGGACACAAATAGCTTATAGATGCGTCAGCGTGTGGGCTTCGTCTCGCGTGGAATGCTTGGCATTGGCGCGTAGCTCTCCTCGAGCCTACAACAATGGTGCAGTCAGATCTCCAATGTGTTGAGCGAGCCGGGCGTAGCTAGAGGATAAAGCTCACGGTCACTCTCTTTCTCTCTCACACACAGTAGACAGCAGCGCTAAGTTTTGATTATGATAAAAAGTTTTTTTTACAAAATGACCTAGGTACCTTATATACTAAGGCTACCTTAGGTTTAACCAAAAATGGGGTTGAAAGGATCAAATGGCTTTATATTTACAATCTAGAAGTGCCATTGCACCCCGGCTTCTGAAACTAGAGTAACTACTCATTACAAATGACGTTTATAGCCATAATCCGCAGCATTTCATAGCTCGCAAAAGATAAGACTTTGGTACAAACTTGAGTCAACAACAATGCAATAAGATTTTCGCTCTATCTCAACAAGTTTGTCTCCTTTTTACCGACTTTAAGTTGGAAACTCCCAAATTACATATATTTGGTCAATTTGGAGATTCCCATAATGCGGGATTTCTACCATAATACTTAATATGGTCTTCCATGTAAGTTATGAGGAAGAAAATGTTTTGCATTGTCCAAAATATCTTATACAAAAAATTGCAAGGAATTGAAGAGGTGTGCAAGTGACAAGTAGAATGCGAATTCATCAATACATAAGACAATGTGGGTGATCCATCAGATACCAAAAGGCACTAAGGTGCAATGCTAAGGATATTTGGGTGCACAATGCAAAAAAATGCAAAAAGAGCATCAAAAACATTGATGAAGGTACATCAGCTCCCTTGTATTGGGGGGTCACGACTTGAAATAATGGATTAGATAGTGTCTATGGAAGAGGCTCTAAGGCCCAATTTATGTGTTTTTGCAATGATAGTGTCAATCAGAGTTGGTACATTTTCAACACAATCACATAGTGTCCTGCTAGCGTAAACAATCCGATTTGTACATGTGTAGACTTCACGGATCACATAGAATAGAAAAAACCATACATGGCTTGCAAGCACATTTACTTTATCTTCCTTCGCTACTTTGGACTCAATGATGTGAAGAACCATGACATGCTTATCCATCAAAGCAAGCTCAACAATGAGATTTTCTTTGTAGTCAATTATTGTGTGCAACCTTCAAGTCTTGTCTCCCAGAGACACTCACTCCATGTTTTGTGATTGTACCTTGTAATATTGATGGATAACTGGGACATTTTACTTTGATTGCTTTTCATTATGTGTTAGATTTTAATTGATTTTGCTTCAATTCGTTGTCCAATATGACCCACCAAAAATGAAAAAATTGTGCTGGAGACATTTGCCTTGCAGGTTCAAGGCAAGTCTTATGAATTTCACATCACAAAATATCTTATTTTTACATGTGCAGACTTCACGGATCGCATAGCACAAAACAAACCATACATGGCTTCTAAGAACATTTACTTTCTCTTCCTTTGCTACTTTGGACTTGATGTGGAGAACCATAACATGCTTATCCATCAAAGCAAGCTCAACACTGAGGATTTTCTTTGTTGTCAAGTATTGCGTGCAACCTTCAAGTCTTGTCTCCCACAGAAAATCACTCCGTGTTCTATGATTTTATCTTGTACTATTTCATTCGATAATTGGGACATTTTACTTTGATAGATTTTCATTATGTGTTAGCTTTCAATTGTTTTTTTTAATATTCATTGTCCAATATGACCCACTTGTGTGCTTAGAGAGAGAGAGACAGAGAGAGAGGGGGGGTGGAGAAAGGGATATATATATATATATATATATATATATATATATAGAGAGAGAGAGAGAGAGAGAGAGAGAGAGAGAGAGAGAGTTGGATGACAATTAAAGAAACATCACTCCAGTCACTTCATAAGCAAGATTTTTCCCTCAAATACGACATTCATGGGAATATTCAAAAAAAGTTGACTCTGGAGCTCTCTCGATAGCAATCCCCAATGACATTACCTCTCCAATTGGTTCCACATCCGCTAGTGGAACCGTCCATATGTTGAGATCATTGATGCAGAGACTAAAAAAGGGGATGAAGCAAGATGGGCTAGCAAGGAGGAAAGAGATAAAGTGCTCGGCTTAGAATGTCATTACTACATGGGAACAAGCTCTAAAGCCTCTCCCTCAAGGTGGCCAATGGACTCATCCCGCACCTGCATAAAATGGATTGCTCTTAGATGTTGATTGCACTCTCAAGCTTTGAGTTTATTGTCTTCTGCCTCTCAAATTTTGTGCCTGGGATCCTTATGTTGTCTATCATGCTTTTAAAACATCTGAGATTGTGAACGCATGCTAAGGGAATGGCTTTTTAAGAATAAATAAAGATAGTGCTTTAATAAATAATGCACGGAGACCTCCAAATTTCACACACTTGTAGAAATGAAGTGAGCACAGAAAAGGGGGTTTGTACATCTTTGCTCTCTAAGGAAGATGAAATGTGGCAAGATTAGATTAATCCTTTCTAGAAAGAGATAAGAAAAACAAAGCTTTATTATATTTTTTAAACATAAATATTTAAAAATAGTGTAATTTATTGTTTTTAAATAAAGTTATGCTATTCAATCAATTTAATCATGTTATTTTAAAATAAAATTAGCCAAAAAACTTTATCAAAATATATTGACATAATTTTGTACTTATTTTATTTGATTTATAATATTAAGTTATCAATATTTAAAAAAAAACAAATAAAATCTAGGAAAGTAATGTGGCATTTGGAGTGCCCATTCATGGATGAGACGGTTATTCATGGGGGGAGATGATGTGGATGGTTGATTATTTGGATTGCATAGATGGAAAGGTGATGTGGTGAAGGAAACACTCTCATTTGCCATGTTCGACGATAACATGTCAAATTGATGACATGGAGTGATTAGGTGGCAAAAAAGATGGAGGATGAGTTAGTGGGGTGGTGATCTGCTATGCAAGTTGTCTCATAGATGGCAGGTGATGTGGCATGCCATGCAATCACCATGTACAAGGTGGTGCATGACGTGGTAGATGACATGGCATGCATGGTTTCCATAGAGGTGGTGGATGCTTTGACAATTAAGGCGATGTGGCATACAAGGTACACAGTCAAAGAGTTGACTTTGTTGATACGGTAGCTGACATGGGATAAGGACATAGATTTTTGGTGTTTTGGTAGATCCCTCGTATGAGGTGGACTCACCAAATAGGATTTGGAGACTAGGACTAGATTGTGGATGATGGACAAGTGTCAAATTCTTAAGCTTCAACACTGAGAAGGCACACCTCAAGTGATTTAAACAAATAAAGAAAATTAAAATAGTAGAAATGTTGCCTTCTTTTACTCAAATTTAATGAAGGATTTTTTTTATAGATCCTACATTAAGGGATATAATAAATGTGAAAACCAAAAGCAGTAGAAATGCAAAATAATTTTTAGATTTTTTAAAACCCTAGAAGGATCTTCTAAGTAGCTTTTGTAACTTTTTGAGATAAATTTGTCAAGATTGAAGTGTTAAAGTTCCTTTTTTTTAAAGCATGGTTGCATTCTTTGTGTGGTAATTCATCAAATGATCATTGTCTCTTGAACATTGCAAGAAACCAAAAACAAATCACGAGTGGTGGTCAAAAAGTAGGTCGCTAGTGGTGGGTGAGTAGAGAGAGGAAGGTGGCGAGTGCTAGCAGCTTGGAAGAAGCTGGGGCAAAAAGATTTTGTCTTAAGGAGTGAAGTGTGCCTTCTAAGCACTATTGGGATTGGTCCGAGCTAGTTACTGTAATGACCCCAACTTTTTCTGACGTCAATAGAGTTCAAATGCAATTTTGATTAGTGTTTTAATTTGTGGAGATTCCAGGCAATAAAACAAAAGAGCTACTCGTAGGTGTGAGAAATTTGGTTTAAAAGTTTTGGATATTTTAAACAGTAAACCTTCAAAATAAAAATGAAAAATAATGACGTAGAGGCCCAAAAAAATATCAATGAATCAAATAAGATTGCTTGAATGTAGGCAATTGATGTACAAAATGGTATATCAAACAAAAAAGGTAAGATAAGGTTACATTTGATTGCTCCATCAAGGTCACAATGATGTTACAGAGCATGGAATGCTTAACCAAGATAGTCCTTGTACACAAAAATTTCCATTATAATGACTACAATTGGCATTTGTGTGGTGGATTCCCAATGTGTTTCCAATTATGTGTTTTATGTGGTCAGCAATCTTTGCCTCTTAAAAGTTTCTACAACCAAGTCAAAATGATGTAGGAATAGCATAAACAAAAATATTTGTTGAAGCAATTGCAAAAAGTGTGTACACAAATCATGCACGCACCCACTAATGGTGGTAAGATAATTAGCAGGACATTTAACCATGTCACATTCATAAAAATGTTTGTTGTGGTCATAATCATCCAAATAGCAAATCCATGAAAATATTGAGCCTTCTTTTGTGGTACCACCAAAATCTTTGAAAGAAAAGTGACTAATTTTACTCTTCTTCTTTTCATGCTTGGATTCAAAATTAGGTGCACGCATACTAGTGCTTTCCAATTCAATGCATCTAGTGCACTCATATGCCAAATCTGTTGCAAATAGAATAGTTGCTCATTAAAATGGTAGGAAATAATGGTAAATGCACCATAATGTAGAGAATAATGAAAATAATCGGAATTTTAACAATAAAAATAGAAAAAAATACTTATATAATGAAAACGTGATGTTTGTAACTTGTAAATGCATTGTAACCTATTGACACCAAAATATGGAAATTGAAATCAACTTCAACAATACTTTCAAGTCAATGGCATCAATGCATTTTACGCTTTCCAAAGGTTCATTAATGATCGACACATGCATGACACTCTGCTCAGTCATAAAATTAATACAAACAAATTTTGTTTTTGCAACAGAACTTTATCAAGTGCTTGCTACCCACTATAGTTATTTGCAAGATCTAAAAATTTTGATCTTTTTTGGTCATCAATTTTATAAAAATCCAATGCCATTAGATATCCATGGCTTATTTAGAGCTTCAAGAGCTATTGGAAAGAGAGGATTATGGTATTGGATCTTAAGGCTTATGACCTTCTATTTTAAGGAGTCCAACTTTTGGGCCCCACTTTTAATAAAGTATGAGATGCATGCAAAATATGGCCGACAATGTGCAGAGATGGAATGTTAACCACTTACGGACACCCTAACACCTTTGACGAACGCCTTATCATTTTATTTGAGTCATGGACCGGGCTTGTCGGTCCTATAGGTGCATAGGTGATCGCATATGAAAGGAGAACCACTTATCTCATTTTTACATTATTTTTTCTATAATTGACCGTTGTGGGCGCCCATGTGTGAATGGGTCAGATTCATATAAAAGTCCATTTTGACCTAAAATCCTCATTCTTGAGGTGCATGCTAAAGAAGTGCTTTTGGTCTACCTCTACCTTCTTCTCCATCGTGTGCTCACGTGTGTGTGTGTGTGTGTGTGTGTGTGTGTGTGCGCGCGCACGTGTGCATGCGTGCTTGAGAGAGAAAGAGAGAGTGTTTGTGTGTGTGATGAAGCATTTCGGTGTCAGGGTATATGTGTTCAAAAGGTGATCCGGGCAGGCGTCGGGCCTCTGGCTGTGAGAGGTGTGAGAGAGAACAAGAAAAACAAATGCATAAGGCTTTGGCAATCACCGTATTCTTCAATTAATCAATTTAAGCTCTGATTACATTCTACTCAATAGCCAAGGCGGGCTGGTAGCAGCACTGACACTTGGGTTCACTAAAATCTAGGAGTTTAGACTCCCTTTACAATTACTCGGGTTGTTAAGGGATCCTGATTTATAAAAAAGGATTAACTAAATCTAAGATGTCGTTGATGATAAAAAATATCCTCGCTGTCAGATTTCCTTGCTTTGAATGTTGTTGAATTGAGGAATATCCGTCCTCAAGCGAGTAGTTTTGAGCGAACAAGAAAGCAAGCGAGCACATACAATTAGAAAGACTAGATCAAGACCTCAATAGCTACTCTGTAGAGGATAGTGTAGCAAAGTAAATATGTTGCCTCTCAAATAGTCTCAAATAAAAGAACTATACTCTTACTTTAATGTGTGCACATGCAACTTGATACATACTCTTACTTTAATGTGCTAGCAAGCATTAACATTAAATCCAAGAACCTCATTATAAACCTAACTACAAAAACATGTGCTTACTCCTATAAACACTTTAGGCCACATCTGAGACGACAATAGCCGACAAAAAAATACCCTACAATGTAAAACTCTAATGATGGTGGCTTTCTGCGTACACCCCCACTCGGTATTTTTCATGTGTATCCTCTCCAAAGAAGCCAAATGCTTTTAGTGTATGAACCACCTCTAGCATTTCTATCTTTAGCATTTTTTCCTACTAGTAGATTTGGCTTTTTTTTCCTATTTTATCTTTCAAAAATAAATAAAACCATCACATTTATTGTAATAAAAGTGAGGAAAACTTCCCACATCATTACCTATTTTTCTAATATTTTTACTATTTATTATGTCATCACTAATTATTTTCCCTTCATTTTGCTATATGTTATTTCCTATTTTCTATTTTCATTATATTTGGATATCTCTATCATCATCTTCTCTTCGATGGTTGCAATGTGAGTCTTGGGTATACATCATGCTTGCACAAGGCATCAATGAGTCATCTTTGGTAGCACAAGGAAAGGTAAGGTCATATGGTCCACCAAAAAGACTTTTGGGATGTGGAAAATACATGTTTATTGGCTCGAATTCTAGCACGTAATTCCACCCCAAATTTGTTACAGTGACGTGAATGAAAGGTGTAGCTCATTAGCTCATCTCTTTGCCCATATTTTTAGTTTTTTTTTTGGAGCTTTGAGCGAGGAGCCATGTCCAAAATGGTGGGACCCTGTTGGCAGCTCACAGTGACAGGTTTGCCTACCCTGTTTTCTCTGCTTCCACACACACACAACCACTTTAACCTCAACCGTCTCTCACCCAACCTTGTAAAAAACCCCTCCTTCTCTCTCACCTTTGAACATCATTATACCTCACTTACCACATCATTTGGCCTCTAGCTAGAGTGGCCACTCACATGGCTAGAGGCATCTTCTAGGCCTAGTGACCACTTGGCCATCATGCAAAAAACCAAAGTGGTGGGGAGGAGCTTCATCATCACTGCACCCCACAAATTTCACCCCTAAACCCTCATGAAGCAAAGAGGCAGAGGCTTGCCTATAAGATTGCCGCTCATATGTGTGTGCTCCTTGTGCACTTTGTGAATCCACACGCCACTAGTCCTAAGACAACCTTCTGTCTGCGTGAAGATTTATTTGGATATTGTCCAAAGTGATTTGGTGATCGGGTGAAGAGCCTTCCCGCTTTACCTTTGTTGCTAATTTTCAAGAAGCTATCTCAATCTAAAGAGACTGTCCTTGTTGATGATGTTTTGCACATTAATGGTGTAACGTTTGTTCCTCGTGATAATTATGGCAATAGCATCCAGCTACTACTTGCAAAAAGGCTCGGCATAGTAAGAAGTCTTTCCATCACCCCCTACATCTTCACAGACGCGTCAGGAAGGGTAGAAGTGATCCGAGGTGCCGACCTTCTGTGGTTGATCAGGCTCATTGGTCCAAAGATGGTGCAACTAAGATAGTCTATTTGTGTGGCTATGTATGGATGCCAATAATGACAATAATGATCCACGGATGTTTCCTTTCCATTTTGTGCGTCATATGCGTGTTAATATATGTATTGATAGGAAATTATTCTATCAGCAAAGAATAGCCTTGTTGTTTGGAGTTGAAAGACTTGGGGAAATCTTGCACTCTCCTCACCCTGTCATTCTACCCTTACTAGATTATCACCACTCCTTTGATGTGTCAATATTCATCCTAATTTGAGTTAGCTATGGTAAAGCTCCAAATTGTACTTATCATACTCTGCTTTCAATAAATTGGAGTTGTTTGTGTAATTGTGTACTCTCTCGATTACATTATGGCCTTCCCTATTTTTTATGGTAAGCCTGGGGAGGTTGCTTCAGACTTTTTGGATAATTTGGAAATGACATTTTTAGTGTCAGGAAGGGATGATGAGGCCACAAATCTAAGGTCGTTTCCACTAGTCTTAAGAGAAGGTGCTAAAGTATGGTATCAAACTTTGGCACCCGAAGAAAGAAGAGACTGGGAAGCCTTAAAAACGGCCTTCATCGAAGAGTTTCGCCATCATGAGCCTCTAGAGGAGATATGGAGACAACTCTTAGAGCTACGCCAAACATCACCGAATGACTATAGAAGCTATCAAGGGAAGTTTTCCAGCCTGCGGGAGAAGTGGTGTGCATCATTAGGCGAAGGGGAAAGGGAGCCAGAGTGCCTAAAGAAGGATTGTTTCCTAGTAGGGCTTTACCTCATCCTTTGAGAAAAGGTAAAAGGTAAATTCCCAGACACCTTTGAGAAAGCTATGAATTATGCAAGGGAGAAGGATAGGAAATTAAAGTTCCAAGCTCAGCTACAAGGAGGAATGGAGCCTCCACCGCTAGCTCAACCTACGGCAAGGGTAGTAGTAGGGACAGGAGCAACAGACCAAGAGTCCTCTCAGCAAGAGCTGCTTCAACAAATCACCAATAAGCTAGAGGGCCTGTCCATCAATTTGGTTCAAGGTGTAAGGGCTCCCCAACCAAGAAATGAACGAAATAGACAAGAAGGACAAAGGTAAACCCGTGAGTACGTTTGCTACAATTGTGGAGAGGTAGGTCATGGCATGTATTTTTGCCCTCACCCACGACGCTATTAAGGAAATGATAATCAAAGACGACCTCCCCGCCAACAAGTCACCCCCCCTCGAGCAAGGCTGCCAAATGGAAAAAATGAAAATGTGGCTCCAACAATTCAAATATTGAGACCCCCTCCTCCACCACCACAAGCACCAGCAGAGATCCCTCCGCCACCATCAGGTGGGGAGGATAGGGATGTCTCTGTCATAAGTCTTGACAATGGTAAGGATGAAGGGAAAGCAAAAATGGAGGAAGTTGTTGCCATGCCAATAAAGAGAGTTAGGAGACAAAGAACTGATAAAATGGAAGATTCAAAGCCGGATAAAGGGAATGAGAGTTCTTCCCAAGTGATAGGAGACAAGAAAAGGAAGAGTAGGTCAAGGCGGAACATAGGAGTAGAAGACTTTCAACTTGGGGTGGGATCCATACCCTATGACCTCATAGCAGATGTGAGTAAGCAAGGAACAAAGATCTCATGGAAGCAACTCCTCCACCTTTCCCCAAAGATGCGTAGAACCTGGTCTAAGATGGTTAGCACTAGGAGGACTAAGGCAAAGTCAATTGGGTCCATTAGTGCAAGAGGCATGAGGATATTGTGCCAGTCATTGATGCAAATATTAAGAGTCGGCGAGTCTCCAATGTGTATGTGGATGGTGGAGCCGAGATTTGTGTTATGACAGAGAAATTGATGCATAGGTTGCGTTTGGAAGTAAATGAACAGACTTTCTTACAAGCTAAGATGGCAAATAATGTAAGGGTGGCTTGTGTGGGAAAGGTTAATGGAGTGAAGGTTTCAGCTTTTGGTGTGGCAGTCTCAATTTATGCTTATGTGATCCCAACTAAGGGGGAGGGCTACCCATTAATTCTTGGAAGACCTTAGCTTATGGCTATGAAGGCCAGGCAGGATTCGGAGACAGGTTCCCTTGAGTTGCACCCAAGTCATAAGGCCGTTAGCAAGCAACAAATTATTGTGTATGACATGAAGAAGGGTAGACAACAAGACGTGGATATGGAGACTTCGGTGGACGAATGAAGCACAAGCAACTACTCTTCGTCTGTGGGTGAGTCATCTGAGGAGGATGCTAGTTCTTTGGAGGTAATGGGTATAGTACTACGAGACCCTGAAGGAGAGGGTAGTCAAGACTCTCTAAACAAGGAGTAAGTCACATGCCTAGAAGAGATGTTAGCTAAAGACCTACCAGAAGAAGAAAAAGGACCCTATTTGCAGGTACTAAAGAAGCATGCTAGTCTCTTCATAACTGATTATGAACACATTATGGGAGTAACAGTGACTCAACACCATATCCAATTGAAAGAAGGTGCCAAGCCAGTGGTGCAAAGACTTCGGAGATTAGGGCTAGTGAAACAAGATGCGCTCTTAAAGGAAATGAAAAGATTAATCAATGCAGGATTTATCTACCTAATGGAAGATTCCGAGTGGGTGTCCCCGGTTGTGGTAACACCAAAGAAAACTGGGAAGTGGAGGGTGTGTGTTCATTACAAGCCTCTAAATGTAGGGACCATTTTCCTTTGCCTTTCTAGATGAGATACTAAATGAAGTGGCTGGTCATGAAAGGTACACAGTGTGTGACGGGTACTCAGGATACTTCCATATCAGAATTACAGATGAAGATCAAAGGAAGACTACCTTCATAACACCCTGGGGGTGTTTTGCTTACAGAGTTATGCCTTTTGGCTTAACTAATGTCCCAACTACTTTCTAAAGGTTTATTAACTTGGTGTTTCAACCCTACTTTGGTAAATCCATACGAGCTTTCATTGATGATATTTGCATTTACAGCCTAGGGAAGTGCATCTTTCCAAGGTTGATGAAGGCTTCACCCGTTTGGCCCAATTGGGTGGGCAATTAAATAAAGACAAGTTCCATATAGGTGAGAGTATGGTCACTCTACTAGGCCATGTTGTGCCTCAAGATAGTATTGAGGCTAACCCTGAAAAGGTAAAGACATTGCTAGCCTTTGCTACTCCTTCAAACGTGAAGCAGCTAGTCTCCTTCATTGGAAAGGTTCGCTACATACGACGATTCATACATCTCCTTTCTCAGGAAATCTATCCTTTGTAGCAGCTCACTAAACACACTACATTGGCATCAAGTGAGGAGGGTGAAAGGTGCTTTCAAGAAGTTAAAACCATTTTGAGCTCATTGCCTGTCTTCCTGCAGCCCACATGGAGTGAATTATTCTATGTGAATCCTAGTGTAGGCCCAAAATCTGTAGGAGCTATCTTGATGCAAAAATACCCAAAGATGTCTCTCATGAGACCAGTTTACTTCTCTAGTACAGTGATGACAGCTGCTGCTGAAAAGGGTTTCAGTGCAACTGAGCAATTGGTGCTAGCTCTTAAGTTTGCAATGGAAAATTTTTAGGCTTACTTGCTTCCAAGACAATTTGTGGTGATCACAAGTGAGGAAGTCTTTCCATATGCCCTACAACACATGGAACTATCTCAAAGAATAGCAAAGTGGGTGGTGCAGCTTCAAGAGTTTGACTACACACTACATGTAGAGGATTCCACCCGTGCTTGTTTGGCAGTCGTCCTCACACAAAGGTGTTATGAGAAGATCAAGAACGAGGCACCTAGTAAGATACCACATATCCCGGAGCTTGAACTTGTATTAGGGGCACAAAGTCTATATTTTGATAGAGCTTACAAGAGAACAAAAGACAAGGCATCAGCAGGTATAGTGATACTAGGTCCAAAAAAGGAGAGGATTTTGGTGAAATGGTTTCACCTAGAACAGGTTCATTCTAACAATGAGGCAAAGTATCATGCCCTTGTTTTAGGTTTACAATGTTGTCTTTCTCAAGGCATCAAAAAGCTAAACGTTTTTTGGTGACTCCATGTTGATTGTTAAGCAAATGGTTGGCGTATGGGCCTGTAAAAATGACAAATTGTCTATTAAGATGAGGGAAGCAAAGACCTTGTTGAAGGGTTTTAAAGAAGTTTGAGTTAACTTTACCTCAAAATAAAAATCTAGAAGCAGATGCCTTAGCAGCAACTGAAGAACTACAAACTCTCATGGTAGGCGTTGTCCTTGTGAAAAGTCCTTTATACCAGGGAAAGGAGGAGCTTCATGATTTACTTTACTTTCTTAAGCATTGTGAAGCGCCCTCTGGTATGAGTAAAAGTGAACACAGGTGGCTAGCAAAAAAGGCTACCAGATATAATTTGGTAAGTGAGAACTTGTATTGTAAGGGGAAAGATGCTGTCATGAGGAGAGTTCCCTCATCCCAAGAGATCAAGGATATTTTGTTTAGCTGTCATGATGGTGTGTGTGGTGGCCACTTTGTACAAGAGATCACTAGCAGGAAGATCATACAAGCAGGGTTTATATGGCCCAGCCTCCATCGAGATGTACAACAATGGTGCCGCACATGTGAGGTTTGCCAAAAAGCCGGACCTAGGCGTCTTGCTTATGAAAATCAGCACCCAATTAAAACCTACGGGCCTTTTGCAAAATGGGGAATAGATGCAATAGGGCCACTACCTTGCACTCAATCAGGAAAGGAGTACATCATTATGGGGGTGGAGTATATGACCAGACCGGCAGAACGACCCACAAAGCGCTTCACAGCCAAGGACGTGAATGATTTCATCTTTGAGTGCATTTTTTGTCGTTTTGGCACACCTTTGAAGATTATCTCCGATAGGGGACCGGGATTTTGAGCTGATTTAGTCGCGAAATTGATGAGCTAGTTGAAAATCAAGTGCAGACACTCAACACCATACCATCCTCAATGCAATGGTCTTGTGGAGAAGGTAAATGGTCTTATATGTAAAATCATCACTAAGCAAGTGCATTTACATCCTAAGGCATGGGACAAACACTTAGATGCAGCACTTTGGGCTTATAGAACATCCTGGGGATATACACCCTTTCACTTGGTTTACGGGCAAGAGGAACTACTACCTATAGAAGTGGAGCTAGCAAGCCTCCGAGTTCTAAAGGCACATCAAGAAGATAGTCAAGAGAAGCAGGTGGAGAGAAGAATCATTGATTTGGAGAGGGTAGGGCTAGATCGAGAGTCAGTGAAATACTATGCGGCTCAGGCAGAAAAGAAGCAAAGGAAGTTCAATTGCAACCTTGTCAAGAAAGACATCAAGGAAGGATCTTTAGTGCTCAGATACGACAATCGCTTTGATCACAGAAAGGATGGTAAGTTCTTGCTTAAGTGGGAGGGCCCTTTTGTAGTGATACAGAGGTTCTCAAATGGTAGTTACCAACTAGGTGACTTAGGTGGTAAAGTACATTAGACCCAGTAAATGGTTGGCGATTGAAGACCTACCACTGTCGTCTTTTACAGCCATATGTTGGTGGGATGAATGATAAGGTTGGTTCAGAGGAGAGCTCATCATATTTGAGCTCTAACTAAGATAACAACCATGTACATAGTTTATTTCAAAAAAAATACAAAAAATAAATAATAAAAAAAGAGAAAAAAAGAAGGAAAAAGAAAAAAGAAAAAATGTTGCGAGTGAGAGAAGATATTGACAATGAATGGCGTATGGCTTTCAAGGGTCTAGGAGACCAATTGTTTGTCATGGGTGGAGACAATCATTCATCAAAAAGGGCTAAAAACAAATAGGATGCAGCAGTCAAAGTGCAGCTACATGGCAAAGGACAGGGTCATGATAGAAGTCCAAGATATAACGTTCCCATATCAAAGGCTTTCATCTACTACTCAATTGCTTCAAGATTGCAGGTGTGTAATGCACTCCATGAAACACCATATATCTTCTAGGGCTAGAGGCATAAAATACCTCTAGCTTTTTGGGGAGGGCTAATGATGGTGGCTTTTTGCGTACACCCCCACTTGGTATTTTTCATGTGTATCCTCTCCAAAGAAGCCAAATGCTTTGAGTGCATGAACCACCTCTAGCATTTCTATCTTTAGCATTTTTTTTCTACTATTAGATTTGGCTTGTTTTTCCTATTTTATCTTTCAAAAATAAATAAAACCCATCATATTTATCTTAATAAAAGTGAGGAACACTTCCCACATCATTACCTATTTTTCTGATATTTTAACTATTTATTATGTCATCACTAATTATTTTCCCTTCATTTTGCTATATGTTATTTCCTATTTTCTATTTTCATTATATTTGCATATCTCTATCATCATCTTCTCTTCGATGGTTGCAAGGTGAGTCTTGGGTTTACATCATGCTCACACAAGGCATCAATGAGTCATCTTTGGAAGCACAAGGAAAGGTAAGGTCATATGGTCCATTGGGATGTGGAAAATACATGTTTATTGGCTCGAATTTTAGCACCTAGCTCCACCCCAAATTTGTGAAAGTGATGTGAATGAAAGGTGTAGATCGTTAGCTCATCTCTTTGCCCATTTTTTATTTTATTTTTTGGAGCCCTGAGCGAGGAGCCATGTCCAAAATGATGGGACCCTGTTGGCAGCTCACAGTGACAAGTTTGCCTACCCTGTTTTCTCTGCTTCCACACACACACAACCACTTTACCCTCAACCCTCTCTCACCCAACCTTGTAAAAAACCCCTCCTTCTCTCTCACCTTTTTACATCATTATACCTCACTTACCACATCATTTGGCCTCTAGCTAGAGTGGCCAATCACATGGCTAGAGGCATCTTCTAGGCCTAGTCACCACTTGGCAATCACGCAAAAAACCAAAGTGGTGGGGAGGAGCTTCATCATCACTGCACCATTCGCTTTGAATAAGTTAATTTCAATTAGCATTTAGCTCCATCTTAATCAAGCTTCCCCTCTCCTATATAAAGAGGCCTCTTCTACACACAAAACAACACAACACAATAGGGTAACAAGTTGCTAGAGGATTAAGCTACACACACCACCTCTTAAGCCTTGGTACTTGAGCTTCATGCCTACACTTGGAGTATCCATGGATGCCCATTAAGTCTCTCTATTGTAACTATGGCCTTGTGTTGAAAGTTACATGGTTTCCTTATGCCATATTTCCACAAATTGTTTCTTACCTTTACTTATTGTGCATGATGTATTGCTTATCACTTGGTGGTATGTGAACTCCTAGCCCTAAAACTCCCTCTCCATCACTCTCTCCTGATGGAATAAGTGTAAAATACCTAAAACGCAGCCCCATAACTCTCTCTCTCTCTCTATTTGTTTACATGTGTGTTCAAGGACATGCAAATGGTCAAGATGGTTCCACTCTCTCTCTCTCTCTCTCTCTCTCTCTCTCTCTATTTGTTTACATGTGTGTTCAAGGTCATGCAAATGGTGAAGATGGTTCCACTCTCTTCTTCTCCCATGGTCTTGGGGATTAGTGAGTGATGTTTTTATTTAGGGTTTTGGTAGAGTGCTCTTCTTCTCTCTCTCATGACAAGAAGCATTCCATATGGTCCATTTCATAGTGTGCTACCTACTCACTCTTTTGCGTCCTATCTGCACAGAAGCTAGGTGGTGCCCCTATCGTTTTGGCGAATTTGTCTGCTCCATTGCCATTGAGGAGGATCAACAAGGAGGTGTAGAAGACACCCCCTGATGGCTCCGCATTCCGGCCCTCATCTTACAACCTGAGACGTTTAAATTATTGCTATACATTTGGTCGTGCTCCAGCCGTGCTCCAGCCAAGGTTTGAAAGAGTTCCATCTTGGTGAAGGGTTCTTGGAGCATGTCCTCATGGTCTTGAGAGTTCAAAACTAAAATTTGGCAAAACGCATAGTATCTATGCTTGCATGGCACTTAAGGCAACCTCTTGGAATCTCTCTTTTGAAAGTCTTTGCAGGTACATCATGGAAAAATAGACGGCTTCATAGAGTATGTAACTCCCTTTTCCCTTGATCCCTCTATGCCAAACTGTAAAACATGTGTCTTATTGCACACAATAATAACCTATTTAATTAACTCAATTGTAATGTAGTTACCCAAATCAACTCTAATCTTGAATTTTTTGTTAGCTTTGATATTGCTCTATAACAATTGGATCGAGGTGTCTGTGTTGCTTATATTGCAAAACCAAACATAACCCTTCATGACCCCCCAGAGTTTGACGTAGATGCTATGTATTTGTTGTGACCCCAAAAACATGGTGCTAGAACCCCATGCTTAATATCATGTGAGCCAACATAGTGAATCATCCACATCTATCTGTTCAATTTTGTACAGTCCAAAAACATGTCATCTTATTTCCTCCTTCAATTCTTCTAATCGTCCATACCATCTTTTCAACCTTTACCTTCGACCAATATCTATAAATTCTATGTGCAAATGCATACCCTCTCCCAGTAATGAGTTCAATGATCGTAACAAACTCAAGCCTATGGCTATCCTCCTCCAGTACCACACTTGCATCCACAAATATTAGCCTCTTTTTCTTCACATTTTTCTCCCCTATATTTGACCTCTTCATCTCTCGACTTTTCAAATCCATTTATACCATCAACGAATGAGTGAGATCAGTCAAATTTCTAATAGTGGATGTAGAAGATAATTGATTTAATAATCTCTGGGCAAGGTCTTGCATACTGAGTCCATTGCTTCATTCACACACTTTAGTGCTAAAAAAAACCCTAGGTTTAGTGAAATACCTCTTATAGATTTTGAGATTTACCTCTAAATTTTAAATTTGAGGGTTAGAAAACCCATAAATTATGAAGAAATATAGTGTAAGGACCGGGTCGCACCCAAGGTGAGTGGGGGGAGGCCACCTTCTAATTGCAAAAAAGGAGAAAAGCATGGCAATAATTTCGAATGAAAATTTTACAACCTACTAGCACTATGAAAAGAGGTAGGAAATACACTATATTTTCGGGAGGGCTTTCTCCTCCTCACTTGCTGGATGCACTCTTCAAATCAAAAGTTGGCACATGGCCCTCATTCAATCCTTACGAATCTCCTTTAGAAAAGGAGAGGGGAGGTGTGACCTGGGATCTTAGAGCCTCGTCCCACCTAGGGGATGTGGCAACTATAGTGGCTATAAGAGCTGTTAACGAGCTTTCACACACCAAAAAGCTCAATGCTTCTAAAGCATACAATGCCTACAGCATGAACTGTAGGCCCTGGAATAACTCCTCATTTAGGCAATTGTTAATGTGCATCAAATGTGTAAACACCGAGCTAGAGTATGGGACGGGTTATGGTAGATCATGTGACCTAATTTAGATCTTGCGTTGTTGTTGAGTTGAGTTTCCCACATGCAATTGTAAGTTGAAGGTGTTGAAAGGGTTTACTAAATGCTAACTTATGGTGCCTTACCTTATGGTGTGACGAGGCTCTTATTTTTTCTCCACTCCCCCACTACAATGGGCCCAACTCAAGTCTAATATAGTGTAAAAATCTTCAAATTTGGACAACTTTCCTTGTTGGAATTAGGCTTGCAGAGAAACACACACAGCTTGGAGAAGACAAAGGAAGCTCAAGGCACACAATACATTAGGAAAAATGTGGACTCTCTTTGGGCCATATAGGATTAAGGTTAATTAGGCTCCAGCCAATAGGAAGAGAGCAATGTATATAAGTCTAAAACCTAAGAAAGTAGAGAGAATAATAGGGTTGTCCACTCATTTATTGCTTTGTATCCTAGAGGGAGGTGGATGGGTAAAAGAGGGAGGGGAAAAAAGGGAGGGGGGGAGTGGTGGGTCCACAGATACGTTCTTGAAAAAACCCTAAAATTTCAAAAAAAATTTAAAAAATTAAATTCAAAATATTCCATCCAAAACTCCCCCCAAACCTACCCTATGATCAAAAAGTCATTTTCTCACTCTAGAACCTTTTTTCCAAGACTCCCTTCCTCCATAGCCCCTTTCCATAACACAAAGCTCTCACTCTCTCTCTAAACTCTTACACCTTCCTCCTTCTTCAAGCTCTCCATTGCAACTTTAAGCTCCCACTCTCTCTCTAAACTGTCTCCCTCCTCCTTCCTCAAGCTCTCCATTGCAACTTTAAGCTCCCACTCTCTCTCTAAACTCTGTTTCCCTCCTCCTTCCTCAAGCTCTCCATTACAACTGTAAGCTCCCACTCTCTCTCTAAAATTTGTCTCCCTCCTCCTTCCCCAAGCTCTCCATTGCAATTTCAAGCTCCCACTTAAGCATCCATGGCAAACAATGGTCAAAATAGACCCCCAAACCCATCATTCAAAGTATGGTTCTCCACAACTCGAAGAATGAGGAGCAACAATGGGAACCTCAGCTTTTTCAAGAAGGGGCGTGGGTCTACATGCAACCTTCCGCAATCGGTCCCCATCGTGTTCGTGAAAGAACAAACGTTGATATCCATTGGAAGGGAAGACTACTAGGCTTCAAGAAAGTAAGAGACAAGGGTACGGTGGCAATCGTTCAACATGTTTTCATGTTTGGACACATGCCTCTACGAGGGATCACGAACCCAAGGGATTTTTCTTATAATTGTATGTCCCTTGCACTTCAATGGTTTTGGTGGTAACAAAAAAATGGACTTTTTACATCTCACGGACTGTTTTGTTTCTATGTAGATGTTTTTCCTTCTAGCCTTGTGGAGGAGCAACCACTCTCGTGCCTTTCAGGCACATTTACGGCCATGCATGCAAGTCTTGGGGATATGCTCTTCTCCAACACAACTTCATCAAACCTTTCACGACAGAGGGTGTTCTTCTACACCCACAAGTACATTGTACCTACAGATGAGGAAGGCTACGGAGATCTACAACCTTTGGAGGCTACAACCTTGCGTAGTATGGAGTGACCAAAGCCAGATGCATTCCCTGTAATTTCTTTGAAAGCCAAGATTGTAGCTGATGTGAGAGCATCATTAAAATTTGGAAAAGCCTCGCGTTCAATTGGGCTTGGATGGTGTTGTCCTGCTCATGTCTTCGCTAGCATCTTTGGATCTTTGCCTTTCCATCATACAAATACTATGTATGTTTGCAAAGATCTACAATACGATACATTGGAAGCCATCCTTGGGGAGAAGTGGGGGTATCTTGAAGGACTTCACAACGGAGATCGCTTTCGGTGTCAGGTTGGAAGTTTCGGCATTGCTATCCGTTTCATCAAGGTGCGCTCCAGTCTTTACGTGCGGTACTTCTATGAAAGGTGGATGTGCAAGCTTGGTGAATGGATTCCATTGCAATCCATCGATGCTACAATTGAGGTATTTGATATTGAAATCAAATTTTTGAGTGGTGCCGTTGAAACCGTCCAAGTGAACAAGCATTGGACATTGGCCAATGTGTGGGAGCACTTAGTGATAATGGGTTTAGAGCATCGAGAAGATACAAAATTTTGCATCGGACGACGTAAGGTGAATGATTTTTCTCTCTTAATTATGTTGTATTTATGTTTTTTTTATTATTCCCTGCTCTAAGTTGGGTATGCTAATTTATTTATTTTTTGCTAGATTGGTAGCCGCATGGAGAGCACGATTCAAATTGAAAAGGCATGAACAACGGAAGAGAATTTGATTTTATCATTAGAGTAGTTATGTTTTGTACTTAAATTTTTTATAATATCACAATTGTAAGTTCAAGCAGATGGTTGTATCAAATTTTGGCAATGCCCATTATCTTAAAGTTGTAGTGATGTGTTTTTTGAGTTAAATTATTGTAATTTAGTTTGTAAGTTTTTTATAACTTCTTGTTATTTGTGTTACTTAATGAAAATTGTTTAATATATTTTTTTGGGAGGGGGGAGGGGGGGTGCTATATAAAGCCTCCTAAACCCTACCATTTTCACACTCTTTGCATGTTCACACTCTCATTTGAGCTCCAACACTCTTTGCATTCCTACTTTAAGAGCTAGCATTATGGCATCCTCCTCCACCCCTCCCGAAGCCACGGCGTTACAACGCTTCCAAGAGTTTTTACAAACAACCGAGTGGCAAGATCGTGACGATCTTCACAATTTCTTCACCCAATTCCTTGATGTGAATGCAACTATTCACCTAAACAGCCAATCTTTTCAGCCTATCTTAGAATTTTTTGAATTTTACATCGACAAGTATGCTGTACCAATTGTTGGACAAGGGGAATTGTGGATTCCATGCGATTTGCTTCGCTACATACATAAAGGCGATCGGCCTTTCACCCAGCAACTTCAACGATTTTGTGTAATTGCGGGTGAGGCAGGTCAGTACATTGAAGATTCACGTTTGAAAAAGAAGAAGGTCGGCACCCAGTTTCTAAGTCGCCTGGCGACTTTTGTGTTTCTTCTTGCGGAGGAGCCTGAAAGATCTGAGGTGAGTTTGCCTCATTTGCGCCTTGGGGGTGTCGTAAAGGACACAAAGGAGCCCATTACAGCGCCCTGGGATGCAAGCAAAGAGGGAAATATTCTTGCCCTAACCTACCCAGGAGGTGTCATGGATGCCGCCAAATCCATGGGTGATGAGGGTGCAGAAGCATCCTTTAAGCCCACTGCAAATGCGTCAGAGGAGACATTAACTCCGGAGGTTTTTTTTTAACACCTCTACCCAATTGTGATAGATGGGGAGGAATATTTGTTTTTACATGATCTTGAAAATACTTTTGACATCCGCATGGATGAGTGTCTGTCCATCCTCTGTGCCACTGTAGAGTCCTCTACCATTGACCCCTCTTCCGATCCTTTGGATCAAAGCCTCCTTCCCCTTGGAGAGAGTGTGGTAGATACAGTGGAGTTGGCAATGGTGGCGGTGACAGATGCACCGCACTCATCTCTGTCGGAGGATGAGTTTGTAGCTACACGAGCATTGCTTGAAGCCCAACACACTCCTATGCCTGTTCATATAGATGAACTTGAGAGTGTCGCTATGGCTCCCAATTCATCTATTTCTCTTGACAACAAAGGCATAAACGATGAAGACGACAAAAAACAAGAGGTATTAATTGATTTTTGTATTGTGATTACGTTAATTTTCATTGTTGCATTCTGAAATATTATTTACCTATTGATTTCTTTGTAGAATGTTGTGGAGCTGGATGAGCATGCAGGTCGGGGAGGAGATGGTAGGCGCCAAGCTATTGGATGCCAGTCGTCTCTTGCGCATTACCTTGCCAAGCTCCCCCAGGACGGCTTTGCGATAATCCACAAGGAGTACACTCCTTGTGGTCAATTTTGGGTGTCAATGATGAAAGCAATGAGCCGCATCCTATGCCTGTCAACCATATCTCAAGTCTCCCAAGTTATATATCTTGTAAATAAATCTCTGGCCAGTGCTGCATTTGCGACACACATTCGTGGTCGTGTGCTTTGTAATGTGGCCTTAAGCCAAGCTGTAGGTTTAAGCAATGCGGAACAAATTGCTTGGGATGTGCTGCACAAACAGCTTCCTTGCGCCCAAGAGCACCGAGAAAACATTGCTCGCCATATCTTAGATGGCTCAAATAGTCAATAGATGCATAAATCTTGTAATTAACTCCTTCAAATATGTAATGAGATATATCACATCTTTGTACTTTGTTATTTCAAAATTCGAATGGAAATTGATTTTAACTGGTACTTTTCAACTTCTATATTGAGTTTATTGTACGATAGATAGTATATGATTGGTTCTATCTTGTGATACACTTGTGTAATTCTCTGAATCAAAATATAGAGTTTTTTCAGTCCAATCTCCATCAATAAAAACATAATAACATTGTATTCTTATAATTTTGGTATAAATAAGCTTTAATTAGGCTGTCTAGAGGCCTACCGCAGAGGCACGGGAGAAGTCAGAAGTAACATTTACTTCTGACTTCTCGCGCGCCTCTTCGGCAGGCCTCTAGACAGCCTAATTAAAGCTTATTTATACCAAAATTATAAGAATACAATGTTATTTTGGTTATTCAATCAACCAAACTTGGTTGACAGTTCTTTTATCCACATCTCTCTCTCTCTCTCTCTCTCTCTTTTCCTCTCTCTACTTAGCTTTACTTATCACTTAAAACAAATGTACACGACTCGTTATATTTGAAAAAGCCACTACTTGTTATATTTCAAAAAGATATCTCTACATTGGCAAAATTGCCTAAAAGTCAAATTCAATCTCTTTGTCCTCTGATTCGAAGCGCAAGAGCAAAATCTTTGGGCATTATTGTCACCCGTTTTGCATGAATAGCACACAAGTTAGTGTCTTCAAAAATAGAAATTAGATGATATTCTTCCGCTTCTTGCAGAGCTTCTACGGCGATACCTTGAACTCGAAACGCCATTCAATAACTTTGCATGATCTCTTTTACCAAACCTGCGAATGGTGCCTTGCGTATGAGAAGGTCTGAAGTTTTTTGATAGTGACGAATCTCTTGCAACGTCTTTGGAATGCGTCACTTCACAGCAGGAGCCCGTTGTTGAGGTATGGTAGGATCTGGGACATGGGCCTTGCGAGGGCGAACCTTGAAAAACTTTTTCTTTTTACGAGAGGGCTTGCGAGGGGGAGCTTGCGCATCTTCAAGGCCACCATGTGCCCCGACTGGCTCTTCAACTCCACCCTGCGCTCCAACTGGCTCCTCTGCTACATCCTCAAAATCCTCTTCATTTAGTGACCCATGATCACCTCTAGGCTGATCTGATGACAAAGCGCCGAAGCCACGTGGCAATGTCTTCGCAGCCGGAACTCGATGATTGCTTGGGATCTCCTGTCCGCTCCATGGTGGGCTTTGTGCTTCGTTGTCCATTTTGGTTTCTGTGTCTGATGTCACTACCCGTTTCTTCTTGCGTGAAGGTTGTCCATCTTGTTGCTCTTCACGTGGCAAGCTTGCACAAATGCTTTAGTGAAATTCGAAATGTGATCTTTGAAAAAATTTTGTTGCTTGCTCGTGGTTTGGGGTTTCCACATGATTTGAAGCACTAACTCCAAGTGGTGCCACACTTGCCTACGTAGATTTACAAGCACGGGATTTGAATCTTGATCGATCGTACACTTGCAAAGCGCTTTCCATAGCTCCCATGGAGCATCCTCTTCACCCCTCTCCTTTCGCATCTCTGGTTTCTTGAAAAACCTACGTTCTTTCACACCATTCATAGATACTTTTTGTGGCACTTCATGCATATTATCCACCTCACCGATGATAGAAACATTGCCACCATGACATCCAATCGAATTTAGAATTGTTTCAACTATTCCAATGGATTCCACGGATCTGGAAAGTGGTTTCATTGTGAAAGCGTACTCTATGTGAAGCTTTAACAAGAGATCAAATATACGCATAAAGGCATGCAAAGTGCAAAAGTGTACATTTTTAAGTGGAAAATTGATAATGGGATGCCATGTTTTATCTTTTGTCGACCGATTGGGAACCTCCATGATAGGACACTTCAACACCGAGAACACCCAATCCCTTGCATCATCATTCATTGACCCTGTTGCCTGACTTCCCTTGACATTTTTCTTTGAAGACGTGGAGCCACGAGTACTCTCCTTGTATCCTCGTACACAATATGGACAAGGAAGAAGTGATGAAGCACCTTGTTTACACCCAAGTATACATTTGATTGTTTTTAGATCACCTCCTAAGTGCCACTCAACATCAAATGTACCTACTCCATCTACTTCTAGCTTTTCTCCCTCTAGTTGTGCCTTAGTAACCTCTATGATCCACGGGATCATAGAGAAGACCCATGCCAACACCTCATGAGTCCCCTTCGGAACTTCAAAAGCTCCTAACCACCATATTTCTTTTTTCGGTTGTACACTAAATGATGGTTTCTGAGAATGATCACCGATAGCATCGACTTTTGCAAAAAACATTGCCTCATTCATGAGTGTCACACTCATACGTTCCAATCTCCGTCCTTTGACAATTTGACATTCATCTAGCTTAAGAATAAATATGAGCTTCTCTCCAAGTTCTGAAACAACACAAGAATTGAATTGTTATACTAAATGATATTCAATACAAATAAAAAACGACATTACAATTTGTATTACCTTTGTGGAGACAAAGCATAAAATTTAACCATAGCTCGTTGTAGTCGTTTCAAGTCAACAAAAATATTATTGAATTGATGATAAATAAAAGAATTTGTCCCATTAGGAATAGTATTGCCTCCCTTTATATTACCATGTGACTTGGCACTCATGGAAGAGTACACCATGGATCCTTCAATGTGTTCGTATTCGCCAAGGGATTCCCGAACGAGATCATTGTTTGCTTTTTTTGCAAGTCGGACCCTATGTGGAATAGGAAATAAATTCTCGGTGATGCCTTGCTCTCGTAATGCATCTTTCATCAATCCATGAAGTGCATGGTATGCATTTGTGATGATCCCAACCTCATCACAAGCTCTCTGGACATCATCCTCAGACACAAGGTTAGAGATCTTTTTTAGGATCTCCTTTGTGATGGTATCTTTCATGTGTTTGGCCTTTTCACAACCTATGATGTAAAGTATATCCTCCTTTGAGATGTATCCTAGGAGAAGATAGCAACGGTCCTGTTGTCTAAAACTGCCACACACATCTTGTATATATGTCTTATTTCAAAAGGTGAACTGAGTTACAAATTGATGAAAATTATTTGAGAGTTATAAACACTGTGAATTTTAAAAAATACCTGGTTTCCGTGATCCGCTTCTTACGTGCCCCTCCATTAGATGCTAAGTTTTCAATGGAAGAGAACTCCCTCTTACGCACACGCATGCCAAATGGAGTGGCTTTTAGGTGCATCATTGCAATCTGTAGCTTAGTTACCTCTGTTTCTGTAGCTTTCATCTCCTCTTTAAGATCTTTGAGTTGTTTCTCTGTGGAAATTAGTTGTTGTTGGATATTTGTGGAATGATTGTGTAACACTTGACATTGTTGTCGGAAATATGCCGACGCACCTGCGTGATTGGAGTCCAATCTCTTACAATACCCAAGAAGACCACGTTCTCCTTCTCCCACATATTTGATTAAGCTTGGGAGTGTACGGAATGTCAGATGACAGCCCACGAGCGGATCTTTTGGATACAACCCTCCATCAAGCCACAAGTCAACATTGGTTTCTCCTCGAAACCGTCGTACGGATGCCGGTTGAGATGCTTTCTCGTCATTTTTTTTTGTGGGAGCAAATTCGATCGGTAGACGCAGACTGACATTAGTTGACCTAGCAGATGACGGCGCAGGTGATTCATTGGTTATGTCGCGAAGAGACATGGTGAAAAGTTATGATGGGAAAAAAAATTGATAATATATACTTTTTGCGATAAACAAACAATTTTTGGGATAAAAAGACTTAAAAATATATTTTTATATATATAGGTTCAATTTTTGAGCTCAAAGGAGGAAAATTTTTAAATTTTAAAAATTTCAATTTTTAGGCTTTATTAGATGGACGTTTTGATGATGTGGCATTGTCTATTTATTCTTGGAGTTAATGTAGAGAGGGACCCAAGGAATTTTAGATTTGGAGCTTATAAAAGCTAGATTCTTCTAAAAAAATATTGTTATATATATATATATATATATATAGGAACCTTTTGAAAGCTTAAAAGATCCATTTTGAAGATTTTATAAAAAAATCATTTTTTGGGGGTAAATTGATGCACGAACTGAAAAGTGACTTTTGTCATAACTACTTACTCTCTTTGTTTGGTGATAGGTAGAGAGACAATGGTTCTTCTCTCTACCTTTACTCCTCTCTCTCTTTTTACTCCCCTCTCTCTCCTACTTTATCCCCCCTATTCCTCCTACTTTACTACCCTCATTCCCTACTTTCCCCCCCTCCCCTAGCTAGAGAGAAGTTAGAGAGAGAGCTACAAAAGTAGCCCTATTTATTGTCTTTTTTCCCTCCATCCCCTACAAAATTAGCTTTAATCCCTTAAAATTAGGGATCCTTACATGGCCCCAAGGGGGTCCAGTTTTTTCCTAATGAGAGAGTGTATTTCTTAGTGTGCAATGGAAAGATAGGTAGCCCTAGAGTGATGGGCGTATATACAATGCACAGGGGAAAAAACCTCCTAAAGAGGGAAAAAATGCCCCGGCGGTCCTAGTGTGTTCACACACATCACTACCACATGTATATGGTAACAAATCCCCCCCTGGAGTGATGCAGTGAACGAGAGCTGGCACATGATTAGAGGGAAGTGTCATGCCCTGAGGACAGGATCAGTCCACAAAGGGGAGTAAGCCCAAAGCTTTGCGGAAAGCTTCAAGCTTCTCACAAGGTGAAAATATCTGCAAGGTTGTCCTATGTTGGCACATAAGCCAAGCTGATCTGAGAGCCTCTCCCTGACATAGTGGTAATGCACCTCAATGTGCTTTGTGCGAGCATGAAAAATTGGGCTCCTCGCAACTGCCAATGCGCTCTGACTGTCACTGTAGATAGTGTTGACAGTGTCCTGTCCAACACCCAAATCAGCCATAAGGCGTCTGAGCCATACACACTCAACCGTAGCTGTGAAGACTGCCTTGTACTCAACTTCACAACTCGAAGTGGCCACAGTAGGTTGCTTCTTGCTCAACCATAATATACATGAAATGCCAAGCATGAAACAAAAACCACTATGGACACTCGCGTGTCAAAACAGCCAGCCCAATCTGAGTCCGAAAAAGCATGTAAGTCTGGCGGCAATGATCCCCCCTTGAGATAAAACAAGCCAAGATGTAAAGTGCCACTAAGGTAGCGGAAAATCCTTTTGACAGCCTGCCAATGCTTAGACCCTGGGCTATGCATAAATCTGTTGACCTGTGAGACAGCAAACTGAATATCTGGCCTCGTGTTGCATACATAAATGAGGCAACCAACAACAGTTTGGTAAAGAGTGACATCTGCAGGGTCTTTAGCATCATGTAGACTCAACTTCAAACCAGTTTCCATGGGAGTGGCAATAGGATTGCAATCCTCAAGTCCAAACTTACATAGCAATGTCTCTATGTAACTTTTCTGACACAAGGCAATACCACCATCACACTGCTTAAACTGTATACCCAAGTAATGATGAAACAGCCCCATTTGGTCCAATGATCAGCAGATCATCAACATAAAGAACCACAATGAGAAGTACATCACCCTCACACTTTACATACAATGTGCTTTCTGTTGGACTGTTACGAAAGCCTTGTTTGACCAAATGAGTGTCAACTTTCTCATACCAAGCACGAGGAGATTGCTTCAACCCATACAAAGCCTTGTTACATTTTCACACTTTGTCCTCTTGTCCTTTTATGACAAAACCGCGAGGCTGCGTTACATAAACTTCCTCAAATATGTCACCATTCAAAAAAGCAGTAACAATGTCTGATTGATGTACATCCCAACCAAAATGATTTGCCAATGCACATAGAAAATGCACAGTAATACAAAAAGTGGGAGCAAAAGTCTCTTCATAATTTATGCCTTTTTGTTGTGCATAACCCTTTGCAACAAGTCGAGCCTTATGGCGATCAATCTCACCATCCGGCTTGTGTTTCAACTTGTAAACCCACTTCGTACCAATGTCTTTTTTGCCAGGAGGCAAATCACATAAAGTCCATGTGTCATTTTCTATAAGTGCATCATATTCTAATTGCATGGCAGCCATCCAATTTTCTGAATTCTATGCTTCATCAAAAGACAGAGGCTCCTCAACATCATGTAAGCTAGACACCGCCAAAGCATAACAATCTGATGCATAAGATTCATGGAGAGAGCCTGAACGAGTATGACTAGTCAAAGGTGCATCCAATTTACTGTCATGCAAAGTGTGCACCAGCCATTTTGGTATACCTCTAGCCTGCTCATTTTCAGCCCTTTCCTCATCAAGTACATCATGTACATCTGCATCAGTAATAGGCTGATCTATAACATTTTCAGAAACCCCCATAGGCTGTACATTTGCCTCATTGGAACTTACATTCGTATTTCCACCACTAAAAAGAGGCAACAAAGTGTCATAAATGTCATGTGAGCTTACACTACTGTCTCTAGTACATGACAGCAAGGGCTGAACAGAATCTTCCACAAACACTACATCCCGAGAAACCAGAATGCGTTTTGTTTGCGGATGATACAACATGTAACCTTTGCTTTCAGCACTATAACCAACTAAAATACATTTGATAGCCTTATCATCCAATTTTCTGCGCTACACTTGTGGCACCAAAGCATATGCCAAACAGCCAAAAACACGCATGTGCTCAATAGAAGGCTTTCTATCATGCCATGCTTCATATGGAGTAATAGACTGCAAAGCTTTCATAGGACACCTGTTAAGTACATAAGTGGCACACATGACGGCCTCAAGCCAAAAAGAATGCAGTAACGCTTGACTTTTGACCATACATCGTGCCATTTGCATCAGTGGCCTGTTTTTCCTCTCAGCAACACCATTTTGCTGAGGCGTATAAGGCACTGTACATTGGTGTTTTATCCCACAACTAGCCAGAAATGCATTAAATTCATGAGACATATACTCCCCCCCTCGATCGGAACGGAGGGAGCCCATAGTACATTTCGAGACATTATCAGCCATAGCCAGAAATTGTTTGAAGCACATAAAAACTTCGGACTTCGCTTTAAGCGGAAATACCCATGCATTCCTGGAGTAATCATCAATGAAAGTCACGAAGTACAGGTAATTGCCCAAGGACGGAGTTTGCATGGCCCACAAACATCACTATGCACAAGCTGTAACCTGCATGTGGCCCAAACTGAACCATCCTTTGGAAATTTATAACGCTGCATCTTACCCAAAATACAGCCTTCACAAACATGTTTGACAGGTGCTTCAAGAGGCGGCAAAGAAGCAACCATATCAGATTTCTGCAAACGCAGCAAGCTGGCAAAATTCAGATGACCAAAACATGCATGCCAAAGTTTTGCATCTGAAATAGCCCTTGAATCTGCAATAGCATTTGCAAAATTTTGTCCACACTTGTCATACAAAGTGAGCTTATACAGCCCACGGCACAAAAGGCCAGATGCAACAATTTCATCACCAAAATTGAGATCATGAACTATACATCTGTCATCCACAAATTTGACTACAAGTCCAAGTCTAGCAAGTGCGGATACAGATAAGAGATTCTTCTTGATTCCAGGTACATAAAGTGCATCAACAAGTGTGAAGGAGTTGCCATTAGCAACAGTGACCACAATCTTTCCAACTCCCTGAACTGGATAAGAGGCGTTGTTGGCACAAGTGGTTGAATTCCCATGAGGGACAGACTCGAGAGAGGTAAACAATTCACGATGTGAGGTAATGTGCTTTGTAGCATCACTGTCGAAATACCACACATGTGAATCTGCAGCAACTGACAAGCATGCATCATGGACAACAGGATTGTAAGTGCACTCTGCGCTAAAAGCCCATTCTGCATCAACATCAGCAACACATTCTCCTTTCACAGAAGACTCAACAATGGCTGCATTTGTAGTGGAGCCAGCATTTGCAGTGGAACCACCCTCTTTCTTCTTAGCCTCTTTGGCCTTCAACTTAGGACACGACTTGATCAAGTGATCATTGGCTTTACAATAATGGCAACGCATCTTCTTTTTGCCCTTATCACCAGAATTGCCAGACGAAGTACTGCCAGCATAAGCATTAGGAACATAATTTTTTCCACTTGCAGCAGAACCATAAGAAGTGGCTGCATTGCTGTTAGCACCCTTTCTTTGAGAAGCAATAAAAGCCTGTTCAACTGCACGCTGTCTAGTCCTTTTTTTTTTGGACAGTGACTCTTGCAACAGCAATGTGCATAATGCATCAAACTTGACAACTTCTGGATTTCCTTGGGTCATAAGTCTCCAAGTACTAGCAAAAGTCTGGTAAGAATCTGGAAAGGCATCAAGAACAGTCTGCACAAGGAAACTTTCTGAAATGACTTCACCTGCAGAAATAAGTTGCTCATTGATATCCTTGACACTAGCAAGGAAAGTGTCCATATCATCATCCTCATGCGTAATCTTCGACTCCATCTCTTTACGCAGCAAAGCAATTTTAGCCTCATTGCGGATTGCATAAAGACCTCCTAGAATATCCCAAGCCTATTTTGCAGATTTTGCTGAACGGATGTGAGAAACAATAGTGCGCTTCACAGACAACGCAATCAATGCATGAGCCTGCGCATCCTTAACATCCCAACGAGCTTGTTCTGCCGTAGGCAAAACAACTCTAACAACTGCAATCCTTGTAGCAAGACCTGCAACATCCTCAACATCGCCTACATCCTCAGAACTAGGACGTACATCAATGCCCTGCACAATGTTCCAGACACCCTTTGACACAAGAATATGTTGCATCATATAAGCCCACATAGGGTAGTTGTCCCCATCCAACCTGTCCTCAGCAGCAAACATCTTGAACACATCTGTGTTGTTGTTGTCAGCCATGGTAAATGCTGCACCTGATGTGAAAACTGCCCGAAAATAGGAGAAATGGAGCGGGAACAACCTGTGCTATATAGCACAAACCGTAGAAGACTATAAGGCACCTGTTATGCAGAAAACGGCACTAACAGAAATTCTGCACAAAATGACGAAATAGCACGTGCAGTACTGCCTGTAGTGGAAACGGAGGCCGAAATGAGCCCAAATCAAAATATTTGTCGACTTGCGAACACTTGCCAAAGCTCACTGAAATCGGAGAAAGTAAGCAGGCGTGTGCTGGAGCAGCCGGCGACTAAGCCCGGGAGGACGTGACCTGCTCTGATACCAATTGTTGGAATTAGGGTTGCAGAGAAACACACACAGCTTGGAGAAGACGAAGGAAGCTCAAGGCACACGATAGAGAGTGTATTACTTAGTGTGCAATGGAAAGATAGGTAGCCCTAGAGTGATGGGCGTATATACAATGCACGGGGGAAAAAACCTCCTAAAGAGGGAAAAAATGCCCCGGCGGTCCTAGTGTGTTCACACACATCACTACCACATGCATATGATAACATTCCTTTAGTATTCCTGGTAAGTAGGTTTGATAATTTTTTGGAAAGAAAAAAATACCAAAATACCCCTTTATTTTGTGAAAATTCCCAAAATACCCCTCGATTTCCGAGAATTCCTAAAATACCCCCAATATTTTGTCATAAATTTCCAAAATGCCCTTCAGATTTTCCAAAATTCCCAAGGTTGTGAGATTGAATTTCTCCAAAGATAATTTTTTAAAGCTTTTCATAAGAAGACTAATTGTCTATCAATACAAGATTCTTAAAGTAGAATTTAAGTCGTGTAGGTTTTGGAGATGAATTGCTTCTTTATTTTTAAGCATAATTGCCTTTTTTTTTTTGGCTAGGTAAGTTCTGAAATTACATGCTGAGCACTCAAAAAGAAAAATCAATTGTCAAAAACAATTAAGATTAGAAAATCTTGAACAATCTAACCAAAATACATACAAGGGTATTTTGGGAATTTCCACAAAATTAGAGGGGTATTTTGAAATTATGTTTTACATTGGACTTGTGAGCGCGCGCCGGTGCGCGGTTCTTGGTGCATGGAAAAAAGTAAGAATCTTGAGCAGATGCTCGGGGACAAGAAAAGGAGGCCGAGGGCTGCTATTAGAAAAGAGGAGCTTTTGAGAGTCACGAGGAGCCGTAAAGAGAATAAGCTAGCGAGATGGCCGTGTGCACGCAAGGCCATAAGCAGGTGGTTGGAGAGTGCCCAGTGCTAGAGAGAAGGGGCTTAGCACATCTCAGCAGGGGTGCATGACTCCACTGTTTGCGCCTAGAGGGAGGGGGACAGGGACACGGGGGGGGGGGGGGGGGGGGGGGGCTTGTCAAGGTGCAAGCGCAAAGTCGTGGTGCCGCACCAGGAACTTTACTTTTGAGAAAAAATCATCACAACATTACATTGGAAAGCAAGTGAAGGTTTCGACAATGTCGTTTTCCAGGTTGTGAGTGTGTGCGAGCTCATGATTGGAACTCGGCAAGTCTACTAGCCAAAACGCGCAAGGTTTGCCGGATCATGCGAACGTTGGCGTGTGGAGCTTGGTGGAGATTTTGCATTTGAGGGGTGCAGAGGCCACGTTGACTTATAACGTTGCCAGTGATAGCCTTGATACTACAATTGAGTGCCACCACCATAGACATCACTCCGCCATATTTCTGCCCTTCAAGGAGGGCAACATGCCCATCATCGTCATCACAAACAGGAGCAAGCACATTCAGAAACTTGATACCAATGTATAGCTAACAACATGTAGCTCTTTTATTCTCAAGTACAACACAGTCCATGTGCAAAAACCTTTCTATTGGAGGCACAACCCGTTAGAACGATGACAGTTTTAATAGGGAAAATTTCCAAAATAGCCCATAATTTATGAAAATTTCCAAAAATGCCCCTCAAAACTGAAAAATTCCAACTATACCCCTCATATTCGGCCAAAAAATCCCAAAATTCATGTCAATTTTGCCAAAATACCCATAGAATTAATTCTTTTTGCGAAGATTGGTTCTCCTCCATAAAAGATGTTAGAACTTGGATTTAACATGGTATTGAGGGCTTTTCATATGAAATCACTCATCATTTTGTAACATGTTGCCTCTTTTTGTGAGCTCATTGGTGAATAATTATGTTTAAGATACTAAAAGATAGATCTCCATTGTCATCAACATTCGACTATGCAGAAATTGGGCGAAATCTATCCCAGAATGATCAAAGCGATGAAAGGATGTATTGGGAATTTTTGAAATTTTAGGGATATTTTGGGAATTTCCACAAATTATAGGGGTATTTTGGTAAATTTTTTCTTCTAGGTGGGAAACAATCATTTTTAGGTGCTTGATTATGGGGTATCTAACAAGATGCTTTAATGTTTTCTAGGTGAAAGTGGAGGGTGGTGGGGGCAGGTTTGTGTGTGGGGGGGGAGAGAGAGAGAGAGAGAGAGAGAGAGAGAGAGCGCAAAGCCAAAGAGAGATTTTTTTGACATGAAATTTGACCTATCAAATGTGGGCGGTGCAGAGAGACAAAGAACGGCAAATCCAAAAACAGATGGACAGGCATTGAATTCTAGATGGGCAACAACGATGGGCTACATTTCTGTGTTGAGTCCCAGTGCGTCTGGTCGAGACGAGAGACACATAGAGAAGTGCAATAGTGATGATTGCTTGCATAAGTGTAGGATTAATCTAGGGTGTTGCACCACAACAAGCAACAAACCAGGGAAAATGTGTGTGGTGCTTTGCATTGTGTTGCAGAGCTGAGCAAGGATATCATAGGTTAAGAGACAGAGAAAGGGGGGGAGGGGGGGATGCCATGTTTGGTAGCATTCAAAGGGAGATCCTTGTAAGGAGATCGCAAGCAAAGAGAGAAAGAGGAGGAGAGATGGGCAAAGGTTGCACAAGGTTGATGTTGTTCCTTTCTTGTTCACAGATTCGATGCAATTCTCCAAAACAAATTAATTGAAATTTTGATTTTTGAAGCGAGTAGATGAGGTGTAGGTGGCTAACATCAATATGTGGGTGAATCGATAATATTAGCCAAAAAAAATACATGATAGTTTGTGCTCACCACTAGCGACATATACCCACCAACTATATACATTAGATTTTTCTCTTTGATAAATCCAAATATGATGTGTCCACATGGATCGTTAGAGGAGGTTATTATATTCAACGATATGTGTATGCACTAAGTTCAAATAATGTTATTCTTACTATTATTTTTTCTCTTTGGAGTATAATAATTTGATGGTGTTCTTCATTGACAGGTATGGAGCACAAACACCTCTTTACATCACCGTAAGCTTACTAAAAGTACACCACTTTTTCTTGCACATGTCACTTTCTATGTAAATCTTTTGACATACTTTAACAAAAAAAAAAAAAGCCTTGTATTTTTACTACCATTGTATGAAATCACTTAGGAGACTCTTGGTGTGGTTTTGGCTGATTTCGTGCTCACTCTATTTGCACCATTTTTGATTGATCAATTTTCTTCGATGTGTTGATTTGAATTTCATTGAAGTACCAACGACTGCGGAGGATAATAATTGAGCTCTTCCATGGCAAGAGATAAGCATAAGAGAGAGAGAGAGAGAGAGAGAGAGAGAGAGAGAGAGAGAGTTAATTTTGACCAAAGAGAAAAAACAAACAACACCCTATATTTTGAACCATTACACTAGGTAGTGCCCTATTGCAGGGTGATTTCCTACACACATACACACACACACGTACGCATGTATGGATCTCGCACGATTTTTCCATTCGCTCGGTGTATGGCAAGATTTTGTTGAACTCTGTATATTTGCATTGCTTTCTATTACCGAGCTCGAGAGAGAGTGAGATAGACCATCCTTGCATTCTCTTCTTGTTCTTTACCTGCTTCTTGCTTCCTGCTCCCTACTTCCCTTTTTTCTCAACTTCTCTCATTGCTTTCTCCTCTTTAGCTTGACTCACAAGGTCAAGAGCAAGAGAGCCTAAGCCTCTATAGCCAGAGCTAATCACTTCCCTTTGTTTTCTTCACTCTGCAGATAGATCAAGGGAAAGAGATAGCTTATTCCTTTGTTTTGTTGGGAGAGAGAGAGAGTGATCTCCTTCTTGCTTAGTTCTAAGAGTGAGAGAGATCGATGCTTGCTTCCTTGCTTCAAGGTCCCAAGAGAGACTCTTTGAGCCCTCTAGCTTTCCATCCTGCAAAATCCCCTCTTCTCTTTCTCGTTCCTCCCTTCCATCATGAAAGTCCTTCCTTGTCGTGGCCAGGCTGGGTACATCTTGCAATCATTTTTCTACATAAGATGACATTCTGGAACTTGGTCGAAGTTAAAAATTCCCTGATGGCACTCCGGCCAAGCCGACCAGACTGGTGCAAAACTGGCCCCGAGTGAAATTCAATTTGGCAATATCTTGGTAATTGTAACTCTGATCGGCTTATGTGAAAAGACCGACGTGCTCCACAAAGTGAGCACTTCATGTCCATGCATTCACTTCATTTGTGTTTCCTCAGTTGCAGTTGCCCAATCCAATACAGATTTGCAATCGGCTTAAACTTCAAACTGACATAGCTTTCTCATCGTAGCTCCAATCGACGAGCCATAAAGACAGGCCGGTAGAACATTTCAAGCACTACAGCTCTAGATCATAAACTCTCATCTATGCTCACTTCAAGCATACTCCTTTTTTATAATCATCAAGGCATCTGTTGGCCCCTTAAAGCCGCATTTGGCATACATTAATCATTAAACTTGGCATGTTAACAAGCCGTTGATGAGGGCTTTTCACAAGCCAGGCTCCCATACCCCTCTTCTCTCTTCCCCACCCCATGGAAACCCCCTCTTAGGGAGGGAGTGATAAAAGGCATTGGAAAAGTAAGAAAAAAAAAAGTATGAGTATGTAAATAAGTGAGAAAGGTAAAATAGGCCACCCTGGGCCTGCGGGGCAGCCCATCCCCACCTTGCCTCTTTTTTCTTCACTGTTGCCCCGCCGTGTGTCCCTTTTCCTCTCCTCCGCTCAAAAGGTCAACCCCCTCTCTCTTCCCCTTTTCCTTTCTCCTTTTTCTCTCCCCACACGCTACCCCACCCCCTGTCCTCACCAATAATACATTCTAACTCACATGCCACCTCTCCTATCTTCCAAAAACAGTATATCCCACCCCCTTTTCTCTCTCCTATCATATCCCATGACCCAAATATCCCCCTCTCTCTCTAAAGGGTGCCATGTCTCCTGTCCTGTAGCTAGATAACCTCCCCCACACTCACACACACTCAGTTTCACTGAAAAAAGGTGCCCACAGACCCATCCCCACCCGGTGGTTACCTGATTTTTCTTGTGTTCACACACATCTGCACACAGATTCACCTCTAAACACACTCCCCTCTCTCCCCTCTTGTAATTACTTTATTCTCCATGCCACCTCTCATTTTTTTTCATCAACCCATCTCTCTCTCTCTTAGTCTCTCTCTCATGAGACTGCTGTTCTGGCACATATACACACAGCCAGATAAGTGGGGCCCACAGTCACATGGCCTATGTAGATAATGATTTCTTCATTTCTAAATTCTAGAGTTTCTCCCCCCTCCTCCCCTATATAAAGAGGGGTCACCATCACACTAAATACACACACAACATCACCAAAGAGTACACTATGCACTGTGTGTGCCTAGTGCAAACACACACACCCACACCATCACCATCACCACAATCACCATGCTTGTCTTGAGCATGACCTCTACACCCTTAGGCTATGGAAGATGAAGGATAGCTAAATGAAGGATGATGGTCATAACTCGTACGAGTCTTCGCCATCAGCTCCCACCTATCTGCCATGTGCTCTACCACTCTCTCCCTTCTCTTTCCCCTACCCTATGCTCCCCATTTCATCGCCTTATTCTCTAAATAAAGCTTGAGGTTTTGTGAGTATGTTTCTTGCAATGTTTTGCCCATGTGAGGTGTGTGGAATCGCCACCTAGTCTTGTGTTTGGAGTGAGCTTGTGTATGTGTGAAGGGTGTGCGGATTCGCCATCCTTCAGTGGTGCCTAAGTACTAAGCTGCTATACTCTCTCTCTCTCTCTCTCTCTCTCTCTCTCTCTCTCTCACTTGATCTTATTCCCCTTCCTCTTCATCATTACTCCCAAGCATCCATCTCTCTTGGATGAAAACTTTGTTATGGTGGTGTGTTGTTTGCGTCCTAGCCGCTCAAGCTAGGTGGTGCCCCCTGTTTGCTTTACTGTGACAGGCTCAATGCGCGCCATTCGGTCCCGGGTGTTCTAGAGGCCGTCGGGGTTCGCTTTGCTCCCGTCACCGTGATCAGTGCTCAATAAATGTGTAGGCTTCAAAGAATCTTAGATCTCATTTCTTTTCTCTTTTATCCATCATGGAAGCGAACTGGCATGACATCCACCCCCTCTGAAACTCCACAGCCTTCGGTCTATGCCAATTGCACTTTAATTAGCATCTTCTATAAGTACCTTAAGCTCTTTGCCATCAGCAGACTCATGTAATTGGTAAGCATATGGAAAATAATATAAGGCTTATACCATATCATCAATGTTCTAGCCTAATCATTAGGTAGCTGCCCATTCGAAATCTTTTAATCGTATCTGTAGTATCTCCAAAGCATTCAATTATAGATAACCCATTTAGTGAACCCTGCTAGACTCAAGTGCTCCAGTTAATGATGCTTACGGCTTGACCATTAAGGTCGCTTTAGGGAACCATGTCAAGCTCAAGCATGCCTTACTCTGTCTGCACATGGAATGGCCGTCAAGTCCTTTACTTCAAGTTCTGGTAGAAGAACCAACTCAAAAGATGTGAAGATACTTCATCAATTCTCCAAAGAAGTCAGCTGGAAGCTAGCCATGTAATCTTATTGAACGCATAACCAAAATTTCTTATGACTTAGCTTAATCTAGAAACCAAAACCTTGTACCATGCAACCTGCTACAATAGACATTTGGTATCCTTTGAATCTGCAACTTGCACTTTAGTAGCCCCTAGTTGGATCAAATGGGATAATAAGGAATTGCCCAAATACTAGAGCAATATAATATCCACATGAGCATACATTTCTTGTATCAATCAACATCAAGAATATTTGGTGCAAATATGCTACCCTTGGTTCAAATAGCATGCAATTACTATGCATACTTAGCAGTATCCATCCATATTGAATCTCCTTATGAATGTCCTTCAAATATCTTGGATCAAACACCATTGAGACCACATAGCATTGACATGCTCCGCAATATTAGAGCTTCACCTGAAGCATAGTGCAACACCCACATCTCGTAAACTTTTGGCAACTTAAGTTTGTTACCAGCAAGCATTAAAGAACTTTGAGTCCCTTTTACTGGCAACCAGGACATCACTAACATAAGCATCAATAGGAATAGTATCCAAATCTAGTCACATTTGGCACATTGTCCAAAGAAATGAAAAACCCTATGAAATTTTTGCAGTATCAAGGATTCTTTAGCATCATCACCTCCTCTAGTTGCATAGCCATCACAAAAAATCATAGGTTCATTGACATCCTCAGGTGCATACTGAGATGGGTCCACAATTTTAGTCTCTTCATCAGCTACTATGTATATAATAGCTTTATTCAAGTAATCACCTGCAGAAGACATGTTGTCCTGCTCGGCTATAATGTAGATAGTTTCAGTAATATCCTATAGAGGCTCATCCGCTTGATAAACTCCTTCAAAATAATCCATGTCAAGGTTAGTATCTTGTGAACCACTTGCTGTACAGTTTATGTCTTCACTGGAACCGTCATTGGAGGTAGAATCCATGCAAGCAATCTTTGAAAAAAATCATATAATTCTATTTCACCATTAAATTCATCGTTTAGCTTTTTTTCATTGCTCAAAATATGTTCCTCTGAAATTGAATCTACTACTTCCAATTCTACGTTTTCTTTGACTTTGCTTCTTGCAAAAATGTGTTTCCAAAATTCATCAAAGTTTAAGGAACTGCATCTTATCCCCTTCACCTTTACTGAAGACAACATGGCTTCGTTCAGTAATCTCTTTTATTTACAGATCTAGAATCCTTGCGCTTTTGCAAATAAATTCCTCTACAAAATAGTCCCAGCGTCGTGTGGGATATGCTTTTGCTAGTTCTTGAACCTTCTTTTTAAAATCTGAGTTTACAACCTCTCCAAAAGATGCAATCATCCAATTATCTAGGACATTTTGTCTCTTCATCTTGGATTCATAATATGCAATAAAACCTTCTAGATCATATCCTTGACAAACACAATATTGCAGCCAAAGTGTGTCGACGCTAGAAGATGGCATGGACAGGTGTGTACAGGCAAGTAGAAGCATGGCAAAGGGCTGGAGCAGGATGACAGGTAGAAGCGGGAGTATATGCATGATACGGCTTATAGGCCAAGAAAGGCTCCATAATGTGCTAATTGGGGTAGCAGGTGAAGGAGATGTAGAGTGCAGCTTTTGGGTCCAAAAATGAAGAGCTTGAAGTGCTGAAGGAGCAGGTCCAGACGGCTCATCAAACCGAGCTACGGAGCCCAAGTTATTGAAGGTTGAAGTTTTGATGGTTTGTAGATTCTTGCCGGATAGGGCAGCTGGTGACAGGTGATCCAAGTGGAACTTGAGGTATAGATGTGTAGAGCTCAACTCATAGAGCCTACCCGTCTTTTCGGATTGTGGATCGGAGCTCTGGATTGCAAGCTATGATCAGCTGAAGTTTTTCCGGGGGCCGGGTCTAAGCCCACTTGGCCACATTGGAGTAAGCCCCATCTGGCATCTTCTGAGCCTTGACAAAGTTCTAGAGCAGAGTGTACACCATATGGAGCTAGCAGGAAGTGACTGCACGCCAAACGGAATCCGGAGCAGAAAGATATGGAAGTCGGAAGATTGGTTGTCTTTGCCCGAAGTTAATTGCAGATGGTTTGATCGTGTTTTGGTCCCATTGGATCTCGGGCCTAGAGGAGTCGAATAATGGTGCGGATCATGAAGGAGCAGGGCGGTACTGCACGATTTCACTCGGGCTTTGCGGCTCGACAACAGAAGGTGGGAGCACAAAATGGGGGCCAGGTCAAAGCAGATTGCAATGTTTTTTTGGTTAAAGGAAGAAAATAATGAGTTTTTGGAGCCCTTGGGGCACAAGTCTTAGGGGAATGCCACGTGGCAGGGGCCTAAAATCCACATGCGGACGCGGGACCGTTGAGGCCAGGCTATAAAGGCTGAGGCGTGGGCTCCCATTAGCACACAAGGAAGGAGAGAGAGGGGAGCTCTCTTGGGCGCAGCTATGGTGTCCGCGCGCATGGCGCTCCTGTGGGCGTCCGACGGCAATTTTGGTGGCAATGGCCGACGGTGCTGGATGGTGGTGGCGCCCGTGGGCGGCCCTGGATCGTGATGTAGTGATGATGTGGCAGCCCTTGCTAGAGGCGGGTCCCGCGGCTCCAAATTTTTGAGAAGGAGAGGGAGAGCAATAGCGAGGTCGCTATTGCCTCCCCCCCTCGTGTAAGAGAGAGGTCCCGCAGTAGCGTGCAAGGAGGTGCCGACAAGAAAATGAAGTGCAAGGAGAAGGGAGCCCGGACGGCCGGCAAAAAAAGTGAAGGGAAAGGGGCCAAAGGGCCAATGTGTTTAGCATGCAAAAGTTTCCAAGAATAATTAAGCCAAGTGTTGGAAATGCATAGAACTTCTAAATGGAACTCCAAATGGAGTGCACGACATGGAATCACACCACATTTTTTCTTTTTTGGACTCCTATGCACACCCCTATAAAAGGGTGCTTATGTTCATTTGTAAGGGTCTTTTTTGGGACCAATGTCCTTTGCCAAGGAGGGCTTTGGACCAAGGAGGGTTTTTTTGCCAAGGCTTTTGGAGCTCTTGTTTTTGGTTGCCGAGGTTCATGCCGGCGGTGTGTTAGATGTACATGATATTGCCTATGCTAGTAGACTATTCCCTACTGTTTCAAGGCGTCATTCCCCCTTCCCCCTTCTCTTCTCTGCTTTTGTGCGTTTCTTTCCGGGTGTGTGTCGGCGTGTGTGTCCCCCCGAGGTTTGTCGTGCAAAGAGAGATAGAGAGAGGTTGTGTGAGTGTGGAGGACTGTGAATTGAGCGGAGCGTAGTGATTGAGTTTGTTTGGTGCATTGCAAGGCGTATGTGCGGATGATTGTGTGAAAGTAATGGTTTGCTGGCGGGTAGTGTTGAGTTTTGAAGGTGAACTCTAGTGGATTGGGGCGTTGTGTATACCCTGGGCTATAGTGAGACATTGTGTTGTGTGCTGGGTGTGTTCCCCCATTCCCCCTCTCCAACGATACTGCTCCCATACAGCATCAAGTGCGATTTCTACTGCATCATCAATCTGCTTTTTTATCTACATGGATTTTGCTCCGTGCAGACATCCCTGAACTAGTTCCATCATTTTTGGAAAATCTGTAACTGCTAGATTTTTATCAAGTCCATTGGACTTGAAATCATCAAAGCTGCTTCAATTGATTTGGCATCTCCATCTTTACCTCCCACCCTGGCTCGTTTCACAACGGGTTCACCAAAGATGTCAGGGTATATGTATTCAAAACGTGAGCCGGGTAGCCACCGGGCCTCTAGCTATGAGATATGTGAGATAGAACAAGAAAAACAGATGCATATGGCTTTGGCAATCATTGTATTCTTTAATTAATCAATTTAAGCTTTGAGTACATTCTGCTCAATAGCCAAGGTGGGTTGGTAGTAGCACCGACACTGGGGTTGACTAAAATGTAGGAGTTTAGGCTCCCTTAACAATTACCCGAGCCGTTAATGGCTTCGTGATTTATAAAAAAGGATTAACTAAATCTAACATGTTGTCGATGATCAAAAATTTCCTTCGTGTTGCATTTCCCTATTTTGAATGTTGTTGAACTCTATATATTTGCATTGCTTTCTATTACCAAGAGAGAGAGAGAGAGATAGACCGTCCTTGCTTTCCCTTATTGTTCTTTACCTACTTCATGCTCCCTACTTTCCTTTTTTCTCAACTTCCCTCGTTTCTTTCTCCTCTTTAGCTTGACTCACAAGGTTGAGAGCAAGAGAGCCTAAGCTTCCGTAGTTAGAGCTGATCCCTTCCCTTTGTTTCCTTCACTCTACCTTTAGGTTGAGATCAATCAAGGGAGAGAGATAGATTACTCCTTCATTTCGTTGGGAGAGAGAGAGAGAGAGAGAGTGATCTCCTTCTTGCTTAGTTCTGAGAGTGAGAGAGATCGATGCTTCCTTGCTTCAAGGTCCCGAGAGAGACTCTTTGAGGCCTCTAGCTTTCCCTCCTGCAAAATCCCCTCTTCTCTTTTTGCTCGTCCCTTGCATCATGCAAGCCCTTCCTTATCATGGCCTGGCTGGGTATATCTTGCAATCATTGTTCTACATAAGATGAAATTCTGAAACTTGGTCAAAGTAAAAAATTCCAAGATGGCACTCCGGCCGAGCCGACCAGACTAGTACAAAACTAGCCCTTGGTGAAATTCAAGTTGGCGATATCTTGGTAATCGTAATTAGATCATTGATCTAAAAGGGCCGACGTGCTCCATAAAGTGCGCACTTCATGTCCATGCATTCAATTCATCTTTGTCCCAATTGCCCAATCCAAAACGGATCTGCAATCGGCTTAAACTTCAAACTGACATAGCTTTCTCATGGTAGCTCCAATTGACGAGCCATAAAGACAAGCCAGTAGAGCACCTCAAGCAGTGCAATTTTGGATCATAAACTCCCATTTGTGCTCACTTCAAGCATACTCCTTTTTTAGCATCATCGAGGCATTTGTTGACCCTTTAAAGCCGCATCTCGCATACAGTAATTAAACTTGGCATGTTAACAAGCCGTGATCACTGCTCAATAAATGTGTAGGCTTTAAAGTATCTTAGCTTGCATTTCTTTGCTCTTTTTCCCATTATGGAAGCGGAGCAGCAGGATAGCAGCAGCGAGGTGGTTGAGCGTGGTGGCGGTAGCTCCCTCTTATTTGTGGCATGGAATCCTTCATGATGGCAAGCATTGAGAGGTGAGTGAAACAACACTTCCCCTTTGAGCTTACAAGGATAACCTAGTTGTGTTCTTACAGCCATTCCTGGGTCGCAAACAGTGTTTGGCAAGTCCCCATCCTCGAAAACGTGTCATAGGAGAGTGCATTTTTGGCGTCGTTGTCGGGGAATGACCTACACTAAGCTTAAGGAGCACATTTTCACTACAAGAGGTTCTTCACAATAGCGATGCTAGCAATATGACACTTAAATGTGAAAATTTACGGTGTCGCTATAATTGTCTCTTTGAGTGTTTCTATGCAACAAATAATATAGCGACGCTGATAGAGACGCTCATAGTGATGCTGACCATGTAAAAAAATAATCCGCGAGTGCCAAAACTCGTATCATATTTGAGTTTTCGTGCTCTTGCAAAATAGGTATACCCATGCCCCTCTCTCTCTCCCTCCCCTCCACGCACACACACACACATACACACACACACACACACACACACACACACACACACACGAGAAGAGGAAGAAGATCCAGGTATGCTCCTTCCCTCTCCTCCCTCTCATGTTACCTTCCCCTCTCTCTCTCTCCCTCTCTCCCCCCCCTCCCCCGCCCACACACACACACACATTGTGTATGAGAGAGAGAGAGAGAGAGAGAGAGAGAGAGAGAGAGAGAGAGAGAAAGCAAATAATGTACACACACATGCATAAACAAAGAACACATACACACACACACACACATTGAGAGAGGAAAAGAGAGAGAGAGAGAGATTAAAGGGAGAGATAGAGAGAGATTTAAAAATAGACAAAGAGAGATAATATGAAATGAAATGCTATATTAAACATTTTCAAAGTGTCAAAATGATTTATGAGACCATTCCGATAAAGTCCTTGTGGATCTAATCTAATGTCTGTGTTTTCCAAGAAAATAGTGCATCGATCGGTGAAGAGCTTCGTCAATATCTGTCTTTGTAAATAGAGGTACTACGATATATATAGAAAAAGAGAGAGAGAGAGAGAGAGAGAGAGAGAGAGAGAGAGAGAGAGAGAGTCGACATAGGTTTAGGATTTAATTTTTATATTTAAGCTAGAGTTTAGATTTAGATTTAATATTAGAACTTTGGGGTTAGGTTCAGGATTTAACTCAAGATTTTAGGTTTAGAGTTGAAGAAGAGGCCCAACCATCTCTCTGGTTTTTATAGAGCTTAAAGGTGTTTGAAGCTAGTTAGCTTTGGAATGTCCAAAGGGTAGGCAGCAACACTAGCTGCTAAAAGAATTCTCCTTCTCTTGAGCTTGAGTGATTGAAGAGGAAAGTGGATAACTCATGACTTTCACAAAGTATCAAGTTGGTTTTTGTGTGTGTGTGTGTGTGTGTGTGTGAGTGAGTGTGAGAGAGAGGGGGGGGGAGAACTTGTGGTGTTGAACATGAATTAGAGCAGCTGAAGCAAAAGATGTAGCAGCAACAGTTTTCAATAGAAAAATCTGTATCTTTTTTCTATGTATGTGCATGCATGTTTGAGAGAGAGAGAGAGAGAGAGAGAGAGAGAGAGAGAGAGAGAGAGAGAGATTCGGTTAGATTTAAGATTAGATTTTGGATTTAGTTTTTATATTAAAGTTTAGTTTGAGGATTATGGTTTAAATTTAAAGTTAGGTTTATGGTTATGTTTGCATGTAGCTCACATGAGTTTAGGTATGTAGTTGTTCGCAAGCTCACAAGTGCAAACATCTCTCTCTCTTTCTCCCTCTCTTTCTCTCCATGGATGCGACACTAGGTTGGAAAGATTTCAACGGGAGTTGTTGTGAAGATATGTTAAGCTGTTGTGAATGGCTACAATTGAAGAAGAGGCAAAGGGGTTTTGTCCACTACATGCATTTTCAAGTAGACGTGGGTGTGTAGATTTCTCATACCCACAAATATAGGCATTGACCAATAAAGAAGAGATTATAACCTGGTGGTTTTGATATTTGTCTACCTCTAGACCGAGGTGTGTGGGGATCGAACATGGATAGAGAATTTGAGGTAGTTTACAGTGTGATCTATGGTTGCTTGATTGTGAGGGAGATTGAGAGAGAGAAAGAGAGATAAGAGACGGAGGATTCCAATAGAAGATTAAATTTATGTTCAAGTTATAAGGTTTTTACATTCATTATGAGTAGTGATGACAATGTGGGGCGGTCCAACTAAAACGCCTATCTCTCAACAAGGATCTTATGTCCTTGTAATAAATGCAAACATGATGTGCGATGAGCAAGACACGTTTCTTTGCAGCACGTTCACAAATTTGGTAAATTGCACCCATATATTATAGATCGAGTTATTTCCAATTACATTTTGTCGGACTCCGACACTAGCCAACAGATAGAAATCTTGCAACCCAATAGATGTGTTCGCAGGCGCTCTACTCAAGCAACATATGTGAGGCCACCAGATGCAGCCTATGACAGCTCGGAGGGTGATCATGCACAACACATTCCCAATGAGTCTATGTTTGAGCTGAGATTGACAAAATGATCGAGACAACCATGGATTCAGAAAGGCTTATCTATGATGACATGAAAAGTGAAGCCGATAGGCCATTGTATGGTGGAGCACGTGTGTCTAGATTGAAGGCACTCCTGGTTATTCTCAACATGTAGGCAAAGTTTGGATGGAGTGATACTAGCATCACAACACTTTTCAAGTGATCTATTACAATGTGTTTACTTCAATAAAAAAATATAAATGTATATTGTACCAAATCACTTATACAAGTGTACTTCATTTTTTTAGATTGCTCAAAGAGCACTTACTGCCAGCAGCTGATAATGTGATGCCAAATTCTAGAGAGGAAGCAAGAAAGATCTTGCAAAACTTGGGGATGGATTACAATTCTATTCAGGCTTGTCCTAATGACTACGTTCTTTTCAGAGGGGAATACATAGACATGGAGACGTGTCCAAGATGTGACTCCGAGAGATATCGAGTAGATCTTGATATCTCTTGGAGTATTGTGTCACTTTCCTCTGTTGCCTTGCATCAAGAATTTCTTTGAATGTAAGTCCATGGCCGCCCTAGCATCATGGCATGAAGAGAATAGATCTTTGGATGGTGTACTATGAATTCTTGCAGAATACATGGCATGGAAGCATATAGACGACACATGGAAAGATTTTGCCAGGGAAGCTCAAAATTTGCACCTCGGCCTGGCTATGGATGACAGAAATCCATTTAATCAGAGGTCAACATCTTACAGTGTATGTCCAGTTGTCATTGTCAACTACAACATTCCCTCGTGGTTGACTACCAAGAAGGGACACTTGTTTCTAAGCTTGATTGTATCGGGGCGGTATAAAGTGAAGAATATTGATGTGTATCTTTGTCCACTATTGGAAGAGCTACAACAATTGTGGATTGGCATTCTGATGTAAACCATGCATGACTATCCCAGACTAATAGAATGCTTAGGTGATATATACTCAAACTCAAACACTATAAACCTTTGTTTTTCTAAATATTATCTATTGTCATGTGTATACATGCAGGGCTCCAAACAAGCGGATACAAAGCATGTGTATACATGCAAGGATCCAAACAAGCGGATACAAAGCATGCGTTACATGTGAACCTAGACTTAATGCACGTCGGGCACCCTCACTAAAGAAGCAAATCTATGAAGGTCATCAAGAGCATATTCTTGAGAGTCACGAGTTACGTGATGGTTTTTTGGGAAGAAACCATCGAGGATGTCTCCGTGAGCATGATTAGAGCAAAAGGAGATGTATGATGACGGTTTGCCCCCAAGGATGAAGAGATTCTCTCTGAGGTACGAGTTACTAGATTGGACCAGACTCATGATCAATCACTTGCTTGATCCAATGCATATATTCAAGAATGTGGGTAATTCGCTGCGGGACCATCTCATTGGAAAGAAAGATACTTTGGGAGCTATAATTGAATCACTTTATCTGACTAAAAACTATGACATCTAATTGTATGCTCTCAATTTAGACTTAAGCTATTGCCATATGGTAGTTTACCATAGGCTTTACTATACGCCTCATGTATTGACAAGCAGCCTACTCACAGCATAATGATCTCCACCTTGGTTAGGAAAACTCTGAAACGCTACTTGATTTCAGTGTTGCTGGCCTACTATGCTATCTTGATTAGCATGGCTGAATGAGTACCACTAAAAGCCTAACTCAGTGGGAGCTTTCCCTTGTGGATTTAACCCTTAGAATAAGGAATCAGTGGGAACTATCCCTTGAAGTGCTTGCTAACCTTAAAAGGTAAATAGTTTTATTAAAAAACTCTGCTTCCTTTTATGGCTCCTCCTAGCATAACACCGCTGCGAGGCTTTTCCTGTCACCATTTTTCCCTTCCCTCCTTTCACTCCCTTTCTGATGATGTTGGCGGCTTGGCCAGGCTTGCAACTCGTCTTTAGGGCCCGCTCACGATCTCGATGGGATTGCTCGCAATGGTGAGCTTGCATGGTGCTGCCATACTTGGATTACTTTTAGGCGATGATTGCTGACATACTTCTCTGCTAACACTTACCCATCCACTGCCCCTTTATTAAGGTGAGGGGCTCTTCTCCCTTCACTTAGACTTAGGTTTTTTTTGTCTTTTTCCTTTTAGCATACAGGAAAAGCAGTTATATATTTTTTTGGCATACTATCCCATGCTACATTAAAAATGGTCGACTTGGTGGTATTGGGTTAAAAAAAAAGAAGGGGGAAAGTGAGAATAGGAAGACATTGGAGTTGTGCTTGGCTTTCCTCGGCCACTTTGGAGATTGATTTACTTCTGCTCACAGGTTCTATATTTAAACTCATAATCTCTGTTTTAGATATCTCTTACTCTGTATTGGAAGATTGGATGGATTCTTGAGAAATGATTTCAAGTTTTGAGTTACAATACCATAATAAAGTGATTTGTTTCTATGAGTGGTTAGTGGGTTTGAATGATTGGAAAACTTTCTTACCTCGGGGTTGATTTGCCTCTTCATAGATAAAACTCTGATTTTTTTGCTCCTGATCCTGTTCACTTGGTAATCTAGTTCTAAAGGAGTTGTGGTTTTACTGGAAATACATACATACGTCTCACTGATAATACCGTGATTATCTATTGTTATCTGGCTCAATCTGTCTATTGAGGTGGGTGAATTACTGGACACTGGTTTGTATTCTGGAGGGTTATGTGGTGGTTCATACTCTTCTAGAGAGTTACATGGGGATTCTTATTTTGGCTTACATACAAAACCATTGGAAGTAATTTGCTCCTGAAATCTAAGCTTGGAAATTGCAGGTTCTAATCTGGTTATGATTCATACAGTTTGCAGATAATACCATGACTGTCTATTGTTATCTCTCTACTGAGGTGGGGAGTCCTGTTTTGCTTTGATTTACCTATTGTCCGCTGCAGATGATTGGTTGGCTTTTTAGGGTCTTGGTTATCAGGATTAGTCCTGATATTACTATAGCTAAGCTCTTGGGTGTGCTGCCATAAATTATGTGTAAATTTTATACACACATACATATTCTGGTTTTGATGCTCTACTAAATAATTGGCATAGAATCCGGCTGACATATGGATACATATCTGGCTGTATCTAGGTACAGTTTGAGGTGGCCTGCTTTATGGCTGGCTCTCGCTTTGGCTCTGGCTAGTGCTTCTCTGACTCTAGCTGGTACTTCTCTGGGCTGATAGTTCAACTATTATTTTAAAACTCAAAAGTAAACCCTTTTATGGAATTTGATGTAATGCTGATGAGTGTGCATACCTGTTGCAGAGTACTGGAATACTCAGAAACTTCTGGTTCTTGACATCTGGCCTATATATGGTCTCGAGATATTTCTAGTTGATTCTAGTCTTTTGATCACTGTCATGCTAACTCAACTGGATCTTTCACTTCTAGGCTTTGTTGATATTGTAATATGCGGGAGACTGTTTTGACTGTAGTACAACTTTTGGTTCTTACCTTGGAACTTTGATTCCAAAAAGGGGGATGCTCTCTGTCCCTTTTGGTTGTTGAAGGCAAAGAGATAATGTATTTTGATATTGATATATGCTGGCATTATTAACTACTACAGTAGGACTTGTGAAATTGCATGCTCACTGATGACTTGAAGCATAAAATAGGATTTTTTTTGTAACTTATATTTACACATTGATGGTGTGATTGTTTGCTTTGATTCACCTACAACCAGAGACTAGTTACTAGTCAGCATTGGATATCTGGCTAAGATGTGATCTTTTTTGTAAAACCATTTTCATACATAAAATATTCTAATTCATCTGGCTCTTAGGGGTACTGCCTTAAAATGTATGCAGACTTTATACATACATACTCTAATTGACAAGCATTTGGACCGACACTATTGGCAGGTATGCTGCGAGCGGAGGCTAGCATAGCGAGAACAAAACCAACAAATCTATGTCAGCCAAGGATGAAGCTTAACCCGTAGCTGCATGGAAACAAGAAGAGGGTTATGAACCTACATTACGACCTTGTAAGTCAATCACTAATAAGGAAATCAAGTCAAAGATCGCACTAGTGAAGACAATCCAAATTACAATTCTAACGCTCATTGAATCTAGGTCAAACGCATTTGAAATTTCATGAAACTCATAAGGTACACTCTCCTTGCCTTGAGATCAATATCTTATGGACTGTGAGACTGGATGACCCACTTTCAACTACCCCTTGCGACAATTGCGTATAAAGACAGGCAACAAAATAAAAGTTTCCATTTTTCGTTCTGTATGCTCCTAACATGTAGTCCTACTTGTTGTGAACCCATAGGTACAAAAAAGTCACCAAATGGACACCTGATTTGCAAGAAAACTCACCCGGAAGCTTGTAGAAACACTCTTCGCGTCGTTGTAAAAATCATATACTCTTGGCGTCGAAGGGAAGCCCTTGCTTTTGCTAACACAATGGTGGTGTCCCTTTAGCAATGGGCCTTCCGTAGTGTGCGTAGCCAAGAGATCAAGTCTCTCTCTCTCTCTCTCTCTCACGCATAGTGATAAGACCGATTTGATTAATTCCAAAAAGTTGGGTTTAGGTTACAAAAGTTGAATTATATGCATTCCTTCATAGAGGCTCATTCCCACAAGGTCTATTGGCAGCTCAAATACTACAAAGGTACCATTTCACTTCAGAAAATAGTAGTACAATGTATTGGGAAACCTCTTCTGTATCCTGCCGCCAACACTCCCCCCTTCCGCGTCCATGTCGTCCTTGACATGACTGGTCTTACTTTAGTAAAAGGTTCTCTTGTGTCAATGGAAGTGTGGTGGTTTTAGCAACTTTAGGTACGATTCATACCGGATGTTCCCCAAAGTGACCGTCAAGCCAAATATCTTGTTATCATAAGTAAAGAATCCCATGTAGAAATATTCTTCAAAGGCTTGCATGTGATAGCTGGGCAGGAACATGATTCTTTGATACATCAGATGTAAAACCTCTGGAGATGGTTGTTTTGACAGATCATATGTCATTGCAGTGACAGTGTCGCTTGTTGATAGGAGTGTAGAATCCATCGCTTTAGAAGAACGTGTAACTTCTAATGGTCTAGTAACTTGTGTGTAGTGGAAAATAGCATGAACATAGTGAGAATTTCAATAGAATAGATTCCTAATGCGAATAACAAGAGTGCTTGGGTGGAGAGAGAAACAAAAAGTATAACACCTAGTTAGATAGCATGAACAATACTTCAAAAGAGAGAAATTAAGCAATTGACAACAGTTTAGGAACGGATTTGCATGGAGCCGGTCTCCCCTCCAAAAGGCTTTGTATTATGGTTTCTCCCATCAAGAGAGACATTTTACAATACAATTCTTTGTGTTCCTTTAGTACTAGCTAGTGCAATGAAGATGGAAACTTCAAGCACTAAGCAAAACACTTATCAAACACAACATCAATTTCCTCACGGTCTAAGACCCAAGACCTCACACACCTTCAAAGATGGTGAGAGCTAGCCGGTATGAGAGTAGATTGAGAATAAGAAGGAGTAGTCTTACAAGAAAGATGTACATCTCCTCACCTAATCACTCATATTATCATAGCTTAGCTTAGTAGTTAGCATGGTAGAGGAGATGAGCATGCATTGAAGCTTGGCTCTTGGTTGGATTTGCATCACAAAGCCAAGAGTTGTTGGTGTAGGCCTCCCTTCTCACAAGCTTGGAGTAGGTGATAAGCTTTCCATTAAAGCTTGATAAGAGAGAGAGAGAGAGAGTATTCTTACTCTACACATGAGCTTGTGTGAGTGTGTGTGGATATTTGCCTTTGAAAAATCAGCCCCCTCTCTCTCTTACTCATGCTAGTGGACCCTTTACTTGCCTGATGTGGAGCCCATATGCTTTTATTTTTATGGATGTGTAGCGAACATTCATAACAATGCCAAGTTTGGTGACTCCTTTTGTTTCCTTAGAGGGTGCTCCAACCACCATCCACATTCTTGATACTCCTTCTAAATTGGTTGCTTCAAGTAAGATGCCCGATTGTCATGCGCTTCCTTGCGTGGGCCAAAGAAGCCTATTATGGTTCCAACTTGTAGGCAATTGTGTTACGTGATGAAGGGCCCTCAAAATAAAATTCCATTTATAAGGCCTATAGGGATTTCTCACTAAGGAGTTCTAGAAGACTTCCTCTCCCTCTCTCTCTCTCTCTCTCTCTCTCTCTCTCTCTCTCTCTCTCTCTCTTTCTCTCTCTCTCTATATATATATAATGAGGTGCTACAAAGCTGATGTAGTTGCAACCAAAGCATGCCAAAAAAACATTTTTCCTAGACAAAGAAATTAGGACACACTTAAAACTCTTCGCGTTTTTAGGTCATAATTTGAAGTGTGTCATGTCATAAAATCTAATATCTAACCCAAATGATTTTCTCATATTAAACTAATCATTTAATATGGGAGAATAGATGGGAACAAGGGTTAGAATATAGACATGTGTTGTTGGGTCTATCTCAACACGCGGCCAGTGGTAAAGGGGTCCCAAGGAGAGATGGTTTATCAAAGAGCAAGGCTAGCTAATGAAGCTTAAAGACCTTAGAGTTAGATTCATTAAAGACCTCCAAAGGTTAGTGTTAAAATCCCTTTGACCTTAGGTAGGCTAGGGCTGTACTTGAGGTGGGAACTTGTGCCCAAGCTTGACGTGCTTGTCGTGCTTGATGACTAAGGTTCTTCAGGTTCTTGTCATGCTTGTTGACTAAAGTTCTTGAGGTGCTTAATATCTAAGGTGCTAAGCTCCATGACTAAGGTTCTAAGCTCCATGACTAAGGTGCTTGAGGGGGGTAAGGTGTTCCACACTAAGTCAATACATATCCTTACACAAGGAGGGGGGAGCCCTCATTGTAGGGTCTAGAGAGAGAACGCACACACCCTCAAAAACAAGGCAAGTTTGGTACAAAGAAAGAAAATAGGAAACTTGTCAAGCTCCTCTTCATGTTTCCCTCATGGTGTGCCTAAAGCCTATTAGTTGGCCTCGCAAGGGGTCCAATGGTAATTTAGTTAATTTAATTAATTGTTTTTGCATTTATCAGGACCTCTCTCTCAAAGGGAAAAGGGGGACACTTGTCCCAAGGCTACCCTTGTTGCTTGATATTCACTAAGCATATGATTGGCCAAGCTTGAAGAGTTCCAATCAAATACAATCTAATTCTAGAAGAGGGGGTCGACCAAGGAAGGAGGGGGCTAGCTTGGGGGGTATACTCTCTTACACACACACACACACTCATTGTGTGAAGTGCAATGTGCAAGAGCTCCATCTCCTTCTCCAAGCTAGTAGAGAAGTTGAGAGCCTACACCAAAAATGCAAATCCAACCAAGAGCCATGCTTCTATGCTTAAGCTTGACATCTTCTCCATCTTCATTACTATGCTATTATGTATGCTAGCAAGAAGAGTGATGATAAGTGAGGAACTATTTCTTTCTCCTATGAATGTTTCTTCTTCCTCTTCCCTACCATCATTCCACACTAGGTCTCTCCACCTTTGAAGATGTTTGAGGCCTTGGGATTGAGGTTGGGGATGGTTAATAATTTTCACAAAGTCTATGTTTTGCTCGTGATGCATGAAGCTTTCCATCTTCATTGCATCACCTAGGTCACAAGGAACACAAAGATTGTATTGTACCAAGTCTCTCTTGATGATGGGAGAATCTATAATACAAAAACGTATTGGAGGGGGGATCGGCTCCACATAAATATGGTCCTCAATTGTTGTCAAGTTGTCTAAACTCTCTCTCTTGCAAAAGTATTGGTCATGCCAAGTTAATTAAGTACTATGGTTAAGTTGCTACCGCTAAATAAGTTCACCCTCTATGCTCACGAAGTAATCTCACAAAAAAGCTTTCTCGCATTTTCCTAATTCCTCTACTCTCAAAGTTCATAGGCCATTTCCATTACATTAGTATCAGAGCTATTGGCTTCTTTTTTCTTACATGAAAGGTTGGGCATGTTTATTGCAATAGGGTAAGTGGGACATGGATCTATTATCTTGGTTGAGAAGAGCCTCTCGGGGCTTGCCTTTGGCTTTACCATTATTGAGGTACGAGCCAGCTCAACAGGAACCATAATCTACCGAGCAATGTTAGACCCTCTACACTAGTCTTTGCAATCAACAGTGTCTAAACAACAAGTGTGGCTGCTTGAGAACTAATTTTCAAAGGTAAGGAAGAGTAGCGACTAAGGTTTTTGAGAGTACTGAAGCACAAAACAAATCTATATATAAGTTTGATTAACATGATTGACAATAACCAAGAGAGTAGAATGAACATTGATAATTTTGATTTTGCACATGAAGGACCTAATGATGATGCCCCCATGTTTGTCAAATATCTTGCTACTAGGTTGTAGCAAGGCTGCTATGGGCAACCCTACTTTTTGCAAGCCGAAGTTACTTAACAACTTCGTGCTTATGGGATTTCCCTTCCTCTCCAAGAGGAGAAAGAGCTTAGGAGGTCTCTTGATGAGACCCTCTAAACAAGACTCTCTCCCATACGAAGGAGGAATCCAAAGAACAAAAAAGTAATGAATCCCTAAGTTTCTCTGAAGATGTGGCTCCATGAAGACGGCAGTCTAGACGATCTCCAACTCCTCCCAAGAGGAAACGATCAACCCATAGTCCTTCTCCTTGTCACTCCGAAAGGGAAGAGAGGAAAAAAAGGAAGAAAAGAGCAAGAAAGAGGCCACCCTCTTCTCCTTTTTCTTCACCTTCCTCCTCTTCTGAAAAAATCTATGGCTATTCTCCTAGAGAATACAAGAGGGGAGGACATCGCAAATCTTACCTTGTATGGCGAAGGTCCCAAAAGCTCAAGAAGTTTAAAGAGGGAGGAAAGAGTATCTCTTTTCTCACCTATGATGGCATCTTTGGTGCTACTGACAAAGTATTGGCCTTCATCCAGCGATTCGATGCGGCCTTTGGAGACGAGGGCTTCACGGAGTCCTCCAAGCTACGCCATATAGCTATGCACTTCCAGGAATCTGCTCATCAATGGTGGGCTAGCCTTCATGGCAATGGCAAAGCCCCAAACACATGGAAAACTCTCCATTATGAAGCAATTCCTTGCAAGTGATGCAAAGGACAAAGTGCTTACCGAATGGCCGAGTTTGATGCTTCTCTCCTATGAGTCTATCCACAAATATGTAGACAAGTTTTGGGATTTACATCTCAAGGCTACTTTCTTCCAAAATATAGACTTCACCGAGCAAAAGCAAAAATTTTGCGCGGGATTACCTGAAGAGATGGCCGAGTACGTCAACTCTAAATGTCCTGGTTCTATCACTGAAGTATTCCACCACACTATGGTTGTTTCACACATCAATTTCCAACAAGGGGCTAGAAGTAATGTCAAGCCCATGGAAAACAAAGACAAAAATGATGCAAAGGAAAAAATCAATTCCCGAAATTCTTCCCAAGGCAATTCCAACAACAACAACAACAACAATGGGTCCAAGGAGAAGGGAGTTTAGAAAGGTAAAAATAAACTCTCTCCTGAAGAGCTTGAAGCTTTTCGCAAGGACCATAATGTTTTAAGTGTGGGGAGCAAGGACATAGCTACCATTCTTTCCGCAAGAGATATGCCTACAATGAGACTCCTAGAGCTCCCACTATCGAAGCTCCAAAAGAGGATGCTTATTGCAGAGGATCACCTCTCTCCTATGCTTGGGGAAATTTAAGGGAGCATGATGCCTTCATCTTGTTTGATCCTGGCTCTAGTTAAAACTTCATACCAATGCAGTTAGCCACCAAGTTGGGCATTGAAGCTTTCGAGATGGGAGATATTCTAACACCTGACATAACTTTCAAGGAACATCAAGCCTTTGGTACTCCGTTAATTGGGAAATTGAGGCTTCATGTCCAAAGCTATGTCAACAAAGAATACTTTTCATCTCTCCTCTCCAACATGAGGATGCTATCCTAGGGGCACCATGGTTCAACCGCATGGCTGACAACATGAAGTTCCCTGGAAGGAGAATCTACTTCACCTACAAGGAAAAGATCATGTATATAGAAGCTAGTGAGTCTAGTGGTACTATACCACTTGTAAATCCTCCTGCTTTTGATAAATCAATGAGAAGATTAGTTTTTGCGTACATGATTTTTGTCAAAGAGTCCCTAAAAAGTCCTAATGTTTCATCCAATGTAAATGGTAGGAATCATGAAGAGTTAGACTTGTCTAATTGTTTTAAAGGATTCCAAGATGTGTTCATCGATGATATCCCTATGGACTTACCTCCAAAACAAGGGGATGATGACCATCGAATTGAGCTTCTACCAAGAAGCTCACTGCCTAACAAGTCTCCTTATCAAGTTTCCAAGCTCAATAAGAGAAGATCATGAGACAAGTACAAGAATTGATAGACAAAGGTATGGTGAGGCCTAGCTCCTCTCCCTTTTGTTCTCTAGTCCTTTTAGTGCAGAAGAAAGATGGTACATACTCCATGTATATGGACTATTCTGCACTAAACCATATCAATGTCAAAAACAAATTTCCTGTGCCTCGGGTAGAAGATCTATTTGATAATCTACAAGGCTCTACCTACTTCAGTAGGATTGACCTTAAAAGTTGCTACCATCAAATAAGGATAGTAAATGATTATATCCTAAAAACCACGTTTCGTACAACGTTTGGTCTTTATGAATATCTAGTCATGCCTTTTGGCTTGACTAATGCACCAGCTACATTCAATCGTTTAATGGAGAAACTCTTTAGACCCTACCAGAAATTCTCTGGAGTGTTCTTTGATGATATCATCATCTACTCCAAGTCCTTAGAGGAACACAAGCAACTTCTCGAGGTGATCTTTCAAGCATTGAGGGAGAACAATCTTTTTATCAATCAAAAGAAAAGCGAATTTTTCCTTCAAGAGATTCAATACTTAGGTCATATTATCTCTCAAGATGGTATCCATATGGATCCATTAAAGTTGGAGGTAATAAAAGCATGGCCTAACCCAAGGAATCTACATGAGCTAAGAAGCTTTATTGGTATGTGCATACTATAGATGCTTCATAGCAAAATTCTCTCAAATAGTAGGACCATTACATGACTTGACAAAGAAGAACGTTAAGTATTCATGGACTGCTAAGGAGAAAAATGCTTTTGACAAGTTCAAAGAGAAGCTTACTTCCCAACCAGTCCTTATGCTTTCGGATCTCTCAAAGCCATTTGAGGTACAATGTGATGCTTGTGGTGATTTCCTTGGAGCAGTCTTGCTTCGAGAAGGGCATGGCATAGCATATGAGAGATGAAGGCTCAATACGGATGAACGAGTCTTAGGCATTTATGACAAAGAGCTTTTAGTAAATCTACATGTCCTAGACACATGGAAACACTATCTATTGGAGACTCCATTTATTTTACGAGCAGACCACCAAAAGTCTCAAGTACTTCATGACGCAAACCAAGATTTCTAACAAATTACAAATGAGGTGGGCAAATTTTCTTTTGCAATTTTATTTTTATATTGCTCACATTGCTAGTAAGCACAATTAAGTCGCCGATTCACTTTCACGACGACCAAAAGTTAATGTGGTGTCTATAGCAACCCACAATGATCTATCTTCTATGATAGATGAGTATGCTACTGACCCTGACTTTAAAGACATAATGTCAGCCCTTTCTTTTTTGGGAAAGAAAGAGGAACCATTCACCTTGTAGGATGGTTATCTTCTCCATGGCAATAGGCTATGTGTTACCCACTCCCTTTGTGAGGAAGTTATGTATGAATCTCATGCGCCTCCCTATGCGGGGCATAGAGGCATTCAACCTACTCTTTGAGGAGTAGATACATACTTCTATTGGCCTACCGTGAAAGTGGACATCCAAGAGTATGTTTCAAAATGTGTGGTATGCCAAAAGACTAAGTATGATAAATGAAAGCAACCTGGATTACTCCAGCCATAGCCAATGCCTAATTCACTGTGGGAGAGTATATCCATGGATTTTATCTTTGGATTACCCAAGTCTATCCATGGGAATACGGGAATATGGACAATAGTCAACAAGTTTAGCAAGCAAGCACACTTTATTCCTGTCAAAAAGACTATTAAGGCACACCAAATGGCAACTCTCTTCATATCTCAAATTTTCAAACACCATGGATTACCAACGTCCATCATGTTAGATTGAGATCCTAGAATGATTAGTAATTTTTGGAAAGGTCTCTTTGAAAAATTCTAGGTACAAGATTGAATTTTTCTTCGGCCTATCACCCACAAACGGATGGCCAAAGTGAGATAGACAATCTTACGATACTCGATCTACTAAAGACTTATGTTACAGAAGTTGATCAACGCTCATAATGGGAAAAGTACTTACCTCTTGTAGAGTATGCGTACAATAATACTCTCCATATTTCTACGGGAAAAGCCCCTTTTGAAATCATAGAGGGAAGGGACCTAAAAGTCCCTTGCTACTTAAAGTACACGGGAAGATCTTCGCTGTCGATGAATATAGCCATGACCTACTTGCTATTGAAGAGCATAGAAGGGCGTTAGCGTTCAAAGGAAATGATTGGGTCTTACTTAAATTTCCCAAGGCTCGATTGAGGCAAACGACGGTCCAAAATCCTACGGGCCATCAAAAGTATTATGCTAATCTAGCCAAAAGATACTATGGTCCTTTTCAAATCTTAAAGCTAATCAATGAGATGGCTTATGAACTCAAGCTGTCGAGCCTTTGGATCATACACAATGCTTTTCATGTGAGCCTACTTGAGCCCTACAAAGCAGAGCCACCAAGTGAACTAATTATTGAAGACCCTCCCAAAATCAAAGACCAAGAAGAGGTGCTACAACCCGAATCTATCCTTCGGCATGAAGACAAGGTACTACGACATGGTAAGATTATCTGACGTAATCTTATTAGGTTCAAATATAAATAGTATGCATGCTTAGAATCATGTTTGTGATGATGACGTCTCTCAAACACGAAGTAGAATTTGTCACTCTACTTTGGGAGAATGAAATGGACTAAAGAGCAGACATGCTTGTGGCATGTATGTCTCCCAAGCACCAAATGGATTAATCATGCATCTTGGAATGATGTTGTATGGTAAAAAGTGATCCTCTACCCGCTAAGAAACATTAACTTATGACTCAGGCTTTATCTCTTCTATCTCATATCGAGGACGACTATGATATCAAGACGAGGTAATGTCATAAAATATAATATATAACCAACCCAAATGATTTTCTCATATTAAACTGATCATTTAATGTGGGAGAATAGATAGGAACAAGGGTTAGAATAGACATGTGATTTCGGGTATATCTCAACACGGGGCCAATGGTAAAGGGGTCCAAATGAGAGATGGTCTATCAAAGAGAAAGGCTAGCTAATGGATCTTAAAGACCTTAGAGTTAGCTTCATTAAAGACCTCCAAAGGTTAGTGTTAAAAGTCCTTTGACCTTAGGTAAGCTAGGACTGTACTTGAGGTGGGAACTTAGCCCAAGATTGAGGTGCTTGTTGTGCTTGCTGACTAAGGTGCTTGAGGTGATTGTTGTGCTTGCTGACTTAGGTGCTTGTTTTGCTTGTCATGCTTGCTGACTTAGGTGCTTGAGGTGCTTGTCGTGCTTGCTGACTAAGGTGCTTAATGACTAAGGTGTTAAGGTGCTCCATGACTAACGTGATTGAGGGGGGTAAGGTGTTCCACAAAGTCAATACATATCCCTACTCAAGGAGGGGGGATCCCTCATTGTAGGGGATAGAGAGAGAACACACACACCCTCAAAAACAAGGCAAGCTTGGTACAAAGAAAGAAAATAGGAAACTTGTCAAGCTCCTCTTCATGTTGCCCTCATGGTGTGCCTAAAGCGTATTGGTTGGCCTCCCAAGGGGTCCAATCGTAATTTAGTTAATTTAATTAATTAATTTTGCATTTATCAGGTCCTCTCTCTCAAAGGGGAAAGTGGGACACTTGTCCCAAGGCTACCCTTGTTGCTTGATATGCACTAAGAATGTGATTGGCAAAGCTTGAGGAGTTCCAATCAAATGCAAGCTAGTGCTAGAAGAGGGGGTCGACCAAGGAAGGACGGGTCTAGCTTGGGGGGTATACTCTCCCACACACACACACACACACACACACACACACACACACACACTTATTGTGTGAAGTGCAAAGTGCAAGAGCTCCATCTCCTTCTCCAAGCTAGTAGAGAAGTTGAGAGCCTACACCAACAATGCAAATTCAACCAAGAGCCATGCTTCAATGCTTAAGCTTGCCATCTTCTCCATATTCATTACTATGCTATTATGTATGCTAGCAAGAAGAGTGATGATAAGTGAGGAACTATTTCTTTCTCCTATGAATGTTTCTGCTTCCTCTTCCCTACCCTCATTCCCCGCTAGCTCTCTCCACCTTTCAATATGTTTGAGGCCTTGGGACTGAGGTTGGGGATGGTTAATGCTTTTCACAAAGTCTATGTTATGCTCTTGATTCATGAAGCTTTCTATCTTCATTGCATCACCTAGGTCATAAGGAACACAAAGATTGTATTGTTCCAAGTCTCTCTTGATGGGAGAATCTATAATACAAAAGCCTATTGGAGGGGGGACCTGCTCCACATAAATATGGTCCTTAACTATTGTCAAGTTCTCTAAACTCTCTTTCTTGCAAAAATATTGGTTATGCCTAGTTAATTAAGTATTATGGTTATGTTGCTACCGCTAAATAAGTTCACCCTCTAAGTTCTCAAAGTAGTCTCACAAAAATGCTCTATTGAATTCTCCTAATTCCTCAATTCTCAAAGTTCATAGGCCATTTCCATTACAATGTCATGATTTACTCTAAATCTTGTAAAATTTAGTCAATCTTCTTCAAGATAGACTCAAAATCTAGCTAGTTTTTGTGCACACTGGCAAAAAATCTCTTTGTCCAATAGAAGGCGCAAAAGCTAATGTTCGCAACTCCCTACCTCCCCCTCCCTCCCTCCCTCCCCCCTTCTCTATCTCTAAGATGAAGTTGAGATGCACGGGAAGCTGGCACGTGGAACACGACAAGCGGGGGCGCATTGTGCCACAATGTAGGTCATGTAATATAGCTCAACACTGAGAAAATGCACCAAAATTTTCTCAGGTAGGGTTTGTGATCACAGGCAGCATCCATTTTTTGCAGCCTCCTCTAACAGGTGTTGCATGGAGGGATCTGTTGGCCTTGAAACTTTTAGTCTCTTTAATAAACTTACCTTTTTGAGATCTCAAGAGCCTCTCTCTCTCTCTCTCTCTCTCTCTCTCTCTCTCTCTCTCTCTCTCTCTCTCTCTCTCTCTCTCTCTCTCTCTCTCTCTCTCTCGCTAGTGGCGAGAGCAATGCTTGATTTTTCCCCCAAAAAACTTGGCAAATCTACAGATGATAAATTTTAGAGGTAAATTGACTAAATTTGAAGGCTTCCACAATAACTTTCTCTGAATTTGGTAGGCTTTCTCACCTCAAATTGAAACTTTGGAGGTAAATTTGCAAATTTGTAGATTACACTAAACCTATTTTTTTGAAGCACAAGGCGAAAGGTCTCTCTCTCTCTCTCTCTCTCTCTCTCTCACACACACACACACACACACACACACATACACACACACACACACACACACAAAACGGTGGTGGCAAGAGCCTTCTCTCTCTCTCTCTCTCTCTCTCTCTATCACAATCGCCATAGCCTAGATACTCTCTCACACACATACGTGGGTGCAACTATGGATGCTTGGGACTCTTGGGAAAAATGTTGAGCAAATGCATGCACGAGAAAGGGTCACCAAGTTTCACTTACGTTGGAGAGCTAGCTCCCAATTTGGTGACCAGTGTTCGGGAAAAGTGTGCCTCAACTTAGCCTTGAGCCGATTGAAAACTCAAAACAACCAGTCAAAGGGAGGGGAGGCAGGGGAAGTTCTGCTTGAAAGTTTTCAAAAAATAGACTCACATGTGGTTAGTTTTGAAAATTTTCTCTTTGAATCTACCCTAAAGGAAATTTTCTATGTTTGCAAAATTGATTTTTCTCGAACATTGTTGGCGGCATATGTTAGTGCTTGTTGCTCAAGAATTTCTTAAGTTCCATATGAAGTAGTGTTGAAGTTGAAGATAGTATGTGCATGCTTCAAAAAGCAAAGTTGAGGCACCCTTAAATTCTTAATTGGGGATGCAAGGATGTAGAGCATCTTAGCATTGGATACAATTGGTCTCCTTCTATGGCTACCAATGTTGTTTTAGCATCTAGAAGCCATTGTCACTGACTACTTTAGCTTCACATATTTGGAGAAGTTGTAGATGTTTTACATCTATCCCAAGGCATGTGGGTGAGTGAGTGAGTGTGTGTGTGTGTGTGTGTGTGTGTGTGTGAGTGCGCGTGTGGGGGCAAGAGAGAGAGAGAGAGAGAGAGAGAGAGAGAGAGAACAAAATTTTAAACAACATAGGAACAATTCAAAAAGGGACATTGGTGTGTGTGTGTGTGTGTGTGTGTGTGTGTGTGAGAGAGAGAGAGAGAGAGAGAGAGAGAGAGAGAGAGAGGCAGTGCACGGGTCACATTCTAGTATAATATAATGCAACTTAAAAATTTTAAGGCCGAAGAAGCCGTCCATGTGTCTCATTGTGTCTCATTTTTGTGAAGTTTGGAACCTATAAATCTTTTCAACCTTCAACTGTACTTTTCCTTTTCAAGGCAGACTTCACTTTCCCTCAAGAAAAAGACCCATTTTAACATTTTGCTTCAATTACTACATCACCATCATAACTTGCAAATAAATATCTCTCAATATGTTAGTCCCCCACATTGCCTAATGTATGGCCACACGCGCGCGCACACACACACACACACACACACACACGAGGGGAAGTTACAGAAAAATACATAAGAAAAAATACAGACTCCTTCAATATATTTTAAGGAATCCGAACTAAAATCGGCTGGATCTATTCTAGTTGATTAAATTTACGAACCAATCAATGCAGCTTTGCAAGCTAGACTAAAAGCAGGGCAAACGTTGGAAAATAATGGAAAAACTACTTAATGCTTGAAATGGAAGCAACTAAATTAGAAGCTTACAAAAACCTAGTGCGAATTACACAAGCTTTGATGGAAAAATAGAATCCTCAGCAGGAAGATATAGGAGAACCAAAATAAGTTAAAACCAAAGTCCTAAGATAAAAAGCTCCAAAAAAGAAAAGGTCAAAAAACTGGGAAAACGAGGAAATACTACTACCTAAATTGAAAGTTCTTGATAGTGAAGAAGGATGGATAGGGTACTAATAGTTGAGGATGATTGGCCAAACTATCTGTGGAAACGATAGTTTGGAAGCGAAAGATGGGAGCTTGACTATGAAATCATCACCAATATAATAAGTTCAACATTAGGAAGAGGATGGGATCTAGGAGGGCCTCTTTATTTTCCATGAGATCATCGAGCTGATTAAGATTTTGACAAATAGGTGCATGCCATGTGTGCAAAAATGGTGGGTGTGTAAGAGAGGTGTAAGAGTGGTCAAATGATGCACGTTCCCCCCAAAACGGGGATGGACAATTTTATGATTCTCGGCCTTCCATAACTCCTACATACAATCTTCAATTTGAGTGAAGATCATCGATCTATATTCTAGATGCAGAGCTTTTTCCTTAGATTTGTTACGTGATATGGTTTTGCCCGCTAGATTTTTTTAGGGGGAAAATTTGAATGCAAATAAACTAGCCGTTATGCTTGTTTGAATTCAAAAGTTATCCTTTGATTTATTTCTTAATACTAGAGCTTTGACTCCCTTGAATTGCCAAATAAAGTGGTCCTCCTAGATCAGATTCTCTTCCTAATGTTTGACAGATCACCCATGAAACTAGATGAACAATCATTGTATCAATATGGGGATCAGAATAATCAGACTCTACAGAAGCTGAAACCTTGCAAACACTACCGTCTTACTTAGGCGCGAGAATAAAGAGAAATCACTCGTCTGCAAAACAACAAAATTAGAAAGGCCAAGACAAGCTTTGGATGTGACTAATTTACAATCCATTATGTCGACACCAATTCAGTGCACAATCACTTTGGGTGAGCTACTAAAACTGAGACCACACTATGGGGCAATATACAAACTACCATGAGAAGGATGGGATTGAAAGGAGCATCTCAAATGAGCTTGAAAAAATTGCAAAAAGAAGAGACACAGACTAGACTTGTCAAGTCGATACCTATGAATAAGGTCAAGGACTATTGTGAAGGGAATGAGGGAAACACCATCCTTCTAGTACAATATGATGATGTAACAACTATGGCTATTTTAGATAGTGGAGCTGGCATATCCATAGCAACCAAAGCTATCTGGGAAGCTTGGGAAAAGCTAGCAATTTGGCAAATAAGAATGAAACTGCGACTGGTAGATGGACACATAGAGAAGCCGATGGGCCTACTAGAGAATGTGATAGTCACCTCCTACGGGATTGACTACCAACACACTTTTTCCATTGTAGATTTTGGGAAGAAACTCAATTATAAAATCATGTTGGGAAGACCATTCATGAGACAAATACAATTAATCCAATATTGGGGCGATGACTACAACTACCTGAAGCAAGTAGGGGCAGTGACTTGACTGAAGTTGAAAGACCATACTTACAAGGATGACTTGAGGACACCAATACAGGAATTGGACCCTGAAACTTGTACGAAAACTAAACCTCCATCTCGGGTACATAAAAACACTCCAATTTGGATGTGTGGTGCTTCTCAATCGGGAAGCTTACAAAAGGAATACTATGTTCTAGACAGAGATGTAAATGATGCAGATTACATACCAGAACCATGCCCTGAACATTTTTTTGAGCCCTTTGAATGGACTTAGATCCTAGCCACCATGGATGTATGTATTAACAAATCTACACCTACACACTTTTGTGACAAAGAGGGCTATGATATAGTCCCCATCCAAATGATATCTATTGAGATGATCGAGGAGCAACAAATCTTCTCTGATCACTATTATGATGCTACGGATGAGTGGGAAGAAAAACCAAATACAACGGAGGGATCGGACTCTGAGAAGGAGTGGGTAAGAGCCATGCTTCTACTCAGAGGAGGGGAAGAAAGATTTTGTGAATTTCCAAACTAACACCAAAGACGTCAAAAAAGATACAAAAAAAAACGAGACCATAACTTCAGAAAGAAAACTTAATTTATAATTACATTTAAGCGTGCGAGGCACTTTGCTCTAGGGCAAAAGGAAGGGAGGTGAGGGTGGGCCTTGGGGTAAAAGGAAGAGATACGGGGGTGGGCTATGGGGTACCAAACGCGTTTCATTCCTTTAAGGAGATCATCAATGGTAGTAGTAGGGAGAAATGTGAAATAGAAGGGAAGAGGATTCTCTTTATATAAGAGGGGAGGGGGGGGGGAGGAGCGTACTTTGCAGGGGCTGTGAGTTTTCCCATTGATTATAGGTAGAGAGTGGTGTAGAGTTACCCAAAGGTAAGAAGTAAAAGATTGAATTTTACAGGGGAGAGTTCTATAGATTGTTTACCGGGGGGTGGAAAAAGTGAAAGAGGGTTTAAAGAGAAAAATGGGGGGTGGGGAACTAAAAAGAGGCAAAGAAGGGGATAGATGGTAGGGAGGGGTTTAAAAATAACAAGAGTAAAAGCGTTGAAATGGAATTCCGAAGATCTGGTGTATAATGTACAAGATTGGGTGTAAGGTGCTAATAAGGGGGGGGGGGGGGGATTTGAAAGTTTAAAAGGAGCAAGGGGGAGTAGTTTGATTCTCAAATAAGGTGTTCTAGGAGTACATTACAAAAGGACAAAATTTGGAATGCAAGACCCAAAAAAGGTGAAAGGGGTGGCCATGTTGTTGAAGAACTATGGGCTTTGAGAATCTACCTGCAAAATGAGCGGTAAGAGTTAGGGTAGGGTAAAAAGAGTATTCATTTGTAAAAATTGGGTTCATAGCTTGTTTTTGGATTTAGTTAGAAGAGTGCCTAAGTTTTGGCCATTGATCCAACATACGATGCGTTGGTCAAGATGTGCAAGGGTGGGGGAGAGGCTGCAAGCCGTATGGATAGGTTTACCAATTATTAGGGTAGGGTTTAGTCTACTAGTTTTTGGAGAAAAAGGTAGTTTGAGGATGATAGGGGGAGGATTTTTTAAAGATTGGGTTTTGGTTAGGAGAGTGGTTCGTTCCTTGTAAAAACTCCGTTGTTCTGAAGCATAGGCAAGATCAACGGATCTATTACTTATATTTTGTTCTGAACATCAGCGCGAGCAGAAGTGAGATAGAGTGCCTAACATGAATCAATGAAAGATATTAGACTTTTCAGCGGGCTGTCACTGCCACAAACACATGGTTCAATACCGAGCGATTGGGGCACCTATCGAATTCCATAAGACACTAACTCGCTTGGTATTGACCCATGTCTTAATGGTAGTGAGCCATCTAATGAACCAAGCTTGACTCAGAAAGAGCTTGAGACGTGCTCACATGTGAAAGCTCTCTCTTTCTATGTAAGTTTTACGTGATGAAGTTGTGTTTTTAGTTGTGCCCATCGACAAGTTATTTTCATTCCCTATGTACAGGGATAGATAGGACGTTCTAAAGAAGCTATAGAGTGCTTCAAAGGTTGAAACCAACCTACCCAAAATAGGTTGTTTATCTTTGGTGCAATTTTGTCCAAGTGTCAAAAATGACTTTTGAGCATAGGGGATGTTGAGAATGCTCTGCACATTCTAGGTAGTAATTTTCATTACATTTGGAGCATCGTAGCTATACAAATTCATCGGGTTAAGCTTGCGGTAAGGAAAGTGGATTTTGATGTACCAATCTAGGTAAGAGCACATTGGACTTGGGAATTTTCAAGAGATTATCTATCTCTTGTAGCCCTCATGCACTGGTCGAGTTAGCTACATCCCACGGATTGACATTTTATGTCTGTGGTTCTTGCTTTGCTAGCATTGATATGGTGAGGCTTGGCAGCCAATCAACATCTTGGTGCCGTTGACAGGGACAAGGCAACCTAAACTAGAGAAAAACCCAAAGCATCCACTTAAATTTCCATTACTTCCTGTAGTTTTGACTAAAGTAAAACACCTTTGCTTTAATCACGGCGGCTGAGAGGTCCTTGAGAGTAGAGATACTCGGTAAGTACCTCGAGAGCATTAGCTTAGTAGGGCAGATTAGGTAAAGGGTGCTTCAGACTAGCTAGTGATCAAGAAGGGTATCACCTAAGTAGAAATTAGAGATTGGAGATTGAAAGTTGAATTTTTCACATTCTATAGTCTTTTTTCAAGTTCAGTATAAGTAGGGTAAGTAGAAAATAGTCAAGAATTTAGTGATGATGCATTGGAGAAAAACAAAGAAATTGTCAAATCTATTTTAGGCATACCTAAGATAGACAAGGGGTTTCTGGGACTAAAACTATGGAACTGAACTTGCAAGATGGTAGACCAGCTTGATTAGACTATTCCCCTTGATGGTGGTATCATTTGGACCTCTGAAAGACTTGGTCAAGCACAAATCTAGAAAAAACTCCCAGCTTTTGAGAAAATTAACAAAAGTAAAGACAATTTTGGCTAAAATTTAAAACCAGGGTATGGATAAATCTTAAAACTACTCGGAAAAACAATATATGAAGCAAAAGGTACAAAAGGTCAAAATTTGGTAGAGTTTTATCTTAGACGCACTGAAGAAAAAGTTCCAACTAGAGGATGAATTTTGTAAAATTTTCAACTCACAGGTGACCTTAGAGGACAAAGATTTAACTTCGTTCTATTCTATACCTCCTGGATCAATAACTAATCTACCAACTTTGGCAATGAGATTTGTTGCTGCTTGGTCAAAAATGGAAACCAAGCATAGTATTTTAGCTCAAATCTATAGTTTCCAGCAAAAACAAGGAGAAACTGTCAGAGATCATGTGAGTCGAATGAGGCAATATATCGATGGATTTTTGGAGTTGGAAATCATAATCGAGGGGAGACTCATCTCACTATTTTTAGAGGGACTATTAACAAAAGACTTGTATGATCTATTGTATGACAAAAACACGCGACTTGGGGAACATGCATCCTGGACACAATTGACTTGAGTAATAATTGCAAGATTTTCAATGAGGAAAGCACCACTAGTCCACACACATTGTCAGGACACCGGCAAGTCCGGACTAGACAAGGGCAGGGCCAGGCTAGGTAGTGTGGAAAGGGAGTCCAACTAGGGCAAAGGGCAAGGGGCTATGCTATATAGTGGGTGGTTGAGTGGTGGACTCCTAGGTTCTAGTTCCCCTTGTCTTACATTGGCATCAAGAGCAAGGTTCCTTTTTTTGGGAAACGCACAACCATGGAGGAGGGGAGCCACACAATTGTGCATTCTTTTGTGCATGTTGGGGTCAAGGGGGCGTGGAGCATGCCTCCTGTGAGGAGGACGACAAGGCAAGCATGCGGTGGGCAGCCCCCCTTGCACAGAGGAGCCGGCGAGGCGGACTTGCACCAAAAGCGCTGTTTGTGGGCTCTACAGCTACGCGCCGGGTAGGGTAGGACTTCATGTCACTAGGCCGGAGCCCCTACCTCAACACAATGAGCTCCACGGCAGGGGCGACCTTCTGCGCGCTGCTTTGAAGCGGCGATAGGCGACTGTGTCATTCTTTTTCCCACTTGAGGGCGCCCATCCCCCTTAGGGGTTAGTGGCCATACACAAAATTTAAAACATAAGGGGCGGTACCCACAGTGGGGTACCCCACTCCCCTACTCCACGTGCGGATTCGGCAAGGCCGGAAGGTGCGGCATAGCATCAATGAGGTCGATAAAAATTTTGAGCCAAATTTTCTGCTTGCTACGTAGAAACTCAGAGATTTTAAGAACACCACTTCGACGGAGTTCAAGTACAATTTTTTTGGTAAAATCAATTAACACTTTCAAGTATAATTGATTCGGCTATCAAGAACTTGTGGAACTCCATGTACGGCGGACAATTCGAATCACTCTCCATCGGGATACTATCGATTTTGACGGAATTAGAAAGGCTAATTACACTTTGCGAGTGCTCTCAACATCAGGTATTTTTTCTGACTACTCCTTGCACCGCACTGTGTTGCCATGGATTCAAATATCAATATGACATTCGATTTTGAGCAAAGTACGCCTAATCTTGCCAATGATGACCTGTGGCCGGATCCTCTCAAGGAGAGTACCCGCGATGCTACGGCAGGTGATGATACTTATGAATTGCTCGATATTCAAGAATTTTGTGCACTTTAGACACGCATGACAGTCATGGATGAAATTTTTAAAGCTTTAAATGAAAATGTTACTAAACTATCCATATTAGTAATTCAATTAATGCAACAGCAGTCCAAGAGTCCTGCTGACACGCACATGCATGAGCACGTTGCTACACAAGGGCAGAGCACTTCTAATCTAGGGCAAGGCCCAAATGCTGATACGTTGCATACTCTCACTGCAAAAGAGGTGGATGAATTGTTGAAAAACACCAAATCACCGATTTTTAAGGGAGAGGACTGAGACCGCAATAAGGATGCAGTGAATATCTTTCTCAGCAAGTGGGATGGAATTCACGCCTTACGGCGTACTTCGGACGCAGTCAGAGCCCTGCAAACGAGCTTAACTTTGGAAGGCAAGGCGTACAAATGGTGGATGTCTCTCAAGAAAAAGAACATCATACCACAGAGTTGGGCAGCTTTTGAAGCAATGTTTCGCAAAGAATTTTTGCCTACAAACGAGGCCGATTGGATTTGGATGGCTTGGGACACATGTTCCATGCGCCAATACCCATCACTACTTCAATATATCTCTCACTATCAGGATGTTATCCTCAAGTTGGAAGGCTTAGGTACCTTTCAACAAGTACAGGGGTTCATACAAGGTCTGACTCCCGAGCTTAAGAAGTATGTCAAGACCCAAGACCCTAAAACACTTGAGGAAGCCATAGTGAAAGCACATATTCATGATGATCCAGATGAAAAGAAAACACATAATAGTCACGTGCCTGCTAATACACATGGTAATACACGCACTCTACATGGGCACAATAAAAGAAAATTTATAGTTGCCAATTCGGATGCATATAAAAAACCCAAGGGGTCCAGGGGTCCTCTCTCTTCTGAGGACTTTGATAAAGTCGGGCAAGGAGAAAGCAGTGCACACGGTACAACTGCTGCCTCTTGAATCTTCCTCACGATTCTCTAAAGTGGAAGTAACACACACTGAGGTGGTGCATGAATGATGTCTCACAGCTTCCATGTGGCAACCAACCTTTGGACTACATGAGTTAGTACGTATGCACGGATATCTACAAGGGCACAAGGTGCGCATCTTGGTAGATGGCGGTGCTACTCACAATTTTATCAATTATGGATTGGTGAAAAAACTCAAATTGCCCCAAACTCTGAGTACCCACTGCTACAAGGTAGCAATGATGAATGGACATGATACTGAAATCTGGGATACTCAATATCGAGCTGTTCCATTGGAAGTACAAGGGTACTCCACATACTTGGATTTTCAAGTTATGAACATGGAAAGGGCTCATGTGGTTCTTGGTAGGGAGTGGTTGCATAGTCTAGGACCATCACTGAAGCGTAGCTATGAGCACAACAGCTTGATGTTTGAATCCCATAGTGCACATGTGTTGTTGTTAGGAGAAAAAGATATACCTTCATCACCAGTGATTTGTACTACTGAGCTTATGCAACTCATTTTTGATAATGAAATAGATCAGGTTTTCTTGTGTTACTCGCTGTCTCATTTTCTTTCTAACATTGATTCTGTTGAACATTCCTCAACGACGCATGCTTCTCTCTCCTCTATTCCACCAATTGCTAATTCTAAACAAGCAAATGTTGCTAGTCAATTACAGAAATTATTAAAGGAATATCAAGATGTATTTCCTAATGATTTGTCATCAGGATTACCGCCGACATGATCCATGCAACATAGCATTGATGTGGCTGCAGGCTATAAACCAATTAGTAAACTTGCATTCGGAAACAAATGGTGGAAGATCTCTAAGGTATCTTTGGTGGTTGCCAAAGGAGAAAAGGTCGGTACACTTTACTTGTGTACTGTTAACACTCAACCTTCAGCTTGTGCAGCAACTACAGAAGTTGACAGTGCGGTGTGGCACTACCGGCTTGGGCATATGAGTGCCAAGGATTGCAAATCCTTCAAACAAAGAAGCTTCTACCAGGTTTTGAAAGAAGTGGACTTACAATTCTGTGAAGATTGTGTTTATGGTAAACAAAAGAGGGTGAAATTTCAAAAATCAAGAAATGAAAGAAAAAATAGAAAACTTAAGTTGGTTCATTTTGATGTTTGGGGTCCTGCAAGTACACCATCACTTGGTGGCTCATTGTACTATGTAACATTCATAGACGATGCGATTAGAAAAACATGGGTTTATGTCATGAAGAATAAGTCCGATGTATTTTTCATATTTCAAAGATGGAAAGACTTTGTGGAGAATGAAACAGGTACCGAGGTTAAATGCCTCAGATTCGACAATGGAGGTGAATATTGCAACCAAGATTTTGAAAGCTTTTGTGCTAGCAATGGCATTCGGAGGTAAAGGACAACCCCAAGGACACCTCAACAAAATGGGATTTTGGAAAGGATGAACAGGACAATCATGGAGCGAGCACAAAGCATGCGGCTACATGGTGGCCTACCGCTTGAGCTTTGGGCGGAAGCTGTAAGTACGTTTGTGTATTTAATCAATCGGTCACTCTCAACGGCATTGGATGGGGGAGTTCCAGAAGAGGCATGGACAGGTAAACCGGTGAATTATACATTTCTCAAAGTGTTTGGGTGTGAGGCTTTCATGCACATAGATAGAAGCCTAAGATCAAAGCTAGATGCAAAGTCCAAAAAGTGTTTCTTCATTGTCTATGGAGAAGGTGACATTGGTTATCGCCTATGGAATTCTGAGATGGTAAAATCTTAAGGAGTAGGGATGTAATTTTTAATGAACAAAATATATACAAAGATTACTTGGAAAGAAATCAAACAAAAGAAACAGGTGATGAGTACATGGAGCTTGAGGATGGTGAAGGTTCAAGGACTGCAAACGGTGACAATGTGCAACAATGTCAACCAAATGAGGAGCCTCAACCTATTCCCCGAAGATCTAAAAGAGCAAGTAGACCTCCATAAAGGTTTGGTCCTTCCTTCAACCACCTCTTGATCTCAGATTCTCGAGAGCCGGAATCATACGAAGAAGCTATGCAACATGAATCCAAAGAAGAATGGACGAGGAGCATGCAAGTGGAGATGGACTCACTACATCGCAACCAAACATGGGAATTGGTTGAGCTGCCTAAAGGTAAACGGGCACTTCAAAAAAAATGGGTGTACAAGGTGAAGGAAGAAGAAGGTGGGAAGAAAAGGTACAAGTCTAGGCTTGTGGTAAAAGGTTTTTCTCAAAAGAAAGGTATTGACTTCAATGAAATATTTTCTCATGTTGTAAAAATGAACTCAATTAGGCTTGTCTTAAGCCTTGTGGCTGCTCATGACCTAAATCTCGACCAAATGGATGTAAATAAGGCATTCCCTCACGACTTAGAGGAGGAAATCTACATGCTTTAATCAAAGTGTATGAAGTAAAGGTAAGGAGAAAATGGTTTGCAGATTAAAGAAGAGCTTGTATGGTTTAAAGGAAGCATCAAGACAATGGTACTTCAAGTTTGATCGATGGATGTTGGATAATGGATTCACAAGATGCAACTCGTATCACTGCGTCTACACGAAGAATTTGGGAGATGGGAAATTCATTATCCTAATGTTGTTTGTTGATGACATGTTGATTGCAAGTCCTAACATGCAGGACATCAAAGACCTAAAAGAGGAGTTGTCTAAATCTTTTTCAATGAAAGATTTAGGTGCTGCAAAGAGGATACTTGCTATGAAAATATCAAGGGACAGGACGAAGAAGACAATAAAGCTATCTCAAGAAGATTACATCAAGAAGTTACTAGAAAGGTTTGCAATGCAAAATGCAAAACCAGTTTCTACACCTTTGGCTGGTCACTTTAAACTAACAAAGGATATGTGTCCAAAGACACAAGAGGAGATAGCCTATATGTCTAAAGTTCCATATGTTGCAGCGGTAGGTTCTCTAATGTATGCTATGGTATGGACAAGGCCAGACATTGCACATGCAGTGGGAGTTGTGAGTAGGTTCATGGACAACCCAGGTAAAGAGCATTGGCAAGCTGTGAAGTGGATACTTAGGTATCTAAAAGGGACAACAAAAAATTATTTGTATTTTGGAGGAACTGATATTTTTCTAGAAGGGTATGCTGATGCAGATATGGTAGGTGACAAAGATACTCGAAGGAGCACTACTGGCTATGTGTTCACGGTTGGAGGCACAACAATAAGCTGAGCTTAAAAGCTGCAGAAAGTGGTTTCACTTTCTACCATGGAAGCAGAGTATGCAGCAATGACGGAGGCAAGCAAAGAAATTATGTGGCTTCCCAGATTCTTAGAAGAGCTAGGATTCAAACAAGACAATTGTGTCTTCTACAGTGATAGCCAAAGCGCTATCCATCTTGCAAAGAACTCAACCTTTCATTCAAGGACAAAGCACATTGAGGTGAGATATCACTTCATACGCAGTCTTTTGGAAGAGGGACAACTAAAGCTAGGAAAGGTGCATACAAGTGAAAATCCTGCAGACATGTTTACAAAGGTGGTCAACAAGGAGAAGTTGAGCTTTTGCTCATCTTCAATCGGCATTCAAGGATAAGAAGCCAGGATGGAAAGTAGTCACAGGTTTGGTTTTAAGATCAGTCTCCAAGTGGGAGATTTTTAAGTATGGAGCCTGATTTACCTTGTAATCTATTGTGGTAAAAGCGCACATTTGTAAGGCCCCCATTATGAGGAGAAGCCATTGTGCGTGAAGGAAAATCACTCGCCGAAAACCAAAATTTTCATGGCGGCCAAACATCAGGGGCAACTTTAGGGGCCTCGGGGGCGGAAGCCCCCGAGACTATTTTTTCCCTCGCCGAAATATTCCTTTTTTCCGGAATATTATGACCGGACGACGGCCGGAAAGTGGTCGGAAAACAACCGGTCGGTTGGCCGGTAGTTAATGGCCGGGGCCAGTGGTCGAAAGTCAAGGGCCGGTGACCGGTGGCCGAATTCAAAAGCGGACTTGTCTTCTCAAGGGCGGCCACACATGGACGGATTGAAGGGTCCGATTTGGACTTATCTACACAAGGGCGGCTACACATGGCTGCCTCTCATGAGAGAGGGCAACCCTTTTGGCCTATAAAAGGAGGCCATTTCTACACACATTTCATAGTGTGAAGTTGATGCAACAAGGTGAGTGTGAGGTGGTGAGAGTGAAGCAAGGGAGAAGCTCCATTAAGGGTATAATCCCTTTGTAAAATACTTATTGTTTTGAAGTACTAAAGCCATTGAGCGGCTGCTTTCCCGTGGACGTAGCCCACATTGGGTGAACCACGTATATCGTGTGTACTCTCTATCTACTCTATAATCTCGTGTATGTAAATTTGTTCTCTCTCCATTAAGTAATCTACTCAATTATCTATTTAGTTACGTCTTATTTCCTAACAGAATGCCAAAAATCAATTCTCTCTTGTTCACAAAACTTCGTAGTGAATTTTTAGATTCTCTGAAAGGCAAATATAAGCAGGATGAAGCATATTCCAAAGTGTGGAGCCATGTTCAAAATACGGATCCTTCTCACTCCAATGACAGTAGTGTACAATTAATCTCCACACCTAGTTCTCCTTTATCAAGTGATGAACTACAGTGATGGAAGCATATTCCAAAGTGTAGAGCCATGTTCAAAAGACGGATGAAGCATATTCCAAAGTGTGGAGCCATGTTCAAAAGACGGATCCTTCTCACTCCAATGGCAGTAGTGTACAATTAATCTCCACACCTAGTTCTCCTTTATCAAGTGATGAACTACTGTGATGGAAGCATTTCACCATTGACAATGGGTACCTACTCTATGAGGGGAGAGTTTGTGTACCGACGGACACAGACATTCGGTGCCAAATTCTTTATGAATGTCATGATATTCCAAGTGAGGGCACCCGGGGATTAGAAAAACTTATGCTCTTGTACGAGAAAATTTTACTGGCCAGGTATACATGGCTTTGCTCAAGATTATGTCTTGCATTGCCAAAAATGTCAAGTTAACAAAGCAGAGCGCTTGAAAGCAGGAGGACTCTTACATCCTTTGGAGATTCCCAATGGAAAATGGGAAAGCATCTCTATGGATTTTATTGTAGGTTTACCAACCACTGTACAAGGTCATGACTAAACTATGTAAGTTTATTCCGACCAAATCAACGGTTAAGACACCAGAACTAGACAAGTTATTTGTGGACAATCTATACAAACTGTATGATTTGCCAAGTAACATTGGTGATGATCGTGATCCCAAGTTTAACAGCCACTTTCGGAGAGCTGTGTTTAAACGATTGGGTACACAACTGAACCTCAATACAACTGATAATCCAGATACATATGGTCAGATGGAACAAGCTAACCAAGTGCTAGAGGATATGCTAAGAGCATACGTCAGCGAAAAACAGTTAGACTGGGAAGAAGACTTACCTATTCTCGAGTTTGACTACAACAGTGCTAAGCATGTCACAATAGGGTTTAGTCCTTTCATGCTCATGTATGGGTTTCAACCTAGGTCACCAATTACGGTGGGGTTGGCAACCAAAAAACTCCAACAGGTTAAGGATTTTCTCCAAGACCACATGGATATGCTGAAACTTGCTCGTCAGAATGTCCAACAAGCACAAGATCGGTATAAGAAGTACGCTGATGAGAAACGTCGGCAAATTACCTCTGAAGAAGGGATTAGGTGATCGTGCCTACAAATTATTACTACGTTCACATTCTCGCATTCATCCGGTGTTTCATGTAAGCCATTTACGTAAGCAGTTACATGGGGACGACAATGTCATTGACCAACAGGTTTTGGTTGATTTTATTGAACCTCCTACCTTACCGCATGAACCTGAACGTGTTCTTGATTATCATGAGTTGCATATACGTCATCACGTACATTACCAGGCCTTAATCAAGTGGAAAGACTGCCCTGAGGAAGGTGCCACTTGGGAAAACATTAGTGTTCTTAAGAAGAAGTTTCCCACTTTTGTTTTCGAGGACGAAAACTCTTCTTAAGGGGGGAGTAATGTCAGGACACCGGCAAGGCCGGACTAGACAAGGGCAGGGCCGGGCTAGGTAGTGTGGAAAGGGAGTCCAACTAGGGCAGAGGGCCAGGGGCTATGCTATATAGTGGGTGGTTGGGTGGCGGACTCCTAGGTTCTAGCTCCCCTTATCTTACACACATGGGGTATGTACCATCTTTATTTTGCACTAATTAAAAGGACAAATCTAACTCTTCTTGATTCCTACCATTCACAGTTGATGAAACATTAGAACCTTTTAGGGACTCTATCATGCACGCAAAAACTAAGCTTTTCATTGATTTATCAAAAGCAAGAGGATTTACAAGTAGTATAGTACGGCTAGACTCACTAGCATCTATATACATTCTCTTTTCCCTATAGGTGAAGTAGATTCTCCTTTCATGGAATTTCATTTTGGCAGCCATGTGGATGAACCATGGTGCCCCTAGGAGGGCCCTAGGATAGCATCCTCATATTCGAGAGAAGAGATGAAAAAGTATTCTTTGTTGACGTAGCTTTTTACATAAAGCCTCAATTTCCCAATTAAGGGAGTAACGGAGGCTTGCTATCCCTTGAAAGTTGTGTCGGCCGTTACAGTATCTCCCATCTCGAAAGCTTGAATGCCCAAATTGGTGGCCAATTCCATTTATATGAAACTGTGAGTAGATCCAAGGTCAAACAAGATTAAGGCATCATGCTCCCTTAGCTTTTCCCAAGCATAGAAGAGAGGTGATCCTTTGCAATGAGCATACTCTTTTGGAGCTTCGCTAGTGGAATCTCTAAGAGTCCCATTGCGGGCATGTCTCTTGGGGCAAAGATAGCCATGTCCTTACTCCCCACACTTAAATCATTTGTGGTCCTTACAAAAAGCTTCAAGCTCTTTAGGAGAGAGTTTATTTTTACCTTTGTAACATTCATTCTCTCTGGACCGATTGTTGTTGTTGTTATTATTGGAATTGCCTTGGCAAGATTTTTGGGCATTGTTTTTCCCTTTGCATCACTTTGTCTTTGCTTTTCATGGGCTTGACATTTTGTCTAGCCCCTTGTTGGAAATTGATGCGCGAAGCAACCATGGTTGGTGAATTACTTTGATGATGAAACCAGGCCGTTGGGAGTGGACGTACTCGGCCATCTCTTCAAGTAATCCAGCATAGAATTTTTGCTTTTTATTGGCAAAGTCTATCATTTGAAAGGCAGTAGCCTTGACATGTAAATACCAAAAATTTTCCACATACTTGTGGATACACTCATGGCAAAAAATCTTCAAACTCTATCATTCAATAATCACTTTGTCCTTTGCACCGCTTGCAAGGAATTGCTTCATGATGGAAACTCGTAAATTTTTCCATGTCTTTGGGGCTTTGGCATTGCCACAAATGCTAGCACGCCATTGACGAGCCAATTTCTAGAAGTTCATAGTTACATGGCGTAGCTTGGAGTACTCCGTAAATCCCTCGTCTCCAAAGGCTGCATCAAATTGTTAGATGAATGCCAATACTTTTTTGTAGCACCAAAGGTTCCATTGTAGGTGAGAAAAGAGATACTCTTTCCTTGCTCCTTGAGCTTCTTGAGATTTTGGGACCTTCGCCATGCAGGGTTAGATTTGTGAATTCCTTGCCTCTTGTATTCTCTAGGAGAATATCCATAGCTTTTGTTGAAAGAGGAGGACGGTGAAGAATAAGGAGAAGAGGGTGACCTCTTTCTTTCCCTTTTCTTACTTTGTTTCCTCTCTTCCCTTTTGGAGTGACAAGGAGAAGGACAGTGGATTGACTGTTTTCTTTTGGGAGGAGTTGGGGATCATCTAGACCGCCGTCTTCATGGAGCCACATCTTCAGAGGAACTTAGGGATTCAGTACTTTGTTGTTCTTGGGATTCCTCCTATCGTATGGGAGAGATTCTTCTTTTGCGGTCTCATCAAGAGGCCTCCTAAGCTCTCTCTCTCTTCTTGGAGAGGAAGGTAAATCACATGAGCGCAAGGTCATTGAGTAAATTTGTCTTGCAAAGTAGGGTTGCCTATAGCTTGCTACGACCTAGTAACAAGATAATTGACAAACATGGGGGAATCATCATTAGCGCCTTCATATGCAAAATGAAAGTTATCAATGTTCATTCTACTCTCTTGGTTATTGTCATCCATGCTAATTGAATTATTTATAGAATTTTACTTTGTGCTTTAATACCCTCAAAAACCTTAGTTGTTACTCTTCTTTACCTTTGAAAGTCAGTTCTCAAGCAGCCACACCCGTGGTTTAGACATTGTTGATTGAAAAGACTAGTTGAGAGGGTTTAACATTGCTCGGTTGATTATGGTTCCTATTTAGCTTGCTCGTAGCTCAATAATGGTTAAGCCAAAGGCAAGCCTTGAGAGGCTCCACTATTAAGACTATAGTTCCTAATGGTGTACCTCGAACTAAGTCCTTCTCAACCAAGATAATAGATCCCTATCCCACTTACCCTATTGCAATAAATAGGTGCAACCTTTCATGGAAAACTTTAGGACCTCTCTTCTTAAGCAAGAAAACAGAAACCAATATCTCTTATACCAATGTAATGGAAATGGCCTATAAACTTTAGGAATAGAGGAATTAGGAGAATTAAAGATAGTTTTTTTGTGAGACTACTTTGAGAACATAGAGGGTGCACTTAATTTGACGGTAGTAACATAACCATAGTACTTAATTAACTTAGCACGAACAATAATTTTGCAAGAGAGAGAGTTTAGAGAACTTGACAACAATTGAGGACCAGATTTATGTGGAGCCGGTCCCCCCTCTAATAGGCTTTTGTATTATAGATTCTCCCATCAAGAGAGACTTGAATTGATAGCCGTTTTTCAGCTCTCCGTAATTGCCATAGTGAGTTACCTCACCCTACCAAAATCACCTAAACATTGTGGCTATCCCTACCATTCATTGTACACAGGGGTGTGTAAGTTAGGGGACTTTTCCCATATCTCCTTAAAACCCTCAACTAGCTAGTTGAGCCAAAAAAATAAATAAAAACAAGATCCAAAGTATATTATGGTCCATTGGTGTGTAAATATCTCATTGTATATAGGGCCTAAATATAGGGAATTTTCATAATTATTTTGGTATTTATTAAAATATTTCACCTAGGTGTATGTTATTCTCCTCTATATACTATGTACATTTACTCACCGATACCATAATATTTTTTACCTATGTATTCTATAAAAAGTCATTTCATGCAAGCTTCTCTTATTTTTGGTGTGAATCCACTCCAAGGAAAAACCTCAAAAATACCTTTCATCATCTGCCATTGCCTTTCACTAAATTCCTATTTCCTATAGGAACTCTTTCTTACCTCCCATAAATAAATATACATCAATAAAACAAATGAGGTCCCTCCTCATTTAATTCCCTATACTTTCATATCTTTATTTCTATATATTTAAAGCCCACACTGTTCTAGATTTTGTAAATTGTTTATATATAATATCCTGTCTTTTTTCATCATATCCAGATATTATATTTATGCTTAATCCACAACCATGCATACTCTCAAACCTCTAAAAATCAATTAGGTCAGGCTCTCATGCAAAGAGGGTTCACCTTTGGAGCCATATGCAAATTCAACAAAAGGGGGGCCACTGAAGACTTTTTTTTGAAGAAAAGTAGCCATTTTGCTGGGATTTTTTATATCCATCTCTACTCGTAATTTGAAGTGGGGGTAGAAGAAAAAAATGGGGAACAAGAGATGAATAATCACCTCCAAAAAATTTATAATTTTTGGAGCTACCACCGGTGAGGTATGATTTTTTTATTAGACCCCAGTCTGCCCACTTCTCTCACAAGTAGCCCATAGTGTTCTCTCACCTCTTTCCTACTTTCACAAACACACACACACTCATTTCTCTTAAACCCTCACTCAAACCTGCACCTTCCATGGTTTCTCTCACCTTATTCACCATTAACCCCCCCTCTTACTTCCATAGCTCTCATATCAGCTCTACATGTACACACACCATCTCTATGCCTCTTTCTATTACTTTCAAAGTATAATTCCATCTTACCCCTTCTCTGCATATATAAAAACAACATGTAAACCATTCTTAATCTCTAGAAATTAAGAGATCTCATCAACCGAATTGTTATCTTCATCGCAATAATCAACCTTGGCTGCGGTGGCATAAAGAGGAGAAGACGAAGAAGAGGATCGATAGTCATTTTGAGAACCTACACAAGTAAGTACAACACTTCTTCAAGTTTCACCATCACAAGTATTTCCTCACTTCATTCAACCATCTTACTTCACCCATCCACCTAATTCTATCCATTGTAAATCTAACATTAACTTTTTAGTGATTACTAACACTAACCACTAACATACTAACACAAAATAGCCATTGCCCTAACCATAAAAGACACCTCACCTCAAGACATGTACATAGTAACTCTCTCTCTCTCTCTCTCTCTCTCTCTCTCTCTCTCTCTCTCTCCTTCCTTAAAACTCTATTTTCACCTTGTCTACCATCAATAATACTCTCTTTTGAGCCTACAATCCATGACTCAAGCAGACAAAGAAGGCCCGCAATGTTTTGATATTCAGAAAAAATCATAATCCTGAGTTGTTAGCTTGTAAATTGGGATTCCCAATAATATTAATGAGGGGTCTTTAACCTATAAATAGCCCCTCTCCTTCTTGTTAAACAACCTCCAATATCTCACATAGCACCCCAACACTCTATGTGTGAGGAGAGACTTAGGAGTAGCAACCACTTTGTGAGCTTCACTTTTGGTATTTGAGAAGCTTTCAACCTACACATTGCAAGTGAGAGAGCATGAGTTCAAAAATCTCAAAACCACTATCGTATATTCTCCTCCATCAATAAATTGAGGTTTCGTGCATCAAAGGCGTGATTCGATGTTCAAATCTTTGTCCTTTCACTTGTGCAATACGGTTTGGTGAATCCAAGGTGACTTGTGTATTTTGAGTTTCTATCAGTTGATCTTATCATAGAAAGTGTTTTAGTGTGTTTTCATTGCCAATTTTATGTCCATTGTAAGAGGGTATTGTGGTGAGAGGTCTCTCACACCCTAAGACAATGTGTGTGTGTTGGCAATGTTTAGCATTCATTAAGCATTTAGTTAGTTTGGTACAAGCTCAAACGATAGCATCATAATAGACTATCTCCATTTGCAAGTCACAAGTAAGGTATTACGCAAGATCTCTTCCTCTCTCTCTTCCCTTTGATCTAGCTCTCCTTGGTCCATTTTGTGTGTGTCTTGTTGTGAGGTTTCTTATGTGTTTTTTGTGGCACATCTTCTTGGTTGTGACAAATTCTTTTTTGCATCCTAGTTGGCATACTATAACTAGGTGGTGCCCCTATCTTGTTTGGGTTTGGCTATGGGTTTGCTGTTGAGTTGTGCTTGTGGTTTCCCCAGCCCCAATTGAGTTGTGCTTGTGGTTGTCCCCGCCTTGGAAAACCTTAATTTTGGTGCCCCCACTGAGGAGGGCTTTTGTATGTTTTGTGTAGGCTCAACCTTTAGCATAATCAAGTAGCTTTCATGAATCACGAAGATTTGTATGACCCGTTTGTTCCTATTGCAAGGGAAAAGGTGCATATCATTGTAAGCACAAAATTACAATTTTAGCGAGTGATTCGTAGAATTTTGGGCCGTCTTAGGTTGGCCAAGATAAATGCTTCAGTAAATCCTTTTTTTACCTCTCATTAGGTACGACCTTAATTTGGATGTCTACATTTTTGTTTTGCTTTAAAGCACTAGGCCATGCATAGAAATCTTTATGCAATAATGGAGGCCCAACGCCAAATGCCTAGGAATAGAGGTTTTTCCCTTCCATTTTACTCCACACATTAGAATATATGTTGCAATTAGTAGAAAGATCCATTTTCAACAATGTATGGTGTTCATGTTTGGTGCCCAAAGAGTAGGATAAATTCTTGCGTCACCAACACCTGTCATCCAACCTCTTGTTGACTATCATAGGTCATTTGATGTGCATATTTTTATTTTGTTGTAGAATAGATTGCAATTTAGAAAACATTATTGTGTAAATCTTTTTAAGAGAGAAAAAAAAATTCGTGTTGTCACTTCGAAATTGACTCAATGGAGGCCCAACACCAAATGCCCGGATATCTTCTTTTCTTTGGAGAACCTAGAGAGGATGCAGAATTATTTTGAGCGAATTTCAAGATGTCTTGACATATCAAGAGGATAGTAACTGATCAAGAACGTGTAGAAATGTTTGAGGTGGTCCTTAGGAAAGATGCTAGCACTTGGTTTGACTCTTTGCCTAAGGAAGTTAAAGGGAACTACACAGAAGTTGTGAACAATTTCAAGAGATACTTCTTTGATCCCCAAAACACTCAAAAGATATGGCAAGACATTGTTTCTCACAAACAAAAAGACTTAGATGACTACTACATGTATAAACAAGAGTTTCTACCTCTTTGGGATGTATGGGTCAGAAATGTTTCTAACCCTGGTGATGGTGCAGAGTTCATAAAGAAGGAGAGGTTCATATCTGGTCTCTTTCCCACACGCAAGATAAAAGCTGAGGCGGGTGCACCTACTACCTTTGATGCAGCTGAAACTAGGGCTATTGAGAAGTATAGGAAACTCAAGTGTCTAAGAGGAGAGGTTTCAATAGAGGGTCCCAGACCTAAGGGAAAATTGCAAGCATCAACATCCAGAGAGATTCCGGAGGTAACAACAGAGGTAATTGAAAAGTTAAATGAATCCTTAAGTAACTTGTCAATGCACCTTGCACAAGCTGTAGGTCCCAAGGGACAAGCAAAGAAGTCAGAAGAGCGAGAGCCACCATGACCTAGGAGAGTCTTCCAATGTTGGAATTGTGTAGTCAACAACCACGGCTTCTACAAAGGCCAAATGGAGAAAGACCACCTCCACCAGGAGTGGAAGGAGTTCCACCTTTGCAAGATCCAAATGTGCATGTGGTAGAGGTGACGAATTCCAATGAGGTTGACATGGAAGCAAATGGCATTAAGTGTGGCGGAGGAAAAGGTAAAGAAAAAGAAAGAGTCACATCATAGAGTGCCCATGGATGAGGCAAGAAGGCAAAGAAGACCAATGAATCCAATAGGACTTGACGTTGTATCAACCTCCAAGATTTACCTCTTGGACATGGTATGGCTCCGTACAACTTGTTGGAAGACATGAGAGGTAAGGGTCCTGATATCTCATGGTCTCACTTTCTTGTATTATGCCCACAAGCTAGGAGAGATTTAATGAAATCAGTTAGCACTATGATAAAAATAAAAGAGAGCATTCCTATTGTAAAAATTGCACATGATGAAATGAATAAGGATATCACACATGTGCTAGATTGTTACATGAAAGGAAGATTGGTCAAGAAAGGTTTAGTGGATGGGGGTGCACAAATTTGCATCATGACAGAGGGGCTCATGCAAAGACTAGGCATGCACATCCATGAGACACCTGAAATTAAAGTGAAAATGGCAAACAATAGCAAGGTTAGGTGTGTAGCCATTTGCAAAATTGTTTTTGTGGAGGCCTTTGGCATTAACACTAGGTTGGTAATGGGACACTTTTATGTCCTGGGACACTTTTATGTCTTGTTAAGTGACCATTTTCCTTGAATTATGTCAAGAGTTTCAAAATGGATTTTGAGGTGCTATCTGTCTAGAAAGTTGTCTCATGAGCTGAAAAAAACTCGACATTTTTTTGGAATATCAATTCCATCTTTAACCTTGTCCTTGCACAACATTTCACAATTTAAACTATGTGAAAAAACGGGTCCTGTTTTTGGCTTTTTTTAACTTTTTGCAGCTATACCAGTTTAGAATTCATGTTTTTGAAGTCTATAATGCTAGAGAACTATCTTTAGTAGTCCTCAACATGTCCCAATGCTTCTAGGGAGAAATAAATGTTAAAGTTGTAAGTTATGACCAAATTACAAAAATTGTCAAATCCTATTTTTTAGCCAATTTTAGCTCTTCTATGATTTTTTGGGTGGCTTTCATGATATCCAAATGCACTTTTGATTTTCTATGTCGCATATTGTAACATAAAGCTAATATTCCTTTAGTTTTGGGGCACCTAATACCCTATTTTGCATAGTAGACAACGATGGTTGATTTTTTCAATTATAGAAGAAAACAAAACATTCTAGTATATCAAGTATAGGTTTTTCAATATTGTTAGTTTCTTGTGACAACTACATGCATTTTGTAGGTAGTAACCATATCTAGTCATAAGGATCAAATTTGGCTAGATATTGAATAGTTTCTATGGGATTCTACAACTCATAATGTTGAACCCAGTGTTTTCATGTTTGCTGTATTTAGCACTTCATCTTTGTCCCCAAGATTCCCCTTGGTAAGAGATGTATTATTATTTTGACATGCTCCATGGCTCCTTATGAGCGTAAAGGAAAATAGGGAACTAAGAAAACATGCATATATTATTTGTATTGAGCGTGCCTATAGAAACTTTGGTGATAGGTTTGCAGAATGGTAAAAATTCAACTTTTTTGTACCCATTTCTTTTGGCAAAACAAAAAATAGTGAGTGAGAAGCAATCATATGTTCTGATCACCAACCCATTGAAGTTAACCAGGGAATTTATCTCAAGTCCTACAAAAATCCCTAATCTTATTTTTATGCAACAAAACGTAAGAAATGATTGTTTTGATGAAAATGTACTGGTCCATCAACTTTGGAGGCTTGGTGTGACCAAAAGATGAGAAATTTTACAAGTTTCTTATTTTTTCCATGTGTAGTAGGCCTTAAACTATAACCTCATGAAAGGATTTTACAAAATGAGTGGATCTTCTATGGTTTTTGAGGTTTTTTTCAAAACCCTGAAAGGACACTTTTATGTCCTGTTAGGTTACCAACCTAGTGTTAAGAAGGCAATGGATTTCTATGTTATGTCTACTAAAGGAAATGGTTACCCACTTATCCTAAGAAGACCATGGCTAATGAAAATGCGAGCTTTGCAAGATTGGGAGAGTGGAAAATTAATTTGCAGGAATGAAAATCATAAGAAGGTTGTCTTTGACATGAAGGAGCAACACCACGAGGAGCCCCATGAAGAATCATCTCAAAGTGAGACGGAAGAAGAGTGGACCAATAACACTTTAGAAGAAGAAAGTAGTAGCAGCATTACTGAAGAGGAGTCTTCCATTGAAGTCAGAGGGGTAAGGTTTAATCCAACCAACTAGGAGACCTCTTATCCAGGTTTGGAAGAGGTAGGTTCCCAAGAGAACCAAAATGTGCAAGATGAAGGGATGCTAGAAGGTATGTTGTCTACAACACTTACAAAGGACGAAAGAGAGGAGTTCAAATTTCTGCTAAATAAGTTTTCTAGGCTTGTTGCTAAAGACTACACCGATGTGCATGGAGTGAATTCTATTCTCAACACAAGATCAAGCTAAATCCAGAGGCCACACCTAAGGCTCAAAAGCTGCGAAGTCTAGGAGTCATCAAGGAGGAGGCTTTACTTAAGGAGGTAAGAAAGCAGGTTTTAATTATTTTAGTGGAGAATTCGAAGTGGGTCTCTCCCGTTGTTGTCACTCCCAAGAAGAATGGAAAGTGGAGGGTGTGTGTGGATTACCGTCGATATAAATGAGGCAACAAGAAGAGATGTAATGGAATTTGCCTATTCAATTTGAGAATAGCGGAATTTCAAGAGAGTACTTTCAAGAAATGATTTTGTGAGCATAGCGGGTAGACATAATTGAAGATAGCAACATAATCATAGCAATTAGTTAACTTGGCATAGACAATACTTTTGCAAGAGAGAGAGTTTAGAGAACATGACAACAATTAAGGACCGGATTTATGTGGAGCCGGTCCCCCCTCCAATAGGCATTTGTATTATGATTTCTCCCATAAAGGGAGACTTGTTACAATACAGTCTTTGTGTTCCTTGTGACCTAGGTGATGCCATGAAGATGGAAGGCTTCATGCACCACAAACATAACATAAACTTGAAGAAAGCTTTAACTATCCCAAGCCTCAGTCCCAAGACCTCAAACACCTTCGAAGGTGGAGAGAGCTAGCAGGGAATGAGGGTAGGGAAGAGGAAGAAGAAACATTTCGTAAGAGAAAGAATTAGTTCCTCACTTATCATACTCTTGTTGCTAGCATACATAATAGCATAGTAATGAAGAAGAAGGAGATGGCAAGCTTAAGCATTGAAGCATGGCTCTTGGTTGGATTTGCACTCCATAGCCAAGAGTGTTGGTGTAGGCTCTCAACCTCTACTTTCTTGGAGAGGGAGCTCTTGCACTTTGCATAGCACACAATGAGAGTGATTGTGAGTGTGTGTGGGTGAGTATACCCCCTAGGCACCCCCCTAGCTTGCTTGGGTCGACCCCCCCTTGTAGCTCATGCCTGAAGCTCATTGGACCCCTCCAGGCCTAGCCAATCACAAGCAGGAGCCATTACAAGCAACATGGGTAGCCTTGGGACAAGTGTCCCCCTTTCCCCTTTGAGAGAGAGGACTTGATAAATGCTAAAACAATTAGATAATTCATGTAATTTATCATTGGACCCCTTTGAAGCTTAGCCAATAGGCTTCAAGCAACACATGAAGGTAACATGGGTAGGGGCCTGACATGTGTCCTTGCTGCCTCTTCAAGTTGGGGCTTCCCTTGTGTGTGTGAGTGGGTGTTCTCTCTCTAGCTCTTAGGAAAAGGGCTCGCCCCCCCTCTTGTAGGAATGATTTTGACTTTAGGTGATCAAGCACCTTACTCATCAAGCATGACAAAGCACTTGAACTAGGGGGTGTTCCCACAAGCATCTCAGGCAAGCTTCTCAAGGCACCTCAAGTACCTTAATCATGCAGCAAGTCAAGCACCTCAAGCATGGAGCCAGTCAAGCACCTCAAGCATCTTAATCAAGCACCTCAAGCATGAAAAACACCTCAAGCATGACAAGCACCTCAAGCAGGACAAGCACCTCGAGCTTGGGCCGGGTTCCCACCTCAAGCTCAGCCCTAGCTTACTTAAGGTCAAAAGGACTTTTACACACATTTATTGGAGGTCTTCAATGAAGCTAATCCTAAGGTCTTATGCTCCATTGGTTAGCCTTTCTCTTTGATAGACCATCTCCCTTTTGGGCCCCTTTACATTGGCCCCGTGTTGAGATAGATCTAAAAGCACATACCTATATCTTAACACTTTTTCCCGTTTATTCTCCCACATTAAGTGAAGTGATCAATTTAATATGAGAAAATCATTTGGGTTAGTTAGATATTAGATTTTATGACAAGAGATCACTTTTCCCTCCCATTTCAGGATGAGATACTAAATGAGGTAGCTGGTCATGAGAAGTACACTATGTGTGATGGCTACTGAGGTTACTTTCAAATAGGTATCGAATTGGAGGATCAATTGAAAACCACCTTCATCACTCTTTGGGGTTGTTATGCTTTTAGATTCATGCCATTTGGATTGACAAATGCTCCTGCAACTTTCCAACGTTTCATGAACATGGTGTTTCAAGCATTCTTTGGAAAGTCAACTAGGGTGTTCATTGATAATTTCTGCATTTATAGCTTAAAATCATTGCATCTACAAAGGATAGAAGAAGGATTGAAGAAGCTTTATGACATGGGAGGTCACAACTCAACCCCGACAAGTGCCACATAGGTGAGGATAAAGTGATCTTGCTCGATCACAAGGTTTCCTATAAAGAAATTGAGGTGGATCCTTCAAAGGCAAAGGCTCTACTGAGCTCCCATCACCCAAGAATCTCAAAGAGGTCATATCATTCATTCAAAAGGTGATGTATATGTCACGCTTCATTCACTTAGCCTCGGAGTTACTTCACCCCTTGCAAAAATTGACACAACAAGTTGAGTTTGTTTGGTCTAATGAGCTTGAAGAATATTTTTGTAACATCAAAATCATTCTGTCAAAATTACCAACACTTATGCCTCCTTGTTGGGAGTGCACATTCTTTGTTAGCTTTAGTGTTGGGAAAGAAACAATTGGTGCTGTTTTGCAACAACAAGATCCCCACAGTACCAGGATGTGACCCATCTACTTTGCTAGTAGGGTCATGAATGCTTTAGAGAGAGGCTATACAGAGGCAAAACTCATGATTCTTTCTCTCATGTTTGCGGTGAGGAAGTTTAGATCCTACTTGCGACCAAAACCTTTTGTAATTCTCACTGCAAGAAATTTGTTCCCTTGGGTGTCATCTCAAATGAATCTTAGTACTAGGATCTCAAAGTGGATTATAGAGTTGCAAGAGTTTCAATACTCTTTCAAGGTAGAACATAGTGTGCGTGCAGAATTGGCATGATTATCACTTATAGGATACATGAAAAGGAGATTAAGGTTCCTAAAGTAAAGACCCTACCATTGCCACCAGTAAAAAGTGTTCTTAATTATTTTACCTTGTTCTTTGATGGAGCTTTTCGACGAGCCACAAGTAAAGTAGGGGGAGGGCTAGTATTGCTCAACCCAAGTGGAGAGGTGTTCATGAAAGAGAATGTCAATCTACCAGGCTCAACTAGAAACAATGTAGCAGAATACGACACACTACTTCATGTTTTAAAGATGTGCATTTGCCAAGGTATACAACGTCTCATGGTAAAGGGGGATGCACTTCTCATTGTGAAGCATATTTTAGGCATTAGGGCATGCAAGAATGAAAGCTTAAGGACAAAATTTCATGCTTTTCGTAGGTTGTTTAATCAGTTTGAAGAAGTGCAAGTATATCATATTCCTAGGAAACAAAATGAAGATGCTGATTTACTTGCACAACAAGCAATTACATGTGTCGAGAAAGAAGCGCATGTCATCATGGTGGCAGAAGATGTCAAGCAACCAAGATACCAAGGATTGGAGTCATTGGCTCCCATTATTGGCTACATTTTGGAGGGAAAGTTTCCACAAGACTTCACAAAAGCTCAAAAGAGGAGACTCATGAAGAAGGTAAGTCTCTATCTCTTCCTAGAAGGCTCCCTCTATCAAAGAGGGAAGGATCAAGTGTGTAGAAGAGTACCAACTATTGATAAAATTCTAGCCATTCTAAAAGGTTTTCATGAAGAGGAATAATTTCACCCAATAATTAACCGCGAAGAAGATTTTTCTTGCGGGATATGTTTGGCCAAGCTTGCACATGGATGTCCAACATTGGTGTAAAAGTTGTCACAACTATCAAGTAAATGGAAATAAAAGGCTGGTGCATGGTCTGAGGCAAATAGTGCTTGCAAATGGACCCTTTGAAAAGTGGGGCATTGATGCTATGGGTCCTCTACCTAGAACAAAGAATAGTAAACTCCACATTCTAGTGGCTGTAGACTACATGACTAGGTGGGTAGAGGCTCAAAGTGTGGCAAGGGTAAATGGGAAAACAGTGAGTAGGTTTGTCCACACTAATATTTGTTGTAGATTTGGTACACCTCTAGAGATTGTTTTGGATAATGGTCCAGGGTTCAAGAAGGGTTTACTCACAAAAGTTTGTGAAGAGCTTCACATTCTACATTGTCATAGCACACCCTACTACCCACAATCAAATGGTTTGGTGGAGAAGGCTAATGGTGTCATTGCAGGCATCATTAGAAAGATGGTACAAAACAAGACAAAGTTGTGGGATGACTTCTTGGATGGTGCCTTGTGGGCATATCCAACCACAAATAGGGAAGCCACGGATCTCACACCATTTCAATTGGTCTATGGTCAAGAGGCTTTGCAGCCTATCGAGCTCAACATCCCAACGATACGGCTTCATGACAGAGGTGCACAAGATGATCAAGAGGTATGGATGGATCAACTTCTTACACTAGTGGAGCTTGAGTGGAAAAGAGAAGTAGCTTACAGGTGCTACAAGAGGAAAGCCACACAAGCAAAAGAAAAGCTTGACAAGAAACTGAAGGACAAAGGAATCAAGAAAGGAGATCAGGTGCTAAGGTATGACAATAGACTTGATAATCATTTTGATGCCAAGTTTGACACTAGATGGCAAGGGCCATACATAGTCAAGAAGGCTTTCAATTCAAGTTACTATCAGCTTATGGACTTGAATGGTAAAGAGCAATCTAGGAAGGTAAACGGGTATCACTTGATGCCCTATTTGAGTCACCTTCTACCAAAGAATCTACCAAATAACTGTCAAAAAGAGACTATCTCATGTAAGTTTTGCTACATGAAGCATGAGTGTGACAAAAAACCACACAATGAAAATCCTGTTAAGGGACCAGATATCTTAGAGGACTCAACAACACTCTCTTGCAAAAGAGGCTATATGATGGTACATGAATATACCATCATCCTGGGGGAGGGCTAATGATAGACATTTTTCGGCTCTCCGTAACTGCCATAGTGAGTTACCTCACCCTACCAAAATCACCTAAACATTGTGGCTATCCCTACCATTCATTGTACATAGGCGTGTGTGAGTTAGGGGACTTTCCCCATATCTCCCTAAAACCCTCAACTAGCTAGTTGAGCCAAAAAAATAATTAAAAACAAAATCCAAAGTATATTATGGCCCATTGGTGTGTAAATATCTCATTGTATATGGCCTAAATATAGGGAATTTTCATAATTATTTTGGTATTTATTAAAATAGTTCACCTAGGTGTGCGTTATTTTCTTATATATGCTATGTTTATTTACTCCCCATTACCATAATATTTTTTACCTATGTATTCTATAAAAAATCATTTCATGCAAACTTCTCTTATTTTTGGTGTGAATCCACTCCAAGGAAAAACCTCAAAAATACCTTTCACCATCAGTCATTGGCTTTCACTAAATTCCTATTTCCTACAAGAACTCTTTCTTACCTCCTCTTAATAAATATACATCAATAAAACAAATGAGGGCCCTCCTCATTTTATTCCTATATTTTCATATGTTTATTTTCTATATATTTATAGCTCACACTATTTTAGATTCCATAAATTGTTTATATATACTAGCCTGTCTTTTTTTATCATATCCAAATATTATATTAATGCATAATCCACAACCATGCATACTTTCAAACTTCTAAGAATCAATTAGGTCATGCTCTCATGCAATGAGGGATCATCTTTGGAGCCTTCACCTTCCATGGTTTCTCTCACCTTCTTCACCATTAACCCCCCCCCCGTCTTACTTCCGTAGATTTCATATGAGCTCTACATGTACATACACCATCTCTATGCCTCTCTCTATTACTCCCAAAGTATAATTCCATCTTACCCCTTCTCTATATATATAAAAAATAGCATGTAAACCATGCTTAACCTGTGTAAATTAAGAGATCTCATCAACCGAATTGCCATTTTCATCGCGACAATCAACCTTGGCGGCTGTGGCGTAAAGAAAAGAAGACGAAGAAGAGGATTGATAGTCATTTTGAGAACCTACACAAGTAAGGGACAAGTAAGTCCAAAACTTCTTCAAGATTCACCACCATCACAAGGATTTCCTCACTTCATTCAACCATCTTACTTCAACCATCCACCTCATTCTACCCATTGTAAATCTAACATTAATTTTCTAGTGATTACTAACACTAACCACTAACATACTAACACAAAATAGCCATTGATATAACTATAAAAGACACCTCACCTCAAGACATGTACATAGTAACTCTCTCTCTCTCTGTCTCTCTCTCCTTAAAACTCTATTTTCACCTTATCTACCATCAATAATGCTCTCTTTTGAGCCTACAATCCGTGACTCAAGCAGACAAAGGAGGCCCGCAATGTTTTGATATTCAGAAAAAATCATAATCCTGAGTTGTAAGCTTGTAAATTAGGATTCCCAATAATCTTAATGAGGGTTCTTTAACCTATAAATAGGCCCCTCTCCTTCTTGTAAAACAACCTCCAATATCTCACATAGCACCCCAACACTCTATGCGTGAGGAGAGACTTAGGAGTAGCAACCACTTTGTGAGCTTCACTTTTGGTGTTTGAGAAGCTTTCAAGCTACACATTGCAGGTGAGAGAGCGCGAGTTCAAAAATCTCAAAACCACTATTGTATATGTTCCTCCATCATCAATAAATTGAGGTTTTGTGCATCAAAGGTGTGATTCGACGTTCAAATCTTCGTCCTTCCACTTGTGCAATACAGTTTGTTGAATTCAAGGTGACTTGTGTATTTTGAGTTTCTATCAGCTGATCTTGTCTTAGAAAGTGTTTTAGTGTGTTTTCATTGCTAATTTTGTGTCCATTGTAAGAGGGTATTGTAGTGAGAGGTCTCTCACACCCTAAGACAATGTGTGTGTGTTGGCAATGTTTAGCATTCATTAAGCATTTAGTTAGTTTTGTACAAGCTCAAACAATAGCATCATAGCAGACTATCTCCATTTGCAAGTCACAAATGAGGAATTCCATACAGCGAGCAAAGAAAACCGAGCATGTCATTTTTACGAGCGAAAGTAACTTAGTATTGTAACAAAAATTTGTTTTTTAATTAAGCTTGCTATATTTTCAAGTGAAAGCAGTGGAAAAAAATGATCAATCTGTAGAGGATTGAACGCTCTAGAGCATGAAGGTGATTGTTGCTACAATAAAAATTCATACATGATTCAGTTACACAAGCTATTAAAACTCCAGGCACCCCTCTTGCAATGGAAATTACAAGGAATCCAAAAAAATGGCTTATCCAAAGAGGATCGTAAACCTTAGCTCAAGACACTGATGCTATGCTGAAACTCTGGCCTCACCCAATCCCTGGAACAACTCCACATTTGCTGGTGCAGCCTGATGCAAAAACTCATGAGCTATTGAGTCCATCCCAATTAGGACACAAAAATACACAAAGTACATGTGTTTGCAAGGCACGCATGTGAGATGTTGGTTGTCTCTTTTTTGGAGACCCTCACCAATACAGCGAGGGATCTGCAATGGTCATTGCATATGTCACCCCCTTTTGAATGGATCCGAGAGTGCTAACATGAAAAACATGTGATACATTAGGCACCAATAAAGCCTCTCTCACTAGCTGTGCTTGCATGGTTTAGCCAAATGCTATCTTGTGATTGAAGTCTTTGGTTAATTTTGACCTCCATCTAATGAGCTTTCCATCTCTGAATTTAGCATGAAAAGAACTATGTGGTGGTCCGCATTGCCAAGAAGGGTAGTAGTTTGACTTTGTTGCCCCATTATTGCCTTGCAACACAAATCCATTTTTCCCATGAAAGCAGGCATGTTTCCTCTTCCACAACCCACGTCCCCGGGGCTGGCCCAAGGGGTCCAATAATCATCTCAGCAATATTCCAAGCATGAGTGTTACTCTCATTGCAAAACCATACGCACCCCTCCACAACTCCTCATGGTTTGGCCTCCAGAGCAGGATATTTTCTCCTTCCCCAAAAACAAGTTGGTTATGAACCTTCCATAACGTACATTGTCTCCAGGTAGAATACCAAAACACATCTTTTTTACGCTAGGCTCTGTGAGTCTAATTGCCCAAATTGTTTGAGGCACTTTCTTCTTTGGCCAAAGACTCATAGAGGAGGAAGAATTTTGCTTGACATATGGTACACTCTGAACTGGTGTAGTGATAGTAATAAACTCTCATCTATGGCAATCATCTTCAAGAGTTTCATTAGGGCCAATACAGATTGTCCGTGATTTTCACACAGTCTTTTCCCATATCGTATCTCTTTTCATCTTTGGAATTGGTATTTGCATTTCTAGAACTGTTGATTGAGTGGCATCACAAAGTTTTCTATTTGACGCACACACTAATTGATTGTTTATAAATCCATCTACCGGATCTACCATCATTGGTCTTTTGGATGATTGGATGCCCTTCAAGTAAGCATTGTAGCATACACATCTACAATTTTTTTATCAAGTTTCTTGGGAGTTGTTAGAGTATCAAGGGTGGCTTTATGCATAAGGACATCCGATATTGACTTGTCTGCACTTCCGCTATTCCCCCCTGCAAACAGGGTGTTTTATGAAAACTGAAATGCAATACGCAGAGACCACTTTTGGTAGAGAAGACAATCTCTTGGGAAAAGAAAATAGCAACCTTTTCTTATCTCTGTCGTGCTCTTTACAATGTGAAGTGTGAAAACAACAAACTTTGGGCAAAAAAAGTGATGAGTATATTTTTTGCCCTCTGATGAGTAAACATACTAAACCCTTAATCAACTTTGAACACGACCAAATATGAAAAGTATTATAAATAATTCATACAATTATAGATAAACACAACATAGAGTTGTTTGCATATTTTTGGAAAGGGAAATATTTTTCAAGGTTCTGTATATTCCAAGGTTAGTGAATGGCATGGAGGTGTCTGTGTAAATGAGGCATGATCATCGCCAACTTGCAGACAACTCAAGGGCTCCCAATTTCACCATCCCAAGGTGGAAATTCTGACCTCAACTGATTTTTCTCCCATTACTATGCCATGTAAAGATGCCCATGCAAGTGCTTCTGGAAAAATGTCACCCATTACTATCCCGTTCGGTAGTATAACTTGTCTCGCGTCGGTGCGGTACCATTTAGAGACAAAACCGGGCAGCTTTGAATATTACGCTTATTAAGGTAAGAGACCCTACCTACTTAATCACTGACAAAAATGCAAATCCAAAAGTGGCATCACTGATCTTATCAAAACCGCTTTGGTGCAGAGCGCCAAGGCCCCTGTCACGTGTGTGCTGCAAAAATGACAATATCTGACACTGAAGCTACGACGTCCGTGGGTTGGGGGAGTTAGTTGCTTGGTTGTTGTGGTCAACCTTAGTAGACACACAGCCAAAAGCGATGGTGACAATACGCATGAGAGGTCTTGAGCTGAAACATATGGGGCGCGCAGATGCAATGCGCTACCAACTGGCCTGCGCTAATTCGCTACAGAAGTAGAAATTTTTAAAGTATTTTTTGAAATTTGTCACCCGAGAAAAGGCCGTTCACAGGTCTATCTTGTCCCGCGTCGACGCGGTACTTCTTAGAGCAGAAAACAAAAAGCTTTGAATATTTAGGTTATTAAGGTAAGAGGCTTGCTTAATCCATCAAAACTATTATCAAAACTGCTTTGCTGTAGGCTGTATTTGAATATCAGGATGAGGTAAATAGTGCAAGGCCGCTCGCAGGTCTATCTTGTCACTGAGTAAGAGCATGGATAACGGAGTAAGGCCGTTCGCTATTATCAAAACTGCTTTGGTGTGGGCTGTATCCGAATATCAGGACGAGGTAAACAGTGCAAGGCCATTCGTAGGTCTATCTTGTCCCGCCTCGGCGCAGTACTGCTTAGAGCAAAAGGCAGGTATCTTTGATACCTTTGATTTCGCGTGAGATTTATCTTCAAAAAGATTTTTAGTTTTGGCCATTGCTCTTTAATGCAGTACCGCGTTGGACAGGGACTGAATTCAGGCACTCAATGACCAAGTGCAAATGTATTTCTAATAGGGACATTGTCCTTTGTGGTACCGCGTCAGCGTGGAAGCATTACAAGCAAGAAACTAGGAGTTTCAATAGAGTAGTTTTAAGCACACACATTTCAAAAAAAGGATGTTTTCTGCCTTGTCTAGGTGCTAAAGGTCGTCACTAGAAGATAAAATGCAAAAAAATATCCCGTCCATGGAGCTCACGATACAAACTAGAAGTCAAATGGGACATTGCCCTAGTCAGTGCTGCGCCGGTGCGGAAGGGTTTAGGGTAAGAAATTTGTGGTCATTAGAGCTTGCAAGTTATAAACTCTGCTCGTCGAGGCATGAACCTTTTAGGCACCTAGATGCGGGATTCCTAAAGACAATGTCCAAGTGCCATCATGTAATAGCATCGAAGACTTTAGCCTTCATGATAGATATACAAATCATGTTATGGTTAATCTTTTATGAGTATTATCATTTTTTTTGCTATTCTGTAATTAATTGTTGGGAAAATTACCAAAATACCCCTCTAACTACCAAAATATCCTTAAAATTTCAAAAATTCCCCAAAATCCCTTGTATCTATTTTGGTCGAATTGTTCAAGATTTTCTAATCATTATTCCTTTTTGGCAATTGAGATTCATTTTTGAGTTCCTACTATGTAATTTGCCACAGTTAACCTCGCCAAAAAGGCGATTATGTCTAAAACTAATGAGGCGATTCATCTCCAAAGACTACATAACCAACTCAAATTCTAGTTTTAACATCTTGTATTGATAGACAAACACTCTTCTTATGAAAAGCTACAAACTTTTTTATCTTTAGGGAAATTTAATCTCGCGGCTAGGGGTATTTTGGGAATTTTGGAAAATTTGAAGGGCATTTTGGGAATTCATGAAAACATATTGGGGGTGTTTTGGAAATTTCCATAAATTAGAGGGGTATTTTGGTAATTTTCCCTTATTTATTTCTATTGCAAAGCAAAGCACTACCCTTATCCTCCCACATTGGCATGGGATACTAAAGGGCAATGTATGGGTGGATAGTATGAATGAGTTAAACGCTTGCAATAGATATGTACATTTCCATTTTAAACACAAGTTTATACATAAGTATTTGTTGAATGGAACATATCTTTTGTTGTTTGAATGTAGTCCTTCTTCTAGGGGATGTCCTACAAGACATGGAAGGAGTCCATCCACTCCAAAAACTCTTTGTAGTGACCAAGTTAGCTCGGTTTGAGAAACAGAGATGCTAGAAGATAGCAATAGTTGTGACATTGGTTTCGGCTATAGTTGAAGTTGTTGTCCAGTTTGTACCATTTTAAATGAGACTTGAAATACGTCAAAGTGTCGCAAATGAAGATGATAGCACATTGCACATGGACAAGGGACAAGACATCCTTGGTACAACAAGAGTTTTTAGCTGCTTTGAATGTCCTGTTGTTCCACTTTGTAAGCTTATACCACATGTCAAAGTACGTGGTTTGAGGGCAAATGCCGATGGATTAAAGTCTACATTTTCTAGATAAGAAGGATATATCAAAGAGAAGGGTGTGCATTTATTATGTCCTTGACTACATGTCAAAAGGAGAAAACTTTGGTCACAGGTATGCTATCTAATTTTTGCTTTTGATTATTTCTCTTAATATCAATATTAAAAGTATGTTCAATGTTCATAAAGATGCAATTATTGATGGATAGGATCCAATTTGAAAACAAGTTAATTTGGAGTTTGAAGAAGAGGTTGTTGCACATCCTAAGTTTGAAGAAAAGGTTGTTGCACATCTCTCTCTCTCTCTCTCTCTCTGTGTGTGTGTGTGTGTGTGTGTGTGTGACACCTAGATTCACTCGGTTTTTGTGTTCGCTCGATAAAGTTTGCTCGGTGCTTGGTAAGACTCGTCACAAATAAGGTATTACGCAAGATCTCTTCCTCTCTCTCTTCCCTTTGCTCTAGCTCTCCTTGGTCCATTTTGTGTATGTCTTGTTGTGAGGTTGCTTGTGTGTGTTTTGTGGCACATCTTCTTGGTTGTGACAAATTCTTTTTTGCGTCCTAGTTGGCATACTATAACTAGGTGGTGCCCCTATCTTGTTTGGGTTTGGCTATGGGATTGTTGTTGAGTTGTGCTTGTGGTTGCCCCAGCCCCAATTGAGCAGCATGGGAGCCTTGAGCGGTGTTTAGAGGTCACCTCTCTTGTTGCCCACCCCGAATCGCCTCAGTACAATACAATCTTTGTGTTCCTTGTGATGTAGCTGATGCAATGAAGATGGAAAGATTAATTCATCACGAGCATAAAATAGACTTTGGAAAAAGCATTAATTATTCCTGACCTCAATCACAAGGCCTCAAACACCTTCAAAGGTGAAGAGAGCTAGCGGGGAATGAAGGTAGGGAAGAGGAAGAAAAAATATTCATAGGAGAAAGAAATAGTTAGTCACTTATCATCATTCTTCTTGCTATCATACATAATAGCACAGTAATGAAGATGGAGAAGATGGCAAGGTTAAGCATTGAAGCATGGCTCTTGGTTGAATTTTCATTGCATAGCCAAGAGTGTTGGTGTAGGTTCTCAACTTCTCTACTAGCTTGGAGAAGGGGACGGATTTCTTGCACTTTGCACTTCACACTAAGAGATACCCCTCCCCAGGGGTCTATGCACAAAATATACAATTTACACCTTCACAAAATTTTCAATATACATCAGAGTTATGAACGAGTTTGCATAAGGGAGGAGTTCTTAGCGCCCGACCAAGTATGGAGTTTACGCCATGAGCCGGACTACATCTAGAGGCACCTAACTGCTACCCCTCAATGGGTGTTATAAATGAAAGCGTACTCAAGAAAACTATAACATTGTGTGGGATGAATATATGTGTACACCAAATTGTGTGTGTGTGTGTGTGTGTGTGTGTGTGTGTGAGAGAGAGAGAGAGAGAGAGAATAGTGGAGGATGAAATAGAGTTCACAGAGACATGAGAGAAGAATGACAACAGAGAATCTTTATATGCCCCATCTAGATGAAACAGGAAACCATATATCAATGCAATGACAAAATTTGGGTATACCATAACATCAAAAAGTTTATGACAAAACAACTAGTAGAGTACGAACCCTGTGTAGGGATCGACCATTCCACCCATCCACTTTCACTCCACTACTAACATAGAGAATTTTACTTCATCGGGAGCAAGCCAGAACACCTCCAACATACCTGATCCATGCATAAGCTAAGGCCTCTTCTCCTCCCTCCATGAACCCGAGATCTAAAAGGATCCCAAGTACCAGTAGGTGGTAGGGTATCAACACCAATTGTAATGGAAATGGCCTATGAACTTTGAGAGTAGTGGAATTAGGAAAATGAGAGAAAGCATAATTTTTATGACACTACAAGAGGTCGTGTGCTCTTGTGAACTTTTAGTGACGGAAATACACTGGGTTTTAAGAACCCCCGACGTCGCTATGAGCGTCAATACTGGGACGTCGCTATGCCAGTCGCTATAAGCATCGCTATAAACGTCGCTATATAGCGACACCTATAGCGACGCTACAGTGCCATCAATAGCGACGCTGCAAAACCTAATATAGCGACGGTCACAACGACGCCCGAAATGAAATTTTTTTGGTGGCAGGGCATTGAATGACCTGCCACCCATTTTCAATGCCCTGCCACCCATCAACCATATTGAATGTTTCATTTGTCTATTTACCTTTGAAAAAAAGTGCAAAGGTTCAATGTCCTGCCATCCATCAACCATATTGAATGTTTCATTTGTCTATTTACCTTTGAAAAAAAGTGCAAAGGTAAATATAGACCCAAAATAGTCACCCACAAGACAATATAATCATTAACTCCATCATCTATAGTACGTATTGTTTGCAAAATAAAGATACAAAAATGACAAGCATGAATGGATGAAAGTAAATCAATGACAATTGTACACATAGGCAAAATCACTTGATTTTGTTAATCTTTGCAAATGTAATAGTTACAAACCATTGTCATTATTTAAAAAATATACATGGTTTTCAAAAAGACGTATAAAAGTCGTCTCATGATACATAAGCTATGACAAAAAGAAATTAATGCTATCTAGCTATGGCTAAACTGACGTCAAAGCGGCGTATCTATTTGTAAGTATAAACATATAGCGACGTTTATAAAACAATACAATAAATAGAAAAGAAAAAACCCTAATACTAACCATGCCACCGCGAGAACTCAGGATGTCTATAAGGGTGTTTATGCCCTTCCTGCCTGCGTACTCACGCTCGTACGGTGTGGGATCACGTCCTGTAAACGACCACTATCAAAACATACAAAGAATCCATTATGTTAGAACTTCAAATCCCATAAACCCTAAACTATCAAACATAGATGCGAAAACACTTACAAAATTGGCCTCAAATGATGTCCACCTGCTGCTCCCCAAGTGGTGCGAGCTCCCTACCTCTACTCGCGCTCTGGATGCCTCCTTTTGTTGCTTCCCCTTGTCGGGATTCTCGCGTGCTTCTTTCTTCGGATGCTGCCAATCTTATTTGGCCAACCAATCTGGTCTGCTCCACCCATGCTTGATTGCTTTTTGCACTTCGGAACGCTTATGCTTGCAATATTCGCGCATTCGAACCTTCATCACGTCTTCATTGAAGCGGTCATCCCGTGTTGGAACGAGAAACTTGTCATGAAGCATGCTGATGACTCTGTCTTTTAATTCATTCAGTACTTCACTCCAGGTGTTTAGTGTGTAGTGTCTAAACACCTGAGAGCAAATACCGCGTATGCGCAAAATCACCTTCTTGCCTTCATCATCCAAGATGATGCTGCCGCTAAAGTCGACGGAGTAAGGCAATCCCTCTCGCTGTCGTTGACGCGTGAACCTGGGTGTCTCGACAGGGGTCTCTAGCGGCATGTCAAAAACGGGGGTATGAATGCCAGGTGTCTCCACTAGAGTCTAATCCCCCAAGCGAGGAGTGTCCACTGTAGTGACTCCTGGAGGAGTAGCTAGTGGTGTGTAGCTGCGGGGAATGACAGTCAACCACGCAAAACCTGGTGTCGATGGCGATGTTGTGGCTGGTGTCGGGACGGGCAAAGAAGGGGAGGGTAAAGAGTCTCATCGAACACGAGGCGGTGTCGAAGCATCGGTGGCGGCACCCCCACAAAAACCGCCATCGCCACCACTAGAGCGCCGGTGCCTAAACGAGTGTGAAGATCGTCACGTTGACACCGAAGATTCGGAGCGTGCTGAGGACTCCGAAACAGAGGGAGATACAGATGGAGTAGGAATGCACGATGGTGCGTCTAAGCGATGACGCTCCACGTACCATTGTCTCTACTGGGGTGACAAAGAAGAAAAAAACTCCTCATCATCCATACCTGTATTAAACACACGAACATTTAAACTTAATATTGAATGAATGGAGTAGAAAAAATGGACAAGTAGATAGATAGATAGAGAGAGAGAGAGAGAGAGAGAGAGAGAGGAGGAGGTGCTCTTCGTATCTGCTTATGAAAACATACCTAGAGCATATGTACCTGGAGTAGATAGATAGATAGATAGATAGAGAGAAAGAGAGAGATAGATAGAGAGAGAGAGAGGAGGAGGTGCTCGTCGTCTCTGCTTATGAAAACATACCTAGAGCATATGTACCTGGAGTGGATGCAAAGACCATTAAATACAATGATACAATGAAGCATATAAATACAATGACGCAATGACGCAAATACTTAGAGAGCCAGAGTTTTTACAAAACAGAGAAAAATTGTTCAAAACGGAGAATCGTACAAGAACTTGAAGGTGCTTGTAGCTTTGGAATGTTCAAAGGCTAGCAGCAACAGAAAACGTTCTTCTTCTATTCAAGTTGAGTGATGGAAGAGACAAGTGCATAACTCTGAATTTACAAAACGTTCTTCTTCTATTCAAGCTGAGTGATGGAAGAGACAAGTGCATAACTCTGAATTTACAAAACGGAGCAAAATTGTTCAAATACAATATTTATGGCTTTATAACACTAGGTTGGTAATGGGACACTTTTATGTCCTATTAAGTGACCATTTTCCTTGAATTATGTCAAGAGTTTCAAAATGGATTTTGAGGTGCTATCTATATAGAAATTTGTCTCATGAGTTGAAAAAAACTCGACATTTTTTTGGAATATCAATTCCATATTTAACCTTGTCCTTGCACAACATTTCACAACCTAAACTGTGTGAAAAAACGGGTCCTGTTTTTGGCTTTTTTAAACTTTTTGCAACATGTCCTGATGCTTCTAGGGAGAAATAAATATTAAAGTTGTAAGTTATGACCAAATTACAAAAATTGTCAAGTCCTGTTTTTTAGCCAATTTTAGCTCTTCTATCATTTTTTTGGTGGATTTCATGATATCCAAATGCATTTTTTATTTTCTATGTCGCATATTGTAACATAAAGCTAATATTCCTTGAGTTTTGGGGCACCTAATACCCTATTTTGCATAGTACACAACGATGGTTGATTTTTCAATTATAGAATAAAACGAAACATAGTATATCAAGTATAGCTTTTTCAATATTGTTAGTTTCTTGTGACAACTACATGCATTTTGTAGGTAGTAACCATATCTAGTCATAAGGATCAAATTTGGCTAGATATTGAATAGTTTATATGGGATTTTACCACTCATAATGTTGAACCCAGTTTTTTCATGTTTGTTGTATTTAGCACTTCATCTTTGGCCCCAAGATTCCCCTTGGTAAGAGATGTATTATTCTTTTGACATGCTCCATATCTCCTTATGAACATAAAGGACAATAGGGATCTAAGAAAACATGCATATATTATTTGTATTGAGCGTGGCTATAGAAACTTTGATGATAGGTTTACAGAATAGTAAAAATTCAACTTTTTTTTACCTATTTATTTTGGCAAAACAAAAAATAGTGAGTGAGAAGCAATCATATGTTCTGATCACCAACCCATTGAAGTTAACTAGGAAATTTATTTCAAGTCCTACAAAAATCCCTAATCTTAGTTTTATGCAACAAAACATAAGAAATGATTGTTTTGATGAAAATGCACTGGTCCATCAACTTTGGTGGCTTGGTGTGACCAAAAGATGAGAATTTTTACAAGTTTCTTAATTTTTCCATGTGCAGTAGGCCTTGAACTATAACCTCGTGAAAGGAGTTTACAAAATGAGTGGATCTACTATGGTTTTGGAGGTTTTTTTCAAAACCCTGAAAGGACACTTCTATGTCTTGTTAGGTTACCAACCTAGTGTTAAGAGATCTCTCTCTCATCCTGGCATAGCTCAACATAACTTCCTATATCTATATAGATCTCTCCGTTTAAACAAGTGTCCTCTGTTTCATTTTGTAGATCCTGTGCATGCACCCCATAGAGAGTAGCAGCTTGATGTTCGTCTGGCACCACCTCCACGGCTTCTGACTGAGCATCTTCTTCGATCTCCTCCATTGATGCCACTGTGATTGGCACATGGTAGCCTTCATACGTTTGTGCACTACGAGGGGCTACCTCTATGACGTACCACTAGTTTGATGCAGACTTTGTAGAATGAAATATCACCTGCCAGAGCCACATAACTTACATGAGAGCTTCCAAGCACATAAATTCTAAACTGGGATGTTAACTATTTACATACTTACTTGTTCACAATGCTCGTGTAGTACAAAAGTGTCTCTTATGTTAGTCCATTTCTTAGTTGAATCCACCTCAAGAAAACCAGACTCTCCTCTATGCACAGTAGTGTTGCGACCCTCCATGATTATCTTGAACCATTGCACGTCGAACAAGTCGACAAAAAATCCTCTATAATTGATCCTCAAAATCTCTTGTAGCGTGCCGAAGTAAGTGACTTCCACCACCACAGGATCTGCATCAGAGGACCCTCGTCGACTAGACTGTTCAAATTTTGCCATGATCACTACAAGAGGCTATTCATATTAGCGACGCTCACACAGCGACGCTCAAAAAAAAATTCCCGGCGTCGCTATGAGCGTCGCAACTTTCTTTGTAAATTTGCGACGCTCATAGCGACGCCGGCTGGGCTAAAAAAATAACCGAGCGCGCCCAAAAACTCAGATCTCAGATCTGAGTTTTTCGGCGCCCTCAAGCAAGGAGCAAGTAACGCTCTCCCTCTCCCTCTCTCTCTCTCTCTCTCTCTCTCTCTCTCTCTCTCTCTCTTTTTCTTCTCCACACACACACACACACACACACACACACACACACGAGGAGAGGAAGGAGAGCCAGGTATGCTCCTTCCCTCTCCTCATTCTCATGTTCCCTTCCCCTCTTTCTCTCTCCCTCTCTCTCTCTCTCACACACACACATACACACACACACATAGTGTTTTTGAGAGAGAGAGAGAGAGAGAGAGAGAGAGAGAGAGAGTACAAACAAAAACAAAAACGCACACACACATACATAAACAAAGAATGCACACACACATTGAGAGAGGAAAAGAGAGAGAGAGCATGCATAAACAAAAAATGCACGCATTGAGAGAGGAAAAGAGAGAGAGAACATGCATAAATAAAAAACGCACACATTGAGAGAGGAAAAGAGAGAGAAAACATGCATACGATCCAAAAAAACGCACACACATTGAGAGAGAAAGAGAGAGAAACTAATTTAACGTCGTAGGAAACTAATTAAAATTAAAAGACCTAAAGATCTAGTCGACGAGGAGTTGAACTCAAGACCTATTATTCAGGAGGGAAATGGCATAATCAATCTATCATACTTGGCATGGGTGATAGAAAGGTTATACCATTTATCTCTTTTTATTGGCACACACATCCACACACGCGCACACACACAAGAAGAAGAGAGTTATAACGTCGTAGGAAACTATTTTAAAAGACGTTAAAGATTAGGTTATATGTAGACTTACATTAAATTAGATTTAGGTTTATTTTTAACTAGATTTACGTTTATTTACGCTAGATTTAGATTTACGTTATATTAGATTAGATTTAGGTCTCCATAGACTGCGATGCCTGCATGAAGCGGGTGAACAAAGCCCTCAATGGAATATATGGTATTGCTGCCTTCACTCATGGTGGGCTCCGTCGATCCAAAAGTACTGGTGAAATGTCTTCAGAAGATAGGGAAGAAGGTGGATCTTTAGGGCGGCAAGAGTCACTACATCCCCGACACAATGACCATCTAGACAACCTCTAGTCATTCAACAGCAACTTCAAAGCTAGTAACAAGAGCAAGAATGGTCTAAAGGGCCAATTGCTGTCGTCAGATGTGGATGGAGATGAGGCAGCGTCACCGCCGGAAGTTAACTCTCACATCTTTAGTAATGAGAATGCCAACTCTTGCCGAGTTATGGGAAAAATTATGTGTTAAATCAGTTTTAAGGTTCTTATAACCCCTGTTAGTTTAGTTCTTTGTTTTTGATATAACATAATTTACGTTAGATTTAGATTTATGTTATATTAGATTAGACTTAGGTTTATTTAGGTTTACCCACACACACACACACACACACACACAAGAAGAAGAGAGTTTTAACGTCGTAGGAAACTATCCCAAAAGACGTTAAAGATTAGGTTAGATGTAGACTTACGTTAAATTAGATTTAGGTTTATTTTTAGTTAGATTTACGTTTATTTAGATTTACGCTTATTTACGTTAGATTGAGTCCACGCAAGAATTACTTACGGTTTAGGGTTTAGAGTTAGACGAACAGTGAAAAGATCTACTGTGAAAAGATGTTAAGATACTGTGAAGTGCTACAGCTAGAGAAGAGGCAAAGGGGTTTTGTCCACTACATGCAGTATCATGTAGACGTGGATGTGTAGATTTCTTGTACCCACAAATATAGGTATTGACCTCTAGACCGAGGTGTGCGGGGATTGGACATGACTAGAGAATGTGAGGTAAAGAGAGAGAGAGAGAGAGAGAGAGAGAGAGAGAGAGAGAGAGAGAGAGAGAGAGAGAGAGAGAGAGAGAGAGATAAGACGAAGAATGCCAATAGAATATTAAATTTGTTGTCCAGGTTATAAGTTTTTTATCCTCATTATGAGTAGCGACGAGGATGTGGGACCGTCCAACCGAAACACCTATCTCTCAACGAGGGTCTTATGTCCTTGTAATCAATGCAAGCATGCTGTGCGACGGACAAGACGTGTTTCTTTGCAGCACGTTCGTGAATTTGGCGAGTTCGATCCATCTATTATAGATCGAGTTGTTGCCAATTATAACTCGTCGGACTCTGACGCTGGCCAACAAGCAGCAATCTTGCAACCCAATAGACGTGTTTGTAGGCGCTTTGGTCAAGCAGCATATGTGAGGCCACAAGATGTAGCCTCTGACAGCTCGGGGGATGATCATGCAGAGCACATTCCCAACGAGGCAATGTTTGACCGAGATTGATGAAATGATCGAGACGATCATGGATTCAGAAAGGCTTATCTATGATGATATGAAAAGTGAAGCCGATACGCCATTGTATAATGGAGCACGTATGTCTAGATACACTCCTGGTTCTTCTCAACATGCAGGCAAAGTTTGGATGGAGTGACACTAGCGTGACAATGCTTTTCACGTGATCTATTACAATTAGTTTACTTTAATAAAACTCTAAATGTATAATGATCTGATAGATTTTTACACGACTGTATCATATTTTTATGTTGTGTAGATTGCTGAAAGAGCACATACTACCAGCTGACAATGTGATGCCAGATTCCTGAGATGAAGCAAGAAAGATTTTGCGAAACGTGGGGATGGATTACAATTCTATCCACGCTTATCCTAATGACTGCATTCTTTTCAGAGGGGAATACATAGACATGGAGAAGTGTCCGAAATGTGATTCCGAAAGATATCGAGTAGATCTCCACGGGACAAAAATTCCACAAAAGGTTTTGCGACATTTTCCTCTGCTTCCTCGCATCAAGAATTTCTTTGAATGTAAGTCCATGGCCGCCCTAGCATCATGGCATGAGGAGAATAAATCTTCGAATGGTGTGCTACGAATTCCTGCAGATTGCGTAGCGTGGAAACATATAGATGGAACATTGTCGGATTTTACCAGGGAAGCTCGAAATTTGTGCTTAGGCCTAGCTATGGATGGCGTAAATCCATTTGGTCAAAGATCAACATCTTACAGTGTATGGCCCGTTGTCATCGTCAACTACAACATTCCCCCGTGGTTGACTACGAAGAAGGGGCACCTATGGCTAAGCTTGATTGTGCCAGGGCGATATAAAGTGGGGAATATGGATGTGTATCTTCGTCCACTACTGGAAGAGCTACAACAATTGTGGATTGGCATAGAGGTGGTGGATATGAGCCGACACACAGGACGATGGAATGCTTTGATCAGAGGCATTCTAATGTGGACCATGCATGACTATCCCGGGCTAACAGAATGCTCAGGTGATCTATTGACACTCCTCACTCAGACACTGTAAATCTTGTTTTTTCCCATAGTTGATCTATTATCATGTGTATACATGCAGGGCTTCAAACAAGCGGATACTTGGCATGTGTCACATGTAGACCTAGACTGAATGCACGTAGGGCACCCTCACTGAAGAAGCAAATCTACGAAGGTCATCAAGCATATCTTCCAGAGAATCATGTGTTACGCGACGGCTTTTTGGGAAGAGAGCCACCAAGGATGTCTGCACACGCATGGTTAGAGCAGAAGGAGATGTGCGATGACGGATTGCCTCCAGGGATGAAGAGACTATCTCTATGGTACGAGTTACCATACTGGCCCCGACTCATGATCAATCACTTGCTCGATCCAATGCATATATTCAAGAATGTGGGTAATCTACTATGGGACCATCTGACCGGCAAGAAAGATACTTTGGGAGCTAGAAATGACCTTAGAAATGTGGATCGTATGGAGCAATATTGGCCGCAAACAGCGTCTGATGGATCGATAAAACTCCCTAAAGCACCATGGATTTTCACAGGAGCCCAAGAACGCAAAGTAAAAGAGACCATTCGATCTTTGCGGACCCCCACTGGCGTAATGCACTCGCTCCGAACGTGTTTTACTAAAGAAGGAAAGCTTACCGGTTTGAAGTCACACGATTGGCATAAAATGTGTGAGGTACGTTCATAGTGGACTTTAATATCATTGCATAAAATGTGGACTTTAATATCATTGCTGCACATACTTTACAGTTTATTTTACCGGTTGCCATTGAGGGATGTTTGTCTCTCGACATCCGTAACACAATCTACAAACTTGCAAAGCTGGTGCAATGGATCTCACAAAAGGAGATCAACGTAGACTCCATACCATTCGCCAAACTAAATGCTGCGGAGCTTGTGTGCATGTTTGAGAAACATTTTCCTACTACAATGCTAACCATTCAGGTGCATCTTCTTGTTCACATAGTTGATGAGGTGGAAATAGCTGGCACAGTTCATTCCAGATGGATGTTCTTCTTAGAACGTTTCATGAAAACGCTTAAGGGATATGTGCGTCAAAAGGCACGTCCGGAGGGTAGCATGGCAGAAGGTTGGTTGGTATCAGAGTCCCTAGTGTACATTGGAGAGTGGCTAGATGGATTTGATAAATCCCGGGACACGCTATGGCGAACCATAGATGATGAGCGCATATCTGGGATTGTCATGTGCAATCTCGGTGTTGAGAAGAAGATGACGGAAGATCTAGAGGCTAAAATCAACCGATTTTGCATGCTTCACAATCCAGTGATGCAAAAGTGGATTTCACAATATGAGGATGCAAAGCAAGAGCGACAAAGGGCACGAATCGAGTGGAGACGGGGAAGACGACCACCGATGCACTATCCAGCGGTTCTGGAGAGCCTACCAACCTTCATGAGCTTAAGATGGTTGCACAACCAATTGAAAAGCGCACAACAATGCGGTGACGAAGTGACTGAAGAAGAGTGGGAGTACTCTCGGGGTTGCGCGACCAAGGTAAGTTTGCAATGTATGACTAGCAAGTGACTTTATTTATAAACGTTTGAACGGCCACTCATAATCTTTGTTCGTTGTAGTATAAGTCATACACAGCAGCATGGTGTAAAGGTCGACATTTTAGGGTGGAACGAATCGACAAAAAGCGTTTTACTCAAGATTGTGGAATCATGGCAAAATTTGAACAGTTTAGTCGACGACGTTCCTCTGATGCAGATCCTGTGGTGGCGGAACTCACTTACTTCGGCACGCTGCAAGAGATTTTGAGGATCGATTACAGAGGATTTTTTGTCGACTTGTTTGACGTGCAATGGTTCAAGATAATCATGGAGGGTCGCAACGCTACTGCGCGTAGAGGAGAGTCTGGTTTTCTTGAGGTGGATTCTACTAAGAAATGGACTGACCTAAGAGACACTTTCGTACTACCCGAGCATTGTGAACAAGTAAGTATGTAAATAGTTAACATCCCCCTTTTACAAGTTATGTGCTTGAAAGCTCTCATGTAAGTTATGTGGCTCTGGCAGGTAATATTTCATCCTACAAAGTCTACATCAAACTGGTGGTACGTCATAGAGGTAGCCCCTGGTAGTGCAAGGACGTATGAAGGCTACCATGTGCCAATCACAACGGCATCAATGGAGGAGATCAGAGAAGATGCTCAATCAGAAGCCGCTACGGTGGTGCCAGACGAGCATCAAGATGCTACTACTCTATATGGGGTGCATGTAGAGGAGCTACAAAATGAAACAGAGGATATGTGTTTAAACGGAGAGCTCTATATAGATATAGGAAGTTATGCTGAGTTATGCGAGGATGAGAGAGAGATCTCTTAAAGCCACAAATATTGTATTTGAACAATTTTGCTCCGTGTTGTAAAAGCTCTGGCTCTCTAAGTACCTTCCATGGTGTATAATGCTCTTTTCTACTCGCGCTCACATCTTTTGATTGAAAATTCTGAGTCTGCGTCATTGTATTTATATGCATCATTACGTCATTGTATTTAATGGTCTTTGCGTCATTGTATTTATATGCGTCATTACGTCATTGTATTTAATGGTCTTTCCGTCATTGTCTACTCTATTCATTCAATATTAAGTTTAAATATTCGTGTGTTTAATGCAGGTATGGATGATGAGGAGTTTCTTTCTTCTTTGTCACCGCAGTAGAGACAGTGGTACGTGGAGCGTCATCGCTCTGGCGCATCATCGCGCGTTCCTACTCCATCCACATCTCCCTCTCTTTCGGAGCATTCGGCGCGCTCCGAAGCTTCGGCGTCAACGAGACGAGCTTCACACTCGTCTAGACACCGGAGCTCTAGTGGTGGCGGTGGCGGTTGTTGTGGGGATTCCGCCACCGATGCCTCCACACCGCCTCGTGCTCGACGAGGCTCTTTACCCTTCCCTTCTTTGCTCGCCCCCACACCAGCCACAGCATCGCCATCTACGCCAGGTTTTGCACGGCTAACTGTTCCTAGAAGCTACACACCTCTACCTACTCCGCCAGGAGACACCCCACTCGACACTCCTCGCTTCGGGGCCCAGACGCCGGTGGAGACACCTGACGTCCGTACCCCCATCGACACGCTGCTAGAGACCCCTGCCGAGACACCCAGGTTCACGCATCACCGGCCAGAGGGCTTGTCTTACTCCATCGACTTCAGCGGTGGCATCATCATGGATGATGACGGCAAGAAGGTGATCTCGCGCATGCGTGGTCTTTGCTCTCAGCTGTTTAGACACTACATACTAAACAAATGGAGTGAAGTACCAAGTGATTTAAAAAACAGAGTCATCAGCATACTTCATGATGAGGTTTCCCATTCCAACACAGGATCAGTGCTTCAATGAAGACCTGATGAAGATTCGAATGCGCGAATACTGCAAACACAAGCGTTCCGAAGTGCAAAAAGCAATCAAGAATGGGTGGAACAGGCCAGATTGGCTGGCCAAAGAAGATTGGAAGAATGCGAAGAAAGCAGCGCGGAAGAATCCCGACAAGTGGAAGCAACAAAAGGATGCAGCCAGAGCGCGAGTAGAGGCAGGGAGCACGCACCACTTGGGGAGCGGTGGATGGGCATCATTTGAGGCCGATTTTGTAAGTGTTTTCACATTGCTCTTTATGTTCGATAGTTTAGGGTTTATGAGTTTTTTAATTCTAACATAATGAAATCTTTGTATGTTTTGACAGTGGTCGATGACAGGACGTGATCCCACACCGTACGAGCGCGAGTACGCAGGCAGGAAGGGCTTAAACACCCTGATGGACATTCTCAGTTCTCGCGGCGGCATGGTTAGTATTAGGGTTTACTCTTTTTTATTTTTTGTATTGTTTTATAAATGTCTTTATATGTTTATACTTACTGAAAGCTGTCTTATTGTCTTTTTTTGCAGAATCCGACAGATACGCCGCTTGGACGCGATGAGACGTCTGACTAGACGACGTCAGTTTAGCCGTAGCTAGATAGCATTAGTTTAGGGTTTCTCATAGCGTATGTATCATGAGACGGATTTTATACGTCTTTTTGAACCATGTAAATTATTACATTTGTCACCGCAGTTCCTTTTGCCAATCAATTCTTTATGCCTATGATATTGTACAATTGTCATTATTACATTTGCCAATCAATTCATTTTGCCTATGATGTGTACAATTGTCAATTTTGCAAACAATGCGTCTTGTGGGTGACTATTTTGGGTCTATTATCTACCCTTGCACTTTTTTTAAAAAGTGAATCAAGTACAATATGGTTGATGGGTGGCAGGGCATTCAATGTCCTGCCACCAAAAAAAAATTCTCTCGGGCGTCACTATTTATGGCTTTGTAGCGTCGCTATGAGCGTCGCTATAGTCTACAGTGTAATCGTCGTTATAAGCGTCGCTATGAGCGTCTCTATATAGCGACGCTTATAGAGACGCTTATAGCGACGCCTATAGCGACGGTTATAGCGACGCTCTCGTAGCGACGCTATTAGCGACGGTTTTAGCAACGCCGAGGGTTATAAAAACCCAATGTATTTCCTTCGCTAACAGCGTCACAAGAGCACACAACCTCTTGTAGTGGATTCCACAATCTTTAGTAAAATGCTTTTTGTCAATCCGTTCCACCTTAAAATGTCGACCTTTACACCATGCTGCTGTGTGTGACTTATACTACAACCAACAAAGATTATGAGTGGCCGTTCAAACATCTAGAAAGTTAATATTCGTGCATTGCAAACTTACCTTGGTCGCGCAACCCCTGGAGTACTCCCACTCTTCCTCAGTCACTTCTTCACCGCACTGTTGTGCGCTTTTCAATTGGTTGTGCAACCATCTTAAGCTCATGAATGTTGGTAGGCTCTCCAGACCCGTCGGATAGTGCATCGGCGGTCGTCTTCCCCATCTCCACTCGATTCGTGCCCTTTGTCACTCTTGCTTTGGATCCTCATATTGTGAAATCCACTTCTACATGACTGGATTGTGAAGCATGCAAAATCGGTTGATTTTAGCCTCTAGATCTTCCGTCATCTTCTTCTCAACACAGAGATTGCACATGACAATTCCAGATATGCGCTCATCATCTATGGTTTGCCATAGTGTGTCATGGGCTTTGTCAAACCCGTCTAGCCACTCTCCAATGTACACTAGGGAGTCTGATACCATCCAACCTTCTGCCATGCTACCCTTCGGACGTGCCTTTTGACGCACATATCCCTTGAGAGTTTTCATGAAACATTCTAAAAAGAACATCCATCTGGAATGTACTGTGCCAACTATTTCCACCTCATGAAATATGTAAACAAGAAGATGCACCTGAATGGTTAGCATGGTAGAAGGAAAATGTTTCTCAAACATGCACACAACCTCCACAGCATTTAGTTTAGCGAATGGTATGGAGTCTACGTCGATCTCCTTTTGTGATATCCATTGCACCAACTTCGCAAGTTTGTAGATTGTGTTACGGATGTCAAGAGACAAACATCCCTCAATGGCAACCGGTAAAGTAAACTGCAAAACACGTGCAACAATGATATTAAAGTCCACACACGAATTTGTTACACAATTCACACTATGATATACTTCACTATGAACATACCTGACACATTTTATGCCAGTCGTGTGACTTCAAACCGTGACTTCAAACCGGTAAGCTTTCCTTCTTTAGTAAAACACGTTCGGAGCGAGTGCATTACGCCAGTGGGGGTCCGCAAAGATCGAATGATCTCTTTTACTTTGCGTTCTTGGGCTCCTGTGACAATCCATGGTGCTTTACGGAGTTTTATCGATCCATCGGTTGCTGTTTGCGGCCAATATTTCTCCATACGATCTACATTTCTAAGGTCAACTCTGGCTCCCAAAGTATCTTTCTTGCCAGTCAGATGGTCCCATAGTAGATTACCCACATTCTTGAATATGTGCATTGGATCGAGCAAGTGATTGATCATGAGTTGGGGCCAGTATGGTAACTCGTACCATAGAGGTAGTCTCTTCATCATCAGTGGGGGCAATCCGTCATCACACATCTCCTTCTGCTCTAACCATGCTTGTGCAGACATCCTCAATGGATCTCTTCCCAAAAATCCGTCGCGTAACACATGATTCTCTGGAAGATATTCTTGATGACCTTTGTAGATTTGCTTCTTCAATGAGGGCGTCCTACGTGCATTCAGTCTAGGTCCACATGTGAGACATGCTCTGTATCTTCTTGTTTGAAGCCCTGCATGTATACACATGATAATAGATCAGCTTGAGAAAAACCAAGATTTACAGTGTCTGAGTGAGAAGTGTAAATAGATCACCTGAGAATTCTGTTAGTCCTGGATAGCCATGCATGGTCCACATTAGAATGCCTCCGATCAAAGCATTCTGTCGACATGTGTGTCGGCTCATATCCACCACTTCTATGCCAATCCACAATTGTTGTAGCTCTTCCAATAGTGGACGAAGATACAAATCCAATAGTGGATGAAGATACACATCCATATTCTTTACTTTATATCACCCTGGCACAATCAAGCTTATCCATAGGTGCCTATTCTTCGTAGTCAACCACGGGGGAATGTTGTAGTTGATGATGACAACGGGCCATACACGGTAAGATGTTGATCTTTGACCAAATGGATTTACGCCATCCATAGCCAGGCCTAAGTGCAAATTTCGAGCTTCCCTGGAAAAATCCGACCATGTTCCATCTATATGTTTCGAGGCTGCACAATTTGCAGGAATCCGTAGCACACCATCCGAAGATTTATTCTCCTCATGCCATGATTCTAGGGCTTCCATGGACTTACATTCGAAGAAATGCTTGATGCAAGGAAGCAGAGGAAAATTTTGCAAAACCTTTTGCGGAATTTTTGTTTCGTGGAGATCTACTCGATATCTTTCGGAATCACATTTCAGACACTTCTCCATGTCTATGTATTCCCCTCTGAAAAGAATGCAGTCATTAGGACAAGCGTGGATCGAATTGTAATCCATCCCCAAGTTTCACAAAATCTTTCTTGCTTCCTCTCGGGAATCTGGCATCACATTATCAGGCTGGTAGTATGTGCTCTTTGAGCAATCTACACAACATAAAAATACGGTACAATTGTGTAAAAATCTATCAGATCATTATACATTTAGAGTTTTATTAAAGTAAATTAATTGTAATAGATCACCTGAAAAGCGTTGTGACGCTAGTGTCACTCCATCCAAACTTTGTCTGCATGTTGAGAAGAACCAGGAGCGCTTTGAATCTAGACACACGTGCTCCATTTACAATGGTGTATCGGCTTCACTTTTCATATCATCATAGACAAGCCTTTCTGAATCCATGATCGTCTCAATCATTTCATCAATCTCGGGCTCAAACATTGCTGGTTGGGAATGTGGTCTGCATGATCATCCCGCGAGCTGTCAGAGGCTACATCTTGTGGCCTCACATATGCTGCTTGACCAAAGGGCCTGCGAACACGTCTATTGGGTTGCAAGATTGCTGCCTGTTTGGCCAGCGTCAGAGTCCGACGAGTTATAATTGGCAACAAATCGATCTATAATAGATGGATTGAACTCGCCAAATTCACGAACGTGCTGCAAAGAAACGCGTCTTGTCCGTCGCACATCATGCTTGCAATGATTACAAGGACATAAGATCCTCGTTTGAGAGATAGGCATTTCGGTGGACGGCCCCACATCCTTCTCACTACTCATAATGAGGGTAAAAAACTTATAACCTGGACAAAAAAATTAATCTTCTATTGGCATTATTCGTCTTTTCTCTCTCTCTCTCTCTCTCTCTCTCTTTGTTCACACTGTAAACTACCTCACATTCTCTAGTCATGTCCAATCCCCGCACACCTCGGTCTAGAGGAGCATGGTGATCAGAACCACCGGGTTATAATCTTTTCTTTATTGGTCAATGCCTATATTTGTGGGTACAAGAAATCTACACACGCACGTCTACATGATACTGCATGTAGTGGACACAACCCCTTTGCCTCTTCTCTAGCTGTAGCATTTCACATTATCTTAACATCTTTTCATAGTAGATCTTTGTTTGTAGCATGCAGGTACGCCATTCTTGCAATGTAGCTGATGTCTGCTCAAGGCACTTTATTCTTACTCTAGATTTGACAGAATGTGGTGTGTGTGTGTGTGACCCTTGGAATCGTCATCTTACATCACTAATTTCTGTGTAGGCTCAATTTGCTCTTCCATTAGCTGAATATGACGGCTTATTGTATGGTAGCAGCAGTCGAACATGCAGGTGGAATTGCTGGTCCACATAGATTGTTGAGGCTGTGAGCACAGGAAATTTTCTCGCGATTTTCTCGCCATTTCTTCTAACCTTATCTTAAACGATAAAAAGAAGAAAATGGTATAACCTTTCTATCACCCAAGTGAGGTAGATTGGTTATGCCAATTCTCTCTTCAATAACAGGTAAATAACGTAAATAAACCTAAATCTAATCTAATATAACGTAAATCTAAATCTAACGTAAATAAACCTAAATCTAATCAATTGTAAATCTAACTAAAAATCAACCTAAATCTAATCTAATTTAACTTAAATAAACCTACATCTAATTTAACGTAAGTCTAAATCTAACCTAATCTTTAATGTCTTTTGGGATAGTCTCCAACGACGTTAAAACTCTCTTCTTGTTGTGTGTGTGTGTGTGTGTGTGTGTGTGGGTGTGGGTGTGGGTGTGTGTGTGCCAATAAAAAGAGAAAAATGGTATAACCTTTCTATCACCCAAGTGTGGTAGATTGGTTATGCCATTTTCCTCTTGAATAACAGGTCTTGAGTTCAATCCTGTCGACTAGAACTTTAAGGTCTCTTGGGATAGTTTCCTACGATGTTAAGACTCTCTTTTTCTTCTTCTTTTCTCTCTCTCTCTCTCTCTCTCTCTCTCTCTCTTCCTCTCTCAATGTGTGTGTGCATTATTTGTTTATGCATGTGTGTGTGCGTTTTTGGTTTATGCATGCTCTCTCTCTCTTTTCCTCTCTCAATGTGTGTGTGCATTCTTTGTTTATGCATGTGTGTGTGCGTTTTTGGTTTATGCATGCTTTCTCTCTCTTTTCCTCTCTCAATGTGTGTGTGCATTCTTTGTTTATGCATGTGTGTGTGCATTCTTTGTTTATGCATGTGTGTGTGCGTTTTTGGTTTATGCATGCTCTCTCTCTCTTTTCCTCTGTCAATGTGTGTGTGCATTCTTTGTTTATGCATGTGTGTGTGCATTTTTTGTTTATTCTTGTGCTCTCTCTCTCTCTCTCTCTCTCTCTCTCTCTCTCAAAAACACAAAACACAATGTGTGTGTGTGTGTGTGTGTGTGTGAGAGAGAGAGAGAGAGAGAGAGAGAGAGAGAGAGAGAGGGGAAGGGAACATGAGAGTGAGGAGAGGGAAGGATCATACCTAGATCTCCTTCCTCTCCTTGTGTGTGTGTGTGTGTGTGTGTGTGTATGTGTGTGTGTGTGTGTGTGTGTGGAGAAGAAACAGAGAGAGAGAGAGAGGGAGAGCGTTACCTTGCTTGCTTGAGCGCGTGCCAAAAACTCAGATGTGAGATCTGAGCTTTCGGACGCTCTCGATTATTTTTTTTAGCCTTGGCGGCTTTGCTATAAGCGTCACTATAAGCATCGCTATGAGCGTCGCTATGTTACAAGTAACATAGCAACGCTCATAGCGACGCCGTGGTTTTCATGTTTGAGCGTCGCACTACTATCGTCGCTTCTATTAAGTACCTCTTGTAGTGTGAGATTACTTTTTGAGCATAGAGGGTGAACTTAATTGATGGTAGCAACATAAACATAGCACTTAGTTAACTTGGCATGAACAATACTTTTGCAAGACAGAGTGTTTAGAGAACATGACAACATTTGAGGACCGGATTTATGTGGAGTTGTTCCTCCCTCCAATAGACATTTGTATTGGGTTTAAGCATGTATTGGTGGTACCACTATTTCACTTTTTGGGGTACCACCAAGAGACTACTTTGGAAAGGAATTTGTGATAAATTAAAAAAAGAAAAGGGGAATTTTAAAATGTTAATGGCCTTAGTAGTTGGAAGGGGCTATTGATTGTAGGGAGGGGCGTCTCAGTCATCATTTCAAGGCATGCGTGATGTGACTTATCATAGGACGTCGACGTCAACTTTTGACAAATTCTTCCCACATGCCAGGTGATCTCCCTGAGCTTTGAAACAAATGCTCGTCTCATTCACTCTCGCCTCTGTTTGACTGAGAAGGTAAACCCTACTGCCATTTGAACTGCTGAGGTTTTCAGACATCTCATTCACTCTCGCCTCTACTCTTTCGAACTTAGAAGGTTAACCCTTCTCCCACTTTGAACTACTGAGGTTTCCATGTCTGCATGTGCCATTTTTCTGCTCTTTTGAAGTGAATCTTTCCATGCATCATGAATATTGTAGCACTTGGAGCTATAGGTATGCATGCATTAGTATTTCTCCTCGTGCTCATAAGAGATGCATCCTTTTCGAAAACAGAGGTCACCAGCCGTGCTCATACACAATTTTGAACTGCTGATTCTTACATGTCTACATGTCCCATTTTTCATGTCTGCTTTACTGAACTGAAGCTTTGCATGCATCATACTGTAGCACTTGGAGCTGTGGGCATTAGTCTTTCTCTACGTGCTCATAAGCTCATCCTCTTTACTATACAGTCAAGTTGTAGGCTACAAGATGAAGTCACCTGCACACGGTTTACCAAGGCACAAGATGGGGAAGGGCACAATGTCTGAACCTGAACTTTAAGATCAAAACCCTCCAACCAATGAGCTCGTGATGTGAAGAAGTCCATCAAAAGTGGAGGTAAAGGATATGCCTAGCACTTTAGAATGCGTTGCATCCAACTCGAAGTTGTCAAACAAAGTCATTGAAAGGTATGCATGTGTATGTTTTGCATTGTTTTTTTCCATTGCTTCAGTGTTTGGAAAGTTGGGCTTTCAACAAGCTCTATTTTCTGGTGCTTGCACCATTGGAGTACATGTGGCTATCAAGATTTTGATTCTCGATCGAGGAACTGCATGAGGAGTACGGTCTCAGCCTAGAGGGGAAGCTGCCTAAAGAGCTCATAGATGAAGATATCCCCAATGAGGAGTGGCTGAGTGCCTTCAAGTGCCTGCACAACTAAAGCACAAAGCTATTTCTCAACCATGTGACGGATAAGCTCATTGATGAGTGCTAGCTTTTGTAACAGAAGGTATATCAAGCAACCCCATCCGATGGTGAGCTGCTATAAAAATTTGCATGGGTTTCGTGTATGAGAGGTATCAAGCAGCAACGAGTGATCCGACTAGACATCGGATTGCATGGTCAAGGTTTGGTGGTAGTGTCCTTGAAAATTGCAAGATGCAAAAATGGGGTTTGGAGTGGAAGATCAACAAGTTCCACATCGTGTCATTCAAATAGAAGCATCTATCTGTCAAGGTGCCTTGTCATCAATACTGACAATGTCGGCAAGCAAGCTGCAACCATTTCAGGCAGTAGAAACGCCAATGTATATTCAACTGTTGCTTAGCATGGCAGAGGGACTTAGTGCCTAGGAGAATGAGCAAAAAAGGTTGTCGGGCGAGGTGAAAGTGCAGCTGCAGGAAAAGAGGGACCTGTGGCTTAGAAATGAAGGGCATTTTGTTTCTTACTGTGATTTCTACAGGGAATTGGACCAACTAAACAAGGAGCTAGAGGTGCTCAAGACCTCACCTGATTGAGATCCACGGGAGGTAGACCGCAAAGAGGTAGAGGTCACAACTATCACCAAGATGTTGTCCAAGGCAGGTGTCACTACTGATTCAGGGCGGCTTAAAGAAGATTTGGACTCCTTGCAGGTTAGCTTGCTGCTAAAAGTTATTAGAAGTGCTTTGTGATAATTTCAATTTTCTCAATAGATAAGGAGAATGTGTTGAGCAAGTGGTTGGACTTAAGACTAGAAGTGCTTCATGTTATGAAGTTCTTTGAGATAGGTCTAAACTGCTTACTTGGAGTAGGAAGTGTTGACCAAGTGGTTAGAAAAATCTTCATAGTGCTCACAAGTTCCTAGAAAGTGCTAAGAAAGGCCTTAAAAGCACCTAAAAGTGCTTGAAGTGCTCAATGGTGCCTACAATATGTTTGGAAATGCTTGATAGGTGGTAAGAAAGTGTTTCAAAGTGCTGAAAGGGTCCTTCAAAGTACTCTAAAGTGCTTTGATATAGCTCAATACTGTTTTCTAGGTGGTTATGAAGTTTTGACCAAGTGGTAAGGATCGAGTGAAGAGACTCCTTTAAAGTGCTCGAAAATGTTGAATGGTGCTAATAAATTACTTCTAAAGGAAGCAATTAGAACTTTGAAGCACTTAAACTCCTCACAAGGAGCACGATGTGGTGACTAGGTGGTAAGAAAGTGCTTTGAATTGCTCAATGTTGCTTAAAAGGTGGTCAAAAAGTGATTTGAAATGATTTATGGTGCAAAGAAAGTGGTAACCAGGTGGTTAGAAAGTGCTCCACAATACTGAATGGTGCTTAGAAAGTACTTCAACGTGCTTTCAAGTATCCAATTTGCAATTTGAAGAACTTTAATTGCTCACAAGGAGTAAAAGTGGTGTCTAGGTGGTAAAAAAGTTCTTTGAAGTGCTTACTGTTGATCAATAGGTGGTCAAAAAGTGATTTGAAATGTTTTTTGGTGCCAAGACAGTGGTAACCAGGTGCTTTGAAAGTGCTATAAAGAAAGTTCTTTGAAGTGCATAGTGTTGATCAATAGGTGGTCAAAAAGTGATTTGAAATGCTTTTTAGTGCCAAGAAAGTGGTAATCAGGTGCTTTGAAAGTGGTAGCTAGGTGCTTGAAAAGTGGTGACTAGGTGGTTAGAAAGTGCTCTAAAGTGCTCAATGGTGCTCAGTAGGTGGTTAAAAAGTGCTAAACGAGTTGTTAGAAAGCGTCAAGAAATTACTAGAAAGCGTATTGATAAGATTTTTCCAGCATTTTTTGATTTGCTTTGAATTCTTGAGAAGAAGTTGATTAGAATCATTTAAGCTTGTGCACTTAAGTCCATTCAAGCATGAAATGATCTTACTCTCCGTTGTTGTTTATGCTATGGGTGGTAGCAAAGGAATATGGCTTTGGAATTTGAATTAGAAGGCTTGACATTTCAAAGAGCATTTATGGATACATCCATCCAGTATATCCAGGAAAAGGGTAGAGGCATCATTGTCCCTTCACTACCAACTAAAGACCCTATTTTGAAATTGTTTATGTGTATTGGGGGTGACTGTGTTGCATGTGGGAAACCCCTCTCAGCTAATCACATGGAAGGGTTCTTCTCATTGGAATGTCAACACAAATACCATCCATTTTTCTTTGCAGTTCTATGCGGCACTATGGCAGAGTGCACTCACCCATTGTGCATAGTAAAGATTCCAGAAATTGCCAAGTGCTCGGCATTCATAATTGAGTACACAGAGCCGGAGGGTGGTTTCACTATACTCAGCTTAAATCCACTTGTCATGAGATAAGTCAGCTTAAATCCACTTATACTCAGCTTTAATCCACTTGTCATGAGATAAATCAGCTTAAATCCACTTATACTCAGCTTAAATCCACTTGTCATGAGATAAGTCCCTTAACATGATTTTTTTCTTCACAAAAACCAATACAGACAAAAGTTCTCATCTATTTGAGCTTGACAAGAACAATACAGAACTATCTCAACTTGACAAGAACAACATAGAGCTATCTGAGGGTTTTCAGCATGGCAAGGCTATTGTAAAAAGTGGGGATAGAGTGGAGGACCCCGAGGCTGTGAACCCTTCGTGGTTGAGAACCATGGAAAGGAAACCATTGGACATGACTCTAGCAAGCTCTCAACCGACAACTAGGAAGGTAATGAAGTGCATATATGTAGTGTTTCATTTTTGTTCGAGAAGATTTTGATTTTTTTCCCCTAAACCTTATTGAGGACGTAGAGGATGTGGAGACATTACTAGTAATTGCAAATACCCTGAGGAAGAAATGCAAGGGACAACAAGAGGAAGGAGTGCATCATCTAGATCCAAAGAAAAGTACTAATCAAGACCCCCCCAAAACCCGCGCATATCGAAAACTTTAAGTTCCATGTGCTTTTTGTGTTATTTTACTTATTTTGAATATAAGATATATTTTTTGTCTCATGATGTCAATCTTCAATACAATTTACTCGGTGTGTTTTTTTGTATGCTGTAGTAAAAATACAAGTGATTGGTAATGTTGGGCACCGACATTGTTCTCAAGAAGACCTGGGGCTCTTTGATCGGGAGACTCCCCGAGCAACGCAGTTTCGTGTCTCTCACCTTTTGGAGGATAGTAGGCTTGCCTTGATCATTAATATTAATGATCTGATTATTGTCACTCACGACAAGAGAGAGGGACCAAGCCCGCATAACATTGGAGAGGGGGAATGGAGGAACACACTCGGCACATTCACAAGGGCCTCTCTATAGCTCAGTGTACCCACAACACCCCTATCCTCTCAGAAAACCCCTTCAAAAACACACTTCTCACTAGTAGACCACCGCCTGCTCAATTTCCAGTGCTCACACACTCCACAAATACACCACACAATGCACACATGTTGCCACTGTCTGTCTCCACCCTTACACACACACACAGCCACTCAATCTCTCTCTCTCACACAAAACACTGTTGGTCCGGGGGGGCACACACTTTCCACACTACCGGCACTGAGGGGAAACACCAGAGAAGGGGAAAGAGAAGGGGGGAAGGGGAGACGACAGCAAGACGGGGCAACAATGGCTTGATTTCACTTTAAAAGGCATGTACACAGGCTTGCACTACCATCACCATGGCTATTTTCAAGAAAAAATTACAAAGGGATTAGTTTGTCAGAGAGCTCCACTTTGTAGGCTTCAAACGGCACCAAAAAAGCCCCTAATTTGATTAAAAAATGACCTTTATAGTGGGGGGCCTTCAATTTTGGAAATTGCCCTCTTATTGGCCCATCTAGCATTCACGTTTGATAACTTTGGGAGGAGGTAGCCGCTTTTTTTTCATCTGCCCTCTTTCTCTTTTTTTGCACTTGGGGGGGGGGGGGGGGGGGGGCTTAGCGATGTCGCTATTGCCTTTAGGCATTTTATTTTTTCTCTGTTTTTTTCTTATTTATTTTTCACCCTTTGGAAGGCCCCCTCTTCCATTACCTTATCTACTTCCACTTTGACCCTTTGACCCTACTCGGCCCTCTTGCTATGGCTGGCTATGTCATAATAATCAATATCTAATTCTCCTAAATGACTTTCTCATATTAAATTGATCATTTAACGTGGGGAAGTGCCAGGGGAGAAAAGGTTAGAATATTGGTGAAGCTAGCAGATCGGCCACAGTAGGGATCCAAAGGACGGAAAATAGGGATCCAAAGGGGGAAAGGGGGGGGGGGGGGGGGGGGGGGGGGGGGGGGCATCTGCAAAAGAGCCATGTGCAACAATGGGCTAAAAAGACCCTAAGGTTCAGCCCATTAAGACTTCCAAAATGCTAAGGTTCCAAAATTCAAAGGTTGTGAAACCAATGAGAATTAAGTCTCCTAGAAGACTATTGGGCAGTCTCCCAAGGGGTCCAATGAGCATTCAAGAGCCCAATGGCTTGCGTGATTCCTATTGGCCAGGAGGCAAAGGGGTCGAATGAGAGTTTAGTTTAATTATTTAATTACCTAAAGCTCTCACAAAAGGGGAAAGGGGGACACATGTCAAAAGGCTATTACTTATGCTGCTTAATGGTCATTGGCTTGACTTGGGGGGAGCCAATGAGGGCTCAACAAGAGCAAATAGCAAGAGGGCTCGCCCAAGAGAGAGAGGGGGGCTGATTTTTGCAAGGCATTATCACACACACACTCACACACAGTCTATGTGTGAAGCAAAGAAGACTATCTTTTCCCAAGATTTAATGGAGAGCTCATCACCTACTCCAAGCTTGTGAGATAGAAGCCTACATCAACACTCTCTTGGCATGTGGATGAAAATCCAACCAAGAGCCAAGCTTCAATGCATGCTCATCTCCTCTACCAAGCTAATTACTAAGCTAAGCTATGCTAATATGAGTGATTATGTGAGGAGATGTACATCTTTCTGGTAAGATACTCCTTCTTCCTCTCAATCTACTCTCATACCCTGCTAGCTCTCACTATCTTCGAAGGTGTGTGAGGTCTTGGGTCTGAGAATGGGGATAATTCAAGTTGTGTTTGCTAAGTGTTTTGATTAGTGCATGAAGCTTTCATCTTCATTGCACTAGCTAGTCTTGAAGGAACACAAAGAATTGTATTGTACAATGTCTCTCTTGATGGGAGAAACCATAATACAAAGCCTTTTGGAGGGGGGACCGGATCCATGCAAATCCGGTCCTCAACTGCTGTCATTAGCTTAATTTCTCTCTCTTTTGAAAGTATTGTCGATGCTATCTAACTAGGTGTTATGCTTTTTGTTGCTCTCTCCACCCAAGCACTCTTGTAATTCTCATTAGGAATCTATTATAATGAAATGCCCACTATGTTCATGCTAATTTCCGCTACACATAAGTTATTAGGCCATTAAATGTTACATTGGTATCAGAGCTCAAGGTTTCTCTTTTCTTGCTCAAGAAGGGAGGTCCTCAAGCTACCTACAAATGGTTGGTATTATTAAATGCCTGTGAGTAAGTAGAATAGGGATTTTTCAGCCTTGCAGTGCGCCTGCCTTCGTGCAGTTAACGGGGCATCACCGTCGAGAGCTATGGTCTTAATAGTGGAGTCCTACGGGGCTTGCCTATGGCTTAACCACTATTGAGCTATTAGAAGCTTGACAGGAGCCGGTGCTGTTTTGGTGTCGAAAGACCCTCTCTTCTATTCCTTGCAATTAATGGTATTCGAGCCGCGGGTACAGTAGCTTGAGTGCTTTTTCTAAAGGGGTAAATAGGAGTAGCAACTAGGGCTTGAAGTTCCAAAGTACACCTAAAAAGTTTACACCTAATGGTTGTTAGAATGGCTGATAATAGTAAAGAGAGTGAAATTAATGTTGATAACTTTGATTTTTCTCATGAGCAAGCTACTAATGATGCTTCAATGCTTGTTAACTATCTTGTTACTAGACTTCAACAAGCCATGGGCAATCCGTCTCTCCAAAGTGAAGTGCAACGGCAGCTCCGTGCTTACGGGATTCTCCAAGCTCATCACCATGACAAGAGAACACCTAGGAAGCCTCCTTGTGAGACTACCAAAAGAGGTCTCTCTCCGATTCGGGAAGAAGAAGAGAATCCATACGAAGGGCTCAAGAATTTACTTCTTGATGATGCATCTCCTTCCAAAGGAGAACTCAAGAGCCTCCACCGAAGAAACGAGAAAGAAGCGAGTATCCCACCACCTCGGGGGAGATGGCTCCACGAAGACGGCGGGCTAAACGCTCTCCATCACCACCAAAGCGGAGAAGACCATCACACTCTTCTCCACGCCATAATTCAAAGAGGGATGATAAAAAGCAAGAGAAGAAAAAGGCAAGAAAGAGGACACCCTCTTCTCCATCTTCTTCATCCTCTTCCTTTTATGAAAGCTATGGTGAAGACGACAAAGATCAAGACAAGAAAAAGGCGAGAAAAAAGTCACCCTCTTCTCCACCTTCTTCAAATTCTTCACCTTCCGAAGATAGTGATGGTGCAACCTTTGAACCATCAAAAAGAAGAGGCCATAGGAAATCCTATGCCGCATGGAAGAGGTCATCCAAGCTGAAGAAATTCAAAGAGGGAGGGAAGAGCATCTCTTTCCTTACCTATGATGGCACCTTTGGTGCTACGGACAAAGTCTTGGCCTTTATCCAACAATTCGATGCGGCGTTTGGAGATGAGGGATTCATGGAGTCCTCTAAGCTATGCCATGTATCTATGCACTTTCAAAAGTCCGCCAGACAATGGTGGTCTAGCCTACGAGCCAATGGTGAAGCTCCACAAACATGGAAAACTTTAAGAGCTTCCATTATGAAGCAGTTTTTGGCCACCGATGCCAAAGACAAAGTACTCACCGAATGGCGAAGCTTAAAGCTCTCTCCCAATGAATCCATCCACAAATATGTAGACAAGTTTTGGGACCTACAACTCAAAGCCACTGTCTTCAAAAAGTTGGATTTTGGAGAGCAAAATCAACAATTTTGTGCGGGCTTAACCGAATAAATGGCGGAGTATGTCAACTCCCAAAGGCCACGTACCATATCGGCGGTAATACACCACACTATGGTGGCCTCTCAAATCAATTTCCAAACGGGGGCTAAAAGAAATAATAAGCCCCCGGAGAACAAGGGTTCCAATGAGCCTAAGGGGAAGGACAATGTCCAAAAGTCTCCTAAGGGCAACTCCAACAAAGCTAAAGAGAAGGGAGTTTACAAAGGTAAGAATAAACTCTCTCCTGAAGATCTTGAGCGTTATCGTAAGGATAACCGGTGTTTCAAGTGCAGCGAATAAGGGCATGCGTACCGCGCTTGTCCCCAAAAGAACAACCGCCAAGATCCTCCTAGAGCTTCCTTGGTTGAAATCCAAGAGGAGGAGACTCACCAAACTCACCACAAAGGATCTCCTCTATGCCATGCTTGGGGAAAGGTAAGAGAACATGATGCTTTTATTCTCTTTGACCCCGGTTCTACTCACAATTTTATATCTATAGAGTTGGCCACCAAGATAGGCATACAATCCTACGAGATGGGAGATGTCCTACCCGCAGACAGTGCCTTCAAGGGGCAAGAAGCTTCAGTCACTCCCTTAATAGGGAAATTGAGGCTTCATGTCCAAGGATATGTGGACAAAGAGGACTTCTTTATCTCTCCTCTCAAGCATGAGGATGTAATCCTAGGGGCACCATGGTTTGACCGCCTAGCTGCCGATGTTAAATTTCCTGAAAGGAGAATCTCCTTTAAGTTCAGGGAAAAAGACATGTATATAGATGCTAAGGAAATGGGTAACACTATCCCCATTGTACATACACCATCTTTCAACAAGTCAATAAAGAGCTCTATTTCCGTGTACATGATTTTTGTTAAAGATTCTCAAAATGAACCTAATGCTTTAGCAAAAGAAAATAAAAGCAACCAAAAGGAACTAGAGTTATCCAATTTTCTCAAGGGGTTTCAAGATGTTTTTATTGACGACATCCCTTGTGAGCTACCTCCTAAACGAGGTAATGATGACCATGCAATTGAACTTCTTCCAGGAAGTTCACCGCCTAACAAACCTCCTTATAGAGTTTCTCAAGCTCAACAAGAGGAGATTATGCGGCAAGTGCATGAGTTAGTTGAGAAGGGTATGGTTAGGCCAATCTCATCTCCATTTTGCTCACCTGTGCTATTACTGCAGAAGAAAGACGGCACATATCGTATGTGTGTCGACTATAGAGCACTAAATAGGATCACTATCAAAAATAGGTTTCCCGTTCCACGGGTAGAAGACCTATTTGATAAGCTACAAGGATCGACCTACTTAAGTAGGATTGACCTAAAAAGTGGCTATCATCAAATAAGGATAGTTGATCAAGACATTGTAAAGACCGCATTTCGCACCACATTTGGTCTTTACGAATACATTGTCATGCCTTTTGGCTTGACCAATGCACCAGCCACATTCAACCGCTTGATGGAGAAGCTGTTCAGGCCTCATCGAACCTTCACTGGAGTGTTCTTTGATGATATTATCATCTACTCTAATTCATCGGAGGAACACAGACAACACCTCCAGGTAATATTTCAAGTTTTGAGAGAGAATAAACTTTATGTTAATCGAAAGAAAAGTTAATTTTTCTTGCAAGAGATTCAGTATTTAGGTCATATTATCTCTCAAGATGGCATCCAAATGGATCCATCAAAGTTAGAGGCAATAAAAGGATGGCCTAAACCAAGGAATCTTCATGAACTAAGAAGCTTTATAGGTATGTGTGCATACTATAGACGCTTCATAGAAAAGTCCTCACAAATTGCGGGACCATTACATGACCTAACAAAGAAAAGAGTTAGGTATACATGCATGATCTGCTAAGGAGAACAATGCTTTTGAAAATCTTATCTCTCAACCTGTGCTTACAATACCGGATCTCTCAAAACCATTTGAGGTCCAATGTGATGCTTGTGGTGATTGCCTTGGAGCTGTTTTGCTCCAAGAAGGGCACGCCATAGGCTATGAGAGTCGAAGGCTCGACCCTGTTGAGCAAGCTCTAGGCATATACGAAAAGGAACTCCTTGCAGTTCTACATGCCTTAGACTCATGGAAGCACTATTTATTGGGGACTCCTTCCATTCTGCGAACAGATCACCAAAGTCTTAAGTACTTCATGACGCAGACCAAGCTCTCCGACAAACAAATGAGGTGGGAAAATTTCCTTTCGCAATTTCATTTTCATATTGCTCACATTGCGGGCAAGCATAATCAAGTAGCTGATGCACTCTCAAGACAGCCGAGAGTGAATGCGGTTTCCATAGCAACTCACAATGATCTATCTTCAATGATAGATGAGTACGCTATTGATCCCGATTTTAGAGATGTGATTTCAGCCCTTGCATTAGGGAAGAAAGAAGAACCATTTATCTTACAAGATGTTTATCTTCTCTATGGCAATAGACTATGCGTTACTAACTCACTACGTGAGAAAGTAATGTATGAATCTCATGCTCCACCTTATGCGGGGCATAGAGGGATTCAGTCTACCTTAAATGGAATTGAAACATATTTCTATTGGCCTACCATGAAAGTGAACATACAAGAGTATGTTTCTAAATGTGTGGTATGCCAAAAGACAAAATTTGATAGAGGGAAGAAACTTGGATTGCTTCAACCCTTGCCAATCCCTAATTTACCATGGGAGAGCATATCCATGGACTTTATCTTTGGATTGCCTAAGTCTATCCATGGGAATATGGGAATATGGACGATAGTAGACAGGTGCAGTAAACAAGCTCATTTTATACCTGTCAAAAAGACGATCAAAGCCCATCAAATGGCAACCCTCTTCATTTCACAAATCTTCAAGTACCATGGCTTGCCAATGTCCATAGTGTTGGATAGAGTTCCTAGAGTGACCAGTAATTTCTGGAAGGGTCTCTTTGAGAATTTAGGGACAAGGCTAAACTTCTCTTCGGCCTATCATCCACAAACGGATGGCCAAAGCGAAATAGCTAACCTAACCATTCTCGATCTACTAAAATCCTATGTAACGGAAGTAGATCAAAGATCCCAATGGGAGAAGTACTTACCCTTAGTGGAGTATGCTTACAATAACACTGTACATACTTCCATGGGAAAAGCACCTTTCGAGGTAATTGAGGGAAGATCAAAAAGTCCTTTGCTACTTAAAGTACATGGGAAGATCTTCTCTGCAGATGAGTATAGCCGAGACCTACAAGAATATTTTCAAAAGATTAAGGATGCTATCTCTATCTCACAGCAAAGGCAAAAGGCTACTGCTGACAAGCACAGAAGAGCCCAAGCCTTTAAAGAAAACGATTGGGTCTTGTTAAAGTTTCCCAAGGCTCAATTATGGCACACGACGGGCAAGAATCCTACGGGCCACCAAAAGTACTATGCTAAACTAGCAAAAAGGTACTATGGTCCCTTCCAGATTCTTAGGCCAATCAACGAGATGGCCTATCAACTCAAGTTGCCCAATCATTGGCTCATACACAATGCTTTCCATGTGAGCCTATTAAAGCCTTACAAAGGAGAGCCACCTCAAGAAACAACTATTGAAGACCCACCAGAGATCGAGGACCAAGAGGAGGTGCTGCAGCCCGAGTCCATTCTCTGACATGAAGACAAGGTATTAAGAGGCGGTAAGACTATCCGACGATATCTTATTAAGTTTAAGAATTATCCTTTTGAAGATGCTAGATGGATGCAAGGCATACAATTAAAGGATAACCTAAACCTTGTCAATGCTTACAATGCTTCCCAAGAGTAAGCAAATGTACAAAATGTTAAAAATGAACAAAGTTTTTGTCTTATAAGACTCTCTTTTTCTTTATTTGTGCACAAAAATGAAGCAGTATGCATGCTTAGATCAAGTTTGCGGAGACGACGTCTCCCAAACACCAAGTAGAGCTTGTCACTCTACTATGGAAGACTCATAGGACTAATGTGCAGACATGCTTGTGGCAGCCTCAGGCTCTCAAGCACCAAATGGACTAGTCATCCATTGTGGAATGATGTCGTAGGGTAACATAGGGATCCTCTACCCGCTAAGAAAAGGACTCATGAACATGCTTTATCTTCTCTACACCATAGTCAAGGACGACTATGATTTCAAGAGAGAGGTAATGTCATAATAATCAATATCTAATTCTCCTAAATGACTTTCTCATATTAAATTGATCATTTAACGTGGGGAAGTGCCAGGGGAGAAAAGGTTAGAATATTGGTGAAGCTAGCAGACCGGCCACAGTAGGGATCCAAAGGACGGAAAATAGGGATCCAAAGGGGGGGGGGGGGCATCTGCAAAAGAGCCATGTGCAACAATGGGCTAAAAAGACCCTAAGGTTCAGCCCATTAAGACTTCCAAAATGCTAAGGTTCCAAAATTCAAAGGTTGTGTCCAAAGGTCAAACCTAGGGGAAATTGGATGCTTTGTGTGTGTAAAAAAAGTCTTTGCATATCCCTACATGGGAGGGGGCGAGCCCTAAAGGTAGGGGATGAGAGAAAAAATCATACACACACACACACACACACAGGCTCCCTTTACACAAAGGGAATGAGGGACACATGTCAGCTCCCTAGGCCAGATGCCCACAAGGTGTGCCCAGTTTCTATTGGATGACCCTTGAAGTGGACCAATGAGAATTAAGCTAGAGTAAATCTAGTTTAATTAATTTAAAAACATTTAATAAAAGAAACCAATGAGAATTAAGTCTCCTAGAAGACTATTGGGCAGTCTCCCAAGGGGTCCAATGAGCATTTAGGAGCCCAATGGCTTGCGTGATTCCTATTGGCCAGGAGGCAAAGGGGTCCAATGAGAGTTTAGTTTAATTATTTAATTACCTAAAGCTCTCACAAAAGGGTAAAGGGGGACACATGTCAAAAGGCTATCACTTATGCTGCTTAATGGTCATTGGCTTGACTTGGGGAGAGCCAATGAGGGCTCAGCAAGAGCAAATAGCAAGAGGGCTTGCCCAAGAGAGAGAGGGGGGCTGATTTTTGCAAGGCATTATCACACACACACTCACACACAGTCTATGTGTGAAGCAAAGAAGACTATCTCTTCCCAAGTTTTAATGGAGAGCTCATCACCTACTCCAAGCTTGTGAGATAGAAGCCTACATCAACACTCTCTTGGCATGTGGATGCAAATCCAACCAAGAGCCAAGCTTCAATGCATGCTCATATCCTCTACCAAGCTAATTACTAAGCTAAGCTATGCTAATATGAGTGATAATGTGAGGAGATGTACATATTTCACGTAAGATACTCCTTCTTCCTCTCAATCTACTCTCATACCCTGCTAGATCTCACCATCTTCGAAGGTGTGTGAGGTCTTGGGTCTGAGAACGGGGATAATTCAAGTTGTGTTTGCTAAGTGTTTTGCTTAGTGCATGAAGCTTTCATCTTCATTGCACTTGCTAGTCTTGAAGGAACACAAAGAATTGTATTATACAATGTCTCTTTTGATGGGAGAAACCATAATACAAAGCCTTTTGGATGGGGGACCAGCTCCATGCAAATCCGGTCCTCAACTGTTGTCATTAGCTTAATTTCTCTCTCTTTTGAAAGTATTGTGGATGCTATCTAACTAGGTGTTATGATTTTTGTTGCTCTCTCCACCCAAGAACTTTTGTAATTCTCATTAGGAATCTATTCTAATGAAATGCCCACTATGTTCATGCTAATTTCCGCTACACATAAGTTATTAGGCCATTAAATGTTACAGGCTACATCCTCTGTCTCTCTCTTCTCTCTGCGGGAACCATCCCCTGCCCCCAGATCTTGAGCATTAGCGACCCCGCTAATGGGGGGGGGGGGGGGGGGGGGTTGCCTTCAAAAAAGGTTGGATCCCTAAGGGCCGTGGGAACGGCCACGCCACATTATCATTCTCAACTGCCAGTGATCCACCTTGTTTACCGCCAACCACCGGCGTCATGTGTCATTTACATTGGTTAAAATCGCCTGATTGCACTATCAAGAGTGACAGAATCTTTGAAAAGTTGAATCTGTGAGGGAAAAATTATCAAGCGGTAAAGGCAAAGTGCTGTTTGCACCACCTCCACAAACACGTTATAAAAGGCCGCCTTCTAATCTCCGGTCTCAACAAAACTCTTAATCTTTGTGTACCTGTGATCATTTATGTAAATAAATATGATGAGTTTGATAGTGTAACTCATGATGAGGACTTCCTTTTTTGTAAGATGGGGAAAAAGCGACATTGTATTGCGGAATTCAATAATGATTTCTAATGTAGAAACATGATTTGCTATTCAATCAACCATTTTGTTGTGTGCCTTGCAAGGTGTCTTATTTTGTTGTGGCTTGCTATCAGCAGAGGGCATGCTACATCAAATATCCACCACTTGGCCATTATAACCAAGGCTTGAATTATGGATCCAAATATTGGTGCCTCCTAGATCCACCAATGGCCATTCATACCATGTCTTAAAGTTAGGTGCATTCAACACTTGGCCATTATAACACTTGTAATTTTACACAATGTTTTTGGGATGAGTAGATCCTAAATCCACCACTTGGCCATTTGGACTCATAATTGGGAAGTAGGTGCAGGAAACATCCACCACTTCACCATTATAACAAAGGCTTAAATTGTGGATTCAATTATTGGTGTCTCGTAGATCCACCATTTGGCCATTCTATCCATCTGTTAATATTAGGTGCATTCAACATCTGGCCATCATAACACTCGTACAAAATGTTTGTGGGATGAGTGGATCCTAGATCCACCACTTGTCCATTTAGACTAAGAATTGGGAATGAGATGCATCAAAGATCCACCACTTGTCCATTATAATGAAGTCTTGAATTATATATTCAATTGTTGGCGTCTCCTAGATCCACCACTTGGCCATTCTAACCATGTCTTAAAGCTAGGTGCATTTAGCACTTGGCCATCATAACACTTGTAATTTTACACAATGTTTATGGGATGAGGAGATCCTAAATCCACCACTTGGCCATTTAGACTAAGAATTAGGAAGTAGGTGCATCAAAGATCCACCACCTGGTGGCCATTATAACAAAGACTTGAGTTGTGGATCCAATTGTTGGTGTCTCCTAGATCCACCACTTGGCCATTCTAACCATGTATTAACGTTACCTGCATTCAACAATTGGCCACCATAACAATTGTAATTTTACACAATTTTTATGGAATAAGTAGATCTTAGATCCAATACTTCGCCATTTAGACTAAAAATTAAGAAGTAGGAGCATCAAAGATCCACCACGTGGCCATTATAACATATTCTTGAAATCTGGATCCAATTGTTGGTGTATCCTAGAACCACCACTTGGCCATTCTAACCATGTCCTAAAGTTACGTGCATTCAACATTTAGTCATCATAACACTTATAATTTTACACAATGTTTGTGGGATGAGTAGATCCTAGATCCACCACCTGGCCATTTAGACTAAGAATTGGGAATTAGATGCATCAAAGATCTACCACTTGGCCATTATAACAAAGGCTTGAATTGTGGATCCAATTGTTGGTGTCTCCTAGATCCACCACTTGGCCATTCTAACCATGTCTTAAAGGTAGGTGCATTTAGCAATTGACCATCATAACACTTGTAGTTTTACACAATGTTTGTGGGATGAGTAGATCCTAGATCCACCACTTGGCCGTTTAGACTAAGAATTGGGGAGTAGGTGCATCAAAGATCCACGACTTTGCTATTATAACAAAGGCTTGAATTGTGGATCCAATTGTTGGTGTCTCCTAGATCCACCATTTGGCCATGCTAACCATGTGTTAATGTTAGGTGCATTCAACAATTGGCCATCATAACACTTGTACTTTTACAGAATGTTGGTGGGATGAGTAGATCATAGATCCACCACTTGGCCATTTAGACTAAGAGTTGAAAATTGGATGCATCAAGGATCCACCACTTGGCCATTATAACGAAGGCTTCAAATATGGATCCAATTGTTGGTGTCTCCTAGATCCGCCACTTGGCCATCTAACTATGTCTTAAAGCTAGGTGCATTCAACACTTGGCCATCATAACACTTGTAATTTTACACGATGTTTGTGGGATCATTAGATCCTAGATCCCCCATTTGGCCATTTAGACTAAGCATTGGTAATTAGATGCATCAAAGATACACCACTTGGCCATTATAATCAAGGCTTGAATTGTGGATCCAATTGTTGGTGTCTCCTAGATCCACCACTTGGCCATTCTAACCGTGTGTTAAAGTTAGGTGCATTCAACACTTGGCCATCATAACACTTGTAATTTTATACAATGTTTGTCATTAAACATCTAATATCTAACCAAACCAAATGATTTTCTTGTATTAAACTGATCATTTAATGTGGGGTAATAAATGGGAACAAGGGTTAGAATATAGACATGTACTTACAGATCTATCTCAACACGGGGCCAAATGAGAGATGGTCTATCAAAGATCAAGGCTAAATAATGGATATTAAAATACCTTAGGGTTAGCTTCATTAAAGACCTCCAATGGTCAGAGTTAAAAGTCCTTTGACCTTAAGCAAGCTAGGGTTGAGCTTGAGGTGGAAACCCAACCTAAACTTGTCTTAGACCTAGTGCAAGCTAGGGCTAAGCTTGAGGTGGAAACTCCACCTAAGTTTTTGTCATGATTTATGACTAAGGTACTCGAAGTGCTTTTCATACTTAATGAGGAAGTTGCATGAGAAGCTTCCTATGCATGGGGGTAAGATGTTTGAGTCAAAATGAGACCCTACACACTTAATGAGGAAGTTGCTTGAGAAGCGTCCTATGCATGGGGGGTAAAATGCTTGAGTCAAAAAGAGACCCTACACACTTAATGAGGAAGTTTCTTGAGAATCTTACTATGCATAAAAGTCCCAAAGTTAGGGGAATCTTTGACCTAACCTTCCACTCACCCAAGGGGTACCCCTTTTCTAAAAGGGAACATGGGACACATGTCAGACTCTCACTAAGATTAACCACATGGTGTGCTTGAATGCTATTGGTTGGGCTAAAGAGGGGTCCAATGAGCTTCTACTTCCATCCAAAAAATATATAGATATTTTCAAGTTCTCTCTCATTAAGGGGTAAGGAGGACACTTGTCAAAAGACTACCCATATACTGGATTGCATGCTGCATTTTATTGGCTAGGGGGAGAGGGGTCCAATGAGTTTCCAGCATGTAGAAATTTTTCCCAAAGCAAGGAAGGAGGGTGCATGGGGAATATACTCCACACACACCCACTGGCAAGGGCATTCTCACTTGGTGAAAGGTGAGGAACACCACCTCCTTCTCCAAGCTTGTGAGAAGTGAGAGCCTACATCAACACTCTTGGCTATGGAATGCAAATCCAACCAAGAGCCATGCTTCAATGCTTAATCTTGTCATCTTCTCCATCTCCATTACTATCCTATTATGTATGCTAGAAAGAAGAGTAATGATAAGTGAGGAACTATTTCTTTCTCCTATGGAATGTTTCTTCTTCCTCTTCCCTACCCTCATTCCTCGCTAGCTCTCTCCACCTTTGAAGGTGTTTGAGGCCTTGGGACTGAGGCTTGGGACAATTAATGATTTCTACAAGTTATGTTATGCTTGTGATGCATGAAGCTTTCCACCTTCATTGAATCACATAGGTATTGTACCAAGTCTCTCTTGATGGGAGAAACTATAATACAAATGCCTATTGGAGGGGGGACTGGCTCCATATGAATATGGTCATGAACTATTGTCATGTTCTCTAAACTCTCTCTCTCTTGCAAAAGTATTGTTCATGCCAAGTTAACTAAGTACCATGTTTATGTTTCTACCATCAATTAAGTTCATTCACTATGCTCACAAAGTAACTCTCTAAAAATTCCTTCACCTAATTCCTAATTCCGCTACTCTCAAAGTTCATATGCCATTTCCATTTCATTGGTATCAGAGCATTTGGTTTCTCTTTTCTTGCTTAAAAAGAGAGGTCCTTAATTAGCCTATTAATGGTTGATTTTTTTAATTATATTAGGGTAATTGGGGCTGGGATCTATTATCGGTTTTCTTGAGACCACTTTGTGGGATATGGTGCACACCTCGGATCTTTCATGTTAATAATGGAGTCTTTTTAGACATGCCTATGGCTTTACCATTATTGAGCCATAAGAAGTCCAAAAGGAGCTATCCCTTGGAAACTTTGCTATGCTAGACTCACTCCACCACTCTCTATAATTAACCAATTTGAGCTGTGGGTGTAGATACTTAAGTGCCTATTTTCAAAGTCTAAGAGGAGTAGCAACTAAGGTTTTGAATTGCCAAAGCATATACTAAGTAAACACCTAAGTTTAATTAACATGGTTGACAATAACCAAGAGAGTAGAATGAACATTGATTACTTTGACTTTGCACATGAAGGTGTTAATGATGATGCCCCCATGTTTGTTAATTATCTTGTTACTAGGTTGCAACAAGCTATGGGAAAAGCTATGGGCAACCCCTCTTTGCAAGCCAAAGTTACTCAACAACTTCGTGCTTATGGGATTTCCTTTCCTCTCAAAGAGGAGAGAGAGATTAGGAGGCCTCTTGGTGAGACCCCCAAAAGAAGACTCTCTCCCATACGAGAGGAGGAATCCAAAGAACGAGAAAGTAATGACTCCCTAAGTTCCTCAAAAGATGTGGCTCCATGAAGACGGTGGTCTAGCTGATCACCAAACCCTCCTAAGAGGAAATGGTTAACCCATAGTCCTTCTCCTCGTCACTCCAAAAGGGAAGAGAGGAAACAAAGGAATAAAAGGGCAAGAAAGAGGTCACCCTCTTCTCCTTCTTCTTCACCTTCCTCCTCTACCGATGAAAGCTATGAATATTCTCCTAGAGAATACAAGAAGGGAGGACATCACCATGGTTGCTTCACGCATCAATTTCCAACAACCGGCTAGAGGGAATGTCAAGCCCATGGAAAATAAAGACAAAAGTGATGCCAAGGGGAAAACCAATATCCAAAATTCGTACCAAGGCTATTCCAACAACAACAACAAACGGTCCAAGGAGAACGGAGTTTACAAAGGTAAATATAAACTCTCTCCTAAAGAGCTAGAAGCTTTTAGTAAGGACCACAAATGTTTTAAGTGTGGGGAGCAAGGCCATAGTTATCGTCCTTGCCCAAAGATAATTTCCTGCAATGAGACTCCTAGAGCCTCTATGTTTGAAGCTCCAAAAGAGGATGCTCATTGCCAAGGATTTCTCCTTTCCTATGATTGGGGAAGATGGAAGAGCATGATGCCTTTATTTTGTTTGACCCTGGTTCAACTCACAACTTCATATCCACGGAGTTGACCAATAAGCTAGGCATACAAGCCCACAAGATGGGAGATCCATTGAAAGCCAATGGAGCTATCAAGGGACAAGACGTCTCAGTTACTTTTTTCATTGGAAATTAAGGCTTCATGTCCAAAGCTATGTGGACAAAAAGGATTTCTTCATCTCCCCTCTCAAACATGAGAATGTTATCATTGGGGCACCATGGTTTCACCGCATGGCTTCCAACATGAAGTTCCTTGAAAGGAGAATCAAGAGGAATTAGAGTTGTCTAATTTACTAAATGGATTCCAAGATGTTTTCATTGATGACATCCCTAGTGAGCTATCTCTAAAATGAGGGATGATGACCATGCAATTGAGCTCCTACCAGGAAGCTCACCGCCGAACAAGCCTCCTTATCGAGTTTCACAAGCTCAACAAGAGGAGATCATGCGGCAAGTGCATGAATTGGTGAAAAAAAAGGGATGGTGAGGTCTAGCTCCTCTCCATTTTTTTCACCATTGCTTTTAGTGCAAAAGAAAGACGATCGACATATATTACATGTGTGTTGATTATAATGCACTAAATAAAATTACTATCAAAAATAGATTTCCCGTGCCGCGGGTAGAAGATCTATTTGATAATTTACAAGTTTTGGCTTGACAAATGCTCCAGATGCATTCAAACTCATGATGGGGACAAAAATCTTGAGACCATTCAAATTCTCTTGAGAAGTACAAGCGACACTTCCAGGTAATCTTTCAAGTTGTGAGAGAGAACAAGCTTTTCATTAATCAAAAGAAAAATGAACTTTTGGTACAAGAGATTCAATATTTAGGTCACATTATCTCTAAAGATGGCACCCGTATGGATCCAACAAAGTTAGAGATCATAAAAAGGATGACCTAATCCACGGAATCTACAGCAGGTACGAAGTTTCATAGGTATGTGTGTATATTGTAGATGCTTCATTTTAAAAAAATTCTCGCTATTAGCAAGCCCATTACATGACTTAACAAAAAAGAACGTTAAGTATTCATGGACTGCAAAAGTGCAAGAAGCTCTTGAAGAAGCTTAAGGAGAATCTTATCTCTCAACGTGTGCTCACACTACTATATCTCTCAAAGCCATTTGAGGTCGAATGTGATGCTTGTGGTAATTTCCTTGGAGCTATTTTGCTTCAAGAAGGGCATGCCATCATGTATGAGAGTCAAAGACTCAACTTCGATAAGTGTGTATTGGGTAAATATGAAAAAGAGCTACTAGCTATTCTATATGCCCTAAACACGTGGAAACATTATCTCTTGGGGACTCCATTCATCCTATGAATGGATCATAAAGCCTCAAGAACTTCATGACGCAAACCAAGCTCTCTGACAAACAAACAAGGTGGGGCAAGCACATTGTGAGCAAGCACAATCAAGTGGTTGATGCACTTTCACAACGACCAAGGATAAATGTGGTGTCTATAGCAACTCACAATGATCTATCTTTTATAGATAAGTATGCTACTGATTGAGACTTTAAGTATGTAATTAGAGTCTTTGCATTAGGGGGGGGGGGGGGGGGGGGAAGAACCATTCACCTTGAAGGATGCTTATCTTCCAAATGGAAATAGGCTATGTGTTACTCACCCATACAATAAGAAAGTGATGTATGAATCCCATACTTCTCCTTATGCAGGGCAAAGAGGGAATCCATAATCTACACTTCAAGAAGTAGAAATGTTCCAAAATGCGTGGTATACCAAAAGTTGAAATTTGATCGAGGGAAGCACCTTGGATTGTTTTAGTCGACAAGCTTAACAAGAAAACACACTCTATGTATGTCAAAAATACTATTAAGGCACATCAAATGGCAACCCTCTTCAGATCTCAAATTTTCAAGCATCATGGATTTACAACACCCATAGTGTCAACAAAGATCCTAGAATGACTAGTAATTTCTAGAAGGGTCTCTTTGAGAATCTAGGAAGTAGATTAAATTTCTCTTTCGGCCTATCATCCACAAACGGATGACCAAAGTGAAATAACTAATTTAACAATTCTTGATATACTAAAATCCTATGTCATGGAAGTAGATCAATGTTCTCAATGATAGAAGTATGTACCTCTTATAAAGTATGCATACAATGATATTGTACATACTTATATGGGGAAAGTACCTTTCAAAGTTAAAGAAGGAAGATCCAAAAGTCCCTTACTACTGAAAGTACTTGGGAAGATCTTCATTGCGGATGAATAAAGTTGAGACCTACAAGAATCTTTTCCAAAGATAAACGGGTTATATCCATCTCACAAGAAAGGCAAAAAGGGTTGCTACTAATAAGCACAGAAGAGCCTTTGCCTTTAAGAAAAAGGACTGGGTCTTGCTAAAGTTTCTCAAGGCTCATTTGAGGCATACTACGGGCAAGAGTCCTATGGAACACCAAGAATATGATGTTAAACTAGCAAAAAGAGATTATGGTCCTTTTTAAATTCTTAAGCCAATCAATGAGATGGCTTATCAATTCAAGTTGCCCAACCATTGGCTCATGCACCATGTTTTCCATGAAATCCTATGTAAGCCTTACAAAGGAGCACCATCAAAAGAAGCAATAGTTGTTGGAGACCCTCCAAAAATCAAAGCTCAAGAAGAAGCACTTCAACCTGAGTCAATCCTATGACATGAAGACAAGGTATTAAGAAATGGTAAGATTATATGACGATATCTTATTAAGTTTAAGAATTACTCTTTTAAAGATGCTAGATGGATGCAAAGAACCTAGCTTAAGGATAATATGAACCTTGTCAATGCTTACAATGATGCACTAGAGTAAGCATATGAAAATGCATTTTAAATGAAAAATGTTTTTGTCTTATAATACTGGTTCTCTTTTTATTGTGCACAAATTTAAGAAGTATGCATGCTTAAAATCATGTATACTTCTTAAAATCATGTTTGTGGTGACGACATCTCCCAAACGCCAAGTATAACTTGTCAGTCTACTTGGGAAGTATGATATGGACTAAAGAGCAGACATGCTTGCGGCAGATACGTCTTCCAAGCACCAAATGGATTAGTCATCCATCTTGGAATGACATGGAAGGGTAAAAAGGGATCCTCTACCCGCTAAGTAACATGGACTAATGACTATGACTTTATCTCTTTTACCTCATAGTCAAGGATGACTATGATTTCAAGGGAGATTTAATGTCATTAAATATCTAATATCTAACCAACCCAAATGATTTTCTCATATTAAACAAATCATTCAATGTCGGATAATAAACGGGAACAAGGGTTAGAATATAGACATGTGCTTACAGATCTATCTCAACATGGGGCCAATAGTAAACGGGCCCAATCAAGAGATGGTATATCAAAGAGCAAGGTTAACTAATGGAGCTTAAAATAACTTAGGGTTAGCTTCATTAAAGACCTCCAATGGTTAGTGTTAAAAGTCCTTTGACCTTAAGCAAGCTAGGGATGAGCTTGAGGTGAGAACTCCACCTAAGGTGCTTGTCATGCTTGATGAATAGGTACTTGAGGTACTTGTCATACTTAATGAGGAAGTTGCTTGAGAAGCTTTCTATGCATTGGGGGTAAGATGCTTGAGTCAAAAAGAGACCCTACACACATAATGAGGAAGTTTCTTGAGAAGCTTCCTATGCATAAAAGTCCCAAAGTTAGGGGAATCTTTGACCTAACCTTCCACTCACCCAAGGGGCATCCCTTTTCTAAAAGGGCACATGGGACACATGTCAGACTCTCACTAAGCTTAACCACATGGTGTGATTGAATGCTATTGTTTGGGCTAAAGAGGGGTCCAATGAGCTTCTACTTTCATCCAACAAATATCTAGATATTTTCAAGCTCTCTCTCTCTAACGGGTAAGGAGTACACTTGTCAAAAGACTACCCATGTACTTGACTGCATGCTGCATGTGATTGGCTAGGGGGAGAGGGGTCCAATGAGCTTGCAGCATGTAGAAATTTTGGCCAAAGCAAGGAAGGGGGGTGCTAGGGGGATATACTCCACACACACACTCATGGGCAAAGTCATTCTCACTTGGTGAAAGGTGAGGAACACCACCTCCTTCTCCAAGATTGTGAGAATTGAGAGCCTACATCAATACTCTTGGCTATGGAATGCAAATCCAACCAAGAGCCATGCTTCAATGCTTAAGCTTGCCATCTTCTCCATCTCCATTACTATGCTATTATGTATGCTAGAAATAAGAGTAATGATAAGTGAGGAACTATTTCTTTCTCCTATGGAATGTTTCTTCGTCCTCTTCCCTACCTTCATTCCCCTCTAGCTCTCTCCACCTTTGAAAGTTTTTGAGGCCTTGGGACCAAGGCTTGGGATAGTTTATGCTTTCTACAAGTTATGTTATGCTTGTGACGTATGAAGCTTTACACCTTCATTGCATCACGTAGGTCACAAGGAACACAAAGATTGTATTGTACCAAGTCTCTCTTGATGGGAGAAACTATAATACAAATGCCTATTGGAGGGGGGACTGGCTCCATATGAATCCGGTTCTCAACTATTGTCATGTTCTCTAAATTCTCTCTCTCTTGCAAAAGTATTGTTCATGCCAAGTTCACTAAGTACCATGTTTATGTTTCTACCATCAACTAAGTTCATCCGCTATGTTCACAAATTCATCTCTAAAAAATGATTCACCTAATTCCCTAATTCTGCTACTCTCAAAGTTCATAGGCCATTTCCATTACAATGTTTATGGGATGAGTAGATCCTAGATCTACACTTGGCCATTTAGACTAAGAACTGGGAAGTAGGTGCATCAAAGATCCACCACTTTGCCATTATAACAAAGGCTTGAATTGTGGATTTAATTGTTGGTGTCTCCTAGATCCACCACTTGGCCATTCTAACCATCCCTTAATGTTAGGTGCAATGAGCATTTGGCGATCATAACACTTGTAATTTTACACAATATTGTGGGATGATTAGATCCTAGATTCACCACTTGGGCACTAAGACTAAGAATTGGGAAGTAGTTGCATCAAAGATCCACCACTTTGCCATTATAACAAAGGCTTGTATTGTGGATCCAATTGTTAGTGTTTCCTATATCCACCATTTGGCCATTCTAACATGCGTTAATGCTACGTGCATTCAACACTTGGCCATCATAACATGTGTACTTTTACACAATGTTTGTGGGATGAGTAGATCCTAGATCCACCACTTGGCCATTATAAAGAACGCTTGAAATGTGGATCCAATTGTTGGCATCTCCTAGATCCACCACTTGGCCATTCTATCTATGTGTAAAAGTTATGTGCATTCAGCACCTGGCCATCATAACACTTCTGATTTTACACAATTTTTGTGGGATGAGTAGATCCTAGATCCACCAATTCGCCATTTAGACTGAGAATTAGTAAGTAGGTGCAACAAAGAACCACCACATGGCCATTAAAACAAAGGCTTGAATTGTGGATCAGTTGTTGGTGTCTCCTAGATGCACCACTTGGCCATTCTTACCATGTCTTAAAGCTAGGTGCATTCAACACTTGGGCATCATAACACTTGTGATTTTACACAATGGTTGTGGGACTAGATCCTAGATCCACCACTTGGCATTTAGACTAAGAATTGGGAAGTAGGTGCATCAAAGATCCACTACTTGGCCATTATAACAAAAGCTTAAATTGTGGATCCACTTGTTGGTGTCTTCTAGATCCACCACTTGGCCATTCTTACCATGTCTTAAAGTTAGGTGCATTCAGCACTTGGACATCATAACACTTATAATTTTACACAAGGTTTGTGGGATCAGTAGATCCTATATCCACCACTTGTCCATTTAGACTAAGAATTGAGAAGTAGGTGCATCAAACATCCTCCACTTGACCATTATCGAAAAGGCTTGAATTGTGGATCCAAATAAATGGTGTTTCCTAGATCCACCACTTGGCCATTTTAACAAAGGATTGAAATGTGGATCCATTTGTTGGTGTCTCCTAGATCCACCACTTGGATTTTTTTTACCATGTCTTAACGTAAGATGCATTCAACACTTGGCCATCATAACACTTCTAATTTTACACAATGTTTGTGGGAGGAGTAGATCCTAGATTCACCACTTTGCCATTTAGACTAAGAATTGGGAACTAGGTGCATCAAAGATCCAACACTTCGCCATTATAACAAAGGCTTGAATTGTGGATCCAATTGTTGATGTGTCCTAGATCCACCATTTGGCCATTCTAACCATGTGTGAATGTTAGGTGCATTCAAAACTTGGCCATCATAACACTTGTACCTTTACACAATGTTTGTGGGATGAGTAGATCCTGGATCCATCACTTGGCCATTTAGACTAAGAATTGGAAATTAGATAGCCAAAGATCCACCACTTGGCCATTATAACGAAGTCTTGAAATGTGGATCCAATTTTTGGTGTATCCTAGATCCACCATTTGGCCATTCTTACCATGTGTGAATGTTAGGGGGTGAAAGCATGTTAACCTGTCGCGCTTTTTGTGCTAGTTAGTAGTTTCAAGTTAGCACATCTTCGAAAAGTTGGGCGTCCGGTAAATTTCTTACAAATAATATCAAAATTTGTCGGAGGTTGTACATTTGGATTCTTTGTTTCAAGTGCTTTCTATTGATATATCATAGATCTTGGAGATGTAGCTCAAGTTATTGTACTAGTTAGCATATGCCAAAATTGTGCTAGTTCGCATTGTCCGGGCCATGAAAAAGCATGACAAGTTAACATGCTTTCACCCTAGGTGTATTCAACACTTGGCCATCATAACACTTGTAATTTTACACAATGTTTGTGGGATGAGTAGATCCTAAATCCACCACTTGGCCATTCATACTAAGAATTAGGAAGTAGGTGCATCAAAGATCCACCACTTGGCCATTATAACAAAAGCTTGAATTGTGGATCCAATTGTTGGTGTCTCCTAGATTCACCACTTGGATATTCTAACCATGTGTTAAAGTTAGGTGCATTCAACACGTGGCCACTATAAAACTTGTAATTTTGCACAATGTTTGTGGGATGATTAGATCCTAGATCCACCACTTGGCCATTTAGATTAAGAATTGGAAAGTAGGTGCATCAAAGATCCACCACTTGGCCATTATAACGCATTCTTGAAATGTGGATCCAATTGTTGGTGTCTCCTAGATCCACCGCTTGGCCATTCTAACCATGTCTTAAAGTTAGGTGCATTCAACACATGGCCATCATACACTTTTAATTTTACACAATTTTTGTGGGATGTGTAGATCCTAGATTCACCACTTGGCCATTTAGACTAAGAATTTGGAAGTAGATGCATCAAAGATACACCACTTGATCATTATAACAGAGGCTTGAAATGTGGATCCAATTGTTGGTGTCTCCTAGATTGTGCAGTTGGCCATTCTAACCATGTGTTAAAGTTAAGTGCAATTAACACTTGTCCATCATAAGTCTTGTAATTTTACACAATGTTTGTAGGATGAGTAGATCCTAAATCCACCACTTGGCCATTTAAACTAAGAATTGGAAAATAGGTGCATCAAATATCACCACTTGGCCATTATAATAGAGGCTTGAATTGCGGATCCAATTGTGGGTGTCTCCTAGATCCACCACGTTGTCATTCTAACCATTTCTTAAACTTAAGTACAATCAACACTTGTCCATCATAACACTTGTAATTTTACACAATGTTTGTGAGATGAGTAGATCCTAGATCCACCACTTGGACATTTAGACTAAGAATTGGGATGTAGGTGAATCAAAGATCCACCACTTGGTCATTATAACAAAGGCTTTGAATTGTGGATCCAATTCTTGGTGTCTCCTAGATCCAGCACTTGGCCATTCTAATCATGTCTTAAAGTTAGGTGCAAGCAACACTTGTCCATCATAACACTTATAATTTACACAATGTTTGTGAGATGAGTAGATCTTAGATCCACCACTTGGCCATTTTGACTAAGAATTGGGAATACATCAAAGATCCACCACTTGGCCATTATAACAAAGACTTGAGTTGTGGATCCAATTGTTGGTGTGTCCTAGATCCACCACTTGGCCATTCTACCCATGTCTTAAACATAGTAAATTCAGCACTTAGCCACATAAAACTTGTAATTTTACACAATGTTTGTGTGATGAGTAGATCATAGATCCACCACTGAGTCACTTAGACTAAGAATTGGGAAGTAGGTGCATCAAAGTTCCACTACTTGGGCCATTATAACAAAGTCTTGAATTGTGTATCGAATTTTTGGTGTCTCCTAGATCCACCACTTGTCCATTCTAACCATTTCTTAAACCTCGTAACACTTGTAAATTTTACACAATGTTTGTGGGATAACTATATACTAAATCCACCACTTGGCCATTTAGACTAAGAATTGGGAACTAGGTGCATCAAAGATCCACCACTTGCCCATTATATTGAAGGCTTTGAATTGTGGATCCAAATGTTGTTGTCTCCTAGATCCACCAGTTGGCCATTCTGACCATCTCTAGGTACATTTAACATGTGGCCATCATAACACTTGTAATTTTACACAATGATTGCGGGATGAGTAGAACCTAGATTCATCACTTGGGAATTTATACTAAGAATTGGAAAGTAGGTGCATCAAAGATCGACCACTTGGACATTATAACAAAGGCTTCAATTGTGGATCCAAATGTTGGTGTCTCCTGGATCCATCACTTGGCCACGCTAACCATGTCATAAAGCTAGGTTCATTTAACACGTGGCCATCATAACACTTTAAATTTTACACAATCTTTATGGAATGAGTAGATTCCTACATCACACATTTGTCCGTTTAGACTAAAAATTGAGAAGTAGGTGCATCAAAGATCCACCACTTCACCATTATAACAAAGACTTATAACGAATTCTTCAAACGTGGATCCAGTTGTTGGTGTCTCCTAGATCCACCATTTCACCATGCTAACCAGGTGTTAATGTTAGGTGCATTCAACACTTGGCCATCGTTACACTTGTAATTTTACACAATGTTTGTGGGATGTGTAGATCCTAGATCCACCACTTGGCCATTTAAACTAAGAATTGGGAATTACATGCATCAAAGATCCATCACATACCCATTATAACAAAGGCTTGAATTATGGTTCCAACTTGTTGGTGTTTCCTAGATCCACCACCTAGCCATTCTAACCATGTCTTAAAGCTAGGTGCATTCACCACTTAGCCATCATAACACTTGTAATTTTACACAATGTTTGAGTGATGATTAGATCCTAAATCCACCACTTGGCCATTTAGACGAAGAATTGGGAAGTAGGTGCATCAAAGATCCAACACTTTGCCATTATACCAAAGGTTTGAATTGTGGATCCAATTGTTGGTGTCTCCTAGATTCACCATATGGACATTATAACCATGTGTTAATGTTAGGTGCATTCAACACTTGGCCGTCGGAACACTTGTACTTTTACAAAATGGTTGTGGGATGAGTAGACCCTAGATGCACCAATTAGCCATTTAGACTAAGAATTGGGAATTAGATGCATCAAAGATCTACCACTTGGCCATTATAACAAAGGCTTGAAATGTGGATTCAATGGTTGGTGTCTCCTATATCCACCACTTAGCCATTCTAACCATGTCTTAAAGTTAGATGCATTTAGCACTTCGCCATCATAACACTTGTAATTTTACACAATGTTTGTGGGATGAGCAGATCCTAAGTACACCACTTGGCCGTTTAGACTAAGAATTAGGAAGTAGGTTCATCAAAGATCCACCACTTGGCCATTGTAACAAAAGCTTGAATTGTGGATTCAATTGTTGGTGTCTGCTAGATCCACCACTTGGCCATTATAACCATGTCATAAATCTAGGTGCATTCAACACTTGGCCATCATAACACCTGTAATTTTACACAATGTTTATGGAATGAGTAGATCCTAAATCAAATACTTGTCCATTTACACTAAAAATTTGGAATTAGGTGCATCGAAGATCCACTGCTTGGAAATTATAACAAATTCTTGAAATCTGGATCCAATTGTTGGTGTCTCCTAGATCCAACACTTGGCCATTTTAATCATGTCTTAAAGCTAGGTGCAAGCAACAGTTGTCCATTATAACACTTATAATTTTACACAATTTTTGTGGAATGAGTAGATCCTAGATCCACCACTTAGCCATTTAGACTAAGAATTAGGAAGTAGTGAGGTGGTTTGGGGCGGGCAACAAGAGATGTAACCTCTAAACACCCCTCAAGGCTCCCGTGCTGCTCAATTGGGACTGAGGCAACCACAAGCACAACACAACAACACACCCACAGCCAAACCCAAACAAGATAGGGGCACCACCTAGTTATGGTATGCGAACTAGGACGCAAGAGAGATTTTGTAACAACCAAGAAGATGCACCACAAAACACACACAAGAAAGTTCTCACTAAGACACACGCAAAATGGACCAGAGAGAGCTAGAGCAAAGGGAAGAGAGAGAGAGGAATGGATCTTGCGTAATACCTTATTTGTGACTTGCAAATAGATTGTTTGTTATTTATTAGGGTGAGGGAGACGTCTCACCACAATACCCTCTTACAATGGACACAAAATTGGCAATGAAAACACACTAAAACACTTTCCAAGATCAAACAAAAGAAAATCAAAATACACAAGTCACCTAAATTCACCAAACCGTATTGCACAAATGGAAGGACGGAGATTTGAACGTCGAATCACGCGTTGATGCACCAAACATCAATTTATTGATGATAAATGAACATATACAATAGTGGTTTTGAAATTTTTGAACTCACGCTCTCTCACTTGCAATGTGTAACTTGAAAGCCTCTCTCACATGAAAACTGAAGCTCACAAAGTGGTTGGTATGCGTAAGTCTCTTCTCACGCATAGAGTGTCGGGGTACTATGTGAGATATTGCAGGCTATTTTACAAGAAGGAGAGGGACCTATTTATAGGTTGGAGACCTCTCATTAAAATTGTTGGAAATCCTAATTTACAAGCTAACAAATCTGGATTATGATTTTTTTTTAATATCAAAACATTGCGGGCCTTCTTTGTCTACTTGAGTCATGGATGTGGGCTCAGAAAATAGCATTATTGATGGTAGATAAGGTGAGAGTATATTTTTAAGTAAGGAGAGAGAGAGAGAGAGAGAGAGAGAGAGAGAGAGAGAGAGAGAGAGTTACTATGCACATGTCTTTAGGTGAGGTGTCTTTTATGGTTACATCAATGGCTATTTTGTGTTAGTATGTTAGTGGTTAGTGTTAGTAATCACTAGAAATTTAATATTATATTTACAATGGGTAGAATGAGATGGATGGTTGAAGTAATATGGTTGAATGAAGTGAGGAAATCCTTGTGATGGTGAAGCTTGAAGAAGTTTTGGACTTGCTTGTGTAGGTGTTAACCCTCACGCACATTCCTATCACCTAAGAAGGACACCGTATTATTTATTTGTTGATAGAGTCGAGTATCGAGATTGTTGGTCCAATAGGAAAAGGGTAAGAGTGATCATCGATGAGAGGCGCACTCTAACTGGAACATTCAAGGGATTAGTTGGCTAAGCATGGGCGCCCAAATGTGAATGGGGCAAACTCATATAAAAGTCAATTAAACCTGAAATTCATTGATTCTCTCATTTGTGCAATAGAAGGGTGCTCTTGCTCCATCTCCATCTTCTTCTTCTTCATCTCCTTGTGTGTGTGTGTATGCGTGAGAGAGAGAGAGAGAGAGCATTGCGATGGCACAAAGGTGGCGGTGGAGCAGTTGAGCGCGGCGTAGCAGCATCTCCTTCTTCTTCGTGGCGAGGAATCCTCCACGAGAGCAAGCGTAGAGTGGCGAGTGACACACCATCGCCATCTTTGAGCTTACTAGTTTAGGCTTGTTGTGTGCTTGGAGCCATTTGTGGCTCGCACACAGTGTATCAGGCATGTTCCTTGCATTGACACGTGTGACAAACGCGCACATTTTTGGCACCGCTGTCGTGGAATGCCATACACTAAGATTGAATGGAACCCTCTCCTTCTTTTGTGGTGCAATTTCAAATGTAGGAAAGGTAAGGAAGGAGGGTGTGTGTATTGAGAAGAAGGATTTTGTGTTGCTCCTACTGTGTATTTCTTTGTTAATGGAGTTTTCAAAGGTACTATGTTTTTTCTCTATTATAAGGTCTTAGTATTAAGGTTGTTAGTTCTGTATAATGCAAAGTACAGTAAGTAGTGAGGCGGTCCGGGGCGGGCAACAAGAAGAGCGGCCTCTAAAAACCCTCCGAGACTCCCATGCTGCTCAAATGGGGCTGTGGCAAGCACAATAAGAGACAACAACAACCCATAGCCAGAAACCAAACAAGAAAAGGGGCACCACCTAGTTGTAGATGCGAACTAGGATGCACGTGATATCTCCTTGTACTAAAACGCACGAAGAGAGGGGAATGCAAGATAGCCACACACACCAAACACAAACATTCACCACGCCAGAGAGAGGTAAAGAGCACAAATCAACTTGAGCAACTCAGTCTTAGCCTTAAAGACCAGATGCACACAAAGCTTGATGAGAAAGAGAGAGACAACACAAAACTTGACCTTGTTGCCAATACACAAATTGTCTTAGGGTCACGGGAGCCCTCTCACCGAGCACCCTCTTACAGTTGAAAGTTTTGGCAAACAATTCAACAAGCCCTCAAACCACCAAGCATGAAATGGCACAACAAAATTCAAGGACAATATACCTTCAACCACCTGATGAGCCAACTTATCAAGTCAATTTGGAGAGAAGAGTCGTAGTTGCAGCATATAATTGCACCCAAAACTATGAATATTTATGGACAAGAGTAGGCTACAAGTGTGATTGCAGAGTATAATATCACTCCACTCCTCTAGATGGCATAACTAACTTCAAGCTTCTCCATGCACCTATGTGTAGTGATGGAATAGAGCACTCACAATGCACACACTCTACACAACTAGGCTTGAAGAGTGGTGTGTTATGTGTTGAGAATGGTGTGGTGTAGTGTGATCAATTGATCATTTACAAAGGAGACAAGGGCTCTATTTATAGGTTTTAGAAGCCCTGATTTGGATTAGGCCTAATCAAGTTTATTTGAAGGAATAAAAGATTATGCATATGCATATATATATATATATTTATATTTATATTTATATTTATATTTATTTATTTATTTATATTTATATATTTAATGAGGGTAGGTCTCTCTTGTCCTTTGAGTCACATGGATGTGGGCTCAAGGGAAGAGAATTATTGAGGATGAAAGGAGAGAGGATTGAGTGAATAATTTGGTCGTGCCTACTCTAGTAGAGGGTGCATTTTACAATAAGGTTAGTGGTTAGTAGTTAGTAATTGTCACTAAAAAATATTTACAAATCATTCACCAAATGGTGAGATATATGATGAGAAAAGTTAGAGAAGGGATAAGCTTGTAAAGCAAGGTTGAAGCTTGAAGAAGTTGACATTCACCTCTTTACAACATCGGTAGAAGAAGCGGTCAGCATGGCGAAGTAGCGCGTGTCGATGAAGCTATGTTATTTCAAACCTTGCCAAATTCATGATAAAAGCCTTCATTTGCAGAGGTTATCCTTGGAGTTTTGCTGATTTTTTGAAGTTCTTTACAAAGCTGAAGGGAGTATGGTAATATGGACATATATGTAGAGAGAAAGGGGGACACATAGGGTGTAGAAATGGAGGATGACGGCTATGGAGGTGTGAGAGATGTGGCAATGGTGAAGAGGGTGAATTAGGACATGGGAGTTGTAGGTTTGGGAGTGGGAAGGAGAGGGAGGAGTGTGTGTGAAAGAGGAAAATGATAAAGTGAAAGAGGGAGTGTGGCTGCATAGCATGGGCAAACTCGGGTCCACCAATAAAATCATAGCTCATAGCTCGTAGCTCAAAAAAATATGAAAACATTTGAGGTAAAATTTCAGCTCACGAGCTACAACTTTTGTTTGTACCACCTTTCCAAACTCAGGGAGCATGTGATCTTTAAAAATTCAGCAAAACCGATTGTTTTTTCCACTGCACAAGGTCCTTGTGAGGTCCTTCTTTGGATGATTCTTTTGAATACCTCCAAGAGTGAGCTCCGCATGGTGCATGCATGCATGCCACATACCCTTGACCTTATTTGGTAGGTCTATAATTGAAGATATTGTTGAGATCATGATATAAGTGAATAGTACAACTAAGAAAATCAAATATTTAGGGGTCTAAAAAAATATATACATGTCAAATATAAATAATATAGGTGTAAAAAATATAAAGGGGTCAAAATAAATCTCTCTCATTATAATTCTACCATAAAAAGATGAATATTTTTGGTGTTCTAATTTATGAGAGTAAAAGAGAATAGATGTAGGAAGGAAAATTCACAATAGTGCAAAAAATATACACATAAATAAAACTAGTTTTTTTGGATTTTTGTTGGGATGGAGTTATACCAAAAATAAGAGAAGCTTGAAATTATTTTTATATGGAATAAAGAGTATGCAAAATGGTAAGAAAAAATATGTTAATGGTGAGTCAATGTACATAGCATAAATAACACATTATAGGTAGAAATATTTAAATAAATACCAAAGAAATTATGAAAAATCCTTTTATTTAGGCCCTATATACAATGAAATATTTACACACAAATGGTCCATAATATACTTATATTTTTTATTTTTTTGGATCAACTAGCCTAGTGACTAGCTAATTAAGGGTTTTTAAGAAGATATGGGAAAAGTCCCCTAACTCACACACACATATATACAGTGAAATGGTAGGGATAGCCACAGTGTTTGGATGATTTTGGTAGGGTGGGTTAACTCACTATGGCAATTACGGAGAGCCAAAAAACGGCTATCATTAGCTCTCCCCCAGGATGATGGTATATTCATGTACCATCATAGAGCATCTTTTCCAAAGAGAGTGCTTCAGAGTCCTTGACGAGGTCTTCATTTTTTGGCCCCTTTGAATTTTGGTTTGAGTTACACTCATGCTTCACGAAACAATACCTACATGAGATAGCTGCCTGTTGAAAGATCTTTGGTAGATCCTTTGGTAGAAGGCGACTCAAATAAGGCTTCAAGCGATACCTGTTTACCTTCCTAGAGTGCTCTTTCCCATTCAAGTCCATAAGTTGATAGTAAGTTGAATTGAAAGCCTTCTTAACTATGTATGGCCCTTGCCATCTAGTTTCAAATTTGGCATCAAAACGATTGTCGAGTCGATTGTCATACCTTAGCACAAGATCTCCTTCATTGATGCCTTTGTCCTTTAGTTTCTTATCAAGCTTCTCCTTCGCCTGCGTAGCTTTCCTCTTGTACCACTCGTATGATGCTTCTCTTTTCCACTCAAGCTCAGCTAAGGTAAGAAGTCGATCCATCCATGCTTCTTGATCATCTTGTGCTGCTTTGCCATGAAGTCGTATTGTTGGGATGTTGAGCTCAATTGGTTGTAAAGCGTCTTGACCATAGACCAAGTGAAATGGTGTAAACTCCGTGGCTTCCCTATATATGGTTCGATACGCCCACAAGGCACCATCGAAGAAGTCATCCCACGACTTTGTCTTGTTTCTCACCATCTTTCTAATGATGCCTGCAATGACACCATTAGCTTTTTCTACCAGAACATTGGATTGGGGATAGTAGGGTGTACTATGACGATGTAGAGTGTGAAGTTCTTCACAGACCTCTGTGAGCAAGACCTTTCTAAACCCTTGACCATTATCAGAAACAATCTCCAAAGGTGTGCCAAATCTACAACAAATGTGAGTGTAGACAAATTTGCTCACTGTCCTCTCATTTACCTTTGCCACACTTTGTGCTTCTACCCATCTCGTCATGTAGTCTATGGCCGCCAAGATATACCATTTCCCATTTTTAGTCCTAGGCAATGGACCCATAGCATCAATGCCCCATTTTTCAAATGGAACATTTGCAAGGACTAACTGACGTGGACCATGTAACAGACGCTTGTTTCCTTTAATCTGAAAATTGTGACAGCTTTTACACCAATTTTGAACATCAATGTGCAAGCTTGGCCAAACATATCCAGCAAGCAAAATCTTTTTTGCAGTGAGTTCCTGTGCAAAATGACCACCACACGCTTCCTCATGCAAACCTTTTAGAATGGCTGGGATTTCCTCAATAGTTGGTACTCTTCTGCACACTTGATCCTTCCCTCTTTGGTAGAGGGATCCTTCTAGGAAGAGATACGTGCTTTCCTTCTTTATGAGTCTCCTCTTCTGAGCCATCGTGAAGTCTTGTGGAAACTCACCCTCCAAAATGTAGCTAATAATGGGAGTCAATGACTCCAATCCCTAGTATCTCGGTTGCTTGATAGTTGCTGCCACCATGATGACCTGCACTTCTTTCTCAACACATGTAACTGCTTGTTGTGCAAGTAAATCGGCATCTTCATTTTGTTTCCTAGGAATATGATATAGTTGCACTTCTTCAAATTGATTAAACATCCTACGAATGGCATGAACTTTTGTCCGTAAGCTTTCATTCTTGCATGCCCAAATGCCTAAAATCTGTTTAACAATGAGAAGTGCATCTCCCTTTACCATGATACATTGTATCCCTTGGCCAATGCACATCTTCAAACCATGAAGTAGTGTGTCGTATTCTGCTTCATTGTTGCTAGTTGAACCTGGTAGATTGACCTTCTCTTTCATGACCACCTCCCCACTTGGGTTGAGCAACACTAGCCCTCCCCCTGCTTTTCCTGTGACTCATTGAAAAGCTCCATCAAAGAACAAGGTAAAAGCATTAGGAATATTTTTCGGTGGTGGCAATGGTAGGGTCTTTATTTCAGGCACCTTAATCTCCTTCTCATGTACCCTATAACTAAGGATGCCTGCCAATTGTGCACGCACACTATCTTCTACCTTGAAAGAGTATTGGAACTCTTGCAATTCCATAATCCACTTTGAGATCGTATTGCTAAGATTCATTTGAGATGACACCCAAGGAAACAAATTTTCTGCAATGAGAATTACAAAAGGTTTTGGTAGCAAGTAGGATCCAAAATTTTCTCACCGCAAACATGAGAGAAAGCATCATGAGTTCTGCCTCTATGTAGCCTCTCTCCAAAGCATTCATGACCCTACTAGCAAAGTAGATGGGTCGCATCCGGGTACTATGGGGATCTTGTTGTAGCAAAACCGCTCCAATAGTTTCTTTCCCAACACTAGAGCTAACAAAGAATGTGTACTCCCAACAAGGAGGCATGAGTGTTGGTAGTTCTGACAGGATGACTTTAATGTTACAAGAGTACTCTTCAAGCTCATCAGACCATGCAAATTCTACTTGTTGTGTCAACTTTTGCAAAGGATAAAGCCACTCCGAAGCTAAGTGAATAAAGTGTGACATATACTTCACCTTTTGAATGAATGAGATGACCTCTTTGAGATTTTTGGGTGATGGGAGCTCAATAAGAGCCTTTGCCTTTGAAGGATCCACCTCAATGCCTTTATAGGAAACCTTGTGACCAAGCAAGATCACTTCATCCTCACCTATGTGGTACTTGTCGGGGTTGAGTTGTCCTCCCATGTCATAGAGCTTCTTTAAACCTTCTTCTACCCGTTGTAGATGCAATGATTTTGAGCTATAAATGCAAAAATCATCAATAAAAACCCTAATGGACTTTCCAAAGAATGTTTGAAACACCATGTTCATGAATCGTTGGAAAGTTGAAGGAGCATTTGTCAGGCCAAATGGCATGACTCTAAAAGCATAACAACCCCAAGGAGTGATGAAGGTTGTTTTTAACTGATCTTCCAATGCGATACCTATTTGAAAGTAGCCCGAGTAGCCATCACACACAGTGTACTTCTCATGACCAGCTACCTCATTTAGTATCTCATCTTGAAATGGGAGCGGAAAGTGATCTCTTTTTGTTGCCTCATTGAGTGGACGGTAATCCACACACACCCTCCACTTTCCATTTTTCTTAGGAGTGACAACAACGGGAGAGATCCACTCTGAATTCTCCACTGGATAAATGAAACTTGCTGCTAGAAGCTTTCTTACTTCCTTGAGTAAAGCCTGCTCCTTAATGACTCCTAGCCTTCGTAGCTTCTGAGCCTTAGGTGTGGCCTCTGGCTTCAACTCAATTTTGTGTTGAACAGCATCTACTCCATGCACATCGGTGTAGTATTTAGAAAAAAGCCTAGGAAATTTCCTTAGCACACATTTGAGCTCCTCTCTTTCATCCTTTGTAAGTGTTGTAGATAACATACCTTCTAGCATTCTTTCATCTTCAACTTTTTGGTTTTCTTGGGAACCTACCTCTTCCAAACCTGGGCAAGATGTCTCCTGGTTGTTTGGCTTAAACCTTACCCCCATGACTTCGATGGAAGACTCCTCTTCAGTAATGCTGCCGCTACTTTCTCCTTCTGAAGTGCTATCGGTCCAGCCTTCCTCCGTCTCACTTTGAGATGATTCTTCATGGAGCTCCTCTTGGCGTTACTCCTTCATGTCAAAGACAACCTTCTTATGATTGTCATTCCTGCAAATTAGATTTCCACACTCCCAATCCTGCAAAGCTCGCATTTTCATTAGCCATGGTCTCCCTAGGATAAATGGGTAACCATTTCCTTTGGTAGACATGACATAGAAATCCACTGCCTTCTTAATGCCAAAGGCCTCCACAGAGACATTTTTACAAATGCCTACACACCTAGCTTTGCTATTGTTTACCATCTTGACTTTAATTTTAGGTGTCTCATGGATGTGCACGCCTAGTTTTTGCATGAGTCCCTCTGTCATGATGCAAATTTGTGCACCCCCATCCACTAGACCTTTCCTAACCAATCTTCCTTTGATGTAACAATCTAGCCCAAGTGTAATATCCTCATTCATTTCAGCATGTGCAATTTTTACAACAGAAACACTCTCTTTTATCTTTCTCCTAGTGCTAACTACCTTTGTCAAATCCCTCCTAACTTGTGGGCATAATGCAAGAAACTAAGGCCAGGAGATATCAGGACCCTTACCTCTCATGTCTTCCAATAGGTTGTATGGAGCCATACCATGTCCAAGAGGGAAGTCTTGGAGATTGATACCACGTCAAGTCCTCTTGCCTCGTCCATGGTCACTTTGTGATGTAACTCCTTCTTTCTCCTTACCTTTCCCACGGCCACGCTTAATGCCATTTGCTTCCATGTCAACCTCTCTTGAATTTGTCACCTCTACCACATGCAAATTTGGGTCTGGCAAAGGTGGAACTCCTTCCACTCCTTGTGGAGGTGGTCTTGCTCCATTTGGCCTTTGTAGAAGCCATGGTTGCTGACTAGTTCCTTCTCCTGCATTCATCACTGGGTAATTCAAGTTAGGTCTCCCTGGCTCCCCACGGGGCCAAGGACAATTATACATCCCATGTCCAGACTCACCGCAATTCCAACATTGCAAGACTCTCCTAGGTAGTGAATCTCGCTCTTCAGACTTCTTTGCTTGTCCCTTTGGACCTACAGCTTGTGCAAGGTGAATTGATAGGCTACTTAAAGATTCACTTAACTTCTCAATCACTTCGGCCGTTACCTCAGGAATCTCCTTAGATGTTGATGCTTGTGACTTACCTTTGGGTCTAAGACCTTCTATTGGAACCTCCCCCCTTAAGCACTTGAGTTTCCTATATTTCTCAGCAGCCCTAGTTTCAGCTGCATGAAAGGTGGCAGGTGCACCCGCCTCAACTTTTACCTTAAGGTCAGAAAAGAGTCCCGCTATGAACCTCTCCTTCTTTAGAAATTCTGCACCATCACCAGGGTTAGCAACATTTCGTATCCATAGAGCCCAAAGACGTAGAAACTCTTGCTTGTACAAGTAGTAGTCATCTAAGTCTTTTTGCTTATGAGAAACAATGTCTTGCCATAGTTTTTGAGTGTTTTGGGGATCAAAGAAGTATCTCTTGAAATAATGCACAACTTCCGTGTGATTCCCTTTAACTTCCTCAGGCAACGAGTCAAACCAAGTGCTAGCATCTTTCCTAAGAACCACTTCAAACATCTCTACGCGTTCTTGATCAAGTACTATCCTCTTGATCCGACAAGACATCTTGAAATTTGCTAAAAATAATTCTGCATCCTCTCCAGGCTCTCCAAAGAAAAGAGGATATCTAGACATTTAGCGTCGGGCCTCCATTGAATCGGTTTCAAAGTGACAACACGTTTTTGTTTTTCTTTCTTAAAAAATTTACACAATAATGTTTTCTAAATTGCAATCTATTCTATAACAAAATAAAAATATTCACATCAAATGACCTATGATAATCAATAAGAGGCCGGATGACAGGGTTTGGTGATGCGAGAATTTCTCCTACTCTTTGGGCACCAAACATGAACACCATACGTTGTTGAAAATGGATTTTTCTACTAATTGCAATGTTTATTCTAATGTGTGGAGTGGAATGAAAGGGGAAAACCTCTATTCTTTGGCCATTATCCATTGTCTATGCATGACCTTATGCTTAATTAAAACAAAACAAAAATATAGACGTCCAAACTAAGGTTGTACCTAATGAGACGCAAAATAAAAGGATTTACTGATGCGTTTATCTCTGCCAACCTAAGAGGACCTAAAATTCTACGAATTACACGTTGAAATTGCAACTTAGTACTAACAATTATGTGTACCTTGCAATGGGAATGAAGGGATAATACAAATTCTCGTGATTCATGCAAGCTACTTGATTATGCTAAAGGTTGAGCATACACAAAACATACACAAGCCGTCTTCCGTGGGGGCACCAATTTGAGGCGGTCCGGGGCGGGCAAAAAGAAGAGCGGCCTCTAAACACCCTTCGAGGCTCCCGTGCTGCTCAAATGGGGCTGTGGAAAGCACAATCAGAGACAACAACAACCCATAGCCAGAAACCAAACAAGAAAAGGGGCACCACCTAGTTGTAGATGCGAACTAGGACGCACGTGATATCTCCTTGTACTAAAACGCACGAAGAGAGGGGAATGCAAGATAGCCACACACACCAAACACAAACATTCACCACTCCAGAGAGAGGTAAAGAGCACAAATCAACTTGAGCAACTCAGTCTTAGCCTTAAAGACTAGATGCACACAAAGCTTGATGAGAAATAGAGAGACAACACAAAACTTGACCTTGTTGCCAATACAAAAATTGTCTTAGGGTCACGGGAGCCCTCTCACAGAGCACCCTCTTACAATTGAAAGTTTTGGAAAACAATTCAACAAGTCCTCAAACCACCAAGCATGAAATGGCACAACAAACTTCAAGGACAATATACCTTCAACCACGTGATGGGCCAACTTATCAAGTCAATTTGGAGAGAAGAGTCGTAGTTGCAGCATATAATTGCACCCAAAACTATGAATCATATTTATGGACCAGAGTAGACTACAAGCGTGATTGCAGAGTATAGTATCACTCCACTCCTCTAGATGGCATAACTAACTTCAAGCTTCTCCATGCACCTATGTGTAGTGATGCAATAGAGCACTCACAATGCACACACTCTACACAACTAGGCTTGAAGAGTGGTGTGTTATGTGTTGAGAATGGTGTGGTGTAGTGTGATCATGTGATCATTTACAAGGGAGAGAAGGGCTCTATTTATAGGTTTTAGAAGCCCCGATTTGGATTAGGCCTAATCAAGTTTATTTGAAGGAATAAAAGATTATGCATATGCATATATATATATATATATTTATTTATTTATTTATTTAATGAGGGTGGGTCTCTCTTGTCCTTCGAGTCACATGGATGTGGGCTCAAGGGAAGATAATTATTGAGGATGAAAGCAGAGAGGATTGAGTGAACAATTTTGGCGTGCCTACTATAGTAGAGGGTGCATTTTACAATAAGGTTAGTGGTTAGTAGTTAGTAATTATCACTAAAAAATATTTACAAAATCATTCACCAAATGGTATGATATATGATGAGAAAATTTAGAGAAGGGATAAGCTTGTAAAGCAAGGTTGAAGCTTGGAGAAGTTGACATTCACCTCTTTAAAGCACCGGTAGAAGAAGCGGTCAGCATGGCCAAGTAGCGCGTGTCGATGAAGCTATGTTAACCCTAAACCTTGGAAAATTCATGATAAAAGCCTTCATTTGCAGAGGTTATCCTTGGATTTTTGCTTATTTTTTGAAGTTCTTTACAAAGCTGAAGAGAGTATGGTAATATGGACATATATGTAGAGAGAAAGGGGGACACATAGGGTGTAGAAATGGAGGATGAAGGCTATGGAGGTGTGAGAGATGTGGCAATGGTGAAGAGGGTGAATTAGGTCATGGGAGTTGCAGGTTTGGGAGTGGGAACGAGAGGGAGGAGTGTGTGTGAAAGAGGAAAATGATAAAGTGAAAGAGGGAGTGTGGCTGCATAGCATGGGCAAACTAGGGTCCACCAATAAAATCATAGCTCACAGCTCATAGCTCAAAAAAATATGAAAAATTTTGAGGTCAAATATAAACAATATAGGTGGAAAAAATATAAAGGGGTCAAAATAAATCTCTCTCATTATAATTCTACCATAAAAAGATGAATATTTTTGGTGTTCTAATTTATGAGAGTAAAAGAGAATAGATGTAGGAAGGAAAATTCACAATAGTGCAAAAAATATACACATAAATAAAACTAGTTTTTTTGGATTTTTGTTGGGATGGAGTTATACCAAAAATAAGAGAAGCTTGAAATTATTTTTATATGGAATAAAGAGTATGCAAAATGGTAAGAAAAAATATGTTAATGGTGAGTCAATGTACATAGCATAAATAACACATTATAGGTAGAAATATTTAAATAATTACCAAAATAATGATGAAAAATCATTTTATTTAGGCCCTATATACAATGAAATATTTACACACAAATAGGCCATAATATACTTATATTTTTTATTTTTTTGTATCAACTAGCATAGTGACTAGCTAATTAAGGGTTTTTAAGAAGATATGGGAAAAGTCCCCTAACTCACACACACCTATATACGGTGAAATGGTAGGGATAGCCACAGTGTTTGGATGATTTTGGTAGGGTGGGTTAACTCACTATGGCAATTACGGAGAGCCAAAAAACGGCTATCAGTAGGAAGTAGATTTGTGAGAGCTAATGAAGTGTGTTAGTGTATAACAGTAGGTGTATTAGTTGTAAGTAGGTAGGTGGAGTGTATGTGGGCTCACGCACAGACCGCGGCGACCGTATCCCAAAAAAAAATTATTAAAAAAATTTAAAGGTAGAATCGGGATCAGGAATATCTCCTAGACCCAAGCCCAAGCTCTCGCTCAGGCTCAGGCCTCAGTCGCCCTTTGAAATTATATATTTTAGCTTCAGACGTAGCTAAAATTTGACTTTTTTGAGGACCAAGTGAGCTTCAGGTGACCGAACGTTGTGTTATAAAGCACATCTCGACCCTCTGAGTGATACGCTCATTTTGAGGTATCACACACTTTAATAAAAAAACCGATCATTCAAAAATAGTTTTTTAAAAAAACAAGTGAAAACGGACGCCTAAAAAAGTAAGCGGGTAACCTTCGAGGTTATTCACCGACGCTTGTAGGGTGTCAAAGGTACATGCATCTGCGCTCTGGTCATGTGCTAGAGACGGAGCAACTAGAGAGAATTTTGACTTACGTGAGTTCTCAATATCCACCTACCTTAGGTTCCGGGCCGTCGACTGGGACCCATCCACTGGGACCCAAGGTAGTACAAACCAAGACCCGAACATAGCGGCTAGTGACTCTTCCTCTGACTACAACGTCATGGAGGGTTTCCTAATGTCTAATCTAGGAATGCCATGGGCCCGCGGTGTGGGCCGAGCGTGCTTAGCCACTTGAAGGAAACTTTTAGTAGAGCCAGTCTCTTCGAACATGGAGCTAATGATGTAAATGAGGGGGGTGGGGAAGTAATTCTCGATTCATGACCAACGTAGACCCTATTCCCTTAGAGAATGTGCACGTGAATACTTCATTTACTGCACCTCCTGACTCTTCAGAGTTATTCCCTCCGAGGTCATATTACTCGATGGTAGAAGCCTTGCCGAAGTGCAAGAGGCTGAGCGTGATATATCCTTGCAGCAAGGGAAAAGTAAATCGAGAGCTTACGCAAGGCGGAGCAACAAAGAGAGTTAAAAGCAAAAGTCCCTATGTCAATATCCTTGCTAAGAGAGAAATCAAGTGCTCCTGACTTAGCAACCGCTAAGGGCCAACCCCTAGAAAGCAACATTGCATCTAGCTCAAAGGACAACCCTAGCACCTCAATTCTAGATGTATCGTTCTTAAATGAGAATTGGGAGTACAAACTACAAACGGAAACTCTGACCAAACTATACACAGGTCACACCTATCACGTGGGTTGGTTAGATGTCCTACAATCCACAATGGGTGCTACTAGTGTGGAGGATCAACAACAAAGAGTTTGTGAGGTCATCCATAGGGTCATTGAGTTAGAGAGACAGAACAAGGGGATCAACATGCCTTCAACGAGTCTCATAAGATTCTTGGATATAGGAAAGGTAAACAAACAACCTTATCGCAAATGGAGACACCCTCGGTAAGTCCGATGGATCCTCCATATGTTGTTTTGCCAGGGGTCTCAGTGCAATGTGAGCCCATATGTGATAGCTTTACCTTTCCAAGTTAGCTCATTTTCCCTTGATGACACCATGGCTACCATGCCTACCCCAATGATGGGCATGCCGAGAAACACGTGATGGACCTCATTTGTTAGTAAAGAACCACTACATGGTAGCTCAATGCCTGCAATAGTACCTACAAGTGTGTACCTAGCGTATACACCCATGGGTCATCACACTCATGTAGTCCCCACCCCTCCCATTGTTTCAAAAAACTATGCTTTAAAACCACAACACCCAAGTTCTTATTTCCCTGGGACCATACCGGCTAGCATTAGCATGTCACATCCAATATCTGCTATGCTTAGGGCCACACATATGAACTATGGAACCCAAGGGCTTCCTATGCGCCAAGCCCAATGCCAATACCTACTCCACCTGTAGTCTCTGGAGCACCTTCACCCACGATGCTTGCTCACTTAGGTGACTTGGCTATTGGTCGATCTATTGTTGAGAATATGCGTAACACGTATAGAGAGTCTAGAAGTAAGGCAATACAAATAGCCAAGGTCACACAAAAATTTAGTGGAGATGGGGATGTTAGAAAGCATATCGAAGTGTTTGAACAAATATGCGATTTTCTAGGAGAACACAATGACCTTCATAAGAGTAATGCTTAAAGACTAACCTTAAGTGGGAAGGCTGGGGATTGGTATAAAACCCTAAGGGTGGAAGAAAAAATGATTTACCCTACTCTTAGGAGACTGTTCTTGAAAGAATACATATGAGAGGGAGTGCTTTGGGGTGTAGCCTCTCAGTTCCAAAAATCCCAACAAGAGAAAGGAGAGTCGATGAGAGACTTTATTAGTCGCTTAAAGAATTTGAATTCTCTTTGTAATCCAAATGAGCGCTTCAATAAAAATCAATCTCTTGATAGGTTCATAAGGGGATTACGACATGAGGATATCTACAATGGCCTAGTCATTAGAGGTATCACCACTTGGGAAGCAGTCACCACCAATGCGATCCAATTGGAGGATAATTTAATGATTCAAGGAGAAAGAGTGTCTGTTGAGCCTAAATCTATTAGCTCGCAAGCATCAGGGCATCAGCCCCGATGACCCTAAATCCTATTGCTAAGGAGCCAAAGATATTTGAGATGAATTTAGCAGATATTACCAAGGCTATTCAAGAGAGTCTTAGAGAAAATCGTGCTCCGCAAAACAATCACATGTATCCAAGAAGGGAGCAACAATGGTGCTCAGTATGCTATGGACCGCATAGTACCAGTGAATGCCCTACTTTTAGAGTAAAATTCAATGGGAATTGCAATGCCTATGGAATGTATGGTCATCAAGCTAAGGATTGCATAGTATTTAAGTGCGCGATGGCCAATAGACCAACCTTAGCATAGACAGACACACCTCGAGTGCCTACATTGCCCCACCTCTTGAACAAACAACACAACACATGGTCCCTAGGGCCCAAAATATTGTTCAAACAACACCCTTACCACCTCGAGTGGTAGGATCGCAACCACCACATCCGAGAATCACTTATGTGAATCAAGTGGGTTGTGAGTCATCTATTGCTTGTTTGGAAGGTTCTGAGGAAGATATAGATCTTAATATTTCCTATGGGATGGATGTGCTTGAAGAAAGTCCACAATACTACATGGAGTACTATTGGGGACAAGTCAAACCTATATATCAACTAGATTCTCTTGCGGCAAGAGGCCAAAATATCAATTACACTGCTAAGAGACCACCTCTTCAATGCTATGAGTATGGAGGTCCACATCATGTAGCCGAGTGTCCTATTAGGCTACAAAAGAATGCCACACTAATGCAAACCAATCAAGCAAGCACATCTACAATGCCGATGCTCATGTGTAATCGATGTGGCATCGATCATTTGATTGCCCAATGTTCAAATAATCCAAATGCACCAAGGATAACGCCACTAAACTTGATTGAGGTTACGGAGGAGCCATCACAAAGTACACCTGTGGTACCAGTAAACGTATTCACACGATCAATGCTCCAAAAACAAAATTATATTCATGAGGAAAGAGACACGGCATCAATTGTCCAATCCCAAAAGAAGAAGAAAACTTGAAGGAAGAGATTACAAAAAGCAGCGAAGTCAGACCCCAGTTCAAAGACCAACATAGGGACTAGCGACGACTCCGTATATATGAACGACGCTGAAGAGGATTCTGATTCAGGTGAAAGCATGGAGATCAAAACTTCCACTAAGATAGAAACCAACAAGGAAGACCTTCATGAGCAACAATGGCCAGGATCCAAGAAAAAGATAGGAACTTATCCGACCCTACAGAGGAGATTGAGCGAGTCAAGCGATTAAGGAGTTTGGTAGAAGATACCCAAAGGGATCTAGAACCAGCACCTAGGCAGATCCAGATTACAGACACCGTGTTCCCTACGCAACAATAACCTCACCAAGTCCATAGACCCTTATGGCGGGTATCATAGAGGTGTGTCAGAGTCCAACCAATCCTCCTCGATTTCAACATGGAATGCATGTGTGACTCCAAGGTTAGCCTCTCGTTTTTGTCTTATGCGTTGTTGTCACTCCTTAGCCTCAGCTTGAGCTTGTATCTTCTTCAATCCTATTTGTGCTTGGCTGCCTTTTTGGTATGGATGGCATGTAGCTCCTCTTGGCTTAAAGGATCATAGTATCTTTGAAATTTTCTCCCATTGAGGAATCCAATGGTTTCAACTCCATCAAGAGTCTCCACACGAATGGTTCCTTGTGGGGTGATCTCACATACTCTATATGGTCCTTTTCTCCCATATTTCAACTTTTTCTTTTTGTTACGTACTCCATACATAAGGACTTTATCACCAACATTGATATCTTTGTTCTTTAGATAATGGTCAAACCATTTCTTCCTCCTATCTTTCTCCACAAGTGCATTTTGCACAGCTAATTTCCTCTCTTCATCAAGCTTTTCAAGGATATATAATCGCTCAACTAAGGGGTTACCATCCCAACCTTCTTGAGAAGCTACTTGAAGACTAGGAACGACAAACTCCCATGGCATAACCGCTTCTTGTCCATACACCATCTTAAATGGTGTGCAGCTAATTGCAACTTTTTACGTGGTACGATAAGCCCATAGAGCTGATGTAAGCTTTAAATCCCAATCTGTGCGATGAGCTTCCACTGTTTTGGTCAAGATAGAGATTAAGGTCTTGTTGGTGCTCTCAACTTGGCCATTTGCTTGTGGATAATAAGGTGTGGACTTATGGTGAGCTATCATAAAGTTGGTTAGTGAGTTCTTTTATTACTCCATTTATAAAACGAGTACCATTGTCACTCACAATCTCAAAGGGACAACCAAATCTTGTAATAATGTTCTCAAAGAGAAACTTGGTAGTTGACCTTGCATCGGCCTTACGTGTCGCCCTTGCTTCCACCCACTTTGTCACATATTTAGTGGGGGCAACGATAATATATCGAGATTGAGTGCTACAAGCTGCCGGACTAATTGGGCCTAAAAAGTCCAAACCTCATTTTTCAAATGGTTGAGTCACTTTAACAGGATGTAAGGGCATCCTATCCTTTCGTTGTGTGATCTTGTAACGTTGGCATTCATCACATCCTTTTGCAAAAAATGATGCATCCTTAAATAAGGTTGGCCACCAATAACCTGATTGCAACACCTTTCTAGCTGTTAGTTCCCTTGAGAAATGTCCTCTGGCTATACCCATGTGGGCTTCTTGCAGTATGTATAGATATTCATCCTCACGGGCACAATGTCTAAGAATATCATCCTTCCCTATCCTGTAGAGAGTTCCTGCAATGAGAGAGTAAGGTTCACATTTTTTAAACACTTTTCGAGCTATGTCTTTACGAAGCTCTTTGGGTGAAAAACCATTAACTATAAAGTTCACAATCTTCTCACTCCATTCAGGTATGGTTTTGACTAGGAATAGAGAAGTATCGGGCAACTCATCATCGACTCCAGTAGGGGATTCACCATTGGGTATGCGAGACAAATGATCCGCCGACATGTCTTTTACCAGGTCTCACCACAACAGTAAAATCAAACTCAAGGAGAATTAACAACCATCGTGTAATTCTTCCTGTGGAACAAGGTTTATTTACTAGATACAACAAGGCTTGATGATCAACATAGAACACAAACTTGTTGGCCAGAAGGTAGTAGTGAAATTTATTCACTGCATAAATCATACCTAAACCTTCTCGCTCTTTAGTGGTGTAGTTTCTCTCGGCATCATTCAATTGGATGAATTTCAAAGCTAATGGGGTAGTCCATTTTATGTTTCCTGGTTGAGCTAGAACACACCCAATAGCAAAGTTGGATGCATCAATATGCACATGGAAAATTACATTCCAGTCGAGCACTCGTAGAATAGGAGCGCTAGTCAAGGTCTTTTTCAATGACTCATAAGCATAGTCACACTCTGCAGTGCATTGGAACTCAATAAGAAGCTTGTACAAAGGACGAGCTATCTCGGAAAAGTTTAAAATAAACCATCGATAATAACCAACATGGCCCATGAACCTTTGAACTCCTTTATAGTTTGTAGGTGGTGGCAATTCAACAAAGGCTTTAATTTTGCTCTCATCTGTGAAAATCCCATTTTTGGACACTATATGCCTTTAAATGACTCCATGTTTAACCCAAAATTGGCATTTGAAAGGGTTTAAGGAGATGCGATACAATCTACACTTCTCAAACACTTGTTGTAAGCATGATAGATATTCTTTCCAAGAGGAATAAACACAAAGGCCATCTAAGAAAGCTTCACAAAACTCCCTCAAATATTCTCTAAAAGAAATGTTTATTAATCTTTGAAAGGTAGCAGGGGCATTGGTTAAGCCAAAAGCCATAACATGAAATGCGATCACTCCAAATTCGGCTATAAAGGCTGTTTTAGCTTGGTCCTTCAGTGCAATTGTGATTTGATTGTAGCTAGAGTACCCATCTAAAAAGCTATAAGCTTCCTTCCTTGCAACTCTTTCAAGCACATGTTCTGAATATGGCAAGGGGTAATGGTTCCTCCTAGTGGCAGCATTGACCTTCTTAAGATCCATGCACACTCTGAGTTTCCCATTATTTTTTAGCACAATCACTATTGGAGACACCCATTCAGAGTGCTCAATAGGGTATATGAATCCACATTCCACAAGCTTTTCAATCTCTTCTTGAATGATTTTTGCATATTTAGGAATCATTGGGTAGGGTCATTGTTGTTGAACTGGTTTAGCCATGCTATTCATGGGGATTGTGTGGTGCACCACGGAATGTGGTACACCTTTCATATCATGAGATGTCCATGCAAATATATCCCTGAATTCCTTGAGAAGTTCTTTAAGTACACACTCCTCAGTCTCTGTCAGATCTTGGGCAATGAAAACAGGTTTAGACTCTTCTCCTGGGTCTGCTAACTCTATTTCCTGAACTATCGCTGGACCGTCATAGACTCCATTGCTCCCATCGATAGGTTTTCTTTGAGCCTTTGTATACAAAACCTTACGTTCCTCTGTGGTATAGGATTTGAAATGTTCAGGTGCAGGGTCCTGTTGTTCTATGGACTGTGATTTCACTTCCGATTCCTTTTGTTGTTGAGCTAACTCTTGATTTTGTCGTCTCCTTACGGTACGGCTCAACTTGTGCTTCTCTGTAGCCTCTAGTTGTGCGATGTCAATGGGTTGTGGACTACACCACATAACGCTTTGAAGGTATTCACCCCAGTTATCTACTAGCTTCCGATGAGCATCACGTGCTCCTATATAATTAAGCCATTCTGCCGTATATTTCTTCTCATTTAGTCTAGCACGCACATTTTCTCGATATCGTCGCCTCTTATATCTCTTAATCTTGTTGTTTAATTCTCGATTACGGCCGATCTCTAGTGAAGAGTCACTAGATGAATCACTACTTGTGTCTTTTGCTCCCTTGGATAGACTGTCATCTATGTTACCACCATTGGGCCTTGAATGGTTTGTCCCCACATTTGCACTAAGATTTAACTCAGATTCTTCATCCTCAGAATCAATTTCAATTGATGATTCTGATCTTTAGAGGCAAAAAACCCAAGGCATACAAAATAAGCACACAAATCAAAATTGAATCACTGTGAAAAGACTTTGGGGGGTCAAAGAAAAAGTAATCAGCTAGGAGATGATTTCATGAGAAATTCCTTTTATCGTAGCTTAACTACAATGTCTTCAAGGTATAGCCTCTAGTCCGTCCTCGAAGATGAAATACTTGGCTCTCGCAATTAAACAACTTAACACTAGAATGGTAACAGGACAATTTTATGTCCTTGGACACTTTTGTGTCCTGTTAAGTGACCATTTTGCTTGAATTATTTGAAGAGTATGAAAATGAATTTCTAGGTGCTATATATCCACAAAGTTGCCTTATGAGCTGAAAAAAACTTAGCATTTTTTTTTAAGTATCAGTCTCACCATTAACCTTACTCTTGCACAACATTTTTGAACCTAAACTGTGTGAAAAAACGGGTCCTGTTTTTGGTTTTTTTTCAATTTTTGGTAACTATACCACTCTAAAATTCATGTTTGTGAGGTTTAGATGGCTAGAGGTTAGGCCTTAATAGTTCTCAACATGTTTTAATGCTTGTAGGGAGATCTAAGTGTTAAAATTGAAAGTTATGACCAATTTATAAGAATTGCATAATCCTGTTTTTTGGCCAAAATTAGCACTTTTATGATTTTTTTGGTGGCTTTCTTGATATCCAAATTCAATTTTCATTGTGTAAGTGTAATGTATACCATAAATCTAATCTTACTCGAGTTTTGGGGGACCTAATATGCTATATAGCATAGTATATGATGATGGTTGAGTTTTTTGATTGCTGAAGAATACGATACATTTTAGAGTAGCAAGTATAACTTTCTGAATATTGCTAGTTTCTTAGGCCAATTGTGTGTATTTTGTAGGTAGTAACCATATCTAATAATAGACTACAAACTTGGCTGGATATTGAGTAGTTTCTATGGGTTTTTAGAGGTCATAATGTTAAACCCAATTTTTTCATGTTTGCTGTATTTAGCACTTTATCATTGCCCCCAAAGTTCCAATTGTAAGAGATTCATTATCCTTTTGACATGCTCCATGGCTCCTTTTGAATCCAAAGGCCCAAAGGGAACTAAGAAAACATGTATATAGTATCTATATTGAGCGTGACTATAGAAACTTTGATGATAGGTCCGCAGAATGGCAAAAATGCAACTTTTTTGTACCTATTTTTTTTTCCCAAAAAAAATTTGGAAGCAACCATATGTTTTGGTCACCAACACACTGAAGTTAATAGGGAATTTTATCTCATGTCCTACAAAAATCCCCACTCTTATTTATATGCAATCAACCGTAAGAAATTGCTGTTTTGGGCAAAATGCACTGGTCCATCAACTTTGGAGGCTTGTAGTGACCAAGGGATGAGAAAAGTTACAAGTTTCTCATTTTTTCCATATGTAGTAGTTATTGAACTATAAGCTCATAAAAGGATTTTTCAAAATGAGTGGATCTACTATGGTTTTGGAATTTTTTCCCAAAACCCTGAAAGGACACTTTTATGTCCTTTTAGGTTACCATTCTAGTGTTAATTGACCAGAGAAAATTAAGAAGCTTACACATACTTGGCTAAGCATGGGCGCCCAAGTGTGAATGGGGAGAGCTCATATAAAAGTCAACTAAACCTAAAATTCACTGATTCTCTCATTTGTGTAATAGAAGATTGCTCTTGCTCCATCTCCATCTTCTTCTTCTTCATCTCCTTGTGTGTGTGTATGCGTGAGAGAGAGAGAGAGAGAGTGCGATTGAGCATTGCGATGGCACGGCCATGGTGAAGCAGTTGAGCGTGGCGTAGCAGCATCTCCTTCTTCTTCGCGACAAGGAATCCTCCACGACAACAAGCATAGAGCGGTGAGTGACGCATGATCGCCATCTTTGAGCTTACTAGTTTAGGCTTGTTGTGTGCTTGGAGCCATTTGTGGCTCGCACACAATGTATCGGCATGTTCCTTGCGTTCACACGTACGACAAACGCGCACAGTAGGTTTTCAAAATGACTATCGATCCTCTTCTTCTTCTTCTCTTCTTTATGCCACCGTCGCCAATGTTGATTATTGTGATGAAAATGGAAATTTGGTTGATGAGGTCTCTCAATTTGCAGAGGTTAAGCATGGTTTATATGCTATTTTTTATATATATAGAGAAGGTGTAAGATGGAATTATACTTTGGAAGTAATAGAGAGAGGCATAGAGATGGTGTATGTACATGTAGAGCCAAAAAACGTGTGGATCTAGGTACTGGGGTCCAATCAAAAAATCATACCTCACCGGTGGTAGCTCCAAAAATTATGAAAACATTTGAGGTGATTATTTAGATTATGGGCTATATATTCTCTCTTGATCACTTCTTCCAATTCCAAACATAAACGGGTGCCAAAAATCTCACCAAAAAGCCTGTTTTATTTGCTTGCAAAAGTCTTTTAGTGGTCCCCTCCTTTGTTGAATTTGCACAATGCATCCAAGAGTAAGCCCCTCCTTTTTCATATCGTGATACAAAGCATCCAAGTTCCCTTTACACATGCATGGAGGAGGATTATTGATGAAATAAGAAATATATACATGGTGAGGTTAGTGTATGGACTATTCATGGATTTTACCTCAATGAGCACATGGTGTTAGAATAATGAGTATATAATAAGAAAAAATATGGAAGAATTATGGATATGAAAAAAGATATTTGAATCATATGATATGATCTCTCTTTTGTATTATTTTTGGTGAAAGAGGAAAAGGTATGCAAGTAAACGAAAATAATCAAATAAATGTGACTAAGGGAGTAGAATTCAATTTTTTGTTTTCACAAGGGTGAGGGTCAAAATGTGTGGGTAATTTGTATAAAAGAAAAATATGTGGTTAGAGTATGTACACATTGGCAAAAAATATACTTATGGTGCAAGAGGATGAAAGAAGGCATACATAGGTTTAATAAAACACACCTAGATATAAATATTTAATAAAATACCAAAATAATTTTAAAAATCCCTTTATTTAGGCCATAAATACAATGAAATATTTACACACAAAAAAGGCCATAATATTTTTATTTTCTTTGTTCAACTAGCCCAGTTTGACTAGCTAAGTGAAGGTTCTAAGGAGATATGGAAAAAATTTCCTAACTTACACACGCCTATGTACTGTGAAAGGGGGAGGATAACCATAATGTTTGAGTGATTTTATAGGGTGAGGTAGCTCACTATGGCAATTATGGAGAGCCAAAAAACAGATAGCAGTAGGTGCATCAAAGATCCACCACTTGGCCATTGTAACAAAAGCTTGAAGTGTGGATCCAATCGTTGGTGTCTCCTAGATCCACCATATGGCCATTCTGACCATATATTAAAGTTAGGTGCATTCAGCAGTTGGCCATCATAACACTTGTAATTTTACACAATGTTTGTGGGATGAGTAGATCCTAGATCCACCACTTGGCCATTTAAACTAAGAATTAGGAAGTAGGTGCATCAAAGATCCACCACTTGGCCATTGTAGCAAAAGCTTGAATTGTGGATCCAACTGTTGGTGTCTCCTAGATCCACACTTGGCCATTCTAACCATGTTTTAAAGTTAGCTACATTCAACATTAGGCAATCATAACAATTGTAGTTTTACATAATTTTTGTGGGATGACTAGATCCTAGATCCATCACTTGGCCATTTAGACTAAGAATTGGGAAGTAGGTGCAACAAAGATCCATCACTTCACCATTATAACAAAGGCTTGAATTGTGGATCCAGTTGTTGGTGTCTCCTAGATCCACCATTTCACCATGCTAACCAGGTGTTAATGTTAGGTGCATTCAACACTTGTCCATCGTTACACTTGTAATTTTACACAATGTTTGTGGGATGTGTAGATCCTAGATCCACCACTCGGCCATTTAAACTAAGAATTGGGAATTACATGCATCAAAGATCCATCACATACCCATTAAAACAAAGGCTTGAATTATGGTTCCAAGTTGGTAGTGTCTCCTAGATCCACCACTTGGCCATTCTAACCATGTCTTAAAGCTAGGTGCATTCACCACTTAGCCATCATAACACTTGTAATTTTACACAATGTTTGTGGGATGAGTAGATCATAAATCCACCACTTGGCCATTTAAACAAAGAATTGGGAAGTAGGTGTATCAAAAGATCTAGCAATGTTTCATTATAACAAAGGTTTGAATTGTGGATCCAATTGTTGGTGTCTCCTAGATTCACCATATGGCCATTCTAACCATGTGTTAATGTTAGGTGCATTCAACACTTGGCCATCAGAACACTTGTACTTTTACAAAATAGTTGTGGGATGAGTAGATCCTAGATCCACCACTTGGCCATTTAGAATAAGAATTGGGAATTAGATGCATCAAAGATCTACCACTTGGCCATTATAATGAAGGCTTGAATTGTGGATCCAATGGTTGGTGTCTCCTAGATCCACCACTTGGCCTTTCTAACCATGTTTTAATGCTACGTGCATTCAGCACTTCGCCATCATAACACTTGTAATTTACACAATGTTTGTGGGATGAGTTGATCCTAAACACACCACTTGACCATTTAGACTAAGAATTAGGAAGTAGGTGCTTCAAAGATCCACAACTTGGCCATTGTAACAAAAGCTTGAATTGTGGACCCAATTGTCAGTGTCTCCTATATCCACCACTTGGCCATTCTAACCATGTTATAAACTTAGGTGTATTCAACACTTGGCCATTGTAACACCTGCAATTTTACACAATGTTTATGGAATGAGTAGATCCTAGATTCAGCACTTGGCCATTTAGACTAAAAATTAAGAAATAGGTGCATCAAAGATCCACCACTTGCCAATCATAACGAATTCTTGAAATCTGGATCCAATTGTTGGTGTCTCCTAGATCCACCACTTGGCCATGCTAACCATGTCTTAATGTTAGGTGCATTCAACACGTGCTCATCATAACACTTGTAATTTTACACAATGTTTGTGGGATGAGTAGATTCTAGATCAACCACTTGGCCATTTAGACGAAGAGTTGGGAAGTAGGTGCATCAAAGATCCACCACTTGGCCATTATAACAAAGGCTTAAATTGTGGATCCAATTGTTGGTGTCTCCTAGATCCACCACTTGGCCATTCTAACCATGCCTCAAACTTAGGTGCAATCAACACTTGTTGGCCATCATAACTTTTGTAATGTTACACAATGTTTCTGGAATGAGTAGATCCTAGATCCACCACTTGGCCATTTAGACTAAGAATTGGGAATTAAATGCATCAAAGATCTACCACTTGGCCATATTAAATCGAAGGCTTGAAATGTGAATCCAATTGTTGGTGTCTCCTAGATCCACCACGTGGCCATTCTAACCATGTCTTAAAGTTAGGTGCATTCAGCACTTGTCCCTAATAACACTTGTAATTTTACACAATGTTTGTGGGATGAGTAGATTCTACATCCACCACTTGGACATTTAGACTAAGAATTGGGAATTAGATACATCAAAGATCCACCACTTGGCCATTATAACGAAGGCTTGAATTGTGGATCTAATTGTTGGTGTCGCTTAGATCCACCACTTGGCCATTCTAACCATGTCTTAAAGTTATGTGCATTCAACATGCGGCCATCGTAACACTTGTAATTTTACACAATGTTTGTCGGATGAGCAGATTCTAAATCCACCATTTGGCTATCTAGACGAAGAATTGGGAAGTAGGTGCATCATAGATCCACCACTTGGCCATTATAACAAAGGCTTAAATTGTAGATCCAATTGTTGGTGTCTCCTAGATCCACCACTTAGCCATTCTAACCATGCCTAAAATTTAGATGCAATCAACAATGTAATGTTACATTGGCCATCATAACTCTTGTAATGTTACACAATGTTTCTGGAATGAGTAGATCCTAGATCCACCACTTGGCCATTTAGACTAAGAATTGGAAATTAGATATATCAAAAATCCACCACTTGGCCACTCTAACAAACGCTTGAATTGTGGATCCAATTGTTGGTGTCTCCTAGATCCACAACTTGGCCATTCTAGACATGTCTTTATGTTAGGTGCATTCAGCACTTGGCCATAACACTTGTAATTTTACACAACGTTCGTGGGATAAGTAGATCCTAGATCCACCACTTGGCCATTAAGACTAAGAATTGGGAATTAGATGCATCAACGATCCTCCACTTTGCCATTATAACAAAGGCTTGAATTGTGTATCCAATTATTGGTGTCTCCTAGATCCACCATTTGGCCATTCTTACCATGTGTGAATGTTAGGTGCATTCAACACTTGGTCATCATAAGACTTGTAATTTTACACATTTTCTGTGGGATGACTAAATTCAAGATCCACCACTTGGCTATTTAGACTAAGAATTAGAAATTAGATGCATCAAAGATCCACCACTCGGCCATTATAACAAAGGCTTGAAATGTGGATCCAAATTTTGGTGTCTCCTAGATCCACCACTTAGCCATTCTAACCATGTGTTAAAGTTAGGTCTATTTAGCACTTGTTCATCATAACACTCGTAATTTTACACAATGTTTGTGGGATGAGTAGATGCAGCATATAATTGCACCCAAAACTATAAATCTTATTTATGGACAAGAGTAGACTACAAGTGTGATTGCAGAGTATAGTATCACTCCACTCCTCTAGATGGCATAACTAACTTCAAGCTTCTCTATGCACCTATGTGTAGTGATGGAATAGAGCACTCACAATGCACACACTCTACACAACTAGGCTTGAAGAGTGGTGTGTTATGTGTTGATAATGGTGTGGTGTAGTGTGATCATGTGAGGATTTACAAGGGAGAGAAGGGCTCTATTTTTACGTTTTAGAAGCCCCGATTTGGATTAGGCCTAATCAAGTTTATTTGAAGGAATAAAAGATTATGCATATTTTTATTTTTTTTAATGAGGGTGGGTCTCTCTTGTCCTTTGAGTCACATGGATGTGGGCTCAAGGGAAGAGAATTATCGAGGATGAAAGGAAAGAGGGATTGAGTGAATAATTTGGGAGGGCCTACTCTAGTAGAGGGTGCATTTTACAATAAGGTTAGTGGTTAGTAGTTAGTAATTATCACTAAAAAATATTTACAAAATCATTCACCAAATGGTGAGATATATGATGAGAAAAGTTAGAGAAGGGATAAGCTTGTAAAGCAAGGTTGAAGCTTGGAGAAGTTGACATTCACCTCTTTACAGCACCAGTAGAAGAAGCGGTCAGCATGGCGAAGTAGCGCGTGTCGATGAAGCTATGTTATCTTCAAACCTTGGAAAATTCATGATAAAAGCCTTCATTTGCAGAGGTTATCCTTGGATTTTTTCTAATTTTTTGAAGTTCTTTACAAATCTGAAGAGAGTATGGTAATATGGACATATATGTAGAGAGAAAGGGGGACACATAAGGTGTAGAAATGGAGGTGTGAGAGATGTGGCAATGTTGAAGAGGGTGAATTAGGACATGGGAGTTGCAGGTTTGGGAGTGGGAAGGAGAGGGAGGAGTGTGTGTGAAAGAGGAAAATGATAAAGTGGAAGAGGGAGTGTGGCTGCATAGCATTGGCAAACTAGGGTCCACCAATAAAGTCATAGCTCACAGCTCGTAGCTCAAACAAATATGAAAAAATTTGAGGTGAAAGTTCAGATCACGAGCTACAACTTTTGTTTGGATCACCTTTTCAAATTGGGGGAGCATGTGATCTTTAAAAATTCAGCAAAACCGACTGTTTTTTCCACTGCACAAAGTCCTTGTGAGGTCTTTCTTTGGATGATTCTTTTGAATACCTCCAAGAGTGAGCTCCCTATGGTGCATGCATACATTCCACATACCCTTGACCTTATTTGGTAGGTCTATAATTGAAGATATTGTTGAGATCATGATATAAATGAATAGTACAACTAAGAAAATCAAATATTGAGGGGTCTAAAAAATATGTAAATGTCAAATATAAATAATATAGGTGGAAAAAATATAAAGGGGTCAAAATAAATCTCTCTCATTATAAGTCTACCATAAAAATATGAATATTTTTTGTGGTCTAGTTTATGAGAGTAATAAAGAATAGATGTAGGAAGGAAAAAAATCACAGTAGTGAAAAAATATAGACATAAATAGAACTAGTTTTTTTGGATTTTTGTTAGGATGGAGTTACACCAAAAATAAGAGAAGCTTGCATGAAATTATTTTTATATGGAATAAAGAGTACGCAAAATGGTAAGAAAAAATAAGGTAATGTTGAGTCAATGTACATAGCATAAATAACACACCATAGGTAGAAATATGCAAATAAATACCAAATTAATTATGAAAATTTCTTTTATTTAGGCCCTATATACATTGAAATATTTACACAAAAATGGGCCATAATATACTTATATTTTTTATTTTTTTTAGCTTTTTGTCTCAACTAGCCCAGTGACTAGCTAATTAAGGGTTTTTAAGAAGATATGGGAAAAGTCCCCTAATTCACACACTCCTATGTACAGTGAAATGGTGTGTATGTGGGTCTTTATGGGAGCAAGGAAGGTGAAGAGTGTGAAGGAAAGGAGTTTTCTTCATGTTTATGTGTGGGTTGTGTGTGTGTGCAAAAGATCCATGTATATGTGTGTGTAAGAAGGCAGCACAGAGAAAGAGAACCATTTTGGTTTCTTGGAGAGCAAAACATAAAGACAAAAACCTGATGTAGATGGAGAGTGTGTGTGTGAGAGAGAGAGACGGGGAGATGAAATGCACCTTGTCAACTGCTTTCAATTTACACAGTAAAAGATTCTGCTTTCTGTGATGTCAAAGCCTTGAGTGTGATTGCTTTTGTCATGTTGTTCACTCTCTATTTTTCACACAATGTGGTCCCTTTATGCACGCAAGCCAGAAGTCCCTCTTTTGAATGTGATGTCGCCCCTATCATGTTTTGCACAACCTATTTTGCATGGGCTATGGTCTCCTTGTGTGCGCGAGCAAGAAATCCCTCTGTACGTGTGATAAAGAATCTCCCCTGTTTTGTATGTGTTTCGCTTGGTTCGCTGTGTGTTTTTGTGGTAGGGTTATATAAAATTTCATGTATATATTAAAACTCAAAACTCATCTCCCTTTTGAGCGATTTGCTTTCGTCTTGACCAGCTAAGTTTTTTAAAAAATAGCAAATTTGGCATACCGTACAAGTAAAAATTCTTGTTAAATAGAGGTAAAACCTCATTAAAAACTTCTTGTTTTTCAAAAAAGGCACGGGGTGCTGCCCCTCACCCCGCCTGGCCCTTAACTGCGGTTGGGGAGCTGCCCAAAACCCAACGGGGGATACCGTTCTTTGACCCTCCTTGGGCCATTGCCCCGAGCCCCACAGGGGCTGCGTCCCCTTGACCCCACGGGGGTTGCTTCCCCTTGACCCTGCTTGGGGTGTTGCCCCGAACCCCACAGGGGCTGCCGCCCCTTGACCTTGCTTACGTTGCTATCCCAAACCTGACGGGACCTCGCTTGGGGTGTTGCACCAAACCCCAATCTAAACTCTTGTTGCAGCACCCTATTCCACTTTTTCAATTGTGGTCTAGCTTATATCATCTTTGTATCTAAAACCTAGTCTCTTTCCTTGCTTCACAACTCACCAAAGGAAATAAACATAAATAAGTGGTGGAGAGAGACTCTATGTTGGAGCTCATAACTCAAAATTTTCCTAGGACATTGAACATGTCCACAACATGCCTAAACTATGCTCAAAGCTATTATGGGTCATAGAAAGCTTGGGGGTTTTTGTTTCAAATTTCACCAATTGTCAAATCTTTACCACTTTTCCTTGTTGAAGCAAGTACTTCTTTGACTTTAGAAAGCTACTAGTTTATCTAGTAATTGACCTTCAGCATTGGCCATTACAACTACGTCCACCACTTCTCCAAGCTTCCACTGAAGAAAACAAGGGCTGCTCGAACATTGAGAAGAAAGGCCCTACTATCAACCTTGTTCCATTGAAAAAATCAAGGGCTACTTGGACATTGAGAAGTAAGTCCTTGAAATTGTCCTATGTTTTTCATTAAAACTTATAGGTCCACCACTCCTCCAAGATACCCTCAAATAAAGTAGGGGGCTTTTGTTTCAAAATGCACAACTGCTCCAATTTTGTTTCCATTAAAATAAGCAAGGGCTACTTAGACATTGAAAAGCAAGGCCCTAAAATAGTTCACCTTGGACATTGGTCATTGAAACTAGGTCCACCACTTGTCCAACCTTTACTCTCATTTAGAAAGGGACTTTTGGTTTCAAGATCCATCACTTGTCCAACCATACTTCCATTGAAAGAAGCAAGAGATACTTGCACATTGGGAATCAAGTTCATACAATACCAGCTTGGAAATTGGACATAAAAACTAGGCCCATCACTTGTCCAAGCTTTACTCTCATATAGAAAAAGGGACTTTTGGTTTCAAACTCCACCACTTGTCCAGCCTTACTTCCATTGAAAGAAGCAAGGGATATTTGGATATTGGGAAGCAAGTTCCTACAATAGTTCATCTTGAACAATAGCCATTAGAACTAGGTCCACCATTTCTCCAAGCTTTACCTCATATAGAGAGGGACTCTTGGTTGCAAGAATCCCCCTTGTCCAACCTTACTTCCATTTTAAGAAGCAAAAGATACTTGGACATTGACAAGAAAGTTCCTAAAATAGCACCTTCGACACTGGCCATTACAACTAGGTCCACCACTTGTCCAAGCTATGATCTAATATAGCAATTTCTATAGAGTTATAGTATTCACAACCCTTGTGTAATGTGTAATGTAACTTATACATTTCTTTTCAAAGAGAATTTATCTATAAATATGAAATTAGCAAGGTGTTTCTTTTCAACTTACAGGATGGACTTTGAATCTGGGGAGAAAGTGCATATGGTACTTGATAATGGAATTGTTGGTATTGGTTTTGTGTGTAGAACAGATCCTGATTCCACTTGTGGCGGTACAAAGATAGGGCAAGAAAATGTATCTGTACTAGTGGAGGAATGCTTGAAGGATGTGGTCCTCCCTTTTTCTACAATGGATACTACATCTCTCCAAAGCTCATTATGGAGTGTTGTTCGATGGCCTAAGATTCTTTTGCAAAAATCTATAATGAATGACAATGTAATTGACAAAAATGAAAGCTACAGTGTTGATGAACAAGGGGATCATCTTGATCCTCTGGTTACAGATGCAATATCTATTAGAAGCCCAGAGTTTGAAATGTCAATACGCGAATCTTGGAGAAATCAAAGGGTCCTTTTAAAGGACGACACAATGATGCACATTGTGAATGAAGGGACCATCTTGTATGTATTTCCACATGATTATGTCAAATTTTAGGTACTTGGTGCTGACTTTGTGGGCGTAGGTATTGAAAGGGAGAATGCAATCAATGAGAATATACCTGAAGTGGGAAGCATTACTTTGCTAAAGTGGCCCATCCAACAGACAACCATGTTGGATGGGAGCCCACTACAACGCTTTGTTCCTGGTTGATGGGATACATACTAGACATGAATATGTATCCAATGATGACAGTGCTGGGAAAAAACTTGATGGTAGTGTTGATGCCCCTTTGCTAAGCAAGAGACGATACAGTTTCATCAATAGGACTCAAAAAGTCCAAGCAACACCAGCTTCTACTTTTTATCTTTCAGCTGAGTCAATTCAAAGGGATTCATGCATTAATTTTTGTGGAAAAAAATGATGTCAATTTGCAGATCATGATTTCGTGACAAGATTATGATAAGAATTTTGGGGAGAGTCTCAAAAAGCACGCACAAATGCTACACACACTACCTCTTAAGCCTTGGTGCTTGAGCTTCATGCCTACACTTGGAGTATCCATGGTTGCCCATTAAGTCTCTTTATCGTAAGTATGGTCTTGTGTTGATAGTTACATAGTTTCCTTATGCCATATTTCCACAAATTTCTCTCGTGGTTCTTACCCTTACTTATTGTGCATGATGTATTGTTTATCTCTTGGTGGTATGTGAACTCCTAGCCCTAAAAGTCCCTCTTCATCACTCTCTCGTGATGGAATAAGTATACAATACCTAAAACGTAGCCCCATATCTCTCTCTCTCTCTCTCTCTCTCTCTCTCTCTCTCTCTCTCTCTCTCTCTCTCTCTCTCTCTCTCTCTCTCGCTATTTGTTTATGTGTGTGTTCAAGGTCATGAAAATGGTCAAGATGATTCCACTCTCTTCTTGTCCCATGGTCTTGGGGATTAGTGAGTGATGCTTTTATTTAGGGTTTTGGTAGAGTTCTCTCCCTCTTTCTCTCATCACAAGAAGCATTCCATATGGTCCATTGCATAGTGTGTTACCTACTCACTCTTTTGCGCCCTAGCCGCACACAAGCTAGGTGGTGCCCCTATCGTTTTGGCAAATTTGTCTGCTCTATTGCCATTGAGGAGGAGGTGTAGAGGCAACCCCTTGATAGCTCCGCATTTCGGCCCTCATTTTGGTGCCCCCGCGGAGGAGGGCTACATAGACCTTCAGTTCACAAACAACGAAGGTGTGCAATTTTCAACATGGACGAGTGGCGTGAGAAGTTTGCAAATTGGAGGCCAGAGGAGGAGGAGGCTCTAGAGGCCCTGAAAGCTTTCATCGAGATCTTGCTGCCTGGCTATAGCGTCATCGACATTCAAGAAGTAAGTCCCTCTCTTGACTTGTCCATGATCATCGCCAATGAAGAAGAATGAGGAGAGGATCTTGATTTACCTCTCCTATTAACCTATGAATGCTCCAATAACCCCCGATGCACACACAATTGAAATTCTCTACATCAATACACATGAAAGTACTGTAACGCACATTAAAGGAAGAGAGAGTACTACGAGACCTCTCTTTCCTAAAAAGTTAATTGAGAAAAGGAAGATAAAATCCACACTTAAGTGGCCTAAAGCTGCAGCACGTGCTCAAGCGTAAAGGTGACATTTGGTCCCATCTCATTTAGTGGGGTGACATGACCACTTTTGGAAAGAAAAAGGCCAGTTAGAAATCAGCTTCAACAAAACCTACAACCACAAATTTCACCCCTAAACCCTCATGAAGCAAAGAGGCGGAGGCTTGCCTATAAAATTTCCGCTCGTATGCGTGTGCTCCCTCCTAGTGCACTTTGTGAATCCAGACGCCACCAGCAACCTCCTGTCTGCGTGAAGATTTCTTTGGATATTGTTCAAAGTGGTTTGGTGATCAGGTGAAGAGCCTTCCCGCTTTACCTTTGTTTTCAAGAAGCTATCTCAATCTAAAGAGACTGTCCTTGTTGATGATGTTTTGCACATTCATGGTGTAACATTTGTTCCTCGTGCTGATTATGGCAATAGCATCCAACTACTACTTGCAAAAAGGCTCGGCATAGTAAGAAGTCTTTCCATCACCCCCTGCATCTTCACAGATGCGTCAGGAAGAGTAGAAGTGATCTGAGGTGCCGACCTTCTGTGGTTGATTAGGCTCATTGGTCCAAAGATGGTGCAACTAATCTAGTCTATTTGTGTGGCTACGTATGGATGCCAATAATGACAATAATGATCCATGGATGCTTCCTTTCCATTTTGTGCGTCATATGCGTGTTAATATATGTATTGATATGAAATTATTCTATCAACAAAGAATAGCCTTGTTGTTTGGAGCTGAAAGACTTGGGGAAATCTTGCACTCTCCTCACCCTGTCATTCTACACTTACTAGATTATCACCACTCCTTTGATGTGTCAATATTCATCCTATTTTGAGTTAGCTATGGTAAAGCTCCAAATTGTACTTATCATACTCTACTTTCAATAAATTGGAGTTGTTTGTGTAATTGTGTACTCTCTCGGTTACATTATGCCTTCCCTAATTTTTATGGTAAGCCTAGGGAGGTTGTTTCAGACTTTTTGGATAATTTGGAAATGGCATTTTTAGTGTTAGGAATGGATGATGAGGCCACAAAGCTAAGGGCCTTTCCACTAGTCTTAAGAGAAGGTGCTAAAGTATGGTATCAAACTTTGGCACCAGAAGAAAGAAGAGACTGGGAAGCCTTAAAAATGGCCTTCATTGAAGAGTTTTGCCATCATGAGCCTCTAGAGGAGATATGGAGACAACTCTCAGAGCTACGCCAAACATCACCCAATGACTATAGAAGCTATCAAGGGAAGTTTTCCAACCTGTGGGAGAAGTGGTGTGCATCATTAGGCGAAGGGGAAAGGGCGCGAGAGTGCCTAAAGAAGGACTGTTTCCTAGCAGGGCTTTACCTCATCCTTCGAGAAAAGGTAAAAGGTAAATTCCCAGACACCTTTGAGAAAGCTATGAATTATGTAAGGGATAAGGATAGGAAATTAAAGTTCCAAGCTCAGCTACAAGGAGGAATGGAGCCTCCACCGCTAGCTCAACCTACGGCAAGGGTAGTAGTAGGGACAGGAGCAACAGACCAAGAGTCCTCTCAACAAGAGCTGCTTCAACAAATCACCAATCAGCTAGAGAGCCTGTCCATCAATTTGGTTCAAGGTATAAGGGCTCCCCAACCAAGAAATGAACGAAATAGACAAGAAGGAAAAAGGTAAACCCGTGAGTACGCTTGCTACAATTGTGGAGAGGTAGGTCACAGCATGTATTTTTGACCTCACCCAGGACGCTATCAAGGAAATGATAATCAAAGATGACCTCCCCGCCAACAAGTCACCTCTCCTCAAGCAAGGCTACCAAATGGACAAAATGCAAATGTGGCTCCACCAATTCAAATATTGAGAGCCCCTTGTCCACCACCACAAGCACCAGTAGAGATCCCTCCACTACCATCAGGTGGGGAGGATAGGGTTGTCTTTGTCATAAGTCTTGACAATGGTAAGGATAAAGGGAAAGCAAAAATGGAGGAAGTTGTTGCCATGCCAATAAAGAGATTTAGGAGACAAAGAACTCATAAAATGGAAGATTCAAATCCGGATCAATAAAGGGAATGAGGGTTCTTCCCAAGTGATAGGAGACAAGAAAAGGAAGAGTAGGTCAAAGAGGCACATAAGAGTAGAAGACTTTCCACTTGGGGTGGGATCCATACCCTATGACCTCATAGCAGATGTGAGTAATCAAGGACCAAAGATCTCATGGCAGCAACTCCTCCACCTTTCCCCAAAGATGCATAGAACCTGGTCTAAGATGGTTAGCACTAGGAGGGCTAAGGCAAAGTCAGTTGGGTCCATTAGTGCAAGAGGCATGAGGATATTGTGCCAGTCATTGATGCAGATATTAAGAGTCAGTGAGTCCCCAATGTGTATGTGGATGGTGGAGCCGAGATTTGTGTTATGACTGAGAAATTGATGCACAAGTTGCATTTGGAAGTAAACGAATAGACTTCCTTACAAACTAAGATGGAAAATAATGTAAGGGTGGCTTGTGTGGGAAAGGTTAATGGAGTGAAGGTTTCAGCTTTTGGTGTGGCAGTCTCAAGTTATGCTTATGTGATCCCAACTAAGGGAGAGGGGTACCCATTAATTCTTGGAAGACCTTGGCTTATGGCTATGAAGGCCAGGCAGGATTGGGAGATAGGTTCCCTTGAGTTGCGCCCAAGTCATAAGGCCGGTAGCAAGCAACAAAAAATTGTGTATGACATGAAGCAGGGTAGACAACAAGACGTGGATATGGAGACTTCGATGGACGAATGGAGCACAAGCAACTACTCTTCGTCTGAGGGTGAGTCATCTGAGGAGGATGCTAGTTCTTTGGAGGTAATGGGTATAGTACTATGAGACCCTGAAGGAGAGGGTATTCAAGACTCTCTAAACAAGGAGGAAGTCACATGCCTAGAAGAGATGTTAGCTAAAGACCTACTAGAAGAAGAAAAAGGACCCTATTTGCAGGTACTAAAGAAGCATGCTAGTCTCTTCATAAATGATTATGAACACATTAAGGGAGTAACAGTGACTCAACACCATATCCAATTGAAAGAAGGTGCCAAGCCATTGGTGCAAAGACTTATGAGATTAGGGATAGTGCAACAAGATGCGCTCTTAAAGGAAGTGAAAAGATTACTCAATGCAGGATTTATCTACCCAATGGAAGATTCCGAGTGGGTGTCCGCGGTTGTGGTAACACCAAAGAAAAATGGGAAGTGGAGGGTGTGTGTTGATTACAAGCCTCTAAATGTAGCCACAAAAAGGGACCATTTTCCTTTGCCTTTCCAGATGAGATACTAAATGAAGTGTCTGGTCATGAAAGGTACACAGTGTGTGACGGGTACTCAGGATACTTCTAGATTAGAATTACAGATGAAGATCAAAGGAAGACTACCTTCATAACACCCTGGGGGTGTTTTGCTTATAGAGTTATGCCTTTTGGCTTAACTAATGCCCCAACTACTTTCTAAAGGTTTATGAACTTGGTGTTTCAACCCTACTTTGGTGAATCCATACGAGTCTTCATTGATGATTTTTGCATTTACAGCTCTAGGGAAGTGCATCTTTCCAAGGTTGATGAAGGCTTCACCCATTTGGCCCAATTGGGTGGGCAATTAAATAAAGACAAGTGCCATATAGGTGAGAGTATGGTCACTCCACTAGGCCATGTTGTGCCTCAAGATGGTATTGAGTCTAACCCTAAAAAGGTAAAGACATTGTTAGCCTTTGCTACTCCTTCAAATGTGAAGCAGCTAGTCTCCTTCATTCAAAAGGTTCGCTACATAGGACGATTCATGCATCTCCTTTCTCAGAAAATCTATCCTTTGTAGCAGCTCACTAAACACACTACATTGGCATCAAGTGAGGAGGGTGAAAGGTGCTTTCAAGAAGTTAAAACCATTTTGAGCTCATTGCATGTCGTCCTACAGCCCACATGGGGTGAATTATTCTATGTGAATCCTAGTGTAGGCCCAGAAGCTCTAGGAGCTATCTTGATGCAAAACGACCCAAAGACGTCTCTCATGAGACCAATTTACTTCTCTAGTAGAGTGATGAAAGCTGTTGAAAAGGGTTTCAGTGCAACTGAGCAATTGGTGCTAGCTCTTAAGTTTGTAGTGGAAAAGTTTTAGGCTTACTTGCTTCCGAGACAATCTGTGGTGATCACAACTGAGGAAGTCTTTCCATATGCCCTACAACACATGAAACTGTCTCAAAGAATAGCAAAGTGGGTGGTGTAGCTTCAAGAGTTTGACTACACACTACACGTAGAGGATTCTACCCGTGCTTGTTTGGCAGACGTCCTCACACAAAGGTGTTATGAGAAGATCAAGAACGAGGCACCTAGTAAGGTACCACATATCCCGGAGCCTGAACTTCTATTAGGGGCACATAGTCTATATTTTGATGGAGCTTACAAGAGAACAAAAGACAAGGCATCAGCAGGTATAGTGATACTAGGTCCAGAAAAGGAGAGTATTTTGGCAAAATGGTTTCACCTAGAACAGATTCATTTTAACAATAAGACAGAGTATCATGCCCTTGTTTTAGGTTTACAATGTTGTCTTTCTTAAGGCATCAAAAAGCTAAACGTTTTTGATGACTCCATGTTGATTGTTAAGCAAATGGTTGGCGTATGGGCCTGTAAAAATGACAAATTGTCTATTAATATGAGGGAAGCAAAGACCTTGTTGAAGGTTTTTAAAGAAGTTCGAGTTCACTTTACCTCAAAATCAAAATCTAGAAGCAGATGCCTTAGCAGCTGAAGAACTACAAACTCTCATGGTAGGTGCTATCCCTGTGAAAAGTCCTTTATACCAAGGAAAGGAGGAGCTGCATGATTTACTTTCCTTTCTTAAACATTGTGAAGCGCCCTCTGGTATGAGTAAAAGTGAACACAGGTGGCTGGCAAAAAAGGCTACCAGATATAGTTTGGTAAGTGAGGACTTGGATGGTAAGGGGAAAGATGCTGTCATGAGGAGAGTTCCCTCATCCCAAGAGATCAAGGATATTTTGTTTAGCTGTCATGATGGTGTGTGTGGTGGCCACTTTGCACAAGAGATCACTAGCAGGAAGATCATACAAGCAAGGTTTATATGGCCCAGCCTCCATCGAGATGTACAACAGTGGTGCCGCACATGCGAGGTTTGCAAAAAAGTCGGACCTAGGCGTCTTGCTCATGAAAATCAGCACCCAATTAAAACCTACGGACCTTTTGAAAAATGGGGAATAGATGCAATAGGGCCACTACCTTGCAATCAATCAAGAAAGGAGTACATCATTGTTAACCCTCACGACACATGGACACCCTATGATCTATAAACGTTGTATTGTTTAGAGTCAGGTACCGGGCTTGCCGGACCAATAGGAACAGGGTAAGGGTGATCGCCGATGACAGGCGCACTCTAACTGGAATATTCAAGGAGTTAGTTGGCTAAGTATGGGCGCCCAAGTGTGAATGGGGTGAGCTCATATAAAAGCCACTAAACCTAATTTTTACTCATTCTCTCATTGTGCAATAGAAGCCGCTCTTGCTCCATCTCCACCTTCTCCTTCACCATCTCCTTGTGTGTGTGTGTGTACGTGTGAGAGAGAGTGTGAGAGTGTGTGTGTGATCGAGCGTTGCGGCGGCACGACGGCGGCGAGGCGGTTGAGCGCGGCGTAGCGGCGTCTCCCTCTTCTTTGCGGCGCGGGAATCCTTCATTCGCAGCTACGCAGGAAGGTGAGTGACACACCATTCTTTCTTGTGAGCTTGTCTGTTGTATGACTGTGTGCTAGGAGCCTTTGTGGCTCGCACATGGCGCATAGCAAGTCCCTAGCCGTGACATTTTTGGCGCCGCTTCCGGGGAGCTACTGTGCGTGAAGCTCCAATGGCGACCTGTAAATTGTATTGAAGCTATTTTTTATGTAGGAAAGGCACGGCTTAAGTTTGATTATTGTTGTTATGCAAAAACAGTAGAGAAAGACACAATGTTGTTGACTGCATTCAAGTTTTCTTTGTTCTGTTAAGCTCTGTTTTGCTAGTTCTATTAAGCTCAGATTTCAGCTTACACAGTTAGCATTTCTTGCGTTTCTGCGTTTTCTGCATTTTTTGGTTTGCACTGCACAGTTCTGTCAAGGTTCAATTTTCTGCATTTTCTGGTTTGTGCACAGTTAGGCGCACAGTTAGTTAATTAAGTAGGTTAGTAATTAGGTGAACCACCGATTAGCAGGTTAGTAGGTAGGTGGGACAGTAAATAGTTAGGTGAGGTCAGCGCGCACCAAAACGCGTACCAAATAATATCAAAAAATAAAAAAAATAAAAATAAAAATCGAAAAATAAAAACGTGAGTGAGGGGGAGGTTATAAAAACGGACGGGAAAAAATCGAAAATATTTAAGCGTGAGTGACTGGGGGGATCACTAAAATTTTGATCGGGATCATTTCCCCAAGCCCAAGCCCAGGCCTCAGTCCACAGTCTTATGATATATACTAGACTCACTCTTATATATATACCCTACCCCCTCAAGAGGGAATGAGAGCATGTGGGGCAAGTCCTCCACTCTCCTCCCTTCTCTTCCCACTTGCACCCTTAGACTTGCTATTTGGAGCCTAGTTCCCCAACTAGGAAAAGACTGTTTCGGGCTTCTCTGGAGCAAAATAGAACCAAACAGTGGGCTGTAAAGCACAGCGCGTCCCTCCTAGCGATCCGCTCGTTTCGAGCTATCACACGGCCCATTCCACGACACGCTCTAAAAAATCTAGCAAAAAAACAAACAAAAAACACGCAAAAAACTAGTCACAAGGCCTCCTAGAGCAGCTTTTTGATAGCGGAGGGTATCAAAAGCACATGCACTTACGCTCTGGGCGGGTGCTAGAACACGAGCATATTGAGGGTGCCTCTGTTCATACGGACACCCATTACCCATCCACGATAGGCTCTAGACCCTCAGCGGGGACACAAGGTAGCACCACCCAAGACCCTAAAATAGCCGCTAGTGATTCCTCCTCCGACTCAGAAATCATGGAAGCATACCCTACCCAAAACACTGAGAGAGAAGGCCATGCACCTCCCGAAGCTCCACAGCCTAGTACTAGTATGTTTAGCCGTTTCATGGAAACATTAGGTAGAGCTACTCGCTCAGAACCTCATGCAAATGAAGCACACGAAGGGGGTGGGGAAGTGGACTCTCCTTTCACATCGCACGTGGACCCCACACCCCCAAAGAGTGTCCATGTGGATATCCTGCCAACTTCTTACCAAGAAGGCCCTGTTGAGCTGCCTCCTTCAGAAGTTCCCTCTAGAGTACCGTTGGTGACAAGTAAAACCACGGGGAGCAACATTGCTTCTACCTCACAAGAAACCGTTAACACGTCGACTCTAGAAGGATTGTTCATTAATGATCATTGGACATACGACCTCCACACTGAGGTGTTGACGGATCTACACTCTGGCCACGCCTACCATGTAGGATGGATAGAGATTGTACAATCCACCTCTAGTGCCACGAGCATCGAAGATCAACAGAAAATGATATGTAATGTTATCCATGGCATTATTCAATCAGAAAGGCAAAACCGAGGGGTAAATATACCCTCAACTGGCCCCATGAGATTTCTGGATACGAGCAAGGCTCAACAGCCTACTCTATCACAAATGGAGACTCCTCTAATGAGTCCCATGGACCCATCTTACGTCATTTCACCTGGGGTCTCTATGCAATCTGAGCCTCCAAACGACAACTTTAGCTTCCCTAAATTGGCTCAACCCTCTATTAAGGAAAACACAATGCTCACTCCAGGGATAGGCCTGACAGAGAATGTACCGATGACATCTACGGTTAGCGCAGTGCCACTACCTAGTGTCGTAGTACCTAATATGGGGCCTCGACCGTATGTGCCTCTAGCCCCTTATGCACACATGGCCCCCACACCTCCAATTGTACCACTTGTTTATGCTCCTCGAGTGCCGCTCCCTAGCCCTTATCCGAGTGGACCTATGCCCAGTTATGTTCCATATCCTGCATCATCCACACATATGCCAAGACCGGTACCCATCCCTCTCCCACATATGATTCCAAGAGTACCTCCACCGGCCCTGCCTCCTCACATAGGTGACTTGGCAGCGTTTGCTCAAACCATAGGTCGATCTATCATGGAAAATATGTGTCATGCATCTGGTAGAGAGCCTAGAAGTAAGGCAGTACAAATTGCCAAACTCAGGCAAAAATTCAATGGGGACGAAGATGCTAGAAAACACATTGAAGTGTTTGAACAAGTATGTGATTCCTTAGGGGAACGCAACGAACTACATAAGTGCAATGCCCTAAGCTTGACATTAAGTGGGAAGGCTGGAGATTGGTATAGAACCCTAAGGGTGGACGAGAAAACAATCTACCCTACCCTTCGAAGGTTGTTTCTAAAGGAGTACATACAAGAAGGTGTGCTTTGGGGTGTAGCATCTCAGCTACAGAAGGCCGAACGTAAGGAAGGAGAGTCAGTAAGGGACTTCATTAGTCGTCTAAAGCACTTAAACTCTTGCTGCCCTGTAAATGAGCGCTTCAACAATAACCAACTGCTTGATCGATTTATTCAAGGGTTGAGGAATGAAGGAATCTATAATGGACTAGTGATTAGAGGTATCACAACCTGGGAAGATGTCACTGCCAATGCAATCCAATTAGAGGACAACTTGATGATAGCAGGCATGAGGGTGTCTACTGACACGAGATCCACTAGCTCACAAGCCATTGAGTATGAACCCATGACTGCAAAGCCCATTGCCAATGAGCCAAAGGTATTTGAGACATTCTTGACAGACCTCACCAAGGCAATCCAAGAGTCTCTTAAGGATAATCGACCCCCTCAAAATAGTCACATGTATCCAAGAAGGGAGCAACAATGGTGTTCCATTTGCTTAGGTCCACATAGCACTAGTGAGTGCCCTACGTTTAGAGTAAAATTTAATGGAACTTGCAACGCATGTGGTAGGTATGGTCACCAAGCTAAGGATTGTTTAATGATCAAACGTATGATGGCAAATAGACCACCTGTAGCCTGGACGGATGCACCTCGAGCTCCTGTATTGATGCCTGCTCCACCTGTTGAGCAACTACCGCAACACATGGTCCCTAGATCTCAAAATGTTGTACAAGCTACACCGCTACCACCTCCTGTGCTAGGACCGCAGCCCCCGCATCCAAGAGTCTCCCCTATGAACCAAGTGGGTTGCGAGCCATCTAATGCTTATGCAGATGGCTGTGAGGAGGAAATAGACACTAGTATTGCCTACGGACTTGATACATTGGAAGAGTGTCCTATATACTACATGGAAGTTTGTTGGGGGCAAGTCAAGCCGGTTTATCAAGCTGCTGCTCTCGCATCCAGAGGTCAAAATATCAACACCCAGGCTAGGAGGCCACCTCTTCAATGCTACGAGTGTGGTGGACCACATCGGCAGCGGAGTGCCCTATTAGGCTGAAAAAGAATGCTGCACAGATGCAAATGAATCAAGGGAGCACGTCTGCAATGCCGATACTCACATGTAATCGTTGTGGCATAGATCACTTGATTGCCCAATGCCCCTATAACCCAAATGTGCCTAAAATCACACCCCTAAATTTGGTCGAAATTCCTAGTGTGACATCGCCAATACCACCCGTCGCACCCGCTTATGCGATTACACGGTCCATGCTTCAAGGGCCAGGCCATATCCTCGAAGAGAGAGATACCGCGTCAGTTATCCAAGCAAAGAAAAAGAAGACAAGAAGGAAGAGGTTGCAGAATACAGGAAATTCAAAGCCAAGTTCCAAAACAAACATAGGAACAGGAGATGACCCCGTGTATATGAATGACCTCGAGGATGATTCAGATTCAATCGAGACAATGGAGACTAGAACCAATACCACAAAGGGAAAGACCGACAAAGAAAACCGTAACATGGAACCAAATGAAAACCGAATAAGAGAAAACCATAAAGAGCCTCTGAAAACACCACAAGTGTTTCCAAATCCAATCCAAGACCCCCAAGATAAACTGCAGGGGAAAAAAGGGAAGAATCGTAAAAAGAAGATTGGGACGTACCCAAACCCAGTAGACGAGATTGAGCAGGTGAAACATCTAAGAGGTTTAGTGGAGGAGACTCAAAGGAAACTAGAACCAGAACCCATGCATGTCAAAATTCATGACACAGTGTTTCCCACGCAAGTTCATCCACCCCACATGAACCATAGACCGTTAGCCATATCTAGTATCATCCAAGAAGGGAGTGAGGACGGGACATCAGAAAGTGAGCATACACCTTTCTTGTTGGAAAGGATGTTTAACGAAGGAATACCTGATCCCATTGAGGAATATGAGATTCCATCCTCACCAGTTCCTAGTCAAGGACCTACACCCTGCAAAATGCCAATGAATGTTGCCAAACTAGTGGACTTCATGTCTTCTGAGGTCCGAACCACGATCATAGCAAAGCTGTATGGAGATCCTGAGTTATTCTTTGCACTTCGAGCATTCCTTAACGGAGAGCTACAAACGGGATTACCGCAGTTTGCGCAACCAAATAGGCCTGACTCGATTATGATTGATGAGAAAATCATGTGCAATCACTTGACTTAGATGGACACGAGTCTGTGATCGAGGTACCCATTAACGAATTAGGGCAGTATTTTGAAGGCGACGAGTCTAATGCGACCCTACCCATCACTACCAAGGGATTAACTATAAAGGGAATTCTTGATGGTGGTGCAGGAGTTAGCATCGTTACAAAAGATTGTTGGGAATCCATGGGAAAACCCCGCCTCAGTGTTACCAACATTGTGGTAAAGATGGCAAATGGTACCATAGCCAAACCTATGGGGATGCTCAAGGATCTTAAGATCAAAGTTCTAGGACACAAGGTACGACATACGTTCATTGTAATGGATTTCTCTAAACACCTTATGTCATATGAAATGATTTTAGGACGACCATTCATGAGGGAAGCACAAGTGGTTCATGATTGGTCTAAAATTCATGTCTATTTGCAATTCCAAGACTCTGTCCTTAGAGTGGATTTGGTGACTGGTAAGGTACACCCCTTAGGGAGTAAAACCATTATTGATCATCGCTCTGACACCACAGTTCACTCGGCCCCACTACAATATTGTTACACTTGTAAGAAGGATACAGACATTGGCCAAGATTCTCCTTACATGGATGTGTTACCGGGTATGACGGAATCAGACAATGTAGACTGGGTACACCTAGCTGCAACCATAGATACCTGGGGAAATAGAGGAACCACTTGGGTCACACCAGAGGGGGAAGAGGTACCACAAATTGCACCTCTGAACATGATAAGTGCCATACATGCATCTTCTAAGGGCAAGGCAATTGTAGACCAATCTGACAGTGACACCGATAGCTCAATAGAAGACTTTGACCAACACGACTCAGACACTGACTCCCAGAGTGAAACGGATTCTGAATCTCATGAATTAGAGAGTGGAGCAAGTTCAGAGTCAAAACATTCGGAAGGACCGAGCACATCAACCGATGATAGCTCCTCCGAGAGTGAAGAGGACACCAACGAGGACTCCTTTAGTGAGCCAGATCTAAATGAAAATCAAAAGCAGGTCTCAAATAAGAAAAAGAAAAACTTTAAGAGGCGTCGATATCGAGCCAATGTACGTGCTAGGATAAAAAAGAAGAGATCCTCAGCAGAATGGCTCAGTTATATAGGAGCATGTGATGCTCATCAAAAATTGGTAGACGATTGGGGTGAATATCTCCAAAATGTTATGTGGTGTAGACCACGACACCATGACATAGCCCAATTAGAGATCATAGACAAGCCAAAGTTGAGCCGCACTGCAAGGAGGCGTCAAAACCAAGAGTTAGCTCGACAACACAAGAAAGCAGAAATAGAAGCACAAACCAAAGCACAACCAGAATCCACAGACTTACATCCTGCACCAGAACATTTCAAATCTTACACCACAAGGGAAGCAAAGGTTGTGTACACAAAAGCCCAAAGAATACCTATCGATGGGAATAATAGAATCTATGATGGTCCGGCAATAGTTAAAGAAATAGAGTTAACCGACCCCGGTGAAGAATCAAAACCTGTTTTTATTGCCCAAGACCTCACAGAAGTTGAAGAGGCGGTCCTCAAAGAGCTTCTCAAGGAATTCAAGGACGTATTCGCTTGGACATACCATGATATGAAAGGTGTTCCACCTTCTGTGGTCCAACATACAATCCCTATGATTAGCACTGCGAAGCCTGTACAACAAAGACCCTACCCGATGAATCCTAAGTACGCAAAGATCATTCAAGAATAATTAGAAAAGCTTATCAAATGTGGGTTCATATATCCTATTGAACACTCTGAATGGGTGTCTCCAATAGTTATCGTGCCAAAAAAGAATTGGAAACTCAGGGTGTGCGTGGACCTCAAAAAAGTTAATGCAGCTACTAGAAGAGACCATTACCCCCTACCATATTCCGAACATGTACTCGAAAGAGTTGTAGGCAAGGAAGCTTATAGCTTTCTAGATGGGTACTTAGGCTACAACCAAATCACGATAGCGCTAGAGGACCAAGCTAAAACTGCCTTCATCACGGAATTTGGCATGTTTGCATTTCGTGTGATGGCTTTTGGCTTAACAAATGCCCCTGCTACATTCCAACAATTAATAAACACTGCTTTTAAAGAATATTTGAGAGAGTATTGTGAAGCTTTCTTAGACGACCTTTGTGTTTACTCTTCTTGGAAAGAACATCTATCATAATTGCGGAAGGTGTTTGAAAAGTGTAGGTTATATCGTATCTCATTGAACCCGTTCAAATGCCAATTTTGGGTCAAGCATGGAGTTATTTTAGGGCATATAGTATCTAAGAATGGTATCTCAACCGATGAGAGAAAAATTAAAGTGATTCTAGAGTTACCACCACCAACCAATTACAAGGGAGTTCAAAGGTTCATGGGACACGTGGGTTATTATCGACGGTTTATTTTATTTTTCGCTGAGATAGCACGTCCTTTGTACAAGCTTCTCATTGAATTTAAATGGACTGAAGAGTGTGACCAGGCCTATGAACAATTGAAGAAAACACTAGCAAGTGCTCGGATTTTAAGGACACCTAACTGGGATGTCATTTTCCATGTGCATATTGATGCATCAAACTTTGCTATTGGGTGTGTTCTCACTCAACCAGGAGAACATAAATTGGACTATCCCATTAGCTTTGCAAGCCGTCAATTGAACGATGCTGAAAGGAACTACACCACTACAGAGCGAGAAGGTTTAGCAATGGTTTATGCAGTAAAGAAATTTTGCTACTACCTTCTGGCAAACAAGTTTGTATTTTATGTGGATCATCAAGCGTTGCTGTATCTTGTAAACAAGCCATGCTCCACAGGAAGAATCACACGATGGTTGTTAATTCTTCTGGAGTTTGATTTTACGATTGTAGTGAGACCCGGTAAAAGGCACGTCATGGCTGATGATTTGTTTCGCATACCCAATGGTGAAGCCCCTACAGGAGTTGATGATGAATTACCCGATACTTCCCTATTCATAGTTGAGACTATGCCTGAATGGAGTGAGAACATTGTTAACTTTTTAGTTAATGGTTTTCCACCCAAGGAACTTCGTAAGGATATCGCTCAAAGGCTAGTAAAAGAATGTGAACCCTATTGTTTGATTGCCGAAACTCTGTATAGACTAGGCAAGGACGATATTCTTAGGCGTTGTGCCCGTGAGGATGAATATTTGTATATCTTGCTTGCAAGAAGCACATAAGGGCATAGCAGGAGGACATTTTTCAGGAGACCTGACTTCTAGAAAGGTGCTGCAATCAGGCTATTGGTGGCTAACTTTATTTAAGGATGCATCACCTTTTACAAAAGGGTGTGATGAGTGCCAACGTTACAAGACCACATAGCGCAAAGACAGAATGCCCTTACATCGTATTAAAGTAACCCAACCATTTGAAAAATGGGGCTTAGACTTTGTAGGTCCAATTAGTCCCGCAGCTCGCAACACTCAATCTTGATATATTCTAGTTGCTACGGACTATGTAACAAAGTGGGCTGAAGCTAAGGCTTCACAAAAAGCTGACGCGAGGACAACAGCTAAGTTTCTTTTTGAGAACATTATCACAAGATTTGGTTGCCCTTTTGAAATTGTTAGTGATAATGGTACCCATTTTATAAATGAGGTAATAAGAGAGCTTACCACGACCTTTATGATATCCCACCATAAGTCTACACCTTATTACCCGCAAGCTAATGGACAAGCCGAGAGCACCAACAAGACTCTAATCTCTATTTTAACCAAGACGGTAGAATCTCATCGCACTGATTGGGATTTGAAGTTGACATCTGCTCTATGGGCTTATCGTACTGCTTATAAAGTGGCTATTAATTGTACGCCATTCAAAATGGTATACGGCCAAGAAGCGGTTATGCCTTGGGAGTTTGTCATTCCTAGTCTTAGGGTAGCTTCACAGGAAGGATGGAATGGTAACCCCTTAACTGAGCGTTTGTATATCTTAGAAAAACTAGACGAAGAGAGACAGTTGGCTGTGCAAAATGCTCTTGTGGAAAAGGATAGGAGAAAGAAGTGTTTTGATCGCCATGTGAAGGACAAGGACATCAAAGTTGGTGATAAAGTCCTTATGTATGGAGTACGTAAAGAGAAGAAAAAGTTGAAATATGCTGGTAAAGGACCATATAGAGTATGTGAAATTACCCCACAAGGTACCCTTCATGTGGAAACTCTTGATGGAGTTGAAACCATTGGATTCCTCAATGGGAGTAAATTCAAAAGATATTACGATCCTTTAAGCCAAGAAGAACTAAGGGCCATTCATCAAAAGAAGGCCGCCAAAGCACAAACCGAGTTAAAGAAGATACAAGCTCAAGCTGAGGCTAAGGAGCGACAACAACGCATAAGACAAAAACGAGAGGCTAACCTTGGAGTCACAAATGCCTTCCACGTGGAAATCAAAGAGGATTGATTGGACTCTGACACACCTCTAAGATACCCTATTGAGTTAAATAGTGCCTATGGAAAAGTGCTATATAACGCCTTATTGGACACGGGTGCTAAATATAATCTGCTATCCTATGGGGTGTGGTGTCAGTTAGGGAAGCCACCTCTATCTGAGAGTATTATCCAAGTCAAGGGTGTCAACAAGAAAAAAAATACGGTTTTTGGAATCTGGAACACTTGTGTCAGTTATGACAATGGAATTGTAGCTCAAGACTTTTTGGTCATGCCTACTGGAACTATGGAGGGTAATATAAACCTAGGACGCACGTGGATGATAGCCACCAAATGCACTATTGATTGGGGGACTGGGGGTGTCACAACGCAAAAACCAACTCTTATACCTACCACTCAAGCCATAGTCCCTGAGATATTTCCTAAGGAAATAAAACCCAAGACATTGCATGTCCAGGAGGTTGAACCATACGTCCCCATAGCCCAACTCTCTAGATCTTCAACTGATGTAGTTGAAAGAAAGCTTGAGACACACAAGAACCATCCCAATATAACAAATAAAGCATACAAGTGGGTCCCTAAAGCTTCTTTAGTAACCATGACTGATGCTAAAAAACAGAAGCCTCGTAAGAAACGTCCCACTCGCTCCAAGAAATGTAAGAAAACGTGGCGCTGGATTCCTAAACGACTATTAAAAGCCCAAGGATACTATGATGGAAATGAGCGAATTTGGGTACCTAAACGTAAAATGTGTCCTTCCCTATCGACAACAAACCCATATGAGTCAAACAGTGTAACGCTAAAGCCAATGGCAGACCGTGGGAAGGGAAAGATCACAGAATGCTACACACCTAGTCCAGAGCTAGTTTGGGCTCCAAGGCAAACCCAATTTATTCCACCTAGCGCAGGAAGGGGGGAGTTCCATGAAGCTTCTAGCTCCTCATGTAATACATCCATAGAGGTAAAAGCTTCTACACAGGCTCCATCTATAGTAATGGACCTCAATGAAGCTACAAAAGAATCCACACCTCCCAGTGTTAAAGAATCACCTGATGAACCACTTCAAGCTCGATCCTGGGAGAGTACCTTACCACCCTTGCAACTTGACGAGGCACCTAGGGTAATAAAAAACTACTGGCAAAAATCCTCACCTATTACCAACTGGAACAATTGGTTTCAAAGGGTGACAAGCTCATTTCAAACGGTATGATCTACCCAAGGAAGGGGGGAGTGTTTGTGGACATCCATCATTCACTTGCTTCCCTCTCAACCTTTCTCCTTGACCTCTTAATCTCCGATCTTAGGGAATGTGTATATAAATCCTTATACTCACAAAAACAAGATAAAAAAGTAAAAGAGCAAGAGCCATCACACAAATCATAAAAACAAATTATGCACAAGAACACGACCCTTGTAATATTTGCACTCTAACCATCATCTATTTGCGTGTACAGATATGGCTAGTACGCTAGAGTCATCCACTCCTGCCTTGGGTGAGAGGTACCCTCGTTACTTTTCACAAATATTTCACATGGTCTTTCCAGTGCTTGCATGTGAATGGGATTTGATAGGTACGCTAGCATGTGAGAGGAATTTTGGGAGTTAGAATGGCTGATACGTCTCTTGACCACGTCTGATCCATACTTAGTAGAGAGCGTTTCTCCCATTGCACAAGCCTACCCTTTTGACCAAGATGACTATAGGCATCTAGTGACCTTCTTAGTAAACATGGTCACCTACGATGAAGAAGAAAATTTACATGACTACATGGATGGCACATATGGTCTCATGGGTGATGACTTTGTTTACCTCGACGACGTCGAGGATAGGGGTTTAGCCTTAGGGTTTCCCCCCAACCTCTACAATATCCTATTCCCTTGACTCTTTAGGGGGAGTGCAAATAATTAGGTTAGGATTCCTTATGTTTTTTGTTGTGTTCAATAAGTGTTGGTACCTTTTCCTACTAATGTGCCTCCTGGAGGTATTCCTTTTATTTCCTAGTGTGTACAGGAGTGTGTTGATGTTGATAGGATTTGGACCTTCATGGAACCTTTCTCTCGTTCACACTTCAAATCAAGCGTGACCATCAACACAAACATGTGTTTTATGTCCATTAACATTTCCCTTATCTTTTTGCATCCATGTTTGTCTGCTTTGATTGTGATTGGTAGCATAATATTCAACGCATTTTCTTAGTATCAAACATTTAATTCAATGTAATGTTTTGTCATAATCACTTGTCTAGGTTTAAAAATCAAGCAGTCCGACTAAGCTAGTTTGACCAAGCTAGGTATTAGAAATCTTCTCTTAATACCATGGGGAATGCCTTCCTAATACGCAATGGTTACTTAGGTTCTTAATCCGATTTAGGCAGCATTGTGTGAAATATACTAGGGCTTTCTAGTGGGCTTAACCCTATTGACCTTTAGCTTAAGTATTATAAAGGGAGTTTACTAATGTGATGAGCCTGGGGAGGGTAATAGTGTTATATGACCCCCCAAAGTTACAAAATTAAAATGTTGAAAATGAACAAACAAAAAATCAAAGTGCCACAATGTAAAATTTTAAGCTGGAAGAGAAATCCCTGCTTAAATTGATACTTCACTCACATGTATCGCCTATGGTACTAGAGCCCTAGAGGTTCCCTGTGTGGGTGCTTTTGCTTGAAAAGCAAAAAACCCAAGGCATACAAAATAAGCACACACATCAAAATTGAATCAATGTGAAAAGACTTTGGGGGGTCAAAGAAAAGGTAATCAGTCAGGCGATGATTTCATGAGAAATTCCTTTTATCGTAGCTTAACTACAAGGTCTTCTAGGTATAGCCTCTAGTCAGCCCTCGAACATCAAATACTTGGCTCTCGCGATTAAACAACTTAATTGACCAGAAAAAATTGAGAAGTTACCCATGGTATTAATAGTCGAGCTCTAGTGCCTTTTGACCGTTAAATTAGCGACCCCCGACTTGTTTAATTTTTTACCTTTACATCTGTTTATGCATTTGATTATATTGCAATTTAATGTTTATTGCTGACAAATTGTCTAAAATTCTGTTACCAATCAATTTGTCTGTCTAAAATTGCATATGATTTTTAATTGTATATGAGAATGCAATTACTGTGGCAATGTTGTTTGATTTTGCAGTGATTGAAGAAGGCTACGCACATCCATGTCGACTGCTCTCCCATCTCGACGAACGAGGTTCAACTTGATAGCTTCTGAGGATGAAATCTACATCAGGAAGGGGGGCATGTTAACCCTCACGGCACACGGACACCCTATGATCTATAAACGTTGTATTGTTTAGAATCAAGTACCGGGCTTGTCGGACCAATAGGAACAGGGTAAGGGTGATCGCCGATGACAGGCGCACTCTAACTGGAATATTAAAGGAGTTAGTTGGCTAATTATGGGCGCCCAAGTGTGAATGGGGTGAGCTCATATAAAAGCCACTAAACCTAATTTTTACTCATTCTCTCATTGTGCAATAGAAGCCGCTCTTGCTCCATCTCCACCTTCTCCTTCACCATCTCCTTGTGTGTGTGTGTGTGTGTGTACGTGTGTGAGAGAGTGTGAGAGTGTGTGTGTGATCGAGCGTTGCGGCGGCACGACGGCGGTGAGGCGGTTGAGTGTGGCGTAGCGGCGTCTCCCTCTTCTTCGCGGCGCGGGAATCCTTCATTCGCAACTACGCAGAAAGGTGAGTGACACACCATTCTTCCTTGTGAGCTTGTCTGTTGTATGACTGTGTGCTAGGAGCCTTTGTGGCTCGCACACGGCGCGTAGCAAGTCCCTAGCCGTGACAATCATTATGGGGGTGGAGTATATGACCAGATCAGCAGAACGACCCACAAAGTGCATCACAGCCAAGGACGTGAATGATTTCATCTTTGAGTGCATTTGTTGCCGTTTTGGCACACCTTTGAAGATTATCTCCGATAGGGGACCGGGATTTCGAGCTGATTTAGTCTGGAAATTGATGAGCAAGTTGAAATTCAAGTGCAAGCACTCAACGTCATACTATCCTCAATGCAATGGTCTTGTGGAGAAGGTAAATGGTCTTATATGTAAAATCATCACTAAGCAAGTGCATTTACATCCTAAGGCATGGGAAAAACACTTAGATGCAGCACTTTGGGCTTATAGAACATCCTTTAAAACATCCTTGAGATATACACCCTTTCACTTGGTTTACGGGCAAGAGGCACTACTATCTATAGAAGTGGAGCCAGCAAGCCTCCGAGCTCTAAAGGCACATCAAGAAGATAGTCAAGAGAAGTAGGTGGAGAGAAGAATCATTGATTTGGAGAGGGTAGGGCTAGATCGAGAGTAAGCAGTGAAATACTATACGGCTCAGGCAAAAAAGAAGCACAGGAAATTCAATCGCACCCTTGTCAAGAAAGACATCAAGGAAGGATCTTTAGTGCTCAGATACGACAATCGCTTTGTTAACAAAAAGGATGGTAAGTTCTTTCTTAAGTGGGAGGCCCCTTTTGTAGTGATACAGAGGTTCTCAAATGGTAGTTACCAGCTAGGTGACTTAGATGGTAAAGTACATCAGACCCAGTAAATGGTTTGCGATTGAAGGCCTACCACTGTCGTCTTTTCCTGCCATATGTTGGTGGGATGAATGATAAGGTTGGTTCAGAGGAGAGCTCATCATATTTGAGCTCCGACTAAGATAACAACCATGTACATAGTTTATTTTAAAAAAATACAAAAAATAAAGAATAAAAAAAGAGAAAAAAAGAAGGAAAAAGAAAAAGAAAAAATGTTTCGAGTGAGAGCAAATATTGATAATAGATGTGGTATGGATTTCAAGGCCCTCTAGGAGACCAATTGTTTGTCATGGGTGGATACAATCATTCATCAAAAAGGGCTAAAAACAAACAGGATGCAACAGTTCAAGTGCAGCTACATGGCAAAGGACAGGGTCATGATAGAAGTCCAAGATATAACGTTCGCATATCAAAGGCTTTCATCTACTACTCAATTGCTTCAAGATTGCAGGTGTGTAATGCATTCCATGAAACACCATATATAACACCTTCTAGGGCTAGAGGCATAAAATACCTCTAGCTTTTTGGGGAGGGATAATGATGGTGTCTTTTTGCGTACACCCCCACTCGGTATTTTTCATGTGTATCCTCTCCAAAGAAGCCAAATGCTTTTAGTGTATGAACCACCTCTACCATTTCTATCTTTAGCATTCTTTTTCTACTATTAGATTTGGCTTGCTTTTCCTATTTTATCTTTCAAAAATAAATAAAACCCATCATATTTATCTTAATAAAAGTGAGGAACACTTCCCACATCATTACCTATTTTTTAAATATTTTTACTATTTATTATCTCATCACTAATTATTTTTCCTTCATTTTGCTATATGTTATTTCCTATTTTCTATTTTCATTATATTTTCATATCTCTATCATCATCTTCTCTTGGATGGTTGCAAGGTGAGTCACGGGTATACATCATGCTCACACAAGGCATCAATGAGTCATCTCTAGAAGCACAAGGAAAGGTAAGTTCATATGGTCCACCAAAAAGACTTTTGGATGTGAAAAATACATGTTTATTGGCTCGAATATTAGCACGTTGTCGAGAAATTTGCGGTCTTGCTAAGAAAGCACCGGGCTTATGGCTGTGAGAGTTTGTGAGAGAACTCGACAAAAACTATATGAAGGAGTTAAACCATAGATGCCATGAAGACTAGGGTTTGGAAAGAAGTACAATCAAAGAAGCCCACCCATTCTCTCTTGCACTCACACGCACAAAGAAAGAACACAAAAGAAAATGTCAAAATAACACAAAGATGAAAACATCAAGGCTATGGTCATATCGTATCATGGGTAATATGAAAGGGTTAACATATGAGTTAATGGCATTCAATCTTGGCTGCCCAAATAGGCTACGAATTGTTCTTTGGAATTGTAGTTTTGTGCTTACCATAATATATATATTTTGTCTAGTGATTGGGATTAATTGTGTGTACAAATCCTCTTGGTTCATAGCAAGATAACTACGCTTACGTCAAAAGAAAAGTTATAGTCTATGAGAGGTAGTATGATGGGATCCGGTGATAGAAGTATTTCATTGAGCCTTTCTAGGCCAAAGAGAAACACTATACGTTGTTGAAAGTGTATTTTACGGCTAATCCATACGTTAATTCTAATAGATCGTACAGAGTGAAAGCGATAGAAATTATCATCATGTGGGTTATTCATCTAGGATAGTATGTGAGAAATGTAGATATGAGAGAAGTGAAGAGATGGGAAGTTTCCCTCCCAAGCCCTATTCTTGCCCGTAAGCAATAAGGATACTGCGGGGAGAGATGTACCTGTAGCAAAGAGAACCTAGAGAGGATGAATTACTTAGAATGAGAGAGATAGGTTTGGTTAAGGAGATGAGATTAGATACATATATATATGTTGGATTAGAGATGAAAATGAAAACAACAAGAAATCAAGAATACATCAATGTAGAACACATCTTACTTGAAACCCTTCGGCACCATTATTGATGGGAGAGAGAAGAAGAGGGGAGAATTCAACGTTGATTGATACGCCAAGTACAACACCTTCTTTGATTAGAGTTGATCCTCCAAGGATGGCGTACAATAATGGCTAGTTTTCCTCTAAGAGAAAGTGTAGGCTTGGGCTTATATTAATGGGGCTAAGTACAATTAGGCATTACTACTCACTCCCTCAAGAATTCCTCTCATCAATGTCTTGAATGCTTGTGTTCCTCCCAAGGAAGAAGAGGTCCCCTTTTATAGGTGAAGGGAACCCACAAGGGTTTACACAAGAAGAGAGGAGCCAGTGTGAACAGGAATTGGAAAAGTTGGAAATGAGCTGTCCCTGCATGATGTGGGCAGACTGGGGTCCAGTATTTTGATCATATCTCCTCAACCGTAGCTCCAAATAAAAAAGTAAAAATATGGGCAGAAATTTCAGCTCATTAGCTACGATTTTTATTTTAAAATCATTTTCCAATTCGGATTGGAACCTTGTGTAAAAAATTCATCAAAATAGGGTCCATTTGTGGCAGCAAAAGTCTTCATGTGGTCCCCTTAGCCTAGACTTTCATTTGATTCCAAAGGACACCTCATGCCATATGAAAGCATGACATTGCTCCTTGACCAAGTTTTGTAATCATGCTTGCAATAATGCATTAAAATAAGTGTATCTTTGAAATCATGCCACCTAGTGTCCCACTAGGATTTGATTCCCTCCTAGTAGCTATTTAAAAAGAATTATAAGAAAAATATGAAAAATACATAGAATATATATAGATTGGAAATTAATATAGATATAGGATCTAGATAGGGTGTGAGATAATAATGAGATGGTAGAAAGAAAGAATCAATGCTTTTTGCCCCAAGTTAAAGAGGTGGAGCTATTGACACTTTTCCCATAGTATTTTTTGATGGTAAAGTAAGAATACATTACCCTTGAGATAAATAATAAGATGAGATAGAAAGCTTATTTTTATACTTACATATGCATATGTACATTATAGGAAATATAATTGTATATCTAAAAAGTTACAAGATAACTCTTGTAGCATGTGTTCCCACTATGTACATGTCACAGCACGACAACGTAGCTCCACCCCGAATTTGTCAGAGTGACACGAGTGAAAGTTCTAGCTTGTGAGCTCATCTCTTTTTCAATATTTTTATTTTATTTTTTGGATCTCTGAGCGAGGAGCTATGTCCAAAATAGTGGGACCCTGTTGGCAGCTCACAGTGACAGGTTTGCCTACCTTGTTTTCTCTGCTTCCACACACACACGACCACGTTACCCTCAACCCTTTCTCATCCAAACTTGTAAAAAACCCCTCTTTCTCTCTCACCTTTGTACATCATTATACCTCACTTACCACATCATTTAGCCTCTAGCTAGAGTGGCCACTAACATGGCTAGAGGCATCTTCTAGGCCTAGTCACCTCTTGGCCATCATGCAAAAAACCAAAGTGGTGGGGAGGAGCTTCATCATCAGTGCGCCATTCGCTTTGAAGAAGTTAATTGCAATTAGCGTTTAACTCTATCTGAATCAAACTTCCCATCTCCTATATAAAGAGGCCTCTTCTACACACAAAACAACACAACACAATAGGGTAACAAGTTGCTAGAGGATTACGCTACACACACCACCTCTTAAGCCTTGGTGCTTGAGCTTCATGGCTACACTTGGAGTATCCATGGCTGCCCATTAAATCTCTCTATTGTAAGTTTGGCCTTGTGTTGATAGTTACATGGTTTCCTTATGCCATATTTCCACAAATTTATCTCGTGTTTCTTACCCTTACTTATTGTGCATGATGTATTTCTTATCACTTGGTGGTATGTGAACTCCTAGCCCTAAAACTCCATCTCCATCACTCTCTCGTGATGGAATAAGTATACGGTACCTAAAACGCAACCCCATAACTCTCTCTCTCTCTCTCTCTCTCTCTCTCTCTCTCTCTCTCTCTCTCTCTCTATTTGTTTACTTGTGTGTTCAAGGTCATGCAAATGGTCAAGATGGTTCCACTCTCTTCTTCTCCCATGGTCTTGGGGATTGGTGAGTGATGTTTTTATTTAGGGTTTTGGTAGAGTGCTCTCCCTCTCTCTCTCTCATGACAAGTAGCATTCCATATGGTCCATTGCATAGTGTGTTACCTACTCACTCTTTTGCGTCCTAGCCGCACACAAGCTAGTTGGTGCCCCTATCATTTTGGCGAATTGGTCTGTTCCATTGCCATTGAGGAGGATCGACAAGGAGGTGTAGAGGCCACCCCCTGACAGCTCCGCATTCCGGCCCTCATCTTACAACCTGAGACATTTAAAGTACTGCTATACATTTGGTCGTGCCCCAGTCAAGGTTTGAAAGAGCTCCATCTTGGTGAAGGGTTCTTGGAGCATGTCCTCATGGTCTTGAGAGTTCAAAACTAAAATTTGGCGAAACGCATAGTAGCTATGCTTGCATGGCACATAAGGCAACCTCTTGGAATCTCTCTTTTGAAAGTCTTTACAGGTACATCATGGAAAAATAGACAGCTTCATAGAGTATGTAACTCCCTTTGCCCTTGATCCCTCTATGCCAAACTGTAAAACATGTGTCTCATTGCACACAATAATAACCTATTTAATTAACTCAATTGTAATGTAGTTACCCAAATCAACTCTAGTCTAGAATTGTTTGTTAGCTTTGATCTTGCCCTATAACAATTGGATCGAGGTGTCCATGTTGCTTATATTGCAAAACCAAACATAACCCTTCATGACCCCCCCCCCCAGAGTTTGACCTAGATGCTATGTATTTGTTGTGACCCAAAAACATGGTGCTAGAACCCCATGCTTAATATCATGTGAGCCAACATAGATGAATCATCCACATCTATCTGTTCAATTTTGTACAGTCCAAAAACATGTCATCTTATTTCCTCCTTCAATTCTTCTAATCGTCCATACCATTTTTTCAACCTTTACCTTCGGCCAATATTCTATAAATCCTATGTGCAAATGCATACCCTCTCCCAGTAATGAGTTCAATGATCGTAACAAACTCACGCCTATGGCTATCCTCCTCTAGTACCACACTTGCATCCACAAATATTAGCCTCTTTTTCTTCACATTTTTCTCCCCTATATTTGACCTCTTCATCTCTCGACTTTTCAAATCCATCTATACCATCAACGAATGAGTGAGATCGATCAAATTTCTAATAGTGGAGGTAGAAGATAATTGATTTAATAATCTCTGGGCAAGGTCTTGCATACTGGGTCCATTGCTTCATTCACACACTTTAGTGCTAAAAAAAACCCTAGGTTTAGTGAAATAACTCTTATAGATTTTGAGATTTACCTCTAAATTTTAAATTTGAGGGTTAGAAAACCCATAAATTATGAAGAAATATAGTGTAAGGACTGGGTCGCACCCAAGGTGAGTGGGGGGAGGCCACCTTCTAATTGCAAAAAAGGAGAAAAGCATGGCAATAATTTAGAATGTAAATTTTACAACCTACTAGCACTATGAAAAGAGGTAGGAAATACACTATATTTTCGGGAGGGCTTTCTCCTCCTCGCTTGCAGGATGCACTCTTCAAATCAAAAGTTGGCACATGGCCCTCATTCAACCCTTACGAATCTCCTTTAGAAAAGGAGAGGGGAGGTGTGACCTGGGAGCTTAGAGCCTCGTCCCACCTAGGGGATCTGGCAACTATAGTGGCTATAAGAGCTGTTAACGAGCTTTCACACACCAAAAAGCTCAATGCTTCTAAAGCATACAATGCCTACAACATGAACTGTAGGCCCTGGAATAACTCCTCATTTAGGCAATTGTTGATGCGCATCAAATGTGCAAACACCGAACCAGAGTATGGGACGAGTTATGGTAGATCATGTGACCTAATTTAGATCTTGCGTTGTTGTTGAGTTGAGTTTCCCACATGCAATTGTAAGTTGAAGGTGTTGAAAGGGTTTACTACATGCTAACTTATGGTGCCTTACCTTATGGTGTGACAAGGCTCTTATTTTTTCTCCACTACAATGGGCCCAACTCGAGTCTAATATAGTGTAAAAATCTTCAAATTTGGTCAATTTTCCTTTAGTATTCCTGGTACGTAGGTTTGTCAATTTTTTGGAAAGAAAAAAATACCAAAATACCCCTCGATTTCAGAGAATTCCTAACGTACCCCCAATATTTTGTCATAAATTCCCAAAATGCCCTTCAGATTTTCCAAAATTCCCAAGGTTGTGAGATTGAATTTCTCCAAAGATATTTTTGAAAAGCTTTTCATAAGAAGACTAATTGTGTATCAATGCAAGATGCTTAAAGTAGAATTTAAGTCGTGTAGGTTTTGCAGATCAATTGCTTCTTTATTTTTAAGCATAATTGCCTTTTTTTTTTTGCTAGGTAAGTTCTGAAATTACATGCTGAGCACTCAAAAAGAAAAATCAATTGTCAAAAACAATTAAGATTAGAAAATCTTGAACAATCCAACCAAAATACATACAAGGGTATTTTGGGCATTTCCACAAAATTAGAGGGGTATTTTGAAATTATGTTTTACATTGGACTTGTGAGCGCGCGCCGGTGCACGGTTCCTGGTGCATGGAAAAAAGTGAGAATCGTGAGCAGATGCTCGGGGACAGGAAAAGGAGGCCGAGAGCTGTTATTAGATAATAGGAGCTTTTGAGAGTCACGAGGAGCCGTACAAAGAATAAGCTAGTGAGATGGCCGCGTGCACGCAAGGCCATAAGCAGGTGGTTGGAGAGTGCCGAGTGCTAGAGAGAAGGGGCTTAGCACATCTCAGCAGGGGTGCGTGACTCCACTGCCTGCGCCTAGAGGGAGGGGGACAGGGACATGGGGGGGGGGGGGCGGGGTTGCTTGTCAAGGTGCATGCGCAGAGTCGTGGTGCCGCACCACGAACTTTACTTTTGAGAAAAAATCATCACAGCATTACATTGGAAAGCGAGTAAAGATTTCGACAATGTCTTTTTCCAGGTTGTGAGTGTGTGCGAGCTCATGATTGGAACTCGGCAGGTCTAGTAGCCAAAACGCGCAAGGCTTGCAGGATCATGCGAACGTTGGCGTGTGGAGCTTGGTGGAGATTCTGCATTTGAGGGGTGCAAAGGCCACGTTGACTTATAACATTGCCAATGATAGCCTTGATACTACAATTGAGTGCCACCACCATAGCCATCACTCCACCATATTTTTGCCCTTCGAGGAGGGCAACATGCCCATCATCGTCATCACAAACGGGATCAAGCACATTCAGAAACTTGATACCAATGTATGCGCACCACACTTAGTTTCTCTCCTATGCAATCGTGCAAAGTATTAAATATAGCTAACAGCGTGTAGCTCTTTTATTCTCAAGTACAACACAGTCCATGTGCAAAAACCTTTCTCTATTGGAGGCACAACCCGTTAGAACGATGAGAGTTTTAATAGGGAAAATTTCCAAAATACCCCATAATTTATGAAAATTTCCAAAAATGCCCCTCAAAACTGAAAAATTCCAACTATATCCCTCATATTCAGCCAGAAAATCCCAAAATTCCCGTCAATTTTGCCAAAATACCCATTGAATTAATTCTTTTTGCGAAGATTGGTTCTCCATAAAAGATGATAGAACTTGGATTTAAGATGGTATTGAGGGCTTTTCATATGAAATCGCTCATCATTTTGTAACATGTTGCCTCTGTTTGTGAGCTCATTGGCGAATAATTATGTTTAAGATACTAAAAGATAGATCTCTATTGTCATCAACATTAGACTATGCAGAAATTGGGCGAAATCTATCCGAGAATGATCAAAGCGATGAAAGGATGTATTGGGAATTTTTGAAATTTTAGGGATATTTTGGGAATTTCCACAAATTATAGGGGTATTTTGGTAATTTTTTCTTCTAGGTGGGAAACAATCATTTTTAGGTGCTTGATTATGGGGCATCTAACAAGATGCTTTAATGTTTTCTAGGTGAAAGTGGAGGGTGGTGGGTGCAGGTTGGGGGGGGGGGAGAGAGAGAGAGAGAGAGTGCAAAGCCAGAGAGAGATTTTTTCGACATGAAATTTGACCTATCAAATGTGGGCAGTGCAGAGAGACAAAGAACGGCAAATCCAAAAATAGATGGAGAGGCATTGAATTCTGGATGGGCAACAACGATGGGCTACATTTTTGTGGTGAGTCCCAGTGTGTCTGGTCGAGAGGAGAGACGCATAGAGAAGTGCAATAGTGATGATTGCTTGCATAAGTGTAGGGTTAATCTAGGGTGTTGCACCACAACAAGCAACAAACCAAGGAAAATGTGTGTGGTGTTTTGCATTGTGTTGCAAAGCTGAGCAAGGATACCATAGGTTAAGAGAGAGAAGGGGGCGGGGGGGCGGGATGCCATGTTTGGTAGCGTTCAAAGGGAGATCCCTGTATGGAGATCACAAGCAAAGAGAGAAAGAGGAGGAGAGATGGCAGTCATAGTGAGGGGCAGGGGTTGCACAGGGTTGATGTTGTTCCTTTCTTGTTCACACAAATTCGATGCAATTCTCCAAAACAAATTAATTGAATTTTTAATTTTGGAGCGAGTAGATGAGGTGTAGGTGGCTAACATCAATATGTGGGTGAATCGATAATATGAGCCAAAAAAATACATGATAGTTTGTGCTCACCACTAGCCACATATACCCACCAACTATATACATTAGATTTTTCCAAAATTAGTATGTATACTTTGCTTCTATGTGATGTGAAATCCAAATATGAGGTGTCCACATGGATCGTTAGAGTAGGTTATTATATTCAATGATATGTGTATGCACTAAGTTCAAATAATTTGGAGTATAATAATTTGATGTTGTTCTTCATTGACAGGTATGGAGCACAAACACCTCTTTACATCACCGTAAGCTTACTAAAAGTACCCCACTTTTTCTTGCACATGTCACTTTCTATGTAAATCTTTTGACATACTTAAAAAAAAAAAAAACACACAGGCCTTCTATTTTTACTACCATTGTATGAAATCACTTAGGAGGCTATTGGTGTGGTTTTGGCTGATTTCGTGCTCACTCTATTTGCAACATTTTTGATTGATCAATTTTCTTTGATGTGTTGATTTCAATTTCATTGAAGTACCTTGCTAGTGTATATTGAGAAGGAGGCAAGAAGGATGGTGCAAGATCCAAGATGTTTGTTGGGTGACAACGACTACTGAGGATAATAATTGAGCTCTTCCATGGCAAGAGATAAGCATAAGAGAGAGAGAGAGAGAGAGAGAGAGAGAGAGAGAGAGAGAATGAGAGTTAATTTTGACCAAAGAGAAAAAACAAACAACATGCTATATTTTGAACCATTGCAGTAGGTAGTGGCCTATTGCAAGGTGATTTCCTACACACACACACACACACACACACACGCACGCACGCATGGATCTCGCCCGATTTTTCCGCTCGCTCGGTGTATGGCAAGATTCTGTTGAACTCTGTATATTTGCATTGCTTTCTATTACCGAGCTCGAGAGAGAGTGAGATAGACCATCCTTGTATTCTCTTCTTGTTCTTTACCTGCTTCCTGCTTCCTGCTCCCTACTTCCCTTTTTTCTCAACTTCTCTCATTGCTTTCTCCTCTTTACCTTGACTCACAAGGTCAAGAGAAAGAGAGCTTAAGCTTCTGTAGAGCTAATCACTTCCCTTTGTTTTCTTCACTCTGCAAATAAATCAAGGGAAAGAGATAGCTTATTCCTTTGTTCTGCTGGGAGAGAGAGAGAGTGATCTCCTTCTTGCTTAGTTCTAAGAGTGAGAGAGATCGATGCTTGCTTCCTTGCTTCAAGGTCCCAAGAGAGACTCTTTGAGCCCTCTAGCTTTCCATCCTGCAAAATCCCCTCTTCTCTTTCTCGTTCCTCCCTTCCATCATGAAAGTCCTTCCTTCTCGTGGCCAGGCTGGGTATATCTTGCAATCATTTTTCTACATAAGATGACATTCTGGAACTTGGTCGAAGTAAAAATTTCCCTGATGGCACTCCGGCCAAGCCGACCAGATTGGTGCAAAACTGGGAAATTCAATTTGGCGATCTTGGTAATTGTAACTCCGATCGCTGATGTGAAAAGACCGACGTGCTCCACAAAGTGAGCACTTTATGTCCATGCATTCACTTCATTTGTGTCCCCTCAGTTGCAGTTGCCAAATCCAATACAGATCTACAATCGGCTTAAACTTCAAACTGACATAGCTTTATCATCGTAGCTCCAATCGACGAGCCATAAAGACAGGCCGGTAGATCACTTCAAGCACTACAGCTCTAGATCATAAACTCTCATCTATGCTCACTTCAAGCATACTCCTTTTTTATAATCATCAAATCATCTGTTGGCCCTTTTAAGCCGCATCTGGCATACATTAATCATTAAACTTGGCATGTTAACAAGCCATGATCAGTGCTCAATAAATGTGTAGGCTTCAAAGCATCTTAGCTTGCATTTATTTTCTCTTTTACCCATCATGGAAGCGGAGTGGCATGACATCCACCCCCTCTGAATCTCCACAGCCTTCGGTCTGTGCCCATTGCACTTTAATTAGCATCTTCTATAAGTACCTTAAGCTCTTTGCCATCAGCAGACTCATGTAACTGGTAAGCATATGGAAAATAATATAAGGCTTATACCCTATCATCAATGTTCTAGCTTAATCATTAGGTAGGTGTCCATTCGAAATCTTTTAATCGTATCTGTAGTATCTCCAAAGCATTCAATTATGGATAACCCATTTAGTGAACCCCGCTAGACTCAAGTGCTCCAGTTAATGATGCTTACGACTTGACCATTAAGGTCGCTTTAGGGAACCTTGTCAAGCTCAAGCATGCCTTACTCTGTCTGCACATGGAATGGCCGTCAAGTCCTTTACTTCAAGTTCTAGTAGAAGAACCAAGTCAAAAGATGTGAAGATACTTCATCAATTCTCCAAAGAAGTCAGTTGGAAGCTAGCCATGTAATCTTATTAAACGCATACCCAAAATTTCTTCTGACTTAGCTTAATCTAGAAACCAAAACCTTGTACCATGCAACCTGCTACAATAGACATTTGGTATCCTTTGAATCTGCAACTTCCACTAGTAGCCCCTAGTTGGATCAAATGGGATAACAAGGAATTGCCCAAATACTAGAGCAATATAATATCCACATGAGCATACATTTCTTGTATCAATCAACATTAAGAATATTTGGTGCAAATATGCTACCCTTGGTTCAAATAGCACACAATTACTATGCATACTTAACAGTATCCATCCATATTGAATCTGCTTATAAATGTCCTTCAAATATCCTGGATCAAACACCATTGAGATCACATAGCATTGACATGCTCCGAAATATATTAGAGCTTCACGTGAAGCATAGTGCAACACCCACATCTCGTAAACTTTTGGCAGCTGAAGTTTGTTACCAGCAACCATTAAAAAATTTTGACTCCCTTTTACTGGCAACCAGGACATCACTAACATAAGCATCAATAGGAATAGCACCCAAATCTAGTCACATTTGGCACATTGTCCAAAGAAATGAAAAACCCTATGCAATTTTTGCAGTATCAAGGATGCTTTAGCATCATCACCTCCTCTAGTTGCATAGCCATCACAAAAAATCTTGGGAGTCTCTGGACCTGTATCATCATAGAAATTTTTACCTATTGGAATTTCAGCTTGATCATGAAAAACAGCTTTATCCTGTAGATTTCATCCATAGAATCCTCATGAAAAACACTCTTCAAAAGATCAACCTTCATCCGAACTGTAGGAGTTATCTCCTCATGCAGCCCAAGTACAAGCATAGATATAAAATCCCTGCCAATAATCTATTCACAATCAACATGATCTAGGCAATCTTCATACTCGTCCATGTCATCCTCTTCTTCCTCATATGCATCCATGCCACTTAGCAATATGAAGAGGTACATGTATCAGAAAGCTCTTATATACTGCCATGATCATCTCCTTTGGATCTAGACAAAAAATCATCGATTATGGAATCCTCTTCTGTAATAGCAACATCTGTAAGCATATTGTTAGTAGCAATCATAGGTTCATTGACATCCTTAGGTGGATACTGAGTTGGGTCCACAATCTTAGTCTCTTCATCAGCTACTATGTATATAATAGCTTTATTCAGGTAATCACCTGCCAAAAACATGTTGTCCTGCTCGGCTATAGTGTAGATAGTTTCAGTAATATCCTATAGAGGCTCATGTGCATGATAAAATCCTTCAAAATAATCCATGTCAAGGTCATTATCTTGTGAACCACTTGCTGTACAGTTTATGTCTTCACTGGAACTGTTATTAGAGGTAGAATCCATGCAAGAAATCTTTTTTAAAAAATCATATAATTCTATTTCACCATTAAATTCATCATTTAGCTTTTTTTCATTGCTCAAAATATGTTCCTTTGAAATTGAATCTACTACTTCCAATTCCACGTTTTCTTTGACTTTGCTTCTTGCAAAAATGTGTTTCCAAAATTCATCAAAGTTTAAGGAACTGCATCTGATCCCCTTCACCTTTACTGAAGACAACATGGCTTCATTCAGTAATCTCTTTTTATTTCCAAATATAGAATCCTTGCGCTTTTGCAAATAAATTCCTCTGCAAAATATTCCTAGCGTCGTGTGGCATATGCTTTTGCTAATTCTTGAACCTTTTTTAAAAAATCTGAGTTTACAACCTCTCCAAAAGCTGCAATCATCCAATTTTCTAGGACATTTTTTCTCTTCATCTCAGATTCATAATATGCAATAAATTCATGTATTTACATCTTTTTGAACAGATGACCATGCATATAAATGCTACTTTGTACATACCAAAAGTGGTTTATCATCATTGCCCAACCCCTAGTAGAGCATTTATGCTCAACACTTGCATCAAACAGTGACAAAGAAACTGCAAAAGTGACCCCAAAATTCCTCCAGGATCATAGGGAAACTTGTCAAGCTTCATAGCACCACCTATGTGCCCAAGAATTCCACTCACACCAAATAAGAAAGCTTTTATCTTCTTGCATGAATGCCATCCTCCACCCGGATCCCAGGAATAATTTGAATCTTCTCCAAGGTTGGCACATGCCATGTTGTACCATACTTTGTTCCAATCAGCACAACCTACAAATACCTCAAAATGCAACTCATAACTAGATCCCATTTGATTGACAACCATAAATCCCACATTATCTTCTTGATGCATTGATTGCTCTTCACTCCCCACGCCCAAGAGACCATCACTCCAAGCATTAACAACTCCATTCCAAAATTGAAAAGACGCTTTGAAAACACTATCACCAGCATCTTCTTCTTCCAGATAAGACATTTGCCACTTGAAAAGACAAAGACATGCATACAAGGCCACATAAGACATCATTACCCAGTCTTCATCATGCCAACTAGCCCCAAGACTCGCCAATTGCCAATCAGGATCTTCACAGATGAAGGGTCTGGGCTCAAACATACATTGAAGCATGTGAAATGCATCCATAAGATCAATATGCAAGCAAAAGGTCACTTTAACCTCCTTGTCATCCACATCCTCAAGAAGTTTATACTTAACAATCGCATGGCGCATATCATCATGGACATCCCTTGGAGATGGCACTAGCATCAAATTCTTGCATACATAGAACTCATCCCTATCACCTTCATGACCCAATACCTCTGCATCACAACCACTAGAGGGTTGCCCAACCCCCAGCTTTGGTAAAGCACATGGATCCAAGGTCACATCGACCATCATAGCATCATCCTCTCCTGCATCATCTTCACTTGTCGATGGAGAAAGTGTTTTTCCATAGCCCACCATCTCATCATCAAAGCAAGCATCCATATCATGTTGCTGCAAAGCTCCTTCCCAAAGGATACGTTGCTCTTTGTGCAAGGCTACCATATCCTTCAATGGATCTAGTGACTCTATGTCATCATTGCACCAACTCTCACAAGCATCAGATGTGTCACCATCATAGGTTACCTCATCCTTGTCAATTCCATTCTCATCATCTTCACTTTCCACACTAGTGCTCAAACTCTTGCATTCATCTACTATGTCCTTGCCATTTTGCACCATGGGCATGTGTATGGTCTCTAAAATTGCTTCACATATTTCATTTGCATTGACTTTGTGCATATGGGCATCCACATCTATATCCAAGCTATTATCCTTGCTAACATGACCACCTGCAATCATGACTTTATGCACATAAAGGGCATCCACACTATCAATTCCGAGTATAGACAAAGGGCACTTCATGCCTCTAGCAACACACAACTTTCTCTCCTTTCTTAGCGCTAACTTCAATGCTTCATGCATGGAAATGGGCTCTTTCTCTTGCAATTTCATCTTAAGGACCGGCTGCAATAGACTCGTGAATACCTGTATTCTTTGGCTATTTGTAAATGCAGAATAGAATTCCTCTTTAGACATGGCTTCCACATGCAATAGAGCATCTTTCCACACTCTCCAAGCATCATCAAATCTTGACCAAAAATCTGCAACAGACTCGTGCTCTTGCATAAACAAACTAGTGACTTGTTTCCACGCATCTTGGTGAGGAATCACCTTTTTAAACCGCTTCAAAAAGCATATCTTAAAGCTGTCCCAATTAACTTTTTCATCCTGTGACAATCTCTCAAACCATTCTCTTGCATTACCTCTGACCACCAGATTGATACCTGCAAGCTTTTGCGCCTCACATGGAACTGCACGGCATAAACATGTCAAGTCGAGCTCATATGATGCAAGACAATCGTCTGCATCCTTAGAACCTGTGAAAATTGATGGTTGGAATGGAACCACCATCATGAAACTGCCTTCAACATCCAAAACTTGTGTACATCACTGTTCAAAATCCAAATTTTGGGTGCACAACCAGCAATTTTCGCTCCCCAGCGGGATCGCCAAAGGATGATGGAGCAAAAGATGTCGTGCGCACACTCACACACCCACACAACTCAACACAACACAAGGAATTTAATTGAATTCCTTTCCTCACTCACTACCACTCAAAATCTTCCTGAAAACTCTACCCACGAGCTCAATTCAAACTCCAAACGCCTCGACCTACAAGCCCTTGCCCGCCCGCAGACACTACAAGGTGAGTCGAGGTGATCAACACTTGAAATCACGCTTGATGGTGACCAAAATATACAAGAAAAACCATCAAAAAACCAAAAAATCCAGCCACAAAAGGCCACTCTCAAACCATTGCAAAAGATTCACCAAACTCCACTCTGTTGGACTCTTTGGATCGAGTAGCGCCAACCCTAATGGCACCGATACAGGGTCACATAGTCTTGCAGAAAGCCGCACCTTCTTCCCTCAATTCATTGCACACACACATCCATGGAAACCTCAGAACTTCCATAGACTCTCCCAAGTGCAAAATTGAGGAGAGAAAGCTGTCATTCACTCCTCCACACACTCGAAAACAGTACGAGAACGCAACGAGACTGCACTAGACCACCTGTAGGAACCCTGCTTCCTCCCACACACAGAGGGGTGAAAGTGTTGATATTGCTCTTCCAAAGTCCTCCCTCATCCTGGACCATCACAGCACCGTGAGTGATGTGGCAATTTGAAGCCATTTCACACCTTTTTGACCATTTTTTGACCTTTTTTGGCCCAGTTTTGACCCCTGTCGGGCATTTTTCGCAGGAAAAACCCCAAACGGACTCCAAAATTCACCAAATTTCGCATGCTTGATCCTTGATACCCAAAGAACTTTTACACATCCCCACATTCTATTTTTAACCACTTATAGGGCGATGCACGTATCACCGCAGATCAGGCGCCGCAAATAGACAATTACTGCATGTCCCAAACTTCTTGGGCGGGATGAGAGTACCCACACTTCTCGCTTGCATAATTTAAATTCTAGAAAGTTCAAACACATTCTCTAGAACCAAAATAAGCCACCTTAAACCATATCCAAGGCCCCGATACCCTATATGGGCATGTACATGTGTCCGACTGTTAGCGCGCGAACCTGACTATTCACAATGTGTACACATTGCATCTTTTTTCAAATTTAAAACCACTTTGAAAAGCTCCCAAATGGATGTATTTACATCTTTTTGAACATATGACCATGCATATAAATGCTACTTTGTACATAACAAAAGTGGTTTATCACCGTTAATGGCTTCGTGATTTATAAAAAAGGATTAACTAAATCTAACATGTTCTCGATAATCAAAAATTTCCTTCGTGTTGCATTTCCTTGCTTTGAATGTTGTTGAACTCTGTATATTTGCATTGCTTTCTATTACCAAGCTCGACTTAAAATTGCTACTAGGCTTGTGTTCATGTTATGCTCATTCTGAAAAAACTTTCTCCCATCTGATTCTATTGCTAGCCGTTTTTTGGCTATCCGAAATTTCCATAGTGAGCTACCTCACCGTATCAAAATCACTCAAACACTATGGCTATCCTCACTCTTTCAGTGTACATAGGCATGAGTGAGTTAGGGAACTTTTCCCATATCTCCTTATAACCCTCAGTGAGCTAGTCATTGAGATAGTTGAACCAAATAAATAGATAAAAACAAAAACAAAAATATATTATGGCCCATTTGTGTGTACATATTTGATGGTACATAGGGATTTATTTAAATATTTTTACCTGAGAAAAAACACAAAAATACCCTTCACCTAGTCATTCCTTTTTACTAAATCACCATTTTTCTACATGCATTCTTCTCTATTTCTTGTAGATAGTCCTAAACCAATAAAAACAAATGAGGACTCCTCATTTGATTTTCTATATTTCTTTATTTCTATTTATATTCATATAAAGTTGACACTATTCTAGATTCCATGAATTGTTTATATACTAATCTTTTTTCTCCATCATATCCATATATCTTATTTGTGAATAGTCATAATCCATGCATATTCTCAAACCCTCAAGAATATATTAGGTCATGCTCTCATGCAAGGAGGGGCTCACTCTTGGAGGATTATGCAAATTCAACAAAAGGGAGGCCACTGAAGACTTTTGTAGGAGGAAAAATAGGCATTTTGATGGGATTTTTGGCGTCCACCTCAACTCTGAATTTGAGAAAGTGATCAAAATGAAAAATTTAGCTCACAAGCTCAGTGATCACCTCAAAAATTTTCATAATTTTTGAAGCTGCCATCGATGAGATATGATTTTTTTGGTGGACCCCAGTCTACCTACTTTTTCTCACAAGTCATCCTAGTCTTCGTTCACCTTCCTTCAAACTTCCACACTTCCACACACACACACACACACACACACACACACACAAACTTGGTCACTTCATCTGACCAGGATAGCTATTTCTAGTTACACTAACTCAACCTATTGGTATTACTACCCTAACTATGTATGTTGCTAATACTTTACCCAACACACTTCTGGCAGTTTGACTAAGCCTTTGCTGCTTGATTACAAGTAGCCTACTCTTAGCATAAGGTTCTCCACCTTGAATATGAAATCACTGAATTGATACTTGAATTCCTTGTTGCTAGCCTACTATGCTATCTTGGTTAGCATGGATGAATGAGTACCACTAAAAGCCTAATTTAGTGGGAGCAATCCCTTGTGGATTTAACCTTACTCATTGCTATCTTGGTTTTCATGGTTTAGTGTGAACCAATTTTTTGAAAATAGGCTTAGTGGGAGCAATAATTTAACCGATAAAGGCTAGGTTTCCTTCCCTTCTGGCATAAAGCGGTTACACTCTGCAATACTAGGTTAGTGTACTCTATCGAGACAGGATTCTTCCCCTTTCACTCGTACTACTTCACGATGAAACACATCTAAATCTAATTGTAAGAACTAGGGAACTAGGCTCTGAGATCCTCCTCCCAACCTCCCTTTATATAGGCGGGCTCCTAGCCCCTTGCCCTAGACGGATCCCCTATCCACACTGCCTAGCCCGGCCCTTGGCCGTAGTCCGTGACTAACCTAGTTCTTAGGGTACAGGACCATTTTCCTGACATTACTTCCCCGTTAAGGAAGAGTTTTCGTCCTCAAAAACACAAGTAGTACTATCGTCTTAAGGATACCGATGTTTTCTTTATTGACATCCCATAAGTGAGCCAGTTGTCTGTATGACCGATAATTGGTGCAGTGAGGAGGTTCAATGAAACCAAGAGCAACATCTTGATTTTCAACATTGTTGTCCGTTTGCAACCACTTGGGTTCAAATGGTAACTCCAGTTATAACTCACTAGAGTACTATAAAGGAGTAGCCACAACTAAGAGTCACTTGGGTCTAATTGGTAACTCACTTGAGTACTGTAAAGGAGAAACCATAACGAAGAGTTGCCAAAAGGCATAACCATGTTGAGATCTTCTGAAGGTACTGGAATAATTTAAGGAAACCTTGGCGCAACTGTCCCTGAAGTTGAGAGCCAAATTTCCAACTCGAGTGAGTATCTTAAGAAGCTTCATAGCTAGGAAGAATTATGGTAGGGTGTGTCCTTATGGCAGACTTTTGAACATATTGGAACACCTAGAACTACAGGTTCATCCCTAATGAAGGTTACTGGCCAACATACTTTGTCAGCACACTTGCCAAGTCCTTGACGTATGAAAGTATTGACACAATCTCCAACCCCACCACAAGAGGTGTTCAAAGTTGAAAAATCATACTTAAGCAAATTCTAGAATAGGGAAAAAAATCATCTATTCAGAAATGTGTTGTTTTAACATATGCTCTTAGCAGATCCTTTAGCGCAATATTAATCTTTGTAATCTGCATATTCCCTTGGATAACTGATAGTATTGAGGTGTGTTTTCCTCACGGTTTACAGACAGTCGTCCCAGATGACTGGTAAACGGGGAATCACAGTAGTGTATAACCATCGTGGTTAACTTGTAAAAATCTACAAACCCCCAAACCAAGCCATGACCTCTATTGGTTATTAGTAGACCCAAAAGTAATCTCATAGAGATAGTGCACATAGAGTGCAAAATGCTTCATAAGCAACAACCTGAGGAATATACATGCCGTTCCAAATCAGCCTTTGCTAAACCCTAGGGCCCATAACACCTAGTGTGCATGCACTTAGAAGAAACTAACCCGAACCTGTATATCCATAATGGTCCTGGCCAATACTGATGGTAAATGTGATGCGCCTAGCGCACATTAAAAGGAATGTAAATAGTTCTAAAAAGAAACTAAATACTTTTAGTTGCAATCTTTTGCAAGCCTTGCTGAAACGTGTGAGTCACAATAGAAGGTGAAACATTGATCACTTCTAGGTACAGACAATGAAACTTTTCATTAACAACTTATAGCCTTGCTATATGTATAAACAAACATCTGTAATGTTGTTTAGCAGTACTTGTACCTTAACAAGTCATTCTGAGTATCCAACAATTTTTGGCCACGAAATTGCTCCTGATACGTCGTGCTAAAAAAAATGGTCTAGAAAACAGATGTGACCAGCACGTAGGGACTTTGTCGTGACACATAATTGAAATAATGGCGCCAGTGTCAGTCCAGAGACTCATATTCTCCACATGTGGAATATGTCTCATGTAAGGATGTGTAAAAAGGAACATCCTTCAAGTACAAGATGTACTTGTGTGTGGAGGTAACTGCAAACACTCTACGACGAGAGTGAGAGGGACCCTCATTCATTGCTCCACACTGGCTAAACGGAACTCCTCGAGTTCCTAGACCATGTTGTATCCCATGTGACAACATGTGCCAAATTGAATCCTACAAGTGGATTCTTAACAGCATAAGGTAGAAAGATAGATTGGACACTTGGCCCAAAATACTTTGTGCCGACATGCCCTTGGCATGGCTCTGTAACATTCAAGCGTATTTATACGTCTTGAAAAACCAAGCAAAGCATACTAAAAATGGAATAACACCAAATCAATAAATTCGTACCTGGAGATTTGAACGTAATGTTCACTTACCCGTATTTAAATGGAGAGGAGCATGTCCCCTACCTAAAAAACAAACAGTATTCCACTGGGAGCCCTGGTTGTTGCCTTTGCAACACAAGCCCTTGAATTAGAATCTACGTAGTCAAATCCATTGATCAGACTTCTTTGTAGAAACTGCTCAACTAGGAGATAATGGTAACCAACATAGTTAACCGTGTACAGATTGAGTGGAATCAACTTAGAAAGTGTGTTCGTCTGCTATCGCATGGTAGATTGCAAAATTATTTCCTTGAAAGTAGAATTGGGAGAGATCCACTATGATCTTCAATGCAAATCACACTGTGATCCTTAATGCCTATGGGGTGATGTAGCAATCACTCGCTGGGTCTTACCCCAAAACCGTATGTCCATAGAAACTTTGTAGTGCTATAGAGAGAGCAGGAGACGCACATGAGTGAACTACCGATCTCTTACAACCATGTTGTCACCCATGATTGCTGCGTCTATACTCCGTGGTAGAGATCAGCTTGTGTGAGGTTAAGATTATCAAGAAACGCACATGAGCATTTGCACTGAAAACATGTGGTGAAAAAAATGACACCCTAAACATCTGTAATGATATCTGTAATGACAAGACACTTGCTTGTCAATTAACGTTAATGTGTACTCCACTGGGTAGAGCTGTTCGATCTTGAGAACAATCATCCAAGGAATACCAAGAAGTGTATCGTATCCTAGATTTAGCAATGGCCCGTAGCCAGCGTGCGTGGTTCATAGCCCTTATGGCAATGATTGTTCAATCGATAAACCGATGAAAATAAATGTGAATGGCACCTTGCCCAATTTGTAGCTGAGAATGGTAGAGCGTCTTGGCTCAAGAGAAAACATGAAACAAACTTCGTAGAAAATTTTCATGTTGTTCCTTAGAAAAAGAGGTGAAGAATGAATAGAAGAGCATGCTGGGCTGAGGAACTTTCCTTAAATGTCTAGTTTGTGTGTGCCCAGAATGTGTGCACTTAGACATCTTATGCTTGGCTGGCAGCTTATCCTATAAGCATGCAACCATCTGACTGTATGATGCTCGCAACCGAAAATTATGGTAATCAATGCGTAACTAATAGTGTCCTTGTCAAAGTTATTTGTGAGAGTGTACTTTATACCATCTGGGTAGCATGCCTTGCATACAAAAACGGAAGCTTGTGGCTATCGTGACAAAAATTCAACACCCTAAGTGCCTTGCACCGATTAGACTAGTAGGGATTTGATGAGATGATATCCTAAATAATGTAGGTGCCCCAAACTTGGTTGCCAAATGTTCTTGTCGCCGAGTTAATCGGAGTACAAATTAGAAGCCTTGTGTCATGTGAAATTTTCCAAGCATTTGGCTTTTCACAATACTATCGAAAGTAAATGCGAGACGTAAATTTGTAGGACACGTGTATCATATACACCCTAATTCAGTGATCTTGCATGCATCTCATAATGTTTTCAGTAGATCGTATAAGCCGAGATGATGTGACTGGTCGTACCAAAAATGACTATGGCAGAAAGACAATTGAGGCGTAATAGTACCCAATTCAAAAAAACTTACAATACGCTGAAAATCCATATTCAAGTATGAGAAAATGGCTAAGATAACATGTTCAAAAGCCATATAACTACTGTGACATGCACCAAAACTGGAGTTTATGTCAAATCACGAACTCATGCATCATGCTTTAGTTGTTCGACATGTGGGCACTGCTTTTTTTAATGTGTTCCTAAGCAAATAAAGCATAATTTTTGACTTTTTGCACGTTGAAATTTGGATGGTGATAGGCGCTTCTTGACCACGTTGGTTGTGCCCCGATTTGCTCTGACAAGCGAATTATTGTGGACATGTTGGACCTCTTTGGTCATAACCGGTAAATTGGCAACCCCCTGGGTTGCTGGCAAGTGGAGAGCTGATTCTGGTAGCATTCGGTAAATTAGTTGTGTAAGATTTTCTACTTGTGTAACCAAGATTTGAACCCTAAGAGTGAGCTTCCAAAATCGGGCATCAAAAGTTTTCCAGTCCTGTCGAGTGACAAACTCCATGGCAGCTGGCAATTGTTGACTGTCATCCTCTAAAATATCCAACACGCTCTGAGGAGGAGGGGTTGATAAATGAGGAGATAGAGATAGATCACCTGGGTTTGCATTGTCCATCCCTGTTGCCACGATAGTACTCTCCGTGAGAGTATCCGGCCCCATTACATCCACAGGTGTAGCCAATGCCAGGTATTCAAAGTCAAACATGTGTTGATCATCAATTTCCGCACTCATGGAGAATCTGTGTTGTGCGAACAAAAGAGGAAACAATACCTTGGAATGCAACAAAAACTCGTAGCCGTATAGAACACAAAGGTAGTTAGCCGTGCTAACTTCACCGACAGTCGTAAAGAAGGTGAATTTCAAGTCTCGGTAGAATTGGCGAAGAGGTGAAATCACCGAGGAGCCTCAGCACTAGCTCATAGCAGGTTGCGATAATTAAGTGGGTAAGTATGTCCTCAACTGAACCGAAAGCTGAATTTGAAGTCGGATTGTAAATCCCAAGCAACCGCGAAATCAACACAATCAACAATTGATTTGCAGCCCAGGATGTACTTGAAAACACCGATCAATTTGTAGTAGTCGACAACCGGATTTGCATCTTATGCAAACGGAAAAATCAATTGGAGTTTGCAGCCTGATTGGAATACTGAATTATTCCTCCAGAACCACAAATTATGGTCGTTTATCTTCCAAAGGAGCACGAGAACGGAGGAAGGCTTGCCGGCCTCTTGTTTATGCTGCCCAGTTGGTGGGAAGGGCCTTCTACTATGGCCAAAGCTCAAAGTTAATGGCCAAACGCCTTTTAATGTGAATACGCAGAATTTTTGAAGCCAAAAATAGAGCCGAAAGCGTGCACTTCACTGCGAGGAGAAAGTTGGCGATGGCGCGACTTGCTTAGGCCGGCTACGGCCGCGAGGTTCTGGCAAACACCCTACCTCAGCATGCCGCTCCTTCCAAGCCCGACTCCTCATTAAATCATCCACCACACACATCGTTCCAAAAAAGGAAAGCCTCCCCGAATTGGCAAGAAAATCGGCTAAAAATGGAAAAGGCCATAAAAAGCCACGGTTCTCCCCCAAGGAGCCTGCTTTTAGGGACCTAAAGAGACCACGCCTAACTGTAAGAGACTCCTAGGCTCTGATACCAGTGTAAGAACTAGGGAACTAGGCTCTGAGATCCTCCTCCCAACCTCCCTTTATATAGGCAGGATCCTAGCCTCTTGCCCTAGACGGATGCCCTGTCCACACTGCCTAGCCCAACCCTTGGCCGTAGTCCGTGACTAACCTAGTTCTTAGGGTACATGACCCTTGTCCTCACACTAATGATGGGCGGCTTGGCACGGACTCTGGGCCATCCATTGCTTGGTATGATTCAAGTTTTTGTCTTATAAGACTCTCTTTTTCTTTATTGTTCACAAATGTTAAGTAGTATGCATGCTTAGAATCAAGTTTGTGGAGACGGCATCTTCCAAACATCAAGTAGAGCTAGTCACTCTACTATGGAAGATTGATAGGACTAATGTGCAGACATGCTTGATTAGTCATCCATTCTAGAATGATGTCGTAGGGTAAGATAGGGATCCTCTATCCGCTAGAAAAAGGACTAATAAATAGGATTTACCTTCTCTACCCCATAGTCAAGGATGACTATGATTTCAAGTGAGAGGTAATGTCATAATAACTAATATCTAATTCTCCTAAATGATTTTCTCATGTTAAGCTCGTCATTTAATATAGGGAAGTACCAGGGCAGAAAAAGTTAGAATATTGGTTAAACTGGCAAATTGGCCACAATAGGGATCCAAAGGAGGGAAGATAGGGATCCAAAGGGGGGGGCATATGCAAAAAAGAAATGTGAAACAATGTCCTTTAAAGACCCTAAGGTTTATCCCATTAAGACTTCCAAAATGCTAAGGTTCCAAAATTCAAAGGTTGTGTCCAATGGTCAAGCTTAGTGATATTGGATGCTTTGTGAGTGTGCCAAAAAGTCTTCAAGACTCCTACATAGGAGAGGGCAAGCCCTGTAAGTAGGCGATAAGAGAGAAACACACACACACACACTCACACTCATAGGCTCCCTTTACACAAAGGGAATGGGTGACACATGTCAACTCCCTAGGCCAATTTCCCACAAGGTGCACTCAAATCCTATTGGATGGCCATAGAAGTGGACCAATGAGAATTAGGATAGGTTAAATCTAGTTTAATTCATTTAGAAATACTTGATAAAAGGACCAATAAGAATGAAGCTCTCTAGAAGACTATTGGCCAATCTCCCAAGGGGTCCAATGAGCATTCATCAGCCCCACGGCTTGCTTGATTCCTATAGGCCAGAAGAAAAAGGGGTCCAATGAGAGTTTATTTGCATTATTTAATTACCTAAAGCTCTCACAAAAGGGGAAAGGGGGACACTTGTCACAAGGCTATCACTTATGCTTCTTAAACCCTATTGTCTAAGCTTGGAGAGGTCCAATGGGAAGCCAACAAGAGGATTTAGCGAGAGGGGTCGACCAAGAGAGAGAAGGGGGTGATTTTTCAAAGAAATTATCACTCACACACTCACACAATCTCATGTGTGAAGCAAGAAGACTCTCTCTCTCTCTTTCTCAAGCTTTAATGGAAAGCTCATCACCTACTCCAAGCTTGTGAGAAGGGAGGGCTACACAAACAACTCTTAGCTTTGTGATGCAAATCCAACCAAGAGCCAAGCTTCAATGCATGCTCATCTCCTCTACCATGCTAATTACTAAGGTATGCTAAGCTATTATGAGTGATTAGGTGAGGAGATATACTTCTTTCTCGTAAGACTACTCCTTCCTGTCAATCTACTCTCATACCCCGCTAGCTCTCACCATCTTTGAAGGTGCGGAGGAGATATACTTCTTTCTCGTAAGACTACTCCTTTCTCTCAATCTACTCTCATACCCTGCTAGCTTTCACCATCTTTGAAGGTGCATGAGGTCTTGGGTCTGAGACCATGAGGAATTGATGTTGTGTTTTATAAGTGTTTTCTTAGTGCTTGAAGTTTCCATCTTCATTCCACTAGCTAGTTATTGAAGGAACACAAAGAATTGTATTGTAGAATGTCTCCCTTGATGGGGGAAACCTATAATACAAAGCCTTTTGGAGGGGCGGCCAGCTCCATGTAAATCCGGTCCTCAACTATTGTCAATAGCTTAATTTCTCTCTCTTTTGAGGTATTTCTCATGCCTATCTAGCTAGATGTTATGATTTTGTTGCTCTCTCCACCCAAGCAGTCTTGCTATGATCATTAGGAATATATTCTAATGAAATGCTCACTATGTTCATGTTATTTTCCACTATACACAAGTTACTAGGCCATTAAATGTTAGACACACACACACACACACACACACACACACACAGAAGAGGGGTTTGATTTTGCAATGCACTATGGAATGTTTAAGTTAGTTGAGAAATAAATAGGGATAGATATACAAGAGCATAGAGCCATAGAGATAGTGTGAAATACATTGGAGATAGATAGATAGATAGATAGATAGAGAGAGAGAGAGAGAGAGAGAGAGAGAGAGAGAGAGAGAGAGAGAGAGAGAGAGAGAGAGAGAGAGAGAGAGAGAGAGAGAGAGAGAGAGAGAGAGAGAGAGAGGAGTGGATTGATTTAGAAATGCACTATGGATTGTTTAAGTTAGTTGTGAAAGTAATATAGAGATAGAAATATGAAAGAGAACATAGAAAGCTTATTCGTATTTTGAGTGAGCTTTTTTTGAGTGACCATTAAGAGAGTTTCTTTCCAATATTTTTCAAGCGAGGGTATCTCTAAAAAAAATCCCTCTCAATCCCTCAAACTACTCACTCCAAACCTCAACTCCATGTCATCCACATTGGGAATCTTTACCTAGATTCAGATGGCCCTGCCAGTTGTAGAGCACAACCTAGTTGCATCATTTTCTTGACAATACCATCATGATATTTGAGTGGATCTTTCTTGTTTTCACTTGGATCCACCTTTGGATTTGGCAATGAGGTACATGTTAGCCTTTCCTTATCTTTTGACATGTGACCTTCTTTGATGTCCACACACTTAGCATACTTGTAGAGACAAACTTCAATGAAATCACACTTAGCATACTTGTAGAGACATCATTGTAGAGACATACTTCAATGAAATCAACCTTGCTTCATGTACTTGGCTCCTTGAGCTATTGTTGTGTGAGCCTTGTTTCATTGAGGCTCTCACAACTACTTGGAGTTGTAGTCCAAGGTGCCACAAGGCATGGATACTACATCAATGATAGAGAGTGTCAAGTATCATACATCAAATTATCCATGCCAGGCTCTAACAATGCACTTGTTTCTCATTGCACGCTCATAGTTGTAGTTGCAAGTGCATCCATAATAGGTATTTCTTGATCTACGTCTTGTGTGTTATCTATTCATTGGCCCACCTTGAGTGCTAGTGCTTTAGGTGACATCAAGTTGATTTGGACCATGGTGATGAATGTTGACATGCTCCTTGATGCTCACACATTTTGGATCTTCACATGAGAGAGATCATAGGTTAATTTTGGGAGGCGAATTGTTGTGCCTTGCTAGACGTAAAAAAGATAGCTCGGTTGGAGCATGGTGTGAGTGTAGTTTTCAAGCTAGCTTTACAGGTAAGCTATGGAGGGAGCTTTTTTAAAAAAAATGTGCAAATTAGTTTCTTTGAAAAAAAACACTCCAAAAGCTCACCCCAAATAAGTTACAAGTAATCCTAGACAAGGCCAAAGTGAACGGATTTGAAGCCCACAAATAGAAATATGCCCACAAAAGCACACTCACACTATACGCACATACTAGCATGAAATGACAAAAAGCACACAAACACTTACAAGCATGTGTATACATACACATATGCACCTACACCACAAATATTTAAATACCAAAATCACAATATATGGTAATATACGTAGAGTATTTCCTTGACATTGATAAAAACAATATAGTATGAATATGACAAGCCATGGTCACCATGCATGAATTCCCAAATATGACTACACAATAATGAAGTTATCGCTTCTAAAAATTTCAATCCAACACCATAATAAAGTATCCTTGAGCCAAACTAAATCAATGACACACTTAGATACATTGTAAATGTATCATGAGCTCATACATCATATACAACAATCCTTGATTGGAAGCATTCAAGAGATTAAATATATATATATATATATTTTGAACAAAAAGTTACAATCTGTGACAAAAATTGAACGATGTTGCTATGCCCTAATTTGTGAGTTTACATTCATCGATAAACATATCATGGTTTACAATATATCCAAAGATATGCAAAAAGGTGTAATAAATGTGTGCATACAAGATATGGTCATGGTCACCATTCACGACTTCCCAAATATGACTACATAGTAATGAAGTGATTTCTTCTAGAATTCTTGACATAACACCACAATGAAGTGCCCTTGAAACAATCTAAATCAATGACACACTTAGAAAAGTCAATGTATCATAACCTCTTTCATGATATTCCACAATGTGTAATTTGAAGCATTTGAGAGTCACAAAATAATGATAGTATACCAAAAACTTACAATGTGTGAACATTGAATAATGGGGCAAGATCCTCATTTGTGAGCTTACATTCATGGCCAAGCATATTATGGTTTACAATCAATCCAAAAATACAAAAAAATAAGTAATTTTGTTTTCATTGCAAGATACAGTTATCATCACACCACACACTCACACTATACCACAAAACTTTTGATTCTAACATAACCATTTATGGTTCCCTAGAATCGTCTAAACAATTTGGTATCACTATGAAAAACCATGGCCACCATTCACAACTTCCCAATATATGTCTACTTGGAAATGAAGTGACTATTTCCAAAAAGTTGAACATAACACCACACTAAAGTATGTTTGAGCCAAATTTAATCAGTGGTACACTTAGACCAATTATTAATGATTCATGAGCTCATACATGATATACAAGAGTGTTTCATTTGAAGCATTCAAGACTCAAAAAACAATGATAATATTCCAAAAATTTAGTAATGTGCAACTAGCATTGGATTCTCATGCAAGGTTCTCATTTGTGAGCTTACATTGATGGATAAGCATAGTATAGTTTACATCCACTCGATAAATACCCAAAAAGATGTAGTAAATGTGTTTGCATGGAAGATGTGGCCATCCTTATGCTACTCAATCTGTGAAGTCTTTGCACTTACACATTGGGTCTGTTGTAATGTGCAATTCAGACACCTCATCACATACTTAAAAACTTGAAGTGCCCACCATAAATCTTTCTTGTTGTTTTTCCTATAATAACAACATGGTCCTCAATATTTGTCTCCATAGATATTGTAGAGTGAAAGTGGCTAAAATGCCTGGAGATACTACACATTTCTCAGCTTTGTCACCACTCACTTTTAAACTTTGAATTATCCTTCAAATTTCTTAATTCACTTGATTTCAAATATGTTCCTTTCTCCATAGGCAAAGTGTTTGAAACTCACCTCGGACATTGCAAAATTGTATTTCCATGTAATGTCCACACTGTTATTACAAAACCGCATGTACTATGTTTTTTCCCCCTTTCCCCTGCTGCCCACCCTCATTCCCAGTCTCTCCTATCCTTATCCGCTAGAATTATGGTGCTACAGTGATGATACCCTTATTTTTTATAATTTTCATACATTTTCCATTTTGATCACCCAACTAGCCTTGAGATTGTATGCTAGTTCCTCTAGGGATTCATCAAATTTCCCTTATTGTTTTGTAGATTTCACATTCTTCAAAAACCATCTCTTGAGTGCTTTCTTCCTCCAAGAATCTTGGTGGTGCTTGAGGTGTACATCTTGTTTTCCTTGAAATATTTTGACTTACATTTTTTTGGAGCAATTTTTTTCCTCCAAGTTTCTCATGGTCTAATCTACTTCTCTAACAAAATGAGGTTTAGTAGGAGCATGCCCTTGAGACATGCATCTTGACAATTCCTCTATAGAATTTCTAGCCCCATGGTATCTACCTTCAGAATGCAAGCATTTTCACACTCTGTAACAATGAATTGGGAAAATTAGACACACTTGCATTAAACAAGTTAAGATTTTTTATTTTTTCTTGTCTCTAGCTAGTCAACTGGTGTGTTGTGTTGTGGCCAAGTTTCTGGTAGGAATCTTTCTCTATATACTCATTCCTTTTTATTGCTCTTTGCTTTCTCTTCATTTCTCTAATTTTATTCCTTTGACTATCTCTTTATCATGTTTCATTAGCTCTTTCTAATTGAGCTAAGTTGCACCAATGGTTGTGCACAATGACTTGGTGAGTCTCCACTTTTTATTGCTCTTTGCTTTCTCTTCATTTCTCTAATTTTATTCCTTTGACTATCTCTTTATCATGTTTCATTAGCTCTTTCTAATTGAGCTAAGTTGCACCAATGGTTGTGCACAATGACTTGGTGAGTCTCCATAGCTTTGTTGCATTTATCATAGATGTTCATATGGATTATTGTTGGGTTATTTTTATGCAAGGAAAAGAAGAAAGGAAAGCTTCAATGTTTTTGTAATAAGTAGAAGGCCATAGTATAGATTTACTTTTATGGGTAGTCATGGGACCATAAGTTGATCACATTTGTTAATTGATGCAACATTAGTGCATAGGCTTTTGTTAAATGCCCAAACCTAGTAGCTACATATCAAGGACAAATACAAAGAAGTGGCAAGAATTGGATCTACACATTTTTTATGCAACACGTTGATCACATTTGTTAATTGATGCAACATTAGTGCACAGGCTTTTGTTAAATGCCCAAGCCTAGTAGCTACATATCAAGGACAAATACAAAGAAGTGGCAAGAATTGGATCTACACATTTTTTCAATTTGATCGCGTATTGTAAATTTTTCATTAATTTTCAATCACTGTAATAATTATGATGTGACACGGCTCAATATGAGTTTTGAGCTATATAGGTGATGTTAGTTAGTGTGTCTATGTAGCACATAAGCGAGTGTGGAGTCCTAAAAACTTTGAGCACTTAGACTTTAGGTACATAAAGAAATGTGGAAATGGAATTAGGGTTCTTAGCCTCATTTGTTGAGAGCACAACCTAGTGAGAGGTCATGTAATGTATGGCTATTGAGTTCTTGAACTTCTTTGTACTTATGTGACTTTATTAAAACTAATCAATGCTCTTAATTCTCTTTCATTATGCCTCTTTTACTCTCTGTTGATGGTATTTGATTAGCTAGACATCAACTAATCAATGGTGGTCAACTACTTTCTAATCATGGGTGATTGCTCTTTTTTCTTTGTGTATGCATTTATGATTTGATTGAAGCATGGTTAGCTTTATATCTACGTACGTACTCATGTGATCAATGTATGCCATGATAGGGTTATTGGAGTTGTGCTTTAGTGGAATAATTAGTGTGTTTGATTGTGTTGATTTAGGTGAAGAAAAGATGAATTAAAGATTTCTAATATCGTGGCTTAGCTCATCCATTGGCCAAACGTTACCTCATTGAGTAAACCATTTTTACTGCTTTGATTATATCACTATTTGTGTGAGTGATTCCATGCCCTATTTGGGTAGCTCGGCTCTCCGATTTGACAATTTTGTTGATCCATTGGACCTATGAAATCATCAATTAGTAGGTAAACAAGGTGGTATTCTCAACCTCCATAGGATGCTAGACATGTGTAATATGCCATGATGTTGCCAAGTTGATGCTACAAATCATTAATTTGTTTGTTTTCATACCATCGTAATGCCATTTTTTATTCTAGAGTATATATGCACAAAATTGATGATTTCAAGTGGTAATTAGCGTTGGTGATTTGCTAATTGTGTCCTTAATTGATCTAATTGCAAATGTTTGCACTAAAAATAAGTGTTTCTATACTCTAATTGAGTGTATGTAAGCTTGATTTCAAATGGACGTGCACAAAATTCAATTGTGTGTGCTTTAATTAATCAAGGTTTAATTGTGAATTTGGAGATTGTGAGATTGACTTGTGGTATGGGCATTGTTAATTATGTTTGATTTGCAAGATTGATCACTTTAATCTTTGTGTGTGCACACCTAAAAATTGGTAAAAAACCATCATTTGTTAGCATGTATGTGCATAAAAATTGACAAATGTGCATGTTTAATAGGACTTGGGAATGCAAAGTTGATGTGTGTAAAGTCTAATTAATGCATGATTGAGCTAAAATTATTGAATTACACACACTAATTGCACCAATTTTGACCGATATTGTCAACATAATGGCATAGTTCTTGATTTTAATTGATGAAATTAATTGGCAATTGAGTTGTTGTGAAAATTGTGACATTATTTGGCTTCACACTTGATCTAAGTGAGAGGAATTTTTAGAAAATTTGCGAGTATTTTTTGGATAATTTGATAAACTTTTGGCATTTTTTGCTAACTATTGTAATAATTTTTAACTGATTCCATAAAAATTTAGCTATGCATGATCTTGATGAATTGTTTTGAATGCAAGATTTTGAGTGCTTATGTCTTCACATCAATCAAGCTTGGTGCAATTTACTATGTTCAAGGCCAATTTTGTTGATTTTTGTCGTAATTGGTAATTTTATAAAAAATTATATTTGTGGCATGGTTGTACATGCCAATAATATCTTGATTTCTTTAGTATTTTTTGGCATTTTTAGTAAATTTTGAGTTTTTGGACAAATTTAGGGTTATTTTGGCAATTTTTGAAAGTTTGAAGGATTTACAACTTGAAAAGAAAAATTGCCCGTGCACACCCCCAACCGCACTAACTCACATGGACCACACTCACAATTGTTGCCAGCAAACATCTTGTCAGCAAAAATCGAAAATTTGTGTACTTTCAATTAATCGACTGAAATTTCAAAATGTGGTTAGAGCCTGAGCTTGCCTTCACAAAAACTCGTAAAATGAAACAAGTTTTTGTGTAATTATTGGCAAATGCTTCAAATTTTGGCCTAGTTCATCTGTGCCCTAAATTCTAAATTGAAGAATATTGTCATGGAGTAGTGTGAAACACTTTATAAATAATCAAAATTGAAAATAAAAAAGGTGAAAAAAAATCTCTTTTTTTATATCTCTCTAAACCTTCTCTCTCTCTCTCTCTCTCTCTCTCTCTCTCTCTCTCTCTCTCTCTCTCTCTGTTTCTCCTAATAACAATCACTACAAACACATCCTACACTCTCTCCCCTCCCACACACCCTCTCTACATCTACTCACTCTATCTTTCACTTTCTCTCTCATCCTTGTATGCATTGGACCTTGCTAAAGGGTGCGCGCACACACACACACACACACACACAAATGTTTTTTGCTACTTTTCATGTTGGAAATGGCAACCTTATTGCATTGGATGACAAATCCACACACATTGAATTAGTGGCTATTAAATTTTGGTAATATACACACCTCTCCAATTTTCTCTCGCTAATCGCATTGCCAAGCTACCTACTAAACCTATCAAAGGTGCACATACACACACATGGTTTTCTCCTTGTAGCTTGCATCCCAGCCATTCTGGAACAAACCAAGGATGACACCAACAATCACACAAATCCACCTTGCACTCTCTAATTTGTGATCTCCTTCTCCCTCTAATCGCTCATCAAATTTAATCCAAGGCTAGTTTTTAACAAATCAAAATCAAATGTTTGATGATGAAGATCTTGTTCCCACCTCCATCGTCTTGAGCCCTCAAACTCCCACACACACACTCCTTGTTCTCTATCTCCATCTCTCTTATTGATGGTTAGCAAAAATTCATTATTTTTGGAAAGTTTTATTAAAGAAGAAAAAAGAGGGGGACATAAAAGAGGGCTTCCACTTTGACCTCAAAAAGGATGCTTCCCAAATTTTTTTATACGGGCCAGCAAAGACATGTTTGGGAAATTTGAACTTAGCCTATGTCAAACCCAAAAATTTTGAGCAAAAAATGACTCAGACTTAACCTTGAGCCAATAGAGAGAAATTGAGACACACTAGAGAGGATTTCAAAGGAAAAAAAAAAGGTTTAGATTTGAATCAACCTCATTAGGGAAAATTTGGACTCACAAACGGGCCTTATAAGGAGTTTGACTTCTTCTCTTATGTCCAAAACGGGCGTGCGATAATATTTCTGCAAATCAACTCTAAACTTGGAGGAGATTTGATAGTTAGAATCTACCCTTCAAGCTCTTTCTATTGATATATAGCACGCCATAAGATTCCTCATATTCTGAAAGATTCTCTAGATTCTAAATGGAGTTGTCATATCACAAGAGAATAAAAAGTAGAATCTTTCAAAATATGAGGAATCTCGTGGCATGCTATATATCAATAGAAAGAGCTTAACACTAGGTTGGTAACGGGACACTTTTATGTCCTGTTAAGTGACCATTTTCAGTGAATTATATCAAGAGTTTTAAAATGGATTTTGAGGTGCTATCTGTCTAGAAAGTTGTCTCATGAGCTGAAAAAAACTTGACATTTTTTTGGAATATCAATTCCATCTTTAACCTTGTCCTTGCACACCATTTCACAACCTAAACTGTGTGAAAAAACGGGTCCTGTTTTTGGCTTTTTTCAACTTTTTGCAGCTATACCACTCTAAAATTCATGTTTGTGAGGTCTATAATGCTAGAGAACTATCTTTAGTAGTCCTCAACATGTCCTGATGCTTCTAGGGAGAAATAACTGTTAAAGTTGTAAGTTATGACCAAATTACAAAAATGGTCAAATCCTGTTTTTTAGCCAATTTTAGCTCTTCTATGATTTTTTTGGTGGCTTTCATGATATCCAAATGCAGTTTTGATTTTCTATGTCGCATATTGTAACATAAAGCTAATATTCCTTGAGTTTTGGGGCACCTAATACCCTATTTTTCATAGTAGACAACGATGGTTGATTTTTTTAATTATAGAAGAAAACGAAGCATTCTAGTATATCAAAGTATAGCTTTTTCAATATTGTTAGTTTCTTGTGACAACTACATGCATTTTGTAGGTAGTAACCATATCTAGTCATAAGGATCAAATCTGGCTAGATATTGAATAGTTTCTATGGAATTCTACAACTCATAATGTTGGACCCAGTTTTTTCATCTTTGCTGTATTTAGCACTTCATCTTTGTCCCCAAGATTCCCCTTGGTAAGATATGTATTATTCTTTTGACACGCTCCATGGCTCTTTACGAACCTAAAGGACAATAGGGAACTAAGAAAACATGCATATATTATTTGTATTGAGCGTGGCTATAGAAACTTTGATGATAGGTTTGCAGAATGGTAAAAATTCAACTTCTCTGTACCTATTTTTTTTGGAAAAACAAAAAATAGTGAGTGTGAAGCAATCATATGTTTTGATCACCAACCCATTGAAGTTAACTAGGGAATTTATCTCAAGTCCTACAAAAATCCCTAATCTTATTTTTATGCAACAAAACGTAAGAAATGACTATTTTGATGAAAATATATTGGTCCATCAACTTTGGAGGCTTGGTGTGACCAAAAGATGAGAAATTTTACAAGTTTCTTATTTTTTCCATGTGTAGTAGACTTTGAACTATAACCTCATGAAAGGATTTTACAAAATGAGTGGATCTACTATGGTTTTGGAGGTTTTTTTCAAAACCCTGAAAGGACACTTTTATGTCCTGTTAGGTTACCAACCTAGTGTTAAAGAATAGATTTTAATTGCCAAATCTCCGCTAAGTTTAGAGTTGATTTTCAAACAATTTATTGCACACCCGTTTTGGACATAAGAGAGGAAGTCAAACTCCTTATAAGGCCCCTTTGTGAGTCCAAATTTTCCCTAATGTGAGCCCTTTGAGATTCAAAAAAGTCATAAAGAGAGAAGTGAAAATGAAAAAAAATCTCGAATTTTGAGTTGGTGTTAAACCCACCTTGCAAAATTTTGAATTGGTGTTAGGATTTAACATTTGAGAGTTTTTCATTTCAAGTTTTTTTGACAATTTCAGCAAACTTTTGATTTTTTTAAACCAAACATGTGTCATAGCATAAAGTATCTACTTAATGTAATTTTCAATCATCATAAGACTCCATATATGTGTGGTTGAAGGAGAGAGAAAATATAAATTCTAGAGAGATAATATCTATGCGCATTACCATTGGAAGAATAGATTATAAACCCTAGAGAGAGAGAGTGACTTCTCTTCTAAAATCTTTAGAGAGACAAAGTAAAATTCTAGAGTTGTATATCACTATGCACACCAATTCAAAGCACAGAGAGAGAGAGAGAGAGAGAGAGAGAGAGAGAGAGAGAGAGAGAGAGAGAGAGGATGACGACGTGAAAATGTAAACCAAAAAAATCGCCACTCCACAACTCATGCCATCAGAGTCAAATATGTTTGCAGCGCATGCCATCATAGTTAAATAATTCCACAGCATATATACATGCAAGAAGGTCAAAAATCATGCCAAATAGAGATAATACTATTTTCTCCAAGCTTGAGCTTTTTGAAATAACATAAGTTTGAGAATGTAAGTATAGTCACTTAACTACCGCAGGGTAGGACCAAAATTAGAGTACAAAAAAATTCATAAATTCCATCATTGTAATGGTCACTCTAAAATGTAAGTAATTTTCTCCCAAATAGCTTTCAAGTTGCTTCTGTCTTTTGCTTGAAATTTGAAATCCTGTGTTGCATAAACAAACTTTTTATATAATCACAAGTATAATAAACTAAAATAAATGCAAAAAAACACTTTAATATCATAAAACAATTATCTACTTTAGTGAAAGATGAATACCAAATCAACAATATAATTAAATGGGGGGAGAAATCCTTCTTTTGGTTGTCTAAGAGTAAAGGTGATGTCCATTGGTGAGAGGGTTGGTTGATGAATAATCATGTGCTCCTTAGGTTCAAGTCCGAGCACTTTCGTGTACGCATAGGACATATGTTTGCATGCCAAAAAGGATTTGTTTTTCTTCTCTCGCTTTTGAAAATCCAGACACCTACATGCTGGACTCCCTTTTATATGAATCTCATAACTATTTACAGTGAGAACTCAAAAAACTACATGCTCTTCAGACCTTTCACTTCATCCAAAAATATAATTGTCATACTATTACATGCTTCCAACTTCTTCATGGCCTTCTTAGAAATTCCATGCCTCCACTTTTTCTTCCACGAGCTGCCACCACCTTCTTGGTAGTCACCAGCAGGAGGTTGTGTATTTGCCATTGTATTCTCTCTCCTAAATCCACTTTGATCCAGTGCTACAAGCTCTTGTGTGGAGAAATCTGTCCCTCTTGCTACTGGCCAAACGTTCGAAGCAAGAGGTAAATCTTTGACTTGTCTTTTGATTGATTGAGTATGCAAAATATCATGATTACAAAACCATAACCATTGCTCAATTGTTTTACCCTTGAACATTCTTTCGGACCATATACATGGAGCAACAAGAACATTAGAGCGAATATGCAAGAGATTGTCACAACTTTTTCTCCCTACTATTCCAAAACACTTTCTTTGACTTTGAATGGGCATTCTCCTCATGGCCCATTGAGTGCGTGACACATCTCTCTCAAACACACTGTTTGTTTGAGATGACAAAGGTGTGGTTGTTTCATTTTGAGATCCAATATCATCATCACTATCACTAATTTGCAGTGGAATGTTAGAAATACCTGGTCCTTGGGTATCAAACCTGATTTTTTTGGGCCAGCCGTGATGGTTTCATTGCCTAGATTCCATGACATATTCCGGGCGATGGGAGCTACTCGTTCCTATTCTACTCCTCTTTTTGCAATTGTTTCTTTATATCCATGCAAAATTGGTTGCGCATACATTGGAGTCCCTTCAACATCCTCATGTAATAGATGGGCCATGTTGGCCGGAGTTGGAATATGTTGAGATTCAAATCGAGAAAGCAAGGTCTCCATTGTGGGACCCGTTCCTATATAACGCCTAGTAGTATATCCCAAACGCTTTGCACATTGAATATATGAATTTATAACATTTGCTACACAGGCATCATACAAGGAAATTTTTCTATTTCCACCTTCACCTGCTAACCAACTGGAATGCACAATTTTTGACAAATTAACATTGGGAAATTGTGCCCACTCCCACGAACATAGACCAGCCTATGAAATTCAAACAAACATGCATTAAAATTTATAAATTTCATGTATGCAAAGTTTATAAATTTTTCTCAAAATATAAATTATCATAAAGGTACTAACATTTGTACCAATTCCTTGTGAGTGAAATTCATTGCTTCCACCATTTAAACCATCTGCTCACTGTTTTGATTCTCTCTGTAGGTAGATGCTATCTCCATCATTTTTGAATTGAACGTGCCTTTTGAGATGCAAGCACAATGGTATTACAAGATCTCCATTCCTCACACATATCAATGTGTTGATTTGTTAGATGTTGAGGTATCTACTTTTTAGCATATTTGTGCAGACTTTGCTCCCAATGAAATAGGCATGACCGTTCACGTCCCTCCATGATATTATCTGGCCCGCCATTGAAGACTATTTGAATAGCATTCCAATTTGCACTAGCCTCATCAGACATAAAACCTACAAAGTCAATTGCACCATGTCCATATTTTTCCATTGTTGAATTACGGTTCTCCCAAAAAATAACTTGAGTCTTTGCATCCTCCTCTTTAGTTTCACATATAGCAATTATTTGCAGTGATCGTATGTTGCAAGATATTCAACATAAATATTTTCACACATATCATCTCATATTCAATGATGAAAAAAAATATGAGATATTTAAATACTTAAAGACTACCTTGGATCATAAACTGAGCATGACATTGTTGCCCAACCATCTAATCTATGGGTAAAATCAAAATGCACCCACGCATCTCTTTAGTCACCCGTTCCAGTTCTTTTCATTTGATTTACTAGATAAATCCCAGAACCTCGTCCCTTAGTGGCCATTTTAAATAGGAAGCACTTGTCATCCTCTTCGCCCTATCCAACAAATCTACTCCCATGGAAAAAAGGAAACATGCACTTATTTTCAAGCAATAAAATACTATAATATCCATCCCCAATAACAACACCTTGACTCTTCCTCTCCTTTGAAACAATTGAAGAAAACCTACATGATGCATCCCAAGAAAGTTAAATCAATAATAGTTTAAAAATGAACAAATTCAAGGAACAAAACTTAGTTTCTCATACCCTTTGGTTTGAACAAGTGGCATCATTTTCTCCAAAAAATCATTGAATTGTCCATCACATGTAACTTTAGCTTCCTCACCAATCAAGGAGTTAAGCACAAGTTGTTGCACCACCAACATTTGAAATTTTTTTGGACCACCCTTTTCAATTTTTAGTACTACACCTACCAATTTTTGCACTCTTGAAATGGGAGCTCTGGAGGTTCCTGCCTTAGCATTATGAAAATATTTACCAACATGTATTTCCAGTCAGACATTGTACCATCTTGAGGTAAAACATAATAGATCTTGCAGGGACAAACAACAACACAAGGAGCAACATTTTGACAATAAGGACAAGTTATTTTTGTTTTCTCTTCCATTGCAAGGTAGTCCTTCTTGTCTTGTCTATCCAACTATCCATGAAAATCTCTATTATTAAATTCTTGATCTTTAATATAATGAGGACATGTTGAATGATTGCATTGCATGCATCCCAAACAATGTCTTAGACGAATTGTGCATGCTATCGCCATGGTTGTAACAGATGGGTGAGTCCATAAGTGACCATCAAAGCGTTGTTCCATTCTTGACATTCATTTTGTTTTATCTTGAGTTGCAGGCATCTCAAAGCACAAATTTCCATCATAATGCTGTGGAAGTTCAGCAACTTGCAAAGGAGCTCCACATAATGCTATAGATCCTTTTAACTTTTTTGCCCCTAGATTTTGTTGAATCCAAATGATGATTGACTGAGTTTTGAGTTGTCCTATTTTGTCACTGCTACTTTCAAGACGCACAATGCTTAAAACCTCTTCAGATATCTCTTTATTATTTTCTTTCTCACTGTCAGATACGTGTATAAAAGTGTCTGAATGAATCAACTCAAACAAGCTCGACAAAGATCCATCTATTAAGAAATGTTGATGACCTTCAACATCCCACTATGGCTGCAATAAGACTTTTGTTAGGCCACAATCGCTTTCAATATGAGAACATAGTGATTGAAAATGGCAAGATGGAGGCAGCAAGCTCTACAAATAGTAAGCACTAAGCAGCAATGAGTTTCCCCTCAACTGAATGTCGTGGTTGACTATCTGACCACCAACCTTCCAAGTTATGTCACTTTCATGTTGGACATATTATCTCAAACAAAAGATTACAAGGTGGAGACGGGAGAAAACTGTGGTGGGTTAAGTCAAGGTAGTGAAGGTTAATCAAAGTGGTGAAGGTTAATGAAAGTGAAAGATTGGTAGGTAAACAAAAAGACCCATGGATTTTGTGTATAAGATATTGTGCATTAACATAGGTGGCTCAAAGAATAGTAAAAATCATAATTGAAGAATGCATTTAAACTGGCTAGTACATCATTTAATATATGACGGTTGTGAATGTATGTGCATTCAAACTAGTAAACTATAATTTTTTAAATATGTACAAACTATAGTTTTGTGCTTGTTAGTGGAATTTGACATTAACTTTGGCGGGCCATTTAATTTCTAGATGGTGGCTCAAGGACTGCATTTAATGTAGTATAATAGTGCCTCTATCTTGTGTGTGTGTGTGTGTGTGTGTGTGTGTGTGTGTGTGTGTGTATGACTATGTGTATGTGTAAACAGTATAGCATTTTTTAAAGTTAAGCTATTTATATGCCTCCCATCTTGTGTGTGTGTGTGTGTGTGTGTTTAAGCTACATATACAACATATAATTTTTTTAGAGAGAATATGAATATGTGTAAAAAATGAATTGCAATTATATTAGTAAATGTTTTTTAAGTATTTATGTGTTTACTATATATTTCTTCTTCAATGCTATGTTAATTTCAATGCAATATCAATGCTATGTTACGTCTTGAAAAATTTTGAATTGTTCATTTTCATGCCATCATAATGCCAAAAAATTTCAGATTTGGAGGCGTATGAAATTGACAAGTTCGAATGCTAATTGGTGATTTTACATTACCAATTGTGTGCCTAATCGATCTAATTGAATGCTTGAATGGTCAATTGCAAGTTTGTGTGCACTAAAATCAAGTGAGTGTGCATTCTAATTGAGTGTGTGTATGCATAATTTTAGGTGTGTGTGCACATTGATTTTTA